>NC_052316.1:28003755-29371255 GCF_016432855.1 Salvelinus namaycush | reverse complement strand
TAACATGGAAGTTAACCTCAGAGCCCAACCATTCTGCCTTGCTGCTTCTCAGATCAGGCTAATTTAGACTAACGGGACAATCCCTAACACCTTATTCCCCAATGGAACAATCCCTAACAACACCTTATTCCCCAATGGAACAATCCCTAACACCTTATTCCCCAATGGAACAATCCCTAACAACACCTTATTCCCCAATGGAACAATCCCTAACAAAACCTTATTCCCCAATGGAACAATCCCTAACAAAACCTTATTCCCCAATGGGACAATCCCTAACAACACCTTATTCCCCAATGGAACAATCCCTAACAAAACCTTATTCCCCAATGGGACAATCCCTAACAAAACCTTATTCCCCAATGGAACAATCCCTAACAAAACCTTATTCCCCAATGGAACAATCCCTAACACCTTATTCCCCAATGGAACAATCCCTAACAACACCTTATTCCCCAATGGAACAATCCCTAACAACACCTTATTCCCCAATGGAACAATCCCTAACAACACCTTATTCCCCAATGGAACAATCCCTAACAAAACCTTATTCCCCAATGGGACAATCCCTAATAACATCTTATTCCCCATGTAGTGGACTACTATTGACCAGAGCCCCATTCCCCATGTAGTGGACTACTATTGACCAGAGCCCCATTCCCCATGTAGTGGACTACTATTGACCAGAGCCTCATTCCCCATGTAGTGGACTACTATTGACCAGAGCCTCATTCCCCATGTAGTGGACTACTATTGACCAGAGCCTCATTCCCCATGTAGTGGACTACTATTGACCAGAGCCTCATTCCCCATGTAGTGGACTACTATTGACCAGAGCCTCATTCCCCATGTAGTGGACTACTATTGACCAGAGCCTCATTCCCCATGTAGTGGACTACTATTGACCAGAGCCCCATTCCCCATGTAGTGGACTACTATTGACCAGAGCCCCATTCCCCATGTAGTGGACTACTATTGACCAGAGCCTCATTCCCCATGTAGTGGACTACTATTGACCAGAGCCCCATTCCCCATGTAGTGGACTACTATTGACCAGAGCCTCATTCCCCATGTAGTGGACTACTATTGACCAGAGCCTCATTCCCCATGTAGTGGCCTACTATTGACCAGAGCCTCATTCCCCATGTAGTGGACTACTATTGACCAGAGCCCCATTCCCCATGTAGTGGACTACTATTGACCAGAGCCCCATTCCCCATGTAGTGGACTACTATTGACCAGAGCCTCATTCCCCATGTAGTGGACTACTATTGACCAGAGCCCCATTCCCCATGTAGTGGCCTACTATTGACCAGAGCCTCATTCCCCATGTAGTGGACTACTATTGACCAGAGCCTCATTCCCCATGTAGTGGCCTACTATTGACCAGAGCCCCATTCCCCATGTAGTGGCCTACTATTGACCAGAGCCTCATTCCCCATGTAGTGGCCTACTATTGACCAGAGCCTCATTCCCCATGTAGTGGACTACTATTGACCAGAGCCCCATTCCCCATGTAGTGGCCTACTATTGACCAGAGCCTCATTCCCCATGTAGTGGCCTACTATTGACCAGAGCCCCATTCCCTATGTAGTGGCCTACTATTGACCAGAGCCTCATTCCCCATGTAGTGGCCTACTATTGACCAGAGCCTCATTCCCCATGTAGTGGCCTACTATTGACCAGAGCCCCATTCCCTATGTAGTGGCCTACTATTGACCAGAGCCCCATTCCCCATGTAGTGGCCTACTATTGACCAGAGCCTCATTCCCCATGTAGTGGCCTACTATTGACCAGAGCCCCATTCCCCATGTAGTGGACTACTATTGACCAGAGCCTCATTCCCCATGTAGTGGCCTACTATTGACCAGAGCCCCATTCCCCATGTAGTGGACTACTATTGACCAGAGCCCCATTCCCCATGTAGTGGCCTACTATTGACCAGAGCCTCATTCCCCATGTAGTGGACTACTATTGACCAGAGCCCCATTCCCCATGTAGTGGACTACTATTGACCAGAGCCTCATTCCCCATGTAGTGGACTACTATTGACCAGAGCCCCATTCCCCATGTAGTGGACTACTATTGACCAGAGCCTCATTCCCCATGTAGTGGACTACTATTGACCAGAGCCTCATTCCCCATGTAGTGGACTACTATTGACCAGAGCCTCATTCCCCATGTAGTGGACTACTATTGACCAGAGCCTCATTCCCCATGTAGTGGACTACTATTGACCAGAGCCTCATTCCCCATGTAGTGGACTACTATTGACCAGAGCCTCATTCCCCATGTAGTGGCCTACTATTGACCAGAGCCCCATTCCCCATGTAGTGGCCTACTATTGACCAGAGCCTCATTCCCCATGTAGTGGACTACTATTGACCAGAGCCTCATTCCCCATGTAGTGGACTACTATTGACCAGAGCCTCATTCCCCATGTAGTGGACTACTATTGACCAGAGCCTCATTCCCCATGTAGTGGACTACTATTGACCAGAGCCCCATTCCCCATGTAGTGGCCTACTATTGACCAGAGCCTCATTCCCCATGTAGTGGACTACTATTGACCAGAGCCTCATTCCCCATGTAGTGGACTACTATTGACCAGAGCCTCATTCCCCATGTAGTGGACTACTATTGACCAGAGCCCCATTCCCCATGTAGTGGACTACTATTGACCAGAGCCTCATTCCCCATGTAGTGGACTACTATTGACCAGAGCCTCATTCCCCATGTAGTGGCCTACTATTGACCAGAGCCTCATTCCCCATGTAGTGGACTACTATTGACCAGAGCCTCATTCCCCATGTAGTGGACTACTATTGACCAGAGCCTCATTCCCCATGTAGTGGCCTACTATTGACCAGAGCCCCATTCCCCATGTAGTGGACTACTATTGACCAGAGCCCCATTCCCCATGTAGTGGACTACTATTGACCAGAGCCCCATTCCCCATGTAGTGGACTACTATTGACCAGAGCCCCATTCCCCATGTAGTGGCCTACTATTGACCAGAGCCCCATTCCCCATGTAGTGGACTACTATTGACCAGAGCCTCATTCCCCATGTAGTGGACTACTATTGACCAGAGCCTCATTCCCCATGTAGTGGACTACTATTGACCAGAGCCTCATTCCCTCTCTCTCACCGGTTTGTAATCCAGCTCTGTGTGTTCTTTGAGTGCGGTGCGGAGTGAGTCGACCCACTCACGGTCACACACAGAGTTCTCCTGCGTTCCGAACACGTAGAGGTCATGAGGAATAGTTACGGTCATCTCATCCAGCGTCTTGCCCAGCCCACGACACAACAGCCAGGAACCCACCGCCTTGGGGGAGGGCACAGAACCTACGCACACACACACACACAAAATCAACATTTGTCACTTTTCCAGACATCAAATTGTTCTAATGTTGAGATGAGTTCTAGTCCTAATGGAATATCCTCTTCATTTTAGGAGGTTTGACGGTTATCTGTAGCATGTAGTGTGTGTGTGTGTGTGTGTGTGTGTGTGTGTGTGTGTGTGTGTGTGTGTGTGTGTGTGTGTGTGTGTGTGTGTGTGTGTGTGTGTGTGTGTGTGAGCTCACCCATGTTCCAGGTCCCTATAAAGATGGAGATCATGTCTGGCTCGTCCTGGTTGGAATGTTTGTTCTTCATCAGCTGCAGCAGCTGACAAAAAGCCTCCCGCTTCTGACAACACGCACAGTGTACAGTCAGTGTACAGTCACTGTACAGTCAGTGTGAGTGTACAGTCAGTGTACAGTCAGTGTACAGTCAGTGTGAGTGTACAGTCAATGTACAGTCAGTGTACAGTCAGTGTGAGTGTACAGTCAGTGTACAGTCAGTGTACAGTCAGTGTGAGTGTACAGTCAATGTACAGTCAGTGTACAGTCAGTGTGAGTGTACAGTCAGTGTACAGTCAGTGTCAGTGTACAGTCAGTATGAGTGTACAGTCAGTGTCAGTGTACAGTCAGTGTACAGTCAGTGTGAGTGTGTAATGGAGGACTTGGTAGACTATATATTCTTAGGTTTGTTATAATTCCACGGTAACAGAGTGATGCTGAAAACACATTTACTTGAAAAACAGTGCAGATAAAAAGTATGACGGCTCAAACCGTCTGTTACCAAACGTAGCGTCTGCACCATTCTTCAAGTAAATGTGTTTTAGTTTTTCAATGGAAATTGTTAAATGTAGTCCTTGTGTACAGAGCTGGATGCTTTGTTTAGCTATTACTCATTGTGTTTGCTCCCAGGTGCTGATCAAGGCACAGATGACAGACAGGTGGACTACAGTTGAGTTTGAAGGGTTAATGTTTGGACTAAACTAATGATATTTATCTATTGTTTCTTGAAGAATATAACTTCCCTCAGCAGCTTAGTTCAACTGTCGTACGCCATCAGAACCCCAGATATAAGCTTGTTTTACTCCAATGTTTGTAAACAAAGTAAATGTAAACAAATACTGTGCAGCCTCAAAACATGGTTAGAACTGTAATTTTGGGCCTCCCGAGTGGAGCAGCGGTCTAAGGCACTGCATCGCAGTGTTACGACGTCACTCCAGCATGAGGTTCGATCCCAGGCTGTGTCACAACCGGCCGTGATCGGGAGTCCCATAGGGCGGCGCACAATTGGCCCAGCGTCGTCCGGGTTTGGCCGGGGTAGGCCGTCATTGTAAATAAGAATTTGTTCTTAAATTACTTGCCTTGTTAAATAAAGGTTAAATTATTTAAAATAAAATAGGACACTTTGTTATTGTTTCAACTAATGATTGGCGGTTTAATGAAGATGAGGATTCACACAGTCCAAGGCACAGCACAGCTCTGTGTATGAGGCCCCATGGCGCTAGTAAGAGCTTGATTGACAGCTTTGAGTGTTAACCAAAGTCTTTGTTTATTCACAGCCTTTCGTACAATGTGTGTATGTGTGTGTGAGAGAAAGATAAACCATAGTGTGAATCTGAAAACAAACTTTTTCTAGAATATACAGTAGATATGCATGCCCCAAGATGCTTCCTTGTTTGTGTGTGTGTGTGTGTGTGTGTGTGTGTGTGTGTGTGTGTGTGTGTGTGTGTGTGTGTGTGTGTGTGTGTGTGTGTGTGTGTGTGTGTGTGTGTGTGTACCTTAGCGCTGGCGAAGATGAAGTCTTTCCTCTGGCTCTTCTCCTTGTCCTTCTCAAACATGATACCCAGCTTGTTCTGAACACGTTGAGACTTTATCAGCTGACGGACTGAGGGAGAGAAACACGGAGAGAAACAACGAGTGTGAGTGTCTTCTCACTTTCGACGTGTGTGTGTGTGTGTGTGTCCTCACTCTTGTGGTGTGTGAAGGTGTTCCAGTCCTCCTGGTTGTCCTTCATCTTCTTCATCACCACTAGCTTCCCTCCCTCCACGTCCACAGACAGACTGTGCTTCTGACTCTTCCCTATCTTAGTCAGGTCTGCCAGGTACACATCCAACTTCACCTGGAGGGACAGAGGGGTTACACAGACATACGGGTTACAGACAGACGGACGGACAGACGCACAGACAGACACAGCGACAAACAGACACAGAGACAGACAGGACAAAACCAGAATTCTGTATTCACATAATAATCTACAGCTTCTTCAGTGTGAAATCGAGACAGCTGTAATACCTGGTGTCACCACCGGGGGGAGGCAGTGTGTCGATGCACAGTCAGTTCAGTAAACTGTCCTCCATGTTGGGACCAAGCATTGTATGAAAACAGTATCATCTGGGTTCTCAGTGGAATGTATCCTAGATATTTTAGTATCAATAAAACAATAAATATAACAATAAAATAAATCAACGTCACAGTGCTCAGTACAGATACAGCTGTTGCTCTGTCTAGATGGAAGTTTTGATACAGCCGTTGCTCTGTCTGGGGTGAATCTGACATGGTGGTTTTATGAGGAACACCCCCCCCCCCCCCCCCCACATCTCACCCATCAGAGCAACACACTTCTTCCCCTGCAATCAGGAAGTGGCTAGAAAGGAGGTCATCAAACACACACACACACACACACACACACACACACACACACACACACACACACACACACACACACACACACACACACACACACACACACACACACACACACACACACACACACACACACACACACACACACACACACACGTCTTCAGTGAATGTGAAACATTCTGACTTAGCTCCTGAACCGCTGTATAAATCACACAGGGGAGTGGAGATGACTGACTGTTAATCCGTGTCTGCTGACTCCCCAGTCCAGTGTAGTCAGAAAGACATATAGCTATTGGGCTTGTTCCAAAATAGACAGTGCAGGCGACTGCCGACTGACTGATCTACAAATGACCTATTATCATAAATAACTACTCATTATCGTTTATAGATCAGTCAGTAAATCCCAATTTACCCATAATGCATCATGGATTTGATGCTCTCGAACATGGCCACTGTCTCTCAGAGTGGATTTCATGGGAGTGGAAAACCAACCAATGAGTCAATCAATGTCGAGCTCCATATGAGCTATGACCAATGGACGTTCAGCTTCTCAAATCCAGCAGTTTCTAACGTCATAAACACGGAACAGATCCAGTGGTGTTAATCTGGGTGTAGAGTGATTAGACATGGGAACCTATAGAATTTGGACCACGTTCAGCAAGCTCATTGCTCAACTCAGCTGGAGTGCGTGTTTACACAGAGTTAAAGTAGTTCCATTTAAATTCAGTTAATTACGGAAGGTTTCCATTTTAAATTCATGAAAGAGAATTCAAATGCCTTTGTCCTGAACATGGTGAATTGAAATGGACCATGACCCCAGGAAGCCGTGGTGTTTACATCTCTAGAGCGCTAGCTAGCTGAGGCGTCCACTTCCTGGTTACTAATAGTGATTATCCTTCCATCACACCCACTCTGTAGTTATCAGCACAGGGTTGAGGGCTCTAGTCTCTACACTCTGGTCACATCAGTCATTTAACTATCACATCCTGAGAGAGGGAGGTCGGACCATAGCCATGACATCCATGATGATGTCACAGAACAGACAAAACTGTTCAATTATCTGACTGGCTCCCAGGGCAGAAAACCACTTCCTGGAGAATCTAGGAATTCCGAGCCACACCCACTGATTGGTCAGCCTGTGGACCAATGGGACAGGGGAGGGGGTGGGGTATATCTCAAAGTGTGTGTGTGTGCATGTACCTCAAAGGCCTGTACAGGGATGGTTTTGCTGTGGCGTGTGAGAGGAGGAGGAGAGGAGAGAGTGGACAAACTCATATCTTGCACAGCCTTCAGAGCCTAAAGAGGGAAAAGGAAAGAGAGAGGGAAAGAGAGAGGGAG
The DNA here is from genome assembly GCF_016432855.1 of Salvelinus namaycush. NCBI lineage: Eukaryota > Metazoa > Chordata > Actinopteri > Salmoniformes > Salmonidae > Salvelinus > Salvelinus namaycush. The sequence continues at coordinate 29,363,933 of NC_052316.1, read as the reverse complement.
AGCGAGAGGGAGGGGGTGAATTACATTAGCTACAGGGTTAAGAAACCTGAACAACCACAGTGTAAGGTGTGTAATTAAAACCTGAACAACCAGTGTAAGGTGTGTAATTAAAACCTGAACAACCAGTGTAAGGTGTGTAATTATAAACCTGAACAACCAGTGTAAGGTATGTAATTATAAACCTGAACAACCAGTGTAAGGTGTGTAATTATAAACCTGAACAACCAGTGTAAGGTGTGTAATTAAAACCTGAACAACCACAGTGTAAGGTGTGTAATTATAAACCTGAACAACCAGTGTAAGGTGTGTAATTATAAACCTGAACAACCAGTGTAAGGTGTGTAATTAAAACCTGAACAACCAGTGTAAGGTGTGTAATTATAAACCTGAACAACCAGTGTAAGGTGTGTAATTAGAAACCTGAACAACCACAGTGTAAGGTGTGTAATTAAAACCTGAACAACCAGTGTAAGGTGTGTAATTATAAACCTGAACAACCAGTGTAAGGTGTGTAATTATAAACCTGAACAACCAGTGTAAGGTGTGTAATTAAAACCTGAACAACCAGTGTAAGGTGTGTAATTATAAACCTGAACAACCAGTGTAAGGTGTGTAATTAGAAACCTGAACAACCAGTGTAAGGTGTGTAATTATAAACCTGAACAACCAGTGTAAGGTGTGTAATTATAAACCTGAACAACCAGTGTAAGGTATGTAATTATAAACCTGAACAACCAGTGTAAGGTGTGTAATTATAAACCTGAACAACCAGTGTAAGGTGTGTAATTATAAACCTGAACAACCAGTGTAAGGTGTGTAATTATAAACCTGAACAACCAATCCATCTCTCTCCCCCATCTTCTCCCTCCCCCTCCCATCTTCTCCCTCCCCCTCCCTCATCTTCTCCCTCCCCCTCCCTCATCTTCTCCCTCCCCCTCCCTCATCTTCTCCCTCCCACTTCCTCATCTTCTCCCTCTTCCTCCCTCTCCCATCTTTTCCCTCCCCCTCCCTCTCCCATCTTTTCCCTCCCCCTCCTGTCTCATCTTCTCCCTCCCCCTCCTGTCTCATCTTCTCCCTCCCCCTCCTGTCTCATCTTCTCCCTCCCCCTCCTGTCTCATCTTCTCCCTCTCCCTCCTGTCTCATCTTCTCCCTCTCCCTCCTGTCTCATCTTCTCCCTCTCCCTCCTGTCTCATCTTCTCCCTCTCCCTCCTGTCTCATCTTCTCCCTCTCCCTCCTGTCTCATCTTCTCCCTCTCCCTCCTGTCTCATCTTCTCCCTCCCCCTCCTGTCTCATCTTCTCCCTCTCCCTCCTGTCTCATCTTCTCCTTCTCCCTCCTGTCTCATCTTCTCCCTCCTGTCTCATCTTCTCCCTCTCCCTCCCTCTCTCATCCCTCTCCCTCCCTCTCTCATCTTCTCCCTCCCTCTCTCATCTTCTCCCTCTCCCTCCCACTCTCATCTTCTCCCTCTCCCTCCCACTCTCATCTTCTCCCTCTCCCTCCCACTCTCATCTTCTCCCTCTCCCTCCCACTCTCATCTTCTCCCTCCCACTCTCATCTTCTCCCTCCCACTCTCATCTTCTCCCTCCCACTCTCATCTTCTCCCTCCCACTCTCATCTTCTCCCTCCCACTCTCATCTTCTCCCTCCCACTCTCATCTTCTCCCTCCCACTCTCATCTTCTCCCTCCCACTCTCATCTTCTCCCTCCCACTCTCATCTTCTCCCTCCCACTCTCATCTTCTCCCTCCCACTCTCATCTTCTCCCTCCCACTCTCATCTTCTCCCTCCCACTCTCATCTTCTCCCTCCCACTCTCATCTTCTCCCTCCCACTCTCATCTTCTCCCTCCCACTCTCATCTTCTCCCTCCCACTCTCATCTTCTCCCTCCCACTCTCATCTTCTCCCTCCATGTGTAGCCTGAGCTCTGGGGCCCAGACAGAGGGGAGAGGGGACATATAAATATTATCTAATAGTCATTCTAATTCTATGGAGGGTGTGGGGGGTCCTCTCTCTCTTTACCCCAGCTCAGAACACACCCGCTGGGCTACAGCCACCACCCGCCGCCCATCATGGCAGACTATCCATCAGAGGGAGGAGGTTAACTAAACACACTCACTAACAGCTGCGTGTGTGTGAGTGTGTGCTTGTGCCTGTGTGCGTGCAGGCTTACCTTCTTCTCTATAGAAGACAGTAAGTCTTTGAGGATAGCCAGTTTAGTAACCAGATTCTCCAACTCCTGATCTCCACCCTGATTCACCGACTACAGAGGAAAACAGACAGTTAAGACAGACAGACAGTTACGACAGACAGTTACGACAGACAGTTACGACAGACAGTTACGACACACAGTTACGACACACAGACGGTTACGACAGACTGTTACGACAGACTGTTACGACAGACTGTTACGACAGACTGTTACGACAGGCAGTTACGATAGACAGGCAGTTACGATAGACAGAGAGTTACGACAGACAGACAGACAGTTACGACAGACAGACAGACAGTTACGACAGACAGGCAGTTACGACAGACAGGCAGTTACGACAGACAGGCAGTTACGACAGACAGGCAGTTACGACAGACAGGCAGTTACGACAGACAGACGACAGACAGTTCCGGCAGACAGACACGACAGACAGTTACGACAGACAGTTACGACAGACAGACACAGACACACACACACACTAGATGCTATGTAGACATGAGCCCATTGTGTGTTGATACATCACTTGAGGAAAGTTTGAGGGGAAAGGAGGTCTGGCCCTTTAAGACCACGTGTGTGTGTGTGTGTGTGTGTGTGTGTGTGTGTGTGTGTGTGTGTGTGTGTGTGTGTGTGTGTGTGTGTGTGTGTGTGTGTGTGTGTGTGTGTGTGTGTGTATGATTACAGCGTGACTCTCTCAAGCACAGCTGTCTCTAGGAACTCTAGTTGTTTCTCTCTGGGGGACAAATATCTTTTTCCTCATGACCCCCAGTGCACTCATTGTGAGCATTGTGTGTGTGTGTACAGGAGGAAACCAAGGTGTAGCATGTCTAAGCTTCCTGTGCTTTCCAGAGTCATACATTTTACCCCACCACACACACAAACAAACACATGAAAAAAACAAGATAGAAAATGTAGAGTACCTGCTGTATCATCTTGGACACTATGAAGGCACTCTGTTGGTCAAACACCTTGGACAGGATCTCCAGCCCAGACAGAACCTTATCCACCTCCCTACACACACACACACACACACACACACACACACACACACACACACACACACACACACACACACACACACACACAGGTTTTTGAGTGTGTGTGCATGCGTGCATGTGTCACCAAGAGAAGTTGAGAGTTGTGTGTGTTTGTGTCTCACCCGTTGAGGCGTTTGCAGGAGGACACCAGTGTCTTGTTGAGGTGGGGCAGAGAGCTGGCTCCCTGTTTGACAGCCTGCAGGTCCAGAGCGTAGCTTCCCTTCAGATACTCATGGGAAATGGTGCTCAGGCCGTTAGCAGCAGGGGTGCTAAAGTAGGACGGAACAACATCCAATCCGTGTCAATAGAACAGACATGGGTCTTACATCCTCTGGACTTGCCACAGAGACCATGGGGTGCAGAGGGGGACTGGCCTTGTGGTGAGACCATGGGGTGCAGAGGGGGACTGGCCTTGTGGTGAGTATACAACACTGAAGAAGACATGACAACAACAACTTTCCAATGTCACAGACTTCCTCAGGATCAGACTGCTGCTGACTCACTGTCTAAACAACCCCCCCCCATCTGATCTCAGGAGGGCAAGAGAGGAGGGAAAGGATGAGAAGAGGGGGGAGGGTTCTTCAGGGTTGGTCGAAGATAGGCCCTGTTCAGATTCACTGAATCTCTACAAGCAGGATCAGTTGGTGTAATTTAACAGGTAGATCCACCCTTTACTAGGCCCAGGAGTTTTTACTAGGTCACGCAAAATTGTGTTTGTGTGTATGCGCGTGTGGGTGTGTGTGTGTATGTGTGTGTGTATGTGCGCGTGTGAGTGAGTGAGTGAGTGAGTGAGTGAGTGAGTGCGTGTGTGTATGTGCGTGTGTGTATGTGTGTGTGTACTGTACCTGTCAGTGGGTGTCTCTGGGGAGGAGCCTGTAGGTGGTGTGGAGGCGGAACGAGGAGGAAGTGGTGGCTTCTCATCTTCCCCATCTGACCAATCAGAGAGACAGAAAGACAAATAAAGAGAGAGATGGAGCGAGAAAGACAGAGACAGACAGACGGAGATGGAGAGAGACAGACAGACGGAGATGGAGAGAGAAAGACAGAGACAGACAGACGGAGAGAGATGGAGCGAGAAAGACAGAGACAGACAGACGGAGAGAGAAAGACAGAGACAAACAGACAGAGAGAGATGGAGAGAGAGTATACCTGAGTAGTCCCTGTCCTCTGGGATGCTCTCCTCTCTGTCTACGGGATACAGCAGAGTGCTGACCAGTCCCTGGCTGGGCTGGAGGTACAACAGTACCAGCTCTGGGAGGCTCTTAAACCGCTTCGGCTGCACCCCCTGAGATGTCTGGGAGAGGGGGAGAGGAATGAGAGAGAGAGTGGGCACTTCAAAGAAATACACTGGTGTAGAGACAGAGCACACTCTGCATAGCACGTTCAGAATAAAGCTGGGTGGGTGGGTAGGTAGGTAGGTAGGTAGGTAGGTAGGTAGGTAGGTAGGTAGGTAGGTAGGTAGGTAGGTGGGTAGGTGGGTAGGTGGGTAGGTGGGTAGGTAGATTCAAATAAAATGTTATTGGTCACATACACATGGTTAACAGGTGTTATTGGTCACATACACATGGTTAACAGGTGTTATTGGTCACATACACATGGTTAACAGGTGTTATTGGTCACATACACATGGTTAACAGGTGTTATTGGTCACATACACATGGTTAACAGGTGTTATTGGTCACATACACATGGTTAACAGGTGTTATTGGTCACATACACATGGTTAACAGGTGTTATTGGTCACATACACATGGTTAGCCTGTTATTGCGAGTGTAGCGAAATGATTATGCTTCTAGTTCCGACAGTTCAGCAATACATAACAAGTAATATCTAACAATTCCACAACAAATGCCTAATACACACAAATCGAAGTAAAATGAATGGAATAAGAATATATAAATATAATCAATGTCAGAGCGGCATAGGTAATAGATCGTATGGAATACAGTATATACATATGAGATGAGTAATGTAAGATATGTTAACATTATTAAAGTGGCATTATTAAAGTGACTATTCAAGTGGCCAATGATTTCAAGTCTGTATGTAGGCCGCAGCCTCTCTGTGCTAGTGATGGCTGTTTAGCAGTCTGATGGCCTTGAGATAGAAGCTGTTTTTCAGTCTCTCGGTCCCAGCTTTCATGCACCTGTACTGATCTCGCCTGCTGGACAGTAGCGGGGTAAACAGGCAGTGGCTCAGGTGGTTGTTGTCCTTGATGATCTTTTTGACCTTCCTGTGACATCGGGTGCTGTAGGTGTCCTGGAAGGCAGGTAGTTTGCCCTCGGTGATGCGTTGTGCAGACCGCACCACCCTCTGGAGAGCCCTGCGGTTGTGTGCGGTAAAGTTGCCGTACCAGGCGGTGATACACCCCGACAGGATGCTCTCAATTGTGCATTTGTAAAGTTTGTGAGGGTTTTAGGTGACAAGACACATTTCTTCAGCCTCCTGAGGTTGAAGAGGCGCTGTTGCGCCTTCTTCACGACACTGTCTGTGTGGGTGGATCATTTCAGATTGTCTGTGATGTGTACGCTGAGGAACTTGAAACTTTCCAGCTTCTCCACTGCAGTCCCGTCGATGTGGATAGGGGAGTGATCCCTCTGCTGTTTCCTGGAGTCCACGATCATCTCCTTTGTTTTGTTGACATTGGGTGAGGTAATTTTCCTGACACCACTGTTGAGGATCAGCGAAGTGGAGATGGGTAGGTAGTATACAGATAGGTAGGTAGTATACAGATAGGTAGGTAGTATATTGATAGGTAGGTAGTATATAGATAGGTAGGTAGTATATTGATAGGTAGGTAGTATATAGATAGGTAGGTAGTATATAGATAGGTAGGTAGCATACAGATAGGTAGGTAGTATACAGATAGGTAGGTAGCATACAGATAGGTAGGTAGCATACAGATAGGTAGGTAGTATACAGATAGGTAGGTAGTATACAGATAGGTAGGTAGTATACAGATAGGTAGGTAGTATATAGATAGGTAGGTAGTATATAGATAGGTAGGTAGTATATAGATAGGTAGGTAGTATATTGATAGGTATGTAGTATATAGATAGGTAGGTAGTATATTGATAGGTATGTAGTATATAGATAGGTAGGCAGTATATTGATAGGTAGGTAGTATATTGATAGGTAGTTAGTATATTAATGGGTAGGTAGTATATAGATAGGTAGGCAGTATATTGATAGGTAGGTAGTATATTAATGGGTAGGTAGTATACAGATAGGTAGGTAGTATATAGATAGGTAGGTAGTATATTAATGGGTAGGTAGTATATAGATAGGTAGGTAGTATATTAATGGGTAGGTAGTATATAGATAGGTAGGTAGTATACAGATAGGTAGGTAGTAAATAGATAGGTAGGCAGTATATTAATGGGTAGGTAGTAAATAGATAGGTAGGCAGTATATTAATGGGTAGGTAGTAAATAGATAGGTAGGCAGTATATTAATGGGTAGGTAGTATATAGATAGGTAGGTAGTATACAGATAGGTAGGTAGTATATAGATAGGTAGGTAGCATACAGATAGGTAGGTAGCATACAGATAGGTAGGTAGTATATTGATAGGTAGGTAGTATATAGATAGGTAGGTAGTATATAGATAGGTAGGTAGTATATAGATAGGTAGGTAGTATATAGATAGGTAGGTAGTATATAGATAGGTAGGTAGTATACTGATAGGTAGGTAGTATACAGATAGGTAGGTAGTATACAGATAGGTAGGTAGTATACAGATAGGTAGGTAGCATACAGATAGGTAGGTAGTATACAGATAGGTAGGTAGTATATAGATAGGTAGGTAGTATATTGATATGTAGGTAGTATATAGATAGGTAGGTAGTATACAGATAGGTAGGTAGTATACAGATAGGTAGGTAGTATATAGATAGGTAGGTAGTATATTAATGGGTAGGTAGTATATAGATAGGTATGTAGTATATAGATAGGTAGGTAGTATATAGATAGGTAGGTAGTATATAGATAGGTAGGTAGTATATAGATAGGTAGGTAGTATATAGATAGGTAGGTAGTATATAGATAGGTAGGTAGTATATAGATAGGTAGGTAGTATATAGATAGGTAGGTAGTATATAGATAGGTAGGTAGTATACAGATAGGTATGTAGTATACAGATAGGTAGGTAGTATATAGATAGGTAGGTAGCATACAGATAGGTAGGTAGTATATAGATAGGTAGGTAGTATATAGATAGGTAGGTAGTATACAGATAGGTAGGTAGTATATAGATAGGTAGGTAGCATACAGATAGGTAGGTAGTATATAGATAGGTAGGTAGTATATAGATAGGTAGGTAGTATACAGATAGGTAGGTAGTATATAGATAGGTAGGTAGTATATTGATATGTAGGTAGTATACAGATAGGTAGGTAGTATACAGATAGGTAGGTAGTATACAGATAGGTAGGTAGTATACAGATAGGTAGGTAGTATACAGATAGGTAGGTAGCATACAGATAGGTAGGTAGTATACAGATAGGTAGGTAGTATATAGATAGGTAGGTAGTATATTAATGGGTAGGTAGTATATAGATAGGTATGTAGTATATAGATAGGTAGGTAGTATATTGATAGGTAGGTAGTATATAGATAGGTAGGTAGTATATAGATAGGTAGGTAGTATATAGATAGGTAGGTAGTATATAGATAGGTAGGTAGTATATAGATAGGTAGGTAGTATATTGATAGGTAGGTAGTATACTGATAGGTAGGTAGTATACAGATAGGTAGGTAGTATACAGATAGGTAGGTAGTATACAGATAGGTAGGTAGCATACAGATAGGTAGGTAGTATACAGATAGGTAGGTAGTATATAGATAGGTAGGTAGTATATTGATATGTAGGTAGTATATAGATAGGTAGGTAGTATACAGATAGGTAGGTAGTATACAGATAGGTAGGTAGTATATAGATAGGTAGGTAGTATATAGATAGGTAGGTAGTATATTAATGGGTAGGTAGTATATAGATAGGTATGTAGTATATAGATAGGTAGGTAGTATATAGATAGGTAGGTAGTATATAGATAGGTAGGTAGTATATAGATAGGTAGGTAGTATATAGATAGGTAGGTAGTATATAGATAGGTAGGTAGTATATAGATAGGTAGGTAGTATACAGATAGGTATGTAGTATACAGATAGGTAGGTAGTATATAGATAGGTAGGTAGCATACAGATAGGTAGGTAGTATATAGATAGGTAGGTAGTATATAGATAGGTAGGTAGTATACAGATAGGTAGGTAGTATATAGATAGGTAGGTAGCATACAGATAGGTAGGTAGTATATAGATAGGTAGGTAGTATATAGATAGGTAGGTAGTATACAGATAGGTAGGTAGTATATAGATAGGTAGGTAGTATATTGATATGTAGGTAGTATACTGATAGGTAGGTAGTATACAGATAGGTAGGTAGTATACAGATAGGTAGGTAGTATACAGATAGGTAGGTAGTATACAGATAGGTAGGTAGCATACAGATAGGTAGGTAGTATACAGATAGGTAGGTAGTATATAGATAGGTAGGTAGTATATAGATAGGTAGGTAGTATATTAATGGGTAGGTAGTATATAGATAGGTATGTAGTATATAGATAGGTAGGTAGTATATAGATAGGTAGGTAGTATATTGATAGGTATGTAGTATATAGATAGGTAGGCAGTATATTGATAGGTAGGTAGTATATTGATAGGTAGTTAGTATATTAATGGGTAGGTAGTATATAGATAGGTAGGCAGTATATTGATAGGTAGGTAGTATATTAATGGGTAGGTAGTATACAGATAGGTAGGTAGTATATAGATAGGTAGGTAGTATATTAATGGGTAGGTAGTATATAGATAGGTAGGTAGTATATTGATAGGTAGGTAGTATATTGATAGGTAGGTAGTATATTGATAGGTAGGTAGTATATTGATAAGTAGGTAGAATATAGATAGGTAGGTAGTATATAGATAGGTAGGTAGTATATAGATAGGTATGTAGTATACAGATAGGTAGGTAGTATACAGATAGGTAGGTAGTATACAGATAGGTATGTAGTATATAGGTCTTGGTGGGGTAGTATATTGATAGGTAGGTAGTATATAGATAGGTAGGTAGTATATAGATAGGTAGGTAGTATATAGATAGGTAGGTAGTATATAGATAGGTAGGTAGTATATAGATAGGTAGGTAGTATATAGATAGGTAGGTAGTATATAGATAGGTAGGTAGTATATTGATAGGTAGGTAGTATATTGATATGTAGGTAGTATATAGATAAGTAGGTAGTATATTAATGGGTAGGTAGTATATAGATAAGTAGGTAGTATATTGATAGGTAGGTAGAATATAGATAGGTAGGTAGTATATAGATAGGTAGGTAGCATACAGATAGGTAGGTAGTATATAGATAGGTAGGTAGTATATAGATAGGTAGGTAGTATACAGATAGGTAGGTAGTATATAGATAGGTAGGTAGTATATTGATAGGTAGGTAGTATACTGATAGGTAGGTAGTATACTGATAGGTAGGTAGTATATTGATAGGTAGGTAGTATATTGATAGGTAGGTAGTATATAGATAGGTAGGTAGTATATAGATAGGTAGGTAGTATACAGATAGGTAGGTAGTATATAGATAGGTAGGTAGTATATAGATAGGTAGGTAGTATATTGATATGTAGGTAGTATATTGATAGGTAGGTAGTATATTGATAGGTAGGTAGTATATTGATAGGTAGGTAGTATATTGATAGGTAGGTAGTATATTGATAGGTAGGTAGTATATTGATATGTAGGTAGTATATTGATAGGTAGGTAGTATATTGATAGGTAGGTAGTATATTGATATGTAGGTAGTATATAGATAAGTAGGTAGTATATTAATGGGTAGGTAGTATATAGATAAGTAGGTAGTATATTGATAGGTAGGTAGAATATAGATAGGTAGGTAGTATATAGATAGGTAGGTAGTATATTGATAGGTAGGTAGAATATAGATAGGTAGGTAGTATACAGATAGGTAGGTAGTATATAGATAGGTAGGTAGTATATTGATATGTAGGTAGTATATTGATAGGTAGGTAGTATATTGATAGGTAGGTAGTATATTGATAGGTAGGTAGTATATTGATAGGTAGGTAGTATATTGATAGGTAGGTAGTATATTGATAGGTAGGTAGTAAATAGATAAGTAGGTAGTATATTAATGGGTAGGTAGTATATAGATAAGTAGGTAGTATATTGATAGGTAGGTAGAATATAGATAGGTAGGTAGTATATAGATAGGTAGGTAGTATATAGATAGGTAGGTAGTATATAGATAGGTATGTAGTATACAGATAGGTATGTAGTATACAGATAGGTAGGTAGTATATAGATAGGTAGGTAGTATACAGATAGGTATGTAGTATATAGGTCTTGGTGGGGTAGTATATTGATAGGTAGGTAGTATATAGATAGGTAGGTAGTATATAGATAGGTAGGTAGTATATAGATAGGTAGGTAGTATATAGATAGGTAGGTAGTATATAGATAGGTAGGTAGTATACAGATAGGTAGGTAGTATATAGATAGGTAGGTAGTATATAGATTGGTAGGTAGTATATAGATATGTAGGTAGTATATTGATAGGTAGGTAGTATATTGATAGGTAGGTAGTATATTGATAGGTAGGTAGTATATTGATAGGTAGGTAGTATATTGATAGGTAGGTAGTATATTGATATGTAGGTAGTATATTGATAGGTAGGTAGTATATTGATAGGTAGGTAGTATATTGATATGTAGGTAGTATATAGATAAGTAGGTAGTATATTAATGGGTAGGTAGTATATAGATAAGTAGGTAGTATATTGATAGGTAGGTAGAATATAGATAGGTAGGTAGTATATAGATAGGTAGGTAGTATATTGATAGGTAGGTAGAATATAGATAGGTAGGTAGTATATAGATAAGTAGGTAGTATATTGATAGGTAGGTAGTATACAGATAGGTAGGTAGTATACAGATAGGTAGGTAGTATATAGATAGGTAGGTAGTATACAGATAGGTATGTAGTATACAGATAGGTAGGTAGTATATAGATAGGTAGGTAGTATACAGATAGGTAGGTAGTATATAGGTCTTGGTGGGGTAGTATACAGATAGGTAGGTAGTATACAGATAGGTAGGTAGTATATAGGTCTTGGTGGGGTAGTATACAGATAGGTAGGTAGTATACAGATAGGTAGGTAGTATATAGGTCTTGGTGGGGTAGTATACACATAGGTAGGTAGTATACAGATAGGTAGGTTGTATATAGGTCTTGGTGGGGTAGTATATACATAGGTAGGTAGTATATTGATAGGTATGTAGTATATAGGTCTTGGTGGGGTAGCTCAGTGTCTGAGAGTGGGCACAATCACTTTCTGTTCATTGATCTTTGTGGGTGGAGTTGTTTTTAAATTTTATTTTACCCTTATTTTACCAGGTAAGTTGACTGAGAACACATGCTCATGTACAGCAACAACCTGGGGAATAGTTACAGGGGAGAGGAGATGAATGAGCCAATTAGAAGCTGGGGATGATTAGGTGGCCATGATGGTATGAGGGCCAGATTAGGAATTTAGCCAGGACACCGGGGTTAACCCCCCTACTCTAAAGACAGTACCTACACAGGGCAATGTCCCCAATCACTGCCCTGGGCCATGGGCCATGGGGGGGGGGGGTAGACCAGAGGAAAGGGTTCCCCCAGCTGGCCCTCCAACACCACTTCCAGCAGCATCTGGTTTCCCATCCAGGGACTGACCAGAACCAACCCTGCTTAGCTTCAGAGGAAAGCCAGCATTGGGATGCAGGGTGGTATGCTGCTGGCTTACAGTGGCGTAAGGGAAGCTATAATACCAAGAGGCCCTCAGCTGTGAACGGGTGGGGAACCTGGCAGCCACATTCACTCCGTTTGAGTGACGTTTAATTTCACTGAAGCACTGGGTAAATCAAATGATTTGTGAAAGCCATCAGTGTGGATTCCAGGCATGGGACCAGAAGAGGAGGAGGGTAGTGGAAGGGGGATTAGTGAGGTGTATTTAGGGTTAGGTTTTACAGTATTTGAGTGTGTATGTATGTTGCAAGGGGAGGGGGGGGATTGGTGACTCCCCCAGCTGCTGGACACAGAGCACAAAGAGACCTGTGTGTGTGTGTGTGTGTGTGTTGTGTGTTGTGTGTGTGTGTGTGTGTGCACAGAGCCAACACAAGCACCAGAGCCTGCAAGTTGCTACTGATCCAGACACACATACAAGTACCATACACACACACTAGTAAAAATACATGTGAACTTACAAAACACAAACACACATATACAGTGCCTGCCTTCCACAGATATAGATGTACATACTATCAGTTACATCCATAGTGCTAGGTATGCATAGAAAAACACCCACTGATGTGTGCATGTATGTATGGAGGGCGGTGAATAGTGGTACCTGGACTGCCAAGAATCCCTCTTCATCTGGTAGAACCCTATAGGTGTGGACATGCTTCTGGAAACTAGAGAGAGAAGAGAGGGAGGGAGAGGGGGAGAGAGAGGGGAGAAAGAGAGGGAAGTATAGAGGGAGGGAGGGAGGGAGGGAGAGAAGAGAGAGAGCAGTTAGAGGGAAGGGAAGAGAAGGAGGGAGGACGGAGAAAATGGCATTAGTACTTTCATGGATACCACAGGAATTACATATTCCCTGCAAAGTGTGTGTGTGTGTGACGGGAGATTTGGAGGGAGTTTCAACCTGTTGCTGTCTGTCAAACACAGTGAACATGGCATTAGTGCTGCTAGAACTCAGACTCACCTCTCTCTCACCGCTAAACACAACGGCAAGGAAAGGTAGAAAACATACAGTTGAAGTTGGAAGTTTACATACACTTAGGTTGGAGTCATTAAACCTCGTTTTTCAACCACTCCACACATTTCTTGTTAACAAACTATAGTTTTGTCAAGTCGGTTAGGACATCTACTTTGTGCATGACACAAGTAATTTTTCCAACAATTGTTTACAGATTATTTCACTGTATCTCAATTCCAGTGGGTCAGAAGTTTACATACACTAAGTTGACTGTGCCTTTAAACAGCTTGGAAAATTCCAGAAAATTATGTCATGGCTTTAGAAGCTTCTGATGGGCTAATTGACATCATTTGGGTCAATTAGAGGTGTACCTGTGGATGTATTTCAAGGCCTACCTTCAAACTCAGTGCTTTTTTCCTTGACATCATGGGAAAATCAAAATAAATCAGCCAAGACATCAGAAGAAAAATCCTTGGGAGCAATTTGCAAATGCCTGAAGGTACCACGTTCATCTGTACAAACAATACTACGCAAGTGTAAACACCATGGGACCACGCAGCTGTCATACCACTCAAGAAGGAGACGCGTTCTGTCTCCTAGAGATGAACGTACTTTGGTGCGAAAAGTGCAAATCAATCCCAGAACAACAGCAAAGGACCTTGTGAAGATGCTGGAGGAAACAGGTACAAAAGTATCTATATCCACAGTAAAATGAGTCCTATATCGACATAACCCGAAAGGCCTCTCAGCAAGGAAGAAGCCACTGCTCCAAAACCGCCATAAAAAAGCCAGACTACGGTTTGCAACTGCACATGGGGACAAAGATCATACTTTTTCGAGAAATGTCCTCTGGTCTGATGAAACAAAAATAGAACTGTTTGGCCATAATGACCATCGTTATGTTTGGAGGAAAAAGGGGGAGGCTTGCAAGCCGAAGAACACCATCCCAACCATGAAGCACGGGGGTGGCAACATCTGTCAGGAAGTTAAAGCTTGGTCGCAAATGGGTCTTCCAAATGGACAATGACCCCAAGCATACTTCCACAGTTGTGGCAAAATGGCTTAAGGACAACAAAGTCAAGGTACTGGAGTGGCCATCACAAAGCCCTGATCTCAATTCCATAGACAATTTGTGGGCAGAACTGAAAAAGCGTGTGCGAGCAAGGAGGCCTACAAACCTGACTCAGTTACACCAGCTCTGTCAGGAGGAATGGGCCAAAATTCACCCAACTTATTGTGGGAAGCTTGTGGAAGGCTACCCAGAAACATTGACCCAAGTTAAACAATTTAAAGGCAATGCTACCAAATACTAATTGAGTGTATGTAAACTTCTGACCCACTGGGAATGTGATGAAAGAAATACAAGCTGAAAAATAATTTTCTCTACTATTATTCTGACATTTCACATTCTTAAAATAAAGTGGTGATCCTAACTGACCTAAGACAGGGAGTTTTTACTAGGATTAAATGTCAGGAATTGTGAAAAACTGAGTTTAAATGTATTTGGCTAAGGTGTATGTAAACTTCCGACTTCTCATTGTGCTGCCTATGCAAAACAGCCAAGTTTGCCACTCCTTTTGCATACGGTGTGTGTGTGCTGTGGTCCCATCCCGTCTCCTGACACACACAGTTTCATGCTGAGATCTGGGCCAGGGGTGGGCGGGCGGGCGGGCTGTCTGTCTGTCTGTCTGTCTGTCTGTCTGTCTGTCTGTCTGTCTGTCTGTCTGTCTGTCTGTCTCTCTCCGTCTCACACACACACGCTTTGTAAACAACAGGTGTAGACCAACAGTAAAATGCTTACTTCCCAACAATGCAGAGAAAAATAGAGAAATAATAAAAACATAACAACACAAGGAATAAATACAATAACTTGGCTATATTGACAGGGCCGAGACGATGTGCAGAGGTACCAGGTAATTGAGGTAGATATGTAGATAAAGGTAGGGGTAAAGTGACTAGGCAACATGATTGATAATAAACAGTAGCAGCAGAGTATTTGATGAGTCAAAAGAGGGCCAATGCAGATAGTTAAATAGCTAACCGGACTAACTATTTAGTACTCTTAAGGCTTGGGGATAAAAGTTGTTCAGAGTCCTGTTGGTTCCAGACTTGGTGCATCGGTGTTGGTTCCAGACTTGGTGCATCGGTGTTGGTTCCAGACTTGGTGCATCGGTGTTGGTTCCAGACTTGGTGCATCGGTACCGCTTGCCGTGTGGTAACAGAGAAAATCAAGATCACTTTCTGAGTCAAAATGCAAGATGAGATCTACAAATAAAATTAAAAATTAAACCCTTGAAATGAGTAGGTGTCCAAACTTTTGACTGGTACGGTATATATTTATTTTCATTAGTATTATATCTACTATTCTTACTATTAGAGGTCGACCGATTATGATTTTTCAACGCCGATACCACTACCGATTATTGGAGGACCAAAAAAAGCCGGTACCGATTAATCGGACGATTTTTTAAATTTATTTGTAATAATGACAATTACAACAATACTAAATGAACACTTATTTTAACTTAATATAATAAATCAATAAAATCAATTTAGCCCTAAATAAATAATGAAACATGTTCAATTTGGTTTACATTATGCAAAACCAATGTCACGCCCTAACCTTAGAGAGCCTTTTTATGTCTCTATTTTGGTTTGGTCAGGGTGTGATTTGGGTGGGCATTCTATGTTCTTTATTTCTTTGTTTCTGGCCGAGTGGGGTTCCCAATCAGAGGCAGCTGTCTATCGTTGTCTCTGATTGGGGATCATACTCAGGCAGCCCTTTTCCCTCCTCTGTATGGATTCTTGTTCTTTGTTTGTGTGCAGGTAGTTTGCACAATGAAGCTGTTCGGTCGGTGTATTCTTTATTGTTTTGTCTTTTCTAAAGTTTAACTTCGTTAATAAATTATGTGGAACTCAAAGAACGCTGCGCCTTATCCTTCCGACGACACCCGTTACAAACAAAGTGTTGGAGAAGAAAGTAAAAGTGCAATATGTGCCATGTAAGAGAGCTAACGTTTAAGTTCCTTGCTCAGATCATGAGAACATATGAAAGCTGGTTGTTCCTTTTAACATGAGTCTTCAATATTCCCAGGTAAGAAGTTTTAGGTTGTAGTGATTATAGGAATTATAGGACTATTTCTCTCTATACGATTTGTATTTCATATACCTTTAACTATTGGATGTTCTTATAGGCACTTTAGTATTGCCAGTGTAACAGTATAGCTTCCATCCCTCTCCTCGCCACTACCTGGGCTCGAACCAGGAACACATCGACAACAGCCACTCTCGAAGCAGCATTACCCATGCAGAGCAAGGGGAACAACTACTCCAAGTCTCTGAGCGAGTGACGTTTGAAACGCTATTAGCGCTCACCCCGCTAACTAGCTAGCCATTTCACATCGGTTACACCAGCCTAATCTCGGGAGTTGATAGGCTTGAAGCATTGCGAAGAGCTGCTGGCAGAACGCACGATAGTGCTGTTTGAATGAATGCTTACGAGCCTGCTGGTGCCTACCATCGCTCAGTCAGACTGCTCTATCAAATCATAGACTTAATTATAACATAATAACACACAGAAATACGAGCCTTAGGTCATTAATATGGTAGAATCCGGAAACTATCATTTCGAAAACAAAACGTTTATTCTTTCAGTGAAATACGGAACCGTTCCGTATTTTATCTAACGGATGGCATCCATAAGTCTAAATATTCCTGTTACATTGCACAACCTTCAATGTTATGTCATAATTACGTAAAATTCTGGCAAATTAGTTCGCAATGAGCCAGGCGGCCCAAAGTGTTGCATATACCCTGACTCTGCGTGCAATGAACGCAAGAGAAGTGACACAATTTCACCTGGTTAATATTGCCTGCTAACCTGGATTTCTTTTAGCTAAATATGCAGGTTTAAAAATATATACTTCTGTCTATTGATTTTAAGAAAGGCATTGATGTTTATGGTTAGGTACACGTTGGATCAATGACAGTCCTTTTTCGCGAATGCGCACCGCATCGATTATATGCAACGCAGGACACGCTAGATAAACTAGTAATATCATCAACCATGTGTAGTTATAACTAGTGATTATGATTGATTGTTTTTTATAAGATAAGTTTAATGCTAGCTAGCAACTTACCTTGGCTTCTTACTGCATTTGCGTAACAGGCAGGCTCCTCGTGAGGCAGGTGGTTAGAGCGTTGGACTAGTTAACCGTAAGGTTGCAAGATTGAATCCCCGAGCTGACAAGGTAAAAATCTGTCGTTCTGCCCCTGAACAAGGCAGTTAACCCACCGTTCCTAGGCCGTCATTGAAAATAAGAATGTGTTCTTAACTGACTTACCTAGTTAAATAAAGGTGTAAAAAATAAATAAAAAAAAACAGCCAAATTGGTGTCCAGAAATACCGATTTCGGTTGTTATGAAAACTTGAAATCGGCCCTAATTAATCAGCCATTCCGATTAATCGGTCGACCTCTACTTACTATAGTAACTGTTTTATGTGTATCATATCACTTCGCTTGGGCAACATTGACCTTGTCCTTCATTCCAATAAAGCATATTGAAGAGAACTTTCCTGCAAAAAAGATAGATTTAGATAAAGTGGATTTTTTTTCACAAGGACCCATGAAGGATACTTCCCTCTACAACATAACCTTCACTTTAAATCAAAACTCCAAACCTACAACCTGGATGTTTTACCTGGAAGGATTCCTACCACCAAGGACTATCCAGCAAACTTAATAGCAAATCAATAACCAGCCGAACATGCACAGCTCACGAAACCTGAAAATACCATCCAACCTATTGGCGGAGGGTGGACACCCAGAATACTGTAAAACAAGGACCCTGAGAATCAGACAGCCTCTGTCAATTTGTACAAGGTTGGAACAGTGGTGGTTTGGAAACTTCAATAACTTCCAAAAGGACTTTTACAGAATTAAAGAGAGCACAGCAGGAGAAGATCTCTCTCCGTGAGAACTCCCCCACCCCAAGTGAGTCGGTCCACACCCCCACAGACAAGCAACCCCAAGAGGAGAGTCACCGCCCCCCCCAGACACAGTGGCTAAACTCTATCTGAGGACAAACTATGTTCACCAGCCACATAATAATACACAGGCACAAACGACCTGAGAACACAACAGGAAAGGGTGGCCACAGCACTCAAGGGAGTGATAGAAAAAGCTTCTACCGCTTTCCTCAACGCATGAGTGGTTATCTCCACCCTGCTACCACGAAAAGACGTTCATCCTGCTACTATACAGCGGCTAAACGCAAGCATTTCCCGTGACTGTGCCTCAAAACCAAATATTTACCTGACTGACCACTCGATCCTGGACTTGAACAGCCTTTATGACATGGTCCAACACTACAAAGCAGCAGTCCCTACTTTTGCAAGGGCCCAGAAAGACATTTCCCTCAACCGCAGACCCAGCACCTCATACAGGATCAACAGAGCAATGGATGCCCCACCCAGACAAGCGAGACACCCTCCCAGACCTGCGAGGCCCCCTCACGGACCTGCACCTAGAGGACCCACATCCAGAGCACAGCACAACCCTCCCAAACCAACCAAGGCCACAACCCATATACTGTATGTTCCACCAGGTCAGGCCTAGGCCCTGAGCAGAGCAACAGGCACAACCCCTACTCCTACACACACCCAAGCCCCATCCTGCGACCTAAGAGGCATGTATTAGATGCTCTGCATGCTCTGCTCAGAACTATAGACCCCTTTCCAGTACACGACACACTGACGTCATGCACAGATGCGCGCGACTCTTGACGGCAGTAAGAAAGATATTCAACATAGCCTAGATTTAAGTTATTACTTTTAAATAAAATCACTTTTTTGGTTCTCATACCCTTACAATTATGTTTTGATTCTTGCTTGAACAGTCGCTAAGATTATATTTGGTTGTGATCTTTTCAAAATAACTATTTTGGATGCAGCGGTTGTTAGCTAGAATGCTAACGCTCATTGATATAGGCTGTAGCAAAAGCTGGCCAAAGACCAATTTTACTGGTTGAAGTTGTTTTTTAAGTATAATGCAGTTGATCTGCGATGATGACACAAACATTATATTAAGCAGGACATTCATACGAGACTTAAAATCCAATTATAATCCAAAAGTAGTGCGAAATGCACTGAAAAGCAACATGTAAATGGAGGCTTTTGTTGCTCCAGTTCTATAAGAACCCGTTCTTGTTCTGCCACCAACGTGCACCTTCCCATTTACACCAAGGATCTGTTTATAATGATGAGATGCTCATGTCTCCGCCCTAACAATGAGAGTTGTTCTCCCAAAGGCGGGAAGCTTAGGTCCAAAATAAGCCCATAGAAATGCATTCTGTATATTTTGGACAGATTGTAGCGAGAGGTTTCTCGCTTCGCCTCTTACTCAATGACAGTGGTCACCCACCTTTTTTGAGTAGGGATCACTTTGATTCAAAATGTATGCCGAGATCTAAGGTAAAAATGTTTTTTTGACAAAACTTAAGCCTATGACCTATTACCTATTAAAAAGAATACTGTAGTAATGAGGTTTGTGCAGTAGGCTATAGGGCCAAAACATTATCACCTCATATTGGCTTTGGTGGAGTTGCCCTGCAATGCATTGTTGTTCTCTTCAGATATTTGAGGTAGGCTATAGGGGCCTGCATCTGAATGTCAGTTTAGTGGAGGGAGAGAGCAGCAGACTGAGGGCCCACCTCAACGTCCCTCCTGTTGTGTTGTTGACTATCATTAAATGTGAAGACTGTATCTTATCAAATCTCTATGTGAAATTTAATTACGCGATTAAACTAATCATGTAACTTTAATTAACTAGGAAGTCGGGGCACCACAGGAATATGTTGTTTATAGACTTTCAATTCCCGAATATAACTCTTCAGATATTTTCATATCTTATCGAGTACCGTCTTGTATTAATGTATTATTATTACCTCATCAGTCTCATTACTGAATGTCGCAAACGGCACTGGAAGAAATGGAAGCAGTTTTACAGGCACCCAACCAATTGTGCTATTACGTGTTTTTTTCCTCATGATTTGTAACTTATTTTGGACATAATGTTTCTGCAACCATATCTTATGGCAAAAAAGAGCTTCTGGATATCAGGACAGCGATCACTCACCTCGGATTAGACAAAGATTTTTTCTTCAACAAGCAAGACGCACAGGACATTCTCCAAACACCTGACAAGGCCAACATCCCCATTATTTGCAAGAGGAAGAAACGCAGGTACAGGGGACACAGAACGGGATGCCTTGTGAGGACCCGCAGAAGGCGAGTGGGAAAGCTGCCGTTACCGTCAATATTACTCGCCAACATGCAATCATTGGACAATAAATTAGGCGAGGTACGATCACGAATATCCTACCAACGGGACATTAAAAACTGTAATATCCTATGTTTCACGGAACCGTGGCTGAATGACGACATGGATATTCAGCTAGCGGGAAATACGCTGCACCGGCAAGATAGAACAGCACACTCCGGTAAGACGAGGGAGACGGTCTGTGCATATTTGTAAACAACAGCTGGTGCACAAAATCTGAGGAAGTCTCTAGATTTTGCTCGCTTGAAGAAGAGTATATTGTGATAAATTGCAGGCCACACTACTTGCCTAGAGAGTTTCAGCTATACTTTTTGTGGCTGTTTATTTACCACCACAGACAGATGCTGGCACTAAGACCACACTCAGTCAGCTGTATAAGGAAATAAGCAAACAGGAAACCACTCACCCAGAGGCGGCGCTCCTAGTGGCCGGAGACTTTAATGCAGGGAAACTTAAATCAGCTCTACCAAATGTTTATCAACATGTTAAATGTGCAACCAGAGGGGGAAAAAATCTAGATCACCTGTACTCCACACACAGTGACACGTACAAAGCTCTCTCGCCCTCCATTTGGTAAATCCGACCACAACTCTATCCTCCTGATTCCAAGCAAAAATTAAAGTAGGAAGCACCAGTGACTCGGTCTATAAAAAAGTGGTCAGATGAAGCAGATGCTAAACTACAGGACTGTTTTGCTATCACAGACTGGAACATGTTCCGGGATTCTTCCGATGGCATTGAGGAGTACACCACATCAGTCACTGGCTTTATCAATAAGTGCATCGAGGACGTCGTCCCCACAGTGACTGTACGTACATACCCCAACCAGAAGCCATGGATTACAGGCAACATTCGCACTGAGCTAAAGAGCAGAGCTGCCGCTCTAACCTGGAAGCTTACCAGAAATCCTGCTATGCCCTGCGACGAACCATCAAAGAGGCAAAGCGTCACTACAGGGCTAAGATTGAATCATACTACACCAGCTCTGACGCTCGTCTTATGTGGCAGGGCTTGCAAACTATTACAGACCACAAAGGGAAGCACAGACACGAGCATACCAGACGAGCTAAATCACTTCTATGCTCGCTTCGAGGCAAGCAACACTGAGGCATGCATGAGAGCATCAACTGTTCCGGACAACTGTGTGATCACGCTCTCCGTAGCCGACGTGAGTAAGACCTTTAAACAGGTCAACATACACAAGGCTGCGGGGCCAGACGGATTACCAGGACGTGAGCTCCGGGCATGTGCTGACCAACTGGCAGGTGTCTTCACTGACATTTTCAACATGTCCCTGATTTGAGTCTGTAATAACAACATGTTTCAAGCAGACCACCATACTCCCTGTGCCCAAGAACACAAAGGAAACCTGCCTAAATGACTACAGACCCGTAGCACGACTGTCTTGGTGTGTTTGGACCATGATAGTTTGTTGTTGATGTGGACACCAAGGAACTTGAAGCTCTCAACCTGCTCCACTACAGCCCGTCGATGAGAATGGGGGCATGCTCGGTCCTCCTTTTCCTGTAGTCCACAATCATATCCGTTGTCTTGATCACGTTAAGGGAGAGGTTGTTGTCCTGACACCACACGGCCAGGTCTCTGACCTCCTCCCTATAGGCTGTCTCATCGTTGTCGGTGATCAAGCCTACCACTGTTGTGTCATCAGTAAACTTAATGATGTTGTTGGAGTCGTGCCTAGCTATGTAGTCATGAGTGAACAGGGAGTACATGAAGGGATTGAGCAAGCACCCCTGAGGGGCCCCCGTGTTGAGGATCAGCGTGGCGGATGTGTTGTTACCTACCCTCACCACCTGGGGGCGGCCCGTCAGGAAGTTCAGGATCCAGTTACAGAGGGAGGTGTTTAGTCCCAGGGTTCTTAGCTTTGTGATGAGCTTTGAGGGCATTATGGTGTTGAACGCTGTGCTGTAGTTAATGAACAGGGTTTAGGGATTTCCGGGATGATGGCGATGATGTGAGCCATGACTAGCCTTTCAAAGCACTTCATGGCTACCGATGTGAGTGCTATGGGGTGGTAATCATTTAGGCAGGTTACCTTCACTTCCTTGGGCACAGGGACTATGGTGGTCTGCTTGAAACATGTAGGTATTACAGACTAGGTCAGGGAGATGTTGAAAATGTCAGTAAAGACACTTGGCAGTTGGTCTGCGCATGCTCTGAGTACACGTCTTGGTACACGTCCTGGTCCACGTCCCACGGCCTTGTGAATATTGACCTGTTTAAAGGTCTTGCTCACATCGGCTACGGAGAGCGTGATGACACAGTCGTTCCGGAACAGCTGGTGCTCTCATGTATGCTCCAGTAAAGGCATTTAGCCCATCTGGTAGGCTCGCATCACCGGGCAGCTCGCGGCTGGGTTTCCCTTTGTAGTCCGTAATAGTTTGCAAGCCCTGCCACATCCGACGAGCGTCAAAGCCGGTGTAGTAGGATTCAATCTTAGTCCTATGTTGATGCATTGCCTGTTTGATGGTTCGTCTGAGGGCATAGCGGGATTTCTTATAAGCGTCCGGATTAGTAACCCGCTCTTTGAAAGCGGCAGCTCTAGCCTTTAACTCGGTGCGGATATTGCCTGTAATCCATGGCTTCCGGATGGGATATGTACGGTCACTGTGGGGACTTCGTCGTCGATGCACTTATTGATGAAGCCGGGGACTGAGGTGGTACAGTTGAAGTCTGAAGTTTACATGCACCTTAGCCAAATACATTTAAACTCAGTTTTTCACAATTCCTGACATTTAATCCTAGTAAAAACTCCCTGGCTTAGGTCAGTTAAGATCACCACTTTATTTTAAGAACTTGAAATGTCAGAAAAGTAGTAGAGAAAATAATTTATTTCAGCTTGTATTTCTTTCATCACATTCCCAGTGGGTCAGAAGTTTACATACACTCAATTAGTATTTGGTAGCATTGCCTTTAAATTGTTTAACTTGGGTCTAACGTTTCAGGTAGCCTTCCACAAGCTTCCCACAATAAGTTGGGTGAATTTTGGCCCATTCCTCCTGACAGAGCTGGTGTAACTGAGTCAGGTTTGTAGGCCTCCTTGCTCGCACAGCTTTTTCAGTTCTGCCCACAAATGTTCTATAAGATTGAGGTCAGGTCTTTGTGATGGCCACTCCAATACCTTGACTTTGTTGTCCTTAAGCCATTTTGCCACAACTTTGGAAGTATGCTTGGGGTCATTGTCCATTTGGAAGACCCATTTGTGACCAAGCTTTAACTTCCTGACTGATGTATTGAGATGTTGCTTCAATATATCCACATAATTTAGCTTCCTCATGATGCCATCTATTTTGTGAAGTGCACCAGTCCCTCCTGCAGCAAAGCACCCCACAACATGATGCTGCCACCCCCGTGCTTCACGGTTGGGATGGTGTTCTTCGGCTTGCAAGCGACCCCTTTTTCCTCCAAACATAACGATGGTCCTTATGGCCAAACAGTTCTTTTTTTGTTTCATCAGAGCAGAGGACATTTTACAAAAAGTACGATCTTTGTCCCCATGTGCAGTTGCAAATCGTAGTGTTTTTTTTAATGGTGGTTTTGGAGCAGTGGCATCTTCTTGCTGAGCGGCCTTTCAGGTTATGTCGATATAGGACTCGTTTTACTGTGGATATAGATACTTTTGTACCTGTTTCCTCCAGCATCTTCACAAGGTCCTTTGCTGTTGTTCTGGGATTGATTTGCACTTTTCGCACCAAAGTACGTTCATCCCTAGGAGACAGAACGCGTCTCCTTCCTGAGCAGTATGACGGCTGTGTGGTCCCATAGTGTTTAGACTTGCATACTATTGTTTGTACAGGTGAACGTGGTACATTCAGGCGTTTGGAAAGTTTACATGCACCTTATGGTTGTGAGGTCTGGGGTCCATTCACCAACCAATAATTCCCAAAATGGGACAAACACCCAATCGAGATTTGGCATGCAAATTCTGAAAATATCAAATCAAACTTTATTTGTCACGTGCCGAATACAACAGGTGTAGACCTTACTGTGAAATTCTTACTTACAAGCCCTTAACCAACAATGCAGTGCAAGAAAGAGTTAAGAAAATATTTACCAAATAAACTAAAGTAAAAAATAATAAAAAGTAACACAATAAAATAACAATAACTAGGCTATTTACAGGGGGTACCGGTACCAAGTCAATGTGCAGGTTAGTCAAAGTAATATGTAGGTAGGGGTAAAGTGACTATACATAGATAATAAACAGGAAGTAGAAGCAGTGTAAAAACAAATGGGGTGTAAATAGTCTGGGTGGCCAGTTGATTAATTGTTCAGCAGTCTTATGGCTTGGTGGTAGAAGCTGTTAAGGAGCCTTTTGGTCCTAGACTTGGTGCTCCGGTACCGCTTGCCGTGCGGTAGCAGAGAGAACAGTCTATGACTTGGGTGACTGGAGTCTTAGACCATTTTTTGAGCTTTCCTCTGACACCTCCTAATATATAGGTCCTGGATGGCAGGAAGCTTGGCCTCAGTGATGTACTGGGCTGTACGCACCTTCCTCTATAGTGCCTTACGGTCAGATGCCGAGCAGTTGCCATACCAGGCGGTGATGCAACCGGTCAGGATGCTCTCGATGGTGCAGCTGTATTGAGGATCTGGGGACTCCTGAAGGGGACAAGGTGTTGTACCCTCTTCACGACTGTCTTGGTGTGTTTGGACCATGATAGTTCATTGGTGATGTGGACCCCAAGGAACTTGAAAATATACTTTGTGTACAACTCAAAACCCCAAACAATGCATGCAGAGTCGAATTAGGACTATACTGTTCTGGTTGTTGTTGTCTTGGTTTTGTTTAATTTTCTTTGTTGATTTGCTGTTGTTTTGTTTATTGTTTATTTCAACTGCTTTGTAAACATGTTCCCCATGCCAATAAAGCCCCTTTGAATTGAGAGGAGAGAGGAGAGAGGAGAGAAAAGGGCAACCAGTGGAGAACAAACACCATTGTAAATATAACCCATTGTCACGACTTCCACCGAAGTCGATGCCTCTCCTTGTTCGGGCGGCGTTGCCGGTCTACTAGCCATCGCCGATCCACTTTTCTTTTTCCTTTTGTTTTGTCTTTGTTTTCACACACCTGTTTTCCATTTCACAATGATTTGTTCCTGTATTTAAACCCTCTGTTTCCCCCATGGTGCTGTGCGGGATTATTCATGTTCAGTTAGGTTTATTTTGATGGCTGGTTTTTTGACGGGTGCTGTGTTCACCCCTGCGTTATCTTTACCATCTTGTTTTGGTCAAGTGTAATTGTTACCTTGTGCCTTGTTGAGTAAAGTACGTTGCTCACTCATTCTGCTGTCCTGCGCCTGACTTCATGCACCAGCTACACTCACCTTCTGACACCCATATTTATCTGTTTATATATTTTCCCTTTCATACGTCAACTATTTGCACATTGTTAAAACACTCTACATAGCCAATGATATAACAGACAAAACTTGTGATTGTAATGTTCACTGTTAATTTCAGATTGTTCATTTTCATTTTGTTTATTCCACTTGCTTTGGCAATGTAAACACGTTCCCCATGCCAATAAAGCTTTGAATTGAGAGAGAGAGAGATATGGTGGGAGTTAGTGGGCGGAGAGCTTAGAGGTAAAGAGTACACTTCACCCCCTGTGTGCTTAAGGTAAACAGTGCTCCATTTTCCTCCAGCCCTCTCTCTGTTTCCCTCCAGCCCTCTCTCTGTTTCCCTCCAGCCCTCTCTCTGTTTCCCTCCAGCCCTCTCTCTGTTTCCCTCCAGCCCTCTCTCTGTTTCCCTCCAGCCCTCTCTCTGTTTCCCTCCAGCCCTCTCTCTGTTTAACCTCCAGCCCTCTCTCTGTTTAACCTCCAGCACTCTCTCTGTTTAACCTCCAGCACTCTCTCTGTTTAACCTCCAGCACTCTCTCTGTTTTTCCTCCAGCCCTCTCTCTGTTTAACCTCCAGCCCTCTCTCTGTTTAACCTCCAGCCCTCTCTCTGTTTAACCTCCAGCCCTCTCTCTGTTTAACCTCCAGCCCTCTCTCTGTTTAACCTCCAGCCCTCTCTCTGTTTAACCTCCAGCCCTCTCTCTGTTTAACCTCCAGCCCTCTCTCTGTTTAACCTCCAGCCCGCTCTCTGTTTCCCTCCAGCCCGCTCTCTGTTTCCCTCCAGCCCTCTCTTGCACCAACACCAACAGATGATGGCAAAATACCCACCTCACCCTCTCTCTCTCTCTGTTTCCCTCCAGCCCTCTCTCTGTTTAACCTCCAGCACTCTCTCTGTTTAACCTCCAGCACTCTCTCTGTTTTTCCTCCAGCCCTCTCTCTGTTTAACCTCCAGCCCTCTCTCTGTTTAACCTCCAGCCCTCTCTCTGTTTAACCTCCAGCCCTCTCTCTGTTTAACCTCCAGCCCTCTCTCTGTTTCCCTCCAGCCCGCTCTCTGTTTCCCTCCAGCCCTCTCTCTGTTTCCCTCCAGCCCTCTCTTGCACCAACACCAACAGATGATGGCAAAATACCCACCTCACCCTCTCTCTCTCTTATGCTTGTACCCTTTATTTCTCTCCAAAGTAGCCCCCCCCCCCCCCCCCCCCACACACACTAGGTGTTTTAAGTGAGGAATGTTTGCTAGTAAACCCTAGCTCCATATACACAAACAGTGCGTAACACTGAATCCTTGTGGGCCTACCTGCGTGTTTAAACGTGCTAGGTAGGCCTAGTGCTCTGAGGAAGGCCCTAAAAATTGTCAAAGAATCCAGCCACCCAAGTCCTAGACTGTTCTCTCTGCTACAGCACGCGTAGCAGTGCAGGACCGTCAAGTCTGGGACCAAAAGACACCTGAACAGCTTCTACCCCTAAGCCATAAGACTGCTGAACAGCTTCTACCCCCAAGCCATAAGACTGCTGAACAGCTTCTACCCGAAGCCATAAGACTGCTGAACATCTTCTACCCCGAAGCCATAAGACTGCTGAACAGCTTCTACCCCGAAGCCATAAGACTGCTGAACAGCTTCTACCCCGAAGCCATAAGACTGCTGAACAGCTTCTACCCCGAAGCCATAAGACTGCTGAACAGCTTCTACCCCGAAGCCATAAGACTGCTGAACAGCTTCTACCCCCAAGCCATAAGACTGCTGAACAGCTTCTACCCCCAAGCCATAAGACTGCTGAACAGCTTCTACCCCCAAGCCATAAGACTGCTGAACAGCTTCTACCCCTAAGCCATCAGACTGCTGAACAGCTTCTACCCCTAAACCATAAGACTGCTGAACAGCTTCTACCCCTAAGCCATAAGACTGCTGAACAGCTTCTACCCCTAAGCCATAAGACTGCTGAACAGCTTCTACCCCTAAGCCATCAGACTGCTGAACAGCTTCTACCCCTAAACCATCAGACTGCTGAACAGCTTCTATCCCTAAGCCATTAGACTGCTGAACAGCTTCTACCCCTAAGCCATTAGACTGCTGAACAGCTTCTACCCCTAAGCCATCAGACTGCTGAACAGCTTCTACCCCGAAGCCATAAGACTACTGAACAGCTTCTACCCCTAAACCATCAGACTGCTGAACAGCTTCTACCCCTAAGCCATTAGACTGCTGAACAGCTTCTACCCCTAAACCATCAGAATGCTGAACAGCTTCTACCCCTAAGCCATTAGACTGCTGAACAGCTTCTACCCCTAAGCCATTAGACTGCTGAACAGCTTCTACCCCTAAGCCATCAGACTACTGAACAGCTTCTACCCCTAAGCCATAAGACTGCTGAACAGCTTCTACCCCTAAACCATTAGACTGCTGAACAGCTTCTACCCCTAAGCCATTAGACTGCTGAACAGCTTCTACCCCTAAGCCATTAGACTGCTGAACAGCTTCTACCCCGAAGCCATAAGACTGCTGAACAGCTTCTACCCCGAAGCCATAAGACTGCTGAATAGCTTCTACCCCTAAGCCATAAGACTACTGAACAGCTTCTACCCCTAAGCCATTAGACTACTGAACAGCTTCTACCCCTAAGCCATAAGACTACTGAACAGCTAATCAAAATGGCTACTCGGGCTACTAGCATTGCCCCCTTTATTATTTATTTATCTTAATTGTTTTGCACTGACTCTCTTGCACCTGCTCTATGCACACTCACTAGACTCTACCCGCACACTCACTAGACCCGCACACTCACTAGACTCTACCCGCACACTCACTAGACTCTACCCGCACACTCACTAGACTCTACCCCACACACTCACTAGACTCTACCCCACACACTCACTAGACTCTACCCCACACACTCACTAGACTCTACCCCACACACTCACTAGACTCTACCCCACACACTCACTAGACTCTACCCCACACACTCACTAGACTCTACCCCACACACTCACTAGACTCTACCCCACACACTCACTAGACTCTACCCCACACACTCACTAGACTCTACCCCACACACTCACACACACATGCATATTAATGCCACACACACACAGACAGTCTTCACATACGCTGCAGCTACTCTGTTTATTATCTATCCTGATTGCCTAGTCACTTTTACCCCTACCTGCATGTACATACTGTATTAGCTCAATTACCTCAACTATTTGGTACCCCTGCACATTGACTCAGTACTGGTACTTCCTGCATATAGTCTAGTTATTACCTCAATTACTTGGTACCCCTGCACTTTGACTCAGTACTGGTACTTCTTGTATATAGTCTAGTTATTACCTATATTACCTGGTACCCCTGCACATTGACTCAGTACTGGTAATTCCTACATATAGTCTAGTTATTACCTATATTACATGGTACCCCTGCACATTGACTCAGTACTGGTAATTCCTACATATAGTCTAGTTATTACCTATATTACTTGGTACCCCTGCACATTGACTCAGTACTGGTACTCCTTGTATATAGTCTAGTTATTACCTATATTACCTGGTACCCCTGCACATTGACTCAGTACTGGTAATTCCTACATATAGTCTAGTTATTACCTATATTACTTGGTACCCCTGCACATTGACTCAGTACTGGTACTCCTTGTATATAGTCTAGTTATTACCTATATTACCTGGTACCCCTGCACATTGACTCAGTACTGGTGTACCCCTGCACATTGACTCAGTACTGGTGTACCCCTGCACATTGACTCAGTACTGGTGTACCCCTGCACATTGACTCAGTACTGGTGTACCCCTGCACATTGACTCAGTACTGGTGTACCCCTGCACATTGACTCAGTACTGGTGTACCCCTGCACATTGACTCAGTACTGGTGTACCCCTGCACATTGACTCAGTACTGGTGTACCCCTGCACATTGACTCAGTACTGGTGTACCCCTGCACATTGACTCAGTACTGGTGTACCCCTGCACATTGACTCAGTACTGGTGTACCCCTGCACATTGACTCAGTACTGGTGTACCCCTGCACATTGACTCAGTACTGGTGTACCCCTGCACATTGACTCAGTACTGGTGTACCCCTGCACATTGACTCAGTACTGGTGTACCCCTGCACATTGACTCAGTACTGGTGTACCCCTGCACATTGACTCAGTACTGGTGTACCCCTGCACATTGACTCAGTACTGGTGTACCCCTGCACATTGACTCAGTACTGGTGTACCCCTGCACATTGACTCAGTACTGGTGTACCCCTGCACATTGACTCAGTACTGGTGTACCCCTGCACATTGACTCAGTACTGGTGTACCCCTGCACATTGACTCATTATTGTTTTTATTGTGTTACTATTTCCTTTTTATTTAGTAAATATTTTTCCTACTTTTTTAACTCTGCATTGTTGGGAACGGGCTCATAAATAAGCATTTCACTGTAAAGTCTACAACTATTGTATTCGGCGCATGTGACCAATAACAGTTGATCTGATCTAACATAGGCCAGAACAAGACACACAGCAGTAAGGTGGAGCTACAGCGCTGGGTCTACTGTTCGGTTTTTAGCAGTTTCATTTAGATTCACTTCCAGGCTGCGTCTTGTGGTCACACGGGTATGGAGGAGAGGAACTCACACTCCAAAACAAGCTGAGATGTTTGAAACACACACAATCCTCGTGTGTGTGTGTGTGTGTGTGTGTGTGTGTGTGTGTGTGTGTGTGTGTTGTGTGTTGTGTGTGTGTGTGTGTGTGTGTGTGTGTTGTGTGTGGGGAGAGGAGTTCATTAGGGATCTCTTCCTGCTCTGATCTCAGAAGGTATTGGCTGCTGTAGAACCCTGCTGTGGGGTAAATACCATTGTTGCTGTAGGAACACTCAACTATACCAGGAATACAAAGATAGAGACAGAAAGAGATGTTTACTGTTTATTTCCCTTTTGTTTATTGTCTATTTCACCTGCTTTGGCAATATAAACATATGTTTCCCATGCCAATAAAGCCCATTGAATTGAGAGGGAGTGCGATATGGAGAGAAAGATATGGATAGAGATATATGGAGAGAGTGATATGGAGAGCGAGAGAGATATGGCAGAAGAGTGGGAAACAGTAGGCTTCACCCCCTATGTGTGTGTTTACAGTAAACACAGTGCTGTATTTAGTGCACTATGCCTCCAGCCCGCTCTCTGTTTCCCTCCAGCCCGCTCTCCGTTTCCCTCCAGCCCGCTCTCCGTTTCCCTCCAGCCCGCTCTCCGTTTCCCTCCAGCCCGCTCTCCGTTTCCCTCCAGCCCTCTCTTGCACCAACACCAACAGATGATGGCAAAATACCCACCTCACCCTCTCTCTCTCTTATGCTTGTACCCTTTTTTTCTCTCCAAAGTAGCCCCCCCCCCCCACACACACACACACCAGGTGTTTTAGTGAGGAATGTTTGCTAGTAAACCCTAGCTCCACACACAAACAGTGCGTAACACTCTGAATCCTTGTGGGTCTGCGTGTTTAAACGTGCTAAGTAGGCCTAGTGCTCTGAGGAATATCTCCCCCATCTCTCTGTAACACACACATGGTCGGGAGGAAACACCCAAATTCCCTCACAGACACAGACACACAGTGAAATGTGTAATCTGGAGTGGGCAGAGGTTGAGGTCAGACCAGCAGAAGAAGTAGAAACTCCATAGGCTCCAGACAACCCCCAGACAACCAACAGACAGCTTTTAGACAACATCTGTTTCTCCTCTTGTAGCTCTGTAAACCACCACTTTGTTTCTGCACTCTCATCCCTTTACTCCAGCCATGTTTACTTCAACAACACATTCACAGTTCCTCATCTCTCATCTGTGGCAGTAGGTTGCACAGACAGATGACACGGCTGTTCCTCTCTCTCTCCTCCCCTCTCTCTCTCTCTTTCTTTCTCTCCTCTCCCCTCCCCCCTCTCTCTTTTTCTCTCTCTCTCCTCTCCCCTCCCCCCTCTCTCTCTCCCCTCTCCCCTCTCTCTCCACTCTCTCTCTCCCCTCCCTTTCTCACTCTCTCTCTCCCCTCCCTTTCTCACTCTCTCTCTCCCCTCTATCTCTCTCTCTCGCTCTCTGATATCTGTCAACCAGCAACCACCACTATTTATCAGTGCTCTGAATATCAGCTAGCACGATTTTCAGAAAATGCTCCTGAAGCATACTGATGTCTCATCTGTCTGTCTGATAGAAAAGGGAAGTGTGTGAAAAGGGAAGTGTGTGTCACACGAGCAAGAGGCATGAGAGAGCTGTAAATGTGTGAGGTGATGACATGATGGCCACCAGTGCATGTGACATGACATATGTGATGTCTGTGTTGTTTTACCTGACCTGGTGACCTGACCAGGTAGACCATGATGTAACATGGAGTGGATTGGTGATGCTCATGTTATTGCACAGAAGTAGCAACAATGGCTGCCCATCCAACCCACTCTCAGAGAGGACAGGACACGGGCCCTCGTTCAATACAACCCTTTTCCTCCCTTCCCTGAGCACAGTTTCCACCCTTTTAAGTCCACCCTAACCATCAGCAGAGAAATATCTTGACTGTACTGATGGCTCGATGCTGGGATGTCAACACTAGCCGATAGAGACTTCTAAGCAGCCACTGTGTCACACTGACAGTGTGTGTGTGTGTGTGTGTAAGACCCCTCTGGTTCGGGGGGTACAGTTACAGTCTAAATACCTACGTGCAGACTGACAGACATGGGCTGGGTATGATTGGATGTAGGCTACATAGAAGGGATTGCGGTTAAAATAGGCCTACTGTTGGCTGTAGAAAACTTAAACCGAGATGTTGTGATGATGAGTTGACAGGCGAAGTTAAGAAACTAACTTTTCCTGACAGTCCTAGCTAGTTAAATAACTAGTTAGCAAGTTACAATGTCATAGCATGTCTTAAGAACACAATCTATTGATATTGGCTGTTACACTGTAGCCACAGACGGATAGAATATTTCCTGTACCCTACTGACTGGCTTCTAGATATTTGATTAGTTGCCACGACGTGTCCCTTCCAACCATAGGACAAATGAAAGCCAGACAGCTCAGAAGTTTAGAAACCATCTAGCCAGTCTATCCTGAAAAGTAAAGCCACACTTTTACGAAGAGAACAGTAAATCTGGCTACTTACAGCACACACAAAGCGTACGCCCCGTTAACACTTTCGCTGTCCCGAACCAGGAAACTCCCGTCGCGTCCCGCGCGGGCCAGCAGCTCCTCGGCAGCAGCGCGACTCAGGTCCCGGTGATACCACAACGGAGGTGCTAGCCCCAGCGGCGACACCCCGCCGCCACCGGCCATCGCCACAGCCCCAGAAAACACACGGTTTCCTGAGTTAAACAATCTGAAGGAGACGATAAATCCGGCAGTTAGAGTGCAAGTAGTGTGTCCGAGTTGGAAAACGCGAGAAAACTGTGACGTTAATACTTTTCGATGGGTCGTTTCTGTAGTTTCCTCCGTTCCTGAAAGTCTGCCATGGAGGCTCCGCTGCTTTCGCGCTTCCCACGGAAATCAGCCTATGTAAATCCTGGAGATGGAGCGAGCTGGAGAGGGAGAGGCATAGCAGCTACAGCGAGTAGCTCGCTGTACTTCAGCCAAGACTAGGCCTCACAACAACAAAAACTTCCTGTTGTGTGGTGTGCGTGTTTATGCAGCTAACTATTTATTAACCCTCCCGTTGTCCTCCTATTATGCCTAGCACACAGTGTCCCCCCCGGGTCACCCTGTCCCGTCTTGGCTAAAGGCCCAGTGGGCACAAGTGTGACAGTATGGGTGTGAACAGCCTTTGCAGATGTATTTCTTACACCTGCAGCACGCGGTGTGTGTCTTGGCGTCCTTCTTGGGTGGGCAGAGCTGACACCTCTTCCTCTTACTCGCCTCCAGCCGGGCAGCCGGGGCTGGGTCGGAGGCGGCGGCCGGGCCGACGGCTCGCTCAAGGGCTTGCGGACGAGCCTCGGCGGATACACGCTCGCCCCGTATGACTTTGACAAGTGCTGAGGCGGCTTCGGTGCGGGGG
Organism: Salvelinus namaycush; assembly: GCF_016432855.1. Lineage (NCBI taxonomy): Eukaryota > Metazoa > Chordata > Actinopteri > Salmoniformes > Salmonidae > Salvelinus > Salvelinus namaycush. The sequence continues at coordinate 29,330,147 of NC_052316.1, read as the reverse complement.
AGACGCTGCCTTCTTTGGATCAAGGGCTTCACGAGCGCCTTTCCGAGCTGCTCCAGGAACACCCTCCTCTTGTTCCGCTTCCCGGGCATCCAGTCGGGGTTGATCTCTCGCCATATGACAAAGGCGTTGTAGGAGGACACGTCGAGGATGTTGTGGAAGATGACCAGGGGCCAGCGGGCGGTCATCCGTCTGCAGCTGTAGGTGCCGACCACCTTGTCTAGGTTGTCCACGCCGCCCTTGTTGCAGTTGTAGTCTAGGATGAGGGCCGGCTTCCGGTCTCGGCGATCGCTAACGTCGGGCTCCGCGTGCCGCGTGCTCAGAAGCAGCACGTTCTTATTTCTCTTTGCCAGGTAGGACACTAGAGTGGCGGTGGGCGTGAAGGCGAACCTGGAGGACGAGACCTGTCTGTCCTTGGACTGGAGCAGCGCGGGAGGGAGCTCGGGCTTGTTCTTTCGCACCGTGCCCACCATGGTGAGGTTCCTCTCGAGGAGCCGCTGCCCGAGTTCGTAGGAGGTGAAGAAATTGTCACACGTGACGTTGTGACCGCCCGGCAGTCCCTCGGTCAGATCGAGGACGACGCGCGCGCCCTGGTTCTTCTCGGGGCCTCCGCCGGCCGCCTTGCCGGTGTACACTTGCATCTTCCAAGCGTAGCTGGACTTGGCGTCGCAGGCCACCCACGACTTGATGCCGTATTTGGCCGGCTTGCTGGGAATGTACTGTCGGAAAGGACAGCGTCCTTTCGGCGAGGGAGAGGGGAGGGAGAGGAGAGGGAGAGGAGATTAGCAGAGTCATACACAGATACATAGACTGCCCGTGCTCTCTACGCTACACGTACAAACACAGATACCAGCGTCATCGTTACCGGCTCACCATCGGGGCGCACTGCGTTTACGTTACACGCAGCCGCCTCCGCCGCCCGTGCTACTGCCGATTGCTACTACTGCCGATTGCTACTACTGCCCGTGCTACTACTGCCCGTGCTACTACTGCCCGTGCTCCACGTTGCTACTCTTGCCGATTGCTACTACTGCCCGTGCTACTACTGCCCGTGCTCTCTATGCTACACGTACATAGACAGATACATTGACTGCCCGTGCTCTACGCTACACGTACAAACACAGATACATAGACTGCCCGTGCTCTCTACGCTACACGTACAAACACAGATACATAGACTGCCCGTGCTCTCTACGCTACGCGTACGTACACAGATGCATAGACGGTACCTCTGAACGGGACCAGTTGTTCGTCCACCGTCACTTCGGGCCCCGGGTTGTAGAGGGCCTGCAGCCGCTCCTCCCACAGGTCCCACACCTCTCTCACGGCCGCCAGTCTGTCTGTGGCGAGTCTCGCGGGTCTCGACTGGCGGTCGTCGAATCGCAGCAGCCTCGAGTACTTGTGAAACGCCTTGAGCGGCATGGTGGCGCGGAACACGGTCCTGCCGCTCTCGGCGTCCCACAGGCTGGCCGCGGCCTCGCCTCGGGACCTGTAGACGCCGGCTAGGATCAGCAGCCCTACGTAGGCGCGCAGGTCGGTGGAGTCCATGGGTCGCCAGCCGTCGCCGTATTTTCTCACCCCCTGCAGATTCGTCATGTCCACGATGATCCTTTCTATCGCCGGTGTGACAAACAGCCGGAAGGCGGACGCGATGTCGAGCGCTCGCGACGCGGCGTAGGCCGTGGGGCCCGGCGTCACGGCGGGGCAGGGCCGGCGGATGGCGCGGGGCCGGTCCGGGCCGCGATAGGCCACGGAGGACCATTTGATTTTGCCGTTTTTTGACAGCAACGTCTCCCTTTCTGGCTCTGGCTCTCTGGCTCTGTCTCGCTCTCTGTCTGGCTCTCTGTCTCGCTCTCGCTCTCTGTCTAGCTCTCTGTCTCGCTCTCGGCCAGCGGCCGCGTCTCCCTCTCGCTCTCCCTCCGGCTCTTCCTCCGAAGAGGAGCACGACCGCGAGGCCGAGTCGTCTTCGTAGTCGTCCGCGTCGCGCTCGGGGTTGTATTCCTCACCGTCTTCATCTTCCGAAACGTCCTCCTCTTCGGAATCGCAGTAGTCTTCTTCGTCTTCTTGGTCGACGCTGGAGGATATCTGTTCCAGGACCTGAGCCGCGCTGAAACCGGGACTGCGAGGCGTCGTAGGCGGAGGCAACACGCTCGGCGGGGTCGTATTCCTCGTCGTCGTCGTCGTCCTCGTCGTCGTCCTCATCATCGTCCTCATCTTCTTCTTCTTCTTCTTGTTCTTCTTGTTCTTCTTCTTGTTCTTGTTCTTCTTCTTCTTCTTCCTGACAATATTAGTAGGCTCTCTACGCCCTGCTTACAGTCGTAGGCGGAGGGCTCACGCTCGGCGGGGTCGTATTCCTCCTCGTCGTCGTCCTCGTCCTCGTCCTCTTCTTCTTCTTCTTCTTCTTCTTCTTCTTCTTCTTCTTCTTCCTGACAATATTAGTAGCCTCTCTACGCCCTGCTTACGGTGGCCACGTGAATGGGACGAGGCACGCGAATGGACGAGGCGCGTGGTCGGCCCTGCCTGCTCCTTCGGGCCCTTCGGCCCCTTCGGTCCCATCCGGGACGCTCGGCTGGCCTCCCCGTGTTATAGCACCGAGGTCGTGCACTGAGTTGTTGGGGACAACTGGTCCCTGCCGGGGTCACTCAGACCCGGCCCAGACAGAGGGGAACAACTCCTAACACAGGCCCCGGGTCACTCCGACCCAGCTCAAGACAGGGGTAGGAGGGTTACAACATACACCTTGCTAACGCTGCCGGGGTCACTCTGACCCAAGCCCCCGGGACAGAGGGGAACAACTCATAACGCAGGGCCTACAACAGGGCCCGGGTCACTGTGACCCGGCCCAGACAGGGGTAGGAGGGTTACAACATACACCTTGCTAACGCTGCCAGAGTCTCTCTAACCCACACAGACACTGGGAATCGACTCGTAACGCTGGCCGGGGGTAACTCTGACCCGCCGAGGCAAGGGGAAGGTTGTGTAACAACAGCCATACCCGAAAGGCACAATTTCCACAACCAAGGGAAAGTAGTTTGTAGGGGGGCGTTTTTAGATTCGATATCCAAACTCACACGGGGCCCAAGGGCCCGATGGGGGGACAGAGGGCCGTATTCGACACAGGCCCTTGCCCGGAATGTTGAGCGTGTCAATTTTGGGGCAGGACCTTTTACTAGTATCCAGCAGGTGGTGGTGTTGGGTCACTGTGACCCGGCCTGCCAGGGTCACTCTGACCCACACAGACACGGGGGAAGCGACTGGTAACGCTGCCGAGGGTCACTCTGACCCCTCTGACGTCACTATGACCCCGCCCACACAGGGGCAGGGGCAGGAGGGTTACAACATACACCTTGCTAACGCCGCCGGGGTCACTCTGACCCCTCTGACGTCACTATGACCCCGCCCACACAGGGGCAGGAGGGTTACAACATACACCTTGCTAACGCTGCCGGGGTCACTCTGATCCACACACAGACACGGGCAATCAACTCGGAACTGCCCGGGGTCACTCTGACCCGCCGAGACAACGGGAGGGTTATAAACAACCTGAGGATTGATTATAAAAAACGTTTGACATGTTTCTACGAACATTACGGATACTTTTGGGAATTTTCTTCTGCCTTTCAGGACCGGAACGAGCCTGTGTTTTTCTGAACATAACGCGCAAACCAAATGGCGGTTTTTGGTTATAAAACTAATATTTATCGAACAAAAAGAGCATTTGTTGTGTAACTGGGAGTCTCGTGAGTGCAAACATCCGAAGATTATCAAAGGTAAGCGATTCATTTTATTGCTTTTCTGACTTTCGTGACCAAGCTAATTTGAGGCTAGCTGTTCTTACTGTTTTGTCTCGTGATTGATAAACTCACAAACGCTTGGATTGCGTTCGCTGTAAAGCATATTTTCAAAATCTGACACGATAGGTGGATTAACAACAAGCTAAGCTGTGTTTTGGTATATTTCACTTGTGATTTCATGATTATAAATATTTTTAGTCTTTTTTAAAAATTTGGCGCTCTGCAATTCAGCGGTTGTTTACGAAAATGATCCCGCTAAAGGGATCCGTGCGGCAAGAAGTTAAAGGTTCCAATTTATTACGTTTTTTAACCTCTCTAGGGGGTGTGGGACGGTAGCGTCCCACCTGGCCAATATCCAATGAAATTGCAGAGCACCAATTTCAAAAACAGAAATACTCGTTATAAAAATTCATAAAACAAACAAGTGTTATACATCGGTCTAAAGATGAACTTCTTGTTAACCTGATGAGGATAGAGGGCGCTATTTACACTTTGGGGAAAAAACGTGCCCAATTTAAACGGCCTCGTACTCTATTCTTGCTCGTACAATATGCATATTATTATTACTATTGGATAGAAAACACTCTCTAGTTTCTAAAACCGTTTGAATTTTGTCTGTGAGTAAAACAGAACTCATTTGGCAGCACACTTTCTGACCAGGAAGTGGAAAGTCTGAAAATTATGCTCTGTTCAAGGGCCTGCCTATAAATGGGCATGACACGTATGAGTATACATGCACGTCATACACCTTCCCCAGGATGTCAAGATGCAGTGAGAGAAGAAATGGAGTGATTATCTTGGTCTGAGATGTAATACGTCCTCTTGGAATGACGTGTCCCCCATTTTATGTTTTCAGGAAGGCGCGAAGTTGGTTCTGGATTTGCCATCGGAATAGCTGTCGTTATAGCCGATTACTATCTCCATTTTTGATTTTATTTGATACATGTGACCATATCATCGTAAAGTATGTTTTTTCAATATAGTTTTATTAGATTTTTGAAATTTATTCGGGACGTTAGGCGTGTTGCGTTGTGTGCCTTTGTTCAGAAAGGAGAGCTTCGAGCCACTTGGCCAGTGTGCTGGCTAATTGAAGAGGGAAAAACGATGTTCTAAATCCAAACAACGACTGTTCTGGACAAAGGACCCCTTGTCCAACATTCTGATGGAAGATCAGCAAAAGTAAGAAACATTTTATGATGCTATTTCATATATCTGTCGAACTGTATACTAGTAGTTTTGCGCCCCGGTTTTGGCCACTCTCTTGCTATAACATAAGCCTTATGTCGTAATGAAGATATTTTTAGAATTCTAACACTGCGATTGCATTAACCTGTTTGGGCTCAAGGGGCAGTATTGAGTAGCCAGATAAAAGGTGCCCATTTCAAAAAGGCCTCGTACTCAATTCTTGCTCGTACAATATGCATATTATTATTACTATTGGATAGAAAACACTCTCTAGTTTCTAAAACCGTTTGAATTATATCTGTGGGTGAAACAGAACTCGACTTAGAGCAATTTTCCTATGTGTATGTCAGAATGCAGAATTTTGCTGGCTGTTCTGAGACCTGTGTATTAATTTGCCTGTCCTCTATTGGTTGAGATGCACTGCATACGCCTTCCACTGGGTGTCAGCGAATAGGGAGAGTTGAAATGGAGTTTCTACGTAGTTCCCAAAGGTTATAAATTGCTTGGAACCGAAGTGTCCCATCTTTCCACTCTTCGCTCTGACGCAGGGAGGGTCTTGGCATGTCATTTTAGAAGCTCCCGTTTTAGCTCCTAGATATATCCGGCTCTGTTTTTATTCGATATAGGTGTTGAAGACATCGTAATGTTGTTATTTTAAACCGAATTATATCAGTTTATGTCAGTATATTGCGATTTTCGGGTATTTATTTTCATGACGTTGTAGGAAGTTGGGTATCTCTGGCCCACATGGTTATTGTTTACTGCTAATTGCAACGTTGAAGACGACGTTCTCCAACCTAGCAACGATTCTTTTGGACAAAGGACACCTTTCCCAAGATTCTGATGGGAGTTCATCGAAAAGTAAGAACTATTTATGCTGATAATTCATTGTTCTGTTGAAAAATGTCAAATGCATAAAACGCCATTTCCTGCAGTGTAGCCTTGCGTTATCGCAGCCTGTATTGCGCAGTAAGGTTAATTTTAAAAATGTAATTCAGCGATTGCATTAAGAACTAATTTGTCTTTCAATTGCTGTCCAACCTGTATTTTTTTAGTCAAGTTTATGAATAGTTTTCGATAAGAATAGGTGCCTTTACAAGATGGCGCCGGACAGATTGCTTGACGTTATGGACACTATTCTCATTGTATAAGCACGATTTGTGCCGCTAAATATGCAAATTTTCGAACAAACTCTATATGCATTGTGTAATATGATGTTACAGGACTGTCATCTGAAGAATTCTGAGAAGGTTAGTGAAACAATTAATATATTTTGGTGGTTTATACGTTATCGCTATTTTTGCCTTGAATCAATGCTGTTGTTATGTTTGCTATTGTGCTAAGCTAATATAACGCTATATTGTGTTTTCGCTGTAAAACACTTGATAAATCGGAAATATTGTCTGGAATCACAAGATGCCTGTCTTTCAATTGCTGTACACTATGTATTTTTCAGAAATGTTTTATGATGAGTATTTAGTTATTTGGCGTTGGTGTCTGTAATTTTTCTGTCTGCTTTCGGTGCAATTTCTGACTGTAGCTGCAATGTAAACTATGATTTATACCTGAAATATGCACATTTTTCTAACAAAACATATGCTATACAATAAATATGTTATCAGACTGTCATCTGATGAAGTTGTTTCTTGGTTAGTGGCTATTTATATCTTTATTTGGTCGAATTTGTGATAGCTACTGATGGAGTCAAAAACTGATGGAGTAAAAATAGTGGTGTCTTTTGCTAACGTGGTTAGCTAATAGATTTACATATTGTGTCTTCCCTGTAAAACATTTTAAAAATCGGACATGTTGGCTTGATTCACAAGATGTGTACCTTTCATCTGGTGTCTTGGACTTGTTAATGTGTGAAAGTTAAATATTTAAAAAAAATATCTTTTGAATTTCGCGCCCTGCACTTTGAGCTGGCTGTTGTCATAAGTGTACCGACGTCGGGCTTGCACGCCAAACAGGTTAAGAACTAGTGTTACTATCATTTCCTATACAACATGTATTTTTTTGTAATGTTTATGAATTGCTATTTGGTCAGAATAGGTGAGAGTCTAATAGAAATATCCGCACATTCTGGGAAATAGAAGCCACGTTAGCATAATGGATAACCACTGATTTCAGCTCTAAATATGCACATTTTCGAACAAAACATAAACCTGAGGAAGGTTTATGAAGGTTAGTGAAAATTGATATCTTTTGCTGGTTTATTCGCTAACGCTAACGTGCCTATTGCTATCGCTAACGTGCCTTGATGAATGAATGCGGTTGTGTGTAGGCTATTGTAGTAAGCTAATATAATGCTATATTGTGTTTTCGCTGTAAAACACTTAAAAAATCTGAAATATTGGCTGTATTCACAAGATGCTTGTCTTTCATTTCTGTACACGATGCATTTTTCAGAAATGTTTTATGATGAGTATTTAGGTATTCCACGTTGGTCTCTATATTTACTCTGGCTGCTTTGGTGCTATTTTTGACGGTAGCTGTGATGGTAGCTGCAATGTAAAACTGATTTATACCTCAAATATGCACATTTTTCGAACAAAACATAGATTTATTGTGTAACATGTTATAAGACTGTCATCTGATGAAGTTGTTTCTTGGTTAGTTTGGTTGGTTCTTGGTTAGTTAGGTTGGCTTTGTGCATGCTACCTGTGCTGTGAAAAATGTCTGTCCTTCTTTGTATTTGGTGGTGAGCTAACATAAATATACGTGCTGTTTTCGCTGTAAAACATTTAAAAAATCGGACATGTTGACTGGATTCACAAGATGTGTATCTTTCATTTGCTGTATTGGACTTGTTAATGTGTGAAAGTTAAATATTTCTAAAAAATATTTTTTGAATTTCGCGCTCTGCCTTTTCAGTGGAATGTGGGAGGAGTTCCGCTAGCGGAACGCTGGGGCTAGACAGGTTAATCCAACCACGGTGTCAGATTTCAAAAAGGCTTTACGGCAAAAGCATACCATGCAATTATCTGAGAACAGCGCCCAGCAGACAAATCATTACAAACAGTTACCAGCCAAGTAGAGGAGTTACACAAGTCAGAAATAGCGATAAAATGTATCACTTACCTTTGATAATCTTCATATGGTTGCACTCACAAGACTCCCATTTAGTCAATAAATGTTTGTTTTGTTCGAAAAAGTCCCTCTTTATATCCAAAAACCTCTGTTTTGTTCGCGCATTGTGTTCAGTAATCCACAGGCTCAAACGCAGTCACAACAGGCAGACGAAAAATCCAAAAAGTATCAGTAAAGTTTGTAGAAATATGTCAAACGATGTTTATAATCAATCGTCAGGTTGTTTTTAGTCATAATAATCAATAATATTTCAACCGGACAAAAGCGTTGTCAATATAAAAGGAAAACAAGAAAGGCGCGCTCTCGGTCGTGCACATGAAAAACCTCTGGGACACTGCAGTGTCCACTCATTCAGAGTGATCTTACTCCCTCATTTTTCAGAATACAAGCCTGAAACAATTTCTAAAGACTGTTGACATCTAGTGGAAGCCATAGCAAGTGCAATTTGAGTTCTAAGTCAATGGAATATGTACCCACCTCCAGGATGGATTTTTCTCAGGTTTTCGCCTGCTATATCAGTTCTGTTATACTCACATACATAATTTTAACAGTTTTGGAAACTTTAGAGTGTTTTCTATCCAAATCTACCAATTATATGCATATCCTAGCTTCTGGGCCTGAGTAACAGGCAGTTTACTTTTGGCACGCTTTTCATCCGGAGGTGAAAATAGTGCCCCATACCCTAGTGAAGTTTTAATCAATTAGTATATTTGAGTTTAACCACAATATTTGTTATGTCTTTTCTGATGGATTAAACTGAAATTGCTTTCACGTTGGTATGAAGAGATTCGGGTAGCAGGCGCAGGAATGCGTAATAGTTTTTTTTTATTGAGCCCAAATTACGGCGTGCTCGGTAAAGGCACGGGGACGAAGACAGAACAAACACTTAACAAAAACACAGGGTTGAAACCCAAACAAAAGAGCGAGGAGTACCTCGAATAAATAACACACGCGCACAATGATTATTAACACACGGGATGAGACCCGTAATCATCTGCGCAATCCACAAGGGCACGAAAGCCCAAACCACACAGCACAGGTACTCACACGCACCAACGGACAATGTAACAATAATGGACAGCCCATTGGAAACCAAAGAGCACACTTATACAAGTACTAATCAGTGGGAACAGCGGACAGGTGTGTGTAATGAAAGTTCCCGACGGATCCATGACAATTGCAACCAACTTTCTATGACTTGTTTAAAAAATAACAATATTTTGGAGACTATTTAGTTTTCAGATAATCTAAAGTGAGCGAGAAAAAGGGCCTTCCTAAACATGGGGTGAGACATTGTTACTAATTTGTAAATAAAGCCAGTTTGTTATTTAGAGTGATTTATTTCTGGTTTTAGAGGGAGAGAAACCAAAAGCCTACCACCACTTCATAGGTCTCCCAGTCATGGCTGGCATGGGTATTGAACTGACATCTGTAGCAAAGCAGTTTGCGCTGTGATGCAGTGTCTTAGACCGCTGCGCCACACAGACACTGGAAAATGTCAGTCGTCGGGAGTAGGCTACAGTACTACAGTAAGAGCAAAATAATCTGAACATTTCCACACCCTAATTGTAGTCTAAGTTTCTCATAGAATAAAAACCTTAGAGTAACAACAGTTTTAGTAAGTGATACTGATGAGTAGTAACAAAAAAATAAGCGTATTTTTCCAGGTGTGTGCGTGCAGGACAGAGGAATAGCAATTCTTACACTATTGTTCTAATTTCAATCACCTTCTTCATCGTCATTATTCAGTTCATTGAAATTAAATTTTGAAGTCGGGCACAATTATCAGTTTCTATTTGGTTAATGTCAACCATTCATTGTCAGTTAGAGACACAGTAGCGCCTTGAGACTCAAAAGCATAATCAGTGCTCTAACTCCCCCTTGCGCTGGTCTGGAGCAATGAAGTAGTGACGCAGGGTACCGTACAAAACCAAAAATTACCTCTAAATCACGCAGCATAATCACAAAACTTTTAGTTGAGCAACCACTGTAGTAAAAGTAATTCTGTCTCCCTCCATTTAGTATGATGGGCGGGCTGCTGCTGTATCATACTAATTTGGGTGTCCCGGATGTACGTTTACTTTGTTACGTCTAGTCTATGAGACCAGGCTGGACGGACAGACTGAAAGACAGACATGCACACACAAAGGAGAGTTGTCATTCTAAGCATAACGTTTGATTAGCTGACTTCTTTATTACTGTACCTTCCTTAGTACCCCTGTTGACCTGTGAAGGAGTAGAAAAGTATCTCATCCAAGCGCACTGAAACCAATTTCTCCTGCTGGGGGCAATAGGGCTTGAACCCTGCCAATGCTGCTTGCAGCTATATTTCCATATTCAATTCTGAGCTATGAAGTATGAAGGAGGTGGAGGGTGATATATTTATGACAACACCAACACTTGGACTTCACCCCTGTATTTTTCATCTTAATGTTCCCTGTCTGGGTAGCTCTCCCTCTTCAAACCTCAGGGGTAACAACAACAATGGGAGCAGCCAGGTGACTTTACGGTCAATCTCACCTTGGGCTTATCTCCACCCCCATATCACTGCAAATTAAACAGGCTGAATTAGACTAAGGTCAGTCCAGCCGTGGAGAGACATCCCTGTGGAACAACAAAGAGACGATGGGGTTCTGCTGGGACTGGAGCAGGGAGTGTGGGCCTCACGGCAGAGGCTGGGTGGACCTCACAGTGCTGCTCTGTATCTATGGCTTCTGCTCAATGATGAGGCCCTCTGAGCCTTTCCTCACGGACTACCTCGCCGGGCCATACAAGAACCTCACCACCAAACAGGTGTGGCACATTAACCGTTTATTCATTTATTGATTTAGCTAGAGAATTCATATCACAAATTATATTTTATAATAATGGCAAATGCTTTTATGTTAATTTATTGTTGTATGACATATCCTGCCATTTTCCTTATCTTTCCACAGGTTACAAGGCAAGTGCTCCCAGTATGTGCATATTCCAACCTCATCCTACTCAACCCAGTCTTCTTGGTGACAGATATCCTGAGGTACAAGCCTGTCATCGTCCTCCAGGCACTCAACTACATCTTGGCATTTCTGCTGTTCATCTTCAGCTCTGGTGTGGTGTTGACTTAGTGCGCCCTCTTCATTTACAGTATGGGCACCGCAGCAGATGTGGCTTACTATCCCTATATCTACAGTGTTGTCCATCCCCAGTATTACCAGAGAGTGACTAGCTATGCCAGAGGGGCTGTGCTACTGGGCTACGCAGCTGGAGCCATGTTTGGTCTACTCTTGGTGTCCCTGGGAGGGGTTTCCATCTACTGGCTCAATGTCATTACCCTGGGATCCCTCTGTGTGGCGCTGTTGGCTGCCCTCCTCCTGCCCATGCCCCAGAGAAGCCTTGGTCCTGGGTGGGACTCAGAATGATAACGGCCCATTCGAGGAGGTTGTGTCCAGTTCATGTGGATCCTGGGTTGTGTGGTGGCTGAGGAAGGAGAGGAGGACCGGGAGGGGGAAATGAGAGCTCTGAAGAGGTTGGCGGTGGATTGTAAAGAGTGTTACTCCTCTGTGGCCGTGCTGTTCTTCTATGTGTGGTCAGTCATGGGGAAGTGCGGCTATCACCAGATCACAGGCTACGTGCAGCTCCTCTGGGCATCCAAACAGCCCCAAAACAACTTCACAGAATACAATGGAGGGGTAGGGGCTGTCGCCACACTCTCAGGTAACATAACGATTCACTTTAACACACTCGTCACATGACTCTTGGTAACACGCTGGAGTTAAACTACATATTATCTCCACTTTCACTCTCCTAACAAATGTTGTTTAACATTGAACTTCAAGAGGACTCTGTATCATCAACTATTACACTTTATACCCCTTTTAAGGACATCCAGGACTACACATGCACTACCGTTCAAAATTTTGGGGTCACTTAGAAATGTCCTTGTTTTTGAAAGAAAAGCAAATGTTTTGTCTATTAAAATAACATAAAATTAATCAGAAATACAGTGTAGACTGTGTTAATACTGTAAACGACTATTGTAGCTGGAAACGGCAGATTTTTTATGGAATATCTACATATTCCATTATCAGCAACCATCACTCCTGTGTTCCAATGGCACATTGTGTTAGCTAATCCAAGTTTATCATTTGAAAAGACTAATTGATCATTAGAAAACCCTTTTGCAATTATGTTAGCACAGCTGCAAACTGTTGTCCTGATTAAAGAAGCAATACATCTGGCCTTCTTTAGACTAGTTGAGTATCTGGAGCATCAGCATTTGTGGGTTCGATTATAGGCTCAAAATGGCCAGAAACAAAGAACTTTCCTCTGAAACTCGTTAGTCTATTCTTGTTCTGAGAAATTAAGGCTATCCCATGCGAGGAATTGCCAAGAAACTGAAGAACTCGTACAACGCTGTGTACTACTCCCTTCACAGAACAGCGCAAACTGGCACTAACCAGAATAGAAAGAGGAGTGGGAGGCCTCGGTGCACAACTGATCAAGAGGACGAGCACATTAGAGTGTCTAGTTTGAGAAACAGACGCCTTATAAGTCCTCAACTGGCAGCTTCAATAAATAGTACACGCAAAACACCAGTCTCAACGTCAACAGTGAAGAGGCGACTCCGGGATGATGGCCTTTTAGGCAGATTTTACCCAATGCACAGCATTAATTACACTGGCTAATTACCTGTACGGTCTATTGTCTCCAGATGGCTCAGACCAGCTGGAACTCGTCACAGACAGGCTTTCCTTTGGCTTTTTAGCTCTGAAACGTTCCCTTATATCCCTGGAAACCACAGGCAATTACTGTGTTTAAATTACATCCTGCTTCATGTCTCCACTCTATACGTTCTTCCGGTTGACATTTTTATCACAGTTTCTATGTGTTTGACTAAGTAAATTTACATTTGCCGATGTTTGAGGCCCAGTGCAGTCAAAAATGTGATTTTCCTGTGTTTTTTTATATTTCCACACTATGCGGTTGGAATAACACTGTTAAATTGTGAAAATGGTGATAATGCCCTTTTAGTGTAAAAGCTGTTTGAAAAGACTGCCTGAAATTTTGGTGGGATGGAGTTTTGGCCTTCCATGGTGACATCACCATGCAGTAAATTAGTTGATACTCCAATAAGAAAGAGAGTTCCAAACTTTTCCGTCAATTACAGCTATATGACAATGAACTTGGCAATAGGAATGTTATTGGAAACAGATTGGTGAAAAGCATGAACCAAGAATGTTTTGCATGAACATGTAATATATTCCTGATATCAAAAACCCTTATCCTCTTCACATATGAGTTCTACAAACGTTGGAGTTATAACCATCAGCATAAACTCATCCACTCCAAACAACACACAGTTCATAGAAAGGTCAAAGGGTTCTGTCCTCTCCATCCATCTTGTCTCTAAAATCTCCTGCCAGGATCAAAGGCACGCTCTGTAATACAAATTACCAGGAATGTGTCCCTGCTTATTTCATTTCAATGTATGTAATTATCTGACTCTCATGGAGGGATTAAAGACAACGCTAAGCTATTAGCAGGTCTATCTCATAACCCTCTTCAGATGGAAGGCCTCTCCTTCTCCTTCTCCTCCCCCTCTTTATCCTCCTCTCCTTTTTCTCTCTTCCTCCCCTCCTCTCCTTCTTCAGAATGAGATTAATTCCATCAGGTGAAACTGTACTCTCCTCAGGCCCAGAAATTGATTAAATACATCTCTAATACAGAGAGCGGTCAGCAGTGCTTATAAACCAGCTATTATTGATCTGCCAAGGCGGGATGGGCCAATGAATATAGGCGTTAAGTGGATTAAAACAAGCCCAAGCTAGCTATAGTAGCCTATATTGCGTTAGCATCACAGTGATATGGAGATTATACAGGGTCCTTTCCTTCCTTGGTGTTGTCTCTTTCATTGTTACAATTCTGACTTAGTTTATGTATGGACTACTCTATAGCCCAAAAGAAACATGATCAGTGGTGTATTTGGTTAAGGAATTTTTTACCGCATTCACCTCAGTTCTACCAGATTAGTGAGATTGTATCTACCTGTGTTCCAGGGTCGGCAGCCTCCATAGCTGTGGGCCATGTGGCTCTGGACTGGTCAGTGTGGGGGAGCTGGTCCTGGGTGTGTTTACTGCTCTGACTGCTGGAGTTCTTTACCTGATGGACCTGACCAACAGCATCTGGATCTGCTACGGCTGCTACGGACTCTTCAAAACCATCTACATGGAGCTCATCACCATCTGCACGTAAGAGATATTTCAACCATAGGAAATATCAAGTTTATGGACTAGGCAGTCAATCAATCATTATTTTACTTTAATGATTCCCTTTGTGTGTCTCTGTCAGGTTCCACATAGCCCAAGGCTTGAGCAGGGAGCGCTATGCCCTGGTGTTTGGTGTAAACAGCTTTGTGGGCATAGCCCTGCAGAGTCTTCTCACAGCCATTGTAGTCAACACCAAGATCCTGCAACTCACCATCACCTCACAGGTACAGCAGAGAGAAGTACACTGACTACCACACACACATATACTCACCTCACTGAAATGAAATAATCTTACAAGCAATTACTGACAGTTACAGTTTGCAAGAACATACCGAAACATCAGAAAAAGTGGTAGGTATTGTGTAACTACTTGTACTTTTTAGCTTATAACATAGTAATAACAACAACATGTTGTTAGTTACACTGGTCGTTACTGTGTTATAATCATTTTGTAATGTAGCCTAATAAGAGTGTTCCTCTGATCTCCTTCCCCCGGCAGTTCTTGGTCTATGCCAGTTACTTTGCTGCCATGGTCATGTTGTTCCTTATCAGAGGAGTGTATACTCTTCTCCAGAGCCGATTGATGGAGCTCTGCCCCGCTGAGGGCCTATCAGAGAGAAGAACTGACCTGCCACAAGTCTCACCTCTGGCATGACACTCAAACTAAGGGAAAGAACATACAGCACTGCCACCACACCTAGCCTAAATGGAGAACAAACCTATGCAAAGGATACACAACCACCTGTATTACAATTATTTATGTCCAAGGAGTGCAATATCTGTATTTAGCCACAAGACAGCACTGTAACCTTATGAACATGGCCATTATTGTTTCAAGTTTCCAGCTGACTCTTTACTAGCCTGAGTGCAAGTCTGTTTTTGCCATAGAGATTATATTCAATTACTAGAGGGACTATGTCATAAACCATTAATGTTCCAGAATGAAGTGAAAATGTCAGCCATATTGTTCAGGGAAAAATCCAAACCAGTCTAATTACAATTAATGTCAGTAGAAGCATAATCCTGAGTTTACTTATGCAGGAAAATAAAAGTAAGGCATGTGATTTATCAGAAATTGTGTAACAGAATTATTGTAAACATAAGATATTGTCATATAATTATAAATACAGTTTTTACATGTATTTCTTTGAATGCGAGTGCTATTATAAGATACAAGTTGCATTTACAACTTGTCTAAGTCCTATCATCAACTAATTTCAGCCAGTGTTTGGCTGTAGATGGACTGCATTGTTTGAATTGAATGTTGGCATATTGGCAGTTAATAAAAAAATGTAATCATTCCTCTGAAACTGTATGGCTAGCTAGCCAACAAAGATACAGTGCAGATAAATTCTTCAATTTTTTTTTTTTACAGAATATCTTATCACAGCACTGGCAGTGGTCGACCAAAATGACTGACCTTTATACCATCATAAGAAGGTTCATGTCCATTCTAGTGTTCTAATTCTTAATTACATGGTTTCTGCTTTCTTGCCAACTCCTTCTGGAATTGTAATTTAATGTCAAGTTGAATTACAATGACAATGGGGTAGGCACAAGTAAAATCAGATCTGGGACCAGGCTAACTTTTTATAACATCACTGGAAAATAGTATTTTGAATATGTCTACAGTACCCCTGAAATGTATGTGCCAAACCATATTTGCCATTATATTTGTCTACAATCATGTTGATTAAAGTGACCACATGTTCCAGATTTTCGAGGACAGTAACGCATTGTGGCCCTTTGTCCCTACTCCCGCAACCAAATAATCATGTTCAGCATTTTATCAACAATTTCAAACACCACTAATTTTGAAAAAAATTTAGATTTGTCCCCGTATTTCTGTCAGACATTCCAACCTGTCTCTTGTGGTCACACTGAGCTTATGAATCTATATATAGAAATACACTACCATTCAAAAGTTTGGGGTCACTTAGAAATGTCCTTGTTTTTGAAAGAAAAGCACATTTTTTATGTCCATTAAATAACATCAAATTGATCAGAAATAGAGTGTAGACATTGTTAATGTTGTAAATGACTATGCTAGCTATAAACGGCAGATTTTTTTTATGGAATATCTACATAGGCATACAGAGGCCCATTATCAGTAACCAACATTCCTGTATTCCAATGGCACATTGTGTTAGCTAATCCAAGTTTGAATATCTGGAGCAACAGCATTTGTGGGTTGATTACAGGCTCAAAATGGCTAGAAACAAAGACCTTCTGAAACTCGTCAGTCTATTCTAGTTCTGAGAAATGAAGAAATTGCGAGAAATTGCCAATAAACCGAAGATCTCGTACAATGCTGGGAACTACTCCCTTCACAAAACAGTGCAAACTGGCTCTAACCAGAATAGAAAGAGGAGTGGGAGGCCCTGGTGCACAACTGAGCAAGAGGACAAGTACATTAGAGTGTCTAGTTTCAGAAACAGACGCCTCACAAGTCCTCAACTGGCAATAACATATCCTGACAGAATGTAAACTTTATACATTCCCCTTCTCCTTTAGTGGCAAGAATAAGTATATTTCATATGTTCACGTTTATAAGTCAGAACCTATCAATACAGTGTCAAGTTACTTTTCAATGTGTTCCCAAAAAGAGCAAATTGACATCTACATAAGTAGCACTTTGTGTGAGTGCACAGGTGCACCCAGTTAAAACAACAATATCATTGCTTGCTAGCACAACTGAACCTGTGCGCAATTCAAAAGAAAACGCCATGCTTGTTAAAACTTCTTAAGGCTAGGGGGCAGTATTCGGAAGTTTGGATGACTGAGGTGCCCAAAGTAAACTGCCTGTTACTCAGGCCCAGAAGCTAGGATATGCATAGGCATGGTAGTATTGGATATACAGTGGGGCAGCAAAGTATTTAGTCAGCCACCAATTGTGCAAGTTCTCCCACTTATAAAGATGAGAGAGGCCTGTAATTTTCATCATAGGTACACTTCAACTATGACAGACAAAATGAGAAAAAAAAATCCAGAAAATCACATTGTAGGATTTTTAATGAATTTATTTGCAAATTATGGTGGAAAATAAGTATTTGGTCACCTACAAACAAGCAAGATTTCTGGCTCTCACAGACCTGTAACTTCTTCTTTAAGAGGCTCCTCTGTCCTCCACTCGTTACCTGTATTAATGGCACCTGTTTGAACTTGTTATCAGTATAAAAGACACCTGTCCACAACCTCAAACAGTCACAGTCCAAACTCCACTATGGCCAAGACCAAAGAGCTGTCAAAGGACACCAGAAACAAAATTGTAGACCTTCACCAGGCTGGGAAGACTGAATATGCAATAGGTAAGCAGCTTGGTTTGAAGAAATCAACTGTGGGAGCAATTATTGGGAAATGGAAGACATACAAGACCACTGATAATCTCCCTCGATCTGGGGCTCCACGCAAGATCTCACCCCGTGGGGTCAAAATGATCACAAGAACGGTGAGCAAAAATCCCAGAACCACACGGGGGGACCTAGTGAATGACCTGCAGAGAGCTGGGACCAAAGTAACAAAGCCTACCATCAGTAACACACTACGCCGCCAGGGACTCAAATCCTGCAGTGCCAGACGTGTCCCCCTGCTTAAGCCAGTACATGTCCAGGCCCGTCTGAAGTTTGCTAGAGAGCATTTGGATGATCCAGAAGAAGATTGGGCGAATGTCATATGGTCAGATGAAACCAAAATAGAACTTTTTTGGTAAAAACTCAACTCATCGTGTTTGGAGGACAAAGAATGCTGAGTTGCATCCAAAGAACACCAAACCTACTGTGAAGCATGGGGGTGGAAACATCATGCTTTGGGGCTGTTTTTCTGCAAAGGGACCAGGACGACTGATCCGTGTAAAGGAAAGAATGAATGGGGCCATGTATCGTGAGATTTTGAGTGAAAACCTCCTTCCATCAGCAAGGGCATTGAAGATGAAACGTGGCTGGGTCTTTCAGCATGACAATGATCCCAAACACACCGCCCGGGCAATGAAGGAGTGGCTTCGTAAGAAGCATTTCAAGGTCCTGGAGTGGCCTAGCCAGTCTCCAGATCTCAACCCCATAGAAAATCTTTGGAGGGAGTTGAAAGTCCGTGTTGCCCAGCAACAGCCCCAAACATCACTGCTCTAGAGGAGATCTGCATGGAGGAATGGGCCAAAATACCAGCAAGAGTGTGTGAAAACCTTGTGAAGACTTTTAAACGTTTAACCTCTGTCATTGCCAACAAAGGGTATATAACAAAGTATTGAGATAAACTTTTGTTATTGACCAAATACTTATTTTCCCCCATAATTTGCAAATAAATTCATTAAAAATCCTACAATGTGATTTTCTGGATTTTTTTTTTCTCATTTTGCCTGTCATAGTTGAAGTGTACCTATGATGAAAATTACAGGCCTCTCTCATCTTTTTAAGTGGGAGAACTTGCACAATTGGTGGCTGACTAAATACTTCTTTGCCCCACTGTATAACACTCTAAAGTTTCTAAAACTGTTAAAATAATGTATGTGAGTATAACACAACTGATTTGGCAGGTGAAACCCTGAGGACAATCCATCCAGGAAATGTATTTTTTGAGGTCATTGGACTTTCCAATACTTTTGTATGGAAAGCCTAATTATTAGGACCCAGATTGCAGTTCCTATGGCTTCCACTAGATGTCAACAGTCTTTAGAAATTGTTCTATGTTTTTTTTTGAAAAATGAAGAAGTTTTCGTATTCTTTCTAAGTGTCACTCAGGAGGACTCTAGGGTTTTGGTGCGCGTGAATGAGAGCGCGCTCCTCGTTGTTTTTGTCCGGTATTGAAAACAGTTTATTCCATCTTAAATTTGATCAATTATTTACATATTAGTGTACCTGAGGTTGGATTAGAAACATTGTTTGAAATGTTTGGACTAAGTTTACAAGTAACTTATTAGATCCTTTGTAGGCATGTTGGGCGAGTTGGAACATGTGTATTTCTGAATCAAACGCGCCAAATAAACTGACATTTCTGGGATATAAAGAAGGACTTTATCGAACAAAACGACCATTCATTGTGTAACTGGGACCTTTGGGATTGCAAAAAGATGAAGATCTTTAAAGGTAAGCAATTTATTTTATTGCTATTTCTGACTTTCGTGATGCATCTGCTTGGTTGGAAAATGTTTTTAATGCTTTTGTATGCGGGGCGCTGTCCTCAGATAATCGCATGGTATGCTTTTGCCGTAAAGCCTTTTTGAAATCTGACAAAGCGGCTGGATTAACAAGAAGTTAAGCTTTTAAATGATGTAAGACACTTGTATCTTCATGAATGTTTAATATTACGAATTTAGTATTTTTTAAATCAATCCCGGTAACGGGATTCTAGCCGTAAGGGATCCCTAAGAGGTTGGTTAGAGCTAACACTATAAATAACCTAACTGTATAAATGAGACTGTTTTCAACACATCAACTGTTTTTAGACAATTTATTTTTAACCAAGCAAGACAAATAAATGTTAATTGGGCTCCCGAGTGGCGCAGCAGTCTAAGTCACTGCAGCTCAGTGCTAGAGGCATCACTACAGACCCTGTTTTGATTCCAGGCTGTATCACAAACGGCCGTGATGGGAGTCTCATAGGGTGGTGCACAATTGGCCCAGTGCCGTTAGGGTTTGGGGGGGTAGGTTGTCATTGTAAATATTGTAAATTGTAAAATTGTAAATTTGTTCTTAACTGATCTTGTCTAGGTAAATACAAATAAAATGAGAGAATGGACAACCAAAACATTGTGCACCGAAGGTATCCTGTCATCAACAGACTGTCCAGTTAAATAGAGTTAACATGTTTATAATCAAGTTGACATGTTTATAATAAGGTTTGCAGTCTAACGGTTACAGTCACCGCCTTTGAAACTGAAGGTCCTGGGTTTGCCTCTCAGAGGATACATTTTGGCCATTCTCTTTAGGGTATATTTTTGACACAGAATGCTTAATTGCATTTATTAGGTGGCTCTGAAAAGAGCCTTTGGGTTCGTGGAGTTGCAGGCAAGTGAGAGTGGTGGTGTGTACTACTGCTTGCATATTGCTAGAACGGAGGAGAGACCAGCTCTCAGATTATCAAGGAAGAAAGAGGTTGTTGCCCTCATCCATGAGATGCACGCCATACTGTACTGCCCAGGGACACTTATGGCAGATTGTGGGCATGCTCCTGCAAGCTGGCCCATGTGGAAATGACAAACAACTTTTGCCAATTCAAAAGCATGCAGTACACACGATACATCGCACACTATAAATACTTAAAATGTATGTTCTAATCCAAGTCTGTGAGTACTCTCACCTGTTTTCTTATTTATACTGCCATTTACAAATGAGGACATGTGTGCTCTTTTACTGGAGATGGACAGGTGTGTACAGTACATCATTACTTAGGACATTTGTAGCTGAAGTTTTTAGAGCACCTATTCCATTTTCATATTTGTAAATATGACAATATTTTTCTTCAGTGTTTTGAACTTGTTTCTCAGCAGTTTGTCATTTGTTGCACTATTTATATCAGGAGTTATCAAAATTGCTCTTGACGATCCATAGCGTTGTGCAGGCTTTTCTGTTCAAGCCCAGTGCTACCACACCTGATTCTACTACTCAGCTGTTCATCAAGACCTCAGCTGTTCATCAAGGCCATGAATAGTAGAATTAGGTGTGATAACTGGGCTTGAACAAAAAAGCCTGTATAAACCTGTAGCTTGTCAAAATCAATTGTGGCCATCCATGAATTGTATTTACAAAGTTGAGTATATCTGATGAATGTACATTTGGATGTAAATGTTATATTTAGTGATAATTCACTTTTGTTTACAGGTAATGTCATTATAGGCTTTTCTCCAGTAAACTACAAGGTACATTTTCATGTAAATAGTTAATGGTTACATGTTTATTATTTGTGTATTCTCCAGGAGCTTGATTGTGTGTCTTGAGAGATCAAGAAAAAGTTTACTCAATATTGGCTTAAATGAGTTTCATTTTTTTTCGCTTCCCTCTGGAAGATCATATGTCAATATTAAATAAATACTAACAACTACATTATTTCTGTTGTCATTTGATATTATTGTTTACCTTTATTTAACTTTTATTGGTCATTATCTGATCAATGATTTTTTCACATATAACAAAAAAAAAAAAAATTGAATTCTCTGTCCATTTCCTCAATTTTCTGTACATTCTCTGGTTCTCTGTCCATTCTCTGATTCTCTGTTCATTATAAATAACATCCTAGGATATCCTGGAGCTAATATTTTAGGTGAAGAGTCTTGTTTACCTGTTCTGATCAATCAATCAAATTGATTCAGGTTGTTTATGATAGGATGAGATGATTGGTGGGTGATTGGTATGTCCATATTTGGGAGATGTTATTCTAGTGTCCGGTTACATTTGAATGTCTATTTTGCAGATAATATATAATAAATATGATATTTGTACTTGTTGTTGGCAGTTGATGTCAATTTCAAGGAATTTACCCTGTTGTATTATGTTGACATATTGCTAAGTCTACCTTTATGTTCCCATTCGTCTGCAACAGGTGTTCACAGAGACTAGAGGGCGGGGTGGGGTACTGTGCAAACAGACTATGTACACATCCCATTCTACTGCATAGTCTCTCTATCCTCATCATACCATACTGCTTCCTCTGGACAGGAAATGACAACCTTAAATGTTCATGTCACAAAGATGATGTATCTGAGTGTCTGATTTCCTTCTCTACTCCCTCTTTCTTTGTCTTTTGCTCTGTCACTTATTTAAAAAACCTGATAACAGTAAAAAATAAGTCAGGACATAGTATAGTTTAGAGTGTTCCCATGTCTCAACTGTCACAAACAAAGAATGTCATATAGGCGTTTATGTACAACATTGCATGAAACAGAACAAAACAATTATTTATTATCTGTTTCTTCTCTGAAAACACGAGACCCCGCCACCCCACACACACAGATGTAGGATCTTCATTTGAGCCAGTTTGCTACAGCAGAAAAATTATCCTGCAGCAACAGGAAATTTTAGATATTATCTGGATAATGATTAATGCACAATTTTATAGTGGTTGATACATTTTTCGTAATGGAAACTAATTTACTAATTTCAGAAGTTTTTTTAAACTGCATTGCAGGAAAGTTCTCCTGCAACAGGGTGATTAGATTAAGATCCTACATCTGTACACACACACAGACACACTGTCATTATATAATCAATAGCTATATAGTAAGTAGATAACCCATATTTACACCTGGATCTCGCAGCTAGCTAGCTGCTATCCGTGTGACTATTGGCTTACGTCGATCCCGGAGCAAACATCAATTATTCCAGAGCTAGCCAGCTGAAGAGTTCCATCAGCCACTCCTGGGCTACAATCACCTATCCGGACCCGTTTTACTGCCGATGCGGAGCCCCACCGGGCCTTCACGAGTGGACTACCGACGTTATCTGCCCGAGGGAGTTATCCAACTGGCCCCTCCGTCGCAACGTTACCTGAACGCCCATCTGCGGCCCGCTAATCGTTAGCTGTCTTATCGGCTGCTATCTGAATAGGTCTATCTATCGGACAATTTTTCTTGGGTCACTATAACTATATCTATTTTGCCAATTGGATTGATCCCCTCTACCACACGGAACCCCACTAATCTACCGTCGGAAACGCACGAGGTGGCTACCCCAACCAACCTCACTACTCACTGGACTCTTATGATCACTCGACTAAGCATGCCTCTCCTTAATGTCAATATGCCTTGTCCATTGCTGTTCTGGTTAGTGTTTATTGGCTTATTTCACTGTAGAGCCTCTAGCCCTGCTCATTATACCTTATCCAACCTTTCAGTTCCACCACCCACACATGCGATGACATCACCTGGTTTCAATGATGTTTCTAGAGACACTATCTCTCTCATCATCACTCAATACCTAGGTTTACCTCCACTGTATTCACATCCTACCATACCTTTGTCTGTACATTATACCTTGAAGGTATTTTATCGCCCCCAGAAACCTCCTTTTACTCTCTGTTCCGAACGTTCTAGACGACCAATTCTCCTAGCTTTTAGCCGTACCCTTATCCTACTCCTCCTCTGTTCCTCTGGTGATGTAGAGGTGAATCCAGATCTTGCAGTGCCTAGCTCCACTCCTATTTCCCAGGCGCTCTCATTTGATGACTTCTGTAACCGTAATAGCCTTGGTTTCATGCATGTTAACATTAGATGCCTCCTCCCTAAGTTTGTTTTATTCACTGCTTTAGCACATACTGCCAACCCGGATGTTCTAGCCGTGTCTGAATCCTGGCTTAGGAAGACCACCAAAAATTCTGAAATCTCCATTCCTAACTACAACATTTTCAGACAAGATAGAATGGCCAAAGGGGGCGGTGTTGCAATGTACTGCAAAGATAGCATGCAGAGTTCTGTCCTACTATCCAGGTCTGTACCCAAGCAATTTGAACCTCTACATTTAAAAATCCACTACTACTTTAAAAAAACGGTCTCTCACCGTTGCCGCCTGCTATAGACCACCCTCTGCCCCCAGCTGTGCTCTGGACACCATATGTGAACTGATTGCCCCCCATCTATCTTCAGAGCGCGTGCTGCTAGGCGACCTAAACTGGAACATGCTTAACTTCTTGCCACTAGGGGGGTGCCATTTCGACATAGTACAAATTCGTTTCCAAATTAAACTGCCTCGTACTCAATTCTTGCTCGTACAATATGCATATTATTATTACTGTTGGATAGAAAACACTCTCTAGTTTCTAAAACCGTTTGAATTATGTCTGTGGGTGAAACAGAACTGGACTTAGAGCAATTTCCCTATGTGGAGTTGAGAATGCAGAATTTTCCAACCTGTTCTCAGACCTGTTTATAAATCTTCTATTGGTTGAGATGCACTGCATACGCCTTCCTCTGGGTGTCAGCGAATAGAGGGCCTTGAAATGGAGTCTCTAGGCAGAGCTGAAAGTCTATAAATTGATTGGAAACGAGGTGTATCGTTCTTTTCCCCTTCGCTCTGACGCACTGAGGACCTTGGAACGTTCTTTTGGAAACATCGGTTATAGATCTAACACATTTCCGGCTGTGTTTTTATTCGATATAGGCTTTAAAGACATCATAATCTTGTTATTTTGAACCGAATTATATCAGTTTATGTCAGTATATTGCGATTTTCGGGTATTTATTTTCTTGGCGCTGTAGGAAGTTGGGTATCTCTCTCTCTCAAGCTAATGTTTACTGCTAATTGCAACGTGGAAGACGACGTTCTCCAACCTAGCAACGATTCTTTTGGACAAAGGACACCTATCCCAAGATTCTGATGAGAGTTCATCGAAAAGTAAGAACTATTTATGCTGATAATTCATTGTTCTGTTGAAAAATGTCAAATGCATAAGACGCCATTTCTTGCAGTGTAGCCTTGCGTTATCACACCCTGTATTGCACAGTAACGTTAATTTAAAAAATGTAATTCAGCGATTGCATTAAGAACTAATTTGTCTTTCAATTGCTGTCCAACCTGTATTTTTTTAGTCAAGTTTATGAATAGTTTTCGATAAGAATAGGCGCCTTTCCAAGATGGCGCCGGACAGATTGCTTGACGTTATGGACACTATTCTCATTGTATAAGCACGATTTGTGCCGCTAAATATGCACATTTTCGAACAAACTCTATATGAATTGTGTAATATGATGTTACAGGACTGTCATCTGAAGAATTCTGAGAAGGTTAGTGAAAAAATTTATATATTTTGGTGGTTTATACGTTATAGCTATTTTTGCCTTGAATCAATGCTGGTGTGATGTTTGCTATTGTGGTAGCTACTATAACGCTATATTGTGTTTTCGCTGTAAAACACTTAGAAAATCTGAAATATTGTCTTGATTCACAAGATCTGTGTCTTTCATCTGCTGCACGCTGTGTATTTTTAAGAAATGTTTTATGATGAGTAATTAGCTAATACACGATGGTCTCTGTAGTTATTCTAGTCGCTTTGGTGAGAGTTTGGATGGTGGCTGCAATGGTAAACTATGATTTATACCTGAAATATGCACATTTTTCTAACAAAACATATGCTATACAATAAATATGTTATCAGACTGTCATCTGATGAGGTTGTTTCTTGGTTAGTGGCTATTTATATCTTTATTTGGCCGAATTTGTGATAGCTACTGATGGAGTAAAAAAATGGTGGAGTAAGAAAAGTGGTGTCTTTTGCTAACGTGGTTAGCTAATAGATTTACATATTGTGTCTTCCCTGTAAAACATTTTAAAAATCAGAAATGATGGCTTTATTCACAAGATGTGTATCTTTCATTTGGTGTCTTGGACTTGTGATTTCATGAACATTTTATTATATGATATCCCTGTGGCTTTAGGCTAGGCTATGCTAGTCAGCTTTTTTGATGGGGGGGATCCCGGATCCGGGTTTGGGAGGTGTTAGAGGTTAACTCCCCAGCCATCCTACAATCTAAGCTTGATGCCCTCAATCTCAAACAAATGATCAATGAACCCACCAGGTACCACCCCAAAGCCGTAAACACGGGCACCCTCATAGATATCATCCTAACCAACTTGCCCTCTAAATACACCTCTGCTGTTTTCAACCAATATCTCAGTGATCCCTGCCTCATTGCCTGCATCCGTAATGGGTCAGCGGTCAAACGACCTGCACTCATCACTGTCAAACGCTCCCTGAAACACTTCAGCGAGTAGGCCTTTCTAATCGACCTGGCCGGGGTATCCTGGAAAGATATTGATCTCATCCCGTCAGTAGAGGATGTCTGTTTTTTTTATTTGATTGCCTTCCTCACCATTTTAAATAAGCATGCCCCATTCAAGAAATGTAGAACCAGGAACAGATATAGCCCTTCGTTCTCTCCAGACCTGACTGCCCTTAACCAACACAAAAACATCCTATGGCGTTCTGCATTAGCATCGAACAGCCCCCGTGATATGCAACTTTTCAGGGAAGCTAGAAACCAATATACACAGGCAGTAATAAAAGCCAAGGCTAGCTTTTTCAAGCAGAAATTTGCTTCCTGCAACACAAACTCAAAAAAGTTCTGGGACACTGTAAAGTCCATGGAGAATAAGAACACCTCCTCCCAGCTGCCCACTGCACTGAGGAAAGGAAACACTTTCACCACCGATAAATCCACTATAATTGAGAATTTCAATAAGCATTTTTCTACGGCTGGCCATGCTTTCCACCTGGCTACCCCTACCCCGGTCAACAGCACTACACCCCACACAGCAACTCGCCCAAGCCTTCCCCATTTCTCCTTCTCCCAAATCCAGTCAGCTGATGTTCTGAAAGAGCTGCAAAATCTGGACCCCTACAAATCAGCCGGGCTAGACAATCTGGACCCTTTCTTTCTAAAATGATCTGCCGAAATTGTTGCAACCCCTATTACTAGCCTGTTCAACCTCTCTTTCGTGTCGTCTGAGATTCCCAAAGATTGGAAAGCAGCTGTGGTCATCCCCCTCTTCAAAGGGGGGGACACTCTTGACCCAAACTGCTACAGACCTATATCTATCCTACCCTGCCATTCTAAGGTCTTCGAAAGCCAAGTCAACAAACAGATTACCGACCATTTCGAATCCCACCATACCTTCTCCGCTATGCAATCTGGTTTCAGAGCTGGTCATGGGTGCACCTCAGCCACGCTCAAGGTCCTAAACGATATCCTAACCGCCATCGATAAGAAACAATACTGTGCAGCCGTATTCATTGACCTGGCCAAGGCTTTCGACTCTGTCAATCACCACATCCTCATCGGCAGACTCGATAGCCTTATTGCCTCGCCTGGTTCACCAACTACTTCTCTGATAGAGTTCAGTGTGTCAAATCGGAGGGCCTGTTGTCCGGGCCTCTGGCAGTCTCTATGGGGGTGCCACAGGGTTCAATTCTTGGACCGACTCTCTTCTCTGTATACATCAATGATGTCGCTCTTGCTGCTGGTGAGTCTCTGATCCTCTACGTAGACGACACCATTCTGTATACTTCTGGCCCTTCTTTGGACACTGTGTTAACTACCCTCCAGACGAGTTTCAATGCCATACAACTCTCCTTCCGTGGCCTCCAATTGCTCTTAAATACAAGTAAAACTAAATGCATGCTCTTCAACCGATCGCTGCCTGCACCTGCCCGCCCGTCCAACATCACTACTCTGGACGGTTCTGACTTAGAAAATGTGGACAACTACAAATACATAGGTGTCTGGTTAGACTGTAAACTCTCCTTCCAGACTCACATCAAACATCTCCAATCCAAAGTTAAATCTAGAATTGGCTTCCTATTTCGCAACAAAGCATCCTTCACTCATGCTGCCAAACATACCCTTGTAAAACTGACCATCCTACCGATCCTCGACTTTGGCGATGTCATTTACAAAATAGCCTCCAATACCCTACTCAATAAATTGGATGCAGTCTATCACAGTGCCATCCGTTTTGTCACCAAAGCCCCATATACTACCCACCACTGCGACCTGTACGCTCTCGTTGGCTGGCCCTCGCTTCATACTCGTCGCTAAACCCACTGGCTCCAGGTCATCTACAAGACCCTGCAAGGTAAAGTC
Source organism: Salvelinus namaycush (assembly GCF_016432855.1). Lineage (NCBI taxonomy): Eukaryota > Metazoa > Chordata > Actinopteri > Salmoniformes > Salmonidae > Salvelinus > Salvelinus namaycush. Next base: position 29,302,272 of record NC_052316.1, on the reverse strand, counting down.
CCCCCTTATCTCAGCTCGCTGGTCACCATAGCAGCACCCACCTGTAGCACGCACACCAGCAGGTATATCTCTCTGGTCACACCCAAAACCAATTCTTCCTTTGGCCGCCTCTCCTTCCAGTTCTCTGCTGCCAATGACTGGAATGAACTACAAAAATCTCTGAAACTGGAAAAACTTATCTCCCTCACTAGCTTTAAGCACCAGCTGTCAGAGCAGCTCACAGATTACTGCACCTGTACATAGCCCATCTATAATTTAGCCCAAACAACTACCTCTCCGCCTACTGTATTTATTTATTTATTTTGCTCCTTTGCACCCCATTATTTCTATCTTTACTTTGCACATTCTTCCACTGCAAATCTACCATTCCAGTGTTTTACTTGCTTTATTGTATTTACTTTTCCACCATGGCCTTTTTTTGCCTTTACCTCCCTTATCGCACCTCATTTGCTCACATTGTATATACTTATTTTTTTTCTACTGTATTATTGACTGTATGTTTGTTTTACTCCATGTGTAACTCTGTGTTGTTGTATGTGTTGAACTGCTTTGCTTTATCTTGGCCAGGTTGCAATTGTAAATGAGAACTTGTTCTCAACTTGCCTACCTGGTTAAATAAAGGTGAAATAAAATAAATAAAAATAAAATATTAGTCAATCCCTGTGTTGTCATGGAAGATTTGATGTGTGTGTGGGGGGGCATTAATTCAGACTGGTCTTTTCCCCCCACCCACCACTTGCCCAGCCCCAGTACATCACTCTGACGCATACAGGGTCTTCCTTTGCCTCTCCGCATAAATATGTGACATTACTCCCAGAGGAAGCCACAGCCTGCCACTGACTAGCATCGATCCAACCACCAGAGATATTACACCCATGCCTCGCTTCACCCCAAGATATATTGTTCCCATAAGTGCTACCATTTAATGCCAGGGAGCAGTCTGAAATGTCACTGGGCACATAATTGGGAAGAAAGAGGAAGCAGTGTATATCAGTCACAGCCTGTGATCAGATTAATACCAGAGGGAGGAGAGTCGTGACGGGAGGTAAAGAACAAGATCTGTCACACAGAATTCAACTAAAGTAGCTACATGGCGATATTCCATTGACAATTTACCCTGGTGTTTAACCCAAAATACCTTTATTTTTCCATCTACGCAGATCGGCACCCATGTCTCACTGGGCCATGGCTACGTTTGATGTGCCCTGACTTGGGGCACAGCCCAGGCCCTGGGACCCCTTCAGCTTGTATTGACATAACAATGGCTAACTTTGAACTTGAACACCTCACAAAGCAACTGTCTTTCATGATGCAGAAGTTGTTGATTCTACTCGCCCCAAGTTCTTTGTGTCACACTCCTGATGGAAACAAGACTAGACTAGAGCTAAAACACTGGCGACCCAATGGTGTGGGGGTAAGTCTCATTGGAAAAACCCAAACAGTGTAGAGACTAGTGTTCCCTATGCTTTTGTTTGTCCTACTACAGTGCAGATGCAACCTCTCTTCATCTCGCTCTCTTTCTCTCTTGCTCACTTCAATAAAATTTAGTTCAAAGAGATTTTTTGGAATGGGAAACATATGCTTACATTTCCAAAGCAAGTGAAATATACAATAAACAAAAGTGAAATAAACAAAAATGAACAGCAAACATTACAGTCACAAAAGTTTCAACGGAATAGAGGCATTTCAAATGTGCTATTATGGCTATGTACAGTGTTGTAACGATGTGCAACTAGTTAAAACACTAGTCTCAACGTCAACAGTGAAGAGGCGACTCCGGGATGCTGGCCTTATAGAAATAGTTCCTCTGTCCAGTGTCTGTGTTCTTTTGCCCATCTTAATCTTTTCTTTTTATTGGCCAGTCTGAGATATGGCTGTTTCTTTGCAACTCTACCTAGAAGGCCAGCATCCCAGAGTCGCCTTTTCACTGTTGACGTTGAGACTGGTGTTTTGCGGGTACTAGTTAATAAAGCTGCCAGTAGAGGACTTGTGAGGCGTCTGCTTCTAAAACTAGACACTCTAATGTACTTGTCCTCTTGCTCAGTTGTGCACCAAGGCCACACACTCCTCTTTCTATTCTGGTTAGAGCCAGTTTGCGCTGTTCTGTGAAGGGAGTAGTACACAGCGTTGTACGAGATCTTCAGTTTCTTGGCAATTTCACGCATGGAATAGCCTTCATTTCTCAGAACAAGAATAAACTGATGAGTTTCATTAGAAAGTGCTTTGTTTCTGGCCATTTTGAGCCTCGAATCGAACCCACAAATGCTGATGCTCCAGATACTCAACTAGTCTAAAGAAGGCCAGTTTTATTGCTTCTTTAATCAGCACAACAGTTTTCAGCTGTGCTAACATAATTGCAAAAGGGTTTTCTAATGATCAATTAGCCTTTTAAATATTAAACTTGGATTAGCTAACACAACGTGCAATAGGAACACAGGAGTGCTGGTTGCTGATAATGGGCCTCTGTACACCTATGTACATATTCCATAAAAAGAATCTGCCGATTTGATGTCATTTTAATGGACAGCAAATTTGCTTTTCTTTCAAAAACAAGGACCCCAAACTTTTGAACGGTAGTGTACCTATGGTGCTGATGTTTAGGCCAAGTTATGTACAGTTTTTTGTGTGCTCTATGGCAACGGTATCTAGATGGAATTTGTGTTTGTGGTCCTGGCAACTGGACCTTTTTTGGAACACCAGGTCTGACAGAATCTGTGCAAAAGTTCCAGGTGTGGGCCCTCCGAGCATTGCAGAGCTGGCTACAATTTCAATTTCATCCCCCTGAAAGGGTAGAACAAATATTACAGCAAATGTTATGGCTGAACTCAAATGTGCTGGTTGATAGAATACCTGTATTTATGGGAAAGATGTTTGAAAAGGGTATTTTGTTCTTAAATTATATTGTAAATTGGGATGGTAGAGTTATGTATTTCATGGAGTTATCAGAATTGTACAGGAAGGTTTGCTCAATCCAAGAGTAGAAACAATTGATTACAGCATTACCCAAATAGAGGAGGCAGGTGGCAGCGGGAAGAGGTAGGGAACTGATCTGTCTGCCCAATATAAAGGATCAAAACTGTCAGAGGAATAAAAATAGCATAAATAGGAAAGTATACCAGTTTCATTTGAGGACCAGTATGTTGACAACTGTGCCATACAGATTGCAAAACAGTTTGGAAGAGATTTTTGATGTACCGATTCCATGGTATGAGTTGATATTTAAATGACGCAAGATTCAATACTTCGTGCTGAGGATACATAATCAATAGACAATTTATGTTGGTATTGCCCTCAGGTAGCCTGTTTCTGGTCTCAGGTTCAGGTTCAGGAATGGCTGAAAATGCATAACATAGATCTAAATGTAGAAATACTAGAAATAGTACTGTTATGAGATCTGGAGAGACCGGGTCAGTCAATTACTAATATACTAATACTCTTTGTAAAAGTATTTATCTTCAACTCGCAATCTGTGGATTCGATTAGATAGATTGAAATTGTATGTTAAACGTCACAGCATAGTTGAAAGATATATGTTGTGTAGAAATCCGAAGAGGGTGGACAGCAGAGATAGGTGGGATGGGCTGAGGGAAGCTGAGGGTTGGGATGTGGAATTAGAGACAAGTGGGAGTGGAGTTGCTGGGCGGGAGATAGAATGATGGTCAAAGATAAAGTTTAAAAAATAAAGTCAAAATTAAACATAACAAAAAGTAAGTTTGAATGACACTGAGAGTGTAACGCTCGTCGGAAGAAGTGGACCAAGGTTCAGCGTGGTACATGTTCATGATTCTTTATTTAATCTGAACACCAAACAAAACAACAAAAGAACAACGAACGTCACGTTCTGAAGGCTACATAGAGCTAACAAAAAACAACATCCCACAACCTAAGGTGGCAAAACAGGCTGCCTAAGTATGATTCCCAATCAGAGACAATGATAGACAGCTGTCCCTGATTGAGAACCATACCCGGCCAAAACATAGAAACACAAAACCTAGAAATAGAGAACATAGACTGCCCACCCAAATCACACCCTGACCAAACCAAATAGAGACATAAAAAGGCTCTCTAAGGTCAGGGCGTGATAGACAGAGAGGCAGTGTTTTTACAGCTAATGCCGGTTTGCCTGAGAATGATGCCGTGCAGGTGTTTTTACACATGTATATACACACACTCTCCTTCAAATAAACACATACACAGACACACACATATGTAAATAGTGCCAGACATAGACTCAAACATATACAGTTGGCCTTGCTGTTATGACTTTAGTTGTTCTTGATAGACTTAGTTTTTTTATATATAGTTTTTTTCTTTTTTCTTATTAGTTCATTTTCTTGGTTGTTAGTGCATTGGGGGGATTCTTGGGGGTGGGGAATGGAATTAATTTTATTTTGTATTATTTTCTTTCTTTTCTTGGGGGGTGATTGTGGGACGGGTCTCAGAGGGTTGAGGGACAGTTATGGGGAACTGTGGGTGGATCTTGGATGGTTCGCGTCCCCGTTTATTTTGCCTTGTGGGAGATCTGTCAACGTGTCCATGAGCAGGGCGTTGGTCCCTGGATGCTTCTGTGTGTCGCTCTGAATGGAATTCTGTTGAATTACTGGTGTGGTGTAGTTTTTGAGCGGCTTCAATGCAAGTATATTGTATGTTTTGCGTATTTAATTTTAAAAAATGTTAACATTATTTTAAAGAGTGGGCCATCCTTAGTTGAGGACAGAAGCAGCCGTCACCAATTCTTTGATATATATGTTGAAGAGGGTGGGGCTCAAGCTGCATCCTTGTCTCACCCCACGGCCATGTGGAAAGAAATGTGTGTGTTTTTTAATTCTCTCTCTCACACATACACACTCTCACACACAAACACTTTCTTCTCTCTCTCTCTCTCTCTCTCTCTCTCTCTCTCTCTCTCTCTCTCTCTCTCTCTCTCTCTCTCTCTCTGTACGTGTCATCTGTTTTGTCGTTTCTCTCCCCCACCGGTTGTCAGTTATTATTACTAATAAAACACCTTGATGAGAGACATCTCCATGTTAGTTGTTGTTCACAAAGAGAGGTATGAAGGAGTTGTTGTGGAAATTCTTACACAGGGACACGCTAAGTTAATCTTAATATGAATCATTGTTTATTGTCAGCACGCTGGAGAGGTTCCAACCAACTCAATGCACCATAGTACACATGTCAATCAGGAGCTCAGCTTGGGCAGTCCCAGGAGTTGTCTTATATACGGCTACACACAGACAGGTTATATTTGCATGATTTATTATAATTAATTAATCATTACCATTTTGTATCATTCATGTGACCGACCATTACTGGTCCATAACATGTGACAGACCAATATCTCACAAGGCTTCTCTCTAAGCTGACACCTTTTAACTGAAATATCTTTTGTTCTCAAAACAAGGTCTGGGTGTACTGCCAAATTACAGCTACTTATAGTGAGGATTTGTTAAATCAGTCACTTGCATGAACACAGAAAATGGTTTATAGAACAGCACATGAATAGAACACAGAAATAAGTTATAAGAAAAGCACAAACATGAACATGTCCATTACATTACATCCTCGTATCACTTGTGTGATAATATTCATTACATTTTTTAATGTAAGCATTTAGATTTTAGCTTCTATTTCAAAATATTCTATACTCCTATTAAAGTAAGGGAAATTGTATTCATTTATTTTAACCTTTATTTAACTTCTCTGCGCTACGGATCCCTTTTACAGGATCATTTTCCTAAACAACCGTTAGAATTGCAGGGCGCCATGTCATGTTCTGACCTTTATTTCCTTTGTTTTTGTCTTTATTTAGTATGGTCAGGGCGTGAGTTGGGGTGGGCAGTCTATGTTTGTTTATCTATGTTTTTCTATTTCTGTGTTTGGCCTGATATGGTTCTCAATCAGAGGCAGGTGTTAGTCATTGTCTCTGATTGGAAACCATATTTAGGTAGCCTGTTTTGTGTTGGGTTTTGTGGGTGGTTGTTTCCTGTGTCTTTGTGTATGTCACCAGACAGGACTGTTTAGTTTCGGGTTATTCTCGTTTATCGTTATTTTGTTGTTTTGTTCGAGTATTTCGGTTTTCATTAAAAGGAATATGAATACTCACCACGCTGCAGTTTGGTCCTCCTCTCTTTCTCCTAACGACGAGCTTTACTGAACCACCCACCAAAACAGGACCAAGCAGCGTGATAACGGGCAGCAGCAGCAGAAGAAGCGATCGGAGGACTCCTGGACCTGGGAGGAGATTCTGGACGGCAAGGGACCTTGGACTCAGGTTGATGAATATCGCCGCCCCAAAGGTGAGCTGGAGGCAGCGAAAGCGGAGAGGCGGTGGTATGAGGAGGCTGCACGTAAGCGCGGCTGGAAGCCAGAGAGGCAGCCCCAAAAATGTATTGGGGGAGGCACACGGGGTGTGTGGCTAAGCCAGGTAGGAGACCTGAGCCAACTCCCCGTGCTTACATTGGAGAGAGAGGGACCGGGCAGGCACCATGTTATGCCGTGAGGCGCACGGTGTCCCCGGAGAGCAGGCATAGCCCGGTGCGGTACATAACAGCGCCTAGTATCGGCCGTGCTAGAGTGGGCATCGAGCCAGGTGCCATGAAGCCGGCTCAACGCATCTGGTCTCCAGTGCGTCTCCTCGGGCCGGGGTACATGGCACCGGCCCTACGCATGGTGTCCCCGGTTCGCCAGCACAGCCCAGTGCGGCCTATTCCACCTCGCCGCACTGGCTTGGCTACTGGGAGCATTCAACCAGGTAGGGTTGGGCAGGTTCGGTGCTCAAGACCTGCAGTGCGCCTCCATGGTCCGGTCTATCCGGTGCCACCTCCACGCACCAGCCCTCTGGTGGCAGCCCCCCGCACCAGGCTGTCTCTCTGTCTCCTCACTACAGGTGCTCCCGTCTGTCCAGCGCCACCTGAGTCTTCCATCTGTCCAGCGCCGCCAGGGTCTTCCATCTGTCCAGCGCCGCCAGGGTCTTCCGTCTGTCCAGCGCCGCCTGAGCTGCCCGTCTGTCCTAAGCAGTCAGAGCCACCCGTCTGTCCTGAGCCGTCAGAGCCGCCCGTCTGTCCTGAGCCGCTAGAGCCGCCCGTCAGTCAGGAGCCGCTAGAGCCGTCCGTCAGTCAGGAGCCGCTAGAGCCGTCCGTCAGTCAGGAGCCGCCAGAGCCGTCCGTCAGTCAGGAGCCGCCAGAGCCGTCCGCCAGTCCGGAGCTGCCCTTCAGTCCGGAGCTGCCCTTCAGTCCGGAGCTGCCCTTCAGTCCGGAGCTGCCCCTCAGTCCGGAGCTGCCCTTCAGTCCTGAGCTGCCCCTCAGTTCTGAGCTGCCCCTCAGTCCTGAGCTGCCCCACAGTCCTGAGCTGCCCCTCAGTCCGGAGTTGCCCCTCAGTCCTGAGCTGCCCCTCAGTCCGGAGTTGCCCCTCAGTCCGGAGCTGCCCCTCAGTCCGGAGCTGCCCCTCAGTCCAGAGGCGCCCCTCAGTCCAGTGGGGCCATTTAGTAGGGTTGCCAATCCTAGGTCGGCGGCGAGGGTTGCCGTTCCTAGGAGGACACAGACTATGGTGGAGTGGGGTTCACGTCCTGCGCCAGAGCCGCCACCGCGGACAGATGCCGACCCAGACCCTCCCCTATAGGTTCAGGTGTTGCGGCCGGAGTCCGCACCTTGGGGGGGGCGGGGGGGGGGGGCGCCATGTCACGTTCTGACCTTTATTTCCTTTGTTTTTGTCTTTATTTAGTATGGTCAGGGCGTGAGTTGGGGTGGGCAGTCTATGTTTGTTTATCTATGTTTTTCTATTTCTGTGTTTGGCCTGATATGGTTCTCAATCAGAGGCAGGTGTTAGTCATTGTCTCTGATTGGGAACCATATTTAGGTAGCCTGTTTTGTGTTGGGTTTTGTGGGTGGTTGTTTCCTGTGTCTTTGTGTATGTCACCAGACAGGACTGTTTCGTTTCGGTTTATTCTCGTTTATCGTTATTTTGTTGTTTTGTTCGAGTATTTCGGTTTTCATTAAAAGGAATATGAATACTCACCACGCTGCAGTTTGGTCCTCCTCTCTTTCTCCTAACGATGAGCGTTACACGCCAAATGCAAAAATATTACTAAAAATATTTAGAATCATGCAATCACAAGTGAAATATACCAAAACACAGCTTAGCTTGTTGTTAATCCACCTATCGTGTCAGATTTTGAAAATATACTTTACAGCGAAAGAAAGCCAAGCTTTTGTGAGTGTAGCAATCAATGCCACAACAGCTAGCCCCAAATTAGCATGGTCACGAAAGTCAGAAAAGCAATAAAATTAATCGCTTACCTTAGATAATCTTTGGAAGTTTGCACTCACGAGACTCCCAGTTACACAACAAATGTTATTTTTGTTCGATAAATATTACTTTTATCACAAAAAAACGCCATTTGGGTTGCGTGTTATGTTCAGAAAACCAAAGCCTTGTTCCGTTCGACAAATTCCAAAAAGTATGGTCGTAGAAACATGTCAAATGTTTTTTATAATCAATCCTCAGGTTGTTTTTAACAAACATAATCGATAATATTTCAACCGGACCATAAGCTATTCAATAAGAGAGAAGGCACTATTCAGAGGACACCTGACTACTTTTGAAAGATCTCGTTCATATTTCAAAATAAAAGCCTGAAACTATGTCTAAAGCCTGGTCACAGCCTGAGGAAGCCATTGGAAAAGGAATCTGGTTGATACCCTTTTAAATGGAAGAAAGACTGGCCTGGAAACACAGAATAAAAAATAAAAAAATCACTTCCGGGTTATATTTTCTCAGGTTTTCGCCTGCAGAATCAGTTTTGTTATACTCACAGACAATATTTTTACAGTTTTGGAAACTTTGGAGTGTTTTCTATCCTAATCTGTAAATTATATGCATATTCTACAATCTGGACCTGAGAAATAGTCCATTTACCTTGGGAACGTTCTTTAAAAAAATGTAAAATATGTGACCCCTAGCGTCAAGAGGTTAACTAGGCAAGTTAGTTAAGAACAAATTCTTATTTACAATGAATGCCTACCCCGGTCAAACCCTGTCCACACTGAGCCAAGTGTGCAACGCCCTATGGGACTCCCAATCATGGTCGGTTGTGATACAGCCTGGAATCAAACCAGGGTCTGTAGCGATGCTTCTAGCACTGAGATGCAGTGCCTTAAACTGCTGCGCCACTCGCGAGCCCTTAATCAACACAGAAAAAAACAGACACTTGATAATTTTAAACCCTTCCAATTAGTATGGTAATACTATAATCATAATAAAGGTTATATTTATTTTAATAGAAGTGAGTATCAAAAATACACACACATATACAAGGGATCTGTAGATTCAGAGTTGAATAAATCTCTCAATGTTAACCATTGTTTCCATATCTCTTACAACAATCGGGGGTTTGGTCCCTGGGACATCAACTTAGTCAAAATATAAAACCCCCAAAGGTTGGTGCTTGCTCATCAGCTCAGTGTTCCACATAATAGAACCAGGTTACGGGTTTAGATGACCTTTCCCACAACTTGTTCAAAGAAAACAACCTTCAATCATTATTCATCATCCGTATCTACAGGGGGAAATGGGGACTCATTCAGAGTTGGCAGCTCATTAGTTTCACCAGAAAACAGCAGAAAACATGATTGCTGCTGAAATCTTATCAGTCAGAGGGGCACAGATCTCCTTACAGCATGGTAATAATATTTCACAGGGACGAGAGAGAGAGACAACACATGTTATAACAGTTTCACACCAACCTTGCTAAGAATGAGATTGGGGCAAGGTTAGCCCAAGCTACAATCTAGTGTCTCTCCTCACCTTTTAGGGCACAGCTCTGTCTCTAGAAGCCTAGCCTTTCCAAATCATAATTATAACTATTGATAAATTATCCAACCCAAATTTAGAATGACAGTCCTTAGTGCTTCACATTGATACTGGCAGAATGTACATTTACATTTAACGTATTTTTCAAGCATTATCTTTTCTCATCATGGCCCCTATTTGTGGTATTGACAGATTGTATCTCAATAGATTCTTGTCTAAATTACAGTACATTTTGCAGTGTGCAGACCTCCACAATCAATCTGATACCCTAAATAAACAATTTTGGATAAGCCTAAATAAATTACGGGCATGGCTGACCACCCCCCTCCATCCCCGGCATTTCTTCATGTTCTTCTTCAGATAGTGTTTCAGTTTGTCCTTTTTAATGGCACATGTTCAAATTGGATGGCCCTTGATAATGTCTCTCACCTGAGCCACCAATGTCCTTTACAGTCCAGTATGTCTTTGTCCATTTCTCCTACCAGTACACCAACAGCATGAGAGAAATGTGGATGGGATCACTCTCCATGCTCACTCCACATGGACCCATGTCATACTCCTGAGAGAAAAAGCATGAGAGAAAAAGTTATATTATTATTACTACCTGATTCAGGAAATCCAGACTTCTAAAACAACACATAGTTGTAACCCCCCCCCCCCCATTGGATTTTACTCCCCTATCATCTTGCATCTTGACAATCTCACTGCAGAGTTACAGGTCGGGGAATCAGAGGGTTATTCTTTAGGAAGAAATCCCAAACATCCAGCAGACCCAATCTGGTGAGATTTGTTATTGAAGCAAGACAAAAACTAAAAAAACTAAAGAAAACAACAACAGCAATACACTTCTTCATATAAAACTAGAGGTGGGGAACTGTCATCCATTACCAACATCTCTTTATTTCCTTTTACAGGCAGATTTGAAAAAAATGTTTGCTTATTTACCAAAGGGCCCCAGGGGACCGGTAATTCCCCCTTTGGACACATGACTCACATTGTGATTCATGCGTCCAAAAAAAACAACAACACTGATCAAAAATAAACAGATTACAATAAATCTCAAAAATAATTGTATCCCGTATGCGCTCTCTCTCTGTCCTTCTCGTGGTCCCAATCACACATAGGACTATTGATTAAAAAAATTGCATAGCCCATTAAAAAAACAATGTCTCCTGTCTTTCTAGCGAGTGTGATTAGGCCTCACCAGGAAATCAGAAGAGAGGTCAGAGGTCAGTCAGCCCTATTAAGTGAGTGTTTTTTGTCTGCACCTCAAACATTATTTAAATATATTTAAAGAACATTTCAAACATTTTGAGCATCAGGTTTACGTTGGGTTTTCCAGTTAATTTCTTCTAATCAAGAAAATTTACATGTGTGCAACTACAACTCTGACAATAAAAACATTAATTTATGTACAGCATCCTTTCTTACCCGTGAAAAACCCACGAAAACCAAATAAAAAGACCACACACTTTTAAATTAAACAGAGTATTAACCACTAAGAAATATTAATTAACAGGTGGGTTGTGTGTGGGTGCCGGCGTGTGTGCTCTATCAGTCCTGGAAGAAAGAAAATCAACTTGTATTTAGTTTCCACTATGCTACATTTTATTCAGTCCTAAACATTCTTAATCATTAATCGAGTTGGGCAGGAAGTCGGGCAGGAAGTCTTAATGTATGAGTCCAAAAATGGATGTAGTAACTAAGGAATGCCCCTTTAACAGGCAGTGACCTTCATATAGCAAAACTACACTACAAAAGTATGTGCACACTTGCTCTTCTGGGAAGGCTTTCCATTCAGCCACAAGAGCATTAATTAATGAGGTTGGGCATTGATGTTCGGCAATCAGGCCTGGCTCGCAGTCGGCATTTCAATTCATCCCAACGGTGTTCAATGGGGTTGAGGTCAGGGCTCTGTGCAGGCTTATCAAGTTCTTCCACACCGATCTTGACAAACCATTTCTGTATGGACCTTGTTTTGTGCATGGGAGAATTGTCATGCTGAAACAGGAAATGGCCTTCCCCAAACTGTTGCCACAAAGTTGGAAATACAGAATTGTCTAGAATGTCATTATATGCTGTAGCGTTAAGATTTCCTTTCGCTGGAACTAAGGGGCCTAGCCCGAACCATGAAAAATAGCCCCAGACCATTATTCCTCCTCCACCAAACTTTACAGTTGGTACTATGCATTGGGGCAGGTAGCGTTGTCCTGGCATTCGCCAAAACCAGATTCGTCCTTCGGACTGCCAGATGGAGAAGCATGATTCATAATCCAGAGAACGCGTTTCCACTGCTCCAGAGTCCAATGGCAGCAAGCTTTACACCACACAGGCCGAAGCTTGGCATTGTGCATGGTGATCTTATGTTTGTGTGTGGCTGCTCGGCCTTGGAAACCCATTTCATGAAGCTCCAGACAAACAGTTATTGTACTAATTTTGCTTCCAGAGGCAGTTTGGAACTCAGTAGTAGGTGTTGCAACCGAGGACAGACGATTTTTACACACTACCCACTTCAGCACTCGGTGGTCCCATTATGTGAGTTTGTGTGGCCTACCACTTCGAGGCTGAGCCGTTGTTGCTCCTAGACGTTTCCACTTCACAATAACAGCACTTACAGTTGACAGGGGCAGCTCTAGCAGGCAGAAATTTGACTAACTGACATGTTAGAAAGGTGGAATCATTTGACGGTGCCACATTGAAAGTCACTGAGTTCTTCAGTATGGGCCATTCTACTGCCAGTGTTTGTCTATGGAGATTGCATGGCTGTGTGCTCGATTCTATACATCTGTCAGCAATGGGTGTGGCTGAACTAGCCGAATCCACAAATTTGAAGGGGTGTTCACATACTTTTGGAGAATGTTCAGGAGCCTTTTGGTGTCAGACTTGATCCACCGGAAACTGCAAATTTCACATGTGAAACGTAATGTTATGACTTTAAGTACTGTTCCCTAATGAAGGGAAACGAGGTGCAACATATTATGGGGGAGTCGCAATCTGGTGACTTAGATTGAAGGATCTACAATCACGTTTGACAAGGCCAATGAAATCTGCGCGTCGCTGGGAGCCCCGCATTCCACAGGTGATAAGTGTTTGGCTCGGATTCATTCCTTCAATTTAACACCTCTCTTTTCAGAGCCCAGGAATTATCAGTGCGGGGCAAACATGTGTTGTACCTCGTTTTCTTCCATCAGGGAACAGTAGTTATAATCATAACGTTACGTTCCTTTTCAGTCAGTCAGTTTCGGTGCATATTAAGGGGAAATATAATCCCGCCCCAAGCCAACCCCAATTAATACTAAGGTGACTCACCTTAGAGTTGCCTGGGGCGAACTGAGTACCGGAAAGGTGTACAGACAACAGGTGGAGGTCCCCAACACATTTAACCAAGGCCAAAGCCATGAGCAGAGAGATTTTGTAAGAGAGTATCTTCATGTCCACTGACTCCAGAGGCTCAAAGGGGATTTCACGCAATGCCTCCAAATCCAGCGTCAAGTCCCATGTGGGCGCAATAGGTTTAGATACTGGTCTGAGACAATGTACACCTTTCAGGAACCGCACCACAGGATGAGGCTCCGTCAATTCTCACATGACAGGCTGAGATAGCAGCCATGTTCACTTTTTGCTCAAAAGCTCCTCTAGGAACACAAGGATGTCCCTCACAGAGCACTGAAAAGGAACAGGTCTTTATTTTGGCACCAGAGCTCAAGCACTTGCTACTTATACAAATACAGACCTTTCGTGGAGGGCGCCCTTGCAAACTGCATGGTAGAAATAACATTCAGAGGTAAACCCCTAGCCAGCAGATTGGCCTTCTCAAGGGCCAGGCCCATAGGAACCAAATCTCTGGAATCTTGTGCCAAACCTGTCCTTTCACGTGGGACAACAGGTCCCTGCTCAACGGGAGTTGAGGCAAATGATCTTCGCAAACCAAGGCTGCCTGGGCCAATGAGGAGCCAAAGTAATGAATTATAAGCCCTCCCGGTACACTCTCTCCAATGTGGGCTGAATCAGAACCACTGGTGGAAACGCGTAAAGGAGGATCTGAGGCCACTGGTGTGACAGAACGTCCGTTCCCAATGGGGCATTCTGATCCCTTATCAAGAAAAAAGACGACACTGCGTGTTTTCCAGCAATGAGTAAAGATCTATGTTGGCCCTGCCGAACCTCTCCCATATCTGGACAACCTCCCACTCCTGAGGACGAGCCCCCCCCCCCCCCCCCGAATAGCAGATCCGCACTCGAGTTGAGGCAAATGTGAACTGCTCCACAGCAACAGGGAGCAAGCCAAGGAGTGGGAGGGACCGACTCCCCCCATCTGTTGATATATGCCACCGTCGTCATGTTGTCGGTTATGACCAGCACATGCAGGCCCGGAAAATGGGAGAGGAGGCACCTGAGTGCTAAGTACACCTTCAGAAGTTCCAGGTAATTGATATTCCCAGCACCCTGTGACACCGTCCATACTCCGAGAATTGATTAACCCTCGCACAACACGCCCCACCCTTGTAGGGATGCGTCTGTTGTGACCACCTTGCGGGACAACACCTGACCCATGAGAACCCCTTGTGACAGCAGCAGGGTATCCCTCCACTGGGCCAGTCCCCGAAGGCATATCAGGGACAGCTTAACCTGTTTGGGCTCAAGGGGCAGTATTGAGTAGCCAGATAAAAGGTGCCCATTTCAAAAAGTCCTCGTACTCAATTCTTGCTCGTACAATATGCATATTATTATTACTATTGGATAGAAAACACTCTCTAGTTTCTAAAACCGTTTGAATTATATCTGTGGGTGAAACAGAACTCGACTTAGAGCAATTTTCCTATGTGTATGTCAGAATGCAGAATTTTGCTGGCTGTTCTGAGACCTGTGTATTAATTTGCCTGTCCTCTATTGGTTGAGATGCACTGCATACGCCTTCCACTGGGTGTCAGCGAATAGGGAGAGTTGAAATGGAGTTTCTACGTAGTTCCCAAAGGTTATAAATTGCTTGGAACCGAAGTGTCCCATCTTTCCACTCTTCGCTCTGACGCAGGGAGGGTCTTGGCATGTCATTTTAGAAGCTCCCGTTTTAGCTCCTAGATATATCCGGCTCTGTTTTTATTCGATATAGGTGTTGAAGACATCGTAATGTTGTTATTTTAAACCGAATTATATCAGTTTATGTCAGTATATTGCGATTTTCGGGTATTTATTTTCGTGACGTTGTAGGAAGTTTGGTATCTCTGGCCCACATGGCTATTGTTTACTGCTAATTGCAACGTTGAAGACGACGTTCTCCAACCTAGCAACGATTCTTTTGGACAAAGGACACCTTTCCCAAGATTCTGATGGGAGTTCATCAAAAAGTAAGAACTATTTATGCTGATAATTCATTGTTCTGTTGAAAAATGTCAAATGCATAAGACGCCATTTCCTGCAGTGTAGCCTTGCGTTATCGCAGCCTGTATTGCGCAGTAAGGTTAATTTTAAAAATGTAATTCAGCGATTGCATTAAGAACTAATTTGTCTTTCAATTGCTGTCCAACCTGTATTTTTTTAGTCAAGTTTATGAATAGTTTTCGATAAGAATAGGTGCCTTTACAAGATGGCGCCGGACAGATTGCTTGACGTTATGGACACTATTCTCATTGTATAAGCACGATTTGTGCCGCTAAATATGCACATTTTCGAACAAACTCTATATGCATTGTGTAATATGATGTTACAGGACTGTCATCTGAAGAATTCTGAGAAGGTTAGTGAAACAATTAATATATTTTGGTGGTTTATACGTTATCGCTATTTTTGCCTTGAATCAATGCTGTTGTTATGTTTGCTATTGTGCTAAGCTAATATAACGCTATATTGTGTTTTCGCTGTAAAACACTTGATAAATCGGAAATATTGTCTGGAATCACAAGATGCCTGTCTTTCAATTGCTGTACACTATGTATTTTTCAGAAATGTTTTATGATGAGTATTTAGTTATTTGGCGTTGGTGTCTGTAATTTTTCTGTCTGCTTTCGGTGCAATTTCTGACTGTAGCTGCAATGTAAACTATGATTTATACCTGAAATATGCAAATTTTTCTAACAAAACATATGCTATACAATAAATATGTTATCAGACTGTCATCTGATGAAGTTGTTTCTTGGTTAGTGGCTATTTATATCTTTATTTGGTCGAATTTGTGATAGCTACTGATGGAGTCAAAAACTGATGGAGTAAAAATAGTGGTGTCTTTTGCTAACGTGGTTAGCTAATAGATTTACATATTGTGTCTTCCCTGTAAAACATTTAAAAAATCGGACATGTTGGCTTGATTCACAAGATGTGTACCTTTCATCTGGTGTCTTGGACTTGTTAATGTGTGAAAGTTAAATATAAAAAAAAAAAATATCTTTTGAATTTCGCGCCCTGCACTTTGAGCTGGCTGTTGTCATAAGTGTACCGACGTCGGGCTTGCACGCCAAACAGGTTAATCGAATGGTTTAGGTGGCGAGAAGCATCAAAGCCTGGAATGCCAGCATTAGAAATAGTCCCAGGGGAATGACCACTATCATAGAAGCCATTATCCCCAGAAAGCACAGGAACTGGCGAAAACGTACTGTGCGCCCCAATCAAAATTGGGCAGAAAAAAGTGATTTACGCACGAGACCAAAGACTATCGCTTCATAATGGACCTTTCTGTGACTGGGGTTCATGGGCACGTGAAAGTATGCATCCTTTAGGTCGATGGTGGTGAACCAGACCACTTGGGGGTACTGTTGTCACCATGGGTGTTTGGGGAGGCTGGCAAGGGAGAACCCGATCCTGTGCCACCTCCCATCCCCGAGCTAGGGCTGTCTCCTTCCCTGTGCTGTGGCAGGAACATCTCTCACCTCATCTCCACAAACTACACATAAATCGTGAGTATCTTTCAGAGAAATTCTATAACTGGGGGCATGATCTCGACCCCAAACCAGACTTAGCCATCATCGTCTCTGTTGCTTTCTTAGCAATCTTACTAATTTCGCTAGCAAAATGAAGAATAACTAATTGTTTGTGATTAGGAAACTTATGAGAACAAGTACAAACTTCAGTACACAATGTCCAGGGGGTGAGCAAGCTCTACTGCTATGGGACAGATTAGTTGGAGTATGAATCGTTCCTCTTCACACCGAGGTGAAGAGCGGAATAATTTAAGGAATAAATCCGAGCCTCACGCATATCACCTTTGGCAGGCGGGGTGTCCACCGAGGCAAGGATTTTTTTGGCCTTGTCAGGCGGGATTGTAGATCTTCAACCGAAGTCGCGAGAGTGGGACTCCCCCATAGTATGTTGTACCGAAGTTGTCTGTCTGAAAGGGAACTGCAATTCACATGTGAGGTAAAAACATGTTGTTCTCCTCAAGTGAATAGGTGGTGTTAACATGTAAACTCTAGATTGAATACACGTGATAATATGATTTGAAATTTAAGATCAACATGTGAAAACAGTTATTTTCAACTGCAAATTTGACGTATTTTTTTGTAATGGATCCCACATCTGAATCCTAGATATACAATACTATAAGCTGACCTACTTGTATAATATGTGCATGATAAGTAAATACTTTAATTGTGCTATTTCGGTCCAATGATGCCTTCTAACTTTCCCCAATAAAGTAATCTGGAAGTGTAACGACTTTCCTCTTCTTCTGACGAGGAGTAAGAGAAATCGGACCAATGTGCAGCGTGGTAAGTGTCCATTTTAATATATAAAAACTGAACACTACAAAAATACAAAATAACAAACTGAATGAACAAACGAAAATCGAAACAGTCCCGTATGGTACAGACACAGGAAACAACTACCCACAAAACACAAAAGACAACAGGCTACCTTAATATCAATCAGAGACAACGACTGACACCTGCCTCTGATTGAGAACCATACTAGGCCAAACACATAGAAATAGAACAACAGAACAAAACATAGAAAAAACAACATAGAATGCCCACCCCAACTCACGCCCTGACCAAACTAAAATAAAGACATAAAAAAGGAACTAAGGTCAGAACGTGACACGAAGTGAAGTGAATGTGTGTGCTTTATGTGAGAGAACATAGCTGGTCAGGGGTACAGAAGTCAGACATCTGTAGAAGTATCTGCTTGCTGTGAGGCTGTGAGGAGGAGTGTGCCTGATAGAACAGAGCTACAATACTGAATGTAGGCTTCTCAGCATGTGAGGGACGGAACATGTGCAGGTCCAGCAGACAGCGGCCACGTGAGACAGACAAAGAGACGGCAGAGAGATGAAAGGTCAATGGTTAGGAAGCAATAATAACAGGGATTCACTTTAGTTAAATGTTTAAAGAAAGAGAAAGGGGGGTGACATGTGCACACACATGACACACACTCTCACACAATTACCGGGGAGGTTCTCCATGTCGATTAGTCATCTACAGCAGAGGTAAAGAGAAAGAACGATTGAGAGAGAAAGAAGTGTCTGTGGGATTTGAATGACATCAGCGATGTCAGCAGCATTAGTTAGCTCTGACTGTAGTAGCCATATGAAAGGTGTGTGTCCTTGGTACCAAGTGGGCGGACATCTCACATCCCTTTCCTTTTGTACGGTTCTTCCTAGTATTGAAAAGGGCTCCATTTGATTTGCTTGCGGGTGATTCTCTCCTTGTGACAAACAAACTTTGCTTCCGTCTGACGTTGCCTGATGTGGAGGGAAGTTAAAGGAAAAAGACTTTGGCTCAGGGCTTTTCAGGGTGAGCATTCTGACAGCTATGTATATTTCTGATTGAATATGCTATGAAAAGCACTGGTTTATCTCTTTGTGCATTCTGTCACAATTGTCATTGGTGATATCAAGGGATGGCATGTTCATTGTTGTTCAGTAATTGGCAGCTACGTTCTTCCCACTCCCCAATGATTTGACAGGAGACTAGAAAGGGTTGTTCAGTAGTGAAGTGCACGTGCCAATTATGCCCCTGAACAAGAGACAGATAGAGAGAGAGAGAGAGAGAGAGAGAGAGAGAGAGAGAGAGAGAGAGAGAGAGAGAGAGAGAGAGAGAGAGAGAGAGAGAGAGAGAGAGAGAGGGGACAATGAAAGAGAGACAAAGGGAGAAAGAAATAAAGCGCTAGAGAAAGAGACAACCCTGGCTCTCTGCACTTCGGTTGTGCTGTTGCTGGAAAATGGGAAGTATTTCTGCTCCACCATGTGAAATAAAAACAAACACATCCAAACATTTCCCATGCTTAGAAAGGTTTTTTCTTCGTTCTCTACTGTCTAAGAAGAACACTGCTAACATGTATCTGAGCTGCTGCTGTGTTTGCCTCCCAACACCCTGACCCTAAGATTTCACTCCACTACAGCCCCCCTGCTGTCTCCCAACACCCTGACCATGAGACCTCACTCTACAGCTGCCCCCCTGTTGTTTCCTGCTGTGGATGAGTGCCCCTGTTCCCCATGTCGCATCGCAGCACTGTATGACTGAGTTATGTGTGTGTAGTGTTTGTGTACAAGTGCATCCGTCTATGTTGTGTGCACATTCACTTAAACATTGGTGGGTTCTGAGCAAGGTTATTATAGTTTTGTGATTTTCTATTCATTTTTATTTCTATTTGTTTTTAGATTTACACTACCATTCAAAAGTTTGGGATCACTTAGAAATTACCTTGTTTTTGAAAGAAAAGCACATTCTTTGTCCATTAAAAGAACATAAAATTGATCAGAAATACAGTGTAGACATTGTGAATGTTGTAAATGACTATTGCAGCTGGAATGATTTTTGGGGATGCTCCAGATACTCAACTAGTCTAAAGAAGGCAAGTTGTATTGCTTCTTTAATCAGGACACCAGTTTTCAGCTGTGCTAACATAATTGCAAAAGGGTGTTCTAATGATCAATTAGCCTTTAAAAATGAATAACTAGGATTAGCTAACACAATGTGCCATTGAAACACAGGAGTGATGGTTGCTGATAATGGGCCTCTGCATGCCTATGTAGATATTCCATTAAAAATCTGCTGTTTCTAGCTGCAATAGTCATTTACAACATTAACAATGTCTACACTGTATTTCTGATCAATTTGATGTTATTTAAATGGACAAAACATTTGCTTTTCTTTCAAAAACAAGGACATTTCTAAGTGACCCCAAACTTTTGATCAGTAAGTAGTGTGTATTTGAAATTCAGATTAGTTTTCAGGTGTGATTTACTGGTTTTTGTTCAGTTTCAGTTTGGTAAAAACATTTCTATTTTGTTTTTATATGATTTAGTTTCGGTTTTAGTTTTAGTGCTTGGAAGGGTAGGAGCCATTTATGTGCTGTAGGCCTGTAGCAGGGGTACTCAAGTAATATTTGAGATGGTCCAGTCACACAAATGTCCTAGACCCGGAAAGATATTTTGATTTATTGGCGTAGTAACAAACCCCCACCTCGCAAACCATAGGACCCCAAACTGTTCAAACTGTTCACACCCTTCTTGTTGGTAGAGAGACAAATTAGCAGTTTAAAGCTTATTATGCCATCAAGCAAACAAAACATTTAGCCATTTTTCCCCCTGCAATTCAACAAAAATGTGTCTTATGTGTGTTTATATCCTTAACAAATTCCAAAAATAAAATAATAGCTGTTTTACCTAGGTCTTTATCCTGAAATTCTTTGTGGGTATTGTTCAGATTAAAGTTGAGGTTGGTTGGGTTTTTCCCTTTTATCTCTGTTCTACTAAAGCTGCCATCTTCAGACACTACAATGCATTTGCTTTTCTACTTTCCAGCAATTTACTCACCAGATTCAGAACCTTGAAAACCCCATTAGAAAAAAAGAAGGGGAAAAAATTAAAACTAAACATAATTTATGATGGTTTTGATTTGAATTTAGTTCGTTTTGCAGTCAAAGATTATAGTTTCAGTATAGTTTTATTTTTTCAAATGTTTTTATTTTACATTTTATTTCAGCCTACTAAATACACTGCTCAAAAAAATAAAGGGAACACTAAAATAACACATCCTAGATCTGAATGAATGAAACATTCTTATTAAATACTTTTTTCTTTACATAGTTGAATGTCCTGACTACAAAATCACACAAAAATTATCAATGGAAATCAAATTTATCAACCCATGGAGGTCTGGATTTGGAGTCACACTCAAAATTAAAGTGGAAAACCACACTTCAGGCTGATCCAACTTTGATGTAATGTCCTTAAAACAATTCAAAATGAGGCTCAGTAGTGTGTGTGGCCTCCACGTGCCTGTATGACCTCCCTACAACGCCTGGGCATGCTCCTGATGAGGTGGCGGATGGTCTCCTGAGGGATCTCCTCCCAGACCTGGACTAAAGCATCCGCCAACTCCTGGACAGTCTGTGGTGCAACGTGGCGTTGGTGGATGGAGCGAGACATGTTGTCCCAGATGTGCTCAATTGGATTCAGGTCTGGGGAACGGGCGGCCAGTCCATAGCATCAATACCTTCCTCTTGCAGGAACTGCTGACACACTCCAGCCACATGAGGTCTAGCATTGTCTTGCATTAGAAAGAACCCAGGGCCAACCGCACCAGCATATGGTCTCACAAGGGGTCTGAGGATCTCATCTCAGTACCTAATGGCAGTCAGGCTACCTCTGGCGAGCACATGGAGGGCTGTGCGGCCCCCCAAAGAAATGCCACCCCACACCATGACTGACCCACCGCCAAACCGGTCATGCTGGAGGATGTTGCAGGCAGCAGAATGTTCTCCACGGCGTATCCAGACTCTGTCACGTCTGTCACATGTGCGTGTGAACCTGCTTTCATCTGTGAAGAGCACAGGGCGCCAGTGGCGAATTTGCCAATGTTGGTGTTCTCTGGCAAATGCCAAACGTCCTGCACGGTGTTGGGCTGTAAGCACAACCCCCACCTGTGGACGTCGGGCCCTCATACCACCCTCATGGAGTCTGTTTCTGACCGTTTGAGCAGACACATGCACATTTGTGGCCTGCTGGAGGTCATTTTGCAGGGCTCTGGCAGTGCTCCTCCTAATCCTCCTTGCACAAAGGCGGAGGTAGCGGTCCTGCTGCTGGGTTGTTGCCCTCCTACGGCCTCCTCCACGTCTCCTGATGTACTGGCCTGTCTCCTGGTAGCGCCTCCATGCTCTGGACACTACGCTGACAGACACAGCAAACCTTCTTGCCACAGCTCGCATTGATGTGCCATCCTGGATGAGCTGCACTACCTGAGCCACTTGTGTGGGTTGTAGACTCCGTCTCATGCTACCACTAGAGTGAAAGCACCGCCAGCATTCAAAAGTGACCAAAACATCAGCCAGGAAGCATAGGAACTGAGAAGTGGTCTGTGGTCACCACCTGCAGAACCACTCCTTTATTGGGGGTGTCTTGCTAATTGCCTATAATTTCCACCTTTTGTCTATTCCATTTGCACAACAGCATGTGCAATTTATTGTCAATCAGTGTTGCTTCCTAAGTGGACAGTTTGATTTCACAGAAGTGTGATTGACTTGGAGTTACATTGTGTTGTTTAAGTGTTCCCTTTATTTTTTTGAGCAGTGTAGTTTTTCCACTTGTAGTTATTATTTTAGTTTCAATTTTGTTTACTATAATTTACTATAATGTCGCTACAATCATATATAGGGCAATATGACACCAATCTCGATGACACACTCCCCGCCATTCGTCATGAGCCGTACGTCCGTTACCAAAAACCACACACCAAATTTTTTACAGGTTCGTTAGCAAAATCTTTTGCCAGGAACTAGCTCAATATCTTGCCAATGGATAAGAACAAGACTACAGAGTCCATAAAGTGACCATTAGACTTGACACCTTTCAGACTGAATAAGTTTGTAGGGGCAACATTTTTGATTACATTTATAATTTATCGCTCTCACATGCTGATTTTTATCATCTATGCAGCACTCCGCCAATAAGGCCTTTATAGAAGTGCCCATATGGAAGCCACTCCTAAGTAAAAGGCACATGACAGCCCGCTTGGAGTTTGCTAAAAGGTACCTAAAGGACTCTCAAGCCATTAGAAACAATATTCTCTGGTCTGATGAAACCAAGATTGAACTCTTTGGCCTGAATGTCATGAGTCACATCTGGAGGTAACCTGGCACCATCCATATGGTGAAGCATGGTGGTGGCAGCATCATGATGTGAGGATGTTTTTCAGGGACTGGGGGACTAGTCAGGTTCGAGGGAAAGATGAACAGAGCAAAGTACAGAGAGATTCCTGATGAAAACCTGCTCCAGAGCGCTCAGGACCTCAGACTGGGGTGAAGGTTCACCTTCCAACAGGACAACAACCCTACAGTGAGCACACAGCCACAGCCAACACAGGAGTGGCTTCGGGACACGAGGCTGTAATCGCTGCCAATGGTGCTTCAACAAAGTACTGAGTAAAGGGTCTGAATACTTATGTAAATGTGATAGTTAAGTTTTTTATTTGTAATACATTCGCAAAAATGTATAAAACCCTTTTTTTGCATTTTAGTATAAGTCTGTAACATAACAAAATGTGGAAAGAGTCAAGGGGTCTGAATACTTTCTGAAAGCACTGTATATCATTTGGCTGTATGTATTTTTAGATATAGGCCTATTGTAAATGTGTATTAACGTTGCATCACCATCTTTATTGCAAAAATAAATTAAAGTACAAACATAACTTTAAGCAACATATTATTTTGACAGGGGTAATGAATTGTCAATTGATCAGCACAGCAATTGATAAAACAGGACAATTTTTGACACACAATGGGTTCTGAGCTTATGTCAGTATTAGACAGGTAATCTAACAGTTACAGAAATCCGGAATGTAGACAGGCTCTATCTATCTGAGCTACTGTGTTGTTATGTTGGGCACCTACTGACCAAAAAATTATGTCATTATGATTTTTTTTATGACACGTATTGCTAAAATAAAGGTTTAAGGAAATACATGCATACACCACATTATTACAAGACAAAACAGCTCAATCAAGCCTAATGGTCTTGTAATTATAAAAGCTTTCTTTTTTTCTTTTTTACATGAAAATGTAGCGTAATGGGATAATGTCTTACTGTGGTATGTGAAGAATCCAATACTTTACCTTGTATTCAACTCAAATCACATTATTGTGGAAGCACCTACTCTAGTATGTATTAGGTTGTTTGAGAAGGTTCGAATCCTAAGAAACCAGCCTACACATAGTTTGAAGCTGTGTGTTGGAAAACCTTGGTAGAGCATGGGTGGAATAGGCATTGTGGTGCTCATGTGAATGTCCTTTCTTTTTCGGCTTCAAACCAATGTGTGTATGTGTGTGTGTCAGCGTAATATCTTAGTTATTAGATATTCAGGGGGAGGTTTTCTTGATGTGGAAGCAGCACAGTGGTCACATCCTTGCTGTGTATATCTCCCTCTGCTGAAAGATATCAAATTCATATCTCTCCTCTCCTATCCTCTCCTTCTCCTTCCTTGCCTCTCCCTCCTCTAAGAGAGAGGTGGATGAAAGGAAGGCTTTAGTCCATCTGCCAGCATCATTATTATTTTTTATCAGCTAAATAATATTTCTGTCCTACCTCACCTCAGTGGTTATCCCGAAAATGTCTCAACATTCTCTGTCCAGAACAGTATTTCTATACAGCCCCTGTGTACAACTGTATATTTCTATACACTGTATTTTTGCCCATATCTTGTTTAAGCAACTACTCTGCTTAAGCTTGGCTTGTCCTCAGAGAATTCTCTGAGCATTAACAGCGTTCTCTACCTCTCCCTCCCTCTGTTTCTCCCTTTCTCCATATTCCCCTCTCCCTATGCCCGTCTCTGTTTCTCTTTCTCCAACGTTTTCTAACCGATGAGCATGCTGTGTGGTTCCTAGCCTCCTACTCATCACTGCAACTGTAACAGTAACAGCAGAGATATCGCCACTCAAGAGGAGTGCCATCGCAGACATCTACACACACACAGTCACACACACACCAACGTTGGATGAACATCGGCTTATTCTTCTCAAACGTACGCTGGGGAGGTAGAGAGAGAGAGTGTCCACCTGCGCTCATCTCATACACAACAGGGCTAAGGTAAAGCATCATCCATATTCATCTGGCTAGTAGATAGTTTCATTACGTAAGTAAGTCCACTATGGATAAGGGATGGGAGGCAGGCTGCCGTTATGTACATCTGCTGTTTTAATGTACTGTATGTCTGTCTGATCTTGACTGACATCAGAATATAAAAGATGGAGACTATTTGTTTGCAGAACAGGCAACTGTCATCATCTGGAAAAGACACACTGTTAGAGACATAAGTGGAGAGTGTGTTTGCTACTCCAAATATAGTTAGGTAATATTGGTAATTAATTATTTACTACAGCAGTGCATTGTTTACAAGTTTTGAAATGTGTGTGTGTGTGTGTGTGTGTGTGTGTGTGTGTGTGTGTGTGTGTGTGTGTGTGTGTGTGTGTGTGTGTGTGTGTGTGTGTGTGTGTGTGTGTGTGTGTGTGTGTGTGTGTGTGTGTGTGTGTGTGTGTGTGTGTGTGCATGCGCGCCTGTGTAAATGTCAAACAGTGAGGAGTCACAGATGGAGAGGGGCGGCTTTGAAGCACCCACACATCCCACCTACATGTTTCACACCTCTCTCTCTCGCTCTCTCGCTCTCTCTCTCTCTCTCCCCCTCCCTCTCGCCCTCTCTCCCTCGCTCTCTCTCCCCCTCTCTCCCTCAGATTTTTCAGAAAGTCAAAGCAACCCTTCCTTCCTATTTATTTTTCTTCTACTTCCTCCCTTCTCTTCTCTCTCACTCAATAGGTATCCCTCTTCCTTTCAGTTTCTTACACAAGCATCTACAGTTAGGTCAATAATTTTTGGCAATGTTGATAAAGATGCAAAAATGACTGCATGAAAGTAATATTACAAATACTGAGCTATGTTGCATGCAAAAAAAATGCTAATTGATATTACTTTATATACTAATGCAATTGCTCAGAGAAAGAGATGTTTAAATCATTAAAAAAATATATTAAAAAGATAGGGGTCAAAATTATGTGGATCTTTCAGTAAGAGAATAACTCCATGCACTAAGCAAAATCCACATTGAAATTGTTAGTTGACCACAAAACTGAAATTTTTCAATGGCCATCTCAGTCTCCGGAATTGAACCCCATTTCCCCATATCTGGAAACATTCTGCATGGAGGAACGGTCTATGATCCCACCCAACATGTTCTCCAATTTCATGAAATATTTCAGAAAAAGGCACCCACCTGGTGTCCCAGGTATAAATCAGTCCCTGATTAGAGGGGAACAATGAAAAAAATGCAGGGGAAATGGCTTCAAGGTCCAGAGTTGAGTTTTAGGGCGCAATAGAATTAAAAACAGTGGTGATAATAATTTTTACATATATCTTTTTTTTAAAATTGTAATTACCTGTTAAACATTAGCTCTTTCGCAGAGCAATTGTATTAGTATGAAATAATATACATTTCCGCATTTTTGAGCATACAATAATGTAGCTCAATATATGATTTATTTATTTTACACAGTCTATTTTTGCTCAACTTTATCAAAGGTGGCAATAATTATGGACCTAACTGTCTCATCCTTGTGTATAGAGAGAATCAACATATCTCCCTCTATTCTTCCCTCCCTCTCTTCCATCTCTCCATTCCTCCCTCTTCCCTTATCTCAGTACTCCTCCCTCTCCTGCATATCTCACACAAGCACCTGCCACTAATCCAACAGAGATTCTGTGTGGCCACTCTCAACACAGAAACACTATATGAAAGTCTACATTCAAACTGTGAACAGGATGGGTTTAAAAGAGCAAAGAGCTGCCTAAACATAGATACAGCTACAATACTTTTAAAACAACTGACCCTACAGATGGTTAGCAACTGTGAAAGTTTTAAACATAATGAGCTGTCAAATTTATACTTTCTGGATGGAGTGGTCTGCAAACCTAATCCCTCAAATAAATTGATTACATAAAAAGCTAAAGTCAGGATTAAGAGCAACATTCCTGACTCTGCAGACAAAATATCAAAATACCAACAGAAGAGCAATGGTCCGACTTGTAATCATAAACTTGATAATCATTATACTAGTGGTTATTATCACCACATAGAGCATGAATCCAGACCCCAAAATGCATACATACACTGAACAAAGATATAAAAGCAACTTGTAAAGTGTTGGTCCCATATTTCATGAGCTGAAATATAAGATCTCAGAAATGTTCAGTTTGCACAAAAAAACAGATTTCCCTCAAATGTTGTGCACAAATTAGTTTACATCCCTGTTAGTGAGTATTTCTCATTTTCCAAGATAATCCATCCACCTGACAGGTGTGGCATATCAAGAAGCTGATTAAAAAGCATGATCATTACACAGGTACACCTTGTGCTGGGGACAATAAAAAGCCACTCTAAAATGTGCCGTTTTGTCACAAAACACAATGCCACGGATGTCTCAAGTGTTAAGCGAGCGTGCAATTGGCATGCTGACTGCAGGAATGTCCACACGAGCTGTTGACAGAGAATTGTATGTAAGTTCTCTACCATAAGCCGCCTCCAACGTCATTTTAGAGAATTTGGCAGTACGTCCATCTGACTTCAAAACCGCAGACCAAGTGTAACCACGCCAGCCCAGGACCTCCACATCCGGCTTCTTCACCTGCGGGATCTTCTGAGACCAGCTACCCGGACAGCTGGTGAAACTGAGGATTATTTCTGTCTGTAATAATGCTCTTTTGTGGGGAAAAACTCATTCTGATTGGCTGGGCCTGGCTCCCTAGTGGCTGCGCCAGTAATATGAAATCAATTGATTAGGGCCTAATTTATTTATTTCAATTGACTGATTTCCTTATATGAACTGTAACTCATTAAAATCGTTGAAATTGTTGCATGTTGCATTTATATTTTTGTGCAGTATATATTTTTGATGTGCTAAAATGCTTAACAAGTTTTGTTGTAAAACATACAATGATTCTAAAACAGAGACAAAAACAAAAGCTTAACATGTAATTATCTGATGCTCTGCAGAATGTCCCAATTACCGTGACCACTCTGTGCATATATTTACTTTAAATAGTAATATCCTCATCACTCAGGGCTGGATGGGTATGGCCAATCTCAGGGTCATCACAAACCTTGTGTCTTATGCCTCAATCCTCAACTTCCACCTCCATGTGTGCGTGTGTGTGTGTGTGTGTGTGCGTGCTAGCAAGAGATGTGCAGGTGCACATGCATGTGTGCATGCGTGTGTGTCTTACTCATACTTATTTTTCCTGGTTTAGAGTGCCTTAGAGTCTATTGTAGCCTACTGGGCAGCAGTAACTATTAAAATCAAGCAAACGCAAACTACCACTTTGGGGAACAAAGTGACATTAACAGGACTGTACATCGATGTACCTGAAGAGAGCTAAGAGTAAAAATAGATAGACTGTATTAGTTTGATGAGCTGAGACTGAGAGGCTTCTGTCCTGGCTTTACCCCACGCCTCTCTAGATGAGCCATAAATCAGGGCTGATGTGTTCATCAGGATTAAGCCTACTCTATGAGAGTGTTTAGATAACAAGTGTAGGCTAAGTGCTAAGCTGGCGTAACAAGGCAAGGACATCAGTGAGACTGCTAGCTGCAGAACAGACAACAGGGCTATTTTTACCTGAGCGGGTAAGGTCAATGCCTCTGTGGATAAAATCATGATAGCTGGAGGTCCACATAACAATGTTGGAGGGTAGCTGTTGGCAGTGGCTACATGTAAACAAACAGGGAGGGAAGAAGAGATAGAGAGGGGCAGGGAGGAAGGGATGGAGAAAGAGGAAAATACTAATGGAGAGAGTGATGGAGGGAGAGATGGAGAGGGGGTACAGGGAGAGCGATGGAATCAGTTCAAGCGGAGTCAAGTTTTCCCCTCAGAGACACAGTGGACATCAGACAGACAGACAGTCCCCAGGCTGAAACAGAGAAAGGAGAGTAGCATAGGTCTGTAAGACCAGAAATAACCCAAACAGCCCTCCCGCCGGAGGCTACACATCAGATGGCCTGACACACTGTCTGTGGGCAGCACGGCTTCCGCAGGAGGCACTTTTCTTTCAGACAGGGACATAGAGGGTAGCCAAATGCATGCAGGTGCAAGTGCACACACACACACACAAACATGGGCATCTGATTTTGTCTGAAAGTGGAGATGCAAAAGGGGGTGGTCCAGGGGATTTTTATTTTTTTGCATTTCCTGCAATTCTTGGGGGACTCCATATTTGTGACTCCTTTCAGGAAACTATGCGTATGTCGCGGCGCCCTACTTCACAGGAGAGCCACCACGCAGAAATGCCTTCTGGAACATGTGAACTTTCATGTGCCTTAATAACAAACTTGTATGCCATTTGTAAATACCAATAAAATTGTTAAATTACAACCGTAGTTGTGTTTGCCTCGGAAAAAGGCTGCAACCTTCAAGCTAGCCATGATGGCTGAGAAAATTAGTGGGCTGGACATGCCGAGAGATGAGTTCGGCTTGGTCTGCCATGTAGGTAATCCTTTCTAACGAGGCTTTTTTGAAAGATATCACTTGGTAGAACTACATAAGTTTTGCTCTCCACTTTCTGGAGGACCGAGTTTTGAAATCAGTGGAATTAGAGTATGATAGCTAAGTAGATTGAGAAAATTCTGGCGTGTGATTGCAAATATACAAACAGAGTCGAAAAGAGAACGCACAGAAGGCTGTTGATTAAAACATCTGTCTCCAGATTACATCTTCAAACTAAGGGCAACAATGGCATCCATGACAGAGAGGGAGAAGCATCCATCCAGTCTAGTTAGCTACATTTTCAGATATTACACGTTTCTAATTTTGTCAGAAAGTTGTTTCATTTCAAGTTAAAATGCTAGCTAGCTAATGTTACATGTATGATCTGTGTAGTAATATTATTCGTATCTCAGAGTCATTTGCATTGCTAGTTATAGCCTAATGTTAGCTAGCTAACATTGAACCTGGTTGGTTAGCTACCTGCAGATTCATGCAGTGTGGTAAACGCTATGCGTTGGGATTATGGTTCATTGTTTCGCTAACTTGCTACATATCTAAACAAAAGACACTATGCAAGTAATCATTTCAGTCGAATGTTCATGATGTCACTGCGACAACCATCGATAGATGTAGCTGGTAAATTTGCTCCGGCTATCTACTCCGATTTCAGATCACTCTCATCTGACTGTGCCAGAATAACTGATGAATTTATGAATGCTCAATACCTGTGCCGGTAAACGTTGGCAAAAAATAGTAATTAAATTGTTGCCAGCAGCACAGTTGCAGTCACCAACACTCTGGCTAACATAAAAGCAGCCTAACCAGCTCTGCTAGGGCGAGTAAAATGGTCAGAGTGAGCTGTTCTCTCATTTGTGTCTGGAAATAGCTAGCAAGCTAGCCAACGTTAGCCATTTAGCTTAGGTGCTTGACTGCTGTTGTTAGGTCAAAACGCTCAGATAAACCCTACTCCTCGGCCAGCGCATCCAGTGTGCACTCTGAATGCTCCAAGAGAGAAACGCTCTGTCTTTATGAACTGAAAATCTGACAACACTGAGTTTATGAACACCCAGAGCACATTCTGGCACTTCAGACTAAATTTATGAACACACCCGTAGTATAAACCAGCCTTTAGTCTTGACATTTTTGTTTGTTTAGTACATGGCCTTACATGTGAATCCTTAAAGAGATCAGTGGGGCTAAAGCTTATGAGGGTGTGAACGATGCTGAATGGATGTAGACAAGGAAGAGCTCTCCAGTAGGTGTACCAAAAAATTCAAGGGCCATTTTCTCAAAAGTGAGGTTACAAGTTTTCCAACTTTCAAAGCAGAATTACTTTGCCATTGTTCCTCAACTGTAGTATATGATACAGAATTGTCTAGCTCTGAGTCTCTACTTTTATCCAATGTAAAAATAAAAAACATTTAAAAAAATTCTACATAACACAGAATCGAGCCGGTCGGTCATACTCATGACCAGAGCACAATAATTTTTCTTAGATTTTTCCATGATAAATTACATTACAAAATGTGTTTTAATGACTAGATTACTAATCTCCTCCCTTTCCTGAAAAATCTAAAACCCTACCAACTGTGACTCTCACAAATAGCCTGCTCCTCCCCTGACAATCCCATCCACAGTGATAGCTTGACAGGTCAAATTTTTAAGAATGTGGCCAGGATAACATATAACAATGAAAGGAATAATATTGTTTTACCCAATAAGGATTTTTAAGAAAAAAACATTGTGAATTTGCACATTAAGTTTACATCTTCTTTCTGCCACAAATAATGCGTTCACAATAATGTTGTAAAATTACAAAAGTGAAGTTTGATTTATCTTTTAACATTGTTCACATAAAAATAATATTGCTAATGTATTATTAATTAATCATTATCATTATCAAATGTGGCAGCTACAGTACGAGTCAAAAGTTTGGACGCACTTACTCATTCAATGGTTTTTCCTTATTTTAACTATTTTCTACATTGTAGAATAATAGTGAAGACATCAAAACTATGAAATAACATATATGGAATCATGTAGTAACCAAAATTCTTCAAAGTAGCTTCCCTTTCCCGTGATAGAGCTTTGAACAATGCCACCCACAGAACAGAAGCAGATCAATCGTCAAAAGCATTTCCATCGCGCTCACCTCGATTTGTATTATACAGTATATAGCTATTAATATATATATATGTTTTTTTAAATCCTGTTTATCTTAATTTACATAATTAGAAATTCACATTTGTAATAATGTAGGCAGTTTATGCAAAGGATTGTTACCTCTTACCAGTATTGCCATTACCAAAATTACATTATGGGAAGCAATTATTATTTTAGAAAACAATTATTGTTTTTCATTCTATATTGTCCCTAACATATTATACAACCCCGCAACAGTTGTGGGATACACACACACACACACACACACACACACACACACACACACACACACACACACACACACACACACACACACACACACACACACAAACACTCATACACTCATACACACTCAACCCCTTTCCCCTGAAACAACCATAGACTCAGATTCTCAACAGTTGCACCATCCCAGAGCCCAAGTCGAGAAAGGTCTTGATTTACAAATGCAAATAGAGTTTCAGCTGTAGGAGAAGGCCTGCACAACTGAGGAGATTTGATTAACCATTGTCACGTCCTAGGTGATGGAGATCAGATATACCCCCTTCGCCTGAAACATCCACACATACCCCCCATTGTGACCATATTCCCAAGCATCTCCGTGAAGTCAGACCTTTGATGATTTTGTGCCACCAGGGTCGCAATAATAATTTACTCAGTACTTTGTTGAAACACCTTTGGCAGCTTTTACAGCCTCGGGTCTTCTTGGTTATGACGCTACAAGCTTAGCACACCTGTATTAGTGGAGTTTCTCCCATTCTTCTCTGCAGATCCTCTCAAGCTCTGTCAGGTTGGATGGGGAGAGTCACTTCACAGCTAATTTCAGATCTCTCCAGAGATGTTCGATCGGGTTCAAGTCCGGGCTCTGGCTGGGCCACTAGATGTCAACAGTCTTTAGAAAGAGTTTCAGGCTGGTTTTTGGAAAAATTAGGGAGAAGTTGTAGTTTTCCAAGTGGCTCCCATTTTGGCTGTAGTGTTTCCAAGCGCATTGCCAAGAGAGCGCGTTCTTTTTGTTAATCTCCGGAAAAGACAATAACGATTCTCTGTCTTAAATGTTATTGTTTATTTGCGTAATAGGGTACCTAAGGATTGATTATAAATGTTGATTGACTTGTTTGGATAAGTTTGTTGGTAACGTTTGGGATTCATATTGTATGCAGTTTGACAGAGGGAAACCAAATGAATTATTGACTGAAGCGCGCCAGCTAAACTGAGTTTTTATGGATATAAAGAAGGAATTTATCGAACAAAAGGACCATCTGTAATGTAACTGAGACCTTTTGGACTGCCAACAGAAGAAGATCTTCAAAGGTAAGGTATATATTATATCGCTATTTCTGACGTTCGTGTCGCAACTCCCTGGTTGAAAATGATTTGTTATGCATTTGTGTGCTGGACGCTGTCCTCAGATAATCGCATGGTTTGCTTTCGCCGTAAAGGCTTTTTGAAATCTGACATCTTGGCTGGATTAACAACAAGTTAACTTCTTTGGGCTGCAAGCCCGAAGCCGGCACAATATGACAATAGCCACTTCAAGTGCAGGGCGCAAAATTCAAAATATATTTTTTAGAAATATTTAACTTTCACACATTAACAAGTCCAATACAGCATATGACAGATAAACATCTTGTGAATCCAGCCAACATGTCCGATTTTTAAAATGTTTTACAGCGAAAATACCACGTATATTTATGTTAGCTCACCACCAAATACAAAAAAGGACAGACATTTTTCACAGCACAGGTAGCATGCACAAAACCAACCTAACTAACCAAGAACCAACCAAACTAACCAAGAAACAACTTCATCAGATGACAGTCTTATAACATGTTATTCAATAAATCTATGTTTTGTTCGAAAAATGTGCATATTTGAGCTATAAATCAGTTTTACATTGCAGCTACCATCACAGCTACCGTCAGAAATAGCACCGAAGCAGCCAGAGTAATTACAGACACCAACGTCAAATACCTAAATACTCATCATAAAACATTTCTGAAAAATACATGGTGTACAGCAAATGAAAGACAGGCATCTTGTGATTCCAGCCAATATTTCCGATTTCTTAAGTGTTTTACAGCGAAAACACAATATAGCATTATATTAGCTTACCACAATAGCCAGAAACACAAGCCATTTACCAGCAGCAAAAGTTAGCGATCGTAACAAACCAGCAAAAGATATATAATTTTTGACTAACCTTGATAAGCTTCATCAGATGACAGTCCTATAACATCAGGTTATACATACACTTATGTTTTGTTCGAAAATGTGCATATTTAGAGCTGAAATCAGTGGTTATACATTGTGCTAACGTAGCATCTTTTTCCCACAACGTCCGGATATTTTTCTGACACTCACATATTCTGACCAAATAACTATTCATAAACATTACTAAAAAATACATGTTCTATAGGAAATGATAGATACACTAGTTCTTAATGCAATCGCCGTGTTAGAATTCTAAAAATAACTTCATTACGACATGCAGTTTACGTTATGGCGAGAGCGTGCCCAAAATCTGGGCGCAAACTACTAGTTCACATGTTCGACAGATATATGAAATAGCATCATAAAATGGGTCCTACTTTTGATGATCTTCCATCAGAATGTTGTACAAGGGGTCCTTTGTCCAGAACAATCATTGTTTGGATTTAGAATGTCCTCTTCTCCAGTCAATTAGCACGGAAAGCTAGCAAAGTGACGCGAAGCTCTCCTTCCTGAACATACGCAGACAAAGCAACACGCCTAACGTCCCGAAAAAAATTCAATAATCTAATAAAACTATATTGAAAAAACATACTTTACGATGATATTGTCACATGTATCAAATAAAATCAAAGCCGGAGATATTAGTCGTCTATAACGACAGCTTTACAGAAGGCAATACCAGGTCACTTCTCGCGCGTTCCAGAAAACAGGAAATTGGGGTCACGTCATGCCAAGAGCTTTTATTCGACCTCAGATGATGTTATACACTCCATTTCTTCTCTCACTGCCTGTTGACATCTAGTGGAAGGCGTATGAAGTGCATGTATACTAATAAATATCAAGCACATTTATAGGCAGGCCCTAGAACAGAGCATCGATTTCAGATTTTCCACTTCCTGTCAGGAAGTTTGCTGCAAAATGAGTTCTGTTTTACTCACAGATATAATTCAAACGGTTTTAGAAACTAGAGAGTGTTTTCTATCCAATAGTAATAATAATATGCATATTGTACGAGCAAGAATTGAGTACGAGGCCGTTTGAAATGGGCACCTTTTATCCAGGCTACTCAATACTGCCCCTGCAGCCCAAAGAGGTTAAGCTTTATTTTGATGTATTGCACTTGTGATTTCATGAAAGTTTAACATTTATAGTAATTTAATTTTAATTTGGTGCTCTGCCATTTCACCAGATGTTGAGACGCTACCGTCCCACCTATCCCAAAGAAGTTAATGACCAGTTTGGAGGGTACTATGGTGTTAAATGCTGAGCTGTAGTCGATGAACAGCATTCTTACATAGGTATTCCTCTTGTCCAGATGGGTTAGGGCAGGTATTTATTGAACATATCCCAATCCACGTGATCGAAGCAATCTTGAATCGTGGAATCCGATTGGTCGGACATCTCAAGGATGATCAATGGAAACTGGATCCACCTGAGCTCAATTTTGAGTCTGATAGCAAAGGGTCTGAATACTTATGTAAATCAGGTTTTTAAATTTAACCTTTTATGGCTGCAGTCCCGTTAACGGGATCGATATGACAACAGCCAGTCGAAGTGCAGGGCGCCAAATTCAAAAAACAGAAATCTCATAATTAAAATTCCTCAGACATTCATGTGTCTTATATCATTTTAAAGGTATTCTTGTTGTTAATCCCACCAAAGTGTCCGATTTCAAATAGGCTTTTCAGCGAAAGCACTACAAACGATTATGTTAGGTCACCACAAAACCACAATATCCACAGCCATTTTTTCCAGCTAAAGATCGCTTTCACAAAAAACAGAATAGAGATAAAATTAATCACTAACCTTCGATTATTTTCATCAGATGACACTCATAGGACTTCATGTTACACAATACATGCATGTTTTGTTTGATTAAGTTCATATTTATATCAAAAAATCTGAGTTTACATTGAGGCGTTAGATTCACTAGTTGCAAAAACATCAAGTGACTTTGCATAGCCACATCGTTTCAACAGAAATACTCATCATAAATATAGATGATAATACAAGTTATACACATGGAAATAGATATACCTCTCCTTAATGCAACCGCTGTGTCAGATTTCAAAAAAACTTTACGGAAAAATAAACCATGCAATAATCTGAGACGGAGCTCAGATGAATAGCAAAATTAGCCGCCATGTTGGACTCAACAGAAACCAGAAAATACATGATAATTGTTTCCTTACCTTTGATGAATTCATCAGAATGCAGTCCTAGGAATCCCAGGTCCACAATAAATGCTTGATTTGTTCGTTAATGTCCGTTATTTATGTCAAATTAGCTACTTTCGAATTGTTTACCAAACACCCTAATCAAAGTCTCAAAGCGCGACCACTATAACGTGACGAAATGTCCAAACGTTCCGTTACAGTCAGTAGAAACATGTCAAACGATGTACTGAATCAATCTTTAGAATGTTGTTAACATACATCTTGAATAACGTTCCAACCGGAGAATTACATCGACTTCAATTGAGAGATGGAACGGAGCTGCCTCTCACGTGAACGCGCATGTTGAATGCATGGTCACCTCATGGCAGTGATTACTCATTTCTGTCTCCTTCGACCCCCCTTCACATTAGAGTCATCAGACTTAGTTCTATTGACTGTTGACATCTAGTGGAAGCCGTAGGAAGTGAAAACCCATCCATATCTCTCTGTATTTTCAATGAGAGCTTGGTTGAAAATATGGCACCCCCAGAAAAAATCCAAACAGGAAGTGGAACTTCTCAGGTTTTTGCCTGCCATATGAGTTCTGTTAATCTCACAGACATAATTCAAACAGTTTTAGAAACTTTAGAGTGTTTTCTATCCAATACTAATAATAATATGCATATATTAGTAACTGGGACTGAGGAGCAGGCCGTTTACTCTGGGCACCTTTCATCCACGCTACTCAATACTGCCCCTGCAGCCATAAGAAGTTTAAAAAAAATGTACATTTGAAAAAAAGTTTTCAAAAACTTTTTCAAGTTTTCATTATGGGGTATTGTGTATAGATTGATGAGGAAAAACTTTTAGAATAATGCTATAAAGTATCAAAACGTGGAGAAAATCAAGAGGTCTAAATACTTTCCAAACGCACTGTATAAATTAAGGCCCTGAATCTGCAATAGAAAGAATAAAATGTAGCTCTGTTAATATGGGTCATAGTTGAATAGTTTGGCTTGGAGTAGGTGTCTCCAACACTTTATTTCAAAGGTTATTTCATACCCCAGAAAATGTGCAAGCTACTCATATACAGCCTGCATATTTTTTTAATTATGTAGGCCAAATTTGATGAATAGAACAAAGCACAGCACTGCATACATATGGTAATTGCGTTTTGGTTTTAAACACCACACATTTTGAACAAATATTCTACTGTAAGTCTACCTTGAGAATCTAGCCTTTTTAAGATCAGAGACAATAAAATGGTCATTCTGTTTAATATTAACCTTTTGAACAGCAACCACAGTGAGTATGTTACGTATTTGACAACAAATTGTGAAGAAACAGACTAATAATAAAAACTATGAGGAAAGCAAAAGTGTTATCTCAGCAAGCATATTAATTGACCGTTCTGCTTTTCCTCCAACATTGACTTTATTTGACGCTGTTGTTTGAAGCGCTGTCACCATGACAATGTTTAAAATGAACTTGTCTTAGCAGCATACATATTATATGCAACAAGGTTAGAAATGGCTTAGCAGAGCTGTTTAATCAAGACTCAAATATTCTGTGCTTTTTCATTTGATCAGAGACACAGCTATGCGAAGATAGCGTACCTGATAACGCTGATGTCTGAGAGGGCACTCGCCTGGGCTACGGTGGTGTGGGAGCAACAGTCCACCGTTTACCTCAGTCTGGAGGAGTTTGTGGCGGAAGTACGAAAAGTGTTAAATTCTCCATTGTCCGAGAGAGACTGCTCGTAATGTTACGCTTGGCGGAGCAGGTGAACCCAAGTGCAGACTCAGACCTTGGAGACAGCGATAAGGTAACTAAGGTATTTATTGAAAAGTGGGGGGTGATGGGGTACAGGCCAGGGGAAGCTCGGGCGGGTAGCAGGGAATCAGGAACTGAGGCTGAGGCTGGGGAAAGGGGAGTAGGGGCAGGGTAAGCATGTCCGGAGTGGAATCCAAGGATGCAGTAGAGCAGGGGTCCGGGGCAGGGAAGCAGGACTGACAAGATGATGGGGATTTTCCAATCGCTCACTACTCGAAAGCCCCTCTATGCTACCCTCTTGTGGGGAGATCAGTCCAAGTCCATCCGGGTGCTCACGGGAGCTTTATAGACACTACCCTGGTGTCGGAGCTGGGCATCTCCACTCAACCCCTTTCCATCCCAATGGACATCAGAGCGCTGGATGGGCGCTCTATTGGCAGTCACCCACAATACTGTTCCTATCAACCTGCGAGTGTCAGACAACCACAGTGAGTCTATGCAGTTTCTGCTCCTGGATTCTCCTCATGTACCC
The DNA here is from genome assembly GCF_016432855.1 of Salvelinus namaycush. NCBI lineage: Eukaryota > Metazoa > Chordata > Actinopteri > Salmoniformes > Salmonidae > Salvelinus > Salvelinus namaycush. Next base: position 29,264,184 of record NC_052316.1, on the reverse strand, counting down.
ATGGTTTTGGGGTTTTCATAGCTCTAAAGGCACAACCCCCTAATCGACTGGGCTACGGGTTCCATCATGGTTTGGAGTCCGTTTTGCCATGCACATTGTCTGAAGTCGGCGAAACCTGCCCCAGGACGTCTTCCTGCAAGCTTGGGTAAAGTCTCAGATCTCTCCGCCTTTCCCGCAGAGTACCAAGACTTAGGGAGATTTTCAACTCTGCCCGTGTCACATCTCTTCCTCCACATCGACCGTGCTACGACTGTGCTATCGACCTTCTACTGGTCACCGTACCGCCTCTGGGGCGACTTCATTCCCTGTTGGGTCCGGAGACCAAAGCAATGGAAGGGCACATTGAGGACTCTCTCGCAGCAGGGATCATGTGGAAATCTGCCTCCCCCAGGACAAATCATGCATCCGTGTATCGACTACCGGGGTCTTAATGACATTAAGGTTAAAAACCGTTACCCGTTAACACTCATCTCTTTGGCTTTCGAGCCTCTCCAGGGGGCGGTCATCTTCTCCAAGTTGGACCTTCGGAACACCTACCATTTGGTTCGGATATGGGAAGGAGACGAGTGGAAGACAGCCTTTAATACGGCTAGCAGGCACTACGATGTCCATGGTGATGCCATTCGGACTGTTCCAGGCCCTGGTCAATGATGTGTTCGGTGATATATTTATCCGATTTGTGTTTGTCTACCTCGATGACATCCTCATTTATTCCCAGTCAGCTCAAGAGCATGTCCTCCATGTCCGACAGGTCCTCCAGCGTATCCTGGAGAACCAGCTTTTTGTGAAAGAGGAGAAATGTGAGTTCCATCACTCCACCATCTCCTTCCTAGGATATGTCATCGCTGCAGAGAATATTCAGATGGACCCTGACAAGGTGATAGCGGTGGTGGATTGACCTCAACCCACATCCAGAGTGCAGCTGCAACGTTTCCTGAGGTTTGCTCATTTCTACCGTTGTTTTGTCCTGGGTTAAAGCACCCTTGCTTCCCCGCTCTCTGCACTCACCTCTCCCAAGGTTATGTTCATATGGTCTCCAGCAGATGACCAGGCATTCTCAGACCTCAAGCAGCGATTCACTACAGCCCCCATCTTAATCCATCCGGACCCATCCCGTCAGTTCGTGGTGGAGGTCGACGCCTCGGACATCAGAGTGGGGGCTGTCCTGTCCCAGCGTTCTGCCCAGGACCAGAAGCTGCATCACTGCGCCTTCCTTTCCCATCGTTTTAACCCCGCTGAGAGGAACTATGACATGGGAATCGAGAAGTAAAAGGGGCGGGACATCCATTCTTTGTGTGGACGGACCGTAAGAACCGGATTGAGGCTGAGGCGGTGGGAAAGGTGATTAGGAACCAAGTAAGCAGGTCTGGAGCATTATCCAATGAAGCAGTAGTGCAGGGATCCAGGGCAGGAAAGCAGGACTGAGGAGACTTGGGACTGGGGACAGGTACCAGAGTCAGAGCAGACGGGACTGTAGTGAAGAGAAAAAGCAGCGTGAGGCTAGGGAAAACAAGCACAACATGATCTATGCAGGCACAAACAGCGAGAAATGCAGACTGACTGAGTAGAGGCTACGATTTGGCAGCGTGGAAGTGGTAGGGCTGAGTATTTGTAGGGTTCTTGACTATGGAACAGGTTGCAGCTGGTGGGAATCTGCTCTGCTTCTAGCACACCTGTCTCCCCTCACACAATCACAAACACACAGAGAGAGAGGGAGAGAGAGAGAGAGCACTGGGGGACTGGTAGCAGGTTAGGGAGGTCCATGATGAGAAGTAGAGGGCGTGGCAGGAGCAGATGTAACAGGTTGAGTGGGAGGGTTATGGCCCGGAGGAAAGGTGTTGTGTCCCAACCAGGAATATCCTGGACCAAGCACTCATGGCAGTCTTCCACCGTCGACACCCAGGTCAACCAGGCTTGTCCCAGGGAAGGATGCCAGGTGGCCCCCCTAGAGAGAGGATGGGTTACTGTCACACCCTGATCTGTTTCACCTGTCTTGTGATTGTGTCCAACCCCCACCAGATGTCTCCCAGTACCTCATGTGTATTTGTACCTGTGTTTTCTGGTTGTCTGTTGCCAGTTCGTCTTGTCCAGTCAAGTCCTACCAGCATGTTCCTGTGTTTCCTGTGGTCTAGTGTTTACTAGTCTTCTCAATTCTGACCTTTCTGCCTGTCCTGACCCTGATCCTGCCTGCCGTCCTGTACCTGCCTGACTCTGATTTGGATTATGACTCTTTGCCTGCATTGACCTACCGATTGCCTGCCCCTTGTACTGTTCTAAACTCTGAGACTCGTATTATCCGCCTCCTGTGTCTGCATCTGGGTCTTAGCCTGATCCGTGATAGACATGCAGTTTTCTGCTAAGGTGCAACCTTTGGAAGGCTACGGAGCTCTCTTTTTCTAAACTTATCCTCTGAAATTGTTGCAACCCCTATTACTAGCCTGTTCAACCTTTCTTTCGTATCATCGGAGATCCCCCAAAGATTGGAAAGCTGCCGCAGTCATCCCCCTCTTCAAAGGGGGAGACAATCTAGACTCAAACGGCTACAGACCTATATCTATTCTACCCTGCCTTTCTAAGGTCTTCGAAAGCCAAGTCTACAAACAGATCAAGTTAACAAACAGATCACCGACCATTTCGAATCCCACCATACCTTTTCCGCTATGCAATCTGGTTTTCGAGCTGGTCATGGGTGCACCTCAGCCACGCTCAAGGTCCTAAACAATATCATAACCACCATTGATAAGAGACAATACTGTGCAGCCGTATTCATCGACCTGGCCAAGGCTTTCGACTCTGTCAATCACCACATCCTCATCGGCAGACTCAACAGCCTTGGTTTCTCAAATGACTGCCTCGCCTGGTTCACCAACTACTTCTCAGACAGAGTTCAGTCTGTCAAATCGGAGGGCCTGTTGTCCAGACTTCTGGCAGTCTCTATGGGGGTGCCACAGGGTTCAATCCTCAGGCCGACTCTTTTCTCTGTATACATCAATGATGTAGCTCTTGCTGCTGGTGATTCACTGATCCACCTCTACGCAAACGACACCACTCTGTATACTTCTGGCCCTTCTTTGGACACTGTGGTAACTTCTTGCCGCACGGAACCCTTTTACGGGATAATTTTCGTAAACAACCGCTGAATTGCAGCGCGCCAAATTCAAAAATAATACTAAAAATATTTATAATCATGGAATCACAAGTGAAATATACCAAAACACAGCGTAGCTTGTTGTTAATCCACCTATCGTGTCAGATTTTGAAAATATGCTTTATAGCGAAAGCAATCCAAGCATTTGTGAGTGTATCAATCACTGCTAGAACAGCTAGCCTTAAATTAGCTTGGTCACAAAAGTCAGAAAAGCAATAAAATTAATCGCTTACCTTTGATAATCTTCGGATGTTTGCACTCACAAGACTCCCAGTTACACAATAAATGTTATTTTTGTTCGATAAAGATTAGTTTTATAACCAAAAACCGCCATTTGTTTTGCGCGTTATGTTCAGAAAACCACAAGCTCGTTCCGGTCCTGAAGGGCAGACGAAAATTCCCAAAAGTATCCGTAATGTTCGTAGAAACATGTCAAAGGTTTTTTTATAATCAATCTTCAGGTTGTTTTTAACATACATAATCGATCATATTTCAACCGGACGGTAAACTGTTCAATACTACAGAGAAAGAAAATGTCGAGCCACATCTCTCCTGCGCAGGAACTAATCAAAGGACACGTGACGCGTTTTAAATCTTCACTTACCTTTGCTGATCTTCGTCGGAATGCACTCCCAGGACTCCCACTTCCACAATAAATGTTTGTTTTGTTCGGTAACGTCCATCATTTATGTGCAAATAGCTACTTTTGTTAGCGTATTTGGTAAACAAATCCAAAGTCACGAAGCGCGTTCACTAAAAGCAGACTAAATGTCAAAAAGTTTCGTAACAGTCAGTAGAAACATGTCAAACGATGTATTGAATCAATCTTTAGGATGTTTTTAACATAAATCTTCAATAATGTTCCAACCGGAGAATTCCATTGTCTTCAGAAGTGCGATGGAACAGAGCTCCCTCTCATGTGAACGCGCATGGTCAGAGCATGGTCAGCTCATGGCAGACCTTACTCAGTCCCGTCTCCTTCGGCCACACTTCACAGTAGAAGCATCAGACAAAGTTCTACAGACTGTTGACATCTAGTGGAAGCCGTAGGAAGTGCAAACTGACCCATATCCCACTGTGTATTTGATAGACGATGAGTTGAAAACCTACAAACCTCAGATTTCCCACTTCCTGGTTGGATTTTTTTCTCAGGTTTTTGCCTGACATATGAGTTCTGTTATACTCACAGACATCATTCAAACAGTTTTAGAAACTTCAAAGTGGTTTATATCCAATACTAATAATAATATGCATATATTAGCAACTGGGACTGAGGAGCAGGCAGTTTACTCTGGGCACCTCTGGGCACCTTTTCATTCAAGCTACTCAATACTGCCCCTGCAGCCATAAGAAGTTAAAGGACGGGGGCGGTGGTGCAAAATACATTTTTTTTATTATACTATATAAATAATGTACATATCTATTTTAATACAGACTAGCTGAAAACACCACTAATAATTCAAAATTACAATTTTCCCAATGGATCATGATCATTTTCTGGTAAAAAGTGGGGGTGCAAAAAAGGACACAGAGTTCTTCAGTGTTCCCATTTTTTTAACTAATAAACACACTGGGATATTTATTGCAAGAAATGCTTTCTTCATTTCTAATGCAACATTTAGGATAGAAAATACTGTACTGTAGCGACAGAGAGAAACTCTACAAGGTGAGACAGTGCCTGCATCAATTCAGAGGTGTTGTTATTCATGCAGCGTTTTATACTGTGCAGGGTTATTTTTTCCAACAAGTAATAGATTGATTTGAAGTGATTCATGTTCATTGCCAAATGGCTGCTGAGAGTGATGTTTGCTTGACAGATGGACATACCAGGATCTGCTCTCCAACTACATTCTCCATACTAAGAACAAGAAAACCAGGGCAAAGGAAAAGTCGAAAAAACGCAATGCACCAAAACGACATCAAAGGGAATTTTAAGACAGTACTTTCAGGGTCCCTTTAAAGCAACCAGGCATCTTTGAAGTGGAATTGATAATGTTGGCATGTTCAAAATTCATGATGCAACATGACATCCCCATTTTTTCTGACACATTAAAATTCAGACTCCTTTTTATAGCTGCCCCTCCAGGAGTCTGTGTTGCTGCATGGCTGAATAAAACATAAAGTGGCTTCCCCCTGACTGCATGGATTTGTCAGGGAACTTTATAAATAGCTCTGCAGGCAGGCAGGCAGGCAGGCAGGCACGTGTACCCACCCCATGTTGGAGAAAAAAGATTCCGCCCACTGCAAAGCAGAGTAGAGAGAGAACAGGAAAACACAGATCTGCTTTCCACTGCAGAGAGACTGCAGACTGGTTTGAAACCTGCAATCAGCAGACGTATATTCCAAAAAGATTAATACCTGGAAAAGATATGCATCTTGAAATGCATTAATATTTGTGATATATCTGTGGTGATTAGTATGCAGCTTTCTTCAAAAATCTACGACACAGTAATCAGTGGAACATAATTTGTTTCTCATAATACTAGCAACTATTAATGGCATTAGTCTCAAAAGGGTTCAAAATGCACACTTTGTGACATCCTTTGGTTTTATATACTGTAGTTTCATCATGTGACCTCCATACTTCAATGAAATCTTATCACTGATGCCTAAAACTATATATACCCATACGTTAATATTTGCAGTGTTAGGCTGACTAATGCAACAAAACATTGTAGAAGATATATCAGTGTCATCAGAACATCTTCAGAAAAATGAAAAAATGAAATGCTTAATAAGCTTAGAAATCAATTCCACATCTCCCTGTTGTTGATTTTGATTGCAAATAACAAGTGTTTTTCTCAAGAGACTCCTGGAAGAGCTGTATACCCAGTCTTTTTCTATTTCATCAAGTTACCACACACACACACACAAACACAAGGACTAACGAACACACAGACAAACACACCACACACATAAACACACACCGAGCATCATAACAAATCAGCTTTGCCTAGATGGAATCTATGAGTGGAATCTTAAGAGTACATGATAAGAAAGCCCATTAATTCCAGTAAAGTGCTTTTCTCTAGAAACATGAGTGGTACGTTTCATGCAATGTTCCCAATTACAGCAGACGGCAAAGCCATCCACCATAACGCCTCCTTCAACACCCATCAATGTTTGTAGAGGAAGTGTTTGTTCAGATAGATTCTAAAATACAGCAATATAGTACATTTTTGCAGACACTTCCATCCAAATTGACCTAGAGTTTACACATCATGTATTCAGTATGCGTGGCACATGCAGGAATCAAACCAACAACCCCAGTGTTGCTAGCAGCACCATGCTCCATCCAACTGAAACATCTTAACCACAAATTGTTTTGGAAAATAGTGGCCTTTAGGGATCAAGCTTATTGAATAAGATAAGCTTTAGGGACCCAATCAGTTTGTTGATATTGTGGTGGGACTTCAGGTGGCATCTGGCATTAGGACAATGAGCACCAATGGGAGTAGTAATTACACTAACTACCTTGCTGTTGTTCACTATAAAAATGCATGACTTTATTTCTCTCCAACAGAGAACTCCAGCAACCACCAGTGATCTTAGAGGAGTCCTTGGATTACTGAAGCTTGACTGACCATTCTAACAAAACCAAAAGGCAAAGCAACAGTGAGTACTCTAACAGCTTACCTACCAGCGGGATGGAGATTGTGTCCCTTATGTAACTAACTACAGATGGGAGTACTCATTCCACTCATTCCATTCCAGCATATTAGGCACTCACTGCAGTGCTTGGTGTGTTTGGTCTGTGTGTTATCAGGGGGACTAGATGCATGGTAGAGAAGCTCGTGGCTCACTATCCAGATTGGATGTTCTCTGGTGGCTAGCTGATGGGTATGTTGCCTGCTCCATATGGAGCTACACCTGCTGTAAATGTCTATCTGGGCATTTAGAGCAATGACTCTTATCAGACCCATCAGTATGTCTGATCTGTCTAATCCTACAGCAGCTGGCCAATAGGTCATGATATTAAACATCACTTTTTGATTATATCTACAACTGGAGTGCATGGAACACCATAGACAAAACATTGATCAGATTGATTGTGTGATATGTACTGCAGTGTGAGAGAGTAAGCAGAACAATTTTGAAAGCAAATGACCATGCGTCATCAGGTCGGTGCAGACTAAACAAATGTGAAGTGATGTTTAGCAAACTTCATCAGGCACATCCTAAACCTGCTCTCCACCTCCTCCAACATCTGAATCCATGTTGTTATGCAGTCATTCGAAGGGTCAATACACTGATTGAAGACCATGGCCTTGCTCATGACTGATGCATTAACATACTGCCTATAGGAAGGATGTTAACATTGTTACCTGTTAATCCATTAGCAGACACTTTTATCCAGAGCTATTTACTGCAGTGAGTGCATACATTTTCCTACTGGTCCCCCATGTGAATTGCACCCACAACCCTGGCGTTGCAAGCACCATGCTCTACCAACTGAGCCACACAGGACAACCGTGTAGCTCAGTTGGATCCGAGCATTTTCTGAGAAGACTATGCTCAGAGCTGCAAGCTGTATGTGTGCATGGAAATAGCCCAGTCTTTAGTTAGCTACTGTAGAAAGAAGCTGTGAAGAGAAATGTATACATCAGAAGACAATCAATGTGATCTGCATCTGATATCATGTGTTTTGATGTTATGTGATCAATATTCAGAAATGTACTGTACATGCTTGTATTCTATTCTTCCCGTCATTTGAGCAGAACCATGAAGACCAGACTAGCCTGCCTGTCCAATAAGTCTGACTCCTACACCGACTTCACTGAGTTCCTGCCCCCTGCCCAAGATAGGACCACCAGATGCCTAAAGTAAGTAGACCTTTATATCCGATTGCATGGTACCAGTCTCTCCCATTCATATAGTATTCAGATATGATTTCTCCCAAAACGAGGGATATGTAATAGGACTACTAAACAATAGATGGTGTAGGGTCTTTTAAAACCAACCTTTGAAACGGTGAATATCTGTGTGTTGAAAACCTTCAACTGCATATTTGCATACACATTTAAAAACAGACGTCTCAGTATCTCTGTCTTTCCTTCAGGCTGACAAAAGACGAGGTCATTCGATGGGCAGATTCCTTCGATGTTCTTCTATCGCACAAGTGTAAGTAAAATTTTACTGATAGTCCCTTTTATATTAAAAAGTAACAGTCGATCCTTCTCTTTAGAGTTAGATATAAATATTTCACCTTTTATCAACCAACCCCGCAAAAAACAACTGGGAGTCCATGTCATTGTTAGCGAACTGTTCGAAGCAAACCAGGCAACTGTACTGATTACATTTTCTCCTCCGTCTCATTCTGTACTCTTTCTGTTTGTCCCTTTGACAAAATGCTTGCCTATGTATTTCATTTGACAAGAGGATTGTTTATCTGTTCCCTATCTGAGGATGTCTTCCCAAATCAGCCCATTTCTCTCCCGCTAAACCCTTCTTATTTAACACCCCCTGTCTGTCTGGTTATTTATGTGTAGGACTCCACAACACACAATGAGACACTCTCTTGGTTGTGACCTTCTCTGTGGATTACACAATTACACACATACAAACACATGTTCACGTGCAAATACACACATGCAAACACATGCAGATGTTCACGTGCACACACACACATGTACACACAGAAATAGCTGTAAAAACTAGGCTCTCCACAGGGAGTCGGAAATTACATTGCACAGAAGACTTTAGTTGTATTATATTTGTTTTGATTTTGTAGTTCATCAATGAACACCACCTAGCTGCTTTTGAATATTACTAGTTGTTCCTGCCGAAACCAGAACCTGGATGTTGTGCTGTGCAATGCACAGGGCAGGTTTTGCACTAGAAAAAGTTTACCTCTAAACCTCTGACTGATTCTGGCTTCATAATCATTATGTCAGGCTTTGTTCCTCCAGTGTTCCTGAAAGCAAACTAAATGTCTTACATTTTCTGTTGTCTTATTGTGCTGTTCCTTTGTTAGGATGCCTAATAGGTCAATAAAGTAATTATATAATATGTTGTCCAAACTAGAGATATAAACATGTACACACAAATCAAGTCATATGGTACTGTTAAATGTTAATGTACATTTGCATAAACATTGCATGTGTGCATGTCTCATGTTAGTATTTGTCAGTAATGAGTTAATCAAGCAAAGTATACTGTATACTGTAGACCCCACTGCCAACTGTTTAACAGGTGGTGTAGTTTGTATAACATAGGCAAATTGGTGTGAACTTGAATCATGGTTTGAAGTCACATCCACAAATTAATTTCTTATGAATCTATCTGCTTGAAACTCTAGGTTCTGGTTCTACTTGTTCCTAAAAATATTTTTATTTTTATTTCACCTTTATTTCACCTTTATTTCACCAGGTAGGCCAGTTGAGAACAAGTTCTCATTTACAACTGTGACCTGGCCAAGATAAAGCAAAGCAGTGCGACACAACAACACAGAGTTACACATGGGATAAACAAATGTACAGTCAATAACACAATAGAAAAGTCTATATACAGTGTGTGCAAATGTAGTAAGATTAGGGAGGTAAGGCAATAAATAAGCCATAGTGGCAAAATAATTACAATTTAGCAATTAAACACTGGAGTGATAGATGTGCAGAAGATGAATGTGCAAGTAGAGATACTGGGGTGCAAAGGAGCAAAAAATAAATAACAATATGGGGATGAGGTAGTTGGGTGGGCTATTTACAGATGGGCTGTGTACAGTGTGTGCAGGTGCAAATATTATCTTCAAATGACAAATATTATCTTCAGACACAAGGGGACAAAGAGACAGACTTTAGTATCCGGCTTCACTGAACATAAAGGAGTGAATCAAGACGCACGCACACACACAACTTTATAATCGCATAAGAGGAACAGAAGCAGTTCTATTTGTTCCCATGCCTTGGCCACATTGGCTCTGTCCTCACCTCCTGATTTAGCACTTATTGGATCTAACAGGAGAACACAGTTATCACATTCACCCGGCCGATCATATAACCACAGCCCATTTGTATCACAGCTAATCCTATTTATCTGGTTGCCCTTTGCTTCTGGCTGGGTACCTTAGGCTACCTATCTGTGATGATGTGGTTTGTGACTGCTTCTCATTTCTATGGGAGTCCATTTTCTGCTGAACTAAATAAGTCTCTATTCAACATTCATGTATATGTTTTTCAATATTTAATTATAACATTTACGTGTATGTAAGCATTATTTAAAGAAAATCGAAAATCCTTTCAGGGTTCGAAATTTACACTGACCTACATTCACACATTAGAAGGCCTTGGCTTCATTAACACATTGGCGTGTCTTTGCTATCATTAAATTGAAGACTTATAGTTTTTATCAAAGATTCCTGTAATTAGGGATTACGCGATCAGCTGAGTTGTAACGTAACTAATTAACTATGAATTTGGGAGCACCAGGGAAAGTAGTCAGATTACAAAGTTATAATTTCCCAATATAACCTTTCAGATATTTTCATATCTGATCAATAGTCTTCTGATTAATGATTTATTTATTTTACCTCACGTTAGTCTCATTCCAAACGTCGTAAATTGTTGGTTATCTGCACGAACCCAGTCTTCACTATGAGTCATCCATACATCAATTGTCTTAAATCATTTATTTATTACTAACTAAGTAATTCACAGAAATGCATAAACAAACAAACAAACTTAAAAATGGTTACATGAAATGATGGGAGAAATATGCCCTAGTGGGCTGAACCGGCATGGCGGCTTGTTAGACAAAGGGAAAATTGTGGTTCGACTAAGAAGTCACTACAGAGTCCATAATTATAACAATTGACATGCTAATCCTTACACATGAACGCTCACTCATTCACGAACAACTGCAATCAATATATATATATTTACGCTCGATGTGTTGTCTTGATCGTTGGAGAGAAGTTAGTTTTGGTTGGAGTTCCTTCTGTCTCGGTTATTGTGGATAGTTCAGAGTGACATTCGTTATAGAATGGATGTTTCGGCGGTTGTCTTTCTTCGCGTTCAATGATACCGAATTCCTAGCTGCAGACTAGTAGTCAATATCAAAGACTTGTTCTTATTCGTCTAAGAGTTTAACCACGTGGTATGGTTAAAGATTCAGCAATGGTACTTAACCTTCGTTCTCCCCCTATGGAGAAAAACATGGTCTAATGATAATTTCTCAATTTCTCTTTTATTCGGATAGCAGAGAGGGGCTGTCCCAGGGTGTCTGACCCAACTGGCTCAGGGGCGGGTCCTCAGGTTTAGTTCAAATCAAACGGGATTTGTATTTTTCTTCATTAAACAGTCCAAAATCATATTACACAATTATACAAACAGTATCTTACTCACTCATTCATTTTATACAACAAACAGATGTAAACCTCATATCTGAGGTTATTATATAAACAGCGGTATGGTAATGCAGTCCCACAGTCTCTCATGAGTTTCCCACATGGGGACAAACGGACATGTTAATAGCTGGACTCTTCACCGATCTTCCATACCTCCTCCGGAACATGAAATCCGTTCGTACCTCAAGTTCTGTGAGGTGGAAGAAAATTCCTTTGTCTTGAAAGTTTACCCTCTCTCTAATACTGTTCGGCCATGAGGAGATTCTCAGGAATTTACGAGGTCTCTCTGTAATCACAGCATGGGTTGAAGGAGGAAAGGGAGAGGCAGGGAGAGGGGGATGGGGTTTGCTATACCCAAGCAGGCAACGTCATGACAACATCATAGAGTATTCCTAAATAGGCTGATTTAAAAATAAAGCAGCGAGAGAAAATCTTCCTTCAAGAAAGGTTCAATGCCTCAGGGATCTATTTTTATTTTTAACAATGTCTGTTGACAAGGCTACATGCAGTCACAGTGTCCTTCTGGTGATCTTCCTAGAACCATTGTTTAGTAAGAGTGTGTAGCTAATGTTGGTGATTGGGCCTGATCAACTACTCTCCTGCTGCTCCTGCTGGGCAAATGTTAAGCAAATACAGGCAAGAGAAAATAGCAAGTGAGGGAGGATGGAGAAAACATGTCAACAAGACACGGCCGATTGTAAAACAAGACCTCCCTCCATGTTATCATTGATGTCAGACAAATTGATCTCATCTTTGATTGATGAAGACAAAAAGTTAATTGGAAGGTTGTGGGACACATTTTTGTGTTCTAGTCGCAGGGCTGTTTAATGTGCTGAGAATGAAAGCACACTCCTCATCTCAGACAATATCAATGCATGATAATCAACCCTGTTATTATGTGCATCAATGGAACTACAGGTGCTCTCTGTGGAAAAAAACACATCAGTTCCAAAAACACTGGCCCATGTTCAGAAATAGGAGCTGGGATACGATATAGATCTTTGTAAAGAGACACACACTCTCTCTCTCGCACAGACACACACACACTTGCTGTCCATTAGCCCCTCTAACTGGCTGACGGATGTTTTGTGTCGTAGATGGCCTGGCTGCCTTCCGGGCTTTTCTCAAGACGGAGTTCAGCGATGAGAACATTGAGTTCTGGATGGCCTGCGAGGAATATAAAAAAATCAAGACTCCTGCTAAACTGGTGACCAAAGCCAACAAGATCTACAATGAGTTTATCGATGTCAAGGCTCCCAGAGAAGTTTGTGTTGGATCAACCAGCTAATGATGCAAAATACGCATTTTGTCTGTTTTAATGTGACTGTGCAGTGTTTCCAGATTTCTATGAAATATGACCTAATTAATTTCAATATGAGTAAAATAGTTTTCCTTACAAAACACGGTAATAAAGTAGATAACACTTTATTGGAATAGTCCCAAGTAGATGGCTTGTAGATGGTTTGTAGATGTTCAGCTGTTGTAGATGTTCAGTAGATGGCTCAGTTGGTAGAACATGGCACTTGTAACACCACGATTGTGGGTTCAATTCCCATGATGAAAATATATGCAGTCGCTCTGGATAAGAGCATCTACTAAATGACTCAAATGTAAATGTTCAATAACTGTCAGCAACATTTTAACTAACTACCCCTTTTTCTAAACATAACGCTAACTGTAATTTTAGCAGGCAATTGCTTATTAACACATAGTCATACTATCAACAAACTGCGAGTAGACCGCTGATTGGCCAGCTCAGCCAATGAGCCAACATGACATCATGTTCTATCAGGAAATAGCAAGCATTTTTTTTAGCATCTTTCTTTTCTCTCCAATTTACGCTTTGGCCACAAAAACGAGTATAGGATGAGTCATCAACATCATTTGGGTCCTAGTTAACAGAATATTAACTTTTAAAAGTTAGTTTTCCCTGGACGGTTACTTTAAATATCAATGCTAAGGGTTGTGTTTGTTTTTAATCTGGAGTTACTATGTGTCAGATAAATGCACATGAATACACGTACTTTGATTATATGGAATAAAAGTAATTTTGATACTGTCTTCCATAGAACATTGACACACTTAGATGATTCAGATATCTAATGTTTATTTTGCACTCCCTTGGTCCCTGTAGGTAAACATAGACTTCCGTACACGGGAGGTGACGAGACAGAGCCTTGAGGAGCCCACTCCTTCCAGTCTGAACGAGGTCCAGTCAAGGGTCCACAGCCTCATGGAGAAAGACTCTTACCCACGATTCCTCCGCTCCAAGATCTACCAGGACTTACTCAAAACGCAGTACACACACTGCCAACGGAACTCTGTCTGAAGAACACACACATCTGCAGCCGCAGATACATATACGCACACTTAAGTGATAATGCCGTGAAGCCAGTGTTTGGAGGATATATTGGCACGGGTGTTGCTAGGCCAGAGACAAAGTCGAGGGTCGGCAAACCGTGCCAATATATCCCCTAATACCAGCTTCTCGGGCATTATCACTTTTATACAACGGGTTAGCAACATATTCAAATAATGATTGACCTATTTTCATTAAAAACATTATTTTGATAAATGTATTCATACTATTTCATCCTTCCACAAGATATTGTCCCAAATCTAGGGTTGCTACCCAAGCTGGCTGGTTGTTCGTTCTATCGGTTCGGTTGCTAGAGACCCAGTCGTTCAGACTTTCTGTTCTGTATCTATGGGTGCGACACAGTCGTTCCTTCTAAATATTCCATTGCCATACTGGCTAGCAACGTTATTATCCCTTGCTTGCTAGCTAGCAAACTACGGCTAACTTACAGTCACATCAAAAAGTGCAGCCAGAATAACAGCAAGTAGCTGCATTTGCATTTGTTTAAGCTGTTTTCTAGTGACATTTATTTGGATACATCCATAACAATGAGCTAGTGAGGCGCAATTTCTCCTGGCATATAACATTTGCTCACTCATCAGGATACAGTTGTTGAGAGGAGCTAGCCAACAACACAGCTAACGCAATCACTTCAAACTGAAGCTGGAAAGACTGCAAACTAGCTGCACTTCATTTGGTTTTACCTTGTTTCAATTGATATTTCTTTGTATATATCCATAACAAATTATGCCAGCAATTCATGATTTCGACTGGCTGAGAAACGCTGTTTGCCTGTCGGTCTCGTTCCGACTCCCGACACGTTCATTACTATGGGACAGTTGGAGATCAAAATTGAATATTGAAACAATGTTGTAAATGTTGGAGAGACATACTGCAAGGTTTATATAAATCTCCTCTGTTGAAAACTAAATGTTAGTCTAAAATAAATGTGAGATAATATCTAGATGCTTTTTATAGTGGAGATCAAGTTAATAAATTGCTTGGCTAGGCTGAAGAGATAGTGGATTGCGCAGTCAGATGGAACAAAGTAAATAGGCATTTTAAGTTAATAGATTTAGCCAGTGGTAACTTGTGGATTAGACACCGGCTGGATTGCAATTTTAACCAATCAGAATTCAGGATTAGACCCACCCGTTGTATAAACACGCACACACACAAACACACACACACACACACTTCTTCAGTAGTTAGAAGAACACAAGTAACCATTATTCCTCAAGTCCTAACTTGAGATATATGTGCGTAACTCGATTTCAGTCTAGCATTGACATAGTGAATCATGTGAAAGTTTAAGTTAAAAGATTAAGTTTCAGTATCAAGTTAGGATTCTAACAGAGGGATTCATAGAATTTAGACATATCGTGATATTGTGTCGAGCTAGTTTGCACTTAGAAAACAAAATACCACAAGACCTTGTACTGTGTATACTTGTATTACTCTTATTAGACAACGTGTTGTTTTTGTTAATGTGTATTTATCCTCTCATTATATACTTATTTTGAAGTTGATACGTTTCTGGGAATTTTATTCAACTTTTGCAGCACGTCATGTTCTATATATACTATAATATTTTTTCAGATTATGAATATTTCGATTATTATTCTTTAAAAATGACATAGAATATAGAGTATATTTGAATTATTTATGATATACACACTTTAAAATATATGATTTAAACTTACTGTGGATCAGTGAAACTGCATGAGTAAAATATAAAATATACATATTTGCAATGGTTTGTTCATTGTGGTGCATACCTTGAATGTAATGTCCTCTTGAGTTTTTTTTCTATAAAAATGAAATGACCTGTTGTCAAGCTGGGTTTTGTCATACACAGACAAAATGCACACAGATACAGACCAAACCAATGAACACATAACACCTCCGGAGAGAAGATGAGAGCGAGAGGAAAGATAAAGATAAAGAAGACAGGGACAGCATCTGGGTATTCAGGAGGGGGTTTAGTAAAAACTCAAAACAGGTACAGGTGTCAGAAATGTATGTTTGCTATGCCAGCCATGAGGGATCTGTGCCCTTTGAATGTGTAGGCCAGGTGCCCAGTGGTCTCGCCCACTGCACCACTTAGTTTCGCCTGCTGTGTATATGTAAGTTGTTGAGTCACTGTGGTTAAGAGGACCAGGGGAAATGTAGGCCAGTGTTCTCATTCATAGACACACGAGCAGTACACGGGCAGCACACGAGCAGCACACGGGCAGCACATGGGCGGATGTAGGTCAATAGACAAACAACACACCCACTGAGCTATGTTGGATATTATTGATGGTGATGATGATGGTTGTGTAATTGTGATGATTATGATGGGCATGCACGTTGCTAATAGCAGTAGTAATGGTACTCCTTTCTTACATAAAATAAGCCATCAACATCATGTTTTTGGCTGATCCTTTTTTGAATGTTATTTCCACATAACAAATCTTTCTATATTTATTTGCAGTAAAGACAAACAAATGTCCCACTCAAGCTGCACAGATTTCCAAAGCAAACTGTTGGCAAGGCAACACCTGTTCTTCTTCACTAATGAGAAATCTAACAAACGTGCCACGCTCTCTCTCTCCTCTATCTGTAGCTTCCTAATCAATAGCAAACGCAATCACCTGCCCAGAGCCTGCTGCTGTTATGATTGCTCCTCACTCATCACATTTACAGAGAAACAACAACAACAGTCCCAAAGAGTAGAAACCCATCTGCCTCCACCCAAAAGATGGTGACTTTACATATTGAGTGTTATTGCCAAAATCACTTAAAATGGCACATTGGTGTGAGTGAAGTAAGACACCTGTGATCAACATGTTATTTCCCAGGCTTCCATTGTGTAGTGAAAGATAAGCACCAAATCTCTGCATGCTAGAGTTAATCAGTTAGCAGTCTATGTTGATCATATGGCCAAAAGGCGAGATACCTCTATGCAGTCGTTAAACCCAGTCAAACAATGGGTAGCATGTGGTCAACACCTCAAGGCTCTGTTAGTGTAGTGTTCAATAAACTGGACTATTCACGCTCAGTCCCTCCTCTGAGGCAGAGGAGCTGTGAAATGGTTTTATCACAGGGCAATAAAACAGACAAAACAGTGATCACATTACATGCAGTCACTGAGCAACTGTCTCAGCCCAGTCAATATGGAATAAGGAACCAGCCAAACACAAGGGAAGTACATAGCAACAAGAGGTGTTGGAGACAAGCAAAACACGAGGAAAATTTACGGCCACTCCCTTATTGAAAAAACACATGAATTTCACATGTGAACACGTGGAAGTGTTCCAAAAGTACATGTTTTCATGTGATCACATTATCTTATGTGATCACTTGTGACAACATGTAAAGCAACATGTGATAAAATGAAACTACACATCTGAAAACGTGATCACATATGAAGTGTTCCAAAAACACGTTTTCACATGATTTTACATCTGAAATTTCATGTGGAATCATGTGACTTTCCACGTAAAATCATGTGGTTTTTGATTGATTGTAATATTAAAGTCTGTAGTGTTCATGTGATGTCAACATATAAAATATGTTATTTTTCAGAGTGTGTATGATGGGAATGCAGCTTAATGCAGGTCTATATACATTCATATGGACATGCATTTTTTGCGCACAAAAGCATCTTCTAAATACCGGAAGCATACACGGGTGTCAACCTGGTGATTTACCAGCACCCCATAACATGTTTTACACATGCCACTTCCTGTACACTACAAAGTGTGTTTGATTGAAGCGGGCCCTCAAATCATGGTGAGCCAATAGGGAGAGGTTAGATTGCCTGTCCCTGTGGAGTCGTACAGTGAATATTGTGTAACGAGGCCTGGGCAGCATCTGTTGGCTCGGGGCTAAACCCTCCTCCACCTCATCCCTTTCGCTCTTCCCCTCTTCACTTGGGAACTGTCAGACAGATGAGCCACCTAAGGCTCCCAAACTCACCACATGTTACCATGTTGCCACCACAGATGTAGAGGAACATTCTGGTACTAAAAACGTGTAATATCAACCGATACTAATCGCATGGCATTTGATTGAAAACTAGTTTAAAATCAAATTAAAATCAAATCAAACTTTATTTGTCACATGCGCCGAATACAACAGGTTTAGACCTTACCGTGAAATGGTTACTTACAAGCCCTTAACCAACAGTGCAGTTCAAGAAAGAGTTAAGAAAATATTTACCAAATAAACTAAAGTAAAATATAATTTTAAAAAGTAACACAATAAAATAACAATAACGAGGCTATATACAGGGGATACCGGTACCGAGTCAATGTTCGGGGGTACAGGTTAGTTGAGGTAATTTGTACATGTAGGTAGGGTGAAGTGACTATGCATAGATAATAAACAGCGAGTAGCAGCAGTGTACAAAATAAATGGGGGTCAATGTAAATAGTCTGGGTGGCAATTTGATTAATTGTTCAGCAGTATTATGGCTTGGGGGTAGAAGCTGTTAAGGAGCGTTTTAGACCTAGACTTGGCGCTCCAGTACCGCTTGCCGTGCAGTAGCAGAGAGAACAGTCTATGACTTGGGTGACTGGTGTCTTTGACAATTTTTTGGGCTTTCCTCTGACACCTTCTAGTATATAGGTCCTGGATGGCAGGAAGCTTGGCCCCAGTGATGTACTGGGCCGTACAGACTACGCTCTGTAGCGCCTTACGGTCAGATGCTGAGCAGTTGCCATACCAGGTGGTGATGCAACCGTTAAGGATGCTCTCAATGGTGCAGCTGTAGAAGTTTGGAATTACAGTGGGTTGTGATTTCACAGCATTCATATATTTGATTTTATTAACACTAGAGCCGCCAATACTTGTTGCATACAAGAAGCATACGCATACCAATGATGCCTTTCATACGTTTACACAAAAAAAACTGCATAGATTATCTTTGTCTACTCATGGACGTTGCAATTATAGAGGTTTTGAACTGACATTATGTACCCCAGAGCCATAGAGCATGTCCGGCATCTCTATAGCAATAGTAGCTGAACACACTCCGTCAACTTTGGGTTCATGGAGGTGCAACTTCCCATGTGTCTCAAGCACTGGCGGCTGGTCACACCTTAATTGGGGAGGACAGCCTCATAGTAAGGAACAGGATAAATAGAACGGTATCAAACAAATCAAACGTGGTTACCATATTTTGGATACCATTCCATTCACTCCATTCCAACCGTTATTATGAGCAGTCATTCCCTCAGCAGCCTTCTGTGTTCTCAATGATTCCTTCAGCTGGCTGCATTCATCAATTACCTTGAGAATTGCAATTTGTCTTTTTCCTATCATCATTCTGCATCAATGATATTAACCAAGCCATCCCTTTGCTTGCTGTTGACTAGAAGGCCTCAAAAACGAACAAACATAAACAAATTGTCTGTGCTGCCGGGAACCATTGTGGGCCTTTCCGGTGGCATTGAACTGAAGTGAACCATATTCCAGGACACACACACACACACACACACACACACACACACACACACACACACGCCATTTTTTTTAAATGGCCATGTGAGGACAGAAAGTACACTTGATCGAGAAGAGACAGAAAGTACTCTTGGTGATCAATGCTGATTGGTTTACATCAATGCAATCAATTATTGATGTTTGTGTAGTGGAGGCCCCTTTGGAGCCACATAAAGAAAAATATGTTGTCCAATGGAGAAGGAGCTAAACTCTCCTATGTTGCTAGCAAAAACTTTACTTTGAATTTAAGAAAAATATATATATTGAATGGGGTTCGACTTTAACAAACACATTAAGTACATTAGACATCATGAAAGCACTCTCCATTTGTGTCCAAAAAGCCTTTATAATTTTTTCATGACCCAATAAACCAGAAAATGCTTTAACGTTCCAGCCTTGTCTTCAGCTGCGACCCAGAATGAGCTAGCAGTGACCAAACAATTTGTCTCGACCGCCCAATTGGTCTCAGACTGCTCTCCTGTTTCCTGAAAGAGCAGTGGAAAGCAGGACATCTTTAAAGCTGAATGCATAATCTCTGAGCCTCTAACAACAAATACCTAATAACTAAAGCATCCCTCCCAGCTGGATCCAAATGGAGCTGCCATATGAGGCTTAGTGGGAGATCTGGGAAAGGCTATGATAGAATGAGATACAAGGAGCTACATTGGAGTGAATTATGATACCAAGGGGCTAGTTAAGGTAGAGTGAGATACTTTATGTAGGGGCTGTGTAAGGTAATAATAATATGTGGTGTATAATACCTAGAGACTACATAAGGTTGAGTGATTATACCAAGGGACTACATAAGGTAGAGTGATTATACCTTGGGGCTTCATAAGGTAGAGTGATGATACCTAGGGGCTACATAAGGCAGAGTGATGATACCTAAGGGGCTACATAAGGTAGAGTGAGGATACGTAGGGGCTACATGAGGTAGATTATACCAAGGGGCTACATAAGGTAGACTAATGATACCTAGAGGCTACATAAGGCAGAGTGATGATACTTAGTGGCTACATAAGGTAGAGTGACTATCCCAACTGGGCTACATAATGTAGAGTAAT
Organism: Salvelinus namaycush; assembly: GCF_016432855.1. Classification (NCBI taxonomy): domain Eukaryota; kingdom Metazoa; phylum Chordata; class Actinopteri; order Salmoniformes; family Salmonidae; genus Salvelinus; species Salvelinus namaycush. Next base: position 29,243,785 of record NC_052316.1, on the reverse strand, counting down.
GATACCTAGGAGCTACATAAGGTAGACTGATGATACCTAGGAGCTACATAATGTAGACTGATGATACCTAGGGGCTACATAAGGTAGAGTAATTATACCAAGGGGCTAGGTAATGTAGAATTATGAAACCCAGGGGTAGGTAAGGTAGAATATGTTGTAATACCTACGGGCTGCGTAATGTAGAGTGATGATAACTAGCACCTAAATAAGGTGAGGTTAGGTGGTCTGAGACCAAATGTGACTAAGAAGGTACGGAGAGGTAGTGTAAGGTATTTGTCCTCAACGGCTACCCCTCATGGTGTCACACAAGGAGAGAAGAATAATTACCACAGATAAAACGTTTGTGATACTGTATTCCGCCCTGAACTGAAATGTCAATTCAGGTTTTATGCAGTGTTGTTCGGCTTTGCGGTGTCAAAAAACTTCAGTATGATAAAAAATTATTAATGCATTGATGAACATATACAGTTAGGTAAACAGATGGTTATTTGGTGCAGAATAACACCCTCAGCTGCTACACAGGAAAACTACAAAACGCCAGCAAACCTGTTCAGAGAGGCTAAGTCAGGAGATTATCAAGCACATTCCATGGAAGACCAGAACAGAATTAATAAAAGAAGAAAGATGCTTTCAATTACTATTTCCCTTTGGAGGCATGAAATTATGTGTGACAGTCCTTCTTAATAATGACTGTCTGTTTTGTGAACGTATATCTTTGAGTCATATCTTGTCTACTCCTCTGCTTGTCTGCAGGGTTGGGGTGCTGTATAATAGAATAGGTCCTTATCAGGGGATCTTCTAACAAATCAGATCTTTGTGAGTGTGTTATATTGAGCATCTAACTGTTGCAGAGTATCAGTTGCTTGTGGAAATTTTCAGAATCCCAACCAAAGACTGAAAGGCTACTTACGAACTGCTACTAGACCTGAGTAAAGCATCCCTTATATGGTTTGCCTTCCAATAACTGATCTTCACCTCTATAAAGAAACCATCATCATCAAGTAATCTTGAATTACTTGTGTATATGCCAGAGCTGTAGGTTTGTATGTAGAGTATGTTACAGGAGGAGATGCATTGTGGGGGAAAGAATAACTCTTATTGTCTGGTAGTTTCTCCTAGTGTGATGTTTCAGTGTCAATTAAATTGCCAATTAAATCTTTAGTGGCACATTTACCTGGAACAAAAATAAGTCTGAGAGGGTGCAGCAAGACAGATAGAAAGAGAGATATGGAAAGAAAATACAGAGGGCTATGTCCTCCCTCCACACCTCCTCCATGAGCAAATAGCTCCCAAGTAAAGAATAGAAGAAAGTACCCTAGCTTACATCACCCAGGCAACCCCAACCTTAGAGAAGACAGCGTGAGACCTCAAGGACAGCTTCTTCACAGCTTCCGGAGAGTTCCTTTTGTAATTCCCACACCTTACACAACAAACACAATATTATTTCCTTCCAGACTCTTCTTCTCTCCTTCGTTCTCCGATGTTAGAACAGACAGGCCTTTGTGTGTGATGACATCACAATAATAACTGTGTGTCTGTGTGTTTCTGTGTGTGGACAGGTTCTCCCAGGCCTTTCTAGGAACCGGAGAGACCTTTTATTCCCTCATATTAAATTGAATGGTCTTTTACCAGAATGTTCCCCGTGGTATACCCATACAGTCCCCATGGTCTATTTTATGAGCCATACACTGATGATGCAGGTGAATCATCCTCATCAATGCAAACTAACCTTGATTAATGCTGCAATAAAAAATGGCATTTGTGCATTGTGCAGTCATTATGTTTGTGTATTGCACAGTCAAATGTTTATTTTCTCTACGATTGTATAAGAAGGATGGGTTATACAAATTATGCATCTATCTGACGATGTTATGATGATACTCCTAGAAAAAAGTGTTTCCAAAAGGGTTCTTTGCGGAGGGATAGGGTTCTACCAAGAACGATTTTCATCTGAAGAACCCTTTTTGGAAGAGTAGTGTTCTTTGTAAGGCAAAGGGTTCTACCTAGAACCTTTAAAATCCTAAGAACCATTTTTGGAAGAAAGGGTTCATTGATGATTTTTGGAAGGCAAATAGGTTCTACTTAGAACCCTTCTGAAGCTTTTTTATTTTATATTTTTACTTTCTTTTAAATAGTACCTGAGAATTAGTGTTTAAACCCCCTAAAGTCAATGCGGAAATCTAATTAGAATAATAATTTTAAAAAACATCTATATCCATCGGTTTAAAACTAGTTAAATGTAACTAAATGTACTCAAAAATGTAATCCCCAAAAGTAATAATTTATTATGAGAGGGCTATAAACAATAACTAGCAATACTGCATATTCAAAGAAAGGTTAAAATGTCACCTTTCTGGTAAAAAAATGTTTTAAATAAATTGCTGAGGTGCAGTCACTTTCTAAATTTAGCATAATCAAATTATAAAACGACTATAAGATTTCACCATCCTTATAATTGTAAAATACATATTTTATGTTTAGTTAGAAAAAATCTGCATATTTTCTAAAGCTCTGTCTTGATCAAAATGTCTGCCCCCATCGCTGTGAACGTCTCACAGAGCTCTAGCTTGGCTTCCTGAACTCGTTAGGAACTCGTCTTCCGTCTTTTTTGTTTACAATCTACTAATTATTTTTGATTAATGGCTATAAATTGATCTATGAATGTGCTATCATGATGAAACCACACTCTCTTGCTACGATGTAACGATTGCAGTCATGCGCTTTGTCAGTGGCTGTGTTGTAGGGTTCAGTCAGGAGTTGGACAGTTGGAAGAGCAAACGAAATGGTAGGAGGGACATGCCAGCTTCAAGTGGTTTCAGATTTCACATCCTATGTCACACAGGCTAAAGAAAAAAAGACTACTAGTCTGTAGGAACAAGGGGCTATCGCTAAATGCAAGCCATTTCAATCTACAGATCAATTTATAATCCACAGATTATCCACAGATCAATTTATAAGCAAAAATGTTGGCCGGTCGGAACCAGTACCAGAACCACACAGGTCCCCTAAAAAGGGGGCCTTACATCTAAGAGGTAGCTAGAGATATCTGTTTTTGCATGGGCTGCATCTCAATCCACCACATTCGCCGATGTCGGCGAACTGCATCTGCAGTGGAAGGTGGAAGAGCAGGAGATGTCCCGAAAATTGGTCTTCTCACGGAAATGTCTGTAGCTCCAAACCGCTACAAACGAATATGTCCCCTCTATGGAAAGATGAGACTCGCATGAACACATACAGTACATGTTGGTTGTTTTGCTCTAAGACACCCACAAGCCTCACAAGGTGGCACAGTACCAGTTAAAACAATTTATGGAATTATATTATATGGAAGTAGTTTAGTGCCCCAAAAAAGGGGTTAAACATGGGTCGAATTATATACATATCAAATCAAATGTTATTTGTCACATGCACCGAATACAACAGGTGTAGTTGTAACGATCGTCTGTTGAAGAAAGTGTGGACCAAAGTGCAGCGTTGGAATTGTTCATGATTATTTATTTTAAAAAACTGAACACTGAGACAAAATAACAAAATGTAACACAAAACAGTTCTGTCTGGTGAAGACACAAAAACAGAAACCAACTACCCACAAAAACCATGTGGGAAAAAGCTACCTAAATATGGTTCTCAATCAGAGACAACGATAGACAGCTGCCTCTGATTGAGAACCACACCCGGCCAAACATATAAAATGAACATAGACTACCCACCCAAATCACACCCTGACCAAACCAAAATAGAGACATAAAAAGCTCTCTACGGTCAGGGCATGACAGTAGTAGACCTTACAGTGAAATTCTTACTTACAAGCCCTTAACCAACAATGCTTTAAGAAGTTAACACTTATTATTATTTTTTATCTTAAGTTTAAAAAAAAAAAAATGGAAAAAAAAAATGAAAGCAACAATTAATTCAAAAGCAGCAGTAAAATAACAAGCGAGGCTATATACAGGGGTTACCGGTACAGAGCCAATGTGCTGGGGCACCGGTTAGTTGAGGTAATTGAGGTAATATGTACAGTACATGTAGGTAGAGTTAAAGTGACTATAAATAGATTATAAACAGAGAGTAGCAGCAGCGTAAAAGAGGGGTCTGGGTAGCCCTTTGATTAGCTGTTCAGAAGTCTTATGGCTTGGGGGTAGAAGCTGTTAAGAAGCTTTTTGGACCTTGACTTGGTGCTCCGGTACCGCTTGCCGTGCGGTAGCAGAGAGAACAGTCTATGACTAGGGTAGCTGGAGTCTTTGACAATTTTTAGGGCCTTCCTCTGACACCACCTGATATAGAGGTCCTGGATGGCAGGAAGCTTGGCCCTAGAGATGTACTGGGCCGTACTCACTACCCTCTGTAGTGCCTTGCGGTCGGAGTCCGAGCAGTTGCCATACCAGGCAGTGATGCAACCAGTCAGGATGCTCTCGATGGTTCAGCTGTAGAATCTTTTGAGGATCTGAGGATCCATGCCAAAACTTCTCAGTCTGTTTCCTGACTTATATCGCTCAGATATAGGAGAGACACTTCCTCACAAACTTCTTTCTGATCTATTTTTTGACTATCTGTTTGCCATGTCTAAATATGTTATTCAATGTGTTTCTATGGGCTAATAGCAGTAAGGTCAAATTAAATGTTTACTCAAATAAGAAAGTAAGAAAAATTGATACCTACAGGGGTCCAAAAATTAAAAAATCAAATAGCAAAATGATCCATGGTATGCTTAGTAAAGATCACCCCCCCACCCACCCCCCCCCCCCCCCCACTCCTGAAATCCCTCCCGAAATTCCTCCCGAAAGGGTTCTACCTAGCACCAAAAAGGCTTCTACTATGGGAACAAACAGAAGAACCGTATATAGTTCTACTTAGCACCTTTTTTTCTAAGCGTGTCTACAAGCAACTATGAAGGCAGAGATGCTTTGTAGAGATGTTGTTTGGTTTGAATGTTTCTGAACTCTTTTCACCTGAGTTGATTGAAAAAGGGCTCAAAACAAGGTATTTCTGTTTCATTGTAGTATGTGTTTGCATTATTACTGTTTGTATATACTGTACACTCAGTTTACAAAACATCAAGAGCACCTTCCTAATATTGAGTTGAACTCCCTTTTGCCCTCAGAACAGCCTCAATTCGTCAGGGCATGGACTCTACAAGGTATTTAAAGCATTCCACAAGGATGCTGGCCCATGTTGACTCCAAAAGTGTGCTAAGCTGTAATCAAGGCAAAGGGTGACTACTTTCAAGAATCTCAAATATAAAATATATTTTGATTTGTTTAACACTTTTGTGGTTACTACATGATTCCATGTGTGTTATTTCATAGTTTAGATGTCTTCACTATATTCTACAATGTAGAAAATAGTGAAAATTAAGAAAAACCCTGGAATGAGTAGGTGTGTCCAAACTTTTTACTGGTACAGTATATCCAATCGAATGTTGTAATGAGAATTAAACTTTACATAATAATCAAACCACATTTCCTTCCCTGAAACAGGCCCTGGACTTTTTATATCTATGAGATCATCTTTGTTGAGGGGTAATTCCTACCGTTGTAAGATGTAGTATTATTACTGTATTCTCATCTTATCTCCCCTGTTATCTCCTGGGTGTTTGTGTCCAAGCAGTGATCATTAACAGCAGACAAAACAGCAGCCCCAGACTTTGCCCAGTCAAGGTTAACAAAAATACAGCAGACAAAGGAAGAGCATAATAAATGTGCTGACATCCAACAGGTGGCGGATATAACAGTGCACATGTTGGCACCTCTTCCTTATGGTTAGTAAGCACTGCCACACATACACACATGAACTGAACACATGTACGCACACACGTGAATGGATGCACACACACCCTGAAATGGACACACACACACAAATACCCACTGGCCCATGTAAGTGGGAGATTAATTTTGTCCAATTAGACAATAACATGTTTTCAGGGAGCAGAAAGAAAACAAACAACATGAAGGACATGTGTGATTTCAGGGATGTCGGAAAAAAATATATAAAAAAATATCAGAAGCTTTTATCATTAGGTCACACAGTCATTTCCCAGCTTCACCCTCCCTCCATCTCTCGCCCCCTCTCTCCTCTCTATCCCTCTCTCGTTCTCTCTCTCCTTCCTTCCTATTCCTTTTCCTCCTTCCCTATCTCTCTCTCCCTATATCTCTCTCTCTCTCACACACACACACACACACACACACACACACACACACACACACACACACACACACACACACACACACACACACACACACACACACACACACACACACACACACACACACACACACACACACACACACACACGCAGAGTCATTGGCTGAGCAGACTGATGATGAGTCGCAGGCTGGAGGATAAAAGCTCTCTGCTCCCTCACTGCAGACACACTCTGTTGATATCAGTTCAGCTGCTACACATCTACCTATCTTGCTATCGCTCTCTACCATCCACAGCAACTATGTGCAAAGGACTAGCATTACTGCCTACCACCTGCCTGGAAAGGTATATAGAACCATTTTTTTTACCATCCACAGGTTTACTGTTGCTGTCTCTGGCATTTGGATTAGAGGATTAAAGGGGATAATTATTGGGTGTTGTAGCTTCTGTAATGGTGAAAGTGAAGGCGGTTTTGGTAGATTCTAAATTTAGACCTTGTAGCGCGGTAACGTGTCTAGATTTTTTTGTGACTATTTTGTAGCAAAATATTGTGCTGAACAAGGACACAATTCAAGGACTTGTGGAGTATTTATCTAACCTATGATGTTATTCTCTCTCTCTAGGGCCAAGGAACTAAAAGCAAAGCTGGGCAGCTTTCTGCAAAAACCCGACTGGAGTCTAGCAAGCTGCAAAATAGGCAAAACTAGACCTACTCTGGAACAATGCATGAGGTGGAAAGAGTCTTTCGAAAAGCTGTTGTCCAATAAACGTAAGTAAACCTTACTCTGAAGACACTGCAAAAACACATGAAAACATATACACGATTAGCCTAGTTCCAACATAAATAATCCTTTAAGATTAGAGTGGGACATTTTGTCCAATTTTAGCCCCAGATTTTAGCCCCAGTATTACTGGGAGCTTGCTAATTACGAAGATAAGAGAAGACTTGATCCTCACCACATCACACAGCCGCTACTGTAGATTAGAACACACGTGCTGGCACTGTGCTGGTGGCTATACCACAAGATATAGACACATGCATACACGTGTCCAGACAAACACAGCAGATAATGCAAGGACACAGATGCTAGGATAGCCCACTGCACAGCATCATTGTTATTGCACTGTACCAATATGAATCTCTCTCTCTTTCTCTATCAGATGGACTGATGGCCTTTACAGCTTTCCTGGTGTCAGAGTTCAGTGAGGAGAACATTGCGTTCTACGTTGCCTGTGAGGACTTCAGGAGCACTAAGTCTGCTGCCAAGCTGGCGGTGAAAGCCCAGAGAATCTACGATGAGTTCATCTGCACCGACGCACCCCGAGAGGTATGCATCCCTCAACAGCTTACTTTACTCTCCCTGACCTCTGGAATTTCCATAGCATCCCACGTTCAATAATCTTAATTATAACTCAAAAGTGATATTAAAAAACCTTCATTCAGACTGCAGCAGATGACTAACCTCCCTCTCTCCATTCTCTCTCCAGGTGAACATTGACCATGAGACTCGTGACATCACCAGGGCCAACCTGAAAGATCCATCTACATCCTGTTTCGACATGGCCCAGCATAGGATCTACCTTCTCATGGCCAAGGACTGCTACCCTCGCTTCCTTCGTTCCCCGGCTTACAAAGACCTGATCAGCCAGCTCCGTGCCAAGTGCACATCCATCTCCAAGAAGGCGTGAATTAGTAATAAAGGACCTACTGTGGTCGTCTAAAATTTTAAATAGAAAAGGAATGCATCGCCCTTGAGCATTGACCGTGCGTGAAGCCTCAAGACGGGAATTGTACAGATGGACGACTGTCTCGTCATGAACCAGAGGTTCTGGTGCCAGCTACTCTGAAAGATGATGAGAGTCAATCACCATAAAGCTCTAAAGGAGAGAAAGAGAAAAGTGATACCCCATGAGGACGGAAGTTGAAACTTGAACAAGAACTGTGATGGCAATATCAACACATGATGTCGACTATCATCAGTGAATGTACAGAGACACAGAGTGGGCTGAAGGAAGGGTGATAAAGGATGCATTGACAATTTGCATTGACAAGTTGGACATTTGCAATCAAAGACACACTGTTACAGTGTCCCAGTCTACTGCATCAATGTCTAACACTGTGTTCATGACTAGGCATGTTTTCTACATGTTTTTTTAATGCTTATGGGAACTGAGTATTTATTCTATTGATTTGTTTCTACTCTGTTCTGTTGTCTCTGTGTTAAATATTTTGTTTGACAAGACCAACAAATGATGAAAAACTGTGCAATATATTTCTACTGTTATCTGATTTGTGATGTTTTTTACTGTAAAAAATTATAAGTTATTTGAATAAAAAACAAAACCACAATATTAAAACAGTGTATTTCTCTTTTATATTTTATTCTAATATCACTTCACATATCACTTTTGAGTCAGTTCACTATATTGATGAGGTAACTGAATAGTAGGTTGTGATCAGCAGTTGGGGAGTAATCTGATTACAAACAAACGGTAACTGTAATCAGTTGCGTTACCAGCAAAATTATGGTAATCATATTACAGATAATTTTGCTGGTAACGTATGCGGGAAAAAATACATTAACACCTTTATGTTTTCTCAATGACATTCAATTCAGCATTGAAAATAAATTGTGCTTTATTGTCACATACACCACATAGGTTGTTGTTTTACAGGGTCAGCCATGGTTGTACTGCACCCCTGGAGAAAATGAGGGTTATGTGCCTTGCTCAAGGGCACATAAACAGATTTTTAATATTGTTGGCTCAGGTATTCAAACCAGCAACTTTTCGGTTACTTGCCCAATGCTCTAACCGCTAGGCTACTTGCCACCCTACAAAAGGCACAAGTTTAAGTTTGCTCCACCTCAGCGAGTCTGACCACAATTCAGATCACTGTGATGACACATCAAATGTGTTTTAATGGATCCTTTTAGTCTTCTTCTAATACTTCTGAGACGGAAAGTAGTCCAAAAGGAACTGAAAGTAATCAGATTACGTTACTAAATTTGGCTAATCCAAAAGTTATGGTTCTGATTACAATTTTGGACAGGTAACTACAGTAGTAGCTATAACGGATTACATTTATAAAGTAACCTACCCAACCGTGGTGATCAGTACATGATTATGCCTGCGTAGTACAACACTGGCAACGTGCCATTTAATAAAATGTTCACTATATACTGTAGTTAATAACTAAGTAGCACAAAATATGTAATTTAGCTATGCATTTTCTATATATTTACTATTCATAATACCGATCACAGCCTCTCCTTACGAAGCTAGACAACATCCATTTCAGTGTAACAGGATATCAGACATGCAATACAACGGTCATCTCCGGATGATGATAGAACATGTTTGCTCATACTCTATCATTACTATGATTATTATGAGGCTGTGATTATTTTCATTAAAACCAATCGGCAGTGATATTAACTTTACACTAATTGGGTCACCAAGGCAACCGTTTTGGGATGTATTCCAAATCACCAGGAACACCAAATGTTCCTGCCAGCTAATAACTGTGCATTGTATGTGCACTGTGTAGACTATCTGAGCTTTTGTTTCATATGGTGTGAACTGGAAGCTAGTTCTTGGAAACAGGAAATAAAAGAGAGATAGTGTGAGAGCATCTACGTAATATAGAGTCATAAAGCCTTGTTAGTTATTATTGTTTGATCAAGTCATCTATATTTGCAACCAATGATATAAAATAAATCAAACTAGCATTGTGGCAGAACAGTTCTCAGCATATATCATATGCCTACCGAACTAGCTTTATTGACACTCCTCAGCTGCTACAACCACGTCAGTCATCTAACATATTCACAATGGTTCATAATCCTGGTGAGATTATGTAAAACCAGTTGTATGACTTCATTTAGATAATGTTGAGTTAACACTTTTAAAGTTCTGTCACTAATACATGCAATGTAACTAAGTACATGGTAACTATTCAAGTAATGACTTTGTTGGTAGACTACACAATATTGCATAGTACCCACTACAAATGTGATAAGAATAATTATCTGATTTAGAAAATGTAATTTTGAAGATGTCTTTTAAATCAGCCAATGTCTTAATGACAAGTGTCCAAGTCATGGTTATTTAAATGTCATCAGTGAGGAGTGGACCTAGCGCAGGTGGAACTCAGAGCTGCTGAATTTTTATTTAAATTAGATCTGATCTTATTTGGAACAAAATTTCCATTAGTCCCAGCCGAGGAGTATCAATAAAGCTCGTTTGTAGGCAAATGCTGAGAGATGTTCAATGCATTTGGGATACTGAAGAGGGGTACTCCAGACTATTTTGATGAAGCCTCTTCAGCATGGACTCACAGATGTAAATTCCCTTTAGTGGAGCACCAGGCAATGTTCTGACTGGGAAAGCAATGTTCCAAACCAGAGATAATGGTTGTTTGACCTTGAAGGTAAAAGTAACAAATATAAAAACTGAGCTCTATATCTGACATGGTACATGTCTTCTTTTTTAAGACCATAACCATGTGTGTGAGGTGTATATTTTTGTTTCAAAGTAGATTTGTTTAAGACTACAAATAAACACTCTGTGTGACCCTGATTTAGCCCACTGCAGTAAAAGGTTTAATGATGATCTTAGCCGGTACCCAGTTGGGTTAATATTTTGGGCCAGAAAAGGGCCTCAAAAATATATTTTAATGGGCTGTAATTTAGTTATCTGGTGTTATTTTTTCAGGAATTATGATTGGAACCTAGTCGGGTTAACCAGTTTGGTCACACACAGGCAAACCCATGTGGGCAACATAGGTCCCAAATGGGTCCTTTACCATTTGTAAATGGGTTGTAAAGTGGGCTATCTGGCGTGAATATGGTCAGAGGTTGTCTATGGGACGCATACGCACACAATATTGGGCACAATACGGAATTTCTAATTCAAGCGCTAAACGTTGGAGATGTCCAGGCAAGACAACGGGAGGTGGAAATCTTGTTATTCGACCGGTAAGTGGAACTGACTAAATGTAATATTTGCTTGTGTTGTAAGCTAATCGTTTTTTGTATCTTCTGCTGCTGCCTGACTGCAGAATCTTTATGGCTATCATTAGCTAGTTAATGTTTGGCATGGTTGCTAGTTAACGCTATTTGGTAACGTTAGCTAACCCAAGACGGGCTGAAATACAATGGCTAGCTAGCAACTTCACTCTGAGTCACCTTGTTGTTGAGTTAGCTAGTTAGCCTTGTTGTTGAGCGAATTGACGTGTGTTGTCGAGTTAGCTAGATAGCTGTGTCAGTCACGCACAAACTATAGACTACATCCTGTCGTTTTCAATGGAAGGCAAGTGAGCCGAGTAGGTGGGATCAAGTGTCGAGATGGGTTTTTCAATGTCGCGTTTATTGGTCTATCAGAAGTCAGTCAGATGGGTTCCTCCCTGTTTCATTACAGCATAGTAATATGGCTGGGCACATTGGTAAACTAACGTTAGCTAGCCATGCTGCCTCATGCTAGTTGTGATAAACCCAGCTATAAATGTGTTTCATTACTGGTAGCTAGCATGTTTTATCTATCAGTGATCATTGCTTTGGCGATTGATTCGATGGGTAGTCATAGATACAGCACATTACTGATTACACAGCCAAGGACGCGTGACTTACCATGCAATAATTACTCCAAATGCATCTTCTCATTGTTTATTACATACATTTCAACGTCTGTTGGAAACTGGAAAAAGGATGTAACACCCTTCCATTTTGCAGTAAACAAGGTATTTGCTGATGAGATATGTTTCTATCGTGAAAAAAAGCTGATTCACAGGAGTAACTTACTATTAGTGGGAAAACTTGCAAATAAATGTACGTATTTTTTTGTGAATTACCTAGCCAGATATCTACTTGGGACAAGCTAGCTAGCTACCGCCAAGAGGATGAAGACCATTTGTGCCTTACTGAATATGCATGACGTTCATTAGGAAAACGCCCACTATCTAGTGCACTCGTCCTTACCAAAGTAATCTCTATAAACAATTAGGTAAGTCAGGTCTACCAAACTTAGTGCACTCTGTTTCTTATAGATTCTATTTTTGGAAACAGAAAACTGTATGGAGATCAAATGTTTCATTTATGAGAAAATGTGCAGAATATGTTGCCAAAATCCATCTAGCTCAATCTTCTCCCACTGCCGGCTACTGGGCTTCCATATTTGGTAGTGAGAGGAAACGCCAACCGGATGTCTCACATTTATACATCCAGTGAAATGTCCGTCTCATCTATCTGTGCTATAGCCGGCTTTGTTTAATTATCTAGTTAACATTGGTTAGTTAGCTTGTTTTACATTGGACCTAACTTTAAACTTTAACATGGTTTGCTTGCTGAACAAGCGTGCATTAGTAGTAAACGAAAAACTCGTGTTTGAACTACTCGGAGTTGATTTTGTCGTTCTTTGTGAGTGAACATTTCTCAGTAGCTAATTATACGGCCCTCGCTGTATTTATCTACTGTTGGCCGACTCGGTCCAAGCCATGTTTGTACCAAGGCAAATACAATTTGACAGGACTGTATTAAATGGCAGCAGCCATTTTGGTTGCACAATGCTGATGAATTGTTCACGGTTCACATGCTATAATGTGTTGGGAATTTATTATTTTTAAGGAATCAAGTCCTTTTTTTGTGGAATCGATTTAAGGACTCGGAAGTATTTTTTTGTGGATTTTTTGTAAAAAATAAAAAGAATAAAACGAACCCAAAACTGAAATTAGAAACTTTGCCTCCTACACTAACTACCGTAAAATAAAATAAATATAATGTTAAATTATTGAGCTGGCTAAACTCAGCTTGTTAGAACAGGCTGATTTACAAAAGTTGAAATTAGATTTGATTTTGGAATTGATTCTGAATTCTCAATGGTCAAAAATATTAAGATTATATAATCATAAGCAAATAAGTGGTAAAGGGTTATTTTGGCTGCGTTTACACAGGGAGCCCAATTCAGATCTGTTGCCCAATTATTGGCAAAAGAGCTGATCTGATTGGCCAAAAGACCAATTAGTGGAAAGAAGAAACTGAATTGGGCTGCCTGTGTAAATGCAGCCAAAGGGGCACATGTAGCCCACATGGGCTTATCCATGTCTGGCCAAAAGGTTAACCCAACTAGCTACAGTACCAGCTAAGATGACCATTTAGGGCTCTTAGATAAAGACTGAAATGTTGCACTAGATCAGTAACCTTTAAATATGTAATGTTTTCTTTTCACAGCTACCTATGAACAGGCCTGGATCAAACTTAAAAAGGCAGAGGAGACTTCTGATCTGCAGACACTCAGACATGGATGAAGAAGAGTCAGGACCTAACTGTGGTAATACACCAACAGCAGCACTGCTCGAGGGGCAGATTTCCCTATGAATACTATCATAAATGTGGAGGCGATGGAGCAAAAGTTTTTTGACAGCTTTCCTGAATGGAGTGGTAGGTGCTATGAAAGGGATGTTTTACAACAGCAACATAAAACTATTGTACTATTTTATTAGTCCACTGTTAATACATGACCAAAAATGTTGCATGTTAGCAATCATGATAGAGTACTTTCAGTACAGGGCAAAAAGTGTGATGATGCAAATTACCAAAATGATTGTTCTATATGATTTGCATCACACTTCTTGCTTTGTACTGCAGTGTTTCCCCAATCCTGGTCCTAGGGACCCAAAGTGGTGCACACTAATGTTTTTTGCCCTAACACTCACACACTTCCCTTCACTAAGCAACTCATCATCAAGCCTTTGAATTGAATAAGGCATGTGAATGCAAGGGCAAAAACTAAAATGTGCACCCCTTGGGACCAGGATTGAGGAACACTGGTGTACTGAAAGTCCTCTAGCTTGAGAACTTCACTATTGACATGCACATTTTTGGGATTGTATACAGGGTGAGGAAACCAATGTGTACATTTTGTAATTTTGATTGAGCTATCGCTTTACTCAGAGTTCCTGCATTGCATTTGATCTGAGCATGTGCTATAAATAAACATTTATATATTTTACAAAGAACTGCTTTAGTCATCTCTTATTAAGAAAGCGTGCTTGGGTAGCAGCATCTGGGGCCTACGTGGAGACTGAGAACAAACCCAGGTTGGTCCCAGGTGGGCAGCCCAATTGAAAATCACATTCACAGCCTACCTATTGCCCATATACTGTAGGTCTCACTACACACCCATTGGGGCTCCCGAGTGGCGCAGTGGTCTAAGGCACTGCATCTCAGTGCTAGAGGTGTCACTACAGACCCTGGTTTGATTCCAGGCTGTATCACAACCGGCTGTGATTGGGAGCCCCATAGGGCGGCACACAATTGGCCCAGCATTGTCTGGGTTTGGCCGTGGTAGGCTGTCATTGTAAATAAGAATTTGTTTTTAACTGACTTGCCTAGTTAAGTAAAACGTAACCCATTTGGATAAACCACTTGGGCAACTTATGAAGCTCAACATTAACCCACATAAAGCCCAGCATGGCAACCACATGTGGGGCCAACATGGATACTGAGGACAACTTTTTGGGTCCTAAGTGGTTATCCTATTTGGGGGCCACATGTTAAAACCCTTCTTCAACCCATGTAGGCTTAACTTGGGGCCCCTGTGGGTGAAAGCACATTTGTCCCCTGGAGTCCCTCAAGAAGCCCAAAATGAACCCACATATAGTCCAACATGGCAACCACATGTGGATACTGAGGACAAAACTTTCTGGGTCTCTGTTGGGTTTCCCTCATGGGCCCAACATGGAAATGTTGGTTGGGTTCTAGCTTATTTTAAGGGAAAACATATCTATTGGCTAAATGTGTTGACTCTGATTTTGTTTGTCTGGTAATGGACATTTCCAATCATATTACACAATTTTAAATACCTTGCAATGCTATTATGTTTGGAGAGAATACAACATGATTATGATATTTTTCTCCCGTCTAACAACTCTGAAACATTGCTTTTCTTTCGCTTTTGTATTATTATTATTAAATAATGTGGAAATTGAGCAAGTTGAGATGACTAAACTGCTTGGAGTAACACTAGATTCTAAACTGTCATGGTCAAAAGATATTGATGCAGTAGTAGCTAAAATGGGGAGAAGTCTGTCTATAATAAGGTGATGCTCTGCCTTCTTATCAACACGGCAGGTCCTACAGGCCCTAGTTGTGTCGCACCTTGACTACTGTCGTGTGGTCAGGTGCCACAAAAAAGGACTTAGGAAAATTGCAATTGGCTCAGAACAGGGCAGCACGGCTGGCCCTTGGATGTACACAAAGAGCTAATATTAATAATATGCATGTCAATCTCTCCTGGATCAAAATGGAGGAGAGATTGACTTCATCACTACTTTTATTTATGAGAGGTATTGACATGTTGAATGCACCGAGCTGTCTGTCTAAACTACTGGCACACAGCTCGGACACCCATGCACACCCCACAATACATGCCACAAGAGGTCTCTTCACAGTCCCCAAGTCCAGAACAGACTATGGGAGGCACACAATATTACATAGAGCCATGACTACAGTACATGGAACTCTATTCCACATCAAGTAACTGACGCAAGCAGTAAAATTTGATTTAAAAAATGATTAAAAAACACCTTATTGAACAGTGGGGACTGTGAAGCAACACAAACATTGGCACAGACTCATGCATACACACACACACACACACACATACGATAACATACGCACGAGACACACATGGAATTAGTACTGTAGATATGTGGTAGTGGTGGGGTAGGGGCCTGAGGGAACACAGTGTGTTGTGAAATCTGTGAATGTATTGTAATGTTTTAAAATTGTATCAATTGCCTTAATTTTGCTGGACCCCAGGAAGAGTAGCTGCTGCTTTGGCAGCTAATGGGGATCCATAATAAATACAAAAATACCAATACTACCGAGTTCCAAACTTCCTCTGGAAGCAACGTCAGCACACTAACTGTTCGTAGGGAGCTTCATGAAATGGGTTTCCATGGCCGAGCAGCTGCACACAAGCCTAAGACGAATCACGCTTCACCATCTGGCAGTTCGACTGACAAATCTGGGTTTGGAGGATGCCATGAGAACGCTACCTGCCCCAATGAATAGTGCCAACTGTAAAGTTTGGTGGAGGAGGAATAATGGTCTGGGGCTTTTTTTCATGGTTTGGGATAGGCCCCTTAGTTCCAGTGAAGTGAAATCTTAACGCTACAGTATACAATGACATTCTAGACGATTCTGTGCTCCCAACTTTTTGGGCAAGGCCCTTTCCTGTTTCAGCATGACAATGCCCCTGTGTACAAAGTGAGGTCCATACAGAAATGGTTTGTTGAGATCGGTGTGAAAGAACTTGACTGGCCTGCACACAGCCTTGACCTTAACCCCATCAAACACTTTTGGGATGAATTTGAATGCTGACTGCGAGCCAGGCCTAATCGCCGAGCATCAATTCCCAACCTCACTAATGCTCGTGGCTGAATTGAAGCAAGTCTCCTCAGCAATGTTCCAACATCTAGTGGAATTCCTTCCCAGAAAAGTGGAGGCTGTTATAGCAGCAAAGGGGGGTGACCAACTACATATTAATGCCCATGATTTGGAATGAGATGTCTGATGAGCAGGTGTACACATACTTTTGGTTGTGTAGTGTATGTAACCAAGAGCCCCCTGCATGAGGTCGACCACTGGGATAACATTCACAGGAGAGTACTGCCACAATGTGGGAATAAACTGATACAGCACAACATCCTTTCAATTCAAAGGGCTTTATTGGCATGGGAAACATGTTTACATTGCCAAAGCAAGTAAAACAGATAATAAACAAAAGTGAAATAAAACACTCAAAAAGGAACAGTAAACATTAAACACAAGTTTCAAAAGAATAGAGACATTTAAAATGTCATTATGGCTATGTACAGTGCTGTAACGATGTGCAAATAAATAAACATAAATACGGGTTGAATTTACAATGGTGTTTGTTCTTCACCAGTTGCTCTTTTCTAGGGGCAACAGATCACAAATCTTGCTGCTCTGTTCGCACACTGTGGTATTTCACCCAATATAGTGGTTCCCAAACATTTTATAGTCCCGTACCCCTTCAAACATTCAACCTCCAGCTGCGTACACCAGGTTCAGAGCACTCTCAAATGTTGTTTTTTGACATCATTGTAAGCCTGCCACACACACACAATACGATACATTTATTAAACATAAGAATGAGTGTGAGTTTTTGTCACAACCCGGCTCGTAGAAAGTGACAAAGAGCACTTATAGGACCAGGGCACAAATAATAATATAATTATAATCAATCATTTTGCTCTTTATTTAGCCATCTTACATATAAAACCTTATTTGTTCATCAAAAATTGTGAATAACTCACCACAGGTTAATGAGAAGGGTGTGCTTGAAAGGATGCACATACCTCTGCAATGTTGAGTGTTATTGGAGAGAGTCTCAGTCTTAAATCATGTTCTACAAGCAGTCTATGCCTGTATTTAGTTTTCATGCTAGTGAGGGCCGAGAATCCACTTTCACAAAGGTAAGTGGTTGCAAAGGCCATCAGTGTCTTAACAGCACAATTTGCCAAGGCAGGATACTCTGAGCACAGCCCTATCCAGAAATCTGGCAGCGGCTTTTGATTAAATTACATTTTCACAGAACCGCTTGTTGCAATTTAGATGAGGCTCTCTTGTTCAGATATTGGTAAGTGGACTGGAGGCAGGGCATGAAAGGGATAACGAATCCAGTTGTTTGGGTCGTCCATTTCGAAAGTACCTGCGTAATTGCGCACCCATCTCACTCAGGTGCTTCGCTATATCACATTTGACATTGTACGTAAGCTTGAGTTCATTTGCACACAAAATATATACAATGATGGGAAGACCTGTGTGTTGTCCTTGTTAATGCAGACAGAGAAGAGCGCCAACTTCTTAATCATAGCCTCAATTGTGTCCCACACAGTGAATATAGTTGTGGAGAGTCCCTGTAATCCTAGATTCAGATCATTCAGGAGAGAAAAAACATCACCCAGATAAGCCAGTCGTGTGAGAAACTCGTCATCATGCAAGCAGTCAGACAAGTGAAAATTATGGTCAGTAAAGAAAACTAAGCTCGTCTCTCAATTCAAAAATACGTGTCAAAACTTTGCCCATTGATAACCATTGCCCATTGTAAAAGCGTTACATGGTCGCTGCCCATATCATTGCATATTGCAGAAAATACACGAGAGTTCAGGGGCCTTGCTTTAACAAAGTTAACCATTTTCACTGTGGTGTCCAAAACGTGTTTCAAGCTGTCAGGCATTCCCTTGGCAGCAAGAGCCTCTCAGTGGATGCTGCAGTGTACCCAACTGGCGTCGGGAGCAACTGCCTGCGCGCGCGTTACCACTCCACTATGTCTTATTAATTATTTGACTAGGCTACCTGTATTTGACATTGTGTTGTTATTTCGCTGAACACTAGATGGTTTAATTTTATTTTTGGCAAAAAAAACATCACCCAAATGTATAGCCCTGATGGAAAATCTAAATGGGCAGTTTTAAAATGTGAATCACATTTTTATTTGGCGTACCCCTGATGGCATTGCGCATTCCCCAGTTTGGGAATAGCTGACCCAATAGATATGGTAGTATATCAAAATTGTATTTGTGTATTTTGTGGGCAGTGTGCACATTGCCTGTCTTCTCTTGAGAGCCAGGTCTGCCTACAGCGGCCTCTCTCAACAGCAAGGCTATGCTCACTGTACATAGTCTGGACATAGTCAAAGCTTTCCTTAATTTTTGGTCACTCAAGGTGGTCAGGTAACAGGAGACGCTGACCATTCTCCTGCAGATGGGTGTAAAACTAGTAAAATAAATGTATGTTTATTTGAATGGGCGAGGGAGAAATAACTTGTAGTCTGTATATATGAATGGACAACGCCATCAATCACGTGACACCATTCATTCCTATGTGAAGACTCACTAGTGCATTGAAGCCAAAGGAAGTTGGTTAAGATGGCTTCTCATGGAGACATAAAATGCGCAGATTGAGCTACTCCAGGAGGTGACATTCCAGGCTAGCTCAGTGCTGCCCCTCTTATTGAATAACTCCAGTTGAAGGCCAACTGGGGTACTGCAGGCTGCCATTGGCAAGTCAATTATCCTCATAACTTCTTCTGTGGGATTTTTAGATAATCGGTTCAAGGACATACATCTGGTGTAGTAGAAGCAATTATTGGTACCATGATTGTCTTGGACACATGTTTTTATATACACAAAGATTGCCATTTTTTCATTCACTATAATGGGGGGATCCTGTTTTCTGAATGCAACGCCTGCAGTAAGCGGTTGGTCTTGAACTTACATGGCTTCAATGATAGGGGGCAGTCGTTCTCCACTTAGGCGGTAGTTCTATGAGGGAACCACCAGTGGGGGTACTAGGCTTCTAAATATAACAGAAGCATTGAGCCCAGTTCTGTTTCCCCCCTAATAGACTGGGGGGAAAATGTACAAAAAAAGAATGCTTTCCAGCCAGCATTTAAATGTTTTTATTTTATTTAAGGGCTAGTAAATAAATACACCTGGGCTAGGAACTTATCAGACTAAGCTACAGTTGTTTACAAACATTTCGCTACACCTGCAATAGCATCTGCTAAATATGTGTATGTGACCAATAAAATTAGATTTTGTCCTCTTCCACCTGTGGTCATGGTTGAAACGTCTGCCTGTTCACATCCCAAGCTCTGAGGCCATCGTCCTCCCAACACTCTCTAACCCCCAACAAATACTGTACTTTCCATAATATTTTGGCAGGGTGACATACAGTATGTTATCATAAGTTATGAGAAAGAGATGTTGGGGGAGATGGAGAGAGGGAGGGAGAGAGGGTCCATATTTTCCAATAACTGCTAGGGAGGGATTTTTGGAGAGGGGGGGGGGGGATCCGTTGATGTCCCTTGAGTTTAAATACTTCTGAGGTTAAATGTAGATCCAATTTGGTTACATCTAACCTCAACTAGGGAGGATAGAGAGAGAGGGTGTGAGAGAAGGAGCAAGAGAAAAAGAGAGATACGCAACTGCATGTTACACTCGAAGCGTGGGAAATGTTTTGTTGCGTGTCCCTAACGGAAAGGGAAAACTGTGCTATCCCCTGACCTTGGTCTCCATGGGGTTTAGATGCTCTATCCTCTGTGGATCACAGAGAGACCATCTCATAGGCCATTTCTCTGTTATTTCATTCAACTCACCATAAGACAAAGAAAATACTCAAATATCCTCAAATATGTATGACTTCCTACTGAGTGCCTGTTCATCACAGATATGTTCCACTCACAACATCAGAAATGTAAAAACCTTCTATAAAAATTGTCTATAGTTAATTCAAGAAAATTTGTATTTAATTTTTGTTAACCTGAACGTGTTGGCTAACCTTATCTCAATCCACGGGCTCTGTGTTAGATGAAGAGTGGCAGGAGACTGGACTGCTGTGACCTCAGCAAAGCTTTGACTTGGCCTCTCCTCTCTAAGATCAACTAACACTCTGATAGAGCCTCCACCTTCACGTTCTCTGCTTTTATTCCCCTCCTCTGCACTCTGTACCTGCGTGAGAAATCCCTTCTGCGCTCCCCTGAGAACATTCTGTTTCCTCTGAATAGAGGCACCCTTGATGAGGAACATAGTGATGAATATGAAGTAAGAAACAGACTGATGCTTTCTGGGAGACTGCACAAAACAAGCATCAGGTTATTTGTTGTTGTTTAGCTCTCCGAAATTAATCTCAGCATGCTTTGCATGTTGCTCCATGTTTCAATTTAACTCACATAGGACTGAGAAAATTAACGATCAGGCCTAATCTGCTCAATTCTGATACCAGGGAATGCTTGACATATTTCTACACAAGAGGTCCTGGTAATCAAGACAATATATTGAGAGGATAATCTGGCTTTCTAGCTTTGATAGCTATAGTACTGTACATCTCTATAATAGGGAGAATAACGAGAGACTACATGAAATGTGTTCAAGTCTTGCAGGCCCAACAAAGGGTGAAATCTCTCCTGTGAAAATATAATTTTGCTCAATACCTCAGATCTTATCTGACCTACAATAGTCCAAAAAGTATGCAGTTCTGGCCCACACAGTCAATTTAGTCAAATCTCTGTTAGATGTGTTCCTCTGTGTGAACCCCCTCCTCCCTCTCCCTGTCAGCCAGCCAAACACTATAGATTACAGTGAGCTCCATAGGCTACAGGGTATTTAAAATTCCACAAAGGGGATGTTACACAAGCACAACTCAGCCTTCCGTTCCCCTCGCCATCTCCAAGATCACACAAGTGGTCACCTCAGACTGCAGCCATTTTCCATTATAACTTTAGTTTGGTTTGGCCGTTTTCTAACTCGCCTCTTTAAGGGCAAGCAGTCTGATCTGCATGCTTCTTCTGCTAAACCAAACACATTGAGACTTCAGGCCCAGATTGAATGTTTTGCCATAATCATCCTCATTATTATGTGGAGAGACATCGGTTTCATCAGACACTGAGGTAGAGGTCTTCTGATTATCGTTAGTGCATTTTGTCCTTGATAACAACACATGGAAAATAAGTTGAGGTTCCTTAAGTAATACAGGTGGTGTGATTCCTGTTTCTTACCCTGTATGCTTGGTTTTTGGTTCTTGCTCATGATTGCTACTGCAATAAACAGCATCAGTGCCTACCAAATATACAGTAATTACAGTTGAAGTCAGAAGTTTAGCCAAATACATTTAAACGCAGTTTTCACAATTCCTGACATTTAATCCTAGTAAAAATTCCCTGTCTTAGGTCAGTTAGGATCACCACTATTTTAAGAATGTAAAATGTCAGAATAATAGCAGAGAGAATGATTTATTTCATCACATTCCCAGTGGGTCAGAAGTTTACATACACTCAATTAGTATTTCGTAGCATTCCCTTTAAATTGTTTAACTTGGGTCAAACGTTTCGGGTAGCCTTCCACAAGCTTCCCACAATAAGTTGGGTGAATTTTGTCCCATTCCTCCTGACAGAGCTGGTGTAACTGAGTCAGGTTTGTAGGCCTCCTTGCTCGCACACACTTTTTCAGTTTTGCCCACAAATTTTCTATAGGACTGAGGTCAAGGCTTTCGAATACCTTGACTTTGTTGTCCTTAAGCCATTTTGCCACGACTTTGGAAGTATGCTTGGGGTCAATATCCATTTGGAAGACCTATTTGTGACCAAGCTTTAACTTCCTGACTGATGTCTTGAGATGTTTCTTCAATATATCCACATAATTTTCCTACCTCATGATGCCATCTATTTTGTGAAGTGCACCAGTCTCTCCTGCAGCAAAGCACCCCCACAACATGATGCTGCCACCCCCGTGCTTCATGGTTGGGATGGTGTTCTTCGTCTTGCAAACGTCCCCCTTTTTCCTCCAAACATAACAATGGTCATTATGGCCAAAACAGTTCTATTTTTGTTTCATCAGAACAGAGGACATTTCTACAAAAAGTACAATCTTTGTCTCCATGTGCAGTTGCAAACCGTAGTCTGGCTTTTTTATGGCAGTTTTGGAGCAGTGGCTTCTTCCTTGCTTAGTGGCCTTTCAGGTTATGTCGATATAGGACTCGTTTTACTGTGGATATAGATAATTTTGTACCTGTTTCTTCCAGCATCTTCACAGGGTCCTTTGCTGTTGTTCTGGGATTGATTTGTACTTTTCGCATCAATGTATATTCATCTCTAGGAGACAGAACGCGTCTCCTTCCTGAGTTGTATGCCGGCTGCGTGGTCCGATGGTGTTTATACTTGCGTACTATTGTTTGTACAGATAAACGTGGTACCTTCAGGCGTTTGGAAATTGCTCCCAAGGATGAACCAGACTTGTGGAGGTCTACAATTTTTTTCTGAGGTCTTGGCTGATTTCTTTTGATTTTCCCATGATGTCAAGCAAAGAGGCACTGAGGTTGAAGGTAGGCCTTGAAATACATCCACAGGTACACCTCCAATTGTCTCAAATGATGTCAATTAGCTTATCAGTAGCTTCTAAAGCCATGACATCTTTTTCTGGAATTTTCCAAGCTGTTTAAAAGGCACAGTCAACTTAGTGTATGTAAACTTCTGACCCACTGGAATTGTGATACAGTGAAATAATCTGTCTGTAAACAATTGTTGGAAAAATTACTTGTGTCATGCACAAAGTAGATGTCCTAACCGACTTGCTGTCACGACTTCCGCCGAAGTCGGCCCTTCTCCTTGTTCGGGTGGTGTTCGGCTTTCTAGTCACCGGCTTTCTAGTCACCATCGATCCATTTTTCATTTTTCGTTTTGTTTTGTCTGTATTATACACACCTGGTTTCAATTCCCCCATCATGTTCCCTATTTAACCCTCTGGCTTTCATTTCTGTTTTGTCCGTGATTGTTTGTGCGTTAGGTGTTGTGGTTGATACGTGTATGTATCTGTTTATTTCCATTTGTGGAAATTGTGCATTAATTTTGAGTAAATCACTGTGGTTTCGCTCAACACCTGTGTCCTGCGTTTGACTCCGAAAATTCTCCGCACACAACCCTGACAGAATCACGGACCATACTTCAAATGGAGTCAGCAGGCGCAGCCAGCCCTTCTCTCCAAGTAGAGGAGCAGGTTCAACAGCACGCGACCATGTTGCATAGTTTAGGGACAGCCATGGATCGCGTGCTGCAAACTATGGACAGATGGGAGAGAGGAGGTCTCCCAGTAGATCATACCCCAGCACCAACACCCGCACCTCCACCTACACCACCATCCATCCCTCCACCGGTCGGAACCAGTGGAATTCGGCTCTCGCTCCCAGGAGCGTATGATGGAACAGCAGCCGGGTGTCAGGGTTTCCTCCTACAGCTGGAGCTATACCTGGCCTCTGTTCATCCGTCCCCTTCGGGACACGAGAGGGTGGGCGCCCTCATCTCCTGTCTGACTGGTAAAGCCCTGGAGTGGGCCAACGCCATCTGGGGAGGAGAGGGATCTACCCGAGATAACTATGATGACTTCTCTCGCCGCTTCCGGGCCGTCTTTGATCATCCACCTGAAGGGAGAGCGGCGGGAGAGCGATTGTTCCATCTAAGGCAGGGGATGAGGAGCGCTCAAGATTTCGCCTTGGACTTCCGTACTCTGGCCGCTGGTGCGGGATGGAGTGAGCGGGCCCTGATCGACCACTACAGGTGTAGTCTACGAGAGGACGTTCGTAGGGAGCTAGCCTGCAGGGACACCACTCTCAACCTGGACCAGCTGGTGGATTTATCTATCCGGCTGGATAACCTGTTGGCCTCCCGCGGGCGTCTAGATCGGGGTCCGCACATTCCATTACCCAGCTCCTTGGATCCAACCCCTATGGAGTTGGGAGGGGCTGCTAGGAGGGAGACCGGAGGGGGAACCACTCCATGTACCAACTGTGGACGCAGAGGGCACACTGCTGTCCGG
The DNA here is from genome assembly GCF_016432855.1 of Salvelinus namaycush. Taxonomy (NCBI): domain Eukaryota; kingdom Metazoa; phylum Chordata; class Actinopteri; order Salmoniformes; family Salmonidae; genus Salvelinus; species Salvelinus namaycush. Next base: position 29,219,250 of record NC_052316.1, on the reverse strand, counting down.
TGCTGGGGTGTTTCTCCTGGAAGTCGAGGTAGCAGGCGGAGCACTGGTGGGTCGTCTCAGGTGAGTAGGCACATAACTCACCAAGAGCCTTCTGTTGCACACATGTGGTTATCTATAGAATTTCCTGAGTTTTCCCCACATTCCCAGCATAAGGCGCTAGTAGATTCAGGCGCAGCTGGGAACTTTATTGACCGCTCTTTGGCTCATAGCTTAGGGATCCCTATTATTCCGGTTGATGTTCCCTTCCCTGTACATGCCTTAGATAGTCGTCCTTTGGGGTCGGGGCTGGTTGGGGAGGTCACAGCGCCCATCGCTATGAGAACGCGGGGGGATCACGAGGAGAGAATTAGTCTCTTTCTGATCGACTCTCCTGCATTTCCTGTTGTGTTGGGTCTTCCCTGGTTGGCCTCTCATGATCCGATTATTTCGTGGCAACAGAGGGCTCTCAAGGGATGGTCCTGTCAGTGTTCAGGGAGGTGTGTAGGTGTTTCCTTAGGTGCCACTACGGTGGAAAGTCCAAACCAGGTTTCCACCATGCACATTCCTCCCGAATATGCCGATTTGGCACTCGCCTTCTGTAAGAAGAAGGCGACTCAATTACCACCCCATCGACCGGGGGATTGTGTGATAGATCTCTTGGTAGACGCTACACTTCCCAGGAGTCACGTGTATCCTCTGTCACAGGAGGAGACGGTGGCTATGGAGACATATGTCACCGAATCTCTGGGACAGGGATACATTCGGCCTTCCATCTCACCTGTCTCCTCGAGTTTCTTTTTCGTGAAGAAGAAGGATGGAGGTTTGCGCCCGTGTATTGATTATCGCGGATTGAATAAGATCACGGTAAAATACAGTTACCCGCTACCACTTATAGCGAGTATGACCGAGTCATTACACGGGGCGCGCTTCTTCACAAAATTGGACCTCAGGAGCGCTTACAACCTGGTGCGTATCAAGGGGGGAGATGAGTGGAAGACAGCATTTAGCACCACTTCTGGGCATTATGAGTACCTCGTCATGCCGTACGGGTTAATGAATGCTCCATCAGTCTTCCAATCCTTTGTGGATGAGATCTTTAGGGACCTGCACGGTCAGGGTGTAGTGGTGTATATAGATGACATTCTAATATATTCCGCTACACGCGCCGAGCATGTGTCCCTAGTGCGCAGGGTGCTTGGTCGACTGTTGGAGCATGACCTGTACGTCAAGGCTGAGAAATGTCTGTTCTTCCAACAGTCCATCTCCTTCTTAGGGTACCGCTTTTCAGCGTCAGGGGTAGAGATGGAGAATGACCGCATTTCAGCCGTGCGTAATTGGCCGACTCCAACCACGGTAAAGGAGGTGCAGCGTTTTTTAGGGTTTGCCAACTACTACCGGAGATTTATCCGGGGTTTTGGGCAGGTAGCGGCTCCCATTACCTCACTGCTGAAGGGAGGACCGGTGCGACTGCAGTGGACAGTTGGGGCGGACAGGGCGTTTGGTCACCTGAAGGCTCTGTTTACCTCAGCTCCCGTGCTGGCTCATCCTGATCCTTCCTTAGCATTCATAGTTGAGGTGGACGCGTCCGAGGCGGGGATAGGGGCTGTGCTGTCTCAGCGCTCGGGTACGCCACTAAAACTCCGCCCCTGTGCATTCTTTTCGAAGAAGCTCAGCCCGGCGGAGCGAAACTATGATGTGGGGGACCGGGAGTTGCTGGCTGTTGTCATGGCTCTGAAAGCGTGGAGACATTGGCTTGAGGGGGCAAGACACCCTTTTCTCATTTGGACTGACCACCGCAATCTGGAGTACATCCGGGCGGCGAGGAGAATGAACCCTCGCCAGGCAAGGTGGGCCATGTTTTTCACCCGTTTTGATTTCACCCTTTCCTACAAACTAGGTTCCCAGAACGTTAAGGCAGACGCACTGTCCCGGCTGTATGATACAGAGGAGAGGTCCTCAGATCCCACTCCCATCATTCCAGCCTCTCGCCTGGTGGCACCGGTGGTATGGGAGGTGGACGCGGACATCGAACGGGCGTCACGTTCAGAGCCCATTCCACCTGACTGTCCAGCTGGGCGTATGTACGTTCCGTTTGATGTCCGCGATCGTTTGATCTGTTGGGCTCATACGTCACCCTCCTCTGGTCATCCTGGTATCGGACGGTGCGCTGCCTTGCGGGGAGGTACTGGTGGCCCACTTTAGCTAAGGACGTGCGGGTTTATGTGTCCTCCTGTTCGGTATGTGCACAGTGCAAGGCACCTAGACATCTGCCCAGAGGGAAATTACAACCCCTTCCCGTTCCACAGCGACCGTGGTCACACCTATCGGTGGATTTTGTGACGGATCTTCCCCCGTCACAGGGCAACACCACGATCCTGGTCGTTGTGGATCGGTTTTCTAAGTCCTGCCGTCTCCTTCCTTTGCCCGGTCTCCCTACGGCTCTACAAACTGCGGAGGCTCTGTTCACCCACGTATTCCGGCACTACGGGGTGCCTGAGGATATAGTGTCTGATCGGGGTCCCCAATTTACGTCTAGAGTCTGGAGGGCGTTTATGGAACGCCTGGGGATCTCGGTCAGCCTTACCTCAGGTTTCCACCCCGAGAGCAACGGGCAGGTGGAAAGAGTCAACCAGGATGTGGGTAGGTTTCTGAGGTCCTATTGTCAGGACCGGCCGGGGGAGTGGGCAGCTTACATCCCCTGGGCGGAGATGGCCCAAAACTCCCTCCGCCACTCCTCTACCAACCTATCCCCATTTCAGTGTGTGCTAGGTTACCAGCCGGTCCTGGCACCATGGCATCAGAGCCAGATTGAGGCTCCTGCGGTGGATGAATGGTTTCGGCACTCAGAGGAGACTTGGAACGCTGCCCATGTGCGGTTACAACGGGCCATCAGGAGACAAAAGGCGAGTGCCGACCGCCACCGCAGTGAGGCCCCGGTGTATGCACCGGGGGATCGGGTCTGGCTCTCGACCCGAAACCTACCCCTTCACCTGCCCTGCCGGAAGCTGGGTCCGCGGTTTGTGGGGCCATTTAAAGTCCTGAGGAGACTGAACGAGGTTTGTTATAGGTTACAACTCCCCCCTGATTACCGTATTAATCCCTCGTTCCATGTGTCTCTCCTCAGGCCGGTGGTGGCTGGTCCGCTCCAGCAGTCTGAGGTGCGGGAGGTCCCTCCGCCCCCTCTTGACATCGAGGGGGTCCCGGCGTATATCGTAAGGGCCATCATGGATTCTAGACGTCGGGCGAGGGGCCTTCAGTACCTCGTGGAGTGGGAGGGGTACGGTCCGGAGGAGAGATGCTGTGTACCGGTGGAGGACATTCTAGATCCATCCATGTTACAAGAGTTTCACCGTCTCCACCCGGATCGCCCTGCACCTCGCCCTCCGGGTCGTCCCCGAGGCCGGTGTCGTCGCGCTGCTGGAGCCGCGCGTCAGGGGAGGGGTACTGTCACGACTTCCGCCGAAGTCGGCCCTTCTCCTTGTTCGGGTGGTGTTCGGCGGTCGACGTCACCGGCTTTCTAGTCACCATCGATCCATTTTTCATTTTTCGTTTTGTTTTGTCTGTATTATACACACCTGGTTTCAATTCCCCCATCATGTTCCCTATTTAACCCTCTGGCTTTCATTTCTGTTTTGTCCGTGATTGTTTGTGCGTTAGGTGTTGTGGTTGATACGTGTATGTATCTGTTTATTTCCATTTGTGGAAATTGTGCATTAATTTTGAGTAAATCACTGTGGTTTCGCTCAACACCTGTGTCCTGCGTTTGACTCCGAAAATTCTCCGCACACAACCCTGACACTTGCCAAAACTATAGTTTGTTAACAAGAAATGTGTGGAGTGGTTGAAAAATGAGTTTTAATGACTCCAACCTAATTGTATGTAAACTTCCGACTTCAACTGTATACACTCGCTTATACATTATGCCTGTGGAACAAAGTTCATATTTATCCTACTGACAAAGTGCTCTACGGAACAAATCAAATAGTGCCTAATGGCATCTATAAACTACTTACATTGAATTCAGAAAGTGTTCAGACCCCTTGACTTTTTTCACATTTTGTTACGTTACAGCCTTAATTTAAATGTATTCTATTGTTTTTATTCCTCATCACTCTACACATAATACCCCCAAAAGACAAATCAAAAACAGGTTTTTAAAATACGGAAATATCACATTTACATACAGTACCAGTCAAAAGTTAGGACACACTTACTCATTCAAGGGTTTTTCTTTATTTTTTACTATTTTCTACATTGTAGAATAATAGTGAAGAGATCAAAACTATGAAATAACATATATGGAATCATGTAGTAACCAAAAAAAAGTGTTTTTTGTCCATTAAATGCTGATGCTCCAGATACCCAACTAGTCTAAAGAAGGCCAGTTTTATTGCTTTTTATTTAGGACAACATTTTTCAGCTGTGCTAACATAATTGCAAAAGGGTTTTCTAATGATCAATTAGCCTTTTCAAAATGATAAACTTGGATTAGCTAACACAACGTGCCGTTGGAACACAGGAGTGATGGTTGCTGATAATGGGCCTCTGTAGGCCTATGTAGATATTCCATAAAAAATCTGCCATTTCCGGCTACAATAGTCATTTACAACATTAACAATGTCTACACAGTATTTCGGATCAATTTCATGTTATTTTAATGGACAAAAAAATGTGCTTGTCTTTCAAAATCAAGAACATTTCTAAGTGACCCCAAACTTTTGAACGGTAGTATATTTTAGATTTTAGATTCTTCAAAGTTACCATCCTTTGCCTTGATGACAGCTTTGAGCACTCTTGGCATTCACTCAACCAGCTTCATGAGGCAGTCACATGGAATGCTTTTCATGGTATGCCTTGTTAAATGTTCATTTGTGGAATTTCTTTCCTTAATGCGTTTGAGCCAATCAGTTGTGTTGTGACAAGGTAGGGGTGGTATACAGAAGATAGCCCTATTTGGTAAAAGACCAAGTCCTATTATGGCAAAACCAAATAAGCCAAGAGAAACAACAGTCCATCCAATGAAATATTGTGTCCAAACTTTTGACTGGTACTGAAAGTATTCAGACCCTTTACCCATTACTTTGTTGAAGCACCTTTAGCAGTGATTACAGCCTTGATTTTTCTTGGGTATGACACTACAAGCTTGGCACACCTGTGTATGGGGAGTTTCTCCCATTCTTCTCTTCAGATGCTCTTAAGCTTTGTCAGGTTGGATGGGGAGCGTCGCTGCACAGGTATTTTCAGGTCTCCAGAGATGTTCGATCAGGTTCAAGTCCCTTTCAGAGACATTTCCCGAAGCCACTCCTACGTTGTCTTGGCTGTGTGCTTAGGGTCGTTGTCCTGTTGGATGGTGAACCTTCGCCCCAGTCTGAGGTCCGGCAAGCGGTACCGGAGTGCTAAGTCTAGGACCAAAAGGCTCCTTAACAGCTTCTACCCCCAAGCCATAAGACTGCTGAACAATTAATCAAATGGCCACCGGACTATTACATTGACCCCACCCCCCACCCCTCCATTTGTTTTGTACACTGCTGCTACTCGCTGTTTATTATCTATGCATAGTCACCTCACCCCTACCTACATGTACAAATTACCTCAACTAACCTGTACCCCCGCACACTGACTCGGTACCGGTACCCCCTGTATATAGCCCCGTTATTGTTATGTTATTGTGTTACTTTTTATAATTTTTTACTTTAGTTTATTTGGTAAATATTTTTTGAACTCTTTCTTGAACTGCACTGTTGGTTAAGGGCTTGTAAGTAAGAATTTCACGGTAAGCTCTACACTTACCGTCAAATAAAGTTTGATTTGACTGCTCTGGAGCAGGTTTTCATCAAGGATCTCTCTGTACTTTGCTTCGTTCATCTTTCCCTCGATACTGACTAGTATCCCAGTCCCTGCCGCTGAAAAACATCCCCACAGAATGATGCTGCTACCACCATGCTTCACCGTAGGGATGGTGCCAGGTTTCCTCCAGATATGACGCTTGGCATTCAGGCCAAAGAGTTCAATCTTGGTTTCATCAGACAAGAGAATATTGTTTCTCATGGTCTTAGTCCTTTAGGTGCCTTTTTGGCAAACTCCAAGAGGCTGTCATGTGCCTTTTACTGAGGAGAGGCTTCTCTACCATAAAGGCCTGATTGGTGGAGTGCTCCAGAGATGGTTGTCCTACTGGAAGGTTCTCCCATCTCCACAGAGGAATTCTGGAGTTTGGCCGGGTGGCCAGCTCTAGGAAGAGTCTTGGTGGATCCAAACTTCTTCCATTTAAGAATGATGGAAGCCACTGTGTTCTTGGGGACCTTCAATGCTGCAGACATTTTTTTGTACCATTCCCCAGATCTGTGCCTCGACACAATCCTGTCTCGGAGCTCTGCGGACAATTCCTCATGGCTTGGTTTTTGCTCTGACATGCACTGTCAACTGTGGGACCTTATATAGACAGGTGTGTGCCTTTCCAAATCATGTCCAATCAATAGAATTTACCACGGGTGGACTCCAATCAAGTTGTAGAAACATCTCAAGGATGATCAACGGAAACAGGATGCACCTGAGCTCAATTTCGAGACTCATAGCAAAGGGTGTGAATACTTATGTAAATAAGGTATTTCAGTTTTTATTTGTAAACATTTCTACATTTACATTTACATTTAAGTCATTTAGCAGACGCTCTTATCCAGAGCGACTTACAAAAAAAAGTAAAAACCTGTTTTCACTTTGTCATTATTGGCTATTGTGTGTAGATTGATGAGGGGAAAAAATAACTTCATCCATTTTATAATAAGGCTGTAACGCAACAAAATGTGGAAAAAGTCAAGGGGTCTGAGTACTTTCCCGAAGGCACTGTATATCTCTATAAAAAATGTTTTATAGAGCCACTTAAAACCCTTTAGACTGATACCGTCCTTTCATTTGTGGTGGAAACTCATTTTTCTCTCAATGAGGATTCATTTATTTCTCTAAGGAGAGGAATGATAACTCAAATATCTATTTATCTCCTGGCCTGTATTTAGCTTTGGCTACACTTGCATAATGGGAAAGAGAGAGAGGCATTGTAATTTAAAAGCAAATAATTTTAAGCAGGCGGGTTCTCCGGAAAAGCCTTTGCAAATAAACCTCCTTTATCTAAGCAATTAATGGTGCTGTGGGAAAAGCCATTTAATTTCCTCTCTCTTCTGGCCTGTGATAGCATTCTGGAGAAACATGACACCTTTGTAGGAATCCATCCAGGCCTGCCTGTCCTGGGTCAAGTCCAGTCCAGTTTTGAACAGTTTAAAAGTGTTGAGATCACTGGTGTAGCTCACACCCACACGATTTGGGGGCCCCATCTTCATCTTTTTCAGGTTGGGGTCCCCTCGAAGATCAGGCTCCGCAGATTGTATATGAACACGTATGTTTTTATTTATTCTATTACAGGAAATGTACTTTCAAACTGCAACATTTTCTCTTAGACTCATGGCAAAATGTGTAGAATAGCAGGAAAATAACTCTAAAACAACAAAATTTTCACTCGACCTCATTGCAAAATGACTAAAATAGCATGAGATTAGCTAAAAAAACGCACATTTTTCTCTCTGCTTGGAAATTGCGGGCTTCCTTGCTAAACTGTGCTACGCCACTGGTGGAGATAGCATTGGAAATAACAACGTGATTCAGAGGAGTTGGGTTAAATCCTTTCCTTACCTTGGCATCCCATTTGGTTTCATTGATCAAGCCTAGTCTCCATTCCATTAGTTTCATTCATACAGCCTCCATGATGATGCTTGTTCTATGGTAATCTGCTTTATCAGCCTCTCTTGCTGTTGACCTTTGCCAAGGAGGAAGTAAAACATCAGAGGGGCAGTCTGAGAGCCACGCTAAGGCACTCAAGGAGTCATAACAAAGCACAGAGATTACAGCAGGATTGGTGCTCTGTGGTATTTCTGGAGAAATGTCAATGTGAGATTACACTCGCCTTCCTGTTTCGTCAAACACTCTGGCACCAGGAAGCCTGATAAATTCTGATTTCCCAGGAAACCAGTTATTATGGCAAATACCACGGCTTATTGCACTTAAACGACCAAATAACAACATGATTATTCATGTTAAGTGGAGATGGAGATTTGAACGATACTTCCATTTTTGGAGGGTTTTAGAAATTATAACTGGACAACTTGTTCTTTCTTCAGATCCCTTAGAAGTGAGGTGATTTTACAAATAGTTCTATTGTACTATAAAATATCCACGCAGGTGTTCTGCCTACTCTTTGAAGTTTGATTGGAATTGCATTCCAAATATTGTACCAAGATTAAAGTCAGATTTCATCCAAACTGAAATCAATAACACGGTAATAAAACATATGACCTCATTCACATGATGTAACCGAAGTTCAGATAACCTGCTGCCAACATTACAGTTATTGAATCTTCATCTTGGTGATAGAGCATAATGTGAGGGTTGAAATACTTGGCCTCGCTTTACATTACAAGACCATGTATTTGCTAGTTTAACTAACTACCATGTAGTACATAGTTAATACGTAATTACACCATTTGTAGTACCACTTATTCATTACGTCCAAATAGTTAACGCATCTGGACCATTTTACAGAATCCTGTCTAATTGCTCTCCATATAAGCACAAACTGTATGTGAAATGACAACTAACAACGAAAACAATGACATCCCAGCCAGTGGGGTTGCATGGCAGTGTTTTCCCTTGGCAGACCTTTCTTTGGGTCATTACATCTCTAAGCTGAGCATAGAGCATATGTCCATGGAACAAACAAACTGCCCGGCTGCCAACTGGTCCATGTTTATTTGAACTGCATTATAACTATCGTCTTTGGCAGTTTGGGCTTCCAGTAAAGTCTGTAATCAAAACAAAGCTTTTGTGGTTTTGTATGCTTACATGGTCTCTGATCCGTTACCACTGATGTTGCTGCCTAGAGCACACAAACACTTTCCAAACATGCTAGCTTTTGATGGAGCTGCCACTAACAGAGAAAGTTATTTTGCTTTTTTTCTCAACCCCCATCTGCCTGACACAGTGCTGCTGTTCTACTGAGGCGGGGAAAATTGGGGAAAATGTATTGTTCACCATGTCATCAAGATAAGCCAAGCTGCTTGGTGCCCCTTTATGGTCCACTTGAGAACATGCCAGATGCCATTCTGTTATCAACAATACTGAACCAATTTCCCTCTCTTCAGTGTCCATTTCTACAAACAAATGATCTGTCCATAGTCCAATATGTCACTGTTTATGTCTGGAGGTCTATAGATTAGATCCATAGCCTACATGTTCTATAGACAACACAGCACACATGGAGCAAAGACAAGTTAGCAAGTCTCAACGAATCTGGTCAAAATATTAATTCTTTGGCCTTTGTTATTCTAACTCAGGGGAAAACGTTATCAAGAAAGTTTGATATTTCAGTAGAACAATGTTAAGCCCCTTGTTTATGTAACTGGTGTGGTCCTGGATTGTCTGGGACAGGAACGGCACCTTCTCCTATTCAGGAAACTGGCCTCTGTTTTCCGTGTGCTCTCCAAATATCCCTCCCTGCCAAGCAGCCTGGTCTCTATAGCATGGCTACCGGCTGTAAATCCTGTTCCGTCGACCAGAGAATGGTATTGTTTTAGTTCCTGTCTTGGATCCTATTCAGAGATGCTCTCCAGCATCTCTGAGCCAAATTAAGGGTTCTCTTTTTTTCTTTGTACACAGAATGTTCTTCAGACAGTAGAAGGATCAGACTGTATGTCATGTTTACTTGTTCTTTGAGTATCATGAGTGTGTAATTGCAATTTTCCAAGCTTGTTCATCTTTTGTTTTTGATATTTGTTGTATTTTCTTCCCCATGTTCTTCTCAGAAGATTCCTCACATCAGATTTGGAGGGATTGTTTACTTTCAATGTACTGTAAACATGCAGATGAAGCATAAATGGTACCAAGGGACTGATTTACTGCATTATGGTAATTTGTTCAAAGCAACTAACGGTTAACATTTATTGAATATATGTTGGACTTGTGGCAATTTAACCTCTAAAATGCCAGCACCATGATCCAACAAACCATGCTGATGTCAGCCATGTTATTGTGTGAGAAGTTGTTACAAGTTTTAAACAATTATTTTATTTAACCTTTATTTAACTATTATTTAACTAGCAAGTCAGTTAAGAACAAATACTTATTTACAATGATGGCCTACCAAAAGGCAAAAGGCTTCCTGCGGGGACAGGGCCTGGGCTTAAAACTAGTCTCTAGTTTGAGAAACAGACGCCTCACAAGTCCTCAACTGGCAGCTTCATTAAATAGTGCCCGCAAAACACCAGTCTAAATGTCAACAGTGAAGAGGCGACTCCGAGATGCTGGCCTTCTAGGCAGAGTTGCAAAGATAAAGCCATATCTCAGACTGGCCAATAAAATGAAAAGATTAAGGTGGGCAAAATAACACAAACACTGGACAGAGGAACTCTGCCTAGAAGGCCAGCATCCTGGAGTCGCCTCTTCACTGTTGACGTTGAGACAGGTGTTTTGCGTGTACTATTTAATGAAGCTGCCAGTTGAGGACTTTTATGCATCTGTTTCTCAAACTAGACACTATAATGTACTTGTCCTCTTGCTCAGTTGTGCACCGGGGCCTCCCACTCTTTCTATTCTGGTTAGAGCCAGTTGTTCTGTGAAGGGAGTAGTACACAGCATTGTACGAGATCTTCAGTTTCTTGGCAATTTCTTGCATGGAATAGCCTTAATTTCTCAGAACAAGAATCGACTGACGAGTTTCAGAAGAAAGTGCTTTGTTTCTGGCCATTTTGAGCCTGTAATCGAACACACAAATGTTGATGCTCCAAATACTCAACTAGTCTAAAGAAGGCCAGTTTTATTGCTTATTTAATTAGCACAACAGTTTTCAGCTGTGCTAACATAATTGCAAAAGGGTTTTCTAATGATCAATTAGCCTTTTAAAATCATAAACGTGTCATTGGAACACAGGAGTGTTTGCTGATGGTTGCTGATAATAGGCCTTCAATCCTATCAGTATCAACACATGCTCTAACTATGCACTTATTGAAAGTTCTCCTTACGTGGTGTTGTGGGAAATGCATGTGAGTTCTTCGGTCGTTATAGAAACAATGTATCCTTAAAACACTTGTAAGCTTAAATTCGGTCACTATCGGGAAACCAGGACCTGGCTATTAATTCATAGACACATGGCTATTTATACAAAACATGGATTCTCCCTTTAAAGAGGAGATGGAAACCTCAGTCAAACCTCAGTCTACTTGCTAGTGCCAAAGAAAGCTGGAGAGTGTGGGTGTGGCCTCTATGTCTACGCATACCATTACTTGTCAATGGGGAAATGCAATCACTGTTTACTATTGTCTTCTTGATTACAGCATGGTCAGTTACATTTGTCACACTGTCTAATCAACACAATGTTGCAAACAATTCAACACACAACTACTTTACATTGTTGTATTTCCAACATTTTATAAACTTCTTCTAACATGAGGTCCAGTCCTCTTGTAATAATTATATATGAACAAAAAATGACTGTCTCTAACTCCCATATGGATTATGGTTTGGTCTTTCACCTTGTTTTCTTAAATGGCTGTAGATGGGATATCTGTGACTGAACGTTTCCTATTTATAGCTAATGATGTTTGCTTTGTGTGATGGTTGAAAAGGCCTAGCATACATTGCTCAAATAGATCATGTTTATCTGAAAACATGTTTCTCCAGCTCCACTGGAGTTTGGGCCAGTCCTGGGACCCCCTGTTTGCAGTCGATACTCAAACTTGAATTCACAACTATTTTTTCTAATTGAGAAAGATAATCAAAAGGAATGGGAACACTTTATTTAAAGGTCCATAATAAACCATTTATAAGGCATTTACAGTTTGCTCACCATTTATTAAATCATTATGCCAACATTTGTAATATTAGTATGCTAATTATTCATACGTATATATATATATATATATATATATATATATGTATATATATATATATATATATATATATATATATATATATATATATATATATTTCCTTAAACATCCTGTTTTGTGTGATAATTGTTTTACCAGGTACCACAGGAATGTCTAGCAATGGCATGCCCATCTTTCATCTTTCTGTATTTATAAAGTTTAGATAGAGTACAAAAATACTTTACTAATGATTAGTAAATGGTTTATAAATGTGGGAGTAATTATTAATAAATGGTGAACACAATTTATAAATGCCTTTGTTTATTAAGGACCCTTCAAATAAAGTTTTACTAAAGTAATCTTGATTTGCGTGTTAATAAAAGGAATACTTCGGGATTTTGGCAATGAGTCAGATGAACTCATGGATATACTTTTCATGTCTCTGTGTCCAGTATGAAGGAAGTTAGAGGTAATTTCTCGAGCCAATTCTAATAGAGTTAGCACAATGAATGGAAGTCTATGGGTATCTACTAGCATGGATTTATCTAATAAATTACTTAACAAATTTCTCTTTCACCACCTGATCAGTGGTTGAGTTCAGTGCAACTTTTTTTTCTTTGTAAATGTAAGCATCTGATCCCAGATCTGTGGTTAGGGATTAACCTCTACTTCCAGCCATACCAGTTCTAGCAGACCACTTCTCATGCAGTCGACCCTGACTCCTCTGCCTGCAGTCGTAGACATCCGTTTCATTGGCTAATGCTCTTGTCCCAAAGCCAATAGGCTCTGTATATAAACTCCCCAAGAGTGCTGAAGGACAAAGTCAAAAAGAAAAGGGACTCTGAATCTTACGGTGGTGGACTCACTCAACAAAACATCAAAAAGGAAAACTTTATAAAATGTGTAAAGGATTAGCTGCGTTGCCCCAAACATGTCGGATAAGGTGAGATACCAAAAGCAGTATGCTCTTCTGTTTCTCTGAAAGGGTAATTTCTCCTATTTTTGCCTGAAATAAGCCCAGAGAAATTACATTCAAAACATTTCTGAGTTGATTTCTTAGTCAGAAAATGTTTGATCTATATTCAAAATCTGATTTCTGTATTTATAGTTTTTTTTTTCATTTTGTAAAAATGCTGAGATGTTTTTAGTATGGTTTAAATTATTGAAAGATTCTGTATGGTAATCTAGATTATTGTGAATATCGTTTGCTCTTCATTTTAAGACAAGTGGAAAGTTTAAAGTTTATTTAAATACTTGATCAAACATTTTCAACTGTCCAAAAAGTTACACGTTTCCAGTTGCAGAGATAAAGGTATTGTTTCATGATCTTAATACCTAGCATTTTGCTGACTGTATTCCCATTTGCAGCACCAACTCAGCTGCAGGTCAATTGCGTCCACATGCAAGACAGGAACATTTAGCCAAGCTGAAAAGCATAACAGAGGTTCACTATCTGCTCTTTGTCATCCTCTGGTCATGAATTTATAAAACAGCATAAGCAGCCAAAAGGGAAAGCGGAATCAGTATGATATACTGCACAGCCCTGTTCCTGTTAAATGGGTTGATTAATATAGTATTCATGCATATGATGTTTACTTCTATATTGAGTTATGGATTTCCTGAATCAGACTATTATCTGGAGAAGTATTTTTATGAAATAGTAGGAAGTTCATAAATAACTTATGGCGATAATGCAGGGCTGTTTTTCAAATAGGCATTCCCTGAAAGCCGCTCATCAGTCAAACAATTAGAACAGTTACCAGTTGATCAAAAACCCTAAATTTAAGATACAGTATATTATCCTTTTCATGGGTGATTTCTTTTTTAATTACACATCGTTACTTGGAGATGTCCTAAAAGAAAGTTGCCTAGACCAATGCTACTAACACGTCTAAAAATCGTAACAAATTATTTTCTTCTTCATGTGGGCTATCCTGATTTAAAATGTCAATGCCCTGAACTCCTGGGCAATCTCTTAATTACAGCTCTGGTTAGAATGAATATTCTGTAGAAACCCATGGAAATGTGTGGTCAGTCGTAGTTAGGGTTGAAAATTCCTGGAACTTTCAATAAATTCCTGGGTTTTCCAGAAATTGCAGTTGAAAGATCCCGGAGATAGGAGGGAATAAGCAGGATATCTGGAATCCTCCAACCAGGATTTCTGGAAAACCAGGAAATTGATTTAAAGTCCCTGGAATTTTGCAACCCTACCTGGAATCTATACTCTTAGAAAAATGGTGCTATCTAGAACCTAAAAGGATTCTTTGGCAGTCCTCATAGGAGAGCCCTTTGAAGAACCCTTTTTGGTTCCAGGTAGAACCCTTTCACCAGAGGGTTCTACGTGGAACCCAAAAGAGTTCTCCTTGGAACCAAAAAGGGTTCTATCTGGAACTAAAAAGGGTTCATCCTATGGGGACAGCCAAAGAACCCTTTTGGAACCCTTTTTTCTAAGAGTGTAGATGTAGTTGGGTGTCATCCCCGGTCAGGAACAACAAGGTCTGTCTTGCTAACAAGAGGCTGCACGTGTGTCTGCATGTGTGGCTGTGGTTTTAGTTGAGCCCATCTATTGATCGCTGACTACATGGATCGATGAAAGTAACAAAGAGGAATCAACTACGTGAGGCTCACCACGTCATGAATTATTGATCAGACTTTGTTTTGTTTAGTTGTCTCTGCTGTTTTTCTAACCTGAGTAATGGGAGCAGTAGATAATGATAAAGGTGGGTATTCTATTCAAAGTATTTTTGGTTTACTCACTCAAATGTTCTCTTTGTAAAAAAAAATATTTTGATTATTACCTTTTTGCAAATAGCAAGTAAAATTGTTAGTGTGTTATTGTGTCCAAAAAATATTGTGGACCTCTCTTTAAGTTTGAGATGGCTTAGAAGTGGGTATTTTGATTATTATGATTAATAGTTAACAGAATAAGCTGATTGAAGATTAAAATGAAAGTCATATTATAAAAATGACATAACCTTTTAGCCCTTTTACATGTTATGATTACATTATAGTGTAATCTAACTCCTGACACTGTGCCATTGAAAACAAAGGCTACATCACAGGACCTCTACTAATGGGTCTGATTCATCTGAGGATGTGTTTGTATAATCCTGGGTCTGAAAGGGTAAATTTAAGATCCAAATAAATGAATGTGTAGGCCTAGTTAATGATTAGTCCCTCCTTTTTGAGGTTGGGTACGTATTTTGCACTGTTGCTGATTGCTGTTCAACTTGTATTATATTGAACTTGATTGACTAGTTATAGCTATCTATGTCTCACTTGTTTTTTCTGAATACAATCTGCATTAGCCAAAGTCATTACTAGTGTTGTTATACTGATCTAACTCATGAATGTGTGCCATTTAAAACATTACAGCAACCTCCTAAATGGCCTTATTTCCTCATGACTTTCCTTTCTTAGGGCTAAAGAGATTAAGTCTAAGTTGGGGGTTCTCCTCCAGAAGCCTGAGAATGGCATTGACCTGATAATCCCATACCCAGAGAAACCAGAGAAGAAGCCAGAGAAGCTTCAGAAGTGAGTAGCACAGACAGTCCTCGCACACACAAAGATTAACAGGAACGCATTCTCTCTCGCGTGAGTGCGTGAACACACCTTATCGCTACATGGTCTGTCAGTTACATCCCTGACTCAGATTCAGTCAATTTTCAAGTGATAATTTTACTTCAAGTGCTCCTCAAAGGAGTGAAACGTTTAGGCCTTACTCTACTTCAAACAGTGTCAAATAGACAATTGTAAATTGCTTCCACTGCTTGGCTTTCATCTCCAGATCTGACTTAGAAAGAGAGGGAGAGCTTATCTCCGTGCCTGTGGAATGTCAGTATGCACGTTAGCCTCATAATTGATAGCCGTGCATGGACAGAGACCATTGCATGTACTGTATCAGATGGAGAGTTCAAAGGTTGAGACATCTCCATCCCAGGCACTGAAACTGACAAGACCAAGATAATGGTTGTTTATCACAAAAATGCATATACTGTACTATATGTGTTCAGTCTCTACAGTTTATCATGCACTACCTTCTACAGGGAAATAATCAGTTGTATGTATGATTATAGAAAGTGAGTGTTGAAGGAAGAGGAGAAAGAGAATGCAGGAGAGAGAGAATGAGGGGGAGAGAACATCCTGTGAAGTGTCACAGTAATGTTTACATATTAAATCATCTCCAAATTGACCCTAAATGCATTGCATACTGCGGCTTTGTCTTTCACTTAATTGTGTAACCTCTTACATAATGGATGTTTGCAAGCTATTTCCCCCACTAGCTCAGTAGAACAGCCATCAATAAAGATGAGATGCTGAAGGGCTCTCTCTCTCACTAGTGTGTGTGTGTGTGTGTGTGTGTGTGTGTGTGTGTGTGTGTGTGTGTGTGTGTGTGTGTGTGTGTGTGTGTGTGTGTGTGTGTGTGTGTGTGTGTGTGTGTGTGTGTGTGTGTGTGTGTGTGTGTGTGTGTGTGTTAGGGGGAGGGCAATCGAGAACCTCAATGACCTTACAGGGAGCAGTATGAAGAGGCTGTGAGTGACAAATTTCTGACCCTGGGGATAAAACACTCCGGGTGGGATTCTCTGAATCCAGCTGTTAACATGGCCTTCTGATAATGGGCTGACTTGGTGAAGATGAATAGGCAGGAAATATATTCCAACCAAAGGCTAGTTTTGTTTTGGCCTTCCAGAAGATAAGTTCTTCTCCTTCTTTGGTTAGTAAGGACTGACCGTGCTCATTTGCTTGTCTCATGTTAAATCAAGTTTACGGTGATTGACTAGAATATGTGGGTGTTGTATTGTGTAATATTGTGTTTGTGTGTTGTACAGGCCCATTCCTGAGGAGGCTTCTCAGTGGCGTGAGTCCCTGGACCATGTGCTGACCAACAGCTGTGAGTATGCCCAGATCTACAGGCATGTGCACGCAAGCACACCCACCCACACACAAACACACACACACACAACAAATAAGTCCTTACGAAAAGCCATGAGGTCTTGTGTAAAACTATATGTTTCTTCACCCCATCATATGAAACTTTACGAGTCATGCCAAATACAGAGCAGACAGACTAGTATAGGATTACAGTAACTCTGATGGTATTGATTACAGTAACTCTGATGGTATTCACTCTCGTTATCCAGATCCAGAGAAGTAACATTTCATAATCCATCTGTGGGCATAACATCTATATTGTGTAATAAATGAAACCTGTGTCTAAAATTAAACTGCTGGAAAATATGCCTTCCTCAAAGGCCTGGTCTAAATATTCCAGTGTGGTGCATTCCTCCAGGCTGTGTGTGTGTGTGTGTGTGTGTGTGTGTGTGCGTGTGCGTGCGTGCGTGCGTGCGTGCGTGCGTGCGTGCGTGCGTGCGTGCGTGCGTGCGTATGCCAGGAATCTCTCCTTACTCATAACATACAGTGCATTCTGTAAGTATTCTGACCCATTGACTTTTTCCACATTTCGTTACGTTACAGACTTATTTTAAAATTGATTAAGAAAAAATATTCTCATCAATCTACACACAATACCCCATAATGGCATTGCAAAAACAGGTTTTTAGAATTTTTGGAAAATGTATAAAAAAATAGACCCTTTACTCAGTACTTTGTTGAAGCACCTTTGGCAGCAATTACAGCCTTGGGTCGTCTTGGTTATAACGCTACAAGCAGTGTTTGGGGAGTTTCTCCCATTCTTCTCTGCAGCTCCTCTCAAGCCTTGTCAGGTTGGATGGGAAGCGTCGCTGTACAGCTAATTTCAGGTCTCGATTGGGTTCAAATCCGGGCTCTGGCTGGGCCACTCAAGGACATTCAGGTCACTCCTGCGTTGTCTTGGCAGTGTCTTAGGGTTAGTTGTCCTGTTGTAAGGTGAACCTTCACCCCAGTCTGAGCTCCTGTTTTCATCAAGGATCTCTCTGTACTTCCATCTTTCCCTCGATCCTGAAAAGTCTCCCAGTCCCTGCCACTCAAAAATATCTCCACAGCATGATGTTGCCACCACCATGCTTCACCATAGGGATGGTGCCAGGTATCCTCCAGAAGTGATGCTTGGCATTCAGGCCAAAGAATTCAATATTGGTTTCATCAGACCAGACAATCTTGTTTGACATGGTCTGAGAGTCCTTTAGGTGCCCTTTGGCAAACTCCAAGAGGGATGTCATGTGCCTTTTACTGAGGAGTGGCTTCCGTTTGGCCACTCTACCATAAAGGCCTGATTGGTGGAGTGCTGCAGAGATGGTTGACGTTCTGGAAGTTTCTCCCATCTCCACAGAGGACCTCTGGAGCTCTGTCAGAGTGACCATCGGGTTCTTAGTCACCTCCCTGACCAAGGCCCTTCTCCCCGATTGCTCAGTTTGGCCGGGCGGCCAGCTCTAGGAAGAGGCTTGGTGGTTCCAAACTTCTTCCATTTACAAATTTACGGAGGCCACTGTGCCTTGACACAATCCAGGCTCGGAGCTCTACGGTCACTTCCTTCGACCTCATGGCTTGGTTTTTGCTCTGACATGCACTGTCGACTGTGGGACCTTATATAGACCGGTGTGTGCCTTTCCAAATTATGTCCAATCAATTGCATTTACCACAGGTGGACTCCAATTAAGTTGTAGAAACATCTCAAGGATGATCAATGGAAACAGGATGCACCTGAGCTCAATTTTGAGTCTCATAGCAAAGGATCTGAATGCTTATGTATATAAGATATATACTGTATATATATATTTTTTTTTTATATTAAATTTGTAAAACTTCTAAAAACCTGTTTTCACTTTGTCATTATGGGGTATTGTGTGTAGATTGATGAGGAAAAACATTTATTTAATCAATTTTAGAGTAAGGCTGTAATGTAACAAAATGTGGAAAAAGTCAAAGGGTCTGAATACTTTCCGAATGCACTGTACATGTGTAAATTATATATTAATCTGGGATCAGATATGTACAGTGCTTACGAACATAAGTACATGATTTAGTGGGTTGTAATGGTACCACATGCTTTGATCTTAGTGTATGGTAGTAGCACACACACACACACACACACACACACACACACACACACACACACACACACACACACACACACACACACACACACACACACACACACACACACACACACACACACACACACACACACACACACACACAACCATCAGATTAACCCAGTGGTGCAAATCCTCTGAGCAGCCCCATCAGTCTCCTCTCCAGCAAAACTCATAGCTTGTAGAGTAGCTATGAAGCTATGAGAGGTTAGGGCTGTTATTGTAACATCCCCAGATAGAGCTCAGCTCAAAATTAAAGTGATTAATTACCCGGAACTGGAAACTGCTGTGCTCTGATTATCTAATGAAGAACTTTTGACATTAACATTACAGTTAATATCGATTCCCCCTGAGTTTCCCTCATGGGGTTTAAATAGGTGTTGTTCTATATTTATTCTCAACCAATTTACTCTAAAGTGTTACGTTCCACCAAGACAAACTCAAAATGTCACTCACAACAAAGGGACCTGTAACGTCCTGACCAGAGTTCTTATGTGTTTTGCTTGTTTAGTGTTGGTCAGGACGTGAGCTGGGTGGGAATTCTATGTTGTGTGTCTAGTTCGTCTGTTTCTATGTTCAGCCTGATATGGTTCTCAATCAGAGACAGCTGTCAATTGTTGTCCCTGATTGAGAATCATATATAGGTGGCTTGTTTTGTGTTGGGGATTGTGGGTGGTTATTTCCTGTCTCTGTGTTTGTGTTCTGCACCAGCTAGGACTGTGACGGTATGTTCTTTTGTTATTTTGTATAGTGTATTGTTTTGTGTTGATTAAATTCATTATGGAAAATTACCACGCTGCGTATTGGTCCTCTGATCCTTCTCGCCTCTCCTCGTCTGAGGAGGAGGACGACTTAGACTGCCGTTACAGAACCACCCACCAAACCCGGATCAAGCAGCGTGAGAACGGGCAGCAGCGACAGCAGCAGCGGTACCAGGAGGAATGGTCATGGGAGCAAATATTGAACGGAGGACCCTGGGCTAAGGTTGGAGAATATCGCCGCTCTCGGGAAGAGATGGAGGCAGCTAAAGCCCAGGAGCGGTGGTATGAGGAGGCAGCACGGAAGCGTGGCTGGAAGCCCGTGAAGAAACCCCAAAAATTTATTGGGGGGGGGCTAAAGGGTAGTGTGGCGAAGGTAGGTAGGAAACCTGCGCCCACTTCCCATGCTTACCGTGGAGAGCGGGAGTACGGGCAGACACCGTGTTATGCGGAAGAGCGCACGGTGTCTCCTGTACGGGTGCATAGCCCGGTGCGGGTTATTCCACCTCCCCGCACTGGGCGGGCTAGAGTGAGCATTGAGCCAAGTGCCATGAAGCCGGCTCTACATATCTGGCCTCCAGTACGTCTCCTCGGGCCGGTGTACATGGCACCAGCCTTACGCATGGTGTCCCCGGTTCGCCAACACAGCCCAGTGCGGGTTATTCCACCTCCCCGCACTGGACGGGCTACGGGGAGCATGCAACCAGGTAAGGTTGGGCAGGCTCAGTGCTCAAGGGAGCCAGTACGCCTGCACGGTCCGGTATATCCGGCGCTACCTTCCCGCTCCAGCGCAGTACCACCAGTGCCTACACCACGCACCAGGCTTCCAGTGCGTCTCCAGAGCCCTGTTCCTCCTCCACGCACTCTCCCTGTGGTGCGTGTCTCCAGCCCAGTACCTCCAGTTCCGGCACCACGCACCAAGCCTCCTGTGCGTCTCCAGAGCCCTGTACGCACTGTTCCTTCTCCCCGCACTCGCCCTGAGGTGCGTGCCCTCAGCCCGGTACCACCAGTGCCGGTACCACGCACCAGGCCTATGGTGCGCATCGAGAGTCCAGTGTGCCCTGTTCCTGCTCCCCGCACTAGCCTTGAGGTGCGTGTCTCCAGTCCGGTACCACCAGTTCCGGCACCACGCACCAGGCCTACTGTGCGCCTCAGCAGGTCAGAGTCGGCCGTCTGCCCAACGCCGCCTGCACTGCTCGTCTGTCCAGCGCCGTCTGAGCTGCCTGCCTGCCCAGCGCCGTCTGAACTGCCTGCACTGCTCGTCTGCTCAACGCCGCCTGCACTGCTCGTCTGCTCAACGCCGCCTGCACTGCTCGTCTGTCCAGCGCCGTCTGAGCTGCCTGCCTGCCCAGCGCCGTCTGAACTGCCTGCACTGCTCGTCTGCTCAACGCCGCCTGCACTGCTCGTCTGTCCAGCGCCGTCTGAGCTGCCTGCCTGCCCAGCGCCGTCTGAACTGCCTGCACTGCTCGTCTGCTCAACGCCGCCTGCACTGCTCGTCTGCCCAGCGCCGTCTGAGCTGCCTGCACTGCCTGCCTGCCCAGCGCCGTCTGAGCTGCCTGCCTGCCCAGCACCATCTGAGCCATCCGTCTGCCCAGCGCCGTCTGAGCCATCTGTCTGCCCAGCGCCATCTGAGCCATCCGTCTGCCCAGCGCCGTCTGAGCCATCCGTCTGCCCAGCGCTATCTGAGCCATCCGTCTGTCAGGAGCTGCCAGAGCCGCCAGCCAGTCAGGAGCTGCCAGAGCCGCCAGCCAGTCAGGAGCTGCCAGAGCCGCCAGCCAGTCAGGAGCTGCCAGAGCCGCCAGCCAGTCAGGAGCTGCCAGAGCCGCCAGCCAGTCAGGAGCTGTCAGAGCCGCCAGCCAGTCATGAGCTGCCCTCCAGTCATGAGCTGCCTTCCAGTCATGAGCTGCCTTCCAGTCATGAGCTGCCCTACAGTCATGAGCTGCCCTACAGTCATGAGCTGCCCTACAGTCATGAGCTGCCCTCCAGTCATGAGCTGCCCTCCAGTCATGAGCTGCCCTCCAGTCATGAGCTGCCCTACAGTCATGAGCTGCCCTCCAGTCATGAGCTGCCCTCCAGTCATGAGCTGCCCTCCAGTCATGAGCTGCCACTCAGTCATGAGCTGCCACTCAGTCATGAGCTGCCACTCAGTCATGAGCTGCCACTCAGTCCGGAGCTGCCATTCAGTCCGGAGCTGCCATTCAGTCCGGAGCTGCCATTCAGTCCGGAGCTGCCATTCGTCCTGAGCTGCCTCTCTGTCCGGAGTTGCCCCTCTGTCCTGAGCTACCTCTCTGTCCTGAGCTACCTCTCTGTCCTGAGCTACCTCTCTGTCCTGAGCTACCTCCTAAATCATGTGGGGGCCTTGGGGAGGATTCTTAGGCCAAGGTCGTGGGCGAGGGTCGCCACTCAAAGGACACTAAGGAGGGGGACAAAGACAGTGGTGGAGTGGTGTCCTCGTCCACCGCCGGAGCCGCCACCGCGGACAGATGCCCACCCAGACCCTCCCCTTGAGTTTTAGGGGTGCGTTCGGAGTCCGCACCTCAGGGGGGGGGTACTGTAACGTCCTGACCAGAGTTCTTATGTGTTTTGCTTGTTTAGTGTTGGTCAGGACGTGAGCTGGGTGGGAATTCTATGTTGTGTGTCTAGTTCGTCTGTTTCTATGTTCAGCCTGATATGGTTCTCAATCAGAGACAGCTGTCAATCGTTGTCCCTGATTGAGAATCATATATAGGTGGCTTGTTTTGTGTTGGGGATTGTGGGTGGTTATTTCCTGTCTCTGTGTTTGTGTTCTGCACCAGCTAGGACTGTGACGGTATGTTCTTTTGTTATTTTGTATAGTGTATTGTTTTGTGTTGATTAAATTCATTATGGAAAATTACCACGCTGCGTATTGGTCCTCTGATCCTTCTCGCCTCTCCTCGTCTGAGGAGGAGGACGACTTAGACTGCCGTTACAGGACCTAACAAAATAAATTATTGACAAAGAGAAAGGGATTCAAAAGGGGTTCTGAAAGACACCCATGTGGTGCCCACTGAAGGTTGGCAAAGCCACTAGTAAGGGGTTCTGAAAGACACCCCCCATGGATGCCCACTTGGATTGCCTCCAGAAAGACCAACTGAAAGAAAAACCCACAACAACTTAGGACAGAGAGTGAAAACAATATGGAGCAAAACAAACATGGGAAACACCAAAACTCTGGCTTCTTTCGAACTTAAATAAGGTGAGCTCGAAATCGCATCACAGCTGACATAAAGTGCAGCTCTCCCCAACATCTCTCACGCTCAACTGGAGCACTCGGCCAGCCATCCCTAAATAGCACCTGGGCCAACACAGGTGAAACACCTCCCTACTAACGAGATGGCAACCAGCACAGGTATAACACATACTGACTGGCGAGGTGACACCAAGTCCAACCTCAAAATATAAATGGAAAAACCAAATCCTGTAATTAAAGTAATATTGTAAAATAGGGAACTTTTAGTCGTAGGGGCAGAAATCTTGCAGGAGGCAGGCAAGTTCTGTTGCAGAAGCTATGCTTTTACGTTCAGGTGATGATTGTGGTCTAGACCCACAATCTGAAATATTTACAAAATAATACAATTTACATTTACTGAAATGAAATGAAAAGAAATGCCTTACAGGCAAGCTGTCTATTCCATAAAGACTCAGGTTGGGGTATACCAGGCTTACATAAGCCTCCCCTTACAACTACCAAGATCACTCTGCCAAAGAAGCCAAAACCAGGAATTGAAATTCTCTCTGCCCCTCCCTGGGACATACCACTTTCGAAATGACAATTAAGCCACATACTGTAACTGGTGTTAAATGCAAAAGGCATAGGCCTAGTTCAAAATCCTTAATCACATATTAGTGTTAAGCAAACAATCATAATCAGAACTCGTTCATAAAAATGTATTTCACAATTCACACTCATTCATAATATTTGCGTCCTGCTGGAAGGCCATGAAGGCACCCGCGCACACACATAACTTTTACAAAACAGGTACTCTGGCAAAAGGCAACTAACAACAGGAATGCTGGGAGGCTGTGAAATATCTAGGTAGCTAGCTACCTCCTCATTTGACTCAAGACTAAGCTACTACCTTTCATTCAGGCAACCTAGCTAGCTAGCAACACTTCAAACTCTAGCCCTCTAGGGATATCAGAAAATTTTAGCTAGCTAGCTAGCATTTAGGTTAGCTTAGTTATCTAACTAGCTAGAGTTAGAGAAAAACGTAACCACCAAGTCATGTGAAATGTGTCAAATAATTGATTTCCTCACATCCGCTAGCTAAATTGCTTTCTCAAACAGGTTTCCACTTATTGGTTCCTCAGTTTCCCCGTTGCACCTCTGGCGCCAAAATCGAAATGAACGTTGGAACTTTGAACCAACACCTGAGTGTTCCTTCGTTTGCTAAATTGCATCAATTTTAGTTTGTGACATTGGAGGGTGTGGTTAACAAAACAAATAATTTCCTAATGTTTGTTTTGCAGTTTGAGTTTAAAAAAATAATTTGTTTGTTCTCCAAAACTTCTCTTGAAAATGTTTATGGCCGCCATGCACTTCCTGTACATTTTAATTTAGACATGAAGTGCTTCCTGTGTGGCAATGATACATGCACAGTTTCTTCTCACATTCAATGTGGGAATTCTGCCTGGGACCCACAAGCAACAAATAACCTTTATTTTAAAGTGTACACTAAAGAACATTTGACACAGATGAGGAGCTCCAAGAACTAAACATCAAACAATCACATTTGATGGAAATAAATAAAGTGAAGTGGCTGGATCAGGATGCTGATTATTTATTTATATATAGTCAGGCCCAGTATAATGTTCTCAATTCAGCAGACACTTTTATACAAAATGACTCACAAGCAACACATATTGAGGATTAGCGGGCCATGTAAGAATCCAACCCAAACTCTGCTGTTGTGAACACTGTGCTACTGTACCAACCACATAAGCTATCGGAGCTAGTCCTATCACATCATCTAACAGTTTAAAACAGAGGCACAGTGGCAGTTTGTCTCTGGAATTCAGGTCTCATGGGAGATGTTAGAGGATTGGTGCAATGCTCTCTGTGTGGCAGGAAAATATGGGACTACTTGTTCTCTCTCTCTTTCTCCATCTTTCTCTTCATCTCCAAGGTGGCCTGGCCATGTTTCGTAGCTTCCTGCGCTCTGAATTCAGTGAGGAGAACATTGAGTTCTGGGTGGCCTGCGAGGACTTCAAGAAGACCAAGTCTCCCATGAAGATGGCTGTGAAGGCCAGGAAGATCTATGAGGACTTCATCCAGACCGAGGGACCCAGAGAGGTGACAGAAAATGTGGCCATCAAATCTGTGGTTGTATTTGTTGTGGAAGCCCAGACTTACCTTTGCCTGCCTTTCTGTGTCTCTTTCTCGCTCTCTCTTCCTCCCTCCAGGTGAACATTGATCATTACACCAAGGATGTGACCCTGAGGAACCTGGTTGATCTTTCCCCTGTGACCTTTGACCTTGCCCAAAAGAGAATTTATGCTCTGATGGAGAAGGACTCCTTTGGCCGCTTCCTGAGATCTGAGCAGTACCAGGAGCTGGTCAAATAAGGAGATGATCGCAGAATAAGGGTCAATTCCAAACCAATTGGATGTCATTTGAAGTGGATGGAATTAGGCCTTTTTAAATAATTTGATGCAATTGACACAAGCGAGACTGCAGGTTTGATAACTAAGGGCCATCATAAAGATTGATCTCATTCTAGACCAACTTAAATCTATATTTCAAATGACTTCTATATTTGTCTTATCTACCTGCAGCCAATCAAAATGTCACATGTCAATTCAAAAAGTAAAGAGTGTGGAACATACATTATGACAGTATTTGTTAAATGAGAGACAAACAAACCACCAATCAATTAAACAGTGATTTAAACAAATACATTGGAACATCACAATCTCTTGGGAAGATTTACCAAAGGTCATAAATATTGCAGACAAAATCTCTCGCAATCATTTTGTCCCATAGTCTAAATAAAAAGGAAGATCCTAGACAGACAGATAGACACACCATATTTGTACATCATAGCTTTCCCAGAAAAAAACTGAAGTGGCTTTCAGAGTTTCTGGAGAGAACAATCTGACCTCTGCCTTGAGACTCTTAGTGACACATCCAGTACCCATCAAGTGTTCTAAATGGGGGAGAACGGGTGACGGACTTGGCCACACTAGCGTTCACACAGCCAAGTGATAAACAGTTTAAAAACAACAGACATAGAGAACAAGTGTCTTGAGGAGCTGTGAGTTGGCTCCAATGTGCTCTCAGGCCATCCTTGGGATCAGTGGTAGGCAGTTTGTTCAGTGGTTCACGGGCCACTGCGTTGTAAGTTGCTAAAATGGGAAAACCAAGTAGAGGTGGATCTCAGAAAAGAAAAGAACTCAGTATTTTCTCCAGATAATTATTTTTTACCCATTTGAACTAAGTAGGCATAAATTAATTCCATCTTAGGTCATTTCAGCCATTCATTTCACCTACAGATGGTCATGAAGCAAAGGAGATGAGGAAAGGACACACGCAATACAACAACATTTTAACGTTTAGGGACTTTACTAACCTAACCAAAGAGAAAGATATGCACTCCATTATTGACTAACTAATATTATCCGGTATTTCAATACAGCTTTCAGCATTTCTGTTTGTCACTAACCATTCACTATAATAACTAGCCTTCACACCTTTTATAGTCAGAGAAGTATATGGTTTTGAGGGTGGAGGTCTTTGGTTATGCAAAGGGTCTCTCAGTCCCATGTAGCAGTTTCTATAATGCTCTTCTATGTTTTTATGTATTTAAGAAGTGCAGCTGTCATAGCCATATCATTGAAGTACTATTACACAAATACGCAATACCTTAATAAGTCCTTATTGTTGCCCAATACAGCATAATTTGACTTTCTGCAACACTGCAGGTCAGGAGTTGACAATTGTGGTCATTTTAATTAACTGATTTTCCCATTTATTTTCACTTGAAGCTAAAGTGCCAAAATGTTAGATCACATACTTTGTAATCACTTGACATCATATAGTAATTTAAAGTTTATTAACAATACCAACACAAAAAACATGTTTCTAAAGTGGCATTGATAAGGGTATCCAGTAGCATATATTGGCCAATCTACTGCTATTGCCCAAGATGTCATGCCTTTAGTGAAAACACTTGATGAAAACATCAGTAAGGACTTATGTGGTGCTAAGTTAATATCTGACTCATACAGTCTGTGCATGTATTATTTGTAGTCACCCACATAAAAGGCATCAATACATTAAATTCCTGAAAATGTATTTATTTTTCTTTGTAAATACAGTATCTACCAGTATTTAGTAGTATTTGTGTTGATTAAGTTATTCATGACTACCCCACTGGAATGAATGGGAGTTGTGACCAAGAGAGCACTGGGGTCCAGGAGTATCTAGGAGAGAACTGTCTTTTCATTGTCATAAAAGAGAAAACATCTGACTATCTATTGTCACTCTGTTTTTATTATCCAATATCGGAGGATTTTTTTCCCTTTTTGTGATCACAAGTTTATCATTAACTGAAAACATCTCTCGACATAGTACCCAAGAGAAGGCATACTCAAGGATTACACAAGCATATTTGTATCTTATAAACACCAAGTGTTTCATTATAAGTAATTATGTGTCTTTGTGTGATGACATAAGGGATATTTTTTACACAGATACATACATATACAAAAGGAATAAAAAAAAAAATAATAACCATTTAAAACCTTGAGCATGATAAAGCTCATTGAAAATTAACACCCACTAGGAAATTTTCCAACAACAAAACACGCAGCTTTTTGAGGCTGAGTTAGCTAACGTTTTTACTCTTGACTTGTCTTTTTCCCAGACGGCGAGTGAGGGTGTTTTTCTTCTTCAGAACAAAGTGCGTCAGTCGGACCCCGGAGGAGTGCATCGTTCGCCGGCGAGCGAATGAAAATGTCAGAGTAGCGAGGGGAAACAGAAAGGAAGCAGATGCACTCTGGGAGATACAGCCAACACAAACAGTGTCAAGTCCTAACATGTACACACTCCTTATTACGGTCACAGTTCCTAGAATCACAGAAGGGTTGTGATTGCTGCTTGGGGGCATCGGTGAACCTGATAAACATCTCATTTGGTTTCTCTCTTCTCTTTTACATGTATTCACTTCTCACACAGTAGCATGTCATATGTGTTGACATCTACCCAAAGCTGTGTCATTGGAAAAGATCAAGAATATCAGTCAGACATTTTAGTAGATCTTTATAATATACCTTTCATGAGCAAACCAACCCATTGTTTATAAGGAGTGTAAATACTATTAAAAGCCAGACCAGACAACATTACTTTATAATGTTAAGAAATAGCTGACATCTCTTTATACTGGCTGGCCAAGCAACACCACTACCATTCCATGAACCATGCAGGCCACTAGTCATATGTCCAAATATATACCCAGAGAGTACACACAATGCTAGCCCGGAGATGACAACCCACACACTGTGTAGATGGGCAGATAGCACCTCAATGCTTCTTATATTGTTATACCATGCAACATGAAGAGATTGTGGATTACAAAGAGGGCTAGGATTACCGAAACATCAAGCCTGCTCTTATAAGTTATGTGTTTACAAACAGAAGAAAAAGAGTTTCACCTTCTCTCCTCATTTGAACTTTTCAACTGCTCCTAGTCTGTTATTCTCTAGAATCAAAAGCTGTCTCATCCTACAGCATACAGTGAAGAAGCTTCTCAGCTGAATTTACTCATCTGTCAAGGAACATCGCCATTAAGACTTGGGTAGAAAACTAAACTGTGCTTCCTAGGGTCTCTAAGTTTAGATCCCACTGATGGATGGTGACCATAAACCTCCATATAATGTTAACACTTTATTTGGATAGTCCATCTGTCGATGCTCTATAGACTATCTACAGACTATCAGTAACATTTCAACTAACTTTCTACTAACCCTAGCCCTAAACTTAACCCTAACCGTAACCTTAGCAAGCAGTTGCTTATCAACAGATAGTTGGTTGATAGTATGACCATCTGTAAAGCATCTACAGATGAACTATTCAAATAAAGTGTGACCAATATGATTGATGTTTACAATAGCTTTCTGAGAGCATTGTGAGCTTCTTACTCACTTGGCTCCACTTTAAAGACTGAAATGTTCTGTCCCTTTCACTGACATAGTCTGTAACATATGCAGGCACACACACAGACACACACACACTGAGGTCATTCATACCCGGTAACTCTGTGGCAATAACTCCAGGACTTTCTCATGAATGCTCTGAAAATAGTTTTGGTTTAAACACTGATGGTAAAAAAGAAAAAAATTATAGACTGAACAAACCGCACACTTGAACTTCATTCTTATTCATTCAGATCCATAATTGCAAATGCCACGGGTGAAGGAGCCGAGGGGGGCGGGGGGACATGTCCCTGCCCCAATTTTAGAAGCAGGTAAAATTGTCCCCCCCACCCCAATTATTTTTAAATATAAATTTTAAAAAGCAGTCGGGTCTAAACTTACTGTTGTGCATTAGAAAAGTCGAAAATATAAGGTGCAATTTTAAATGTTGGTTGAATGGACCGGAAAAGACTGGAATGTTCTGTCCCTTTCACTGACATACTCTCCTAGAGCAAGGCTCCAGAGCTGCAGGCCCCCAGAACTCCAGAGATGCAGAGCTGCAGCCTGGAGGACTCAGTGTGATGACATTACTAACACCAGGCCCTCTCTGTTACTCTGTAAAGACCAGACATGCATGGCTTCTGTCCTGCCTGCAGCTACAGAGACACAGAGAGGAGAGGAAACAGAGGGAGAGAAAACAGAGAGAGAGAACAGAGAGAGAGGAAGAGAGAACCAAGGGAGAGAAAGAGAAAGAGAGAATAGAGGGAGAGAGAGATAGAGAGAGAGAAAATGGGGGAAAAGTCTGCTGTAATGATATGCTGCGGTTGGGAAGGATAATGTAGTTTTGTTAACAAATTGGCAGCCAATTTGTAACTTATTTGGAAAGTCATTACTTTATTACATTGCTCAATATTTTCTTAACATTTTTCATAATTAGTTAAAGCAATGAAATTGTATCCACTCTTGTCCGACTTCAGCTGCATATTTTCTGCCATTTTCTTGAAATCTGAAAACGTTGTGAAGCCACGCCCATTTTCGGAAGAATTGTATTATGGGCCCTAAATGCACGGAAATAGTGTACACTGCTTGTATACTTCGTATTTTGGCGATTTTGGTATGACATACGGGAACTTTTGGCATACTAACAATATCCATACTATGACCAATAGCATACTACATACTAAATTTACATCACAAATAGTACGGTTAGTGCAGTTAGTATGAGTATTCAAACACAGCTCACATGGCTTTCTCAGATATCTCAATTCTTATTAGCCAATACCCATCACGTGATCAGGTCCTTCTCACAGGCATTTCAGCTAAGAAGTAGGCTACAAGTGAATGATGACAGACACATCGTGGACGCAACTGCACGTGTCCCTTTTATCGAATTCCGAGGCGCATATTGAAGAATTTAGAACTGTCCACATTTAGCCTACTTTTTATCAGCCAACAGGATGTGTAGGCCTAACAAAGAGCAAAAGCACTAACCTATGTCAATCTACTATCCCCCATCAATAAATATTCCAAATATACTCTGGGACAGTTGTGGGATGCGATAGATCCCAAATAAATACAACCACTCACGTAAAAAAGGCATGCGTTGTTTCTTGCCTTACTGCACAAGCTTGGCATCATTCACAAGTGATAATACATTATTCACAAGTGATAACTAACATTGTCACCCATCAGAATATTCTTAACTTAATATTGTCTTTAAAAAATATATATATTACCTCTTTTTCTCCGCAATTGGTAGTTACAGTCTTGTCCCATCACTGCAACTCCCGTACGGACTCGGGAGAGGCAAAAGTCGAGAGCCATGAGTCCTCCCAAACACGACCCAGCCAAGCCAGACTGCTTCTTGACAATCCTGCTCACTTAACCGGAAGCCAGCCGCACCATTGTGTCGGAGGAAACGTCGTTCAACTGGCGACCGTGTCAGCGAGCTTGCGCCCGACCCGCCACAGGAGTCGCTAGAGTGCGATGGGACAAGGACATCCCAGCAAGCCAAACCCTCCCCTAACCCGGACGATGCTAGACCAATTGTGCACCGCCTCAAGGGTCTCCAGGTCGCGGCCGGCGGCAACACAGCCCGGGATCGAACCCGGATCTGTTGTGATGCCTCTAGCACTGCGATGCAGTGCCTTAGACCGCTGCATCAGTCTGGAGGCCCAATTTCATGTTGTCTTTACAGATGCTAAATAATATACGTGTGAAATTAGTTTTGATTTAGAATGGACAATTATAAAGCACCCGTCTCGGAACAGGGGCATGGGGGAAAAAAATACAGCACGTCATCTATGTACTTACAGTGCATTCGGAAAGTATTCAGACCCCATGACCTTTTCCACATTTTGTTACGTTAAAGCCTTATTTTTAAAAAAAATGTTTTTTTTAAGTCCCACATCAATCTACATACAATACCCGATAATGACGAAGCGAAATATTCAGATCATTTGCTATGAGACTCAAAATTGAGCTCAGATGTATCTTGTTTCCATTGATCATCCTTGAGATGTTTCTTGATCGGAGCCCACCTGTGGTAAATTAAATTGATTGGTCATGATTTGGAAAGGCACACCCCTGTCTATATAAGGTCCCACAGTTGACAGTGCATGTCAGAGCAAAAATCAAGCCATGAGGTCGAAAGAATTGTCTGAAGAGCTCCGAGACAGGATTGTGTCGAGGCACAGATCTGGGAAAGGGTAACAAAAAATGTCTGCAGCATTGAAGGTCCCCAAGAACACAGTGGCCTCCATCATTCTTAAATGGAAGAAGTTTTGAACCACCAAGACTCTTCCTAGAGCTGGCCGTCCGGCCAAACTGAGCAGTCAAGGGAGAAAGGCCTTGGTCAGGAAGGTGACTTAGAACCCGATGGTCACGCTGAAAAAGCTCCAGAGTTCCTTTGTGAAGATGGGAGAAACTTCCAGAAGGACAAGCATCTCTGCAGCACTCCACCAATCAGGCCTTTATGGTAGAGTGGCCAAACGGAAGCCATTCCTCAGTAAAAGGCACATGACAACCCGCTTGGAGTTTTTCCAAAAGGCACCTAATGGACTCTCGAACCATGAGAAACTAGATTCTCTGGTCTGATGAAACCAAGATTGAACTCTTTGGCCTGAATGCCAAGCATCACGTTTGGAGGAAACCTGGCACCATCCCTACGGTGAAGCATGGTGGTGGCAGCATCATGCTGTGGGGATGTTTATCAATGGCAAGGACTTAGAAACTAGTCAGGATCGAGGGAAAGATGAACGGGGCAAAGTATAGAGAGATCCTTTAATAAAAACCTGCTCCAGAGAGCTCAGGACCTCAGACTGGCGCGAAGGTTCACCTTCAAATAGGACAACGACCTTAAGCACACAACCAAAACAATGCAGGAGTGGCTTCGAGACAAGTCTCTGAATGTCCTTGAGTGGCCCAGTCAGAGCCTGGACTTGAACTCGATCAAAAATCTCTGGAGATGCCTGAAAATAGCTGTGCAGCGATGCTCCCCATCCAACCTGACAGAGCTTGAGAGGATCTGCAGAGAATAATGGGAGAAGCTCTCCAAATACAGGTGTGCCAAAATAATGTCTGTGAGTATAACAGAACTGATTTGAAACCCTAAGAAAATCCATCAGGAAAATTTGTTTTTGAGGTCACAGGCCATTTCAATGCTAGCCTATTGGAAAAACAAATAGATAGGACCCAGATTGCAGTTCCTATGGCTTCCACTAGATGTCAACAGTTTTTAGAAAGGGTTTCAGGCTTGTTTTTTGAAAAACAAACGAGTAGTTGTAGTTTTCCCAAGGTGTCCCTCGTTAGAAAATAAGTCTTGTTGCGTGCGGGAATGAGGTGCGCCCTCTTCGTTATTTATCTGCCCTATTGAACATACTATTCTCCGTCTTAAATTGTATCATTTATTTAGATATTAGAGTACCTGAGGATTAATTAGAAACATCGTTTGACTTGTTTGGACGAACTTTACCGGTAACTTTTTGGATTCGTTTGTATGCATGTTGAACGAGTGGATTACTGAAATCAATGGCGCAAACTAAACTGACATTTTTGGATATAAAGAGGGACTTTATCGAACAAAACAACCATTCATTGTTTAGCTGGGACCCTTGGGATTGCAATCAGAGGAAGATCTTCAAAGGTAAGTGATTTATTTTATCGGTATTTGGGATTTTGTGACGCATGTGCTGGTTTGAAAAAGTATTTTGACGTGGCTTTTTAAAAATCTGACAACGCGGTTGGATTAACAAGAAGTTGAGCTTTTTAACGATGTAAGACACTTGTATTTTTATGAATGTTTAATTTTACGATTTTTGTATTTTGAATTTTGAGCTCTGCAATTTCACCGGATGTTGTCGTAGTGGCACGCTAGCGGTACACCGATCCTAATGCAAACAGAGAAGAGCTCCAACTTCTTAATCATAGCCTCAATTTTGTCCCTCACATTGAATATAGTTGCGGAGAGTCCTTGTAATCATAGATTCAGATCATTCAAGCGAGAAAAAACATCACCCAGATAGGCCAGTCGTGTGAGAAACTCGTCATCATGCAAGCGGTCAGACAAGTGAAAATTATGGTCAGTAAAGAAAGCTTTAAGCTCATCTCTCATTTCAAAATAACGTGTCAATACTTTGCCTCTTGATTACCAGCGCACTTCTGTATGTTGGAAAAGCGTTACATGGTCGCTGCCCATATCATTGCATAATGCAGAAAATACACGAGAGTTCAGGGGCCTTGTTTTGACAAAGTTAACCATTTTCACTGTATTGTCCAAAACGTCTTTCAATTTGTCAGGCATTCCCTTGGCAGCAAGAGCCTCTTGGTGGATGCTGCAGTGTACCCAAGTGGCGTCAGGAGCAACTGCTGGTTGTTTACCACTTCGCTATTTCTCCCTGTCATGGCTTTTGCGCCATCAGTACAGATACCAACACATCTTGACCATCAAAGTTCATTTGATGTCACAAAGCTGTCCAGTACTTTAAAAATATCCTCTCCTGTTGTCCTGGTTTCCAGTAGTTTCCAGAAGAGGATGTCTTCCTTAATTGACTCCCCATAAACGTAACAAACATATACCAGGAGCTGTGCCAGGACCGCCACATCTTTTGACTCATCCAGATGTAACACATGAAAATCACTGGCTTGTATGCGAAGCAATAATTGTTTTAACTTCTTCTGGCTGCAAGCCCGAAGCCGGGCACAATATGACAACAGCCACTTCAAGTGCAGGGCGCGAAATTCAAAATATATTTTTTAGAAATATTTAACTTTCACACATTAACAAGTCCAATACAGCATATGAAAGATAAACATATTGTGAATCCAGCCAACATGTCCGATTTTTAAAATGTTTTACAGCGAAAACACCACATATATTTATGTTAGCTCATCACCAAATACAAAAAAGGACAGACATTTTTCACAGCACAGGTAGCATGCACAAAGCCAACCTAACTAACCAAGAACCAACCAAACTAACCAAGAAACAACTTCATCAGATGACAGTCTTATAACATGTTATACAATAAATCTATGTTTTGTTCGAAAAATGTGCATATTTGAGGTATAAATCAGTTTTACATTGCAGCTACCATCACAGCTACCGTCACAAATAGGACCGAAGCAGCCAGAGTAATTACAGACACCAACGTCAAATACCTAAATACTCATCATAAAACATTTCTGAAAAATCGATGGTGTATAGCAAATTAAAGACAAACATCTTGTGAATCCAGCCAATATTTCCAATTTTTTAAGTGTTTTACAGCGAAAACACAATATAGCATTATATTAGCTTACTACAATAGCCTACCACACTACCGCATTCATTCATCAAGGCACGTTAGCGATAGCAATAGGCACATTAGCGATAGCGAATAAACCAGCAAAAGATATATAATTTTTGACTAACCTTGATAAGCTTCATCAGATGACAGTCCTATAACATCAGGTTATACATACACTTATGTTTTGTTCGAAAATGTGCATATTTAGAGCTGAAATCAGTGGTTATACATTGTGCTAACGTAGCAACTTTTTCCCAGAATGTGCGGATATTTTTATGGCACTCAACTATTCTGACCAAATAACTATACATAAACGTTACTAAAAAATACATGTTGTATAGGAAATGATAGATACACTAGTTCTTAATGCAATCGCTGTGTTAGAATTCTAAAAATAACTTCATTACGACATCCAGCTTAGGTATAGCGAGAGAGTACCCAAAATCTGGGCACAAACGACTATTTCACATGTTCGACAGATATATGAAATAGCATCATAAAATGGGTCCTACTTTTGATGATCTTCCATCAGAATGTTGTACAAGGGGTCCTTTGTCCAGAACAATCGTTGTTTGGTTTTAGAATGTCCTCTTCTCCAGTCAATTAGCACGGAAAGCTAGCAAAGTAGCGCGACCAATAGAAGACATGCAAATTAATAAACTGACCTCAGAACAGCCTGCAGATTTCAGATTTCTCACTTCCTCGTAGGAAACTGGCTCCAACTCGAGTTCTGTTTTACTCACAGATATAATTCAAACGGTTTTAGAAACTAGAGAGTGTTTTCTATCCAATAGTAATAATAATATGCATATTGTACGAGCAAGAATTGAGTACAAGGCCGTTTGAAATGGGCACCTTTTATCCGGCTACTCAATACTGCCCCTGCAGCCAAAACAGGTTAAAACATCTCCTGCCATGTCACTGATGCGTCGTGAAACAGTGTCGTTTGATGAAGGCATTGTCTGTGTAGTTTTTTGGGCCTTTTCCCCCAGCATTGTCTCAGCCATATCCGCGGCAGCAGGAAGAATTAAGTCCTCCATAATAGTATGGGGCTTGCCGGTCCTAGCCACTCATTAGCTCACCATATAAGACGATTCTAGCCCCTTCTTATTAATGGTATCTGTTGCTTTTATACATGTCTACTCGAAAGTCGTCTTAATTCTCGCTCAAAAAACTCCCTTGACTTATTTTTCGAGTTGTCATGTTTCGTTTCTAAATGTCTGTTGATTTCATTGAGTTGTGAGTCAATGTAGTTCTCATCATATTTGCGCCTCTTCGATGGTCCAACATCCCTGTCTGTTGTTCCGTGCTTCCCCGGGTAAGGGGGCAGTAGCTCTTCAGCTGCATCAGATTCACAACTGTCAGTGTCCTTGCTAGCAGGGCTAGCAACAAATGTAGAATTACTGATGATAGCATTGGAAGTGCTCGTGGAAGCAGAACAACTTGTGTCATCAACAGGTGCAGGTGTAGTACTGCTGGTAGTAGCAGTACTACCAGTACAGCTGGTATGTGTCTCTATGGACGTGGGCCTTATTTTTTAAATATATTTTGTAACCATTTTTGAGCAAACAGAATGAGCAGCAGCTACGTTTGGCTACATACGGACCGTTAGTGGAATACCCACGAGAGAGTAACGGTTAATGTGATTGGATGTTACTTATTTGACTAGGCTACTGTACCTGTATTTGACATTGTGTTGTTATTTCGCTGAACACTAGATGGTTTAATTTTATTTTTGGCAGTGAAACGAGGCTACTGAGGAGAGAAAAAAACATCACCCAAATGTATAGCCCCATTGGAAAATCTAAATGGTCTGTTTGAAAATGTGAATTACATTTTATTTGACGTACCCCTGATGGCACTGCACGTACCCCTACAGGCATAGCCTATAGAAAGGTTGCGCAACATGAAATCATGGGCTCTCATTAAATGTTTGATTAGATTTTCAATTACATTTGCATTGATGTCAAAGTGATTAGAGGGACAATAGAGGGCTGAGTACCAGGCAGTTAGCAAGTTTGGTAGGCTACTAATGACCATTATGACCATTCAACCAAGATCTCAGCGATCACTGCCTCATTGCCTGCATCCGTAATGGGTCAGCGGTCAAACGACCTCCACTCATCACTGTCAAACGCTCCCTGAAACACTTCAGCGAGCAGGCCTTTCTAATCGACCTGGCCGAGGTATCCTGGAAGGATATTGTTCTCATCCCGTCAGTACAGGATGCCTGGTTCTTTTTTATAAATGCCTTCATCACCATCATAAATAAGCAAGCCCCATTCAAGAAATTTAGTACCATGAACAGATATAGCCCTTGGTTCTCTCCAGACCTGACTGCCCTTAACATACACAAAAACATCCTATGGCGTTCTGCATTAGCATCGAACAGCCCCCGTGATATGCAACTTTTCAGGGAAGCTAGAAACCAATATACACAGGCAGTTAGAAAAGCCAAGGCTAGCTTTTTCAAGCAGAAATTTGCTTCCTGCAACACAAACTCAAAAAAGTTCTGGGACACTGTAAAGTCCATGGAGAATAAGAACATCTCCTCCCAGCTGCCCACTGCACTGAGGAAAGGAAACACTTTCACCACCGATAAATCCACTATAATTGAGAATTTCAATAAGCATTTTTCTACGGCTGGCCATGCTTTCCACCTGGCTACCCCTACCCCGGTCAACAGCACTACACCCCACACAGCAACTCGCCCAAGCCTTCCCCATTTCTCCTTCTCCCAAATCCAGTCAGCTGATGTTCTGAAAGAGCTGCAAAATCTGGACCCCTACAAATCAGCCGGGCTAGACAATCTGGACCCTTTCTTTCTAAAATGATCTGCCGAAATTGTTGCAACCCCTATTATTAGCCTGTTCAACCTCTCTTTCGTGTCGTCTGAGATTCCCAAAGATTGGAAAGCAGCTGTGGTCATCCCCCTCTTCAAAGGGGGGGGACACTCTTGACCCAAACTGCTACAGACCTATATCTATACTACCCTGCCTTTCTAAGGTCTTCGAAAGCCAAGTCAACAAACAGATTACCGACCATTTCGAATCACACCATACCTTCTCCGTTATGCAATCTGGTTTCAGAGCTGGTCATGGGTGTACCTCAGCCACGCTCAAGGTCCTAAACGATATCTTAACCGCCATCGATAAGAAACAATACTGTGCAGACGTATTCACTGACCTGGCCAAGGCCAATCACCACATCCTCATCGGCAGACTCGATAGCCTTGGTTTCTCAAATGATTGCCTCGCCTGGTTCACCAACTACTTCTCTGATAGAGTTCAGTGTGTCAAATCGGAGGGCCTGTTGTCCGGGCCTCTGGCAGTCTCTATGGGGGTGCCACAGGGTTCAATTCTTGGACCGACTCTCTTCTCTGTATACATCAATGATGTCGCTCTTGCTGCTGGTGAGTCTCTGATCCACCTCTTCGCAGACGACACCATTCTGTATACTTCTGGCCCTTCTTTGGACACTGTGTTAACAACCCTCTAGACGAGCTTCAATGCCATACAACTCTCCTTCCGTGGCCTCCAATTGCTCTTAAATACAAGTAAAACTAAATGCATGCTCTTCAACCGATCGCTGCCTGCACCTGCCCGCCCGTCCAACATCACTACTCTGGACGGTTCTGACATAGAATATGTGGACAACTACAAATACCTAGGTGTCTGGTTAGACTGTAAACTCTCCTTCCTGACTCACATCAAACATCTCCAAACCAAAGTTAAATCTAGAATTGGCTTCCTATTTCGCAACAAAGCATCCTTCACTCATGCTGCCAAACATCCCCTTGTAAAACTGACCATCCTACCGATCCTCGACTTCGGTGATGTCATTTACAAAATAGCCTCCAATACCCTACTCAATAAATTGGATGCAGTCTATCACAGTGCCATCCGTTTTGTCACCAAAGCCCCATATACCACCCACCACTGCGACCTGTACGCTCTCGTTGGCTGGCCCTCGCTTCATACTCGTCGCCAAACCCCCTGGCTCCAGGTCATCTACAAGACCCTTCTAGGTAAAGTCCCCCCTTATCTCAGCTCGCTGGTCACCATAGCAGCACCCACCTGTAGCACGCGCTCCAGCAGGTATATCTCTCTGGTCACCCCCAAAACCAAATCTTCCTTTGGCCGCCTCTCCTTCCAGTTCTCTGCTGCCAATGACTGGAATGAACTACAAAAATCTCTGAAACTGGAAACACTTATCTTCCTCACTAGCTTTAAGCACCAGCTGTCAGAGCAGCTCACAGATTACTGCACCTGTACATAGCCCATCTTTAATTTAGCCCAAACAACTACCTCTCCCCCTACTGTATTTATTTATTTATTTTGCTCCTTTGCACCCCATTATTTCTATCTCTACTTTGCACATTCTACCACTGCAAATCTACCATTCCAGTGTTTTACTTGCTATATTGTATTTACTTCGCCACCAAGGCCTTTTTTTTTGCATTTACCTTTCTTATCTCACCTCATTTGCTCACATTGTATATAGACTTTTTTTTCTACTGTATTATTGACTGTATGTTTGTTTTACTCCATGTGTACCTCTGTGTTGTTGTATGTGTCGAACTGCTTTGCTTTATCTTGGCCAGGTCGCAATTGTAAATGAGAACTTGTTCTCAACTTGCCTACCTGGTTATTAAATAAAGGTGAAATAAAATACATTTAAAAAAAATAGCAGCATCAGAGTTTGGAGAAGCCTAATTACCGTGAATAAACAGTGACGTAGAATTTGACAGCCATCATGACTCGTGACCGCCGTTGTGGAGGTAATACGGTCAGTGCCGTTTAAAATGAGGCTGGACAATTTTTGATAAAAAATGTTTTTCAAGACCATGGCCTTATTTCTATTACAGCATATACTCTCATTCATATTCCATTCACCCAGTTAATTGTAACAGTGATAGGTTTAGGCCCCATCAAGACATCAAAACTATGAAATAACAGATATGGAATCATGTAGTAACCAAAAATGTGCCAAACAAATCAAAACATATTTCATATTTGAGATTCTTCAAAGTAGCCACCCTTTGCCTTCATGACAGCTTTTCACACTCTTAGCATTCTCTCAACAACAATCATGAGGTAGTCATCTGGAATGCATTTCAATTAACAGGTGTGTCTTCTTAATGCGTTTGAGCCAATCAGTTGTGTTGTGACAAGGTATGGGTGGTATACAGAAGATAGCCGTATTTGGTAAAAGTCCATATTATATGGCAAGACAGCTCAAATAAGCAAAGAGAAACGACAATCCATCATTACTTTACGACATGAAGGTCAGTCAATACGGAAAATTTCAAGAACTTGAAGAACTGAAAGTTTCTAAAAGTGCAGTCGCAAAAACCATCAAGTGCTATGATGAAACTGGCTTTAATGAGGACCCCCACAGGAAAGGAAGACCCAGAGTTACCTCTGCTTCAGAAGATAAGTTCATTAGAGTTACCAGCCTCAGAAATTTCAGCCCAAATAAATGCTTCACAGAGTTCAAGTAACAGGCATTTCTCAATAAATCAAATCAACTTTATTTGTCACTTACTTACAAGCCATTAACAAACAGTGCAGTTCAAGAAGAGTTACGACAATATTTACCAAATAAACTAAAGTAAAAAATAATCAAAAGTAACACAATAACATAACAATAATGAAGCCATTTACAGGGGGTACCGGTACCGAGTCAGTGTGCGAGGGTACAGGTTAGAGGTAATTTGTACATGTAGGTAGGGGTGAAGTGACTATGCATAGATAATAAACAGCGAGTAGCAGCAGTGTACAAAACAATTGGAGGGGAGGGGGTTAATGCAATAGTACGGTGGCCATTTGATTAATTGTTCAGCAGTCTTATGGCTTTAGGGTAAAAGCTGTTAAGGAGCCTTTTGGTCCTAGACTTGGAGCTCCGGTACCGCTTGCAGTATGGTAGCAGAGAAAACAGTCTATGACTTGGGTGACTGGAGTCTCTGACAATTTTATGGGATTTCCTCTGACACCGCCTATTATATAGGTCCTGGATTGCAGGAAGCTTGACCCCAGTGATGTACTGGGCCGTACGCACTACCCTCTGTAGCGCCTTATGGTCAGATGCCGAGCAGTTGTCATACCAGGCGGTGATGCAACCGGTCAGGATGCTCTCGATGGTGCAGCTGTAGAACTTTTTGAGGATCTGGGGACCCATGCCAAATCTTTTCAGTCTCCTGACGGGGAAAAGGTTTTGTCGTGCCCTCTTCACGACTGTCTTGGTGTGTTTGGACCATGATAGATCATTGGTGATGTGGACACCAAGGAACTTGAAACCCTAGACCCGCTCCACTACAGCCCCGTTGATGTTAA
Source organism: Salvelinus namaycush (assembly GCF_016432855.1). Classification (NCBI taxonomy): domain Eukaryota; kingdom Metazoa; phylum Chordata; class Actinopteri; order Salmoniformes; family Salmonidae; genus Salvelinus; species Salvelinus namaycush. Next base: position 29,178,302 of record NC_052316.1, on the reverse strand, counting down.
TGGGGACCTGTTCGGTCCGCCTTTCCTGTAGTCCACGATCAGCTCCTTTGTCTTGCTTACATTGAGAGAGAGGTTGTTGTCCTGGCACCACACTTCCAGTTCTCTGACCTCCCTATCATCTTTGTCGGTGATGAGGCCTACCACTGTTGTGTCGTCAGCAAACTTAATGATGGTGTTGGAGTCGTCTTTGGCCACGCAATCATGGGTGACCAGGGAGTACAGGAGGGGACTAAGTACACACACCCAGTGTTGAGGATCAGCGTGACAAAAGTGTTGTTGCCTACCCTTACCGCCTGGGGGCAGCCTGTCAGGAAGTCTAGGATCCAGTTGCAGAGGGAGGTGTTTAGTCCCTGGGTCCTTAGCTTAGGGATGAGCTTTGTGGGCAATATGGTGTTGAATGCTGAGCTGTAGTCAATGAACAGCATTCTCACATATCTGTTCCTTTTGTCCAGGTGGGAAAGGGCAGTGTGGAGCGCGATTGAGATTGCCTCATCTGTGTATCTGTTGGAGCGGTATGCGAATGGGTGGGTCTAGGGTATCCGGGAGGATGCTGTTGATGTGAGCCATGACCAGCCTTTGAAAGCACTTCATGGCTACCGACGTGAGTGCTACGGGGCGGTAATCATTGAGGCAGGTTACCTGCCTTGGGCACAGGGACTATGGTGGTCTGCTTGAAACATGTAGGTATTACAGACTCAGTCAGGGAGAGGTTGAAAATGTCAGTGAAGACAATTGCCAGTTGGTCCACTCATGCTTTGAGTACACGTCCTTGTAATCCATCTGGCCCCGCGGATTTGTGAATGTTGACCTGTTTAAAGATCTTGCTCACATCGCCTACCGAGAGCGTTATCACACAGTAATCCAGAACAGCTGGTGCTCTCGCGCATGCTTCAGTGTTGATTGCCTCGAAGTGAGCATAAAAGGCATTTTGCTCGTCTGTTAGGCTAGCGTCACTGGGCAGCTCGCATCAGGGTTTCCCTTTGCAGTCCGTAATAGTTTTCAAGCCCTGCCACATCAGACGAGCATCAGAGCCAGTGTAGTAGGATTCAATCTTAATCCTGTATTGATGCTTTACTTTTTTGATGGATCGTCTGAGGGCATAGAAGGATTTCTTATAGGCGTCCTGGTTAGTGTCCCGCCCCTTGAAAGCGGCAGCTCTAGCCTTTAGCTCGATGCAGATTTTGCCTGTAATCCATGGTTTCTGGTTGGAATATGTACGTACGGTCACTGTGGGGACGACGTCGTCGATGCACTTATTGATGAAGCCGATGACTGAGGTGGTGTACTCCTCAATGCCATTTGATGAATCCCGGAACATATTCCAACCTGTGCTAGCAAAACAGTACTGTAGCATTGCATCCTCGTCATCTGACCACTTCTGTATTGAGCGAGTCACTGGTACTTCCTGCTTTAGTTTTTGCTTGTAAACAGGAAACAGGAGGATAGAATTATTGTCAGATTTGCCAAATGGAGGGTGGGAGAGAGCTGTGTATGCATCTCTGTGTGTGGAGTAAAGGTGGTCTAGAGTTTTTTTCCTCTGGTTGCATATGTAACCATGCTGGTAAAAATGTGGTAAATCTGATTTAAGTTTGCCTGCATTAAAGTCCCCGGCCACTAGGAGCACACCGGGTGAGCATTTTCTTGTTTGCTTATGGCCTTATATAGATGGTTGAGTGCGGTCTTAGAGCCAGCATTGGTCTGTGGTGGTAAATAGACGGCTATGAATAATATAGATGAGAACCCTCTTGGTATATAGTGTTGGTCTACAGCTTATCATAAGGTACTCTACATCAGGTGAGCAATACCTAGAGACTTCTTTAATATTAGACATCGAGCACCAGCTGCTATTGACAAAAAGACTCACACACCCACCCCTGAGGGTCTTACCAGAAGTACAGTTGAAGTCGGAAGTTTACATACACTTAGGTTGGAGTCATTAAAACTCGTTTTTCAACCACTATACAAATTTCTTGTTAACAAACTATAGTTTTGGCAGTCGGTTAGGACATCTACTTTGTGCATGACACAAGTAATTTTTCCAACAATTGTTTACGGACAGATTATTTCACTTATAATTCACTGTATCACAATTCCAGTGGGTCAGAAGTTTACATACACTAAGTTGACTGTGCCTTTTAAACAGCTTGGAAAATTCCAGAAAATGATGTCATGGCTTTAGAAGCTTCTGATTGGCTAATTGACATCAATTGAGTCAATTGGAGGTGTACCTGTGGATGTATTTCAAGGCCTACCTTCAAATTCAGTGCCTTTTTGCTTGACATCATGGGAAAATCAAAAGAAATCAGCCAAGACCTCAGAAAAAAATGTAGACCTCCACAAGTCTGGTTCATCCTTGGGAGAAATTTCCAAACGCTTGAAGGTTCATCTGTAGAAACAATAGTACGCAAGTATAAACACCATGGGACCACGCAGCCGTCATACCATCTCCTAGAGATGAACGTACTTGCTGCGAAAAGTGCAAATCAATCCCAGAACAACAGCAAAGGACCTTGTGAAGATGCTGGAGGAAACAGGTACAAAAGTATCTATATCCACAGTAAAACGAGTCCTATATTGACATAACCTGAAAGGCCGCTCAGCAAGGAAGAAGCCACTGCTCCAAAACCGCCATAAAAAAGCCAGACTACGGTTTGCAACTGCACATGGAGACAAAGATCATACTTTTTGTAGAAATGTCCTCTGTTCTGATGAAAAAAAAATAGAACTGTGAAGCACGGGGGTGGCAGCATCAAGTTGTGGCGGTGCTTTGCTGCAGGAGGGACTGGTGCACTTCACAAAATCGATGGCATCATGAGAAAGGAAAATTATGTGGATATATTGAAGAAACATCTCAAGACATCAGTCAGGAAGTTAAAACTTGGTCGCAAATGGGTCTTCCAAATGGACAATGACCCCAAGCATACTTCCAAAGTTGTGGCAAAATGGCTTAAGGACAACAAAGTCAAGGTATTGGAGAGGCCATCACAAAGCCCTGACCTCAATCCCATAGAACTTTTGTGGGCAGAACTGAAAAAGGGTGTGCGAGCAAGAAGGCTTACAAACCTGACTCAGTTACACCAGCTCTGTCAGGAGGAATGGGCCAAAATTCACCTAACTTATTGTGGGAAGCTTGTGGAAGGCTACCCAATTCGTTTGACCCAATTTAAGCAATTTAAAGGCAATGCTACCAAATACTAATTGAGGGTATGTAAACTTCTGACCCACTGGGAATGTGATGAAAGCAATAAAAGCTGAAATAAATTATTCTCTCTACTATCTACTCTCTACTATCTCTCTACTAAAACTGAGTTTAAATGTATTTGGCTAAGGTGTATGTAAACTTCCGACTTCAACTGTAGCTTCTCTGTTCTGCCGGTGTATTGAAAATCCCTCCAGCTCTACATTGTCGTTGTTCAGCCACGACTCGGTGAAACATAAGATATTCATGTTCTTAATGTCCCGTTGGTAGGGTAATCGTAGTTCATAAATTGGATTTTCCAATGATTGCATGTTAGCATGTTAGCAAGTAGAATTGATGGCAATGGGAGTTTACTCACTCGCCTATGGATTCTCAAAAGGCAGCCCGATCTGCGTCCTCTTTTCCTCCGCCCTTTCTTCACGCAAATGACGGGGATCTGGGCCTGTTCCCAGGAGAGCAGTATCCTTCTCATCAGAGTCGTTAAAGGAAAAAGCTTCTTCCAGTTCGTGGTGAGTAATCCCAGGTCTGATGTCCAGAAGTTATTTTCTGTCAAAAGAGACGGTAGCAGCAACATTATGTACAAAATACGTTACAAAATAAACAAACAAAACAGCACAATTGGTTACGGGCATTTAAAACGTCAGCCATCCTCTTCGGCGCCATCTTATTTAGGTTGAGGATCTTTTCGGAGGAGACTGCGTGAATCAGGCCTTCATGGTCGAATTGCTGCAGAGAAACCACTACTAAAGGACACCAATAATAAGAAAAGACGTGCTTGGGCCAAGAAACACGAGCAATGAACATTAGACCTGTCCTTCTGTCCTTCGCTCTGATAAGTCAAAATGTGAGATTTTTGGTTCCAACCACCGTGTCTTTGTAAGACGCAGAGTATGTGAATGGCTGATCTCCACATGTGTGGTTCCCACCATGAAGCATGGAGGAGGAGGTGTGGGGGTGCTTTGCTGGTGACGCTGTCTGTAATTTATTTAGAATTCAAGGCACACTTAACTGACATGGCTACCACAGCATTCTGCAGCAATACGCCATCCCATCTGGTTTGGGCTTAATGGGACTATCATTTGTTTTTCAACAGGACAATGATCCAACACACCTCCAGGCTGTGTAAGGGCTATTTGACCAAGAAGGAGAGTGATGGAGTGCTGCATCAGATGACCTGGCCTCCACAATCACCCAACCTCAACCCTATTGAGATGGTTTGGCATGAGTTGGACCGCAAAGTGAAGGAAAAGCAGCCAACAAGTGCTCAACATATGTGGGAACTCCTTCAAGACTGTTGGAAAAGCATTCCAGGTGAAGATGGTTGAGAGAATGCCAAGAGTGTGATAAAGCTGTCATCAAGAAAAGGGTGGCTACTTTGAAGAATCTTAAATCTAAAATATATTTTGATTTGTTTAAAAAAAAATTGTTTACTGCATGATTCCATATGTGTTATTTCATAGTTTTGATGTCTTCACGATTATTCTACAGTATAGAAAATGGTAAAAAAAAATATGAAAAACCCTTGAATGAGTATGTTTTCCAAACTTTTGACTGGTACTTTAGCTGACACTTGACCAACCGGCTCGATTCGGTCTTTTGTAGCAAAATTTGAAATTGTGTTTTTTAAATTGGATAAAAGTAGAGACTCAGAGCTAGAAAATAGTATATCATACACTGCAGTTGAGGAACAATGGGAAAGTAATTCTGCTTTGAAAGTTGATCAACTTTGGACCTTGAATGTTTTGGTACGGACTGGAGAGCTGTTCTTTGTCTACACCCATTCAGCATCGTTCACACCCTTTTAAGCTTTAGCCCCACCCATCTCTTTAAGGATTAACATGTGAGGCTATATACTAAACAACCAAAGATTTCAAGACTGAAGGCTAGTTTATACTACGGGTGTCTTCGTACATTTAATGTGGAGTGCCAGAGTGTGCTCTGGGCGTTCGTAAACTCAGAGCGTTGTCAGATTGGCTGTTCGTAAATTCAGAGCGTTTTGCTCACGGAGCACACACTGGACACCCTGGCTGAAAAGTAGGGTTGATCCGAGCATTCTGACCGAACAGCAGTCAAGCACCCAAGCTAACTGGCTAACGTTGGCTAAATTGTTAGCTACTTCCAGACACTCTGACCATTTTACTCACCCTAGCAGAACAGGTTAGGCTTTTTCATTTTATCCAGAGCGTTGGTGAGTACAACTGTGATGCTGGCAACAATTTTATTACGCTTTTTTTTGCCAACATTTACTGACACCGGCCATATTCAACTGGTGTTGAGCGTTCGTAAATTCGTCAGTTATTCTGCGCTCTGGCACACTCAGACGAGAGTGCTCTGAATTCGGAGTAGATAGCCAGAGCAAATTACCAGCTACGTCTATCGAAAGTTCTATTGAAATAGTTACTTGCATAGAGGAGTCTTTTGATTAGACACGTAGGTAGTTAGCTAAACAATTAACCATAATCCCAACTCATAACTTTACTACCCTGCATGAATATGGAGGTAGCTAACCAACCAGGGTCAATGTTAGCTAGCTAACATTAGGCTATAACTAGCAATGCAAATGGCTCTGAGATACAAATAATAATGGCTCTAAGATACACAGATCATACATGTAATGTTAGCTAGCTAGCCAGCCAGCTAACATTAACTAGCTAGCTAACAGTACACTTTAACTTGAAATGAAAATGACTTTCTAACAAAATTAGAAATGTGTATTATTGGAAAATGTAGCTAGCTAGACTCTCTTACCCGTATACATGGATGGACGCTTCTCCCTCTCTGCTACGAATGCCATGGCTGCCCTTAGTTTGAAGATCCAGAGCCTTCTGTGTTCTCTTTTCGACTCCGTCTGCATATTTGCAATCAAACGCCAGCATTATCTTCATCTCCTTAGCTATATCATACTCTAATTCAACTGATTACAAAACTCGGCCCTGCAGAAAGTGGAGAGCAACACTTATGCAGTTCTACTATGTGATATCTTTCAAAAAAATCTGTGTTAGAAAGGATTACCTACACATACTGACCAACTCATATTATAGAGAGAAGCGTGCTACATGGCAGACCAATCCGAACTCATCTATCGGCATATCCTGCCCAGTCATTATCTCAGCCAATCATGGCTAGTGGGAAGGTTGCTGACTTGTTCCATGGCTAAACTAACTAGGCTCATAATTTAACTATTTTATTCATATTTACAGATGGCATACAAGTTTGTTATTAACGCACATGAAAGTTCACATATTCCAGAACGCATCTGCCAAAAAACGCATTTTGATTAAAAAAAAGTTTACATACAAATGGCGCTCCTGTGAAGTAGTGACGTGTGACATATGCCTAGCTTCCTGAAATGAATTATATATAGGGTGTAATCATTAGTCCAACATTTGCGAAGGAGAGTTTCTATTGGACAAATTAATGTATGTTTATCCCCATTTTGTTCTGTTTGCTTCTGTTTTAAGAAATATTTTTCAACAGAATCGGCAGAATGAATACACACCTGATCACACGTAAACACAGCTCACTCTCATAACAACCACGTTGTATTCCTTCTCTTCCACTTGTGGACTTCAAGCACAACACATAAGCTGCATGTGACTAGGCGAAAAAACCTTTCCAAGCCAAACCGCTACACACAGCCTACGTCGTTGTCACCATATTAGCTAAAGTAAAGTCATAGTCAGCATAGCTGATTTAACTAACGCGTTAGTAAACCCGCTACAATCATGCAATAAAGTTAGTGTACAGTCTGTAAGCAGTTGGACCGGTGGGCCCCGGTGACAATAAATGAGTAATACCAAAAGCTTACCTTGACTTGGAAGAGTTCCAGTGTTGTGTTGGAAAGTCATTGCCAGATAGCTAACAAAGCATCCATCTGTTTGAGCAGGGTGTTTCAGTAGGCTAAACTAGCTAACTGCATTTGCTAGCTAAGTAAAGTAAGTGAAACTGAAAGTGAAAAAAAATATGAAATCTCTCTCTGTTTCTCTCTTGCTTCTCCTTCATTTTGGAAGAAATTAATTTGTTCAAAACTGTTCAACTATTGTCTTTCTCTCTCATTGAGTCAACTACTCACCACATTACTAGATTAATTATCTGATCCTTTGATTGGACAACATGTCAGTTCATGCTGCAAGAGCAGCATGACGGACATCCTCCGGAAGTTGTCATAATTACTGTGTAAGTCTATTGGAGGGGGATTAGAACCATGAGCCTCCTAGGTTTTGAACTGAAGTCAATGTATCCAGAGGAGGACAGATGCTAGCTGTCCTCCAGCTACACAACAGAGTGCTGTTGAGCATGGTTTAGACCTTCTTTGCAAAATAGTGTTTTAATCAGTTTTTTGGTGATGTGTTGTATCTAAAAAATTTAGTTGTATCTAAAAATGATAACTTTTTAGATGTCTTACCATTTACATTTGTATTAAATTCACTGAGGAGGATGGTCCTCCCCTTTCTCTTCTGAGGAGCCTCCACTGTCGGTCACCGTAACAGCCCTACTCTGGCACATCCTCATTATTGGTGCATCTAATCAAACGAATGTCACACACACAGACAAACATCCCATCCATCCACCCACAAACAAACAAACAAATGTCTACGCACCAGCGGTGGTGATAGGAAATTATCCTAATGATTTTAGTCTAATATCTTCTATGGTCTGTGTTTATTCTCTTCCATTGAGAGGAAGATGTCAATGGTACTTCCAAAGAATGTTAATAGAATATGATAGCAAGTTTGATCTTGGCTTGATTGCAGATAGATTTTCAGGAGATATTGCACACATTGAAGTGAGCATATTCTGTAAAATAGATCTCCTCCCGATGATACTTTTTGTACAGCAGGTTTCTGGTGATGATGTTATTGTAAAGTGCCAAGAAAAAGTATGTGAACCCTTTGGAATTGCCTGGATTTCTGCATAAATTGGTCATCACATTTTATCTAATTTTCATCTAAGTCACAACAACAGACAAACATAGTGTGCTTAAACTAATAACACACAAATTATTGTATTTTTCTTGTCTATATTGAATACATAATTTGAACATTCACAGTGTAGATTGGAAAAAGTAAGTGAATTGGAGTCAGGTGTCAGCTAACCTGGAGTCCAATCAATGAGACGAGATTGGAGATGTTGGTTAGAGCTGCCCTGCCCTCTAAATAACACTCACAAAAGTTTAGTTTTCTATTCACAAGAAGCATTGCCTGATGTGAACCATGCCTCAAACCAAAGAGATCTCAGAAGACCTACGATTAAAAATTGTTGACTTGCATAAAGCTGGAAAGGGTTACAAAAGTATCTCTAAAAGCCTTGATGTTTATCAGTCCATGGTAAGAGAAATTGTCAACAACTGTAGAAAGTTCAACACTGTTGCTACTCTCCCTAGGAGTGGCCGTCCTGCAAAGATGACTGCAAGAGCACAGTGCAGAATGCTCAATGGGGTTAAGAAGAATCCTAGAGTGTCAGCTAAAGACTTACAGAAAACTCTGGAACATGCTAACATCTCTGTTGACGAGTCTATGATACTTAAAACACTAAACAAGAATGGTATTCATGGGAGGACACCACGGAAGAAGCCACTGCTGTCAAAAAAGTTTGCAAAAGTGCACCTGGATGTTCCAGCACTACTGGCAAAATATTCCGTGGACAGATGAAACTACAGTTTAGTTGTAAGGAAAGAACACACAACACAATGTGTGGAGAAAAAAGTACAGCACACCAACATCAAAACCTCATCCCAACTATAAAGTATGGTGGAGGGAGCATCATGGTTTGGGGCTGCTTTGCTGCCTCAGGGCCTGGACAGCTTGCTATCATCGACGGAAAAATTAATTCCTAAGTTTATCAAGACATTTTGCAGGAGAATGTAAGGCTATCTGTCTGCCAATTGAAGCTCAACAGATGTTGGGTGATGCAACAGAACAACAACCCAAAACACAGAAGTAAATCAACAACAGAAGGGCTTCAACAGAAAAAAATACACCTTCGTCCTGACCTCAACACGATTGAGATGCTGTGGCATGACCTCAAGAGAGCAGTTCACACCAGACATCCCAAGAATATTGCTGAACTGAAACAGTTTTGTAAAGAGGAATGGTCCAAAATTCCTCCTGACCGTTGTTCAGGTCTGATCCAAATCAAATTTTATTTGTCACATACACATGGTTAGCAGATGTTAATGCGAGTGTAGCGAAATGCTTGTGTTTCTAGTTCCGACCATGCAGTAATATCTAACAAGTAATCTAACCTAACAGTTTCACAACAACTACCTTATACACACAAGTGTAAAGGAATGAATACGAATATGTACATATTAATATATGAATGAGTGATGGGCGAACGGCATAGGCCAGATGCAGTTGATGGTATAGAGTACAGTATATACATATGAGATGAGTAATGTAGGGTATGAAAACATTATATAAAGTGGCATTGTTTAAAGTGGCTAGTGATACATTTAATTACATCAAGATGGCAAGATGCAGTAGATGGTATAGCGTACAGTATATACATATGAGATGAGTAATGTAGGGTATGTAAAAATTATATAAAGTGCCATTGTTTAACTTCTTATGGCTGCAGGGGCAGGATTGAGTAGCTTGGATGAAAGGTGCACAGAGGTGCCCATAGTAAACTGCCTGCTCCTCAGTCCCAGTTGCTAATATATGCATATTATTAGTCGTATTGGATAGAAAACACTCTGTAGTTTCTAAAACTGTTTGAATTATGTCTGTGAGTATAACAGAACTCATATGGAAGGCAAAAACCTGAGAAGTTCCACTTCCTGTTTGAATTTTTTCTGAGGTGGCAGATTGTCAACCAAGCTCTCATTGAAATTACAGCGAGATATTGATGAGTTTTCACTTCCTACGGCTTCCACTAGATGTCAACAGAACTTTGTCTGATGACTCTAATGTGAATGGGGGCCGAAGGAGACAGGAATTAGTCAGGTCTGCCACGAGCTGACCATGCTTTCACATGCGCATTCACATGAGGAGGACCTCCGTTCCACCGCTCTTCTGAAGTCAATCTAATTCTCCGGTTGGAACGTTATTCAAGATGTATGTTAACAACATTCTAAAGATTGATTCAGTACATCGTTTGACATGTTTCTACTGACTGTTACGGAACTTTTGGACATTTTGTCACGTTATAGTGGACGCGCTTTGTGACTTTGGAATTGTTTACCAAAAGCGCTAACCAATGTAGCTAATTGGACATAAATAACGGACATTATCGAACAAATCAAGCATTTATTGTGGACCTGGGATTCCTAGGACTGCATTCTGATGAAGTTCATCAAAGGTAAGGAAACATTTATCATGTATTTTCTGGTTTCTGTTGACCCCAACATGGCGACTAATTTGGCTATTGTTCTGAGCTCCGTCTCAGATTATTGCATGATTTGCTTTTTCCTTAATTTTTTTTTGAAATCTGACACAGAGGTTGCATTAAGGAGAGGTATATCTATAATTCCATGTGTATAACTTGTATTATCATCTACATTTATGATGAGTATTTCTGTTGAAACGATGTGGCTATGCAAAATCACTTGATGTTTTTGGAACTAGTGAATGTAACGCGTCAATGTAAACTCAGATTTTTTGTTATAAATATGAACTTTATCAAACAAAACATGCATGTATTGTGTAACAAGAACTCCTATGAGTGTCATCTGATGAAGATAATCAAAGGTTAGTGATTAATTTTATCTCTATTTCTGCTTTTTCTGACTGCTATCTTTCGCTGGAAAAATGGCTGTGCTTATTGTGGTTTGGTGGGGACCTAACATAATCTTTTGTAATGCTTTCGCTGAAAAAAAGCATATTTGAAATCGGACACTTTGGTGGGATTAACAACAAGATTACCTTTAAAATGATATAAAACACATGTATGTTTGAGGAATTTTAATTATGAGATTTCTGTTGTTTGAATTTGGCGCCCTGCACTTTCACAGGCTGTTGTCATATCGATCCCGGTAGCGGGATGCAGCCATAAGAAGTTTTAAAGTGGCTAGTGATAAATGTATTACATACATTTTTCCATTATTAACTTCTTATGGCTGCAAGGGGCAGTATTGAGTAGCCTGATAAAATGTGTCCATTTCAAACGGCCTCGTACTCAATTCTTGCTCGTACAATATGCATATTATTATTACTATTGGATAGAAAACACTCTCTAGTTTCTAAAACCGTTTGAATTATTTCTCTGAGTGAAACAGAACTCATTCTGCAGCACTTTTCCTGACCCGGAAGTTCAAAGTCTGAAATCGATGCTCTCTTCCTCTTCCTGCCTATAAATGGGCACAAGAGCTATTAGTATACATGCACGTCATACACCTTCCTCTGGGTGTCAAGAAGGCTGTGAGAGAAGAAATGAGGTGATTATCTCGATCTGGGATGGAATAAATCCTCTTGGAATGACGTGTACCCCATTTCCGGTACTCTGAAGAACGCGATTTGGACAGTGGGGTTGCCTTTTGTTTTGCTGACGTTATAGGCGACTATTATTTCCGGCTTTGATTTTATTTGATACATGTCACCATATCATCGTAAAGTATGTTTTTTCAATATAGTTTCATCAGATTATTGAAATTTTTTCGGGAGTTTTGCCGTGTTCCGTTCTCTTCCGTTTGTTTACATGGAGAGATCCGTGCAACCCGGCTAGCGCGCTTGCTAAATGGAGAGAGAAAGTTGCCATTCTGAATCCAAACAACGACTCATCTGGACAAAGGACACCTTGTTCAACATTCTGATGAAAGATCAGCAAAAGTAAGACCCATTTTATGATGTTGTTTCATATATCTGTCGTAGTCGCCGGCGCCCAAGTGTTTCTGGCTATTGTGCTAAGCTAATATAACGCTACATTTTGTTTTCGCTGTAAAACACTTAATAAATCGGAAATATTGTCTGGCATCACAAGATGCCTGTCTTTCATTTGCTGTACACTATGTATTTTTCAGAAATGTTTTATGATGAGTAATTAGGTATTTGACGTTGGTGTCTGTAAATATTATGGCTGCTTTCGGTGCAATTTCTGAATGTAGCTGCAATGTAAACTATGATTTATACCTGAAATATGCACATTTTTCGAAAAAAACATATGCTATACAATAAATATGTTATCAGACTGTCATCTGATGAGGTTGTTTCTTGGTTAGTGGCTATTTATATCTTTATTTGGCCGAATTTGTGATAGCTACTGATGGAGTCAAAAACTGATGGAGTAATAAAAGTGGAGTCTTTTGCTAACGTGGTTAGCTAATAGATTTACATATTTTGTCTTCCCTGTAAAACATTTTAAAAATCGGACATGTTGGCTGGATTCACGAGATGTGTACCTTTCATATGCTGTATTGGACTTGTTAATGTGTGAAAGTTAAATATTTTTAAAAAATATCTTTTGAATTTCGCGCCCTGCACTTGAAGTGGCTGTTGTCATAAGTGTACCGACGTCGGGCTTGCACGCCAAACAGGTTAAAGTGGCTAGAGTTGAGTCAGTATGTTGGCAGCAGCCACTCAATGTTAGTCTGATGGCCTTGAGATAGAAGCTGTTTTTCAGTCTCTCGGTCCCCGCTTTGATGCACCTGTACTAGAGGTCGACCGATTAATCGGAATGGCCGATTAATTAGGGCCGATTTCAAGTTTTCATAACAATCTGAAATTTTGGACGCCGATTTTGCCGATATCCTTTTTTTTTTTTTTTTACACCTTTATTTAACTAGGCAAGTCAGTTAAGAACACATTCTTATTTTCAATGACGGCCTAGGAACGGTGGGTTAACTGCCTTGTTCATGGGCAGAACGACAGATTTTTACCTTGTCAGCTCAGGGATTCAATCTTGCAACCCGGTTAACTAGTCCAACACTCTAACCACCTGCCTCACGAGGAGCCCGCCTGTTACGCGAATGCAGTAAGAAGCCAAGTTAAGTTGCTAGCTAGCAATAAACTTATCTTGTAAAAAACAATCAATCAATCAATCATAATCACTAGTTATAACTACACATGGTTGATGATATTACTAGTTTATCTAGCGTGTCCTGCGTTGCATATAATCGATGCAGTGCGCATTCGCGAAAAAGGACTGTCGTTGCTCCAACGTGTACCTAACCATAAACATCAATGCCTTTCTTAAAATCAATACACAGAAGTATATATTTTTAAACCTGCATATTTAGCTAAAAGAAATCCAGGTTAGCAGGCAATATTAACCAGGTGAAATTGTGTCACTTCTCTTGCGTTCATTGCACGCAGAGTCAGGGTATTTGCAACAGTTTGGGCCGCCTGGCTCATTGCGAACTAATTTGCCAGGATTTTACGTAATTATGACATAACATTGAAGGTTGTGCAATGTAACAGGAATATTTAGATTTATGGATGCCACCCGTTAGATAAAATACGGAACGGTTCCGTATTTCACTGAAAGAATAAATGTTTTGTTTTCGAGATGACAGTTTCCGGATTCGACCATATTAATGACCTAAGGCTCGTATTTCTGTGTGTTATTATGTTATAATTAAGTCTATGATTTGATAGAGCAGTCTGACTGAGCGATGGTGGGCACCAGCAGGCTCGTAAGCATTCCTTCAAACAGAACTTTTGTGCGTTTTGCCAGCAGCTCTGCTCTTTATGAATTCAAGCCTATCAACTCCCGAGATTAGGCTGGTGTAACCGATGTGAAATGGCTAGCTAGTTAGCGGGGTGCGCGCTAATAGCGTTTCAAACGTCACTCGCTCTGAGACTTGGAGTGGTTGTTCCCCTTGCTCTGCATGGGTAACGCTGCTTCGAGGGTGGCTGTTGTCGATGTGTTCCTGGTTCGAGCCCAGGTAGGAGCGAGGAGAGGGACGGAAGCTATACTGTTACACTGGCAATACTAAAGTGCCTATAAGAACATCCAATAATCAAAGGTATATGAAATACAAATGGTATAGAGAGAAATAGTCCTTTAATTCCTATAATAACTACAACCTAAAACTTCTTACCTGGGAATATTGAAGACTCATGTTAAAAGGAACCACCAGTTTTCATATGTTCTCATGTTCTGAGCAAGGAACTTAAACATTAGCTTTCTTACATGGCACATATTGCACTTTTACTTTCTTCTCCAACACTTTGTTTTTGCATTATTTAAACCAAATTGAACATGTTTCATTATTTATTTGAGGCTAAATTGATTTTATTGATGTATTATATTGAGTTAAAATAAAAGTGTTCATTCAGTATTGTTGTAATTGTCATTATTACAAATACATTTTAAAAATCGGTCGATTAATCGGTATCGGCTTTTTTTGCCCTCCAATAATCGGTATCGGTATCAGCGTTGAAAAATCATAATCTGTCGACCTCTAACCTGTACTGACGTCGCCTTCTGGATGATAGCGGGGTGAACAGGCAGTGGCTCGGGTGGTTGTTGTCCTTGATGATCTTTTTGGCCTTCCTGTGACATCGGGTGGTGTAGGTGTCCTGGAGGGCAGGTAGTTTGCCCCCGGTGATGCGTTGTGCAGACCTCACTACCCTCTGGAGAGCCTTACGGTTATGGGCAGAGCAGCTGCCGTACCAGGCGGTGATACAGCCAGACAGGATGCTCTCGATTGTGCATCTGTAAAAGTTTGTGAGTGTTTTGTTGACAAGCCGAATTTCTTCAGCCTCCTGAGGTTGAAGAGGCGCTGCTGCGCCTTCTTCACCATGCAGTCTGTGTGGTTGGACCATTTCAGTTTGTCAGTGATGTGTACGCCGAGGAACTTAAAACTTTCTACCCTCTCCACTACTGTCCTGTCAACGTGTATAGGGGCTGCTCCCTCTGCTGTTTCCTGAAGTCCACGATCATCTCTTTTGTTTTGTTGACATTGTGTGTGAGGTTATTTTCCTGACACCACACTCCGAGGGCCCTCACCTCCTCCCTGTAGGCTGTCTCGTTATTGTTCGTAATCAAGCCTACCACTGTAGTGTCGTCTGCAAACTTGATGATTGAGTTGGAGGCGTACATGGCCACACAGTCGTGGGTGAACAGGGAGTACAGGAGAGCGCTGAGAACGCACCCTTGTGGGGACCCAGTGTTAAGGATCAGCGGGGTGGAGATGTTGTTACCTACCCTCACCACCTGGGGGCGGCCCGTCAGGAAGTCCAGGACCCATTTCCACAGGGCGGGGTCGAGATCCAGGGTCTCGAGCTTAATGACGAGTTTGGAGGGAACTATGGTGTTAAATGCTGAGCTGTAATCGATGAACAGCATTCTTACATAGGTCCTATTGGGGCAGTAAGGAAATTGGAGTGGGTCTAGGGTGTCAGGTAGGGTGAAGGTGATATGGTCCTTGACTAGTCTCTCAAAGCACTTCATGATGACGGAAGTAAGTGCTACAGGGCGGTAGTCATTTAGCTCAGTTACCTTAGCTTTCTTGGGAACAGGAACAATGGTGGCCCTCTTGAAGCATGTGGGAACAGCAGACTGGGATAAGGATTGATTGAATATGTCCGTAAACACACCAGCCAGCTGGTCTGCGCATGCTCTGAGGACGCGGCCGGGGATGCCGTCTGGGCCTGCAGCCTTGCGAGGGTTAACACGTTTAAATGTTTTACTCACGTTGGCTGCAGTGAAGGAGAGCCTGCAGGTTTTGGTACCGGGCCGTGTCAGTGGCACTGTATTGTCCTCAAAGCGAGCAAAGAAGTTGTTTAGTCTGTCTGGGTGCAAGACATCGTGGTCGTGGTCCGCGACGGGGCTGGTTTTTCTTTAGTAGTCCGCTGCCAAACGAGGGTCAACCAGTTATTAAATCCAAGGGTTCACATACTTGTTCCTCCCTGCTCTGTGAATGTTTACATGGTGTGTTCAGAGAAATACATGAAAATGTATAATTGTTTGTGCGTTATTAGTTTAAGCAGACTGTGTTTGTCTATTGTTGTGACCTAGATGAAGATCAGATCAAATTTTATGACCAATTCATGCAGAAATTCAGGTATTTCCAAAGGGTTCGCATACTTTTTCTTGCCACTGTATCTGGATCAGTGAATGCCGACCTGATAGGCAAGTAGACACACACACAGACACAGGTAGAACCCTTACAAAAAAAACATATCAAATTTGCAGTTTAACCGGTGAAAGAACTGTTTCCACATGCTGAGCTTAAATTTCACATGAAATCATATTTTCACATATATTCAATTTAGAGTTTACATGTTAGCACCACCTTTCATAGGTGAGGAGAATAAGATGTTTTCACCTCATATGTGAATTGCAGTTTCAAAACTTCCATGTGAAATTTGAGGTTTCACATTTTCAAAACTTCCACGTGACAATCGGATATGCAGTTTCACATGCGTTTCACATGTGGAATTGTAAGTTCACATGTGAAAAATAATAAAATGTAAAAATGTACAGTCTTATATGTGAAAGTGAGTTTTTCACATGTGAACTTGCAATTCCACATGTGAAAGTGAAAATCTAACTTGCAGTTTCACCTGTAAGAAAACTCCACATTTACTCCAATGTTTGTAAACAAAGTAAATATAAACAAACACTATATAGCTTAATGGCTGCAAGCCCGAGGCCACAATATGACAACAGCCACTTCAAGTGCAGGGCGCGAAATTCAAAATATATTTTTTTGAAATATTTAACTTTCACACATTAACAAGTCCAATACAGCAAATGAAAGGTACACATCTTGTGAATCCAGCCAACATGTCCGATTTTTAAAATGTTTTACAGCGAAAACAGCACGTATATTTATGTTAGCTCACCACCAAATACAAAAAAGGACAGACATTTTTCACAGCACAGGTAGCATGCACAAAGCCAACCTAACTAACCAAGAACCAACCAAACTAACCAAGAAACAACTTCATCAGATGACAGTCTTATAACATGTTATTCAATAAATCTGTTTTGTTCGAAAAATGTGCATATTTCAGGTATAAATCATAGTTTACATTGCAGCTACAATCAGAAATTGCACCGAAAGCAGACAGAATAATTACAGACACCAACGCCAAATACCTAAATACTCATCATAAAACATTTCTGAAAAATACATAGTGTACAGCAAATGAAAGACAGGCATCTTGTGATTCCAGCCAATATTTCCGATTTATTAAGTGTTTTACAGCGAAAACACAATATAGCGTTATATTAGCTTACCACAATAGCCAAAAACACAAGCCATTTCCCAGCAGTAAAAGTTAGCGATCGTAACAAACCAGTAAAAGATATATAATTTTTGACTAACCTTGATATTCTTCATCAGATGACAGTCCTATAACATCAGGTTATACATACACTTATGTTTTGTTCGAAAATGTGCATATTTAGAGCTGAAATCAATGGTTATACATTGTGCTAACTTAGCTAATTTTTTCCCACAACGTCCGGAGTTTTTTCTGACACTTTTTCTGACACACATATTCTGACCAAATAGCTATTCATAAACATAACAAAAAAATACATGTTGTATAGGAAATGATAGATCCACTAGTTCTTAATGCAATCGCCATGTTAGAATTCTAAAAATAACTTCATTTCGACATACAGCTTCGGTATAGCTAGAGTACCCAAAAGCTGGGCGCCGACGACTAGTTCACATGTACGACAGATATATGAAATAGCATCATAAAATGTTTCCTACTTTTGCTGATCTTCCATCAGAATGTTGTACAAGGGGTCCTTTGTCAATAACAATCGTTGTTTGGATTTAGAACGGCCTCTTTCCCTCTCCATTTAGCAAGCACACTAGCCAAGTGGCACAAATCTCTCCATGTCAACAAACGGAAGAGAACGGAACACGGCAAAACTCCCGAAAAAATTTCAATAATCTGATTAAACTATATTGAAAAAACACACTTTACGATGATATGGTCACATGTATCAAATAAAATCAAAGCCGGAGATATTAGTCGTCCATAACGGCAGCTTATCAGAAGGCAAATCCAGGTTCCTTCTCGCGCCTTCCTGAAAACAGGAAATGGGTGACACGTCATTCCAAGAGCTGTTATTCCACTTCAGACCAAGATAAACACCCCATTTCTTCTCTCACCGCCTCTTGACATCCAGGGGAAGGTGTATGACGTGCATGTATACTAATACGTATCATGCCCATTTATAGGCAGGACCTAGAAGAGAGCATAGTTTTCAGACTTTCCACTTCCTGGTCAGGAAGTTTGTGCCAAATGAGTTCTGTTTTACTCACAGATATAATTCAAACGGTTTTAGAAACTAGAGAGTGTTTTCTATCCAATAGTAATAATAATATGCATATTGTACGAGCAAGAATTGAGTACGAGGCCGTTTGAAATGGGCACCTTTTATCTGGCTACTCAATACTGCCCCTGCAGCCAAAACAGGTTAAAACATGGTTGAAACAAAACAAATATTTCATGGCGGGTCAGTCCTTGCATCCATAGTGTAGTCTTTGCATTTCTGCACCCCCATCCCTCAGCTTTTTACCGAAACTGTGGTGGGGAGCCTACTTTGTTAATGTTTCAATGAAGTATTGTCGCAACAAACACCTTTAATAGAGTAACATTATTAATATATGGTGCAATCCTCTCGTGAGTGAGTTCTCTGTTGTGCAATTAATATCAAGCAAAACTTCTGAAGTCGAGAACAAATTTCTTAATATTGCAAACTAAAATAATAACATAAACCCAAAAATATTGATAGCAAAATGAGGAGCAGGGAAATACATTTCTACAGTTTGCCTCAACCCAGCTAGCATGTTTGGTTCTTTGGAAACTGTGGCAACGTCTATTTTTGGATTCAGATTGGTTATGGGAACGAAGCCCTACAGTATGTTTCCTGACTGGTAAAACAGAACTTTTTGTTACATTCTGACAACAGAAGCGAACCTTCTAGACTGTTCTGGGACTGTTTCTTTTTAGGTTGCAAGGAGGTCCTGATAGCATTTTACTCAAGCTCCTTGACAGTTTTCCTGGGAGATTTTATTAACACTCTGAGAAGGGAAATTATATAGTATTTTAAGGTAATTAAGTAACAATCTGAGAATATTCTCTAAATCTTTTGTTATGGTTATTAGTGAAAGTTTTATTAACACTAAGAAAGAAATGCAAATATTATTTGGAGGTTTTTTAATAACTTCCTTGAAAGTTTGACTGAATGTTTCAACAAGACTTTTAATAATACTTCTATCTTATTTATTACAGATATGACAAATGGAAATTTGCTTAGGCATTAATCATGCAAGCACATTTCTTTTTGATTGTGACATGGCATCAGTGAGATTCAAACCTGTAATTTTCACTCGCTATCCATGGAATTAGTCCACAGCACCACGAGGATGGAGCTAGCATGCCATGTTTTTTTTACGCATACAAAGCTGTTCATTTTAGACTATTCAAACAGACCACATTTCAAAGGAAACCAGGACTCATTAAGATCAAGTATAACTAATAAGTGGGCACTGAGCTTATTGATGTTAATGTGTAGAATTCCATTTTTTAGAACATTCCAGGAATATCGCCAAGAACTGACAGAAAGCATACATTTTCTGAATGTTCTGAGAACATTGCTTAAGTCAAGCATCCACTCCACTGAATAGCAGACTAGTGATTGCTTTGCAATGCTTGCAGTTAGCCTTCCAAACCACTCATTATTGAATTTGTGATTTCCAACTTGTTGTGTAATGTTTATGTCCAATGGCCGATGAGCACCGATATGTTTTATCTATAATTTCTCTTCATAATTTCTCTTTATATGACAAGGGTTGAAAATAATTTGCCAGTAGATTGTCGACTTGATTCATGATGACGACTGCTAGCTTACTAGCTAAGATTTTGAAAGAATGATGTTCACATGAGTCCAATCAAAGCTACTGTAGATATAACGTGATTTGATTTCATTTTATATGTGGCCAATGACCTTGAGCCTTCTTGGATTGGCACTTCTAATGTAACTCAATGGCAGCACACAAGGGGCTTGAATATTTTATCTCTCCCCGTAGATTTTGCATTGACGTAGTGTCCCCATGAGTGACAGAACACTGAGCCAACTAGAGAACATTACCAACCCCTACGCTCTGTATTTTCCGCTGACTGCCCCACCACCACAGAAAGCACTGAGCTAGGCTGAAACACCTACAATTTGGAGCTGCCTTACTCAAGAAAGCAAAAAAATGATCATGTTTGTATGCGGCTTTATTAACTCACAGATTTTTTTTGTAACTTTTTCTTGCAAACTGATATGTGACACATGTTAATGTAAAAATAACATCCAAACAGGTATACAGGTGGAGCTCAAAAATGTGGGGCTCTGAGGAAACCCGTGGGAAACATGCTGAAGTAATCAAATTCCCACCGAATGTATAATGTCAATTTACTTTTAATCCGTTTGTTTGCATATTTCAAGACATGGCATATGAGGTTGCAATGAGATACCTGACGGGTTGGACGATACTTTTGTCGTCAATCATTTTTTTTAAAAACATATACTTAAAAAGAGACAATCAACCAATCCTGAAATTCTTTATTATCTAAATGTTGAAAATGCATGGGCTATGGAGAGAAACAAAATGGTGCAGTTTGAGGCCAGATGGCGGAGAGTGATGTGGGGACTGAAGAAGGGGGTGTGAACAGGTGGGTCTGGACAGGGGTGATGTTGTGGATGTTTGTGTGCGTCTGTATGTTGTTGTTTGTAGAAGAATGTTGTTTCTTAAAGTTCTGTGAACTTTTTAAGAACATTCCCAATGTCAAACAATTTGGAGAACATGGCTAGAAAATTACCTAAAATAAAATGACATATAACCATCTGTGAATCTTTAGGAAACATTCTGTAATGAAATCCGTTTTTTTGTTAAGTTCCTTAAAGTGTTCTAAAACCAAGCAACTATCCTGCACCTTTCCCAGAAAGTTCTGGGAAGGTTATATGAAAAATAACCATAGGACAACCACGCTCTCCCCAAGCTCTAAGAAACATACGTTTTGAGCTATCTGGAATGTCTGAAACACATTGTGTGGCCTCGTGGTAAGGGAACAGTGTTACACAATTCTACACTTGATTGATTACTTCACTGCTGTTCCAGAGACAGTCACTTACTGTCTGTGTGAGTGTGAGAAATCATAGGTCCTGGGGTTTTGAATTATTTATAGCTCCCCCACTTCCTGGCACACCGTAATTATCTGTAAACAAATCCGTGTACCAAGATGCAATTCGATGCGTGGTAAATTTACAGTTGAATGAAAAATACCTTAAAATAGAGCTATAATAACATTTGCCATGTGGCATAGGCTACAGTTGAGCAGAGGTGTTATTAGGATTTCCACATATGGGGAACCTTATTTAGCAAGGCTAGAAAAAACATGGCATTTTAAAAACGCATTTCATGCAATTCTGTGTCATTTACAGGACAAAAGACAGCTGAATATTTTTTAATACCACACAAATGGTCGAAATGAGTGGCTACTCAGACACTGACCAACTGAGATCAATCTGGTATTGAATTCAAACAAACAATTACCGATGCCAATGAAGCAATATACAGACAGACCCCCCCCCAACCTCCACCTCCTTTTGCACTCAGAATATAATAATTTTCTCAGGGCATGGACTCTACAAGGTGTCGAAAGCCTTCCACAGGGATGCTGGCCCATGTTGACTCTAATGAATTAAGAAATGACATCAATAAGGGATCATAGCTTTCACCTGGATTCAACTAGTCAGTCTATGTCATGGTAAGAGAAAGTAATCCTTAATATTTTGTGCACTCTATATATATATATATATATATATGTCCAGTTGAAGTCGGAAGTTTACATACACTTAGGTTGGAGTCATTAAAACTCTTTTTTCAACCACTCCACAAATTTCTTGTTAACAAACTATCGTTTTGGAAAGTCGGTTAGGACATCTACTTTGTGCATGACACAAGTACTTTTCCAACAATTGTTTACAGACAGATTATTTATCTTATAATTCACTTTATCACAATTCCAGTGGGTCAGAAGTTTACATACACTAAGTTGACTGCGCCTTTTAAACAGTTTGGAAAATTCCAGAAAATGATGTCATGGCTTTAGAATCTTCTGGTTGGCTAATTGACATCAATTGAGTCAATTGGAGGTGTACCTGTCGATGTATTTCAAGGCCTACCTTCAAACTCAGTACTTCTTTGCTTGACATCATGGGAAAATCAAAAGAAATCAGCCAAGACCTCAGAAAAAAATGTAGACCTCCACAAGTCTGGTTCATCCTTGGGAGCAATTTCCAAATGCCTGAAGGTACCACGTTCATCTGTACAAACAATAGTACGCAAGTATAAACACCATGGGACCATGCAGCCATCATTCCTCTCAGGAAGGAGATGCATTCTGAGATGAACGTACTTTGGTGCGAAAAGTGCAAATCTATCCAAGAACAACAGCAAAGGACCTTGTGAAGATGCTGGAGGAAACAGGTACAAAAGTATATATATCCACAGTAAAACGAGTCCTATATCGACATAACCTGAAAGGCCGCTCAGCAAAGAAGAATCCACAGCTCCAAAACCCCCATAAAAAAATCTAGACAAAGGTTTGCAACTGCACATGGGGACAAAGATCGTACTTTTTGGAGAAATGCCCTCTGGTCTGATGAAACAAAAATGGAACTGTTTGGCCATAATGACCATCGTTATGTTTGGAGGAAAAAGGGGTTGGCTTGCAAGCCGAAGAATACCATTCCAATCGTGAAGCACGGGGTGGAAGCATCATGTTGTGGGGGTGCTTTGCTGCAGGAGGGACAGGTGCACTTCACAAAATAGATGGCATCATGAGGCTGGAAAATTATGTTGATATATTGAAGCAACATCTTAAAGCATCAGTCAGGAAGTTAAAGCTTGGTCGCAAATGGGTCTACCAAATCGACAATGACCCCATGCATACTTCCAAAGTTGTGGCAAAATGGCTTAAGGACAACAAAGTCAAGGTATTGGAGAGGCCATCACAAAGCCCTGACCTCAATCCTATAGAAAATGTGTGGGCAGAATTGAATAAGTATGTGCGAGCAAGGAGGCCTACAAACCTGACTCAGTTACACCAGCTTTGTCAAGAGGAATGGGTCAAAATTCACCTAACTTATTGTGGGAAGCTTGTAGAAGGCTACCCGAAGTGTTTAACCCAAGTTAAACAATTTAAGGCCTCCCGGGTGGCGCAGTGGTCTAGGGCACTGCATCGCAGCGCTAGCTGCGCCACCAGAGTCTCTGGGTTTGCGCCCAGGCTCTGTCGCAGCCGGCCGCGACCGGGAGGTCCGTGGGGCGACGCACAATTGGCCTAGCGTCATCCGTGTTAGGGAGGGTTTGGCCGGTAGGGATATCCTTGTCTCATCGCGCTCCAGCAACTCCTGTGGCGGGCCGGGCGCAGTATGCGCTAACCAAGGGGGCCAGGTGCACGGTGTTTCCTCCGACACATTGGTGCGGCTGGCTTCCGGGTTGGAGGCGCGCTGTGTTAAGAAGCAGTGCGGCTTGGTTGGGTTGTGCTTCGGAGGACGCATGGCTTTCGACCTTCGTCTCTCCCGAGCCCGTACGGGAGTTGTAGCGATGAGACAAGATAGTAATTACTAGCGATTGGATACCACGAAAATTGGGGAGAAAAGGGGGTAAAATTTATTTTAAAAAAAATAATAATAATTTAAAGGCAATGCTACCAAATACTAATTGAGTGTATGTAAACTTCTGACCCACTCGGAATTTGATGAAAGCAATAAAAGTTGAAATAAATCCTTATCTCTACTATTATTCGTACATTTCACATTCTTAAAACAAAGTGGTGATCCAAACTGACCTAAGACAGGGAATTTTTACTGGCATTAAATGTCGGGAATTGTGAAAAACTGAGTTTAAATGTATTTGGCTAAGATGTATGTAAACTTCCGACTTCAACTGTATGTATACTGTACCAGTCTAAAGTTTGGACACACCTACTCATTCAAGAGTTTTTCTTTGTTTACTATTTTTTACACTGTAGAATAATAGTGAAGACATCAAAACTATGAAATAATTCATATGGAATCATGTAGTAACCAAAAAAGTGTTTAACAAATAAAAATATATTTTTGATTTTTGATTCTTCAAAGTAGCCACCCTTTGCCTTGACAGCTTTGCACACTCTTGGCATAAAGAAAAACCCTTAAATGAGTAGGTGTTCTAAAACTTTTGACCGGTAGTGTATACTGTATATATAATATATTGTATGCTGTATAAACTTCCATACGTTTTTTTTTTACTATTCTTTTTGGGCCCAGGTGCTTCATACCCGGTAAGCCACTGCATTAATCCGGCCCTGTGTGTGTGTGATTATGTTCTTCACGGACTGTTTGAAAGATAAGGTCTTTTACACACACATGCTCAACATCTGCAGCTCTCTGTGTATAGCGTATATGTCAGGCCTCCGCTTTTCATCAGCTAGATGCAATGAAGGCTCACTCTTAAATTCAGTAAAGAGCTCAGAGTCAATGCCAAACATCTATCAGATTGTTCAGTAAAAGTCTAAGCTTAAACCTTTTTATGTTTCTTGGAGCCAGACCTGGGTCAAATAGTTGAGCTGGCCGAGATTTACAGTAATTACCAATGGAATAGTTCCAAAAGAGCATACTCCAACTAAATCAAGCTAAACTACCTTAAATATCTCTAAGTATTTGAAAGTATCTGACATATGTATTGTGCACAGGTCATGTCGAGGCCGCCTGTGTAGTCCCTTGTAATAGCTCCGTTAGACAGTATATAGGTGACAGGCCTTCTCCTGCGTCATCCAACAACCACCTCAGGCTACCAATTATACTGTACCTCTAAATATCAGCCCAGACCCATTTTCCTCTGCTTAGTCAATCCAGATCCATTCACACTAGTTAGCTATCTAAATCTGTACAGACTCATTCTTCTGCTACAACCAGGTTGGCAGCATGATCACACTATCTTGGCTGTACTAATATTTGAGCATATTTTCCCTTATTCTGTCAATTGAAGTTAGAATTTAGACTCACCAAGAGAATATTTATGTAACATTGGATTAAAAGTGGGTACAGATTTGATCACACTTTTGTTGTTGAGAATATTCCTGTACCGCAGGAAATGCAGATGCAGATGAAATGCAGCTTTGTGATTGACATACATTTACTGAAAACCCACACTAACAGACGGTTATATTAACAGTATTGCAATTTTCATGTAGCCTAATTTTGGCCAGCTATAGCCTAACAACCAATCAAGCAACATTATGGAGATTGCATGGCTGTGTGCTCCATTTTATACACCTGTTGTGGCTGAAATAGCCGAATCCATTTATATGAAGGGGTGTCCATATTCTTTTAGTCTTGTAGTGTATCTTCAGTGTGGTTCTGAATAAACAAGCTTTAATGGCCAAACAAATTACCCTGACTGTTGTTGGCACCCATGAGAGCTGTGCGAAAGGTAACATTAAAATTACTTTTTTTAAATACTGTATGTCCACTTGTTGTTTGCTGCTCACACAAGTGCTTTCAGTGACAGACAAATAACCTTTAAATCGACGTGATCTGCATTAGGCCACTGACGTAAGACCTTATCTTTCTAAATATGGCTTGTTATAGGACGGGTCAAGACTACGTATGGGAGTAGCAAAGAGTGAGTGAACCTAGTCTTCTCTACAGTTGCGACTTCTATTTTTGCCCAACTCTTATGCCAAGTTGTATGTATGTAAATACTGTCTTTTCCACATTAAAGCTGCAGTCTGTGGTAATAAACTAGTTGGAATAGTGTGTACTGGAGCATATCTTCTGTCACTGGCACTGTGACCTATACAGTGGGAGGTAAAATCAATATTTATACTGAGAGCAGTCCATAGTTTCAAGTAGTTTAATCTAGTGTCTGTAACTCTCTGTCATCCCGTTTCTCTGTTTATCAACAGATGAACTAATTAAATCTGAATTTTTTTGTGGTGATGTATTCAGTTTATACAGGGCATTGCAATGATTGGAATACATGGTCGTAGGAAACTGCATATTGCCTTAAATAGAATACGTACAGCTAGTGTGCTGATATTAGGATATGTATGTTTCCGAAACTGGTACATTTTACAGTATTGGCCTTTCGTTCATTTGGATAAATGCATGAAAGTAAGTAACCAACTCTGTTGATGCATTGTTTTATTCACAAATAAATGAATAAACGTGTCAAGAAAACAAGAAAATAAATATGAAGATGATTATTATATAATAAATATTTAGCCATCATCATTGGAGGCGAGTAGGAGTAATGTTTTAACAAAACTTACAGAACCATATAATGATATCAATAGCATTACCAATAACCATATAATAATACAGTATCAATAGCTTTACCAATAACCATATAATGATAAAGTATCAATAGGTTTACTTCATAAGCACATCAGGAAAGGATCAGCTGAAGCAAGTCGCTGAATTGCTCAAATGGGAGTGTGTGCGTGTCTGTGTGTGTCTGTTAGGGTGGATAGAGAAGTAATTCCAGATTGTTTCTCCCTGTGTTGTGAATCAAAACATCACCTGGTCATGACTTTGTTGTCAGGTTAACAGAAGGCCAGTGAGTTACACCTTAGCAGGGCATGAACTGGCCACAGGTCAAGTAAAGACAGAAAAACAGAGTCAAACAAAAACATCAGTCAGGTGAAAGAAGCTTTTAACACCAATCCATTCAGAAACTATAATCTAATTTAACACTCAGTTTGAAGAAGTGCATTTTCATTATTGGTGTTTAAGCATGACTTAGCATGGAGCCCTTAATTAAAGCCAGACAGAGGGGACACAGGGAACTAACCAGGGTGAAATACCTAAATGCTTGTTTGAACCATTTGAATATTTTTAGGGATCTGGAAGATATTCCGTGTAAAGAAAGCAGACCCTCGCACAACAATGAAAATCAGAGAAAGGAGCATCCTTTCAGGAACATATTTCTCCTGAAAAATTACATCTGACTGTTCTCTCCCTCTCCAATCGTCCCCTCGTCTCAAAAATAATCTATTTGTGATGCATGTTGAAATAGTTATCTAGAACAATGGACAGAAAAAATAAAACCCCACCCACTCATAATGTTTTCTCTTCAAGACTACCTGCTCTTTCCCTCACAGATTGACAAAATTTTACACATTCTTCAATCCGTCCTTGTTTCTCTCTCCATCTCCATCTATGCACCACATCTGTTCTCAGAACAGCCTATTTTCCCTCCTATCTTCTTCAGTGCACAGAGTGGGGTGGTGGTGCTCAACAGGGACAGATCCTGGATCAGTTTGGAGTGGAGGAACCTTCTGTATGAGTCTTTCTCCATCAAAGTGAAGATCTTCTGCTGGGCGTCATCAAAACAGGATAAGCCGGCAATAGACAGGTTCTGTCTGGTCTCCTCTCGCGTTGCTGAGTCCAGGTTCACCTGATAGGGAGAGGGAAAAAGAGATATACACTGTAAAAGTAATGCAATAAACCATGGATACTGTATCAACAAAATGTGCCACAAAAGTGCTATAAAAATCCAAAAGGACAATCCCAAAGGAAAAACTGCAGGTGTTTTTCGAAAGGGGGGACTCATTGAAGGGGAAATCCTCAGTTGAAACAATAACAAAGCGTGCTCTGTTTCGGTGAAAAAATTAGGGATGGGGATGGAGAAATGTAACCACTCTCAAATTCATAGAAATCAAAATTATATGATGCTATAAAAATTATAGTTTAAACCATCTTTTGTGAGTGGCTCTCAGTTGGTATAGGTTGTGTTGCTCTTGTTAGCATAATATTTGCATATGTTCAGGCCGTCATTGTAAATAAGAATTTATTCTGTCTTGTCTGGTTAAATAATGAAATATAATAATTTTAAAAAGCCATAAACATGCCAATCATTATTCCCATTTGACCTCATTTGGAGAGTCTGCCTCAATGTACTGTTCGTAGATCTCTTTAGCTTTGACCGCCATCTTGTTTGGGGCAGACTTTTTGTATTCCTCGCAAGCGTTCCAGAATTCCAAGTTCTCCTGGCTGAGCTCTGACTTCAGGAACGCAGTAAACACAGTACGACCACCTGATAGACAGACAGACAAACAAACAGAGAAAGAGGTTAGGTCAGTCTCAGATCCTCTTACTTAGCATGTGTAACATCCAGAGATATTTCCAGGGTGCTGGGTTGAGTGTTCGATATGAAACCACACACTATTAAACAAATCCTAACTGCTTTTCTCTATTAGAAGGTGAGAGAGAGAGGGTGAGAGAGAGAGAGTGAGTGAGAGGGAGTGAGAGGGAGAGAGAATCCCTCTGTAGGGAGTCAGTGGTGACGGTCAAGGCCTGGATGGTTCTCAGGAGGCGTTGCTCCTGCTCTGTGTCCCAGCCTGGTCTCAGACTAGACGTAACATAGAAAAAGTAAAACTATGATACGTTTGGTATGGTTACATAAGACAGATGATTATTGAGGCAAAAACAAAAGTATGGTGGTTGGTTAGCCATATAAGGCAAACATCTAGCAAACCAAAGGTTGTGAGTTCAAATCTCATTACGGATAACTTTAGCATTTTAGCTAATTAGCAACTTCAACTACTTACTACTTTATAGCTACTTTTCAACTACTTATCATGTCAGCTAACCCTTGCCCTCACCCCTGAACTTAACCCTAACCCCTAGCCTAGCTAACGTTAGCAACCTAGTTGGAATTCATAACATATCATACATTTTGCTAATTCGTAACATATAGCACGTTTCGCAAATTCGTAACATATTGTACATTTTGCAAATTGGTCAAATATATCACAAATTGTAATTAGTAACATATCATACGAAATGGGTGCTGGACATATACAAATTATATATGGTGTCCCCACAAGGTGTCCCCACACACAGCCTGATACCACAGGGACTGTCAGCACACACACTGTTTGTTCACCAGCACCTGCCCGCAACTGCTAATAACCCAACTACCAGAATATACAGTTGAAGTCGGAAGTTTAACTACACCTTAGCAAAATACATTTAAACTCAGTTTCACAATTCCTGATGTTTAATCCAAGTAAAAATTCCCTGTCTTAGGTCAGTTAGAATCACCACTTTATTTTAAGAATGTGAAATGTCAGAATAAAAGAGAGAATGATTTATTTCAGCTTTTATTTCTTTCATCACATTCCCAGTGGGTCAGAAGTTTACATACACTCAATAGTATTTGGTAGCATTGCCTTTAAATTGTTTAACTTGGGTCAAACGTTTTCGGTAGCCTTCCACAAGCTTCCCACAATAAGTTGGGTGAATTTTGTCCCATTCCTCCTGACAGAGCTGGTGTAACTGAGTCAGGTTTGTAGGCCTCCTTGCTTGCACATACTTTTTCAGTTTTGCTCACAAAAGTTCTATGGGATTGAGGTCAGGGCTTTGGGATGACCACTCCAATACCTTGACTTTGTTGTCCTTAAGCCATTTTGCCACAACTTTGGAAGTATGCTTGGGGTCATTGTCCATTTGGAAGACCCATTTGTAACCAAGCTTTAACTTCCTGACTGATATCTTGAGATGTTTCTTCAATATATCCACATAATTTTCCTTTCTCATGATGCCATCGATTTTGTGAAGTGCACCAGTCCCTCCTGCAGCAAAGCACTCCCACAACATGATGCTGCCACCCCCGTGCTTCACGGTTGGGATGGTGTTCTTCGGCTTGCAAGCCTCCCCCTTTATCCTCCAAACATAACGATGGTCATTATGGCCAAACAGTTCCATTTTTGTTTCATCAGACCAGAGGGCATTTCTCCAAAAAGTACGATCTTTGTCTCCATGTGCATTTGCAAACCGTTTTTTTCTGCTTATAATTTCCAACATTTTGGTTGGTTATTTGTTAGTCAACTTGTCTACATGCATCTTCTCTTCTGTCATTACTTGTTATCCTAGAAAACTAAATAAACACTTGCTCAACAGAATGTCATAAATCGATGAAATTAATGCTTCAATCTAATTGACATGGTAAATCCAACATTTTTATTTTTGCCTCAGTGGATCGTCGTTAATGTCACGCCCTGACTTGTTATATTTGGTTTCTTTATTATTTGGTTAGGTCAGGGTGTGACTAGGGTGGTTTGTTTAGTTTTTGTATTTTCTATGGGTTTTTGTCTTGTCTTGGGTTTTTGTTATCTATGGGGATTTTGTATTGTCTAGGGGTAATTAGGTTGATGGTGGCCTGGATGGGTTCCCAATCAGAGACAGCTGTTTATCGTTGTCTCTGATTGGGGAGCCTATTTAGGTTGCCATTTTCCAACTTGGTTTTGTGGGTAGTTGTCCTTGTTAGTTGCCTGGATGCACTACGTTGGCGTCACGTGTCGGTTTGATATTTATTGTTTTTGTTGGCGACATCGGTAAATAAGTATGTACGCTCAAAACGCTGCGCCTTGGTCCACTCCTTTAAACGGCCGTGACAGTTAACTTTTTCTTCCCAAGTTCCCAAAAGCATTTGGCGATTGGTGTGTATTTGACATGTGTACAGTTAGGCACTAATGCCAGATAAAATAATGAACAAACTATGTAGCTTATAGATATGAATTTCACAAGAATTTACATTTATGGATTTTGTGTATGCATTGTTTTCCATTTATTCAACCTGACCACCACCCACCCGCCCTTCATCCACACAATATTTAATGACCCTAAACCCTCCCGCCGCGTGGATATAACTGCGGGGACTGAGAGTTCTGGTTCATCCAGCGCATCACACACACACAGGGAGGGAGCAGAGCAGCAGGTGTCTAGGGGCTACCCAGCATACCCTCTAGACACATAGCACATGTCCAGAGCATGAAAACGTATCCGGAGAGCTGGCTGAAGTCCCCAACTACACACAGCTAAACCCACAAGTACCCTACAGCCCACACAGGCATTATGACATCAGTCTTTAAACAGAACCCTAGAGAGTGATAAAGCCCATTGAATGTAATTGAGTTGGGGTCAGAGAGACAGGGGGAGAGGAGGTGAGGGAGATACAAATGTCACTCAAGTTTTGAAGAAATGTTGTTCCGTGGTCTGGCTTGGTAATAGGTCATGGTAGAGTTTTGTCAGAGATTCAGGAATTCCAGCTTCAATTAAATTCAAAATCAATACATCTTTTCAATTCAGTAAACCACCATAACATTTGAGCAAGATCGACTCCCCAATCCTTCAGTATTCTAAAGATGTCTCTTTGATTTGTGAGAAACTCACCTTCACAATTCATCAGGTTGTTGAAGGACAGCTTCCATTTCTCCAAATCAGCAGGTGAAACTCTAAAACCAGAGAAATAACAATTATTATACTGTACACCTGTATTACTGGGAGAAACAATAATATTATTAATATTTCAGTACATCTCTTGTGTGATATCCCACAGTTCTTGACCTGCATATTGCTGATGACCTGTATTTTAATGATAGCCTACCAGTAGATGTCATATCTATCTTACATAATGTTCTTTACAACAGGACATACTGTATTTGACTACTGTATTTTCCATGAGCATCAGCCACACCAGATGCACCTCTTCGAGCTAACCAACCATTTTATAACATTATAAACTGGGTGGTTCGAGCACTGAATGCTGATTGGCTGAAAGCTGTGGTATATTTAAGCAATAAGGCACGGGGGGGTGTGGTATATGGCCAATATACCACGGCTAAGTGCTGTTCTTACGCACAACGCATCACGGAGTGATTAGACACAACCATTAGCTGTGGTATATTGGCCATATACCACAAATCCTGAGGTACCTTATTGCTATTATAAACTTAATTAGAGCAGTATAAATACATGTTTTTGTCAAACCTGTGGTGTACGATCTGATATACCATTGCTGTCAGCCAATCAGCATTCAGTGCTCAAACCACCTAGTTTATAATAGACCATATACCACGGGTATGACTAAATATCTATTTTTACTGCCATAATTACGCTGGTAACCAGTTTATAAAAGCAATAAGGCACCTCGGGGGTTTGTGGTATGTGGCAAATATGCCACGTCTATGGGCTGTATCCAGCTACTCCGTGTTGCGTCGTGCCTAAGAACAGCCCTTAGCTGTGGTATTTTGGCCATATACCACACCCCCTCGGGCCTTTTTAATTATACACCTCTTTGAGCTAATGAGTAACCAACATTTTATAATATTATACAACTCTTTGAGCTAATGCGTTACCAACCATTTTATAACATTATCAGAAAGATCGCTCAAGAGAGACTTCGAAATTGGACATCTATCCATGTTCTGAGGATGTCGGAAAATGCCTTCAAAACCGGCAACTAGGGGCAACAGTAAACGCTATTACCATCAAGTAGGCTAGGGTTTTGCGAGGTTGTGAACAGAGTGGTGGATGGGTGTAATCCCATGACTCTGGACCCTTACCTTAACCATTCGGAATGAGTCCATGAACTTAATGTTTTAACCCTATCCAAAACCTTAACCATCTAAATGTAAAGTTTGGAGCAACTTAGAAATGTTTGTTTGGAGAAACGGAATAATACTGAGCAGGAGGAGTCCTTATAATGTACCCCCTTATAAATGTAAATAATGTTTCCAAAATTATATAATTACTCCTGTCTAATTACACTGAATTTGGGCAGCAAAAACGCCAAATATCGAACAGATTGTTGCGTTGCGGCCATAAAAATATATTCTATAGCACCCAGCTAGCACATAACATTTTGAGAACCATATGTTCTCAGAGCAGGGTTGTCCTATGGTTATTTTGCATACAACCTTCCCATAACGTTTCCTACAGGTTTCCTCATGGTCCTATTTAAAGTCATGTTCTCAGAACATTCAGAGAACGTTAAGAAGCAACGTTCTTCTGTGTGGATATCAGTACTTCAGTATAATGTTTACTACAGGATTCTTCATGGTTCTTTTTAAAGTCATGTTCTCAGAACGTTCAGAGAAGGTTGAAAAACAACAGACTTCTGTGGGAATTCCAGTACTTCAGCATAAAGTTTTCTGCAGGTTTCCTCATGGTTCAATTTAAATACTCTTCTCAGAACATAAAACCACAAGAAAACATCAGTAACATTCAAATAATGTTCTAAGAATGTTATTTAAAAACAATCTTCTATCTTGTTAAATGTGTTTAGATGTGTTGGTCGTGCCCACTAATTGGCCACAACTGATCTTAATGAATGCTTGTTTCCTTTGAAATAGGGTCTGTTTAAATAGACAAAAATGAACAGTTCCCACAACTTCCAAGGAACCAAATGTGCTAGCTGGAAAAGGATTTTGGAACCTCACCCTGATAATTTGACTGGTATACTCATGGGTATTCTTAAAATGGCTGTCAGTCTTGACTTGAAAGGGCACTTTTGTTCTACGGATTCTATTTCCATGGATTTTATTTCTCACTGTCAGTGTATAGCGAAAGACCTTTCGCAAATACAATTCAATTCAAAATAAAATTGCGGGAAAAAGGTTTGGAAAGCATATGCCTACTGCTGAAAAGAGAAATCAAATCAAATGCAAATCACATGCTCCGAAAACAAAGTGAAATGCTTACTTTACAAGCCCTAAACCAACAGCGCAGTTCAAGAAGAGTTAAGAAAATATTTACCAAATAAACTCAAGTAAAAAATGATAAAAAGTAACAACATAACAATAACGAGGCCATATATAGGGGGTACCGGTACCGACTCAGTGTGCGGGGGTACAGGTTAGAGGTAATTTGTACATGTAGGTAGGGGTGAAGTGACTATGCATAGATAATAAAGAGCGAGAAGCAGCAGTGTACAAAACAAATGGAGGGGTGGGGGGTGGGGTCAATGTGGCCATTTGATTAATTGTTCAGCAGTCTTATGCTTTGGGGATAGAAGCTGTTAAGGAGCCTTTTGGTCCTAGACTTTGCGCTCCGGTACCGCTTGCCGTGCGGTAGCAGAGAAAACATACTATGACTTGTGTGACTGGAGTCTGACAATTTTATGGGCTTTCCTCTGACACTGCCTATTATATAGGTCTTAGATTGCAGGAAGCTTGACCCCAGTGATGTACTGGGCCATACGCACTACCCTCTGTAGCGCCTTACGGTCAGATGCTGAGCAGTTGCCATACCAGGCGGTGATGCAACCGGTCAGGATGCTCTCGATGGTGCAGCTGTAGAACTTTGAGGATCTGGGGACCCATGCCAAATCTTTTCAGTCTCCTGAGGGGGAAAAGGTTTTGTCATGCCCTCTTCACGACCGTCTTGGTGTGTTTGGACCACTATAGAGCGTTGGTGATGTGGACACCAAGGAACTTGAAACTCGACCTGCTCCACTACAGCCCGGTTGATGTTAATGGCCTGCTCAGCCCGCCATTTCCTGTAGTCTACGATCAGCTCCTTTGTCTTGCTCACATTGAGGGGAGAGGTTTTTGTCCTGGCACCACACTGCCAGTTCTCTGACCTCCTCCCTATAGGCTGTCTCATCGTTGTCGGTGATCAGGCCTACCACTGTTGTGTCGTCAGCAAACTTAATGATGGTGTTGGAGTCATGTTTGGCCACACAGTCGTGGGTGAACAGGGAGAACAGGAGGGCTACACACCCCTGAGGGACCCCCGTGTTGAGGATCAGCGTAGCAGACATGTTGTTGCCTACCCTTACCAGCTGGGGTTGGCCCATCAGGAAGTCCAGGATCCAGTTAGAGAGTGAAGTGTTTAGTCCTTAGCTTAGTGATGAGCTTTGTAGGCACTATGGTGTTGAATGCTGAGCTGTAGTCAATGAACAGCATTCTCTCATAGTTGTTCCTTTTGTCCAGGTGGGAAAGGGAAGTGTGGAGTGCGATTGAGATTGCGCCGCTTCTGGGTGAGCATCTTCTTGTTTGCTTATGTAACGGATGTGAAATGGCTAGCTAGTTAGCGGTGGTGCGCGCTAATAGCGTTTCAATCGGTTACGTCACTCGCTTTGAGACCTTGAAGTAGTGGTTCCCCTTGCTCTGCAAGGGCCGCGGCTTTTGTGGAGCGATGGGTAACGATGCTTCGTGGGTGACTGTTGTTGATGTGTGCAGAGGGTCCCTGGTTCGCGCCCGGGTCGGGGCGAGGGGACGGACGTAAAGTTAAACTGTTACACTTATGGCCTTATAGAGTTGGTTGTGTACGGTCTTAGTGCCAGCATCGGTCTGTGGTGGTAAATAGATGGCTATGAATAATATCTGTCAGTAGAAGCCACCATTTTTTTTCTCAACAACTCGGATGAACAGAACTGTATTTCAAAGTAGCTCTGGCCTAGGCTACGCATATTCATGTTATCTTCATCATTGAATGAGTCAGTGCCACTGGAAAGTTGATTTAGTAGCCTACTGCAGTATACAGTGGATTCAGAAAGTACTTAGACCCCTTGACTTTTTTCACATTTTGTTATGTTACAAAGGAAATGTCCGTAGAGCTCCGAGACAAGATTGTGTCGAGGCACAGATCTGGGGAAGGGTACCAAAAAATGCATTGATGGTCCCCAAGAACACAGTGGCCTCCATGTTTCTTAAATGGAAGAAGTTTGGAACCACCAAGACTCCCCCTAGATCTGGCCGCCTGGCCAAACTGAGCAATCAGGGGAGAAGGGCCTTGGTCAGGGAGGTGACCAAGAACCTGATGGTCACTCTGACAGAGCTCCAGAGTTCCTCTGTGGAGGAGGGAGAAGCTTCCAGAAAGACAACCATCTCTGCAGCACTCCACCAATCAGGCCTTTATGGTAGAGTGGCCAGACGGAAGCCACTCATCAGTAAAAGGCACATGACAGCCCACTTGGAGTTTGCCAAAAGGTACCGAAAGAACTCTCAGACCATGAGAAACAAGATCCTCTGGCCTGATGAAACCAAGATTAAACTCTTTGGCCTAGATGCCAAGCACCACGTCTGGAGGAAAACTGGCACCATCCCTACGATGAAGCATGGGAGTGGCAGCATCATGCTGTGGGGATGTTTTTCAGCGGCAGGGACTAGGAGACTAGTCAGGATCGAGGGAAAGATAAACAGATCAAAGTACAGAGAGATCCTTGATGAAAACCTGCTCCAGAAAACCTGCTAAGAACCATTAAAATAATGGCGACGGAGGAGATGGATGCCATTTTATGGGGTCCTAACCAATTGTGCTATTGTGTTTTTTCACGTTATTTGTATTTAATGTTTCTACCACTGTCTCTTATGCCCGAAAAGAGCTTCTGGATATCAGGACAGAGATTACTCACCTCGTACTGGACAAAGATTTTTTCTTTAACGAGTCGGATATGAATGATTTACTTCAGACACCCAACAAGGCCCAAATTCCCGTCATTCTCATGAAGAAGAGATGGAGATATCGGGGACGTAGGTTGGGGTGCCTTGTCAGGATCCGACGGCGAGTGGATAATCTGCCTCTACCATCAGTCCTATTAGCCAACGTATAATCATTGAATAACAAAATGGATGAGCTACGATCACGAATATCCTACCAACGGGACATTAATTGTAATATCTTATGTTTCACTAGTCGTGGCTGAATGACGACATGGATAACATACAGCTGGTGTGGTTTTCGCTGCATCGGCAAGACAGAACAGCTGCCTCCGGTAAGACAAGGGGTGGGGGTCTGTGTATATTTGTAAACACCTGGTGCACAAAATCGAATATTATCAAAGTCTCTAGGTTTTGCTCACCTGAGGTAGAGTATCTCATGATAAGCTGTAGACCACACTATTTACCAAGAGAGTTTATCTATTTTTTGTAGTTGTCTATTTACCGCCGCAAACGATGCTGGCACTAAGACCGCACTCAATGAGCTGTATAATGCCATAAGCAAACAGGAAAACACTCATCCAGAGGCGGCACTCCTAGTGGCCAGGGACTTCAATGCAGGGAAACTTAAATCTGTTTTACCTCATTTTTATCAGCATGTTAAATGTGCAACCAGAGGGAAAAAAACTCTAGACCACCAAATCTGACTATAATTATATCCTCCTGATTCCTGCTTATAAGCAAAAACTAAAGCAGGAAGCACAGGTGACTCGCTCAATACAGAAGTGGTCAGATGACGCAGATGCTAAGCTACAGGACTATGTTCTGGGATTCCTCCTATGACATTGAGGATTGCACCACATCAGTCACTGGCTTCATCAATAAGTGCATCGATGACGTCATCCCCACAGTGACCGTACGTACAGTACATACCCAAACCAGAAGCTATGGATTACAGGCAACATCCGCACTGAGCTAAAGGGTAGAGCTGCTGCTTTCAAGGAGCAGGACTCTGGAATCCTTTAAATTTCCCTGGGGGGTGCAAACAAAGGATTCGCTTCGGGAAAGTCGTATTCCTGGTCGTAATGCTGGTAGTGCTGGTGAGTTACCACCGCTCTGATATCCAATTGTTCTTCCCGGCTATATGACATATTACCTCAACTACCTCGACTAACTTGTGCCTCCGCACAATGACTCTGTACCGGTACCCCCTGTTTATAGCCTTGCTACTGTTATTTTACTGCTGCCCTTTAATTTGGAGACTTACATTTCCCTCACTAACTTTAAACATCAGCTATATGAGCAGCTAACCGATCGCTGCAGCTGTACATAGTCCATCTGTAAATAGCCCACCCAATCTACCTACCTCATCCCCACATTGTTTTTATTTACTTTGCTGCTCTTTTGCACACCAGTATCACTACTTACACTCCATCATCTGCTCATCTATCACTCCAGTGTTAATCTGCTAAATTGTAATTACTTTGCTACTATGGTCTATTTATTGCCTTACCTCATGTCATTTGCACACACTGTATATAGACTTTCTTTTTTTTCTATTGTGTTATTGACTGTACGCTTGTTTATTCCATGTGTAACTGAGCTGTAAATGTGTAACTGTGAGTGTAAAAAATAAAATTAAATAAAAAAATAAAATACAGTGAATGCTTACTTACAAGCTCTTAACCAACAATGCATTTTTAAGAAATATAAGTGTTAAGTAAAATAATAGATAAGTAGAAAAAATAGAAAAATAACTAATAATTAAAAAATATCTATTTTTTTATTTCACCTTTATTTAACCAGGTAAGCTAGTTGAGAACAAGTTCTCAATTACAACTGCGACCTGGCCAAAATAAAGCAAAGCAGTGCGACAGAAACAACACAGAGTTACACATGGAATAAACAAAACATAGTCAATTATACAGTAGAACAAAAGAAAACAAAAAGTCTATATACAGTGAGTGCAAATGAGGTAAGATAAGGGAGTTAAGGCAATAAATAGGCCATGGTGGCGAAGTAATTACAATATAGCAAGTAAAACACTGGAATGGTAGATGTGCAGAAGATGAATGTGCAAGTAGAGATACTGGGGTGCAAAGGAGCAAGATAAATAAATAAATACAGTATGGGGATGAGGTAGGTAGATAGATGGGCTGTTTACAGATGGGCTATGTACAGGTGCAGTGATCTGTGAGCTGCTCTGACAGCTGGTGCTTAAAGCTAGTGAGGGAGATATGAGTCTCCAGCTTCAGAGATTTTTGCAGTTCGTTCCAGTCATTGGCAGACGAGAACTGTAAGGAAAGACGACCAAAGGAGGAATTGGCTTTGGGGGTGACCAGTGAGATATACCTGCTGGAGCGCGTGCTACGAGTGGGTGCTGCTATGGTGACCAGTGAGCTGAGATAAGGTGGGGCTTTACCTAGCAGAGACTTGTAGATAACCTGTAGCCAGTGGGTTTGGCGACGAGTATGAAGCGAGGGCCAACCAACGAGAGCGTACAGGTCGCAATGGTGGGTAGTGTATGGGGCTTTGGTGACAAAACGGATGGCACTGTGATAGACTGCATCCAGTTTGTTGAATAGAGTGTTGGAGGCTATTTTATAGATGACATCACCGAAGTCGAGGATCGGTAGGATGGTCAGTTTTACGAGGGTATGTTTGGCAGCATGAGTGAAGGATGCTTTTTTGCGATATAGGAAGCCAATTTTTGGATTGGAGATGCTTAATGTGAGTCTGGAAGGAGAGTTTACAGTCTAACCACACACCTAGGTATTTGTAGTTGTCCACGTATTCTAAGTCAGAGCAGGGCGAGCATGCACGGGCAGGTACGGGCGAGCAGGTGCGGGCAGTGATCGGTTGAATAGCATGCATTTCGCTTTACTTGCATTTAAGAGTTGTATGGCATTGAAGCTCGTCTTGAGGTTAGTTAACACATTGTCCAAAGAGGGGCCAGAAGTATACAGAATGGTGTCGTCTGCATAGAGGTGTATCAGAGAATCACCAGCAGCAAGAGCAACATCATTGATGTATACAGAGAAGAGAGTCGGCCCGAGGATTGAACCCTGTGGCACCCCCATAGAGACTGCCAGAGGTCCGGACAACAGGGCCTCCGATTTGACACACTGAACACTATCGGACAAGTAATTGGTAAACCAGGCGAGGCAATCATTTGAGAAACCAAGGCTGTCGAGTCTGCCAATAAGAATGTGGTGATTGACAGAGTCGAAAGCCTTGGCCAGGTCAATGAATACGGCTGCACAGTAATGTCTCTTATCGATGGCGGTTATGATGTTGTTTTGGACCTTGAGCGTGGCTGAGGTGCACCCATGACCAGCTCTGAAACCAGATTTACATAGTGGAGAAGGTACGGTGGGATTCGAAATGGTCGGTAATCTGTTTGTTAACCTTTTGTCAATAGGGGGGCGCCATTTCGACTTTGTAAAAATTCGTTCCCAAATTAAACTGCCTCTTACTCAATTCTTGCTCGTACAATATGCATATTATTATTACTATTGGATAGAAAACACTCTAGTTTCTAAAACCGTTTGAATTATTTCTCTGAGTGAAACAGAACTCATTCTGCAGCACATTTCCTGTCAGGAAGTGAGATTTCTGAAATCGAGGTCCCTGTTCTAGGGTCAGTTTATAAGTCCCCATCGTTGTTCCAAGATGGCTTAGCAGTTCAGACGTCATTTTGTCCTCGTATTGTCGTGTCCTGTATATATATATATTTACACCTTTCTTCACATATCTTTTATATATTTTATTATCCAAGAACTCAACTACAACAGCTTTCCTGCAACCCGCCTCACCAATTACAAAAAAAAAAGTATTATTTACCTCAAATCTGAAAATCCACAGTGGAAGCTAGCCAGGGGCTAATCAGAAGCTAGCCAGAAAGCTAACCAGAAGCTAGCCGGAAGCTAGCTAGAAGCTAATCTGAAGCTGCCCAGAAGTTAGCCGGTTTGCTGGCTAGCGTTGGTGTTTCAGCTGCCCACGTTTTGTGGTCATCACCTATTCCTTTAGCTCGATAATCTACCGGCACTTTTGTGCAACGCGTCTCGGACCGGAGCATACCGGGCCTTTTTTTTTCTCTCAGTGTCCCCAGATTTCAGCCGCAGGCTCTGGACATTTGCACGGAGCCCCACCGGGCCTTCACGACTGACTGCCGACGTTATCTGCCCGAGGGAGTTATCCAACTGGCACCTCCGTCGCGACGTTACCTGAACGCTCATCTGGGGCCCGCTAATCGTTAGCTGTCTTATCGGCTGCTATCTGAATAAGTATATCGGACAATTTTTTCTTGGGTCACTATATCTATTTTGCCAATTGGATTGATCCCCTCTACCACACGGAACCCCACTAATCTACAGACGGAAACGCACGAGGTGTCTAAAAATAGACCTCCATCCTATGCTATCTTGCTACCGATAGCCATCTACCCGGCCAGCTGTCTGGATCGCCGTGACCCCAACCAACCTCTACTCACTGGACCCTTATTGATCACTCGATTAAGCATGCCTCTCCTTAATGTAAATATGCCTTGTCCATTGCTGTTCTGGTTAGTGTTTATTGGCTTATTTCACTGTAGAGCCTCTAGCCCTGCTCACTATACCATATCCAACCTCTCAGTTCCACCACCCACATATGCGATGACATCACCTGGTTTCAATGATGTTTCTAGAGACAATATCTCTCTCATCATCACTCAATACCTAGGTTTACCTCCACTGTATTCACATCCTACCATACCTTTGTCTGTACATTATTCCTTGAAGCTATTTTATCGCCCCCAGAAACGTCCTTTTACTCTCTGTTCTAGACGTTCTAGACGACCAATTCTCATAGCTTTTAGCCGTACCCTTATCCTACTCCTCCTCTGTTCCTCTGGTGATGTAGAGGTGAATCCAGGCCCTGCAGTACCTAGCTCCACTCCTATTCCCCAGGCGCTCTCTTTTGATGACTTCTGTAACCGTAATAGCCTTGGTTTCATGCATGTTAACATTAGAAGCCTCCTCCCTAAGTTTGTTTTGTTCACTGCTTTAGCACACTCTGCCAACCCAGATGTTTTAGCCGTGTCTGAATCCTGGCTTAGGAAGACCACCAAAAATTCTGACATTTTCATCCCCAACTACAAGATTTTCAGACAAGATAGAACGGCCAAAGGGGGCGGTGTTGCAATCTACTGCAAAGATTGCCTGCAGAGTTCTGTTTTACTATCCAGGTCTGTTCCCAAACAATTTGAACTTCTACTTTTAAAAATCCACCTCTCTAAAAACAAGTCTCTCACCGTTGCCGCCTGCTATAGACCACCCTCTGCCCCCAGCTGTGCTCTGGACACCATATGTGAACTGATTGCCCCCCATCTATCTTCAGAGCTCGTGCTGCTAGGCGACCTAAATTGGAACATGCTTAACACCCCAGCCATCCTACAATCTAAGCTTGATGCCCTCAATCTCACACAAATTATCAATGAACCTACCAGGTACCACCCCAATTCCGTAAACACGGGCACCCTCATAGATGTCATCCTAACCAACTTGCCCTCCAAATACACCTCTGCTGTTTTCAACCAAGATCTCAGCGATCACTGCCTTATTGCCTGCATCCGTAATGGGTCAGCGGTCAAACGACCTCCACTCATCACTGTCAAACGCTCCCTGAAACACT
Organism: Salvelinus namaycush; assembly: GCF_016432855.1. Classification (NCBI taxonomy): domain Eukaryota; kingdom Metazoa; phylum Chordata; class Actinopteri; order Salmoniformes; family Salmonidae; genus Salvelinus; species Salvelinus namaycush. The sequence continues at coordinate 29,136,314 of NC_052316.1, read as the reverse complement.
TCAGCGAGCAGGCCTTTCTAATCGACCTGGCCGAGGTATCCTGGAAGGATATTGATCTCATCCCGTCAGTAGAGGATGCCTGGATATTTTTTTTAAATGCCTTCCTCACCATCTTGAATAAGCATGCCCCATTCAAGAAATTTAGAACCAGGAACAGATATAGCCCTTGGTTCTCTCCTGACCTGACTGCCCTTAACCAACAGAAAAACATCCTATGGCGTTCTGCATTAGCATCGAACAGCCCCCGTGATATGCAACTTTTCAGGGAAGCTAGAAACCAATATACACAGGCAGTTAGAAAAGCCAAGGCTAGCTTTTTCAAGCAGAAATTTGCTTCCTGCAACACAAATTCAAAAAAGTTCTGGGACACTGTAAAGTCCATGGAGAATAAGAACACTCCCAGCTTCCAACTGCACTGAAGATAGGAAACACTGTCACCACCGACAAATCCACTATAATTGAGAATTTCAATAAGCATTTTTCTACGGCTGGCCATGCTTTCCACCTGGCTACCCCTACCCCGGTCAACAGCACTGCCCTCCCCTCTGCTACTCGCCCAAGCCTTCCCCATTTCTCTTTCTCCCAAATACAGTCAGCTGATGTTCTGAAAGAGCTGCAAAATCTGGACCCTTACAAATCAGCCGGGCTAGATAATCTGGACCCTTTCTTTCTAAAACTATCTGCTGAAATTGTTGCCACCCCTATTACTAGCCTTTTCAACCTCTCTTTCGTGTCGTCTGAGATTCCCAAAGATTGGAAAGCAGCTGCGGTTATCCCCCTCTTCAAAGGGGGGGACACTCTTGACCCTAACAGCTACAGACCTATATCTATCCTACCCTGCCTTTCTAAGGTCTTCGAAAGCCAAGTCAACAAACAGATTACCGACCATTTCGAATCCCACCATACCTTCTCCGCTATGCAATCTGGTTTCAGAGCTGGTCATGGGTGCACCTCAGCCACGCTCAAGGTCATAAACGATATCTTAACCGCCATCGATAGGAAACAATACTGTGCAGCCGTATTCATTGACCTGGCCAAGGCTTTTGACTCTGTCAATCACCACATCCTCATCGGCAGACTCGACAGCCTTGGTTTCTCAAATGATTGCCTCGCCTGGTTCACCAACTACTTCTCTGATCGAGTTCAGTGTGTCAAATCGGAGGGTCTGTTGTCCGGGCCTCTGGCAGTCTCTATGGGGGTGCCACAGGGTTCAATTCTTGGACCGACTCTCTTCTCTGTATACATCAATGATGTCGCTCTTGCTGCTGGTGATTCTCTGATCCACCTCTACGCAGACGACACTATTCTGTATACTTCTGGCCCTTCTTTTGACACTGTGTTAACAACCCTCCAGGCAAGCTTCAATGCCATACAACTCTCCTTCCGTGGCCTCCAATTGCTCTTAAATACAAGTAAAACTAAATGCATGCTCTTCAACCGATCGCTGCCTGCACCTGCCCGCCTGTCCAACATCACTACTCTGGACGGCTCTGACTTAGAATATGTGGACAACTACAAATACCTAGGTGTCTGGTTAGACTGTAAACTCTCCTTCCAGACTCACATCAAACATCTCCAATCCAAAGTTAAATCTAGAATTGGCTTCCTATTCCGCAACAAAGCATCCTTCACTCATGCTGCCAAACATACCCTTGTAAAACTGACCATCCTACCAATCCTCGACTTCGGTGATGTCATTTACAAAATAGCCTCCAAAACCCTACTCAATAAATTGGATGCAGTCTATCACAGTGCCATCCGTTTTGTCACCAAAGCCCCATATACTACCCACCACTGCGACCTGTACACTCTCGTTGGCTGGCCCTCGCTTCATACTCGTCGCCAAACCCACTGGCTCCAGGTCATCTACAAGACCCTGCTAGGTAAAGTCCCCCCTTATCTCAGCTCGCTGGTCACCATAGCAGCACCTACCTGTAGCACGCGCTCCAGCAGGTATATCTCTCTGGTCACACCCAAAACCAATTCTTCCTTTGGCCGCCTCTCCTTCCAGTTCTCTGCTGCCAATGACTGGAACGAACTACAAAAATCTCTGAAACTGGAAACACTTATCTCCCTCACTAGCTTTAAGCACCAGCTGTCAGAGCAGCTCATAGATTACTGCACCTGTACATAGCCCATCTATAATTTAGCCCAAACAACTACCTCTTTACCTACTGTATTTATTTATTTATTTTGCTCCTTTGCACCCCATTATTTCTATCTCTACTTTACACTTTCTTCCACTGCAAACCAACCATTCAGTGTTTTTTTTTTTTACTTGCTATATTGTATTTACTTCGCCACCTTGGCCTTTTTTATATTTTTATTTATTTATATATATATTTTGTTTGCCTTCACCTCCCTTATCTCACCTCACTTGCTCACATTGTATATAGACTTATTTTTCACTGTATTATTGACTGTATGTTTGTTTTACTCCATGTGTAACTATGTGTTGTTGTATGTGTCGAACTGCTTTGCTTTATCTTGGCCAGGTCGCAATTGTAAATGAGAACGTGTTCTCAATTTGCCTACCTGGTTAAATAAAGGTGAAATAAATAAAAAAAATAAAAATGTAAGCTATGGGGCTACATGCACTGCATACGCCTTCCTCTAGATGTCAGTAAGCGGTGAGAATTTGAATGGAGTGGATTGCACCATCTGGGGCACTGTAAAAGCTCATGGAACGGAAGTACCGTTCTTTTCAACGGGGCGCCTGGCGCAAGAGGGACATCACAATGGCGTCCTGAAAAGCTTTCGTTTTAGCAGTTCTATATCTCCGGCTCTGATTTAATTAGATTTTTGTCTTAAAAACTTCATAAGGTAGTTAATTTAAACCGACTTATAGCAGTTTATATTAGTTTATTGTGATTTTCTGGGATTTCTTTGTGACGCGCTATCACGAGTTGGACACCTCTCCAGTGGATGGCTAGCGTTAGCTGCTATTTCTACAGGAGAAGAGGACATCTTTCAACCAAAAGACGATTGTTCTGGAGAAAGGACACCTTGCCCAAGATTCTGATGGAAGCTCAGCAAATAGTAAGCAGTCTTTATGCTGTTAATTCGTATTTATGTTGACAAATGTCAAATAATAATTCCGCCATGAATTTCGGTGCGGTCTCGCTTTAGCGCACGCTGTATGCGTAGTAACGTTAATTTTAAAAATCTAACACAGCGTTTGCATTAAGAACTAATGTATCTTTCATTTGCTGTCCAAACTGTATTTTTTTAGTCAAGTTTATGATTACTTATCGATTAGAATAGGTGCCTCTCCAAGATGGCGCCGGACAGATTGCTTGAAGTTTGGCCACTAATCACATTGTATAACCACGATTTGTGCCGCTAAATATGCACATTTTCGAACAAACCCTATATGCATTGTGTAATATGATGTTACAGGACTGTCATCTGATGAAGAATATCAAGGTTAGTCAAAAATTATATATCTTTTGCCTGTTTGTTACGATCGCTAACCTTTGCTGCTGGTAAATGGTGTTGTGTTTCTGGCTATTGTGGTAAGCTAATATAATGCTATATTGTGTTTTCGCTGTAAAACACTTAGAAAATCTGAAATATTGGCTGGATTCACAAGATCTGTGTCTTTCATTTGCTGTACGCTGTGTATTTTTAAGAAATGTTTTATGATGAGTAATTAGGTAATACACGATGGTCTCTGTAGTTATTCTAGTTGCTTTGGTGAGAGTTGTGATGGTGGCTGCAATGGTAAACTATGATTTATACCTGAAATATGCAAATTTTTCTAACAAAACATATTTATTGTATAGCATATGTTATCAGACTGTCATCTGATGAAAGTGTTTCTTGGTTAGTGGCTATTTATATATTTATTTGGTCGAATTTGTGATAGCTACCTATGCAGGAAAAAAATGGTGGAGTAAAAAAAGTGGTGTCTTTTGCTAACGTGGTTAGCTAATAGATTTACATATTGTGTCTTCCCTGTAAAACATTTAAAAAATCAGAAATGATGGCTGGATTCACAAGATGTGTATCTTTCATCTGGTGTCTTGGACTTGTGATTTAATGATATTTAGATGCTAGTATTTACTTGTGACGCTATGCTAGGCTATGCTAGTCAGCTTTTTTACTGATGGGGGTGCTCCCGGATCCGGGTTTGGGAGGAACTAGAAGTTAACTTGGCTTTCGAAGTCCTTAGAAAGGCAGGGTAGGATAGATATAGGTCTGTAGCAGTTTGGGTCTAGAGTGTCTCCCCCTTTGAAGATGGGGATGACCGCGGCAGCTTTCCAATCTTTCGGAATCTCAGACGACACGAAAGAGACCTTGAACAGGCTAGTAATAGGGGTTGCAACAATTTCGGCAGATAATTTTAGAAAGAGAGGGTCCAGATTGTCTAGCCCGGCTGATTTGTAAGGGTCCAGATTTTTCAGAACATCAGCTATCTTAATTTGGGTAAAGGAGAAATGGTGGGGGCTTTGGCAGGTTGCTGTGGAGGGTGCCGGGCAGTTGACCGGGGTAGGGGTAGCCAGGTGGAAAGCATGGCCAGTCGTAGAGAAAAGCTTATTGAAATTCTCAATTATAGTGGATTTAGTGGTGACCGTGTTTCCTAGCCTCAGAGCAGTGGGCAGCTGGGAGGAGGTGCTCTTATTCTCCATGGACTTTACAGTGTCCCAGAACTTTTTTGAGTTAGTACTACAGGATGCAAATTTTTGTTTGAAAAAGCTAGCCTTAGCTTTCCTAACTGCCTGTGTATATTTGTTCCTAACTTCCCTGAAAAGTTGCATATCACGGGGCTGTTCGATGCTAATGCAGAACGCCACAGGATGTTTTTGTGCTGGTCAAGGGCAGACAGGTCTGGAGTGAACCAAGGACTATATCTATTCCTAGTTCTACATTTTTTGAATGGGGCATGCTTATGTAAGATGGTGAGGAAGGCACTTTTAAAGAATAGCCAGGCATCATCTGACGGATGAGGTCAATGTCATTCCAGGATATCCCGGCCAGGTCGATTAGAAAGGCCTGCTCGCAGAAGTGTTTTAGGGAGCGTTTGACAGTGATGAGGGGTGGTCGTTTGGTCGCAGACCCATTACGGATGCAGGCAATGAGGCAGTGATCGCTGAGATCTTGATTGAAAACAGCAGAGGTGTATTTGGAGGGCGAGTTGGTTAGGATGACATCTATGAGGGTGCCCGTGTTTACAGATTTGGAGTTGTACCTGGTAGGTTCATTGATAATTTGTGTGAGATTGAGGGCATCAAGCTTGGATTGTAGGATGGCCGGGGTGTTAAGCATGTCCCAGTTTAGGTCACCTAGTAGCACGAGCTCAGAAGATAGATGGGGAGCAATCAATTCACATATGGTATCGAGGGCACAGCTGGGGGCAGAGGGAGGTCTATAGCAAGCGGCAACGGTAAGAGACTTGTTTCTGGAAATGTGAATATTTAGACTAAGGTCTACCTGTACCTGTTGTACTCAGCGCATTTAACAAATAACATTTGATTTGGGGTGAAGGTTCACCTTCCAACAGGACAACGACCCTAAGCACACAGCCAAGACAACTCAAGAGTGGCTTCGGGACGAGTCCCTGAATGCCCTTGAGTGGCCCAGCCAGAGCCCGGTCTTGAACTCGATCAAACATCTCTGGAGAGAGCTGAAAAACAGTGCAGTGACGCACCCCATCCAACCTGACAGAGCTTGAGATGATCTGCAGAGAAGAATGGGAGAAACTCCCCAAATACAGGTATGCCAACCTTGTAGCGTCATACCCAAGAAGACTCGAGGCTGTAATTGCTGCCAAATGTGCTTCAACAAAGTATTGAGGAAAGGGTCTGAATACTTATGTTAATCTGATATTTCGTTTAATTGTTTTATACATTTGCAACATTTAGTTGTCAGCGTGGGGTATTTTGTGTGGATTTATGAGGAAAAAAAAACAATTTTATAACGTTTAGAATAAGGCTGTAACGTATCAAAATGTGGCAAAGGTCAAGCGGTCTGAATACTTTCCAAATGCACTGTATAATAGTTATATATTGTACAATCTGTGTTTCCCTTCTTTTTATTGGCCCTGGGCCAGGTCAAGGTTCGGTATCTCAAAATCATCTTAAGGCTAAATTCATCTTAGAATCGTAGGATCCTATTTTCAACAATGAACTTAGCCTTAGATGCGTTTATATTTATCTGTTTGACAGTGTCAGAGTAGCCACTAATTTTGATAATTTGTGTAGTATTAAAATGTGTGTAGTATTATCCTGTCTTGTAGGCCTAAGATTTTCCCACTACATGTGTAAATCCTAAAAATGCTTCTGCTGAACTGTATGCGACTAGGCAAATGCAATGACAGAATGCTTTATATTAAAGGATTTGTTTTTTACTGAAAGTACCATTTACATTTTTGAACTCAAAGTAAAATGAGTTCACCTACATTGGCTACAATCAGATTATCAAAGTTGATCAATATTAATGCAAACTGTGAGGTTGCAATTAAGGGGTTGTGTTCGTTTTTTCTCATCATGAGGGCACTGATTAGATTTTGTGCTAATGAAATAAAAAGTCAGGCTGGATATTGTCTATGATGACTAGTTTAGGGACAACAGATGCAAAAACTGGTCGAATCAACTTTGTTTCCACGTCATTTCAACAACAAAAATAAATGTGATGATGTTGAATCAACGTTGAAAGCTGATTGGAGGTAAGGGAATTTAGTATTTTCACCCAACCTTTCACCTAAATACATGGACATGGTGACATGTTTTGTTTATTTCACGTTGAATTCACGTGAGTTGACAACTTAACCAAATGTAAATCAAAACCTAGGTGTAGACCTGCATTAAAACCTATTTACCCACGTGTACAATGGGTATTGCCTTGAGAGCATTATTCCCCATGGTGTGATAAATTAATTTAATGGAGTCTGAAGGCTATTTTATCTATGATATATAAACGCAACAATTTCAACGATTTTACTGAGTTACAGCTCATATAAGGAAATCAGTCAATTGCAATAAATTAATTTGGCCCTAATCTATGGATTTCACATGACTGGGCAGGGGCACAGACATGGGTGGGAAGGTATAGGCCCACCCACTGGGGATCCAGGCCTTGCCAATCAGAAAGAGTTTGGTCGCGACTTATGGTAGAGAAATTAACATAAAATTCTCTGGCCACAGTTCTGGTGGACATTCCTGCAGTCATCATCACAATTGCATGTTCCCTCAACTTCAGACATCTGTGGCATTGTGTTGTGAGACAAAACTGCACATTTTAGAGTGGCCTTTTATTATCCCTATCACAAGGTGCACCTGTGTATTGATCGTGTTGTTTAATCAGCTTCTTGATATGCCACACCTGTCAGGTAGATGGATTATCTTGGCAAAGGAGAAATGCTCACTAACAGGGATGTAAACAAATTTGTGCACAACATTTGAGGGAAATCAGCTTTTTGTGCTTTTGGAACATTTCTTGGATCTTTTATTTCAGCTTACGAAACATGGCACCAACACTTGTGTTAATATTTTTGTTCAGTCTGTATGATAATGAGTATCAAGATTTTATTTGCTGCTCACATTTAACAGGTCTCCCTGGTAAAATAGATCCTTAATCTCAAAGAGATGTCCTTTATAAATAAATCAATACATTCAAAGTGTCACTACTCTCCTGTACACTCACCTCTTGACAGCGGTCGTCTTCTCTTTGACCTGTTTCTGGTCTGTTGGAAACTCAGGCTTCTGAAGCAGAAAGCCAATCTTGTGTTTGATGTCTTTGGCACTGAGGGAGGAGAGAGAGTGGGTAATGTTTGCCTACAGAATGTATTAAAACATCACAGTCGTGTGTCCTATTATATGTAATGCACTTACTGTATAACAGAACCAAGATGCCTGGCACACAAGGCTCGTATTCAACATACATTACTGTCTGAAAATATCCCATTGCAGCACAGACATGACATCTTTCAATTGTTAGAATCTCACATGACATGTTGCATTACTTTTGTTGCATCAAATTTTAAACCTAGCATTTTCCAACTGTTACTGTTGCATTTATCCTCTTCCATACAACTCAATACATGTTCCATACATGTTGATAGTGATCTACAACAACATGCTAACAAAGCAGAATAACCATCTTACCTTTTTAAGCAGGTTGCTGGCAGTGTTGCTAATCCCTTACACATGTTGTATGTTTGCTCAATCCAAATCTAGGAGAATGATTTGCAGTGGTTTGGAGTTAAGAGGAGAAGTCTGTAAGTATGACTGTTAGTCCTCTCAGTGTTTCAGTGGTATGCTGTGTCTTGGTGAAATCTCCTACAGTTGGGGTTTTATACAGCCACTGTGCTCACACACAGATGGAGAGCCAATCACAGCCCTCACGGGGCTAAGTATGCTCGATCAATTCTCTCAAAGAGGGAAAATAATATGAGCAGGTATTTGTCAGTGACTGCTTGTTACCCCCTGAAAGGTAAGGCTCTTTAGTATAAAGCCAGACTTATAAAGCCAGGTGCAGGGCATTAGGAAATTGTTTCTATGCTGTAGCCTTCCCAACTGTAGGCATACTGGTAACTGCCAAAATAAAGGAAACACTTGGGAATACAAAGTACACTACATACAAAAGTATGTGGACACCTGCTCGTCGAACATCTCATTCCAAAATCATGGGCATTAATAAGGAGTTGGCCCCCTTTGCTGCAACATCCTCCACTCTTCTGGAAAGGCTTTCCACTAGATTTTGGAACATTGCTGCAGGGATTTGCTTCCATTCAGCAACAACAGCATTCGTGAGGTTGGGCACTGATGTTGGGTGATTAGGCCTGGCTCACAGCCGGCGTTCCAATTCATCCCAAAGGTGTTCGATGGGGTTGAGGTCAGGGCTCTGTGCAGACCAGTCAAGTTCTTCCACACCAATCTCAACAAACCATTTCTCTATGGACCTCGCTTTGTGCACTGTCATGCTGAAACAGGAAAGGGCCTTCCCCAAACTGTTGCCACAAAGTTTGAAGCACAGAATCGTCCAGAATGTCATTGTTTGCTGTAGCCCGAACCATGAAAAACAGCCCCAGACCATTATTCCTCCTCCACCAAACTTTACAGTTAGCACTATACATTAGGTCAGGTAGCGTTCTTCTGGCATCCTCCAAACCCATATTCATCCGTCGGACTTCTAGATGGTGAAGCATTATTCATCACTCCAGAGAATGCTTTTCCACTGCTCCAGAATCCAATGACGGCGAGCTTTACGCCACTCCAGCCGACACTTGGCATTGCAAGTGCTTATTTGCAGCTGCTTGTGTCGTCTACCATTTCGCGGCTGAGCAGCTGTTGCTCCTAGACATTTCCACTTCACAATAACAACACTTACAATTGACCAGGGCAGCTCTGGCAGAGCAGAAATGTGACGAACTGACTTGGAAAGGTGGCATCCTATAACGGTGCCACGTTGAAAGTCACTGAGCTCTTCAGTAAGACGATTCTACTGACAATGTTTGTCTATGGAGATTGCATGGCGGTGTGCTCGATTTTATACACCTTTCAACAACGGGTGTGGCTGAAATAGCTGAATCCAATCATTTGAAGGGGTGTCCACATACTTATGCATATATAGTGTATATGTTATGGCAGGGGTTGTTTACTGCCCCTTCGGCCCCCCACAGGCCTGAACCTGGGCCCAGGGGCTTCAGCCCCGGTAAACCCCTGTATTAAGCCGGCCCTGGCCAGGTGGTAATGACATTTTCCTCTAGGCCTGAACACACCTGTTTTTCTGTAGACACTGAGGCAGGCTAGCCCACCTGGCTATCAGTAGCCCCTTTCTGTCAGGGCTACACACAACAAACACCCATTGTGTTCTGTCAGCATGGGAATGACTGAGGGATAGGTGCAGTTCAATAAACAGATCTTCTCATTACCATGACAATCTGGAATGTATTTGAGGATGTTTTGTCTCATTAGTTAGTTAACCGAAACCTCACATTCTGGAAGTGCGAATGGAATGTCTGACTGAAATAGGGACAAAAATTTGTGGTGATTCAATTTGTTGATAAAATATTGGACATGGTTGTTTGGTTGCGTGACAAAAGACCACATTTCAGGCAGAGTTAGAGCATTACCATATAGATGAGATAGGTGAGATAGGTGAGAGAGAGAGAGAGAGATTATGGTTGGTGTGTGCGCCGGCAGCATTAGGGTGTTATGCTACTAAACCACATTTTTGTATTTGTGATTCCAGGAGTGACTCTGCAAAGCCTTCATGATTGATGGCACACATATAGATCGACAGAGACAAAAAGGTTGGTGTCAGAGGAAGGCCCTAAAAATGGTCAGACTCCAGCCACCCAGGGCATAGACTGTTCTCTCTGCTACTCCACGGCAAGTGGTACCGAAGTCGGGAACCAACAGGACCCGGAACAGTTTCTACCCCAAGCCATAAGACTGATCAATTGTTAGTTCAATTGTTAACCAAAAAGCTACCCAGACTATCTGCATTGACTCTTTTTGTACTAACTTTTTTGACTCATCACATACACTGCTGCTGCTGTTTATTATCTGTGACTTTATTTCTAGTTATATGTACTTATCTACGTCAATAACCTCGTACCCCGGCACATCCACTCTGTACTGGTACCCCTTGTATAAAGCCAAGTTATCATTACTCATTGTGTATCTATTATTAATTATTTAATTACTTGTTTTACTTTTCTATTATCTCTCAATTTTCTTTCTCGGTGCATTGTTGGAAAAGGCTTGTAAGTAAGCATTTCACTATCAGTCCAGACCTGTTTTTTACGACGCATGTGACAAAAAACATTTGATTGGATTTGATTGGATTTGTCTGTGCATGATCAATCAGTGTGATTAAGAGAAGCAGAGGAGACAGAGATGCCTGCATTTCTGTGTCCAGACTATAACTCATAATCACAACTGACACATCAAAATATTCATGCTACCCTGTTCTGCATCCTACATACTGTAGTTTAGGTGATTGATATTATTTTCAACTGACTGACTGACTAACTAACTTCGTCATTACATTTTCAAAACATGAAAGAATGAGAAAGAACGAAACCCCTGATTAGACTGTTGTCCTGACGTTACACACTTGGAACTCAAATGTTCTGACAAAACTAACAAGCAAGCCTTTCTTCGCTTAATCAACTGACCCGTAGACAGGTAGCTAGTCTGGGGTGGGGAGGGGGCACATGTGCACATTGTTTAGTAATCTTGTCAGTCATTGGTGGATGTGTTATCAACAGCTGTGAGGCTACGTGCAGCACAGCACAGGGCAGGAGATGGATATCAGACCAGATGCCGCTGAGTGACTGGCTTCTCCGCTTTCATCTGAGGCATGGTGGGGTGGGGCTGGGGAAGGTGGGTTGGATGCTGGCGAAGGTGGGATGGAGGCTGAGGCTGAGGCTGGGGCCGGAGGTGTGGAGGGCTATGGAGGTGGGCTGGGGCTGGAGTCTGTAACAAATACATTGTATGGACAAACACCTGGCTAGAATCTATCCAGGCTGAATCTTTTAGAAGGCTGTAGTCTGTAGCCACTCTCGATCACTGAGGTGTGTGATAATAGGGTTTATTAGGCTTCAGTCACTCCTCCAGTCCCTCTTAGTGTTTGATGTTGATTGGGTTCTTTCAGGACATGTTCCATACACTGTTTATTTGGCTTAGTAGCACTGTGTAGCTCAAGATGCTTCAGTTGATGATACAACTTGAATACAAAAGATTGTCACCCCCCGCAAGTACACTCTTTATTTTAATTCACTTCTATTTCAAATAAATTGTTGCATGGACTTTCTATTCAAGTTGGATTACTCCTGGGCTACAGGTCCGAAAGACAGATGGATAATCACTTTTAAGAGTAGAACACACCAGATTTTTGAACATTCTAAATTTAGCCACCAAGTTTGGTCACTATTTTTAACCACATTCGTCATAGCTTTTCATTAACTACATGTCAGAGTTCATTTGATTTTCTTTGCATTCAACAGAAACATCAGAACAGTCCTCATTGATAGTTAAACCTTTACATAAAATGTTGAATATAAATTAAACTATTATATACTATTAACTACTACATAAATGAACATACTGACGTGAATCATAAATAACCATTAAGGCCTTTCCTCAATGGATGGAAAATGAACATCTTCTGCAAGAGAGCCACTGGGGTACATGTGTTGCATGAAGTCTCCTCCAGGAATAGTTTGACATGGTGTCTCTGTCCTGTAGGAGAGAGTGGGGTAAATTGACCAATTGTTTACATTCAGCATCACTCCATCAAGAGAAATATAGTATTATTTCCAACAAAGATATCTACATATATTTCAGGTTGTTGTGTATCTGTGGAATAATTCAGAATTCATGTAAACAGTTTTTAAAACATAGCTTGCCCAAAAAAGTGGTCTCTTGGCACAACTTAGTGTAAGTTGTAAGTTGTAAGTTGATCTGCGGAACAGGGCACGTTAAGCCACTTACAAATGTCTGTTCTGAATGAAATATTACCACTACTTTTTTAAACCATGTCTATCTTAATTTCCAAAACACAATTTAACAATCAATTTCCTTTTTGTCTTTAAATAATTTTAAGCATCTTTTAAAACAGCCTTAACACCTAACACTTTGTACTTCTTTGTTTTAACACTTTTAACGGACCAGGCCCTGTTACCTCAAATCCCAGCAATAACGCCTTGTATTACACCTGGGAAGAAAACACTTCAATTTGTTAAACTTGCCAGTGGCTCAACTTACCAGAGCAAACATTTTGACTATATTAGCCAACACAGCTACAAGTACGCACTTTCAAATCAAATCAAATAACATTTTATTTGTCACATGCGCCGAATACACCAGGTGTAGACCTTAGAGTGAAATGCTTACTTACGAGCCCTTAACCAACAATGCAGTTTTAAGAAAATACCTTTAAAAAAGTAAGAGATAAGAATAACAAATAATTAAAGAGCAGCAGTGAATAACAATAGCGGGGCTATGAACAAGGGGTACCGGTACAAAGTCAATGTGCGGGGGCACCGGTGTCGAGGTAATATGTACATGTAGGTAGAGTTCAAATCAAATCAAATGTTATTGGCCACGTACACATGGTTAGCAGATGTTATTGCGAGTGTAGCGAAATGCTTATGCTTCTAGATCTGACAGTGCAGCAGTATCTAACAGGTAATATCTAACAATTCCACAACAAAACCTAATACACACAATCTAGTAAAGGAATGGGATGAGAATATATAAGTATAAAATATATGGATGAGCAGTGACAGAGCAGCTAAGATACAATAGATAGTAAAGAATTTATAGTGAAGGATACAGTATGCAGTATATATACATGAGATGAGTCATGTGAGATATGTAAACATTCTTAAAGTGGCATTATTAAATGACTAGTGTTCCATTTTTTAAAGTGGCCAAGTCTGTAGGTAGGCAGCCACCTCTCTGTGCTAGTGGTGGCTGTTCAACAATCTGATGGCCTTGAGATAGAAGCTGTTTTTGATTGATCTTGTCTAGCCATCTTGTCTCAAGAGGACCACAATGGAAATAAGTCCAATAAATTAGAGAGAGCATACTTAAATTCACACAGAACACCGGGCTAGGACAGGAGAAATACTCTAGATATAACGGACTGTCCCTAGCCCCCCGACACATAAACTACTGCAGCATAAATACTGGAGGCTGAGACAGGAGGGGTCGGGAGACACCGTGGCCCCATCCGACGATACCCCCGGACAGGGCCAAACAGGCAGGATATAACCCCACCCACTTTGCCAAAGCACAGCCCCCACACCACTAGAGGGATATCTTCAAACACCAACGTACCATCCTGAGACAAAGCCGAGTATAGCCCACAAAGATCTCCGCCATGGCACAACCCAAGGGGGGGGGCGCCAACCCGGACAGGAAGATCACGTCATTGTCTCAACCCACTCAACTGACGCACCCCTCCTAGAGACGGCATGGAAGAGCACCAGTAAGCCAGTGACTCAGCCCCTGTAATAGGGTTAGAGGCAGAGAATCCCAGTGGAGAGAGGGGAACCGGCCAGGCAGAGACAGCAAGGGCGGTTCGTTGCTCCAGAGCCTTTCCGTTCACCTTCACACTCCTGGGCCAGACTACACTCAATCATAGGACCCACTGAAGAGATGAGTCTTCAATAAAGACTTAAAGGTTGAGGCCGAGTCTGCCTCTCTCACATGGGTAGGCAGACCATTCCATAAAAATGGAGCTCTATAGGAGAAAGCCCTGCCTCCAGCTGTTTGCTTAGAAATTATAGGGACAGTAAGGGGGCATGCGTCTTGAGACCGTAGCGTACGTGTAGGTATGTACAGCAGGACTAAATCGGAAAGATAGTTAGGATCAAGCCCATGCAAGCCCAAAGCCCATAATGCATTGTAGGTCAGCAGTAAAACCTTGAAATCAGCCCTTGCCTTAACATGAAGCCAGTGTAGAGAGGCTAGCAAGATTCTAGCAGCCGTGTTTAGCACTAACTGAAGTTTATTTTATGCTTTATCCGGGTAGCCGGAAAGTAGAGCATTTCAGTAGTCTAACCTAGAAGTAACAAAAGCATGGATACATTTATCTGAATCATTTTTGGACAGAAAGTTTCTGATTTTGGCAATGTTACGTAGATGGAGACCCAGGGTCTCAAGCGTAATGATAAGTTTGGAGGGTACTATGGTGTTGAATGCTGAGCTGTAGTCAGTGAACAGCATTCTTACATAGGTATTCCTCTTGTCCAGATGGGATTGGGCAGTGTGATGGCGATCACATCTGTGGACCTATTGGTCTGTGGACCTATTGGGGCGGTAAGCAAATTGGAGTGGGTCTAGGGTGACAGGTAGGGTGGAGGTGATATGATCCTTGACTAGTCTCTTCAAGCAATTCATGATGACAGAATTGAGTGCTACGGGGCGATAGTAATTTAGTTCAGTTACCTTAGATTTCTTGGGAACAGGAACAATGGTGGCCATCTTGAAGCATGTGGGGACAGCAGAATGGGATAGGGATTGACTGAATATGCGCATGCTCTGAGGACGTGGCTAGGGATGCAGTCTGGGCCGGCAGCCTCGCGAGAGTTAACACGTTTAAATGTCTTACTCCAATCGGCCACGTAAGAGGAGAGCCCACAGTCTTTGGTAGCAGGCCGTGTCGGTGGCACTGTATTGTCCTCAAAACGCGCAGTTGTTTAATTTGTCTGGGAGCAAGGCGTCGATGTCCGCGACGGGGCTGGTTTTCTTTTTGTAATGCGTGATTATCTGTCGACCCTGACCATACGTCTTGTGTTTGAGCCGTTGAATTGTCTCTATACTGAGACTTTGCTTGTTTGATTGCCTTACGGAGGGAATAACTACACTGTTAATATTCGGCCATATTTCCAGTCGCCTTGCCATAATTAAATGCAGTTGTACGTGCTTTCAGTTTTGTGCGAATGCTGCCATCAATCCACAGTTTCTGGTTAGGGAATGTTTTAATAGTCACAATGGGTACAACATCTCCTATACACTTCCTTATAAACTCGCTCACCGAGTCAGCGTATACTTCAATGTTATTGTCTGAGGCTACCCGGAACATATTCCAGTCCAAGTGATCGAATACATTTTGAAGCGTGGAATCCAATTGGTCAGCCCAGCGATGGATAGACCTAAGCACGGGTGCTTCCTGTTTTAGTTTCTGCCTATAGGAGGGGAGCAACAAGATGGAGTCATTGTCAGATTTGCCAAAAGGAGGGCGGGGGAGGGCCTTGTTTGCATTGCGGAAGTTACAGTAGCAGTGGTCGAGTGTGTTACTCGCTCGTGTACTGCAGTCGATATGCTGATAGAATTTAGGTAGCCTTGTTCTCAGATTAGCTTTGTTAAAATCCCCAACTACAATAAATGCAGCCTCAGGATATATGGTTTCCAGTTTGCATAAAGTCCAGTGAAGTTTCTTGATGGCTTTCTTGGTATCTACTTGCGGGGGGATATACACGGCTGTGATGATAACCGAGGAGAGTTCTCTTGGGAGATAATATGGTCGGCATTTGATTGTGAGGAATTCTACAGGTCAGGTGAACAAAAGGACTTGAGTTATTGTATGTTGTTACAATTACACCAGGAGTCATTAATCATGGAAGATACAACCCCACCCTTCTTCTTACCAAAGAGATGTTTGTTCCTGTCTGCGCGATGCACTAAAAATCCCGTTGGCTGTATGGACTCCAACAGCATGTCCGCAGCTAGCCATGTCTCCGTGAAACAGAGTATGTTACAATCCCAGATATCTCTTTGGAAAGCAACTCTTGCCCTAATTTTTACATATACTCAGAAGCGGTGGGTGCTGGTTGTGCTGGTAAATTGATGTCTCTCTGATATCCAATAGTTCTTCCCGGCTGTATGTAATAACACTTAAGTTTTTCTGGGCGAACAATGTAAGAAATAATACATAAAAAAACTAAATACTGCACAGTTTCCTAAGGATTTGAAGCGAAGCTGCCATCTCTATCGGCGCCATCTTGCACATCTTGAGGTATTAAAGTGACTATGCATAGATAATAACAAAGAGCAGCAGCAGCGTAGAAGGGGGGATAACGCAAATAGTCTGGGTAGCCATTTAATTAGCTGATCAGGAGTCTTATGGCTTGGGGGTAGAAGATGTTTAGAAGCCTCTTGGACCTAGACCGGGCGCTCTGGTACCGTTTGCCGTGCAGTAGCAGAGAGAACAGTGACTGAGGTGGCTGGAGTCTTTGACAATTATTAGAGCCTTCCTCTGACAGCGCCTGGTATAGAGGTCCTGGATGGCAGGAAACTTGGCCCCTGTGATGTACTGGGCCGTACGCACTACCCTCTGTAGTGCCTTGCGGTCAGAGACCGAGCAGTTGCCATACCAGGCAGTGATGCAACCAATCAGAATGCTCTCGATGGTGCAGCTGTAAAACCTTTTGAGGATCTGAGGACCCATGCCAAATATTTTCAGTCTCCTGAGGGGGAATAGGCTTTTTCGTGCTCGCTTCACGAATGTCTTGGTGTGCTTGGACCCTGTTAGTTTGTTGGTGATGTGGTTACCAAGGAACTTGAAGCTCTCAACCTGCTCCACCTCAGCCCCGTCCATGAGAATGGGGGTGTGCTCGGTCTTCCTTTTCCTGTAGTCCACAATCATCTCCTTGGTCTTGATCACGTTGAGGGAGAGGTTGTTGTCCTTGTACCACATGGTCAGGTCTCTGACCTCCTCCCTATCGGGTGTCTCATCGTTGTCGGTGATCATCAGCAAACTTAATGATGGTTTGGAGTTGTGCATGGCCGTGCAGTCATGAGTGAACAGGGAGTACTAGAGGGGACTGAACAGGCACCCCTGAGGGTCCCCTGTGTTGAGGATCAGTGTGACGGATGTGTTGTTACCTACCCTTACCACCTGGGGGCGGCCCGTCAGGAAGTCCAGGATCCAGTTGCAGAGGGAGGTGTTTAGTCCCAGGGTCCTTAGCTTAGTGATGAGCTTTGAGGGCACTATAGTGTTGAACGCTGAGCTGCAGTCAATGAATAGCATTCTCACATAGGTGTTCCCTTTGTCCAGGTGTAAAAGGGCAGTGTGGAGTGCATAGAGATTGTGTCATCTGTGTATCTGTTGGTGCGGTATGCAAATTGGAGTGGGTCTAGGGTTACTGAGATAATGGTGTTGATGTGAGCCATGACCAGCCTTTCAAAGCATTTCATGGCTACAGACGTGAGTGCCAAGGGTCGGTAGTCATTTAGGCAGGTTACCTTAGTGTTCTTGGGCACAGAGACTATGGTGGTCTGCTTGAAACATGTTGGTATTACAGACTCAGACAGGGAGCGGTTGAAAATGTCAGTGAAGACACTTGCCAGTTGGTCAGTGCATGCTCGGAGTACACGTCCTGGTAATCTGTCTGACCCTGCAGCCTTGTGAATGTTGACCTGTTTGGAGGTCTTACTCACTTCGGCTGCGGAGAGTGTGATCAAACAGTCATCCAGAACAGCTGATGCTCTCATGCATGTTTCAGTGTTACTAGCCTTGAAGCGAGCATAGAAGTTATTTAGCTCGTCTGGTAGGCTCGTGTCACTGGGCAGTTCGCGGCTGTACTTCCCTTAATAGTTTGCAAGCCCTGTCACATCCGACGAGCATCGGAGTCGGTGTAGTACAATTCGATCTTAGTCCTGTACTGACGCTTTGCCTGTTTGATGGTTCGTCGGAGGGCATAGCGGGATTTCTTATAAGCTTCCGGGTTAGAGTCCCGCTCCTTGAAAGCGGCAGCTCTACTCTTTAGGTCAGTACGAATGTTGTCTGTAAATCCGTGGCCTCTGCTTGGGGTATGTACGTACAGTCACTGTGGGGACGATGTCCTCGATGCACTTATTGATAAAGTCAGTGACTGATGTGGTGTACTCCTCAATGCCATCGGAATAATCCTGGTACATTTTCCAGTCTGTGCTCGCAAAACAGTCCTGTAGTTTAGCATCTGCTTCATCTGACCACTTTTTTATAGAACGAGTCACTGGTGCTTCCTGCTTACATTTTTGCTTGTAAGCAAGAAGCAGGAGGATATAATTATTGTCAGATTTGCCAAATGGCGGGTGAGGGAGAGCTTTGTACGCGTCTCTGTGTGTGGAGTAAAGGTGGTCTAGAATTTTTTTCCCCCTCTGGTTGCACATTTAACATGCTGATAGAAATTAGGTTAAACTGATTTAAGGTTCTTCCCTGCATTAAAGTCCCCGGCCACTAGAAGCGCCACCTCTGGATGAGCATTTTCCTGTTTGCTTATGGCGGTATACAGCTCATTGAGTGGTATGTAGACAGCTACGAATAATACAGATGAAAACTTTCTAGGTAGATAGTGTGGTCTACTTTCATGCTAGGTTTAGGACCTCATAAAGCATTTAGAGACCAACTGATGTATAGAATAATAGTAAAATGATCTACTATGGTTTAGAATCAAGCATCATGAAACCTCTAACACAAATACATTTGACTTGGTGAAAATCAGTTTGAGACATAACTTGCATTATCCTTCAGACTCCATTAAATTAGCTCTTCCTAAATTTGGTCAAATTCTTACTTTTGTGTATGGTTTCACAGAAACAAGGGTGGCTCAACTTAACTCTTAACTTACCCCACTCTCTACTACTATCTCTCCTTCGGGGAGAGGAAGCCTTAACCCACCCAATACACATACTGCTCTGGGGACACACAAGAGGACATGCACCGGGGATTGGAAATAAGAGTGTGTGTCAGCTAAGACGTCATGTTCCTGAGGCCTCAGGGTAGGGACAGAGGCTGAAGCCACTGTTCAACTCAGAGATAGGTTGGGATGGGAAAGATGGGGCTTACCTTTTGTGGGGGGGTTAATGTCCAATTTCAAATTACAGTACATTGACATTTAACATATGGAGTGACATATGGCATATGTAATCAGTATAGTCAGTTATTGAAAAATAGCTTAAAGTCTGGGTAGGGATGGGTGCGAGGTAACGCAATGGGTATGTCTGTAAGAACACAAGGAGTGGGTAACCTTTCAACTTTTTTTAGAACAGCTTTGTTAGTGTTTTGTAGCCTTCAAATGTCACAGCTGAAAGATGTTGATGTCTAGGTAAACAGAAACATGACTTTAAAATAAAACAGAGGTGCATGGTAAATAAAGGGCAAATATATCCAAACTAAAATACTCCAAATGCTACAGTGTTACACAACTAGCAAATAAGGGAAGTGCACTTATATGCACAACAATCAAACAATATAAATCTACATAGCAATAGGAACAAAATACCTTGGCCGCCACTCCACACTCATGCAATACACATTCAATAACGCGTCTGTAGTGGTCCATGTTGGTTTGGTTGAAAGAGGACTAATGACTGCAGGTGGGGGCATTTAAAGGGTTATCTGTGATCTGGTTGAATGAGGTGTGTGGTGACTAGTAGGGTTGCAGGCTCCCCTCCATTGTAGAAGAGAAGTTGGAGGAGTTTTGTACAATTTGATTGTACATATGAGTTAGCTATGTTGTTTCTAGCAGCCACTCCCCACCAGACCTTTCAATTATGTGTACTTTGATCCACATTTGTTATCCATACAACCTGCTAAACAGGTTCCATAAACCACTCCTTATCTGAATGAAGGTTTCAGAGTAGACAAAACTTAACTCAGACTCACTCCCAGTCTACATCTCAACACAACATTGCCTCTACACTTGATGCATTTAACAACCAAAATGTATGTGTTCGTGAGAGTCTCAGCTTTCGATGGTGGGTTCATATTCGTTTCTATCCTAAACCGTTCGAACTCTGCAGATGTTTTTGTGAGAAGACACATTTTCGGGATGTCTCCTGGTCTGACAAAAAATGCTGTAGCTTTGCCACCTTCCACCACAGATGCAGCAGCCCATGCAAAAAAAAAACATATCTCTAGCTTAACCAGACAGATTTTGATGGGGAATTTTGTAGTATGCTAATTCGATTGACAAGCGGGCGAATCAATCGATTCTAGGGGGGTTAAGACTAGTGAAATTAAATGTATTATTTTCTTTATGACATTGTTATGCAGAATATAGATGATTATTGCTGTTAAGGCTGTTATTTTGTTTTTAAAAAAGCAACATTAAACTGAATGGTAATGTCAGAAGTCCATAATGGTTCCTAAGTGTGTCCCATTTCTCTGCTTGTCTTCTTTCAACTGCACTGACCTGAGAGAACTGGACAGGCCAAAGCTATATTGAACACAATTCTGAAGAGCTCTAGTGACACCCTGTGGTTAGGCTAAAACACATAGAATCTGCTGCTTCTATTACTCTCAAGTAATGTGGAATCACTGGATTTAAAATGTTTTAGTGCTTTTTATTTCTCTACTCCTTCTTCTACCCATAAAGGATGCAACATACAATGTCAAAGACATATTTATTCAAACCATGTCAGGGATGTCATGAAGTCTCTCCAGTTCCATGACTCGCCACATGGAAACAACCACTCCACACAAGGGTGTTAATGAATCACCTTGTTCCTTAGCTCCCCGAGGACTCAAACATTTACCTGCTAATGCATTTGCATTCATCAAGCTATGCTTTCAGACAAAGGTCTAAGAGTATATAACCCTCTATAGCACCCTACATGCAAAGAGTCAACTAAACTCATTGTGCACTTTAAATCACAAAGTCCACCCTCTTTACACGTAATATCTCTGGCTCCTGCTGGTGGGAGATCAACTCTGCATCCTGCAGTGAAGGACTATCCAACACAATGAAGTCCTTAGGGGGACCATTCGTTCCCTCAACCCTTTTAACCGCCTCTGTGTATGAAATGCACTGGACGGCTCTGACTTAGGCAACTTCATTCTCTTTCACCCTTGACGGGCACTCCAAATATGTAGTAACATGATTTCCAACAATTCACAGTTTGTTCCTCACATTCACCATGACCTTCTTTTCCACACCTTCCACATCTCTGAATCTTCCACCTGCAGACACTTTATATCCATCAATGATGCATTGCAGTACACAGTATCATGCCAAAGATATGAAGTCACATTTTCTCCAGCCATGTCAGAGACGTCATGAAGAAAGTCTCTCCAGTTCCATGACTCACCACATGAAAAACAGCCATATGAAAACAACCACACCACCTGTTAATGAATCACTTTGTTGCTTAGCCCGCGAGAACTCAAACCTTTACCTGCAAATGCGTTTGCATTCATCAAGCTATGCTTTGTGTATAACACTTTAAAGCACTCCTTTATAGCACCCTACATGCATTTAGTTGACTGAACGCATTGTGAACTTAATCATGAACTGTATCTTGAGAAAACCTTTTAAGTGAAACCTACAGTTTTGATTTGCAGCCATTCTAAGTCCATTCTACAAACCACTCCTCATAATACCTTTCTATTACGTGGCATATTTTGATCCACAATCGTCATACATACAACCTGCTAAACAGGTTCCATAAGCCACTCCTTATCTGAATGAAGGTTTCAGAGAAATGTAAACTTAAGTCAGACTCACTCACCTCCATTTTACGACTCAACACAACATTGCCTCTACACTTGATGCATTTAATCGGATGGTCTGTACTCTTTACTTTGAAAAAATTATTGGAACTCATTCCAAGTCTGTAGACCTGTCTGTTGACAAGAAAAATGGCAGCTGCTAATATTTCTGTTGCTAGGGACCAATTCTGTTGTTCGATCTGTCTGGACATATTGAAGGATCCGGTGGCAATTCCTTGTGGACACAGGTACTGTATGGACTGTATTGAGGACTGCTGGGATCAGGATGATCAGAGGGGAGTCTACAAATGCCCCCAGTGCAGACAGACCTTCTTCCCAAGGCCTGTTTTGAACAGAAACACAATGCTGGCTGAATTGGTGGAGGAATTGAAGACAGGACTCCAAGCTGCTCCACCTGCTCACTATTACGCTGGACCTGGGGATTTGGAGTTTGATGTCTGCACTGGGAGAAAATTCAAACCTGTCGAGTTCTGTCTTGTGTGTCACACCCTGATCTTCTTCACCTGTCCTTGTGATTGTCTCCACCCCTTCCAGGTGTCGCTTATTATCCCCGGTGTATATATCCCTGTGTTTCCTGTCTCTCTGTGCCAGTTCGTCTTGTTTGCCAAGTCAGCCAGCGTTTTTCCTTGCTCCTATTTCTCCCAGTCTCTGTTTGTTTCTAGTCCTCCTGGTTTCGACCCTTGCCTGTCCTGACTCCGAACCCGCCTGCCTGCCACTCTGACTGTTCTGATTACCAGCCTGCCTATCCTCTTGCACTGTTTTGGACTCGGATCTGGTTTCTGACCCTTGCCTGGCCTGACTTCGAGATTGCCTATCGTCTGGTACTGTTTGGACTCTGACCTGGTTTATGAACTCTCGCCTGTCCCCGACCTGCCTTTGCTTACTCCTTTTGTTTTAATACATATCGGAGCTCTACCATCTGCCTCCTGTGTCTGCATTTGGGTCTCGCCTTGTGCCCTTATAGTACGAACTGGCCATGACAGACCCAGCAGACTTGGACCAGCTCTGTCACGTTGTCTCCCTTCAGGGAGCCACCATTGGGAGGCATGAGGAGGTACTTCAGGACCTTTTGGAAGGGCTTCATTCCCTGACGGAACGCCACGACCAAGGGTTCAAGGCGATAATGGAGCAAATCAGTGAATTAGCTCATAGGCAGAACGTCACGTCTGAGACCTCCCAACCACCCAGTAACCTTCCTACTAGTGGTGGATTGGTTCAACCTTCCCCGGCTCCCCGAGAGCCCCGCTTACCTCCTCCGGAACGTTATGCAGGCAATTCTGGTACCTGTCGGGCATTCCTTTCCCAGTGCTCTCTCATATTCAAACTCCAGCCCTCTTCATTCCCGTCGGACCGATCAAGGATAGCGTATTTAATCGCGCTAATGTCTGGAAGGGCGCTCTCCTGGGCAACAGCTGTGTGGGAGCAGCAATCCGCTGTGTGCAAGAGCTTGGAGGAATTCATGGCAGAAGTGAGGAAGATTTTTCGATTCTCCGGTGCCCGGGAGGAAGACGGCTCAAAGTATTGCAGGTACATCTGAACTCCCATAGTGTGGCAGACTACGCAGTAGATTTTCGCACATTGGCCACCGAGAGTTCCTGGAATCCGGAGGCTCTGTTCGACACCTTCCTCCATGAACTGTCTGAGGGAATAAAGGACGAGCTCGCAGCTTGGGAAATACCACTGGACCCCTTATCGCCCTTTCGATTAGGATTGATGGTCGCCTATGACAACACCGGTGTGAGAGGAGGTCAGGTCTCGGAAACACTTGTTTGTCTGATGATAGCACTCGTCTTAAGGAATCCGGAAATCCCCAAAGTGTGTATTTCCGAGGAGAACCGAAAACACCCGAGGTACCCCGAGAATCATCAATGATGGGTGAGTTGGATACTCCTGAGCCTATGCAACTGGGAAGAGCTAGGTTATCGGTTGGGGAATGCTCATGTAGGCTGAGTTCAAACTGTTGTCTGTACTGTGGAGGGGCAGGACATTATGTAGCTACCTGCCCTGTTAGGAAACCCTTGTCTCTGGTGGGTACAACTGGGAGTTTGCCAGACTGGGAGTTCCCTAATTCCCAACACCTGCACTCCTTTTTTTGTGCTTTTGCTGTTGGGAGACCAATCTAAGTCTCTCTGAGTGCTCATTGACTCTGGGGCTGATGAACGTTTCATGGATGCTACTATTGTTTCTGAACTTGGTATTCCCGCTTAACCCCTCTCTGTCCCCATGGATGCTAGGGCACTGGACGGCCGCTCAATTGGAAGTGTCACCCATAGTACAGTGCCAGTTCATATACAGGAAACCACAGTGAGACCATACAGTTCCTTCTCATTGCATCTTCCCATGTTCCTGTTGTCTTGGGATTTTCCTGGCTCCAAAATCACAACCCTGTTATTAACTGGACCATGAGCTCCATCCTGGGTTGGAGCCCATTTTGCCATTCCCACTGTCTTAAAGCAGCACAGCTGTCCCCGAGACGTCCTCCTCAGGGCATTAGCAAGGCTTTGGATGTCTCTGCCATTCCCACTGAATACCATGGCCTCCTGGAAGTTTTCAGTAAGGCACGTGCTACTTCTCTTCCCCCACACCTTCCTTATGATTGTGCCATTGATCTCCTCCCAGGCACCACACCACCCAGTGGTCGGCTATATTCTCTATCCGAGCCGGAGACCAAGGCCATGGAGGAGTACATAGAGGAGTATCTGGCTACTGGAGGCGTCCGTCCATCTGCATCTCCTGCCGGAGAAGAAGGACAAGACCCTGCGTCCGTGCATTGACTACCGGGGTCTGAATGACATTACGATTAAAAATTGTTACCCACTACCACTCCTCTCCTCGGCTTTTGAACCTCTCCAGGGGTCCACCATTTATTCAAAGCTGGACCTTTGGAATGTCTACCAACTGGTTTGGATATGCGAAGGAGATGAGTGGAAGACAGCATTCAACACAGCCAGCAGACATTATGAGTACCAGGTCATGCCGTTTGGACTCACCAACGCTGTCTTCCAGGCTCTGGTAAACGATGTGCTCAGGGAAATGCTAAACCGTTTTGTATTTATCTACCTTGACGTCAGAAGGAGTTTACCGAAGCGCAGCGTGGTAAGTGTTCATGATTTTATTTAATATCAAAAAACACTCGAACAAAGTAACAAAACAGAAAAACAAACAGTTCTGTAAGGTGCAGACACTAAACAGAAAATAACTACCCACAAATGAAAGAGGGAAAAAGGACTACCTAAGTATGATTCCCAATCAGAGACAACGATAGACAGCTGCCTCTGATTGGGAACCACACTCGGCCAAAAACAAAGAAATAGAAAACATAGAAATAAAGAAACTAGAATGCCCACCCTAGTCACACTCTGGCCTAACCAAAATAGAGAATAAAAACCTCTCTATGGCCAGGGCGTGACATGTACTTCTTAATGTTTAACTACTTCTAGACTTTCAACCAATTTTAACAGTCCAAGTCTGTATACCTATCTATTGGCAAGAAAATAGCAGCTGCTAATATTTCTGTTGATAGGGACCAATTCTGTTGTTTGATCTGTCTGGATCGACTGAAGGATCCTGTGGCAACTGCCTGTGGACACAGATACTGTATGGACTATATTGAGGGCTGGTGGGATCAGGATGATCAGAGGGGAGTCTACAAATGCCCCCAGTGCAGACAGACCTTCATCCCAAGGCCTTTTCGGAACAGAAGTACAATGCTGGCTGAAGTAGCAGAGAAACTAAAGAATGCTAGACCAGTAGACGTGGAGTGTGATAAGATGGCGTAGCAGTGAAGACGTGTTTTTGTTTGTCCTCTCGTGTACTTTTGTATTTTTCTTCTTTTTTGTATATATTTATATTCCGGTAACCTGCCTCACCCAATGTGATACGGAATCTCTATTATTTTTAATTTTAGAACACATCCAAGAACCACCAGAAGCTAACAAGCTAATTAGCTACAAGCTATTTAGTCATTGTTAGCCACTGCTAGCGGCTTTTACCTTCTGCACAGATACCAGCCCTGTTTTTAGCCTGGATAATACTCGCCAGTCTACCAGTATTGGACTGTCTCTCCACTACAACGCCGGATTCCTGCCGAAATCCCTGGACCACTACTTCTGATCTTCACAGATAGCTAGCACCCACCGTGGCACCCAGTACCGAAGCCATCCCTGAGGCCCACCTCCCGGCCTACTCAGCTGCTCACCCGGACTCACCGCTGCTACCGAGTGGCTATAGTGGCTAACGCCCCTGCCACGAAGCTAGCACCAGTTAGCCGTGAGCCAGGCGCATCTCCCGGCTAGCAAACTAAATTCTACAATACCACTTTCGCCATCTGGCTTGGATCCTCTGTCGACACGGCGCCCCGCCGCACCACCACGACTGGTCTGCCGACGAATACTCCATCCGTTGTGCCTTCAACCGGCCTCCGTCGGAGCAGACGCTTCTACAAGCCCCGGGCTACTAACTTTAAACGCCGTGTCGCCCACGTGCTAGCGTAGTGACGACTACTCCGCAGCTTCCCTGTTCCATTTACTGCTGCTCCCTGGACACTATGATCACTTGGCTACATAGCTGATGCCTGCTGGACTGTCCATTCATCACGGTACTCCATTCTGTTTATTTTTTATCTGTCGGCCCCAGCCCCAGCCGCAAACTCAGGCTCTGTGTGTAGTTAATCCGACCCTCTCTGCCTAGTCATCGCCATTTTACCTGCTGTTGTTGTGTTAGCTGATTAGCTGCTGTTGTCTCACCTGTTGTCTTAGCTAGCTCTCCCAATCAACACCTGCGATTACTTTATGCCTCGCTGTATGTCTCTCTCAAATGTCAATATGCCTTGTATACTGTTGTTCAGGTTAGTTATCATTGTTTTAGTTTACAATGGAGCCCCTAGTTCCACTCTTCATACCTCTGACACCTCCTTTGTCCCACCTCCCACACATGCGGTGACCTCACCCATTATAACCAGCATGTCCAGAGATACAATCTCTCTTATCATCACCCGGTGCCTGGGCTTACCTCCGCTGTACCCGCACCCCACCATACCCCTGTCTGCACATTATGCCCTGAATCTATTCTACCACGCCCAGAAATCTGCCCCTTTTATTCTTTGTCCCCAACGCTCTAGGCGACCAGTTTTGATAGCCTTTAGCCGCACCCTCATCCTACTCCTCTGTTCCTCGGGTGATGTGGAGGTAAACCCAGGCCCTGCATGTCCCCAGGCACCCTCATTTGTTGACTTCTGTGATCGAAAAAGCCTCCTCCCTAAGTTTGTTTTACTCACTGCTTTAGCACACTCTGCCAACCCTGACGTCCTTGCCGTGTCTGAATCCTGGCTTAGGAAGGCCACCAAAAATTCTGAGATTTCCATACCCAACTATAACATTTTCCGTCAAGATAGAACTGCCAAAGGGGGAGGAGTTGCAATCTACTGCAGAGATAGCCTGCAAAGTAATGTCATACTTTCCAGGTCCATACCCAAACAGTTCGAACTTCTAATTAAAAAAATTAATCTCTCCAGAAATAAGTCTCTCACTGTTGCCGCCTGCTACCGACCCCCCTCAGCTCCCAGCTGTGCCCTGGACACCATTTGTGAGTTGATCGCCCCCCATCTAGCTTCAGAGTTTGTTCTGTTAGGTGACCTAAACTGGGATATGCTTAACACCCCGGCAGTCCTACAATCTAAGCTAGATGCCCTCAATCTCACACAAATTATCAAGGAACCCACCAGGTACAACCCTAAATCCGTAAACATGGGCACCCTCATAGACATTATCCTGACCAACTTGCCCTCCAAATACACCTCTGCTGTCTTCAATCAGGATCTCAGCTATCACTGCCTCATTGCCTGTATCCACTACGGGTCCGCTGTCAAACGACCACCCCTCATCACTGTCAAACGCTCCCTAAAACACTTCTGCGAGCAGGCCTTTCTAATTGACCTGGCCCGGGTATCCTGGAAGGATATTGACCTCATCCCATCAGTTGAGGATGCCTGGTCATTCTTTAAAAGTAACTTCCTCACCATCTTAGATAAGCATGCCCCGTTCAAAAAATGCAGAACTAAGAACAGATATAGCCCTTGGTTCACTCCAGACCTGACTGCCCTTGACCAGCACAAAAACATCCTGTGGCGGACTGCAATAGCATCGAATAGTCCCCGCGATATGCAACTGTTCAGGGAAGTCAGGAACCAATACACGTGGTCAGTCAGGAAAGCAAAGGCTAGCTTTTTCAAGCAGAAATTTGCATCCTGTAGCTCTAACTCCAAAAAGTTCTGGGACACTGTAAAGTCCATGGAGAACAAGAGCACCTCCTCCCAGCTGCCCACTGCACTGAGGCTAGGTAACACGGTCACCACCGATAAATCCATGATAATCGAAAACTTCAACAAGCATTTCTCAACGGCTGGCCATGCCTTCCTCCTGGCTACTCCAACCTCGGCCAACAGCTCCGCCCCCCCCCCCCCCCCCAAACCCCCCACCACCCCGCAGCTACTCGCCCAAGCGTCCCCAGCTTCTCCTTTACCCAAATCCAGATAGCAGATGTTCTGAAAGAGCTGCAAAACCTGGACCCATACAAATCAGCTAAAACAACTAAACGATATCATAACCGCCATCGATAAAAGACAGTACTGTGCAGCCGTCTTCATCGACCTGGCCAAGGCTTTCGACTCTGTCAATCACTATATTCTTATCGGCAGACTCAGTAGCCTCGGTTTTTCTGATGACTGCCTTGCCTGGTTCACCAACTACTTTGCAGACAGAGTTCAGTGTGTCAAATCGGAGGGCATGTTGTCTGGTCCTCTGGCAGTCTCTATGGGGGTACCACAGGGTTCAATTCTCGGGCCGACTCTTTTCTCTGTATATATCAATGATGTTGCTCTTGCTGCGGGCGATTCCCTGATCCACCTCTACGCAGACGACACCATTCTGTATACTTCTGGCCCTTCCTTGGACACTGTGCTATCTAACCTCCAAACGAGCTTCAATGCCATACAACACTCCTTCCGTGGGCTCCAACTGCTCTTAAACGCTAGTAAAACCAAATGCATGCTTTTCAACCGTTCGCTGCCTGCACCCGCCCGCCCGACTAGCATCACCACCCTGGAAGGTTCCGACCTAGAATATGTGGACATCTATAAATACCTAGGTGTCTGGCTAGACTGTAAACTCTCCTTCCAGACTCATATTAAACATCTCCAATCCAAAATCAAATCTAGAATCGGCTTTCTATTTCGCAACAAAGCCTCCTTCACTCACGCCGCCAAACTTACCCTAGTAAAACTGACTATCCTACCGATCCTTGACTTCGGCGATGTCATCTACAAAATAGCTTCCAATACTCTACTCAGCAAACTAGATGCAGTTTATCATAGTGCCATCCGTTTTGTTACTAAAACACCTTATACCACCCACCACTGCGACCTGTATGCTCTAGTCGGCTGGCCCTCGCTACATATTCGTCGCCAGACCCACTGGCTCCAGGTCATCTATAAGTCCATGCTAGGTAAAGCTCCGCCTTATCTCAGTTCACTGGTCACGATAACAACACCCACCCGTAGCACGCGCTCCAGCAGGTATATCTCACTGATCATCCCCATAGCCAACACCTCATTTGGCCGCCTTTCCTTCCAGTTCTCTGCTGCCTGTGACTGGAACGAATTGCAAAAATCTCTGAAGTTGGAGACTTTTATTTCCCTCACCAACTTTAAACATTTGCTATCTGAGCAGCTAACCGATCGCTGCAGCTATACATAGTCTACCTACCTACCTCATCCCCATACTGTTTTTATTTATTTACTTTTCTGCTCTTTTGCACACGATCATCTGATGATTTATCACTCCAGTGTTAATCTGCTAAATTGTAATTATTCGCTCCTATGGCCTATTTATTGCCTACCTCCTCATGCCTTTTGCACACAATGTATATAGACTCTTTTTTCCCCTACTGTGTTATTGACTTGTTTATTGTTTACTCCATGTGTAACTCTGTGTTGTTGTCTGTTCACACTGCTATGCTTTATCTTGGCCAGGTCGCAGTTGTAAATGAGAACTTGTTCTCAACTAGCCTACCTGGTTAAATAAAGGTGAAGAAAAAAAAAAAAGAAAAAAAAATCTGCACAGGGAGAAAATCCTGTCTGGTGTGTCTGGCCTTACTGCGAGTCTCATCTCCAGCCTCACTTTGAATCTCCTGCCTTTAACAAGCACAAGCTGGTCAAAGCCTCCTCACAACTACAGCAGAAGATCTGCTCTCTTCATGATAAACTGCTGGAGATTTACTGCCATACCAATCAGCAGTGTATCTGTTATGTGTTTGTTAGATGAACATAAAGGTCATGATAGTCTCAGCTGCAGCAGAAAGGACAGAGAAACAGAATCAGTTGAAATTGAAACAGGAAACATTCCTACATAAAATAAACTGGGGGAGATTGAGAAGTTCAAAAAAGCTATGATGCCACTGAAACCCTTTGCCAATGTAACAGTAGAGGACTATAAGAGGATCTTTGCTGAGCTGATCTGCTCCATTGAAAGAAGGGGCTTTGAGGTAAAGGAGCTGATCAGAGCCCAGGAGAGGGCTGAAGTGATTTGTGCTGAAGAACGCCTGGAGCGAATGTGGCAGGAGGTGGCTGAGCTAAGGAGGAGAGACTCTGAGCTGGATCTCTCACACACACAGAGGACAACATCTATTTCCTCCAGAGGTACAAAGACCACTATGATCATATTTTGTCTGAAAGATTGCATATACCACCATCCTGTGTGGCTCAGTTGGTAGAGCACGGTGCTTCTAAAGCCTGTGTTTGAGGTTCGATTCCCATGGGGAACCTGTACAAAAATGTATTAGGTCGCTCTGGATAAGAGCATCAGCTAAAATGTAAATCAACACAGGCTGTGATTTTGGGAAGGTGAAGGAATCTTACCTAAAGCAAAAGCTGGAAAGCTACTGTAAGAGGGGGCTGTGGTAATTGAAAATTCCAGTATATTTGATCATTTTAAACAAGGTACACATACAAAATGATGCCCTCAGCAAGGATAAACACAAAGTACACAACTTATTTCCATTGTGGTCCTCTTTCATGATAGCATTTGGCAAGTTTGGCATATGTGGCAGGACGAAAAAACAGAAGCTAAAATGGCAGGCCAATTTGTTTATTTAGTCAGTGCAATCTGTCCACATGATGCAACCAGTACAGCCAAGCCCGGGAGAATAATTACCAGTGCAATCTCCTTTTGGAGCCAATACAATTCAAAATACTAGTTTTTGCAGTTATTGTGAAGAATTTGGTGATGATGATTTTGATTGTCCTTGCCACTCGTGGAACGATTTAGGAGACTTGGGATCTACAGGTGGTAGGATAGTGTCGGATTTGCTTGACTTCATGAAGATACTCTTATATTATGAGATCAAGTAAAAATTAAAAGCAAAACATGTTTTAAAGAGATGTGGGTCTTTCTATAAGTAATGGGGCCAATGCCTGATTTTGGGATCAACATTTCTAAATCGTTTGAAACAAAAATAAAATGATTTTTATGCAGTTCCACGAATGTACTTAGAGGAATACAAGTGAATATATGCAAATTGGCCCATAAGTCCACCAACAGTGAATTCAGAAAGTATTCAGACCCCTTGACTTTTTCCACATTTTGTTACGTTACGGCCTTATTCAAAATTGGATTTAAATGCTTTTTTCCCTCATCAATCTACACACAATATCCCATAATGCCAACACAAAAACAGTCTTCTTGGGTATGACGCTACAAGCTTGGCACACCTGTATTTGGGGAGTTGCTCCCATTATTCTCTGCAGATCCTCTCAAGCTTTGTCAGGTTGGATGGGGAGCGTCGCTGCACAGCTATTTTCAGGTCTCTCCAGAGATGTTGGATCGGGTTCAAGTCCGGGCTCTGGCTGGGCCACTCGAGGACATTCAGAGACTTGTCCCGAAGCCACTCCTGCGTTGTCTTGGCTGTGAGTTTAGGGTCGTTGTCCTGTTGGAAGGTGAACCTTCTCCCCTCTCTGAGGTCCTGAGTGCTCTGGAGCAGGTTTTCATCAAGGATCTCTCTGTACTTTGCTCCGTTCATCTTTCCCTTGATCCTGACTAGTTTCCCAGTCCCTGCCGCTAAACAACATCTCCACAGCATGATGCTGCCACCACCAGGCTTCACCGTAGGGAAGGTTCCAGGTTTCCTCCAAACGTGACGCTTGGCATTCAGGCCAAAGAGTTTGTTTTAGTCATACCAGAGAATCTTGTTTCTCATGGTCTGAGTCATTTATTTGCCTTTGGGAAAACTCCAAGCAGGCCTTTTACTGAGGAGTGGCTTCCGTCTGGACACTCTACCATAAAAGCCTGAATGGTGGAGTGCTGCAGAGATGGATGTGCTTCTGGAAGGTTCTCCCATCTCCACAAAGGATCTCTGGAGATCTGTAAGCGTGCCCATCGGGTTCTTGGTCACCTCCCTGACCAAGGCCCTTCACCCCCAATTGCTCAGTTTGACCAGGTGTAACGGATGTGAAATGGCTACCTAGTTAGCGGGTACGCGCTAATAGCGTTTCAATCGGTTACGTCACTTGCTCTGAGACTTGAAGTAGGGTTTCCCCTTGCCTTGCAAGGGCCGCGGCTTTTGTGGAGCGATGGGTAACGATGCTTCGTGGGTGACTGTTGTTGATGTGTGCAGAAGGTCCCTGGTTCGCGCCCGAGGTCGGGGCGAGGGGACGCCATAAAGTTATACTGTTACATTGATGCTGTTGACCCGGATCACTGGTTGCTGCGGAAAAGGAGGAGGTCGAAAGGGGGGTGAGTGTAACGGATGTGAAATGGCTAGCTAGTTAGCGGGTACGAGCTAATAGCGTTTCAATCGGTTACGTCACTTGCTCTGAGACTTGAAGTAGGGTTTCCCCTTGCCCTGCAAGGGCCGCGGCTTTTGTGGAGCGATGGGTAACGATGCTTCGTGGGTGACTGTTGTTGATGTGTGCAGAAGGTCCCTGGTTCGCGCCCGTGTCGGGGCGAGGGGACGGTCTAAAGTTATACTGTTACACAGGCGGCCAGCTCTATGAAGAGTCTTGGTGATTCCAAACTTCTTCCATTTACGAATGATGGAGGCCACTGTGTTCTTGGGGACCTTCGATGCTGCAGACATTTTTTGGTACCCTTCCCCAGATCTGTGCCTCGACACAATCCTGTCTCGGAGCTCTACGGACAATTCCTTCAACCTCATAGCTTGATTTTTTCTCTGACATGCATTGTCAACTGTGGGACCTTATATGGACAGCTGTGTGCCTCTCCAAATCATGTCCAATCAATTGAACTTACTACAGGTGGACTCCAATCATATTGTAGAAACATCTCAACGATGATTAATGGATACAGGATACGCCTTAGCTCAATTTCGAGTCTCATAGCAAAGGGTCTGAATACTTACGTAAATAAGGTATTTAATTTTTGCATTTTTTAAAATAAATTAATAGTTGAATAAATAAACACTGCTTTTGCTTCGTCATTATGGGGTATTGTGTGTAGATTGATATGGAATTTTTTTTGTTTAATCAATTTTAGAATAAGGCTGTAACATAACCAAATGTGGAAAAAGGAAAGGGGTCTGAATACTTTGAATGCACTGTATACAACAACATAGGCATGAGACTATACATCCTTAAGCAGGGTTCATACAGCCATTGGCAAGTAATATTCAAGAACTTTCAGGGAATTCTTCAAGCACTTAATTGAAATTTTCAAGGACCTCAATGTTATACAATTGTATAATTTATATAGCTGTACATATAGGGCTTAATGTAGAACACCCCCAGCACCAAAAAAACATGTAAAAAGTGTAAAAGATAAAGTAGAATATTACCACTTTAAGAATAATGATATTTTTTAGGCCTTGAATTTCAAAATAGTATTACATTCTAAAATATGTGAGAATAATGTGGACATTGCCTGACTAAATAGATTGGATGCATGAATGGCAATTTTTCTGTAGCCTACATGGCCGACGCAGGCACACATAAACCTTTTAAAGCCATGAATAGCGGTAACATTGTGTAATGAGAAAGTGATCAAAAAACAGGTTCCATTTTTCATGGAAGGATTTGTATGGAAAGCCAGGTTGAAGCCAACGTTAGATGTCTTCCTCATAATACCCGCATGTGGTTTTACCGCAGCAGAGTACCGCAACACCCCTTAATTGAAGCTGCGGGAAACAAATTTAAGTGCCCAAATCTCTCACAAAAACTGATCAAAATTAAAAACAGATTATTATAAGGGAGCAGGAGAACTTAGAAATTGTCTACAATAATTGCAAGAACATTTCAAGCACCACAATTAGTAAATGTCGGATTTTCAAAAAAGGCCTATTCCAGTATTTGAATTTCTGAGTTCAAGTAGGCTACTTTATGTCATCAAATCAAATCAAATGTATTTATATAGCCTTTCTTACATCAGCTGATATCTCAAAGTGCTGTACAGAAACCCCGCCTAAAACCCCAAACAGCAAGCACGGTGGCTAGGAAAAACTCCCTAGAAAGACCAAAACCTAGGAAGAAACCTAGAGAGGAACCAGGCTATGAGGGGTGGCCAGTCCTCTTCTGGCTGTGCCGGGTGGAGATTATAACAGAACATGGCCAAGATGTTCAAATGTTCATAAATGACCAGCATGGTCAAAAATTAATAATCACAGTAGTTGTCGAGGGTGCAG
The DNA here is from genome assembly GCF_016432855.1 of Salvelinus namaycush. Taxonomy (NCBI): domain Eukaryota; kingdom Metazoa; phylum Chordata; class Actinopteri; order Salmoniformes; family Salmonidae; genus Salvelinus; species Salvelinus namaycush. Next base: position 29,101,676 of record NC_052316.1, on the reverse strand, counting down.
CAAGTCAGCACCTCAGGAGTAAATGTCAGTTGGCTTTTCATAGCCGATCATTAAGAGTATCTCTACGGCTCCTGCTGTCTCTAGAGAGTTGAAAACAGCAGGTCTGGGACAGGTAGCACGTCCGGTGAACAGGTCAGGGTTCCATAGCCGCAGGCAGAACAGTTGAAACTGGAGCAGCAGCACGGCCAGGTGGACTGGGGACAGCAAGGAGTCATCATGCCAGGTAGTCCTGAGGCATGGTCATCGGGCTCAGGTCCTCCGAGAGAGAGAAAGAAAGAGAGAAAGAGAGAATTAGAGAGAGCATACTTAAATTCACACAGGACACCGGATAAGACAGGAGAAGTACTCCAGATATAACAAACTGACCCTAGCCCCCCGACACATAAACTACTGCAGCATAAATACTGGAGGCTGAGACAGGAGGGGTCAGGAGACACTGTGGCCCCATCCGATGATACCCCCGGACAGGGCCAAACAAGAAGGATATAACCCCACCCACTTTGCCAAAGCACAGCCCCCACACCACTAGAGGGATATCTTCAACCACCAACTTACCATCCTGAGACAAGGCCGAGTATAGCCCACCCAGACAGGAAGATCACGTCATTGACTCAACCCACTCAGGTGATGCACCCCTCCTAGGGACGACATAAAAGAGCACCAGTAAGCCAGTGACTCAGCCCCTGTAATAGGGTTAGAGGCAGAGAATCCCAGTGGAGAGAGGGGAACCGGCCAGGCAGAGACAGCAAGGGCGGTTCGTTGCTCCAGAGCCTTTCCGTTCACCTTCACACTCCTGGGCCAGACTACACTCAATCATATGACCCACTGAAGAGATGAGTCTTCAGTAAAGACATAAAAGTTGAGACCGAGTCTGCGTCTCTCACATGGGTAGGCAGACCATTCCATAAAAATGGAGCTCTATAAGAGAAAGCCCTGCCTCCAGCTGTTTGCTTAGAAATTCTAGGGACAATTAGGAGGCATGCGTCTTGTGACCGTAGCGTACGTGTAGGTATGTACGGCAGGACCAACTCGGAAAGATAGGTAGGAGCAAGCCCATGTAATGCTTTGTAAGTTAGCAGTAAAACCTTGAAATCAGCCCTTGCCTTTGCAAGAAGCCAGTGTAGGGAGGCTAGCACTGGAGTAATATGATCAAATTTTTTGGTTCTAGTCAGGATTCTAGCAGTCGTATTTAGCACTAACTGAAGTTTATTTAGTGCTTTATCCGGGTAGCCGGAAAGTAGAGCATTGCAGTAGTCTAACATAGAAGTAACAAAAGCATGGATACATTTTTCTGCATCATTTTTGGACAGAAAGTTTCTGATTTTTGCAATGTTACGTTGATGGAAAAAAGCTGTCCTTGAAACAGTCTTGATATGTTCGTCAAAAGAGAGATCAGGGTCCAGAGTAACGCCGAGGTCCTTCACAGTTTTATTTTAGATGACTTTACAACCATCAACATTAATTGTCAAATTCAACAGAAGATCTTTTTGTTTCTTGGGACCTAGAACAAGCATCTCTGTTTTGTCCGAGTTTAAAAGTAGAAAGTTTGCAGCCATCCACTTCCTTATGTCTGAAACATAGGCTTCTAGCAAGGGAAATTTTGGGGCTTCACCATGTTTCATTGAAATGTACAGCTGTGTGTCATCCACATAGCAGTGAAAGTTAACATTATGTTTTCGAATGACATCCCCAAGAGGTAAAATATATAGTGAAAACAGTAGTGGTCCTAAAACGGAACCTTGAGGAACACCGAAATGTACAGTTGATTTGTCAGAGGACAAACCATTCACAGAGACAAACTGATATCTTTCCGACAGATAAGATCTAAACCAGGCCAGAACATGTCCGTGTAGACCAATTTGGGTTTCCAATCTCTCCAAAAGAATGTGGTGATCGATGGTATCAAAGGCAGCACTAAGGTCTAGGAGCACGAGGACAGATGCAGAGCCTCGGTCTGACGCCATTAAAAGGTAATTTACCACCTTCACAAGTGCATTCTCAGTGCTATGGTGGGGTCTAAAACCAGACTGAAGCATTTCGTATACATTGTTTGTCTTCAGGAAGGCAGTGAGTTGCTGCGCAACAGCTTTTTCAAAAAAAATTGAGAGGAATGGAAGATTCGATATAGGCCGATAGTTTTTTATATTTTCTGGGTCAAGGTTTGGCTTTTTCAAGAGAGGCTTTATTACTGCGACTTTTAGTGAGTTTGGTACACATCCGGTGGATAGAGAGCCGTTTATTATGTTCAACATAGGAGGGCCAAGCACAGGAAGCAGCTCTTTCAGTAGTTTAGTTGGAATATGGTCCAGTATGCAGCTTGAAGGTTTAGAGGCCATGATTATTTTCATCATTGTGACAAAAGAGATATAGGTCCTAGCAGAGTTGTGCAGACTCAGGACAGCTGAGCTTTGGGGGAATACGCAGATTTAAAGGAGTCCGTAATTTGCTTTCAAATGATCATGATCTTTTCCTCAAAGAAGTTCATGAATGTATTACTGCTGAAGTGAAAGCCATCCTCACTTGGGGAATGCTGCTTTTTAGTTCGCTTTGCGACAGTATCAAAAAGAAATTTCGGATTGTTCTTATTTTCCTCAATTAAGTTGGAAAAATAGGATGATCGAGCAGCAGTGAGGCCTCTTCGATACTGCACGGTACTGTCTTTCCAAGCTAGTCGGAAGACTTCCAGTTTGGTGTGGCGCCATTTCCGTTCCAATTTTCTGGAAGCTTGCTTCAGAGCTCGGCTATTTTCTGTATACCAGGGAGCTAGTTTCTTATGACAAATGTTTTTAGTTTTTAGGGGTGCAACTGCATCTAGGGTATTGCGCAAGGTTAACCTCTCTGGGATATGTGGGACGCGTCCCACTTGGCCAATAGCCAGGGAAAATGTAGAGCGCCAAATTAAAAAAAAAAAAAAAATGATATAAAATCACACTTTCATTAAATCACACATGTAAGATACCAAATTAAAGCTACACTCGTTGTGAATCCAGCCAACATGTCAGATTTCAAAAAGGCTTTTCGGCGAAAGCATAAGATGCTATTATCTGATGATAGCACAACAGTAAACAAAGAGAGTGTAGCATATTTCAACCCTGCAGGCGCAACACAAAACGCAGAAATAAAATATAAATCATGCCTTACCTTTGACGAATTTCTTTTGTTGGCACTCCAATATGTCCCATAAACATCACAAATGGTCCTTTTGTTCGATTAATTCCGTCCATATATGTCCAAAATGTCCATTTATTTGGTCCGTTTGATCCAGAAAAAAACAGCTTCCAATTTGCGCAACGTCACTACAAAATATCTCAAAAATTACCTATAAACTTTGCCAAAACATTTCAAACTACTTTTGTAATACAACTTAAGGTATTTGTAAACGTTAATAATCGATCAAATTGAAGACGGGTCTATCTGTTTTCAATACAGGAGGACAACAAACTAACGATACTTTTCTAGTCTTGCGCAACTCTCAAACAGTACACATAACGTTACACTGATTCCAGATGGCCGTTCTTCTTCATTGCACAAAGGAATAACCTCAACCTATTTCCAAAGACTGGTGACATCCAGTGGAAGGGGTAGGAACTGCAAACAGGTTGATTAAAAATCTAGTATCCCAATGAAAACCATTGAACACACGGTGACCTCTAAAAAAAAAAAGAATCTGAATGGTTAGTCCTCGGGGTTTTGCCTGCTACATAAGTTTTGTGATACTCACAGACATGATTCAAACAGTTTTAGAAACTTCAGAGTGTTTTCTATCCAAATCTACTAATAATATGCATATCTTATATTCTGGGGATGAGTAGAAGGAAGTTGAAATTGGGCACGCTATTTATCCAAAAGTGAAAATGCTGCCCCTTCTCTTAGAGAAGTTAAATTGAGTTCCTCAGTTAGGTGGTTAACTGATTTTTGTCCTCTGACGTCCTTGGGTAGGTAGACGGAGTCTGGAAGGGCATCAAGGAATCTTTGGGTTGTCTGAGAATTTATAGCACGACTTATGATGCTCCTTGGTTGGGGTCTGAGCAGATTATTTGTTGCGATTGCAAAAGTAATAAAATGGTGGTCCGATAGTCCAGGATTATGAGGAAAAACATTAAGATCTACAACATTTATTCCATGGGACAAAACTAGGTCCAGAGTATGACTGTGACAGTGAGTAGGTCCAGAGACATGTTGGACAAAACCCACTGAGTCGATGATGGCTCAGAAAGCCTTTTGGAGTGGGTCTGTGGACTTTTCCATGTGAATATTAAAATCACCAAAAATTAGAATATTATCTGCTATGACTACAAGGTCTGATAGGAATTCAGGGAACTTAGTGAGGAATGCTGTATATGGCCCGGGAGGCCTGTAAACAGTAGCTTTAAAAAGTGATTGAGTAGGCTGCATAGATTTCATGACTAGAAGCTCAAAAGACGAAAACGTCATTTATTTTTTTGTAACGTGAAATTTGCTATCGTAAATGTTAGCACCACCTCCGCCTTTGCGGGATGCACGGGGGATATGGTCACTAGTGTAACCAGGAGGTGAAGCCTCATTTAACACAGTCAATTCATCAGGCTTAAGCCATCTTTAAGCCCCTTGTATTGTTTAAAATTGCAGGTGCAACGTGGAAAACAAACACATTTTATTGAATATACAGTAGCTATGATCCCCCTTATATCTTAATGTAATGACGTAAAAATAAATGTGCAGATTATCCATAATGGTTCATAATGGTTCACGTAATGGTTCTCCTCGTCTTCTTTCCTTCATCTGCACTGTTCTGAAAGAACTGGACAGGTAATTGAAAGCTACATTTAAATTAAATTATTAAGATATCTAGTGACACCCTGTGGTTAGCCTAAAACAAACAATGTGGTGCTTATAAGTACCATGGAATTACACATTTTTTAGTGCTTTATATTTCTCCACTCCTTATTTTACCCATAAAGCCTGCAACATACAATGTCAAAGTTATTCCGTTGCCTCCAACTGCTCTTAAATGCAAGCAAAACTAAATGCATGCTCTTCAACCGATCGCTACCCGCACCCGCCCACCCGTCTAGCATCACTACTCTGGACGGTTCTGACTTAGAATATTCTAAGTCTCTCCAGTTCCATGACTCACCACATGAAAACAACCAATCCACACGAGGGAGTTAATGAATAACTTTGTTGCTTAGCTACCGAAGACTCAAACACATCCATGCAAACACATTTGCATTCATCAAGCTATGCCTTCATACAAAGGTCTAACAGTGTATAACTCTCAAGCACCCTACATTCACAAAGAGTAAACAAAACACATTGTGCACCCTAAAGTCATAACATATTTGCCAAACTGTCTTCACAACTTGCAGCCATTCTGAGTTGAGGGTGTTTTTCAGTTCAGTTCAACTGCCTTTAAAATGTAATGATTAACCTTTGTGAGTGCAGAGGCGGGTCTCTCCAATGTCTCTGAGTCAGCTGAATTGTGATGCACTGCCGAGAGAGAGAGAGAGAGAGAGAACCACTTATACGATAATGTACATCTTGATCAGGACTGTATCAGAACCTTTGCCAAGGACCTAAAAGATGCAACACTTGGCAGGGACCCACACACCCATCACCCCAGCAACAAAGGTCCCCCGCCCCACCTTCTGAAACAACAGTACCTCCACCATCCCCAGCAGAAAAGAGCCAGACACGGCTTATTACAGCACAGCTCTACTAGACCAGGCCCAACACAGCACAGATTTACCAGACCAGACCTGCCTCAAGACAGCACGACTAGACCCGGCCCATCACAACACAGCTCTACTAGACCAGGGCCTTCACAACACAGCTCTACTAGACCAGGCCCATCACAACACAGCTCTACTAGACCAGGCCCATCACAACACAGCTCTACTAGACCTGGCCCATCACAACACAGCTCTACTGGACCTGGTCCATCACAACACATCTCTACTGGACCTGGCCCATCACAACACAGCTCTGACCACTACTCCAGGGTCGGACAGAACACTGTCCTTCAGAGAAGTACACCACATGATGCAGTCCACACCATGTATCATTCAGATCATCAGCCTACATATGCTGAGGTAACCTCTGGCAAAAGACACCTAGAACAATCAGAGATAGGAGAGGTGCGCCAACTACTGCAACTAATATGCAGACTACTGAGCTAGACAGACCCTTTAATTCACACGCACACGCGCACACACACACACACACAGGGTTGCAGATTGCATTGTACTTATTTTTGTGCAATCTTATTCCATTCTTATTCATTTGTTTACAACTATTCTTAATTTCATTGGCACCGGTATTATTATAATAATTATATGTAATGGTGTGTGTGTGTGTGTGTGTGTGTGTGTGTGTGTGTGTGTATGTACAGTAAGCAGCAAAACAACCCAGAGCTACGATATGAATACTTTGAAACTCTGAAACAGTATAAACATACACTGAAACGCAAGAAACTGAATTATAACAACAAGACACTTGATGAAATTGAAAATGCAATTGACCAAAATCAGTTCTGGGTCATGTGGAACAATTTAAGCACAACAAAGCCACAAGAATTAGCCATACAAGATGTAGGAATTTGGAAAACTTATTTTGATAATCTATACAAAAACATCTCACAAAAAGACTTAAAACAGAACCAATTAGAAATTAAAGAAAAATTGAAGAAAAATTGAACATCCTTGAATCAGTCATTAAAAACAACCAAAATCCATTAGATTACCCAATAACCCAACAAGAACTAAATGAAAAGCTCAAATCTATTAAATCAAAGAAGGCTTGTGGTCTAGACAACATCAGAAATGAAATGCTGAAAAACAGCACACCTGAGTTGCAAAATGCTGTGCTTAAATTGTTCAACATGGTTTTAACGTCTGGCTGCTTCCCTGATGTCTGGAACCAGGGGCTCATCTCCCCTATCCACAAAAGTGGAGACAAATCAGACCCCAATAATTACAGGGGAATTTGCGTAAACAGTAACTTGGGAAAGGTTTTCTGTAGCATTTTGAATTCAAGAATTCAAACCTTTCTTCAAGAAAAAAATGTAATAACTAAATGTCAAATTGGCCATCGCACTACGGACCATATATATACCTTACAAACACTAATTAATAAACACGTCCACCAAAACAAAGAGAGCAAAATCTTTGCTTGCTTTATTGACTTTTAAAAAAGCATTTGATTCTATTTGGCACGAAGGGCTATTCTACAAAATTCTCCAAAGTGGGCTTGGTGGTAAGGTGTATGACTTAATAAAATGTATGTACACAGAAAACAAGTGTGCAATAAAAATCAAAAACCAAAGAACAGAATTATTTTCACAATGTCGAGGTGTGAGACAAGGCTGTAGTTTGAGTCCAAATCTTTTCAACATTTATATCAATGAATTAGCAGACATGTTGGACCATTCTCCAGCCCCAGGACTCACACTATTTGACACAGAGGTGAAATACCTGCTATATGCTGATGACTTGGTACTTCTATCACCAACCAAAGAAGGTCTTCAACAGAACATTCATATTCTAGAGCAATATTGCCATAATTGGGCCCTGGCAGTAAATTTCCAAAAAACTAAAATCATGATTTTCCAAAAAATAAACAGATGTCAGAAACACAAATATAAATTCACCCTGAACAACACCATAATTGAACACACAAAAAATTACACCTACCTTGGTCTGATCATATCTGCATCGTGAAACTTTAATATGGCAGTGAATGCACTCAAAGAAAAAACCCGCAGAGCATTGTATGCAATAAAAATGAAATTATTCAAAATCAACATCCCAATTAGAATTAGGACCAAAATATTTGACAGTGTAATCCTACCAATAGCTCTTTACAGAAGTGAGGTTTGGGGGCTACTCAATAAACTGGACTTTAAAATGTGGGACAAACATCCAATTGAAGCCCTACATGCAGAATTCTGTCGGAAAATCCTACAAGTCCAGAGAAATACACCAACTAATGCATGTAGGGCAGAATTGGGCCGCTTTCCAGTAATAATGAAAATACAGAAAAGATCATTAAAATTTTGGCTACATCTAAATTCAAGTCCAAATTTGAGTCTGCAATTTAAAGCACTTCAACCCCAAGAGCTGAGCCCAGAAACGAGCCCTCTCAGTCAGCTGGTGTTGGACCTAACCAACCAAGCTGACACCAGCACTGCTTCAAAAGAAAGAATTCCAATAAACAAACTCATGAACCAATCAAAGGACTCATACTGTATATACAACATTGGAAAAACGAAACAAAATCCCAAAGCCGACTAAATTGCTATCTGACCCTAAACAGAGAATATGAATTGGCTGATTATCTCTACTCTGTCAGAGATACAAAGCAGAGACAGATCCTTACCAAGTACAGGCTGAGTGACCACCGATTGGCAATAGAAACCGGCAGACATAAAAAGACATGGCTACCCAAAGAGGAGCGTGTATGTGGTCACTGCCTGACAGGGGAGGTAGAAACAGAGATGCACTTTCTCCTTTACTGTGATAAATATTCCTCACCAAGAGATTCATTATTCACAGAAATGACTACATTTATTCCAAATTTTAACTTATTAAACCCAGAGGAAAAACTAAAAATACTCATGGGCGAAAGAGCGATGGCTCCTCTTGCAGCCAAATATGTATTTGCCTGCCATAGCCTGAGGGACACGGAATAATAACATCTGCATAGTAAGCAGTAACTTACAGTAAATCCCAGTAAGACAAAATAAATCCCAGTAAGACAAAAATAATGTTGTTCCAAAAAAGGTCCAGTTGCCAAGACCACAAATACAAATTCCATCTAGACACCATTTACAACTGCGACCTGGCCAAGATAAAGCATAGCAGTGCGACAAAAACAACAACACAGAGTTACACATAAACAAACGTACAGTCAATAACACAATAGAAAAAATCTATGTACAGTGTGTGCAAATGTGAAAGAGTAGGGAGGTAGGCAATAAATAGGCCATAGAGAACAAAAAATTACAATTTAGCTGTAACGTCCTGACCAGAGTTATTATGTGTTTTGCTTGTTTAGTGTTGGTCAGGACGTGAGCTGGGTGGGAATTCTATGTTGTGTGTTTAGTTTGTCTGTTTCTATGTCCAGCCTAATATGGTTCTCAATCAGAGGCAGATGGTAATCGTTGTCCCTGATTGAGAATCATATATAGGAGGCTTGTTTTGTGTTGGGATTTTGGTGGGTGTTTGTTTCCTGTCTCTGTGGTTGTCTGCACCAGATAGGTCTGTCTCGGTTTTTGCACATTTTGTTATTTTGTATGTTGTTTGTAGTGTTTCACTTGTTCTTTTATTAAACATGTTGAACACTAGCCGCGCTGCACTTTGGTCCTCTCCTTCACCTATGGAAGAAAGCCGTTACAGAAACACCCACCTAACCCGGACCAAGCAGTGTGGCAACGGGCAGCAGCAACAGCAGCAGCGGTACCAGGAGGAATGGTCATGGGAGGAAATCATGAACGGAAAAGGACCCTGGGCAAAGGTTGGAGAGAATCGCCGCTCTCGGGAGGAGAAGGAGGCAGCCACAGCCCAGGAGCGGTGGATTGAGGAGGCAGCACGTAAGAGAGGCTGGAAGCCCGAGAGGCTCACCCAAAAATTTCTTGGGGGGGGGCTAAAGGGGAGTGTGGCGAAGCCGGGTTGGATACCTGAGCCAACTCCCCGGGCTTACCGTGGAGTGAGAGGGCGTCGTACTGGTCAGACACCGTGTTATGCGGTAAAGCGCACGGTGTCCCCAGTACGCGTGCTTAGCCCAGTGCGGGCTATTCCACCTTGCCGCACTGGTAGGGCTAGGTTGGGCATCGAGCCGGGTGCCATGAAGCCGGCCCAACATATCTGGCCTCCAGTACGTCTCCTCGGGCCGGCGTACATGGCACCAGCCTTACAGGTGGTGTCCCCGGTTCGCCTGCATAGCCCAGTGCGGGCTATTCCACCTCGCCGCACTGGCAGGGCTACGGGGACCATTCAACCTGGTAAGGTTGGAGAGGCTCGGTGCTCAAGAGCGCGTGTCCTCCTTCACGGTCCGGTATATCCGGCGCCACCTTCCCGCCCCAGCCCAGTACCACCAGTGCCTACACCACGCACCAGGCTTCCAGTGCATCTCCAGAGCCCTGTTCCTCCTCCCCGCACTCGCCCTGAGGTGCGTGCCCTCAGCCCGGTACCTCCAGTTCCGGCACCACGCATCAGGCCTATAGTGCGTCTCAGCCGGCCAGAGTCTGCCGTCTGCCCAGCGGTGCCTGAACTGCCCGTCTGCCCAGCGGCGCCTGAACTGTCCGTCTCCCCAGCGCCGTCTGAACTGTCCGTCTGCCAAGCGCCATCGGAGCCATCCGTCTCCCCAGCGCCATCTGAGCCATCCGTCTCCCCAGCGCCGTCTGAGCCATCCGTCTGTCCCGAGCCGTTAGAGCCGCCCGTCTGTCCCGAGCCGTCAGAGCCGTTCGTCAGTCAGGAGCCGCTAGAGCCATTCGCCAGTCAGGATCTGCCAGGGCCGCCAACCAGACAGGATCTGCCAGAGCCGCCAACCAGACAGGATCTGCCAGAGCCGCCAACCAGACAGGATCTGCCGGAGCCGTCAGTCAGCCATGAGCGTCCAGAGCCGTCAGCCAGTCATGAGCTGCCCTACAGTCATGAGCTGCCCTACAGTCATGAGCTGCCCTACGGTCATGAGCTGCCCTACAGTCATGAGCTGCCCTACAGTCATGAGCTGTCCTACAGTCATGAACTGCCCTACAGTCATGAGCTGCCCTACAGTCATGAGCTGCCCTACAGTCATGAGCTGCCCTACAGTCATGAGCTGCCACTCAGTCCGGAGCTGCCACTCAGTCCGGAGCTGCCACTCAGTCCGGAGCTGCCACTCAGTCCGGAGCTGCCACTCAGTCCGGAGCTGCCACTCAGTCCGGAGCTGCCACTAGTCCGGAGTTGCCCCTCTGTCCTGAGCTACCTCTCTGTCCTGAGCTACCTCTCTGTCCTGAGCTACCTCTCTGTCCTGAGCTACCTCTCTGTCCTGAGCTACCTCCAAAATCATGTGGGGGCCTTGGGGAGGATTCTTAGGCTAAGGTCGTGGGCGAGGGTCGCCACTCATAGGACGCTAAGGAGGGGGACAAAGACAGTGGTGGAGTGGTGTCCTCGTCCACCGCCGGAGCCGCCACCGCGGACAGATGCCCACCCAGACCCTCTTGAGTTGTAGGGGTGCGTTCGGAGTCCGCACCTCAGGAGGGGGGTACTGTAACGTCCTGACCAGAGTTATTATGTGTTTTGCTTGTTTAGTGTTGGTCAGGACGTGAGCTGGGTGGGAATTCTATGTTGTGTGTCTAGTTTGTCTGTTTCTATGTCCAGCCTAATATGGTTCTCAATCAGAGGCAGATGGTAATCGTTGTCCCTGATTGAGAATCATATATAGGAGGCTTGTTTTGTGTTGGGATTTTGGTGGGTGTTTGTTTCCTGTCTCTGTGGTTGTCTGCACCAGATAGGTCTGTCTCGGTTTTTGCACATTTTGTTATTTTGTATGTTGTTTGTAGTGTTTCACTTGTTCTTTTATTAAACATGTTGAACATTAGCCGCGCTGCACTTTGGTCCTCTCCTTCACCTATGGAAGAAAGCCGTTACATTAGCATTAACACTGGAGTGATAGATGTGCAGATGATGATGTGCAAGTACAGATACTGGGGTGAAAAAGAGCAAGAGGGTAAGTAATAATATGGGGATGAGGTAGTCGGGTGTGCTATTTACAGATTGGCTGTGTACAGGTACAGTGATCGGTAAGCTGCTCTGACAGCTGATGCTTAAAGTTAGAGAAAGAGATATAAGACTCCAGCTTCAGTGATTTTTGCAATTCGTTCCAGTCATTGGCAGCAGAGAACTGGAAGGAAAGGTGGCAAAAGTAAGTGTTGGTGTCACGCCCTGGCCATAGAGAGGCTTTTATTCTCTATTTTGGTTAGGCCAGGGTGTGACTAGGGTGTGCATTCTAGTTTCTTTATTTCTATGTTTTCTATTTCTTTGTGTTTGGCCGGGTGTGGTTCTCAATCAGGGACAGCTGTCTATCGTTGTCTCTGATTGAGAACCATACTTAGGTAGCCCTTTTTTCCACCTGTCTTTGTGGGAAGTTAACTTTTGTTTGATGGCACATTGCCTTAAGCTTCACGCTTTGTTTTGGTATTGTTTATTGTTTTGTTGGCGACATCTACTATTAAAAGTATGTACGCTCACGACACTGCACCTTGGTCCTCTTCTTTTCACGGCCGTGACATTTGGCTTTGGGGACAACCAGTGAAATAAACCTGCCGGAGCACGTGCTACGGGTGGGTGTTGCTATGGTGACCAGTGAGCTGAGATAAGGCGGGGCTTTACCTAGCAAATGCTTATAGATGACCTGGAGCCAGTGGGTTTGGCGACGAATATGTAGTGAGGGCCAGCCAACGAGAGAATACCGGTCGCAGTGGGGGGTAGTATATGGGGCTTTGGTGACAAAACGGATGGCACTGTGATAGAATACATCCAATTTGCTGAGCAGAGTGTTGGAGGCTATTTTGTAGATGACATCGCCAAAGTCAAGGATCGTTAGGATAGTCAGTTTTACGAGGGTATGTTTGGCAGCATGAGTGAAGGAGGCTTTCTTGCGAAATAGAAAGCCGATTCTAGATTTAATTTTAGATTGGAGATGCTTAATGTGAGTCTGGAAGGACAGTTTAGAGTCTAACCAGACACCAAAGTATTTGTAGTTTCCACATATTCTAAGTCAGAACCGTTCAGAGTAGTGATGCTAGTCGGGCGGGAGGGTGCGTGCAGCAATCTGTTGAAGACTATGCACTTAGTTTTACTAGCATTTAAAAGCAGTTGGAGGCCACAGAAGGAGTACTGTATGGCGTTGAAGCTCATTTGGAGGTTTGTTAGCACAGTGTCCAAAGAAGGACCAGATGTATACAGAATGGTGTCGTCTGCGTGGAGGTTGATCAGAGAATCACCAGCAGCAAGAGCGAAATCATTGATATATACAGAGAAAAGAGTCAGCCCGAGAATTGAAGCCTGTGGCACCCCCATAGAGACTGCCAGAGGTCCGGACAACAATTTGACACACGGAACTCTATCTGAGAAGTAGTTGGTGAACCAGGCGAGGTCGTCATTTGAAAAGCCAAGGGTATTGAGTCTGCCGATAAAAATGCGGTGATTGACAGAGTCGAAAGACTTGGCCAGGTCGAAGAAGACGGCTGCACAGTACTGTCTTTTATCGATGGTGGTTATGATATCGTTTAGTACCTTGAGCATGGCTGAGGTGCACCCATGACCAGCTCAGAAACCAGATTGCATAGTGGAGAAGGTACTTTGGGATTCAAAATAGTCAGTGATCTGTTTGTTAACTTGGCTTTCGAAGATTTTAGAAAAGCAGGGCAGGACCGATATAGGTCTATAACAGTTTGGGTCTAGAGTGTCTCCCCCTTTGAAGAGGGGGATGACCGTGGCAGCTTTCTAATCTTTGGGAATCTCAGACGATACAAAAGAGAGTTTGAATAGGCTAGTAATAGGGGTGCAACAATTTCAGCAGATAATTTTAGAAAGAGAGGGTCCAGATTGTCTAGCCCAGCTGTTTTGTAGGGATCCAGATTTTGCAGCTCTTTCAGAACATCAGCTGTCTGGATTTGGGTGAAGGAGAAGCGGGGGTGGGGGTGCTTGGGCAAGTTGCTGCAGGGGGTGCTGAGATGTTGGCCGGGGTAGGGGTAGCCAGGTGGAAAGCATGGCCAGCCGTAGAAAAATGCCTTTTGAAGTGATCGATTATCGTAGATTTATCGGTGGTGACAGTGTTTCCTATCCTCAGTGCAGTGGGAAGCTGGGGTGAACCAAGGGCTATATCTGTTCTTAGTTCTACATTTTTTGAATGGGGCATGCTTATTTAAGAGGGTGAGGAAAGCTTAAATTATTGTTTATTCAACTGCACTGTCCAATTTACAGTAACTATTACAGTGAAGAAATACCATGCTATTGTTTGAGGAGAGTGCACAACAACAAAAAACGTTTATCACGGCACTTGGTTTGATACATTCACCTCTGAAAGTAAATAATGTACTTACATTCAGTAATCTTGCTCTGATTTGTCATCCTGAAGGTCCCAGAGATAAAATGTAGCATAGTTTTGTTTGATAAAATGTATTTTTATAGTCAAATGTAGGAACTGTTCTAAAGTTTGAACCCCTGCTGTTTTTGGATCCTTGCTTCAGGTCCTGAGCTACAGGGAGTTAGATTTGGGTATGTCATTTTTGGAGAATAAAAAATAAAAAATAAAAAAAGGGTCCGATCCTTAAGAGGTTTAAAGAACCCATTGCCCTTTATGGTTGTGAGGTATGGGGTCCGCTCACCAACCAAGAATTCACAAAATGGGCTAAACGTCAAATTGAGACTCCTCTGTGTACAATGGAAAACACACAACAATAAGGCCGATACCCGCTAATTATCAAAATACAGAAAAGAGCTGTTACATACTACAACCACCTAAAAGGAAGCAATTCAAAAAACCTTCCATAACAAAGCCACCACCAACAGAGAGATGAACCTGGAGAGGAGTTCCCTAAGCAAGCTGGTCCTAGGGCTCTGTTCACAAACACAATTAGACCCCAAAAAATCATGAGAAAACAAAAAGATAATTACATTGGAAAGAATTTACAAAAGAACTGAGCAAACTAGAACGCTATTTGGCCCCTAACAGAGAGTACACAGCGGAAGAATACCTGACCATTGTGACTGACCCAAAAAGACAGACCTGGCTCTCAAGAGAAGACAGGCTATGTGCACATAGCCCACAAAATGAGGCGGAAACTGAGCTGCACTTCCTAACCTCCTGCCAAATATATGACCATATTAGAGACACATACTTCTCTCAGATTACACAGACCCACAAAGAATTCGAAAAAACTCATCCAAATTTGATCAACTTCCATTTCAAATCAAATCAAATGTATTTATATAGCCCTTCTTGCATCAGCTGATATCTCAAAGTGCTGTACAGAAACCCAGCCTAAAACCGCAAATAGCAACCAATACAGGTGTAGAAGCACCGTGGCTAGGAAATACTAGTATCTATTGGGTGAAATACCACAGTGTGCAATCACAGCAGCAACATTTGTGACCTGTTGCCACAAGAAAAGGGCAACCACTGAAGAACAAACACCATTGTAAATACAACCCATATTTATGTTTATTTATTTTCCCTTTTGTACTTTAACTATTTGCACATCATTACAACACTGTATATAGACATAATATGACATTTGAACTTTGGAACTTTTGTGATTCTAATGTTTACTGCTAATGTTTATTGTTTATTTCAGTTTTGGTTATTATCTATTTCACCTGCTTTGGCAATGTAAACATATGTTTCCTATGCCAATAAAGCCCCTTAAATTGAAAATTGAAATTAATGTACTGTATATATATATATATAGAGAGAGAGAGCAATAGAGAGATTGAGAGAGAGAGATAGATAGATAGAGAGGCATTTGTGCTTTGAGTGGTTGGCTGTCTATTGTGTGAGCTAAAGAGTGTGCAGATCGAAGGCAAATCATCATCAATCAGAGCATCCCTTTCTTTCACCAGTCCCTCTCTCTTCTTTTCTCCCTCCTCTTTCTTTCTCCCAGCCTCTCTTTCTTTCTCATTCCTTCTCTCTCTCTTTTCTCTCACACCTCTGGGTAGACTCATTATGTGAATTTTAGAGTAGAGTAGGTTGCAGTTGGAGGAAAAGACAGAGTTTAGAATGATGCCCACACAGAATTACAAAAAATACATTACAATCATCACGGCCTTAGATCTCCCGTGGAGAGACTCCATCTTGTAGTGCTGTACATGCAGGCCTAACTGAAAACACCTATTCATACCCTGAGGACCCCTCTTTCTCTGTGTGTAGATCCAAGTGAGCAGATGAGAAAGGCAGAGTAGCTTAAATAGTGCAGTAAAAAACATTGAGAGAGAGAGCGAGAGAGAGAGAAAGAGAGAGAGAATTTAGACTAATGCCTTAATGATACCTTCCATTTGTCATCATGTCATCAGTCTGTCTCTGTACTAAATGCTGACTAGTGTTAATCTCTGCAGTTCTTGCGCCCCTATGGGAGCAAGTAATATTACACCCACAATGTGAACCTTGAACAGGAGCTTCTCATTGTCACATCAGAGTAAGGAGACAAGAGAGAGAGAGAGAAAAGAAGAGCAAGAGACAGAGAGAGACAGAGAGAGAGAGTGTGTGTCTATGTTTCTCAGAAAGCAGGATGGAATATGTGCTTGAATGATCGCTCATCTTTGGAGTTAATTGACAATGTGAAAGACACGTCATTGCTCAAATCCTTTCTGCATATATATTCAAAAGCTTTATATTATTGCACACAAAGGCACTTCCAGCTCTCCAAGTGATGTACTGCATGCAAACAAGGAAGTCACTGCATAAAAGCACCCCAGGTTAATCATCTGCAGGACCAGAGAGTAATGTGGTGTGGATGAGTCTCTGTGTTTCTTCTAACTGGATAACAGTTTATGTTCTTCCTGCATACCGGGCCACGGCAATAACCATCTGTTAAAAGATTTTTTGACAATTTTGCCTTTTGACTGTCTATATTGGATGTTTTACGCTCTCTTCATCCACCCAGTTAACTCAGTAAATCTCCAGCTTCCCCTCATTGAAACCAGTTTCGCCACTTCTCTTTCTGTATTTCTCGCTCTCTTTCTCTCTCTCTTGCTGTTTCTCTTTCTGTCTCTCATCTTTCCATTGTACAATGTCCTTGGGATTTGGAAAGCAGCAAATGAAAAGTAACATTATTCTAAACTGTCTTTTTTTTGTGAACATTGAGATTGGGAAATGGCACAATCATTTTATTATTATTTTATATTTCTCTCTCCTCCTCTTCTCTCTCTCTCTGCTTGTCTCTGGGGAGTGGTCCATCCCCTGCCTGTGTCACTTGCCCCACATTCTTAAAGAAATGCCATGATTAATTCAGATTAAAAGGCCCCTGGGCTAGCTGTGTGTGTATGTGTGCGTGTGTGTGGAATGGAGCTCATAGCAGCAGCAGGGGCTATTAACGGACCAGCATGCCTCTCTTCTGTTCTGACCCACTGCCACCGAAGACATCCCCAGCCTGTACAGCTAAACACACTAATTAAATCAATACGTGTATCACAACACATTAAATACTGTAAATGATCACAAGGTTATTACTTCATAGCCATTTTAGATGCACTAGAAAATGTAGAACCACCTGAGGTAGGAATAACTGTGGCTGATAATCAGCAGCAGTAGCCTAATCGCAGAAATGGTCAGTGATGGCAGAATCAGAGATCCCTCTGCTAAAGAATCAGGAAGCATAATGACTGATGTCCAAAATCCACTTGATGCTGGGAGCATATTATGCTTTCAAAGCCAGCACAGTATTGAGCACACACAGATGGAAATGGAGACCAACGACTAAAGGGAGATTATCCATGATGTTCTTTCAAGAGAGAGCTAGTGAGACTTGGGCTGCTTCGAATAGTCTAAAGTTGCTTCCTCTCCTTTCCTTCATCCACACTGATCTGAAAGCACAGGATAGGTGATAACAGATGGCCCAAGGCATCCCTAAATTATCCATATGATTTTCACCCAGGAGAGGAATCGACTTTAGACTGTTAGGATTTACGCCTTTACTGCAATTATCTATTTCACTGCTTGGGACAACATGTTGATGATTAATGAGATGAGGAGATGAAGCCACTTAAGACTATTGAGATGCAGCCTCAGACTAGTTAGTCAGTACAGTGACAGCTTTTAGCTGCTGCCAGTGAAGTGTTGAGAATGTGAATTAGTGCTGCTCCAATTCCCCTCACATCTGAGACACCTTGGGGAGCAGAGCACTGCTTCTTACTGTAAGTTACAGTGCAGGTGACACAGATGGACTCTGCATTATACAACACCAAGCAGCATTCATGCACTTGATGTACAGAGCATGATGTACAGAATATTGCCTGCATTGCATAATAAGTGCCTTATTACAGTCATTAGCTTAGGTGACCACTAGTAGGTAGTCTTGCTCTTTCTAAATCTCAAGCGGCTGTCTATCCATTGCTATCATCCTATTTTATATCTGCCTAAACAACACCACTATTCTACATAATCATAATTTAACATCTAATAAAGATACCTGATCTAAAACATAGGATACATTGTTGGGTGAGGGAGAATTTACAAACACTTAGTTTGAGTTGGTTTAGTAATGCAATGCATAAGCATAACAATGTGTTTAAGTTTTACACAAACTTCAAACAGGTGTTATAACACAGTTATACGTAGGCCTACAGTGTAACAGTGTTCACCTACACTGCAATTAGGCCTACACTGTAGCCGCCTACATGCCTATGTAACTCATTAATCACGACCATGTAACTACATAGGTTTTAGGAAAGTTGGACCGAAAGAGCAACAATTCCTTCTCGTTAAACCGCTGGTTGACATTCGCCGCTTTCCTGGGGCTGAGTTCGAGCGTTTCTCCCTCCTACTATTCCATGATGTAACTCTGTTCCAATGAAAACAGGTGGAATTCCCAGATTCCTCCAATCCCGATCTGCCGTGAGAATCCATGGGAGAGAGTAAAGAGGCTGGTCATGGCGCTGTAGTGAAGTTCGGCAGGGGAAATTCGGCAGGACCAGAAAATTCACAAATTTGGACTATTGTGTATAGTGTTTTTGGTTATAAGTGATTTTACGTTGTTGGAAGAAACCTTGGGCTACTTATTTTTGGAAGTGAGTTGATTCGCAAGAGAGCGACGATTGTTTTTTATCAGAACGGGAAGCCAGCCTACTTGCGTGAGCAATAGATACAAAGTTAACGTTCGTTACACCTAGCCCACTGGATATACTAGTGTGATACTCAGGTGTGGGACGAGTCCAGTTGCTACGATGGACCACTGGAATTAAGGAATTTGGGACTCCTGATTTTTGGGAATATTTTAGCTGTCTGGCAGCGTTTTGGATTAACAAGTAACGTAAATTCTCCTTTCCGTGTGTTGCGAAAACGGATAGTCGGCAGTCATGCCAGCGAAAACAAAGTACAATCTTGTGGACGATGGCCATGATTTGAGAATTCCATTGCATAACGAGGAAGCATTCCAACATGGGATCAACTTCGAAGCCAAGGTGAGTTGTTTGTATATGCTATTGTATTGATATTATTTGCTAAACAATCATTAACTTTTGACAATGTTGTATTTTGCTTAATAAGGTTTGTTAAGGATCAGCCTAGGCTATATCCTAGGCTAATCCCCCTTCTACTTTTCCCTCATTAATGTTGTTAATGTTGGTGTTTGAATATCGCAGTAGTAAAAACAAATATGGTAACATTTATATAATTGCTTTCTGTTTTGTTCCTAACCAGTACATCGGCAGTCTGGACGTGGCGCGGCCGAACAGCAGAGTGGAGATCGTAGCTGCTATGAGAAGAATACGGGTTAGTTATGCCCTTCATCTAAACAAACTAGTCACCAATCTTGGATACTGATGTTCCATTGCGAAACAATGTCATAATGCCTATGTAGGTAGGCTAGGCCATGCGATAAATCTGGCTGGATTTAATGACAAGAAGAACGTGAAAGAACTAAACACAGATGCGCTTATAACAGTGTTCCTATCTGGGTGGCCTGGCTGCGTACAGGCTCCAGCGTCATAACCACGCCACTAGAAAGTGTGACAAACCAATCGACAAATGACTCGGCTTTGCAGAACTAAATCGGGTTAGTTAAGTAAAATATATTACTCGGGTTTATAGGCTCCTGAAAATTGTACGGGCCGCTTTTTCTTGTTCTCATGTGGTCCATGCGGTCGGACAGTGATCAGGGATGGCGCTCTTTGAAGTGAGGCAATGGGGTGGAAATGCTTTATAGAAACTGCGCTTCGCGGTCTCGCGCTCTTCATTGGTCTTATATTGTCTTATCGTTAGCCTATGTTCATCTTAAAATATTGATCTCAATATTCACCACCATCCTGTGTTTCTTGTCTTATGACCATTTACTTGTACTATGTCCTGTTGAATTTCTACAGTTGTATATCCTGATAATTCTGGCTGTTTGGTGAAGGTAGGCTATGTCATTACTGTTTAACCAGTACAAGCAAAGGTTATAGGGTCAATATTTGCTCATGGCCCTGGCTTACAAGTTCCTGTAAGTGTGTGTGCAGTTTGAGTTTTATCTCAAGAAAGATTACTATGAAATATTACTTCTCCTCAGGAGAAAGTTTTTATCTGTGTTTTTCCAAATATGTGGAATATCAGAGAGATGAGAGAGTTTTCCCATACTCCCACCACACAACAGAGCTTTGTATCATTGTTTGTTATTTTTTAGACATTGTTACTCAGATGTTCTCTTCATTCCCTGTTGTTGCAGGCTCCTGATACTTGTCTTATCAACTCACACACACACATACGCACACACATACACACGCAAGGTGCAAATGATCCTATTAATTGTTTGAAAGCAGAGACCCCCTGCCCACAGTGAGGACCCCTGCCGGGGCAAATCAGCAGCTGTTGTTGTTGCCAGCAGAAAAGGCTCTACCTCTTACTGTGTGAAAATAGTTAAAACAGGCCTGGTCAACACAAAGGACGGAAACAGGCATCTGGGCCTGGCATGGAAGCTCTGGACAGACTGTTCGTATGGACTTTAATCTTTCAAGTCACATTTTTACATTGCGGTGTCCTTATTACTGTGTAATTATTCCTGTAAGTACAGTGTACTCCTAATAAAAATAGTGTACTTTGTTCGTATTGAACAGTATGGTATTAGTTTAAAGGTCAATATGTAGGCTTGTTGTAAAATAGCTGTGTTGGTTTGTCTCACTGTTAACTTATCTCACTAGTCTAGCAGCAAATTAGTGTTCATCAGGTTTTTTTCCCTGAGTCATGTGTCATTGTGGTTGCTAAGCAACTTGTTGATAGTGTGTGTGTGTCACCTATCAGAACTGCCATACCTGGTAACCAATAAAAAAAATAGAACAGCCGGGAACGGCCAATTGTCCGGAATAAGAAAAAATCCTATTGGGAAATAATGCTTTTTAGCCTATTCATTGATGGAAATACCAGTCGATGGAAATACATTTGATCGGTCATGCTTATTGGTCTATACATTCATTTGCATAATTTAGTGGAATTATTTGGGCACGTATGTACAGTATATTCGTTATGTAGGCCTATCTTATTTATCATGCGTACAGCATACAGATACAGAGCCATTGAATGGAAAACTGTCCGACAGCGCGAGACCTGCTGCTACAGCATCTCAAACAGCAAACATATTCAACGGAAGGCAGGCTTCATCAGTGTGTCACACACCACTTTGCAATGAGCTAGTTGCAGTATGCATTTTGAAAACATTTACTTAATTGTTTGAAACCTCAACATTTGAATACATATGAGGGGGCCTTGCTCGGACCTTGTGGGGGGCCCCGCAAAACTGCGCTGCGCCACTGACACACACACACATACGAGTCATCCACATACACACTTTTGCAGAGAGCCCATATTTCAAATAATCCATTCTCTGAGTATTAAAGGACATTTTATATGAATGATTTACAGCAGAGCATTATGAGAAATCTGTGCTGGGAGATAAATAGTAGAAGGGGAAGAGAATCAGGCTCTATATCTTAACTTAGCCTCCCTGTATAGCCTCAGTACTGGAGCTGCAGCTCTTCAGAGGAGAAGAGACCTTTGCAGTGTCTTAAAGGGATTCATTTCTCATTAATCTGCTTTAGCTGGGTTAATTGACGGTGCTCTGATAGACCAGCAGAAGGAAATGATTAGAGACAGACCAAGGATGAGAAGAGAGTTCCACTGCGCCAGAATACATCAATTGACTATGACTAGCTTCTAATTCTGCTGTCTAGATGATGCTCTGATGCCCTTTGAAACATCATCAGTTTATCCATATGTGACCGACTGCCTCGATTCGGTCTAATGTGGCAAAATTGAAATTGTGTTTTTTACATTGGATAAAAGTAGAGACTCAGAGCTACAAAATGGTATATCATACACTGCAGTTGAGGAACAATAAGAAAGTAATTCTGCCTTGAAAGTTGATAAACTTGTAACCCGCCTTTTGAGAAAATGTTCCTTGAATGTTTTGGTACACCTACTGGAGAGCTCTTCGTCTACACCTATTCAGTATCGTTCACACCCTCTTAAGCCTTAGCCCCACCCATCTCTTTAAGGATTCACATACGTATGTGGCCATCTGCAAAACAGAGTGAGTTAGATAGTGTATTAAACAACCAAAGATTTCAAGACTAAAAGTGGTTAAAGTAGTAGCCTACAATAACACAAAACTCCAGGTAAAAATACCCTTTATCTAGTCCTTGGCCTATATCCTAATCTGACTTTTGTGCACGTCATGTTGTTCTTCACATTACCGTCATAAACACACTATATCAAATAAAATCAAAGTTTATTGATTTTATTTGGGTGTGTCAGAACTGTTCACAGTTGAGCTCACTCAGTTTAGCTCAGTGCTGATTGGCTATTCTTTTATACTTTTTTTATCGAGGGATGTCAAATGCTCGCTGGCTTCCCTTGCATTCAATGCTACGGGTGACAACAATGTCATACTCTTTATGACAGGACAGAATCAGATAGATAGCCTACACATACAGAGACAGAGGGGCGCTGTTTCACTCGCTTGGATGCTTTCTCCGTTGAGATACAATCAGGCTCTTGCGAATTGAAGGAAAATTGTGAAAACACAGAGAGACTAAATAAATTATTTTAAATGTTTGTCTAAAAAATAAATTGGGGGGGCTGGCTTCCCTTGGCGTCCATGAAAACACACCACTGATCATGAGTATCATCCGATCCAAATATCAACTGTCAATTTATAGATACGATTATGAATATGAGTATGGCCATGTCGGCACACCCCTACCAGACACACTTGTCTAAATTGATGGGTCATGTGAAAGAAATGCTATAACCACCCCCCAGCCACATAGCTAAGTGGATGGGTCACTATTGTCTAGACATGTACACATGTTCATGAAATACAATAGATGGCCGTAATCAACCCCAGACACACCTGGCTAACTTGATAGGTCATGGGGCGGCCGTTCGCCTAGTGGTTAGAGAGTTGGGCCAGTAACCGAAAGGTTGCTAGATCAAATCCCTGAGCTGACAAGCTAAAATTCTGTCGTTCTGCCCCTGAACAAGGCAGTTAACCCACTGTTCCCCGGTAGGACTTCATTGTAAATAAGAATTTGTTCTTAACTGACTTGCCTAGTTAAATAAAAATGAAATCATCTGGCGAAGTGGAGTCTTTTGTTTAGACATGTAGCTAGCTAACTAGCTAGCTAAACAATGAACTACTACTAATACAAACTGATTGTCATAGCTAGCCACATGAAATGCTGTGGTATGAATCTTCAGGTAGCTAAAGCTAACCAACTAGGTTCAATGTCTGCTAACTAGCTAACATTAGGCTATAACTAGCAATGCAAATGGTTTTCTGAGATACAAATAATATTACTACACAGATCATACACGTAACGTTAGCTAGCGAGCCAGCAAGCTAACGTTCGCTAGCTGGCTAACAGAACGCTTTAACTTAAAAAGAACACAACTTTCTGACAAAATTAGAAACGTATAATATCTGAAAATGTAGCTAGACTCTTAACTGTATACATGGGATGAACGCTTCACGGCGGCGTGTCTTTTTCATTTGGTTTGTCGCTAGCTACAGCTTGTTTGCCTCGTTGTTGTGTCAAGTCACTCTGGTTCACACTGACCGTGTGCAGAAAGTAGTCCATCACAACTTTTTCTCACTGATCTTTGTCAATAGCGCTTGCTAAATTCTGGGCAGCAATGTTGTTGAGATCAGTAGCAACACTTTTATGGTTCTCCATGGCTTACGTTATATCTTTAAAAAAAGCCGTATTTGGTAGCAAGGATTATCTACATATATTGAGCAGCTCATGTTATAGACAGAAGCCTGCTACATTGCAGACCAATCCGAAACTCATCTCTCGGCATGTCCAGCCCATCCATTATCTCAGCCAAACATAGCTAGCAGGAAGGTTCCTGACTTTTTCCGTGGCTAAACCAACTAGGCTCGTAATTTAACCATTATATTCGTATTTACTGATGGCATACCAGTTTATTATTAAGGCACATGAAAGTTCACATTTTCCAGAAAGCATTTCTTTCCAGAAACGCATTTTGATAAAAATATATGTTCAAATGCCTTTCCTGTGAAGTAGTGACATGCGACATACACCTAGTTTTTTGAAACGTGTCACATATGTTATCATTTATAAGCAAGTTATAACCGTATAGTAATGTTGTCTATGATATATTTACATACAGTACCATTCAAATGTTTGGACACACCTGCACGCTTGGCATTCTCTCAACCAGCTTCATGAGGTAGTCACCTGGAATGCATTTCAATTAACAGGTGTGCCTTGTTAAAAGTTAATTTGTGGAATTTCTTTCCTTCTTAACGCGTTTGAGCCAATCGGTTGTGTTGTGACTGACAAGGTAAGGGTTGTATACAGAACATAGCTCTATTTGGTAAAAGACAAAGTCCATATGGACAGCTCAAATAAGCAAAGAGAAACGACAGTCTATCATTACTTTAATCCAGAAAATGTATAGAACTTTTAAAGCTTCTTCAATTGCAGCCGCAAAAACCATCAAGCACTATGATGAAACTGGCTCTCATGAGGAACGCCACGGGAAAGAACGACCCAGAGTTACCTCTGCTGCAAGTTCATTAGAATGACCAGCCTCAGAAATTGCAGCCCAAAAAAATGCTTCACAGAGTTCAAGTAACAGACACATCTCAACATCAACTGTTCAGAGGAGACTGCCTGAATCTGGCCTTCGTGGTCGAATTGCTGCAAAGAAACCACTACTAAAGGACACCAATAAGAAGAGACTTGCTAGGGCCAAGAAACACGAGCAATGGACATTAGACTGTTGGAAGTCTGTCTGATGAGTCCAAATTTGAGATTTTGGATTCCAACCGATCATCCGTTCACCTACCCTGAGACGAAACTGGGTCCTGGACTTCCTGACAGGCAGCCCCCAGGTGGTGAGGGTAGGTAACAACATCTCCACCCCGCTGATCCTCAACACTGGGGCCCCACAAGGGTGCGTTCTCAGTCCTCTCCTGTACTCGCTGTTCACCCACTACTGCGTGGCCATGCACGCCTCCAACTCAATCATCAAGTTTGCAGACGACACTACAGTGGTAGGCTTGATTACCAACAACGACGAGACGGCCTACAGGAAGGAGGTGAGGGCCCTCGGAGTGTGGTGTCAGGAAAATAACCTCACACTCAATGTCAACAAAACAAAGGAGATGATCGTGGACTTCAGGAAACAGCAGAGGGAGCACTCCCCTATCCACATCGACGGGACAGTATGGAGAGGGTAGAAAGTTTTAAGTTCCTCAGCGTACACATCACGGACGAACTGAAATGGTCCAACCACACAGACAGCATGGTGAAGAAGGCGCAGTTGCACCTCAGGAGGCTGAAGAAATTCGGCTTGTCACCAAAAACACTTACAAACTTTTACAGATGCACAATCGAGAGCATCCTGTCGTCTCCAGAGGGTAGTGAGGTCTGCACAACGCATTACCGGGGGCAAACTACCTGCCCTCCAGGATGCCTACACCACCCGATGTCACAGGAAGGCCAAAAAGATCATCAAGGAAAACAACCACCCGAGCCACTGCCTGTTCACCCCGCTATCATCCAGAAGGCGAGGTCAGTACAGGTGCATCAAAGCAGGGACCGAGAGACTGAAAAACAGTTTCTATCTCAAGGCCATCAGACTGTTAAACAGCCACCACTAACATTGAGTGGCTGTTGCCAACATACTGACTCAACTCCAGCCACTTTAATAATGGAAAAATTGATGTAATAAATGAAACTAGCAACTTTAAACAATGCCACTTCATATAATGTTTACATACCTTACATTACTCATCTCATATGTATATACTGTACTCTATACCATCTACTGCATCTTGCCATCTTGATGTAATGTATCACTAGCCACTTTAAACAATGCCACTTTTTATAATGTTTACATACCCTACATTACTCATCTCATATGGATATACTGTACTCTATACCATCTACTGCATCTTGCCATCTTGATGTAATGTATCACTAGCCACTTTAAACAATGTTTTTATAATGTTTACATACCCTACATTACACATCTCATATGTATATACTGTACTCTATACCATCTGCTGCATCTTGCCTATGCCGTTCTATACCATCACTCATTCATATATTTTTTTTATGTACTGTACATATTCTTATTCATTCCTTTACACTTGTGTGTATAAGGTAATTGTTGTGAAATTGTTAGGTTAGATTACATGTTGGATATTACTGCATTGTCTGAACTAGAAGCACAAGCATTTCGCTACACTCGCATGAACATCTGCCAACCATGTGTATGTGACAAATAAAATTTGATTTGATTTGATTTGCATCAGGGATCTACAGTGCATCCGGAAAGTTTTCAGACCCCTTGACTTTTCCACATTTTGTTACATTACAGCCTTATTCTAAAATGGGTTAAATTATTTTTCCCCCTCATTAATCTACACACAATACCCCATAATGACAAATCGAAAACAGTTTTTTTGAAAATATTGCAAATGTATTAAAAATAAATAAAAAAACAGAAATACCTTATTTACATAAGTATTCAGACCCTTTGCTATGAGACTCGAAATTGAGCTCAGGCGTCTCATCCTTGAGACGTTTCGACAACTGGATTGGAGTCCACCTGTGGTAAATTCAGTTGATTTTACATGATTTAGAAAGGAACACATTTGTCTATTTAACCTCCCACAGTTGACAATCATGTCAGCACAAAACCAAGCCGTGAGGTTCATGGAATTGTCCGTAAGTCTGGGGAAAGGTACCAAAAAATGTCTGAAGCATTGAAGGTCCCCAAGAACACAGTGGCCTCCATCATTCTTAAATGAAAGAAGTTTGGAACCACCAAGATTCTTCCTAGAGCTGGCGGTCCGGCCAAACTGAGCAATCAGGGGAGAAGGGCCTTGGTAAGGGAGGTGACCAAGAACCCGATGGTCACTCTGAATGAGCTCCAGAGTTCCTCTATGGAGATGGGGAGAACCTTCCAGATGGACAACAACCTCTGCAGCACTCCACCAATCAGGCCTTTGTGGTATCGTCGCCAGACGGAAGCCACTCCTCAGTAAAATGACAGCTCGTTTGGAGTTTGCCAAAAGGCACCTGAAGGACTCAGACCATGAGAAACAAGATTATCTGGTCTGATGAAACCAAGATTGAACTCTTTGGCCTGAATGCCAAGTATTATGTCAGAAGGAAACCTGCCACCATCTCTACAGTGAAGCATGGTGGTGGCAGCATCCTGCTGTGGGGATGTTTTTCAGTGGCAGTGACTGGGAGACTAGTCAGGATTGAGGGAAAGATGAATTGAGCAAAGTACAGAGAGATCCTTGATGAAAACCTTACTCCAGAGTGCTCAGGACCTCAGACAGGGAAGAAGGTTCATCTTCCAACAGGGCCACAGCCAAGACAGCACAAGTGTGGCTTTGGGACAAGTCTCGTTTCAATGGAACCGTTTTACGGGCTCCTAATCAATTGTGCTGTTTTGTGTGTTTGTTTTAGAATTGTTTGTAACTTATTTTAGGTCCAAAAGGCTCCTTAACAGCTTCTACCCCCAAGCCATAAGACTGCTGAACAATGAATCAAATGGCCATCCGGAATATTTGATGAGGAAAAACAACAATTTAAACCTTTTTAGAATAAAGTAACAAAATGTGGAAAAAGTCAAGGGGTCTGAACACTTTCCGAATGCACTGTACATACCGCACTGTACGTACTGGTCCTGGAAAACTGCTGGGTGTGCCAGCCCAACAATAACACACTACTAACACACCACATACCCGTACTGTAGCCTTCTTACCTGTGTAAGGATGACTGGCTTCCCTGCAGGGAGACTGCGTTGGCTGACAGTAGCATTCTAGTAGGGCATTCTACTCAGTGAATTTTATAAAAATTAAAATAGTGAAACATTAAAAAAGTTATCATTTTTAGATAAAGCTATACTAAATATATTCACATCACCAAATAACTGATTAAAACACACTGTTTTGCAATGGTCTACATAAGCCTCAACAGCATATTCTTGGGTAGCACCATGGTGTAGCTGGAGGACAGCTATATTCTGTCTTCTCTAGGTACATTGACCTCAACACAAAACCTAGGAGGCTCATGGTTCTCACCCCCTTCCATAGGCTTACATAGTAACTATGATGACTTCCAGTGGACGTCCTCCAACCTATCATAGAACAATGCTGTAAGTAGGAGATGTGCATCTTTCAAATCATTTGCCACGGAAATAAAGCGCTCCACACTTCATCGTCGTTAACAGTTGGAAAAATGGCAGAGAGTGAAACAGGGAAGTGACTGCAGTGAAGTCCTGTATGGCAATACTTTGAGTAGGCGATGAAATGCAAACTTTGCAAGGTAGAATTGAGCTACAGTGACAGTATGGGTGCAATCCTGAAAGGGAGGCACCGTGAGACCCAAACCGTTGCAGGCAGCAGTGCGATAAGGATGGAGTGAGAAAATTACAGCATGTAATGTACTGACAACTGAGAACATGGAGGAGAGGCACACAACAGAGAACCTAAAACACGATTAATACCATCATTGCTGAGTGGGTGGGGGACAGGAAGGTGAGCAGTGTCTGGAAGGTAGCCAGGACTGTGGTAGATTGAACTGCATTGCCCCCTAGCGGTCATACGCAGGATCATATCTGAATTGTGAATTCACGTCATTTTATGATCTTTTTTCTACTTTTAAACAATAAAAAAATGACTCTTTAAACATTAAGAAAAATGTAACATGTGTCACATCCCTATTACTAATGTGTTAGTTATAGTAGCTCCTGTAAAACTTAAATTAAATGCAGAGTCTCAAATAGTCGCCTGTCCCTTTTTAATAGCCAGGCAATGGCACACATTTCAGAGAATAAAGGCCTGTTTCAAATAAACAGCGGGTCTAAATGAACTGTTTACTACCTGTGCACCTACGTTATAAACTTTAATTTGGGTCATGATTGGTTTAGGGCAAATTCAAGTATCATGTAGTAGCCTAAACCTATTAATGTTACATTGAGCTGGGTGAATGGAATATGAATGACAGTCATCCAATATGGTGTAATCAATAATAAGGCCATGCTCATAAAAAATTATCGTCCTCCCTAATCTTAAACGGCACCGACCACCAGTGCTGTGTATGAATAGCTCAGTAGCTTTCATGGAAACTTTCATCAGTGTGGCTAAACTGTAGGGCCTTAGGGAGTATTGCTGTGGGGATGAGTGATCGCTAGCTAGCCTAGTGTTGTACCAGACACTTAACTCACACAGAGGGGCTGTGGGGCTATACAGTCATTGGTGTAGAGCAATTAGATATGCAAAAGGCTCAGTTGAGGGTTCCTCTCCCATCTGTTCTCTCTGGACAGTCTTTCTGTCAGTGGGCATGCTGTGCCTGCCCTCTCTCACACCCAGTTTGTGTGTGTGTGTGTGTGTGTGTGTGTGTGTGTGTGTGTGTGTGTGTGTGTGTGTGTGTGTGTGTGTGTGTGTGTGTGTGTGTGTGTGTGTGTGTGTGTGTGTGTGTGTGTGTGTGTGTGTGTGTACTCTCACTATCGGCAGCAGCAATGTGTCCTCAGCAGCACTGACCCAGAGTGTGGAAACAGAGCCAAGACATAGTCGGACCCCTGCACTTGTTTCCCAGAGAGACTGACAGCTCTAAATCAAACCATACCCTCCATACCCTCTCCCGTTTTCTCCCAACCTCCCTTTCTCTCTCTCCTACACTCTTTTTCTCCCTTAATCTCTTTCGCTTTCTCAGCATTTCTCCCTGACAGTCTCCCTCTCTCTCCCTCCGTCCCTCCTCCATTGAGCAAGTAATTTCACCCCCCCCACCCCACCCCTCATCAGGAGGGAAACTTAAGCTGGGCGATATGGCCTAAAAAAATCATATCTAAAATGTTTTATGTTTTCTCTAAATAAGCTTTGTTGTACAAATGATGGTCAAATACACTGCATTTCAAACAGTCAGCATAAGCCAATGAATCACTGACCTGGCTTTCAAGTCTGTCTATGAAAATACCCTTTTTGATCCAAATGTAACCAGAACCATGCATAATGCACATTCACTAATAATGACTAACTTCTTGTAGCAGGCATTATAGAAAACACATAAACAATCTCTAAAGCACAAGCCCAGGTGCTAGTGAGTAGTCAGCTAATCTTTATATTTCAAGTTTAGCCAACTTCTATCTATTTGCTAGCTAACAAGGCAAAACAGTAGAATTGCTATAAACACACCCCTCTTTATGTCTCCAACTGTTTGAACAACATGCTAGCCTGCCCACTTTGTTCAGATGTTGAGATCAAGGCGCCTACCTTATTTCTCAGAATGACAACGAGTTGCCAATTCCTTATATAATTGTGTTTTATTCTTATTGCACATTTATAAAACACAGACTAGCTAGCTAGTATAATAGTACTTGGCTAAAATTCTGCTAGCGGGATGTGGTACAGCAATGCCGCATGCGACAAACTGAGCAAGAATTTTCCCAGAATAAATGTTTATCAAATGATATTCCCATTTTAGGAGTGTTTGCTCTGTGCACAATTTGAGCAGTTGAGCCATAAAGGGCATCATTAGAAAGGTTAACTTCTCCTCTATTACAGTAAATTAGTGGCTCATTATGTTTCGTTGTCCATATGACTGATTCTGTTGGACCAGTGATCAAATGCAAATAGCGAGCTCGCCAAAATCTGTCCAAAATAAAGCCAATGCATTTCTATGGGCTTATTTTGGACCTAAGCTTGTCGCCTGTCTTCCCGCCTTTGGGACAACAACTCCCATTGTTAGGGCAGAGACATGATCATCTCGTCATTATATGCAGTGCGTTCGGAAAGTATTCAGACCCCCCTTGACTTTTTCCACATTTTGTTACATTACAGCCTTATTCTAAAATGGATGAAATTGTTTTTTTCCTCAGCAATCTACACACAATACCCCATAATGACAAAGCATTTTTGCAAATTTATTTAAAAAAAATAACGGAAATATCACGTTAACATAAGTATTCAGACCCTTTACTCAGTACTTTGTTGAAGCACCTTTGGCAGTGATTACAGCCTTGAGTCTTCTTGGGTGTAACGCTACAAGCTTGGCACTCCTATATTTGGGGGGTTTCTCCCATTCTTCTCTGCAGATCGTCTCAATCTCTGTCAGGCTGGATGGGGAGCGTCGCTGCACAGCTATTTTCAGGTCTCTCCAGAGATGTTCGATCAGGTTCAAGTCTGGGCTCTGGCTGGGCCACTCAAGGACATTCAGAGACTTTTCCCGAAGCGACTCCTGGGTTGTCTTGGCTGTGTGCTTAGTGTCGTTGTCCTGTTGGAAGGTGAACCTTCGCCACAATTTTAGGTCCTGAGCAGGTTTTCATCAAGGATCTCTCTGTACTTTGCTCCTTTAATCTTTTCCTTGATCCTGACTAGTCTCCCAGTCCCTGCTGCTGAAAAACATAACCACAGCATGATGCTGTCACCATAGGGATGGTGCCAGGTTTCCTCCAGATGTGACACTTGGCATTCAGGCCAAAGAGTTCAATCTTGGTTTCATCAGACCAGAGAATCTTGTTTCTCATGGTCTGAGAGTCCTTTAGGTTCCTTTTGGCAAACTCCAAGCAGGCTGTCATGTGCCTTTTACTGAGGAGTGGCTTCCATCTGGCCACTTAAGCATAAAGGCCTGGTTGGTGGAGTGCTGGAGAGATGGTTGTCCTTCTGGAAGGTTCTCCCATCTCCACAGAGGAACTCTGGAGCTCATTCAGAGTGACCATCGGGTTCTTGGTCACCTCCCTGACCAAGGCCCTTCTCCTCCTATTGCTCAGTTTGGCCGGGCGGCCAGCTCTATGAAGAGTCTTGGTGGTTCCAAACTTCTTCCATTTAAGAATGATGGAGGCCACTGTGTTCTTGGGGACTTTCAATGCTGCAGGACAATTTTGGTAACCTTCCCCAGATCTGTGCCTCGACACAATCCTGTCTCGGAGCTCTGCGGACAATTCCATCGACCTCATGGCTTGTTTTTTGCTCAGACATGCACTGTCAACTGTGAGACCTTATATAGACAGATGTGTGCCTTTCTAAATCATGTCCAATCAATTGAATTTACCGCAGGTGGACTCTAATCAAGTTGTAGAAACATCTCAACGATGATCAATGGAAACAGGATGCGCCTGAGCAAAATGTTGAGTCTCATAGCAAAGGGTCTGAATACTTATCTAAATAAGCTCTTTCAGGTTGAAAGTTTTTTTAATGAATTTGCAAAAATGTCTAACCCCCTGTTTTCGCTTTAGTCATTTTGGGGTATTTTGTGTAGATTGATGAGGGCAAAAAATGATTTAATCAATTTTAGAATAAGGCTGTAATGTAACAAAATGTGGAAAAAGGGAAAGGGGTCTGAGTATTTTCCAAATACACTGTACATATCTGTGGTATAAATGGGAAGGAGCGTAGGAGACTAGACCAAAAGGACAACATGAGAACAAGCAGACATAAACAACATATAAAAACGTTTTTAAAAAAACACGTTAATCTTGCAAAATAGGCATTGGAATTAATCTAATTAATTCAACATATCGCCCACCCCTAAGTTTAAACTTTCGCTGATTCACTGTTTCTCTTAGAAAAAGGCTGCCTTTTGTCAGGTTCTACAGTAACTAATGGAGATGCCTCTCTAATTTCAGACCGCTTTTTAGATTAGCCAAACCCGTAGTGATCCGCTGCTCCAGGAGACACAGAGAGGTTAATAATGCTGTGTAGCCAAGAAATCACTTAATAAATTAAAAGGTACAAATGTTCTGTTTTGAGAAACAGACGCCTCACAAGTCCTCAACTGGCAGCTTCATTAAATAGTACCCGCAAAACACCAGTCTCAACGTCAACAGTGAAGAGGCGACTCCAGGATGCTGGTCAGAGTTGCAAAGAAAAAGTAATATCTCAGACTGGCCAATAAAAAGGAAATATTAAGACGGGCAAAATAACGCAGACAATGGACAGAGGAACTCTGCCTAGAGTGCCAGCATCCCGGAGTCGCCTCTTCACTGTTGACGTTTAATGAAGCTGCCAGTTGATTGGTAAGGCGTGTGTTTCTCAAACTATACACTCTAATGTACTTGTCCTCTTGCTCAGTTGTGCACCGGGGCCTCCCACTCCTCTTTTTATTCTGGTTAGAGACAGTTTGTGCTGTTCTGTGAAGGGAGTAGTACACAGATCTTCAGTTTCTTGGCAATTTCTCGCATGGAATAGCCTTAATTTCTCAGAACAAGAATAGACTGATGAGTTTCAGAAGAAAGGTCTTTGTTTCTGGAAATTTTGAGCCTGTAATCGAACCCACGAATGCTGATGCTCCAGATACTCAACTAGTCTAAAGAATGCCAGTTTTATTGCTTCTTCAATTAGTACAACAGTTTTCAGCTGTGCTAACATATTTGCAAAAGTGTTTTCTAATGATCAATTAGCCTTTTAAAATCATAACCTTGGATTAGCTAACACAACGTTCCATTGGAACACAGGAGTGATGGTTGCTGATAATGGGCGTCTGTACGCCTATGTAGATATTCCATTAAAAATCGGCCGTTTCCAGCTACAATAGTCATTCACAACATTAACAATGTCTACACTGTATTTCGGATCAATTTGATGTTATTTTAATGGACATAAAATGTGATTTTCTTTCAAGAACAGGGCATTTCTAAGTGACCCCAAACTTTTGAACGGTAGTGTATATACACTGCTCAAAAAAATAAAGGGAACACTTAAACAACACAATGTAACTCCAAGTCAATCACACTTCTGTGAAATCAAACTGTCCACTTAGGAAGCAACACTGATTGACAATAAATTTCACATACTGTTGTGCAAATGGAATAGACAACAGGTGGAAATTATAGGCAATTAGCAAGACCCCCCCAATAAAGGAGTGGTTCTGCAGGTGGTGACCACAGACCACTTCTCAGTTCCTATGCTTCCTCGCTGATGTTTTGGTCACTTTTGAATGCTGGCGGTGCTTTCACTCTAGTGGTAGCATGAGACGGAGTCTACAACCCACACAAGTGGCTCAGGTAGTGCAGCTTACAGTGCTTACAGCCCAACACCGTGCAGGACGTTTGGCATTTGCCAGAGAACACCAAGATTGGCAAATTCGCCACTGGCGCCCTGTGCTCTTCACAGATGAAAGCAGGTTCATACTGAGCACATGTGACAGACGTGACAGAGTCTGGAGACGCCGTGGAGAACGTTCTGCTGCCTGCAACATCCTCCAGCATGACCGGTTTGGCGGTGGGTCAGTCATGGTGTGGGGTGGCATTTCTTTGGGGGGCCGCACAGCCCTCCATGTGCTCGCCAGAGGTAGCCTGACTGCCATTAGGTACCGAGATGAGATCCTCAGACCCCTTGTGAGACCATATGCTGGTGCGGTTGGCCCTGGGTTCCTCCTAATGCAAGACAATGCTAGACCTCATGTGGCTGGAGTGTGTCAGCAGTTCCTGCAAGAGGAAGGCATTGATGCTATGGACTGGCCCGCCCGTTCCCCAGACCTGAATCCAATTGAGCACATCTGGGACATCATGTCTCGCTCCATCCACCAAAGCCACGTTGCACCACAGACTGTCCAGGAGTTGGCGGATGCTTTAGTCAAGGTCTGGGAGGAGAACCCTCAGGAGACCATCCGCCACCTCATCAGGAGCATGCCCAGGCGTTGTAGGGAGGTCATACAGGCACGTGGAGGCCACACACACTACTGAGCCTCATTTTGACTTGTTTTAAGGACATTACATCAAAGTTGGAGTGTGTGGTTTTCCACTTTAATTTTGAGTGTGACTCCAAATCCAGACCTCCATGGGTTGATAAATTTGATTTCCATTGATAATTTTTGTGTGATTTTGTTGTCAGCACATTCAACTATGTAAAGAAAAAAGTATTTAATAAGAATATTTCATTCATTCAGATCTAGGATGTGTTATTTTAGTGTTCCCTTTATTTTTTTGAGCAGTGTATATTTCCTACTGCTTGACAACAACAAAAGAATTGTCGACCAACAGCCTATCAACCAAACAATCGACCAGTCGACTAAATGGGGTGAGCCATAGTTTCCCTCCCTCCACACACACACACACACACACACACACACACACACACACACACACACACACACACACACACACACACACACACACACACACACACACACACACACACACACACACAGCATTGGAGCCCAGCGACACTCTTAATCTTGTCACAGGGTAATGTAGCCCAGATGCTGCAGGCATCCTTACACCTCTGATCGCATTTCATTTAGTTATGTAGAAAAGATGGCTTCTTTATTGGAGAGGGAATTGCTTTCTCCCCAGCAAAATGTCAGTTGAGAAATCCCCCTGACTGTACCTTTCATCCTGGCTGCTTGGCTCTGAGAATGAATGGAGGCACATTGAACTGGCTGTCCTACACAGACATGCACATACACGTTCACACACACTCACACACACAGCAACACCATGGACATCTCAAGGGGAGGTCTGGAGAGCTGTGATCTACTATGCTGATTTAACGCTGGTGAATCACTGTCATAGTCCTGTACCAATAGCCTCCTCCAGAGAGAGAGAGAGAGAGAGCTGTTTATCTATTCTCTAAGCATTCCACTGTTACTGATGCAGATCAGCTGGAAGTGTTGCCACTACCTTGAGAACAGAATATCTTCTGCATGGGAGATTGAATGGGTCAGTGTTTTATCCCAGAATGGATGGCTTACATTAACACACTCACAGTCATGTACGCACACACACACCACACACACACACACACACACACACACACACACACACACACACACACACACTAGGGATAATGTTAATATAGTCATGCCCATCTCTCCCCCTGACCTTGGCTCTCCTCTCATCTGTCAACTCCTGGTCGGCTGCATCTCAATACTACTAATGGCTCTTCCTCTCCTCGCTAATGTTCAACACGTACTTTTAGCTATCTAGGATTAATAGTCTCATACTCCCTAGGTGACCGCATCATGATGTTCCTATTACTCTGCAGCTGACCCCACACTACTGACATACTACTTCCACAGCCTCAATGCCCCTACTTTCTCTTGGTCTTTATATTTCTTCAGCTCCCAGTCCCTCCTTCACTCCCCGTCTCTGTAAGTGGTGGGGCAGGACCCAGGGCCAGACTTTTATTTACTGTCGTTTTTCACCCTGACTGACAGGTCATCTATTGTGCCGTGTGTCAAAACAATGAAATGATCCAGCTACACATGGCGGATTGTCTCACATTTACCGAGAGGAGGGAGCAGGCCTCATTTGTTCTAGTTTAGCTGAGTCAATTTGCATAGAGCCTATCCATCACCTGGGTCCTACCTCAGCTCTCTCTCGCTTGCTCGCTATCTCCCCCTCTCTCACACATTCACTTATCACCCCTCTCTTACCCCTCTCCCTCACCCCTCTCCTTTCCCTTCTTTTGGACTTCTCGCTCACTCCTCTCTCTCACCTCAACACTCCCTCTCTCTCCCTTTCTCTCTCTCTCCTATCTCAGCTTAACACCCCTTCTCCATCTCTCTCTCACTCGCTCTCGCTCACACATACACACTCACCTCTCCCCCATCTCTCTCTCTCCTCTCTCCCATCTCTCTCTCTGCTGGGTCGCTGCAGGTGTTTCTACATGATTGACGTTCAGAGTGGAGTCAGGGCGACTTGGCAGTGAGTGAGGCAGCGAGAGGCCTTCTGTCAGGTTGATGCGTGACTGCCAGATCTGCATTATAAAAACATTGAGACCTCTCAGAGCATATGTCCACTTCCAGCTAATTTATAGACTGGTCTTTTCAAGTCCCAATAATTTGTGTTGTCAACAGAACTGTGTGGAGCTGACACTGCAGCTGGGATGATGCTGATGCATTTGATCCATAACTAGCAGAGCACCCAACACGCTCTTTGGGTTTTCTTATATGCAAATGTCCTAAGTAGAGGTCAGTCGCGGAACAGTGGAGTTTTAGGAGATGTAAAACAGATCTGAGCAGCCAGCCATGCAGGACAGTCACAGACGATGCACTGCCACTATGTCTGACTCAGACGGCAGAGCATTTTAATTCCAGGAAATTATGTTTTGCCTCATATTGGACACACAAATTGCTGAATATCAATTTCTTTAATGTGATGATTGGACATATGTAATTAACTGATCCCGTTCTGTGTTTACAGCCTCTATATATCGCTCTCTGTTGGGCACCAGTTATTAGCCCACATTATGGTCTGAAAGGGATGTAATAGCCATAATAGCAGGCTTAGGCAGGAAAGCACAGCAAGGATTTTCTATTTCCCGATTAAGCATTTGCGGTTTTATAGGCTAATGATCAACAGTGTAAAACGTAACAATGTTCAATGATTTCATTGAAGCACCTCAATAAACAGTCTCTAAAATAGTTTATAAAAAACGTTAGACCTAAGGCAAGAGGCATGTCTCCCTGTGGAAATGTTCTTCCATAAAGGATTCATATTGACCCAGTTTTTGGGATAAATAACATGTTTTTCTTCACCAGGTGATGTCTCTTTACTTTCAGAAACAGGTTTACAATGTAATTGGCATGTATGAACCAAGCATGTTTGCAGGCTGTCAGACTCAACTCACAGAAAGGGTCATTCATTCATAACAATTGAAGTCAGTGGAGTAGGCCTGCCTTATCTTTTTAAGTTTAAACACTAAAACATTTGACCGTGTACATGCTGGCATGTGTAGGCCTTTGTATCATTACATACCAGTTATTGTGTGGAACTGGGGCCGCCTGCTAGCTGCATTAAACACCAGTCCTCACAGTACATATACTAACACATGATCAATCAGAGGGCCGTGGAACAGGGGCTGTGTGTGTGTGTCTTTTTACATCTTCCTCTGATCTGCTTTGATTGTGTTTATGACCGTTTTTGATTGGCTTGTTGTGTATGGGAGATAAAGTAATGGGGCTGATCAAGGCTCTACAAGACACCACTGAAACTTTCATGGAGGGATAGAAACCACAGAAACACAAACAACGGAATAACAACTCTGTGTTTCAAACCCTGTTCCTTCAGCCTAACATGCTGACCAGACCGGACACACGTTGCAAAATAAATTTACACATACATGTTATTCAATCATTGCACCCACACTGCTTGCGCGCGTCAGCGAGAGTCTGCGTAGCCAATTGCTAAAATAGAACTTGGTTCTATTTGTGACGCTGGTTTTTAGGAGCACATACCCACGTGGGTGATTGAAAGATGAACTGAGGTCCACACTCCAGTCGGTTGTGGTAATGCACCTTAAAGTTGGTTGCCAACCGCCATATAAAGTCCACATTTTTTGTTATTTTTATTTCACTTTTATTTAACCAGCTAGGCCAGTTGAGAACAAGTTCTCATTTACAACTGCGACCTGGCCAAGATAAAGCAAAGCAGTGTGACAAAAACAACAACACATAAACAAACGTACAGTCAATAACACAATAGCAAAATCTATGTACAGTGTGTGCGAATGTAGAAGAGTAGGGAGGTAAGGCAATAAATAGGCTATAGAGGTGAAATAATTATAATTGAGCATTAACACTGGAGTGATAGATGTGCAGATGATGATGTGCAAGTAGAGATACTGGGGTGTGAAAGAGCAAGAAGATAAATAACAATATGGGGATGAGGTAGTTGGGTGTGCTATTTACAGATTGGCTGTGTACAGGCACAGTGATTGGTAAGCTGCTCTGACAGCTGAGGAAGATATGTCTCCAGCTTCAGTGATTTTTGCAATTCGTTCCAGTCATTGGCAGCAGATAACTGTAAGGAAAGGCGGCCAAAGGAAGTGTTGGCTTTGGGGATGACCAGTGAAATATACCTGCTGGAGCGCGTGCTACGGGTGGGTGTTGCTATGGTGACCAGTGAGCTGACATAAGGCCTGGAGCCAGTGGGTTTGGCGACGAATATGTAGCGAGGACCAGCCAACGAGAGCATACAGGTCGCTGTGGTGGGTAGCATATGGGTCTTTGATGACAAAACGGATGGCACTGTGGTAGACTACATCCAGTTTGCTGAGTAGAGTGTTGGAGGCTATTTTGTAAATGACACCGTCAAAGTCAAGGATTGGTAGGATAGTCAGTTTTATGAGGGTATGTTTGGCAGCATGAGCGAAGGAGGCTTTGTTGCGAAATAGGAAAATTCTAGATTTCATTTTGGATTAGAGATGGTTAATGTGCGTCTGGAAGGAGAGTTTACAGTCTAACCAGATATCTAGGTATTTGTAGTTGTCCACATATTCTAAGTCAGAACCGTCCAGAGAAGTGATGCTAGTCGGGCGGGCGGGTGTGGGCAGCAATCTGTTGAAGAGCATGCATTTAGTTTTATTACCATTTAAAAGCAGTTGGAGGCCATGGAAGGAGTGTTATATGGCCTCAAACTCGTTTGGAGGTTTGTTAACACAGTGTCCAAAGAAGGCCCAGATGTATACAGAATGATGTCATCTGCGTAGAGGTGGATCAGAGAATCACCAGCAGCAAGAGCGACATCATTAGCGACATCCTTGATATATGCAGAGAAAAGAGTCGGCCCTATAATTGAACCCTGTGGCACCCCCTTAGAGACTGCCAGAGGTCCGGACAACAGGCCCTCCTATTTGACACACTGAACTCTATCTGAAAAGTAGTTGGTGAACCAGGCGAGGCAGTCATTTGAGAAAACAAGGCTATTGAGTCTGCCGATGAGAATGCGGTGATTGACAGAGTCGAAAGCCTTGGCCAGGCCGATGAAGACGGCTGCACAGTACTGTCTTTTATCGATGGCGGTTATGATATTGTTTGGACCTTGAGCGTGGCTGAGGTGCATCCATGACCAGCTCAGAAACCAGATTGCATAGTGGATAAGGTACGGTGGGATTCAAAATGGTCGGTGATCTGTTTGTTAATTTGGCTTTTGAAGATTTTAGAAAAGCAGGGCAGGATGGATATAGGTCTATAACAGTTTGGGTCTAGAGTGTTTCCCCCTTTGAAGATGGGGATGACCGCGGCAGCGGTACGAAAGAGAGGTTGAACACGCTAGCAATAGGGGTTGCAACATTTTCGGCGGATAATTTGAATTTTAGAAAGAGAGGGTCCAGATTGTCTAGCCCAGCTGATTTGTAGGGATCCAGATTTTACAGCTCTTTCAGAACATCAGCTGTCTGGATTTGGGTGAAGGAGACGCGGGGGGGGGGGTTGGGCAAGTTGCTGCAGGGGGTGCTGAGCTGTTGGCTGAGTTAGGTGTAGCCAGAAAAATGCTTATTGAAATTATCGATTATCTTAGATTTATCGGTGGTGACAGTGTTTCCTAGCCTCAGTGCAGTGGGCAGCTGGGAGGAGGTGCTCTTATTCTCCATGGACTTTACAGTGTCTCAAAACTTTTTGGAATTCGTGCTACAGGATGCAAATTTCTGTTTGAAAAGGCTAGCTTCAGCTTTCCTAACTGACTGTGTATATTAGTTCCTGACTTCCCTCGCATATCGCGGGGACTATTCAATGCTAATGCAGAACGCCGCAGGATGTTTTTTTTAAATGTACAAGCTCAAATTGTTTGGGCACAGACCTGGATAGTATGACAGAACTCTGCAGGCTATCTCTGCAGTAGATTGCAACTCCGCCCCCTTTGGCAGTTCTATCTTGTCGGAAAATGTTGTAGTTGGGGATGGACATTTCAGTATTTTTGGTGGCCTTCCTAAGCCAGGATTTAGACACGGCTAGGACATCAGGGTTGGCGGTGTGTGCTAAAGCAGTGAATGAAACAAACTTAGGGAGGAGGCTTCTAATGTTAACATTAGAGGTCGACCGATTAATCGGAATGGCCGATTAATTAGGGCCGATTTCAAGTTTTCATAACAATCGGAAATCGGTATTTTTGGACACCGATTTGGCCGATTTTTTGTTGTTGTTTTATATTTTATTTTTATTTACACCTTTATTTAACTAGGCAAGTCAGTTAAGAACACATTCTTATTTTCAATGACGGCCTAGGAACGGTGGGTTAAAACTTCTTATGGCTGCATCCCGCTACCGGGATCGATATGACAACAGCCAGTGAAAGTGCAGGGCGCCGAATTCAAACAACAGAAATCTCGTAATTAAAATTCCTCAAACATACATGTGTCTCATATCATTTTAAAGGTAATCTTGTTGTTAATCCCACTAAAGTGTCCGATTTCAAATATGCTTTTCAGCGAAAGCACTACAAACGATTATGTTAGGTCACCACCAAACCACAATAAGCACAGCCATTTTTCCAGCGAAATATAGCAGTCACAAAAAGCAGAAATAGAGATAAAATTAATCACTAACCTTTGATTATCTTCATCAGATGACACTCATAGGACTTCATGTTACACAATACATGCATGTTTTGTTTGATAAAGTTCATATTTATATAAAAAAATCTGAGTTTACATTGGCGCATTACATTCACTAGTTCCAAAAACATCAAGTGATTTTGCATAGCCACATCGTTTCAACAGAAATACTCATCATAAATGTTGATGATAATACAAGTTATACACATGGAATTATAGATATACCTCTCCTTAATGCAACCGCTGTGTCAGATTTCAAAAAAACTTTACGGAAAAAGCAACCCATGCAATAATCTGAGACGGCGCTCAGAAATATAACAAAATTTGCCGCCATTTTGGAGTCAACGGAAACCAGAAAATACATGATAAATGTTTCCTTACCTTTGATGAACTTCATCAGAATGCAGTCCTAGGAATCCCAGGTCCACAATAAATGCTTGATTTGTTCGATAATGTCCGTTATTTATGTCCAATTAGCTACTTTGGTTAGCGCGTTTGGTAAACAATTCCAAAGTCACAAAGCGCGTCCACTATAACGTGACGAAATGTCCAAAAGTTCCGTAACAGTCAGTAGAAACATGTCAAACGATGTACTGAATCAATCTTTAGAATGTTGTTAACATACATCTTGAATAACGTTCCAACCGGAGAATTAGATTGACTTCAGATGAGCGGTGGTACGGAGGTCCTCCTCATGTGAACGCGCATGTGAAAGCATGGTCAGCTCGTGGCAGTGGTGACTAATTCCTGTCTTCTTCGGCCCCCCTTCACATTAGAGTCATCAGACAAAGTTCTATTGACTGTTGACATCTAGTGGAAGCCGTAGGAAGTGAAAACTCATCAATATCTCGCTGTAATTTCAATGAGAGCTTGGTTGAAAATCTGCCACCTCAGAAAAAATCCAAACAGGAAGTGGAACTTCTCAGGTTTTTCTCTGCCATATGAGTTCTGTTATGCTCACAGACATAATTCAAACAGTTTTAGAAACTTCAGAGTGTTTTCTATCCAATACGAATAATAATATGCATATATTAGCAACTGGGACTGAGGAGCAGGCAGTTTACTATGGGCACCTCTGTGCACCTTTCATCCAAGCTACTTAATACTGCCCCTGCAGCCATAAGAAGTTAACTACCTTGTTCAGGGGCAGAACGACAGATTTTTACCTTGTCAGCTCGGGGATTCAATCTTGCAACCTTACGGTTAACTAGTCCAACGCTCTAACCACCTGATTACATTGCACTCCACGAGGAGCCTGCCTGTAACGGGAATGCAGTAAGAAGCCATGGTAAGTTGCTAGCTAGCATTAAACTTATCTTATAAAAAACAATCAATCAATCATAATCAGATTTTTACCTTGTCAGCTCGGGGATTCAATCTTGCAACCTTACGGTTAACTAGTCCAACGCTCTAACCACCTGATTACATTGCACTCCACGAGGAGCCTGCCTGTAACGGAAATGCAGTAAGAAGCCATGGTAAGTTGCTAGCTAGCATTAAACTTATCTTATAAAAAACAATCAATCAATCAATCATAATCACTAGTTAACTACACATGATTGATGATATTACTAGTTTATCTAGCGTGTCCTGCGTTGCATATAATCGATGCGGTGGCATTCGCGGAAAAGTCGTTGCTCCAACGTGTACCTAACCATAAACATCAATGCCTTTCTTAAAATCAATACACAAGTATATATTTTTAAACCTGGATATTTACTTAATATTGCCTGCTAACATGAATTTCTTTTAACTAGGAAAAATGGTGTCACTTCTCTTGCAACAGAATTGCAACAGAGTTGCGAACTGTGTGAAGACTATTTCTTCCTAACAAAGACAGCCAACTTCGCCAAACGGGGGATGATTTAACAAAAGCGCATTTGCGAAAAAAGCACAATCGTTGCACGACTGTACCTAACCATAAACATCAATGCCTTTCTTAAAATCAATACACAGAAGTATATATTTTAAACCTGCATATTTAGCTAAAAGAAATCCAGGTTAGCAGGCAATATTAACCAGGTGAAATTGTGTCACTTCTCTTGCGTTCATTGCATGCAGAGTCAGGGTATATGCAACAGTTTGGGCCGCCTGGCTCGTTGCGAACTAATTTGCCAGAATTTTACGTAATTATGACATAACATTGAAGGTTGTGCAATGTAACAGGAATATTTACTTATGGATGCCACCCGTTAGATAAAATACGGAACGGTTCCGTATTTCACAGAAAGAATAAACGTTTTGTTTTCAAAATGATAGTTTCCGGATTTGACCATATTAATGATCTAAGGCTCGTATTTCTGTGTGTTATTATGTTATAATTAAGTCTATGATTTGATATTTGATAGAGCAGTCTGACTGAGCGGTG
The DNA here is from genome assembly GCF_016432855.1 of Salvelinus namaycush. Classification (NCBI taxonomy): domain Eukaryota; kingdom Metazoa; phylum Chordata; class Actinopteri; order Salmoniformes; family Salmonidae; genus Salvelinus; species Salvelinus namaycush. The sequence continues at coordinate 29,057,838 of NC_052316.1, read as the reverse complement.
GTAGGCACCAGCAGGCTCGTAAGCATTCATTCAAACAGCACTTTTGTGTGTTTGCCAGCAGCTCTTCGCTGTGCTTCAAGCATTGAGCTGTTTATGACTTCAAGCCTATCAACTTCTGAGATTAGGCTGGTGTGAAATGGCTAGCTAGTTAGCGGGGTGAGCGCTAATAGCGTTTCAAACGTCACTTGCTTTGAGACTTGGAGTAGTTGTTCCCCTTGCTCTGCATGGGTAACGCTGCTTCGAGGGTGGCTGTTGTCGATGTGTTCCTGGTTCGAGCCCAGGTAGGGGCGAGGAGAGGGACAGAATCTATACTGTTACACTGGCAATACTAAAGTGCCTATAAGAACAACCAATAGTCAAAGGTATATGAAATACAAATGGTATAAAGAGAAATAGTCCTATAATTCCTATAATAACTACAACCTAAAACTTCTTACCTGGGAATATTGAAGACTCATGTTAAAAGGAACCACCAGCTTTCATATGTTCTCATGTTCTGAGCAAGGAACTTAAACGTTAGCTTTTTTACATGGCACAAAACTTTGTTTTTGCATTATTTAAACCAAATTGAACATGTTTCATTATTTATTTGAGGCTAAATTGATTTTATTGATGTATTATATTAAGTTAAAATAAGTGTTAATTCAGTATTGTTGTAATTGTCATTATTACAAATACATTTTAAAAAATCAGCCGATTAATCGGTATCGGCTTTTTGGTCCTCCAATAATCGGTATCGGTATCAGCGTTGAAAAATCATAATCGGTCGACCTCTAGTTAACATGCATGAAACCAAGGTTTTACGGTTACAGAAGTCAACAAATCAAATCAAATACATTTTTATTTGTCACACACATGGTTAGCAGATGTTAATGCGAGTGTAGCAAAATGCTTGTGCTTCTAGTTCCGACAATGCAGTAATAACCAACGAGTAATCTAACCTAACAATTCCACAACTACTACCTTATACACACAAGTGTAAAGGGATAAAGAATATGTACATAAAGATATATGAATGAGTGATGGTACAGAACGGCATAGGCAAGATGCAGTAGATGATATAGAGTACAGTATATATATATATACATATGAGATGAGTAATGTAGGGTATGTAAACATTATATTAAGTGGCATTGTTAAAAGTGGCTAGTGATACATTTTTACATACATTTCCATCAATTCACATTATTAAAGTGGCTGGAGTTGAGTCAGTATGTTGGCAGCAGCCACTAAATGTTAGTGGTGGCTGTTTAACAGTCTGATGGCCTTGAGATAGAAACTGTTTTTCAGTCTCTCGGTCCCTGCTTTGATGCACCTGTACTGACCTCGCCTTCTGGATGATAGCGGGGTGAACAGGCAGTGGCTCGGGTGGTTGTTGTCCTTGATGATCTTTATGGCCTTCCTGTGACATCGGGTGGTGTAGGTATCCTGGAGGGCAGGTAGTTTGCTCCCGGTGATGCGTTGTGCAGACCTCACTACCCTCTGGAGAGCCTTACGGTTGTGGGCGGAGCAGTTGCCGTACCAGGCGGTGATACAGCCCGACAGGATGCTCTTGATTGTGCATCTGTAGAAGTTTATGAATGCTTTTGGTGACAAGCCGAATTTCTTCAGCCTCCTGAGGTTGAAGAGGCGCTGCTGCGCCTTCTTCACAACGCTGTCTGTGTGGGTGGACCAATTCAGTTTGTCCGTGATGTGTACGCCGAGGAACTTAAAACTTACTACCCTCTCCACTACTGTCCCGTCGATGTGGATAGGGGGGTGCTCCCTCTGCTGTTTCCTGAAGTCCACAATCATCTCCTTTGTTTTGTTGACGTTGAGTGTGAGGTTATTTTCCTGACACCACACTCCGAGGGCCCTCACCTCCTCCCTGTAGGCCGTCTCGTCGTTGTTGGTAATCAAGCCTACCACTGTAGTGTCGTCCGCAAACTTGATGATTGAGTTGGAGGCGTGCATGGCCACACAGTCGTGGGTGAACAGGGAGTACAGGAGAGGCCTCAGAACGCACCCTTGTGGGGCCCCAGTGTTGAGGATCAGTGGGGTGGAGATGTTGTTACCTACCCTCACCACCTGGGGGCGGCCCGTCAGGAAGTCCAGTACCCAGTTGCACAGGGCGGGGTCGAGACCCAGGGTCTCGAGCTTGATGACGAGTTTGGAGGGTACTATGGTGTTAAATGCTGAGCTGTAGTCGATGAACAGCATTCTCACATAGGTATTCCTCTTGTCCAGATGGGTTAGGGCAGTGTGCAGTGTGGTTGCGATTGCGTCGTCTGTGGACCTATTGGGTCGGTAAGCAAATTGGAGTGGGTCTAGGGTTTCAGGTAGGGTGGATGTGATATGGTCCTTGACTAGTCTCTCAAAGCACTTCATGATGACGGAAGTGAGTGCTACGGGGCGGTAGTCGTTTAGCTCAGTTACCTTAGCTTTCTTGGGAACAGGAACAATGGTGGCCCTCTTGAAGCATGTGGGAACAGCAGACTGGGATAAGGATTGATTGAATATGTCCGTAAACACACCAGCCAGCTGGTCTGCGCATGCTCTGAGGACGCGGCTGGGAATGCCGTCTGGGCCTGCAGCCTTGCGAGGGTTAACACGTTTAAATGTTTTACTCACCTCGGCTGCAGTGAAGGCTGCAGTGAAGGAGAGGCCGCAGGTTTTGGTAGTCGGGCCGTGTCAGTGGCACTGTATTGTCCTCAAAGCGAGCAAAAAAGTTATTTAGTCTGTCTGGGTGCAAGACATCCTGGTCCGCGGCGGGGCTGGTTTTCTTTTTGTAATCCGTGATTGACTGTAGACCCTGCCACATACCTCTTGTGTCTGAGCTGTTGAATTGCGACTCTACTTTGTCTCTATACTGGCACTTAGCTTGTTTGATTGCCTTGCGGAGGGAGTAGCTACACTGTTTGTATTCGAGCGCCTGGGGAATGAGAGTGCCTGGGGAATGGGAGTGGTGCTGGGGTTGCAGGGTTAACCTCTACATCACCAGAGGAACAGAGGAGGAGTAGGATAAGGGTGCGGCTAAAGGCTATATGAACTGGTCGTCTAGTGCGTTCGGAACAGAGTGTAAAAGGAGCAGATTTCTAGGCATAGAAGAATATATTCAAGGCATAATGTACAGACAAGGGTATGGTAGGATGTGAGTACAGTGGAGGTAAACCTAGGTATTGAGTGATGATGAGAGAGGTTTTGTTTCTAGAGGCACCAGTTAAGGTGAGGTCACCACATGTGTGGGGGGTGGAACAAAAGGGCTATCTCAGGCATATTGGGCAGGGCTGGGGGCTCTACAGTGAAATAAGACAATAATCACTAACCAAAACAGCAATAGACAAGGCATATTGACATTAGGGAGAGGCATGTGTAGCTGAGTGATCATAGGGTCCAATGAGTAGCAATAGATGAAAAGAAGAAGCCTGAAAAAAGGAGGAGAGATTACTAGACACAAACTCGGTTGACCATTTTATCTGTGGATTAATTGTCAGAGTAGAGTACCTTGTGCATTTCAGGTAAAATAACAACCCAATGTTTATATCCCAGGACAAATTTGCTAGCAACAGCAAGCTAGCTAGCTAAATTGCCATAATTGTTTAATGCTTTTGGACCTGTCCCCAAATTAATAGAATTGGTTTGTTTTGATATTTCACCCTGCGTGTCCTAATTGCGTCTGGTGTGGGTGGACAAAATCAACTTGCATGCAATGGCGCACGCGCGCATGCGGTGTGGTCAGCATATAACAAGGACGTTGTGTGGGAGTGGAAGAGACGTCTGCGGAGTCTGGGCTCAGGGTAGAAGTGTCTAAGCATAGATCTAGGATCACCTTATTACTGTGAACATTTTTACCACATCATTTCTTTGTATAGACCTGGCCATAAAATAAAGTGCTATCCACAACTCAATTGTGAATATGTAAACAGTACCATACACTGAGAGTACTCGATGTATGCTCTCTCTTTTTTGCAGTGTGTTTATATGTAGGCTACATACCAGATGGTGAAAAACACAAACTGGTAACATGTTCAAATAAGGCATAAACACAGACAGCTCAATGTATGCCCGGATTGCCAGGCTGTCTTTGAGAATATACATACTGTTATTAATATTGTATGTGCCTTGAACGATTCTGGGTTGTTCCACCTCAAAAAGCACAAGACAGAGGATTTCGACACCTTCAATCTCAGATTGTTTTGAAAATGTTTATGTTGTTAGAAACAGATAAGATTAGCAACATAATTTTTTGGAAATATAATTTGATCTCGAAAAATTAAGCTAATTGATTGCACCCAAATTGGCCATTTTAATTCATAGGATAGGGTTCATATAATATTAAATAAATATAGTACCTAAGATCCGAATTGGACCAAACTTTACACCTAATAGCAGGAACAGCACCATCTACTGATCACAACCTGGTAATATCAGGATGTAGAGGACATAAACCAAACAACTTCAATGACTAATTTCTCTGAACATGGGAAAAAAACATTACCAAATTCACTGAGAATACATTACATAGGATGAAGAAACAATACTCAGAGCCACAGCTCCATACTACTTGTCAGACATAGAGAACTGATACTGTATACTCGTTGAATTGCCATGGGGTGTGGGGGAGGTCTGTGGGTGGCTTTTGACAAGATCTTTGGATTCCTCATGTCTTACTCATTAGCTAGGTTTCCATCCAATTGGCGACAAATTTTCATGTGAGTATTCTAAAATCTGCATAAAAACAATATGCACATTTTCCCACCAGAGATGTTCCTATCACATTGACTTGTTGCAGATGAAAGGCTGTGCAAGATTACGTAGTAAAAATAACTTCTGTGGTTAAATTCCCATGTACCAAATAAAAATAAAAGTTAAATGGCATCGCATTTTCAACTCTACTAATGGTTTTGTCACAAAAAATGTTGCGTTGCGTTATATACACTGCTCAAAAAAATAAAGGGAACACTTAAACAACACAATGTAACTCCAAGTCAATCACACTTCTGTGAAATCAAACTGTCCACTTAGGAAGCAACACTGATTGACAATAAATTTAATTGTTAAATACATTAAACAAATGTGCAAGTGTCTGCTCAAACGGTCAGAAACAGACTCCATGAGGGTGGTATGAGGGCCCAACGTCCACAGGTGGGGGTTGTGCTTACAGCCCAACACCGTGCAGGACGTTTGGCATTTGCCAGAGAACACCAAGATTGGCAAATTCGCCACTGGCGCCCTGTGCTCTTCACAGATGAAAGCAGGTTCACACTGAGCACATGAGCACATGTGACAGACGTGACAGAGTCTGGAGACGCCGTGGAGAACGTTCTGCTGCCTGCAACATCCTCCAGCATGACCGGTTTGGCGGTGGGTCAGTCATGGTGTGGGGTGGCATTTCTTTGTGGGGCCGCACAGCCCTCCATGTGCTCGCCAGAGGTAGCCTGACTGCCATTAGGTACCGAGATGAGATCCTCAGAGCCCTTGTGAGACCATATGCTGACAGATGCACATTTGTGGCCTGCTGGAGGTCATTTTGCAGGGCTCTGGCAGTGCTCCTCCTTGCACAAAGGCGGAGGTAGCGGTCCTGCTGCTGGGTTGTTGCCCTCCTACGGCCTCCTCCACGTCTCCTGATGTACTGGCCTGTTTCCTGGTAGCGCCTCCATGCTCTGGACACTATGCTGACAGACACAGCCAACCTTCTTGCCACAGCTCTCATTGATGTGCCATCCTGGATGAGCTGCACTACCTGAGCCACTTGTGTGGGTTGTAGACTCCGTCTCATGCTACCACTAGAGTGAAAGCACTGCCAGCATTCAAAAGTGACCAACACATCAGCCAGGAAGCATAGGAACTGAGAAGTGGTCTGTGGTCACCACCTGCAGAATCACTCCTTTATTGGGGGTGTCTTGCTAATTGCCTATAATTTCCACCTTTTGTCTATTCCATTTGCACAACAGCATGTGAAATTTATTGTCAATCAGTGTTGCTTCCTAAGTGGACAGTTTGATTTCACAGAAGTGTGATTGACTTGGAGTTACATTGTGTTGTTTAAGTGTTCCCTTTATTTTTTTGAGCAGTGTAGAAAATGTGCCCAGTCTGATCTTGGCACGTGCGCTAGCCTACAGCTCACAGATACAATGCAGGTATAGGCTACTACATGATGAGATTATTATGGACAAAAGAGATAAATCATCTTTTATTTGTCAGCAGCCAAGCATCGATCATCATGTCACCAGAATAAGATCCTCAACATTTATTTGAATGGAGCATCAAGATAATCACCGTGCACTTTCACCACCCTGTGAAGTTCAACATAACTTATTTCATCTGTAGCCTAATAAACAGCATACTTTCTCAACAAGTCTTATTGGGAGGACCACACAATATGACATCGCCTGCCTCCAAATTTACTTTGATATGATGGTTATTATATCAATATTTGCGCATAAAAGCGTTTCCACCACCATTTCTCGCATAATTAATTGTATCGACACAAAAAGATCCCACCTTGTGTAGCGTATTTTGCACTGGCATGGAAATGTGAGAGTGTAAGTACCAGCATGTACAGATAGAGATCAATGTGTGCCATGGCCTTTAGAATAGCCACTGTATTGATATGTACATAACAAGTTCCCTAGTGGAGAGACTCACACACACAAACATACACACACACCACGGGATGAAAATGGTATGTGTGTGATGGGGTAGATCTAGAGGCTGGGGATGTGAAATGTCAACAGACCCTTTACACCACAGCATTCTGGAAGGCAATTTTATTGTCTTATTCTCTCTCTCTCTCTCTGTTTGCGTGTGTGTGTGTGCGTGTGTGAATCATCCTCAGGAAGGGGTTTCATGTAGGGGAAATAGGAGAGCAATGCCTGTATCCAGTGTTACAGATGGGCCTTTCTGCTTTATCACAACTCAGACACACAGTCAATGAGTCAGACACACACACACACAGAGACAGAGACAGAGACAGAGACAGAGACAGAGAGAGAGAGAGAGAGAGAGAGAAAACAAATAAGGAAAGGAACAAGTTTAACAAATCATACAGACCAGGAAGGAAGAAGAGGAATGAAGGACTGTATGACCTTATCTTCCAAGATAGCCCTACAAGTCTGCAAACGTATAACTTTGCTGTTGCATGCATTGTACTGAGGCATTACTTTTCTAATTCTATCTTGAACATTTTTCTGGTGTGTTCTGGAACTTTCCCCTAAGAGTTTCGATGCTACAGTGTGTGTCTCTCCCTGTCCATTGAAGTCTGTTTAATGCTTAATCTGCCATCTTAGAGGAACTCAGTGTAATTAGTCCCAATGAGGATCACCTTCCTTCCGGCCGCTAGACATACATGTCATACAGACAAGCTGCTAGCCCTGTTTGACCCGGCTATGACAAGGCTCTGGGAACTAACTCTCTCTGTCTCTCTCTCTCTCGCTCTGTATCTCTCACATATTGTTTTGTGTCACTGTTTTCCTCTCTTACTGTAGGGAAGAATGTATGCCAAGCAAAAACCATTCATTACAATGTTTAAGAAACCATATACCTACAGTGCATTCGGAAAGTATTCAGACCCCTTGACTTTTTCCACATTTTGTTACGTTACAGCCTTATTCTAAAATGTATTACGTTGTTTTTCCCCCTCATCAATCTATACACAATACCCCATAATGACATAGCAAAAACAGTTTTCAATATTTTTTTTGCAAATGTATAAAAATAAAAACAATGGAAATTGTTTACATAAGTATCCAGACCCTTTACTCAGTACTTTGTTGAAGCACCTTTGGCAGCGATTACAGCCTCAAGTCTTCTTGGGTATGACGCTACAAGCTTGGCACACCTGTATTTGGGGAGTTTCCCCCATTCTTCTCTGCAGATCCTCTCAAGCTCTGTCAGGTTGGATGGGGAGCGTCGCTGCACAGCTATTTTCAGGTGAGATGTTTGATCGGGTTGAAGTCTGAGCTCTGGCTGGGCCACTCAAGGACATCCAGAGACTTGTCCCTAAGCTGTGTGCTTAGGGTCGTTGTCGTGTTGGAAGGTGAACCTTCGCCCCAGTCTGAGGTCCTGAGAAATCTGGAGCAAGTTTTCATTAAGGATCTCTCTGTACTTTGCTCTGTTCATCTTTCCTTCGACCCTGACAAGTCTCCCAGTCCCTGCTGCTGAAAAACATCACCACACCATGATGCTGCCACCACCATGCTTCACCGTAGGGATGGTGCCAGGTTTCCTCCAGACGTGACCCTTGGTATTCAGGCAAAATAGTTCAATCTTGGTTTCATCAGACCAGAGAGTCTTGTTTCTCATAGTCAGAGTCTTTTGGGTGCCTTTTGGCAAACTCTAAGCGGGCTGTCATATGCCTTTTACTGAGGAGTGGCTTCTGTCTGGCCACTCTACTATAAAGACCTGATTGGTGGAGTGCTGCAGAGATGGTTGTCCTTCTGGATTGTTTGTATCCTGTATATTTGACTGTGATATGGGGTTGTCTCACCCATCTTAAGATGAATAAACTAACTGTAAGTCGCTCTGGATAAGAGCGTCTGCTAAACGACTAAAACGTGAAATGTAAATGTTTTACTTATCTCATATTTGTCACGCCCTGACCATAGATTGCTTTGTATGTTTCTATTTTTTGTTTGGTCAGGGTGTGATGTGGGTGGGCATTCTATGTTTATATGTCTATGTTGTCTATTTCTTTGTGTTTGGCCATGTGTGGTTCTCAATCAGAGGCAGCTGTCTATCGTTGTCTCTGATTGAGAACCATATTTAGGTAGCCTGTTTTCCCACTTTGAGTTGTGGGTGATTATTTTCTGTTTAGTGTTTTTCGTCACCTTACAGGACTGTTCGTTTGTCGTTCTTGTTGTTTTGTTCAGTGTTCGGTTGTTTTATAAAAATAATGAACACTTACCACACTGCACCTTGGTCCTCCTCTCCTTCTCCCGACGACGAACGTTACAATATTACTGTATTTAATTATAATTTATATTGATGTCACAAATGTATAATTGTTAAATTTGATAAAAAATATAGTTGTTTGTTTCATTTGACTGTGTCAAACCTAGCACTACTACTTATTTATCAGAGAGTTAGGTGGATATATAGCATTTTGCAAGAAAACATGATTATTTTCCTCTGAAATTAAACCATCAAGTGATAGATTTTAAACAAATAGACAAAACAAATACAAATAGAACAAATAGTTCATCATTGTACTGTAACGTCTGCTTCCAGCTCTCACTCTCAAACACATAGATCCCCTGAACGCAGCTCACTCTCCAGATCCCAATCACCTGAATTCTGATCACCTGTTCACACACCTGTATGTCATTATCACACACTATTTAGTTCAGTTCTTTGCACCCCATTATTGTGAGGTATTGTTTGTTTTGTGACACTCTTCTATTCGGAGCGCTGTTTTCCCCCGTAATTTACTCCTCCCGTGTATGATAGCTTTTGCCTGCCTCACTAACGACGCCTTTTGCCTATTCCCTGCCTGTACCTTAGCCTATCGGATTTCCTGTTGTCTCAACCTAATCCATGATCTCCCGGACGACGTTTCTAACCTTTTCCCTGCCTGTACTGTTGCCTTTTTGGACCCCCTGTGTATGACCTTCTGCCAGCCCCTGGACCCAACTACCTGCCTCCTCCTGTGGTCATTTACAAGTTAACACCTGCTGCGCCCTGCGCTTGAAACCAGCTCTCTGTCTGATTAGATAGTGAAAAAACACAGCAATCGCTTTCATAATTTCTTTAAACAATAAAAATGTATTTAGAATAAAAAAGCTTCACATGTTGGTGCTTATAGGTCCTTTTACATGGAAATGGCCTGTGACCAAAGTGAAGTACTCTTTTGGTACTCTTTTGTATTCTTACAATACTCTAGAACAGTGGTTCCCAAACTTTTTATAGCCCCGTACCCCTTCAAACATTCAACCTCCAGCTGCGTACCCCCTCTAGCACCAGGGTCAGCGCACTCTCGAATATTGTTTTTTGCCATCATTGTAAGCCTGCCACACACAATACGATACATTTATTAAACATAAGAATGAGTGTGAGTTTGTCACAACCCGGCTCGTGGGAAGTGACAAAGAGCTCTTATAGGACCAGGGCACAAATAATAATATTATAATAATCAATAATTTTGCTCTTTATTTAACCTTCTTACATGTAAAACCTTATTTGTTCATCAAATTGTGAATAACTCCCCACAGGTTAATGAGAAAGGTGTGCTTGAAACGATGCACATAACTCTGCAATGTTGGGTTGTATTGGAGAGTCTCTTAAATCATTTTCCACACACAGTCTGTACCTGTATTTAGTTTTCATGCTAGTGAGGGCCGAGAATCCACTCTCACATAGGTACGTGGTTGCAAAGGGCATCAGTGTCTTAACAGCGCAATTTGCCACGGCAGGATACTCTGAGCGCAGCACAATCCACAAATCTGCCAGTGGCTTCTGAATAAATTAATTTTTCACAGAACCACTTGTTGCAATTTTGATGAGGCTCTCTAGTTCAGATATTGGTAAGTGGACTGGAGGCAGGGCATGAAAGGGATAACAAATCCAGTTGTTTGTGTCGTCCGTTTCGGGAAAGGAACTGCGTAGTTGCGCACCCAGCTCACTCAGGTGCTTCGCTATATCACATTTGACATTGTCCATAAGCTTGAGTTCATTTGCACACAAAAAATCATACGATGATGGAAAGACCTGTGTGTTGTCCTTGTTAATGCAGACAGAAAAGCGCTCCAACTTCTTAATTATAGCCTCAATTTTGTCCCGCACACACATTGAATATAGTTGCGGAGAGTCCCTGTAATCCTAGATTCAGATCATTCAGGCGAGAAAAAACATCACCCAGATAGGCCAGTCGTGTGAGAAACTAGCCATCATGCAAACGGTCAGACAAGTGAAAATTAAGAAAATGTTAAGCTCGTCTCTCAATTAAAAAAAATATGTGTCAATACTTTGCCTCTTGATAACCAGCGCACTTCTGTATGGTCGCTTCCCATATCATTGCATAGTGCAGAAAATACACGAGAGTTCAGGGGCCTTGCTTTAACAAAGTTAACCATTTTCACTGTAGTGTCCAAAACGTGTTTCAAGCTGTCAGGCATTCCCTTGGCAGCAAGAGCCTCTCGGTGGATGCTGCAGTGTACCCAAGTGGTGTCGGGAGCAACTGCTTGCACGTGCGTTACCACTCCGCTCTGTCTCCCTGTCATAGCTTTTGCGCCATCAGTACAGATACCAGCTTGTGCAGCAGCTACGTTTGGCTACATACAAGGCAGTTAGTGGAATTCCCGCGAGAGAGTAACGGTTTATGTGATTGGTTGTTAATTATTTGACTAGGCTACCTGTATATGACATTGTGTTGTTATTTCGCTGAACACTAGATGGTTGTAACGGCAGCCTTCCCTCTCTTCACTAGAAGAGAGAGTGTAGCAGGGATCGGACCAACACGCAGCGTAGCCAGTGCTCAACATGTTTAATTAAACGAAACAGTGAACACTTACAATGATACAAAATAACAAAAAGTGGCAAACCGATACAGTCCTAGCTGGTGCAGACAAAACACAAAGACAGGAAACAACCACCCACAATCCCCAACACAAAACAAGCCACCTATATATGATTCTCAATCAGGGACAACGATTGACAGCTGCCTCTGATTGAGAACCATATTAGGCTGGACACAGAAACAGACGAACTAGACACACAACATAGAATTCCCACCCAGCTCACGTCCTGACCAACACTAAACAAGCAAAACACATAAGAACTCTGGTCAGGATGTTACAATGGTTTAATTTTATTTTTGGCAGTGAAACGAGGCTACTCGGGCGAGAAAGAAACCTCACCCAAATGTATAGCCCCGTTGGAAAATATAAATGGACTGCTTGAAAATGTGAAGAAAAAATATGTTAAAAAAAACATCAATATATATTTTTTGAAATGTGAATCACATTTTTATTTAGCATACCCCCGACGGCAATCGCGCAACCCCAGTTTGGGAATACCTGCTCTAAAACATTGTCAACTATTTAACCTCTATGTCTCCACTTCTACCATACCGCAGTATACCGTTAGTCAAGGACCATTATTTCTCTAATCCATAATAGGAAGGGTTTAACGAGGCAGCTCACACAATGGTGTGAAACTGGCACCAATACCAAAATACATAAAACATTTTTAGTTAAATGTCAAAGTGCCCTCCCCCTTATTCCTTTATTTCCCTTCCCTTTTTCATTCCCTACTCCCCTTCCCCATTGTTCATGCAGTAATGGATCATGGGTTGGCAGTAGCAGTAGAGTACTGGACAGCAGAAGTAAAGCCCTCGATTATAGTGGTTTTTGAAAGAGGGAGGGTGTATGTGTGTGCATTCGATCATTGTGGTGTTGGGTGTAGGGAGGCAGAAGCCTATCGTATTGCTCCGCTAGTAATATGGCCTTCCCATTAGATTGTGATTGTTCTCTAATAGAATAGGATGAGCCTGTGACCGGTGGCTCCATGGCACTCCATAGCATGATTCATTCCCTCATCTCTCTCTGCTTGTCATACGCTATCCGCTCCGATAACACTGTTTATATACATAATTATTCACACTTTCACTGGTGACACTGAGAATGCCAATCACTTCTCCACTAACCAGAGCCACGACTTTCTCTCTGATTGGATATGTCCGAGGAATAAGAATCAGGAGGGAAGTGGGCTGGCAGTCATATTGGATACACTATTTAGACAGTTGAATGAACTTGTTCTCTTCTCTCCAGAGTGAACCATTGCTCATGTCCCTCATAGATACTCCAATGCTTCTCAGTGTTAACTTCTTATGGCTGCAGCCCGACACCGGTACACTTATGACAACAGCCAGCTCAAAGTGCAGGGCGCGAAATTCAAAAGATATTTTTTTTAAATATTTAACTTTCACACATTAACAAGTCCAATACAGCATATGAAAGGTACACATCTTGTGAATCCAGCCAACATGTCCGATTTTTAAAATGTTTTACAGGGAAGACACAATATGTAAATCTATTAGCTAACCACGTTAGCAAAAGACACCACTTTTTTTACTCCACCAGTTTTTTACTCCATCAGTAGCTATCACAAATTCGTCCAAATAAAGATATAAATAGCCACTAACCAAGAAACAACTTCATCAGATGACAGTCTGATAACATATTTATTGTATAGCATATGTTTTGTTAGAAAAATGTGCCTATTTCAGGTATAAATCATAGTTTACATTGCAGCTACAATCAGAAATTGCACCGAAAGCAGACAGAATAATTACAGACACCAACGCCAAATAACTAAATACTCATCATAAAACATTTCTGAAAAATACATAGTGTACAGCAATTGAAAGACAGGCATCTTGTGATTCCAGACAATATTTCCGATTTATCAAGTGTTTTACAGCGAAAACACAATAGAGCGTTATATTAGCTTACCACAATAGCCAAAAACACAAGCAATTTCCCAGTAGCAAAAGTTAGCGATCGTAACAAACAAGCAAAAGATATATAATTTTTGACTAACCTTGATTTTCTTCATCAGATGACAGTCCTATAACATCAGGTTATACATACACTTATGTTTTGTTCGAAAATGTGCATATTTAGAGCTGAAATCAGTGGTTACACATTGTGCTAACTTAGCTACTTTTTCCACAACGTCTAAACAGCAACGATATTTTTCTGACACGTTTTCTGACACACATATTCTGACCAAATAGCTATTCATAAACATAAGTAAAAAATACATGTTGTATAGGAAATGATAGATCCATTAGTTCTTAATGAAATCGCAGTGTTAGAATTCTAAAAAATAACTTCATTACGACATCCAGCTTCGGTATAGCTGAGTACCCCAAAGTTGGGCGCCCACGACTAATTCACATGCACGACAGATATATGAATTAGCATCATAAAATGTTTCTTACTTTTGGTGATCTTCCATCAGAATGTTGTAGAAGGTGTCCTTTGTCAAGAACAGTCGTTGTTTGGATTTAGAACGTTCATTTTCCCTCTCGATTTAGCACGCGCACTTGCCAAGTGGCACAAAGCTCTCCAAGTCAACAAACGGAAGAGAACGGAACACGGCAAAACTCCCGAAAAATGTTCAATAATCTGATGAAACTATATTGAAAAAACATACTTTACGATGATATGGTCACATGTATCAAATAAAATCATAGCCGGAGATATTAGTCGTCCATAACGACAGCTAAACAGAAGGCAAATCCATGTCCCCTTTCGCGCGCTCCAGAAAACAGAAAATGGACGGTCACGTCATACAAAGAGCTTTTATTCCACCTCAGACCAAGATAAACACAACATTTCTTCTCTCACCGCCTCTTGACATCCAGGGGAAGGTGTATGAAGTGCACGTAGACTCTTACGTATCATGCCCATGTATAGGCAGGAAGTAGAACAGAGCATCGATTTCAGACTTTCCACTTCCTGGTCAGGAAATGTGCTGCAGAATGAGTTCTGTTTCACTCAGAGAAATAATTCAAACGGTTTTAGAAACTAGATAGTGTTTTCTATCCAATAGTAATAATAATATGCATATTGTACGAGCAAGAATTGAGTACGAGGCCGTTTGAAATGGGCACCTTTTATCTGGCTACTCAATACTCCCCCTGCAGCCCAAACAGGTTAACTGGTTTTAAAATGTTTACCTGGCTGGCCCACAATATACACCAGTATACAAAGCATGTGGACACCCCTTCAAATGAGTGTCTTGGCTATTTCAGCCACACCCGTTGCTGACAGGTAGATAAAATCGAGCACACTTTCAACGTGGCACCGTCATAGGATGCCACCTTTCCAACAAGTCAGTTTGTCAAATTTCTGTCCTGCTAGAGCTTCCCCGGTCAACTGTAAGTGTTATTGTGAAGTGTAAATGTCTAAGAGCAACAACGGCTCAGCCTCGAAGTGGTAGGCCACACAAGCTCACAGAACAGGACCGCCGAGTGCTGAAGTCTGTCCTTGGTTGCAACACTCACTACCAATTTCCAAACTGTCTCTGGAAGCAACGTCAGCACAAGAACTGTTTGTCGGGAGCTTCATGAAATGGGCTTCCATGGCCGAGCAGCCGCACACGAGCCTAAGATCACCATGCGCACTGCCAAGCGTGGGCTGGAGTGGTGTAAAGCTCGCCACCATTGGGCTCTGAAGCAGTGGAAAGCGTTCTCTGGAGTGATGAATAACTCTTCACCATCTGGAAGTCCGACGGACGAATCTGGGTTTGGCGGATGCCAGGAGAAAGCTACCTGCCCAAATGTATAGTGCTAACTGTAAAGTTCGGTGGAGGTTGAATAATGGTCTGGAGCTTTTATTCATGGTTCGGGCTAAGCCCCTTAGTTTCAGTGAAGGGAAATCTTAACGCTACGGCATGCAATGACATTCTAGACGATTCTGTGCTTCCAACTTTGTGGGGAAGGCCCTTTCCTGTTTCAGCATGACATTGCCCCCGTGCACAAAGCGAGGTCCATAGAAAATGGTTTGTTGAGATGTGGAAGAACTTGATTGGCCTGCATAGAGCCCTGACCTCAACCCCATCGAACACCTTTGGGATGAATTGGAACGCAGACTGCGTTCCGACTTTACTAATGCTCTTGTTTCTGAATGGAAGCAAGTCCCCGCAGCAATGTTCCAAAATCTAGTGGAAAGCCTTCCCAGAAGAGTGGAGGCTGTTATAGCAGCAAAAGGGGACCAACTCCATAAGAATGCCCATGATTTTGGAATGAGATGTTTGAAGAGCAGGTGTCCACATACTTGTAGTGTACTTTTGCCTGCCTCATAGCCAATTCTGTTTAGAGCTTGGGCAGTAGACTGATGTTGCCACTACACACTGATGTAAGGTCAGTTTTGAGTTAACGCTCCATAATAGTTTTGGGTAAGCTGATCCTAAATCTCTACAGACGACCAACAGCTACCCAAAACTAAGTCAGCCAGTTTGAAACCATGTATCTTGGGCCTCTATACTAAAGATCAATTAATCTAGTATTTTTGGTCTGGCTTCCTCTGCTCCTGCGTGCCTGCCAGGTCTTTGAACCTCTCCTTTCAGAGGATTACTACTGGATAATTATTTCACAGCAGAGCCAGTCAGTGGAGGGAAGTTACTAGCTCAGATAGAAGTGTAATCTATCATGTCTCTTCAGAATTAGGGCCTCAATGGAATGCCTGCTTTCATCCTATTACACAGACTCAGAATCAATGCTTTCAGAATCCCCAGGCCATTGATACAGCTAGAACTACATGACAAGCTACCAAGTTCATCCAAAGATCCCCAATATTCCAGTTACAGTCTACAGTCATAACTATGAAGTGGATGCACATTTGTTCAACATGGGTTGAAGTAGGATCTGGCTGACACTTAGTTAAAAGCACTATGGACAATTCCACAGTAACAGAGTGATGCTGAGACTCACTTGACCAATTATTGCAAACCATACCATTGTATGCACAATGACTACTTCTAAGAATTTCATAAAAAAAATAATTTTATTATTAATTATTATTATTATTATTTACTTGAAGAAAGTTTGCTAACAGAATGACGGTTTGCTGTTTGTGGCATCATTCTGTTACCAAACTTTGCATTTGAACTGTTCTTCAAGGAAATGTGTTATAAAGTTTTCGGTGGAAATTCTTAAAAGTAGTCCTTGTGCATAGAGTTGTGTGGTTTGTTTGATTTTGCAATCATTGGTTTTTCTTTGTGACAAATTTTAGTCTCAGCATCGCTCTGTTACCATAGAATTGCCCCTATGTAAACACAACTTATAGCCTATTAATCTTCATCGTCAATATCCTTTTGTCCAGCATTTCCCTCTGTTATGAAGTGTATAATGACAGCATTGTGACCAGTGTTGTTGTTGTTGTGTAATACAGTCAGCTCATTTGATATTGCGTTCCGTTGTGGTCTGCCAGCCGATATGTCTCAGCTGAGATTTGACCTAGTGTGATCTCTGTCTTAAGTGTTATCACTGATGGTCTGGGTAATGGCAGGGCTGGGCTATAACATGTCAAGTCAAGCTCTCCAAATAATTCACCATCAACCCATTTAGAGTGTTATAATTGGATGATGATTACAGTGTTTAATCATGCTCTGTGCCCAGCAAAACACTGGCTGTTTAAACCCAGCTCTGTGGTCATAGCACACAATGGCTGCAGTTAACAGAAGCATATCTGAGCTGGCTCAGTCACTATGTGATCTGGGATGTCAGGAGTAGTGTTTGAAGGTGTTGATAAAGCCCATAGCCAGACTCATCCTTCTGAAGTGATGGTACGTCAGCGTGAATCAGTGACGAATGTACAGACAGTCTCTCTCTCTCTCTCTCTCTCTCTCTCTCTCTCTCTCTCTCTCTCTCTCTCTCTCTCTCTCTCTCTCTCTCTCTCTCTCTCTCTCATCCTTTTTCCATTGATCATGCTTGAGATGTTTCTACAACTTGATTGGAGTCCACCTGTGGTAAATTAAATTGATTGGACATGATTTGGAAAGGCGACCAGCCAAGACTAAGCAGGAGTGGCTTCGGGACAAGTCTCTGAATGTCCTTGAGTTTCCCCGTCAGAGCCCGGACTTGAACCCAATCGAACATCTCTGGAGAGACCTGAAAATAGCTGTGCAGCGTCGCTCTCAATCCAACCTGACAGCTTGAGAGGATCTACAGAGAGGAATGGGAGAAACTCCCCAAATACAGGTGTGCCAAGCTTTTTGCTGTAATCGCTGCCAAAGGTGCTTCAACAAAGTACTCAGTAAAAGGTTTGAATACGTTTCCGTTTTTTATTTTTAATACATTTGGAAAATTGTCTAAAAACTTGTTTTTGCTTCGTCATTATGGGTTATTGTGTGTCGATTGATGAGGGGGGAAAAAACAATTTAATACATTTTAGAATGCTTACTTACGAGCCCCTAACTAACAATGCTGTTTAAAAAAAATACGAATAAGAATAAGAAATAAAAGTAACAAGTAATTAAAGAGCAGCAGTAGAATAACAATAGAGAGACTATATACAGGGGGTACCGGTACAGAGTCAATGTGCGGGGGCACAGGTTAGTTTGCTTTGAACCCCCCCCCCCCCCCCATGGCTGTGGTAAAAGAGGAACACCCAGGTCTGAGTGGCTTCCCAGACACCAGCTACAGTGCATTCTGAAAGTTATCAGACCTCTTGACACTTTCTACATGTTGTTACATTACAGCCTTATTGTAGTAGACCTTACCGTGAAATGCTTACTTATAAGCCCTTAACCAACAATTCAGTTCAAGAAATAGAGTTAAGAAAATATTTACAAAATAAACTGAAGTAGAAAAAAAAAAAGTAACACAATAAAATAACAATAATGAGGCTAATACAGGGGTTACTGGTGGCGAGTCAGTATGCGGAGGTACAGGTTATTCGAGGTAATTTGTACATGTAGGTAGGGTGAAGTAGAGTTGTTATATGTGGAATGAGTATGTGTGCTGCATATAAAGCACTCAGACATGATATCAGTGTGGTGTATGTTGAGTAGTCTATGTTATTCTTGAGATGTGTGCCCCATATTTTTGTTTCCAGTTGGCCGTTATATATCCCATAAGGGCTATGTGCCTTGTTCCCTGCTTGGAGATGAGTGTGGATCAGAGGTAAATTACTTTCATTCCCCAAAGAGGCACAGTTGTATTCTTTTGACTCATCGAGCATGTGATACACTTCTTGATCATGTTAGTTGAAGCAGATATCATTATTGATACACCTAGAAATAACTGCCGGCCTCCCTAGTGGCGCAGTGGTCAGTGCTAGCTGTGCCACTAGAGATTCTGGGTTCGAGTCCAGGCTCTGTCGCAGCCGGCCGTGACCGGGAGACCCATGGGGCGGCACACAATTGGCCCAGCGTCGTCCGGGTTAGGGGTGGGTCTGGCCGGCAGGGATGTCCTTGTCCCATCATGCACTAGCAACTCCTGTGGCGAGCCGGGCTCAGTGCACTCTGACACGGTCGCCAGGTGCACAGTGTTTCCTCCGACACATTGGTGCGGCTGGCTTCCGGGTTAAGTGGGCATGGTGTGTCAAGAAGCAGTGCGGCTTGGTTGGGTTGTGTTTCGGGGGATGCACGGCTCTCGACTTTCGCCTCTCCCGAGTCCGTACGGGAGTTGCAGCGATGAGACAAGAATGTAACTACCAATTGGATACCACGAAATTGGGGAGAAAACAGGGTTAAGAAATAAAGAAATAACTGTCTCTGAAATCAATCAAAACTAGTTTGCCTCGCATGTTTATCAAGCCAGAGGGGCGGTTAGCTAGAAGAACATACGCTGTTTTCATTGGAAATTACAATGAGATGTGATTGTGTTTGACTGGACAGTGAATATGGTTGGATAATTTGTCTTTCCACACCAGGAGAATGGACCTGGGGAAGTGACAGGTGAGGTTTGAATATTTGCATAAGAGAAGGGGTCCTGTTTCTTGTGTACAGAGATTAATTCTTTAAAGATGCATTATGCAGAAATAGCTCCACCATTTCCTGGTTGCAAAAATTCGAATAGTTCGCCTAATTTCTGTTTATGTGAAAAAACAAGCAACTAAAGTGTAGAGAATCATTGTACCTGTAACGTCTGCTTCCAACTAACACCCTCAAACACGTAGATCCCCTGAACGTAGCTCACTTTCCAGCCCACTTTCCAGCTCACAGTCTCAAACAACTAGATCCCCTGAACGCAGCTCACTCTCCAGATCCCAATCACCTGAATTCTAATCACCTGTTCACACACCTGTATGTCATTATCACACACTATTTAGTTCAGTTCTTTTCACCCCATCACTGTGAGGTATTGTTTGTTTTGTGACATGTCTTTCGGGGCGCTGGTTTTCCCATGAGTTACTCCTCCTGTGTATGATAGTTTTTGCCTGCCTCACTAACAATGCCTATTCCCTGCCTGTACTGTTGCCCTTTTGGACCCCCTGTGTATGACCTTCTGCCTGCCCCTGGACCCAGCTACCTGCCTCCTCCTGTGGTCCTTTTCAATTAACACCTGCTGCGCCCTGCGCTTGAAACCAGCTCTCTGTCTCCCCTCGTGTTTATTACAGAATACCTCAGCAAAAACGACAGATGGATTCAGCGGCGCTGCAGCTACGTCTGGCCCAACAGGAGGAACTAATCAATGAACTCTGTGACCTCCTTCGCCAGTCCATTCCTGCTTCACCGATATCAGGTGCCACAGTCTCCTCTCGTTCATCTCCCCCATATCCATGCCTAATATATACAACGGCTCCCCAGGGAAATGTCAAAGATTTCTCATGCAGTGTAACCTGTACATAGACCATCACCCCACTGACTTCACCTCTGACAAAGACAGGGTGGACTTTGTCATCTCCCTACTCACAGGCAAAGCTCTGGATTGGGTCCCAGCCCTGTGGGCCGCTCAAAGTTCTGATCTGTCCTCTGAATCACGTTTCCACGCCCTCTTCAAGGAGGTGTTCAACCATTCAGTTTCAGGTCGTCACACCAGGGACCTGTTATGTGAGCTGCGACAGGGCTACCGCTCCACCACTGTGTATGCCCTTGAGTGCCGTACCATGGCTGCCGGCAGTGGATGGAGTGAATCAGCTCTCCTTAGTCTACCGGAGGGGGCTTAATCGGGAGTTACAGACCGAACTGGCCCGCAGAGGAGATTAAACAGACCTAAACCAATACATCTGGATGTCCATATCCATTGGCAACCTACTGGTGGACCGCAGACCTATACAGTCGCCCATGGCCTGCGAGTCTTCCGCGCCCTTCTCTTGTCCACCGCGGTCCAATAGCCCCATGAGAGGTTAGAGGTTACGTGAGAACCTGTACCTATATTGTGGAGAGTAACCACCTACTCAAACCCTCCACTTCCGCCCGGGTAAGCACCTCTACGTTTTTGAACTTTACCAAAAGGCAGTTTGGTAAAAAAAAAAAAGGCAGCTAATGGGGTCACTCAGTTTGTGGAGGGACTAATGGACTCCGGGGCTGCATAAAATTTCATTGAACAATTGGCAGAACAGTTAAAGGTAAAATTAATCCCTGTTAATCCTCCCTTTAGGATTAATGCGCTGGACGGACAACCTCTCGGAACTGGTCTTGTGACTCGCATGACTGAAAGTATCACCCTTCAGATTGGCCTCCTTCATGCTGAGGTCATTCAGTTAATGGTGTTGTCTTCACCTAAAGAACCCCTCATCCTCGGTGGCTAGGAAAAACTCCCTAGAAAAGCCAGAACCTAGGAAGAAACCTAGAGAGGAACCAGGCGTTGAGGGGTGGCCAGTCCTCTTCTGGCTGTGCCGGGTGGAGATTATAACAGAACATGGCCAAGATGTTCAAATGTTCATGGATGACCAGCAGGGTCAACTAATAATAATCACAGTGGTCGAGGGTGCAACAGGTCAGCACCAGTAAATGTCAGTTGGCTTTTCATTGCCGATCATTCAGAGTATCTCTACTGCTCCTGCGGTCTCTAGAGAGTTGAAAACAGCAGGTCTGGGACAGGTAGCACGTCCGATGAACAGGTCAGGGTTCCATAGCCGCAGGCAGAACAGTTGAAACTGGAGCAGCAGCACGGCCAGGTGGATTGGGGACAGCAAGGAGTCATCAGGCCAGGTAGTCCTGAGGCATGGTCCTAGGGCTCATGTCCTCCGAGAGAAAGAGAATTAGAAAGCATACTTAAATTCACACCGGATAAGACAGGAGAAATACTCCAGATATAACAGACTGATCCTAGCCCCCCGACACATAAACTACTGCAGCATAAATACTGGCTGAGACAGGAGGGGTCGGGAGACACTGTGGCCCCATCCGACGATACCCCCGGACAGGGCCAAACAGGAAGGATATAACCCCACCCACTTTGCCAAAGCACAGCCCCCCACACCACTAGAGGAATATCTTCAAACACCAACTTACCATCCTGAGACAAGGCCGAGTATAGCCCACAAAGATCTCCACCATGGCACAACCCAAGGGGGGGCACCAACCCGGACAGGAAGATCACGTCAGTGACTCGACTCACTCAAGTGACGCACCCCTCCCAGGGACGGCATGGAAGAGTACCAGTAAGCCAGTGACTCAGCCCCTGTA
This sequence comes from Salvelinus namaycush, assembly GCF_016432855.1. Taxonomy (NCBI): domain Eukaryota; kingdom Metazoa; phylum Chordata; class Actinopteri; order Salmoniformes; family Salmonidae; genus Salvelinus; species Salvelinus namaycush. The sequence goes on along the minus strand of NC_052316.1, from coordinate 29,035,779 downwards.
ATAGGGTTAGAGGCAGAGAATCCCAATGGAGAGAGGGGAACTGGCCAGGCAGAGACAGCAAGGGCGGTTCGTTGCTCCAGTGCCTTTCCGTTCACCTTCACAGTCCTGGGCCAGACTACACTCAATCATAGGATCTACAGAAGACATGAGTCTTCAATAAAGACTTAAAGGTTGAGACCGAGTCTGTGTCTCTCACATGGGTAGGCAGACCATTCCATACAAATGGAGCTCTATAGGAGAAAGCCCTGCCTCTCTTTATTCATGGCTGTGTTCTTAGGCAAAATTGTGAGTGAGCCCACTCCCTTGGCTGAGAAGCAACCCCACACAAGAATGGTCTCAGGATGCTTTACTGTTGGCATGACACATGACTGATGGTAGCGCTCACCTTGTCTTCTCCGGACAAGTTTTCTTCCGGATGCCCCAAACAATCGGAAAGGGATTCATCAGGGAAAATGACTTTACCCCAGTCCTCAGCAGTCCAATCCCTGTACCTTTTGCAGAATATCAGTCTGTCCCTGATGTTTTTCCTGGAGACAAGAGGCTTCTTTGCTGCCCTTCTTGACACCAGGTCATCCTCCAAAAGTCTTCGCCTCACTGTGCACTCACACCTGCCTGCTGCCATTCCTGAGCAAGCTCTGTACTGGTGGTGCCCCGATCCCGCAGCTGAATCAACTTTAGGAGATGGTCCTGGCACTTGCTGGACTTTCTTGGGCGCCCTGAAGGCTTCTTCACAACAATTGAACCGCTCTCCTTGAAGTTCTCGATGATCCGATAAATGGTTGATTTAGGTGCAATCTTACTGGCAGCAATATCCTTGCCTGTGAAGCCCTTTTTGTGCAAAGCAATGATGATGGCACGTGTTTCCTTGCAGGTAACCATGGTTAACAGAGGAAGCACAATGATTCCACGCACCACCCTCCTTTTGAAGCTTACAGTCTGTTATTCGAACTCAATCAGCATGACAGAGTGATCTCCAACCTTGTCCTCGTCAACTCTCACACCTGTGTTAACGAGAGAATCACTGACATGATGTCAGCTGGTCCTTTTGTGGCAGGGCTGAAATGCGGTGGAAATGTTTTTGGGGGATTCAGTTAATTTGCATGACCAAGAGGGACTTTGCAATTCATCTGATCACTCTTCATAACATTCTGGAGTATATGCAAATTGCCATCATACAAACTGAGGCAGCAAACTTTGTGAAAATTTATATTTGTGTCATTCTCAAACCTTTTGGCCACGACTGTAGAGCATTGCAGTAGTCTAATGACTAAAGCATGGATACATTTTTCTGCATCATTTTTGGACAGAAAGTTTCTGATTTTTGCAATGTTACGTAGATGGAAAAAAGCTGTCCTTGAAACAGTCTTGATATGTTCATCAAAAGAGAGATCAGGGTCCAGAGTAACGCCGAGGTCCTTCAGTTTTATTTGAGACGACTGTTCAACCATAAAGATGAATTGTCAGATTCAACAGAAGATCTCTTTGTTTCTTGGGACCTAGAACAAGCATCTCTGTTTTGTCCGAGTTTAAAAGTAGAACATTTGCAGACATCCACGTCCTTATGTCTGAAACACAGGCTTCCAGGGAGGGCAATTTTGGGGCTTCACCATGTTTCATCGAATTGTACAGTTGTGTGTCATCCGCATAGCAGTGAAAGTTAACATTTATGTTTCAGAATGACATCACCAAGAGTAAAATATATAGTGAAAACAATAGTGGTCCTAAATTGGAACCTTGAGGAACACTGAAATTTACAGTTGATTTGTCAGAGGACAAACCATCCACAGAGACAAACTGATATATTTCCGACAGATAATTTCTAAACCAGGCCAGAACTTGTCCGTGTAGACCAATTTGGGTTTCCAATCTCTCCAAAAGAATGTGGTGATCGATGGTATCAAAAGCAACACTAAGGTCTAGGAGCACGAGGACAGATGCAGAGCTTCGGTCTGACGCCATTAAAAGGTAATTTACCACCTTCACAAGTGCAGTCTCAATGCTATGATGGGGTCTAAAACCAGACTGAAGCGTTTCGTATACATTGTTTGTCTTCAGGAAGGCAGTGAGTTGCTGCACAAAAGCTTTTTTTTTGTTGAGAGGAATGGGAGATTCGATATAGGCCGATAGTTTTTTCTATTTTCTGGGTCAAGGTTTGTCTTTTTCAAGAGAGGCTTTATTACTGCCACTTTAAGTTAGTTTGGTACACATCCGGTGGATAGAGAGCCGTTTATTATGTTCAACATAGGAGGGCCAAGCACAGGAAGCAGCTCTTTCAGTAGTTTAGTTGGAATAGGGTCCAGTATGCAGCTTGAAGGTTTAGAGGCCATGATTATTTTCATCAATGTGTCAAGAGATAGTACTAAAAATCTTGAGTGTCTCCCTTGATCCTCCCTTGGCAGAGTTGTGCAGTCTCAGAACAACTGAGCTTTGGAGGAATACGCAGATTTAAAGAGGAATCTGTCATTTGCTTTCTAATGATCATGATCTTTTCCTTAGAGGTTCATGAATTTATCACTGCTGAAGTGAAAGCCATCCTCTCTTGGGGAATGCTGCTTTTTACTTAGCTTTGCGACAGTATTAAAAATAAATTGGGGATTGTTCTTATTTTCCTCAATTAAGTTGGAAAAATAGGATGATCGAGCAGCAGTGAGGCCTCTTCGATACTGCACGGTACTGTCTTTCCAAGCTAGTCGGAAGAGCTCCATTTCCGTTCCAATTTTCTGGAAGCTTGCTTCAGAGCTCGGGTATTTTCTGTATACAAGGGAGCTAGTTTCTTATGACAAATGTTGTTTGTTTTTAGGGGTGCGACTGCATCTAGGGTATTGTGCAAGGTTAAATTGAGTTCCTCAACGGATTTTTGTACTCTGACGTCCTTGGGTAGGCGGAGGGAGTCTGGAAGGGCATCTAGGAATCTTTGGGTTATCCGAGAATTTATAGCACGATTTTTGATGATCCTTGGTTGGGATCGAGCAGATTATTTGTTGCGATTGCAAACGTAATAAAATGGTGGTCCGATAGTCCAGGATTATGAGGAAAAACATTAAGATCCACAACATTTATTCCACAGGACAAAACTAGGTCCAGAGTATGACTGTGGCACTGAGTAGGTCCGGAGACATGTTGGACTAAACCCACTGAGTTGATGATGGCTCCGAAAGCCTGTTGGAGTGGGTCTGTGGACTTTTCCATGTGAATATTAAAATCACCAAAAACTTGAATATTTTCTGTCATGACTACAAGGTCCGATAGGAATTCAGGGAACTCAGTGAGGAACGCTGTATATGGCCCAGGAGGCCTGTAAACAGTAGCTATAAAAAGTGATTGAGTAGGCTGCATAGATTTCACGACTAGAAGCTCAAAAGACGAAAACGTCTGGGGTTTTTTGTAAATTGAAATTTGCTATCATAAATGTTAGCAACACCTCTGCCTTTACGGGATGCGCGGGGGATATGGTCACTAGTGTAACCAGGAGGTGAGACCTCATTTAACACACTAAATTCATCAGGCTTAAGCTATGTTTCAGTCAGGCCAATCACATCAAGATTATGATCAGTGATTAGTTCATTGACTATAACTGCCTTGGAAGTGAGGGATCTAACATTAAGTAGCCCTATTTTGAGATGTGAGTTATCACAATCTCTTTCAATAATGGCAGGAATGGAGGAGGTCTTTATTCCAGTGAGATTGCTAAGGCGAACACCGCCTTGTTTAGTTTTGCCCAACCTAGGTCGAGGCACAGACATGGTCTCAATGGGGATAGCTGAGCTGACTACACTGACTGTGCTAGTGGCAGACTCCACTAAGCTGGCAGGCTGGCTAACAGCCTGCTGCCTGGCCTGCACCCTATATCATTGTGGAGCTAGGGGAGTTAGAGCCCTGTCTATGTTCGTAGATAAGATGACAGCACCCCTCCAGCTAGGATGGAGTCCGTCACTCATCAACAGGCCAGGCTTGGTCCTGTTTGTGGGTGAGTCCCAGAAAGAGGGCCAATTATCTTCAAATTATATATTTTGGGAGGGGCAGAAAACTGTTTTCAACCAGCATTTGAGTTGTGAGACTTTGCTGTAGAGCTCATCACTCCCCCTAACTGGGAGGGGGCCAGAGACAATTACTCGATGCCGACACATCTTTCCTGCTGATTTACACGCTGAAGCTATGTGACCTCTGACTGTTTCATCCTAACATCGTTGATGCCGACGTGGATAGAAATATCCCTATACACTCTACACTTGCCAGTTTTAGCTTTAAACAGCACCATCTTCAGATTAGCCTTAACATCGGTAGCCCTGCCCCCTGGTAAACCGTGTATGATCGCTGGATGATTCATTTTAAGTCTAATACTGCAGGTAATAGAGTCGCCAATGACTAGGGTTTTCAATTTGTCAGAGCTAATGGTGGGAGGCTTCGGCGTCTCAGACCCCGTAACGGGAGGAGTAGAGACCAGAGAACGCTCGGCCTCTGATTCCAACTTGCTGCTTAATGGGGAGAACCGGTTGAAAGTTTCTGTCGGCTGAATGAGCGACACCGGTTGAGCATTGCTACAGCATTTCCTAGCGATCTAGTCTCATCGTTGCAACTCCCCAATGGGCTCGGGAGAGGCAAAGGTCGAGTCATGCGTCCCCCGAAACATGACCCGCCAAACTACGATTTATAACACCTGCTCGCTTAACCCGGAAGCCAGCCACTCCAATGTGTCGGAGGAAACACTGTTCAATTGACGACCGAAGTCAGCCTGCAGACGCCCGACCTGCCACAAAGAGTCGCTAGAGCGCAATGAGCCAAGGAAAGCCCCTCCGGCCTAACCTGGACGACGCTGGACCAATTGTGCGCCGCCGAATGGTACTCCCAGTCACGGCCAGTTGTGACACAGCCTGGGCTCAAACTCCATGCTGTAGTGACGCTGCAACACTGCGATGCAGTGCTTAGACCGCTGTGCCACTTGGGAGGCCTTATAACTCACATTTCTATGTGGATTTGGTCAGGTCGGCCAAAAAATGACATATTGCAGCTTTAAGTCATGATGTAATTTCTTGAAAGTCCTCACACATTCTACCCAATTGAAATCCCTTTACGTACAGTATTGTTTTGTGTGGAGTCCTGGCATGATATAGCCTAGTTAATCATTACAGTAGCTATAACTTACAGACTACCTGAAATAATATGCTGAAATTGATGTCCATATTAGTTTATGACGAATTAATCTTTTTAATTCCTGTTTTTGAGAAACGACTCCATTAAATGTGCATCAGTACTGGGTGAATTTACAGTTAACAATATCTAAATAAGATGTGTTACTGTTCACTACAAATGGATCCATCAACCAGAAGTAATGTCCTCTTAATAATGTCGCACAAATAATATTTTAATAATAATAATAATAATAATAAAAAAATAAGATAATTAAATAATAATAAGTTAATTTATCATCAGAAGCCCCAGAGCTGGGGACGAGCTATGAGATGGGGTGCCACTGCAAAGCAGGTACTCACTAATGGAACTCAGAACTAATGTGAAAAGTAGGAAGGAAGCGAGTTACTAAGTTTTATCTCACGAAGTTGGACAGAACTGCATTATTTGACTGTCAGTTGATAGCTAGGTAGCACAAAGGTATGGCATGTGTATTTAAAGTTTTTAAATTCTGTAGGAAAGTGTATGCAAGCTCATACGTGCTCTGCGTGTGCAGAGGCACACTGTCTGACAGGGATAACAGAAACAAACATGGACAGTGTCGAGGATCTGTTCCTGCCAGCCGCTCTGTCACAGAGCTGTACCCTGGAATGCAGATGAACTGTGTGTGTGCGTGCATGTGCATGGTTTTATGTCACTGAGCTCTATGCAAGAATACAGATGGACTACAGCTAGTTCTCTCTGCAGGGGCATGTGCAGAGAGAAGTGATTGATAGGAAATCAAGTTGATTGTGATGCGTCATCCATTATTGTGAGAATGAATGATAATCCTGATAATGATTTGCATGTACTGTATATAGCTATTTTTATGTAAGTGTTCAACCACCTTCCCACCACTGCAATGGAGCTAGCAGATAGGTTGAAATATGACAGTCTATACTTCCTTTAGAAAAAATATACTACAGTGGCCTTGACTGAAAATATCAGTTTCTACCATCCAGGCCAATAGTAATTAGAGGTCGCCCGATTAATCGGAATGGCCGATTAATTAGGGCCGATTTCAAGTTATCATAACAATCGGTAATTGCCATTTTTGGACACCGATCATGGCCGATTACATTGCACTCCACGAGGAGACTGCGTGGCAGGCTGACTACCTGTTATGCGAGTGCAGCAAGGAGCCAAGGTAAGGTGCTAGCTAGCATTAAACGTATCTTAGAAAAAACAATCAATCTTAACATAATCACTAGTTAACAACACATGGTTGATGATATTACTAGTTTATCAAGCTTGTCCTGCGTTGCATATAATCGATGCGGTGCCTGTTAATTTATCATTGAATCATAGCCTACTTCGCCAAATGGGTGATTTAACAAGCGCATTCGCGAAAAAAAAGCACTGTCGTTGCACCAATGTGTACCTAACCATAAACATCAACGCCTTTCTTAAAATCAATACACAAGTATATATTTTTAAACCTGCATATTTAGTTAATATTGCCTGCTAACATACATTTCTTTTAACTAGGGAAATTGTGTCACTTCTCTTACGTTCTGTGCAACAGAGTCAGGGTATATGCAGCAGTTTGGGCCGCCTGGCTCGTTGCGAACTGTGTGAAGACTATTTGTTCCTAACAAAGACAGCCAATTTCGCCAAACGGGGGATGATTTAACAAAAGCGCATTTGCGAAAAAAGCACAATCGTTGCACGAATGTACCTAACCATAAACATCAATGCCTTTCTTAAAATCAATACACAAAAGAATATATTTTTAAACTTGCATATTTAGTTATAAGAAATCCAGGTTAGCAGGCAATATTAAACTAGGGAAATTGTGTCACTTCTCTTGCGTTCATTGCACGCAGAGTCAGGGTATATGCAACAGTTTGGGCCGCCTGGCTCGTTGCGAACTAATTTGCCAGAATTTTACATAATTATGACATAACATTGAAGGTTGTGCAATGTAACAGGAATATTTAGACTTATGGTTGCCACCCGTTAGATAAAATACGGAACGGTTCCGTATTTCACTGAAAGAATAAACGTTTTGTTTTCTAAATGATAGTTTCCGGATTTTATCATATTAATGATCAAAGGCTCGTATTTCTGTGTGTTATTATGTTATAATTAAGTCTATGATTTGATATTTGATAGAGCAGTCTGACTGAGCGGTGGTAGGCACCAGCAGGCTCGTAAGCATTCATTCAAACAGCACTTTTGTGCGTTTGCCAGCAGCTCTTCGCTGTGCTTCAAGCATTGAGCTGTTTATGACTTCAAGCCTATCAACTTCCGAGATTAGGCTGGTGTAACCGATGTGAAATGGCTAGCTAGTTAGCGGGGTGCGCGCTAATAGCATTTCAATCAGTGATGTCACTCGCTCTGAGACCTTGAAGTAGTTGTTCCCCTTGCTCTGCAAGGGCCGCGGCTTTTGTGGAGCGATGGGTAACGATGCTTCGAGGGTGGCTGTCGTCGATGTGTTCCTGTTTCGAGCCCAGGTAGAGGCGAGGAGAGGGACGGAAGCTATACTGTTACACTGGCAATACTAAAGTGCCTATAAGAACATCCAATAGTCAAAGGTATATGAAATACAAATGGTATAGAGAGAAATAGTCCTATAATTCCTATAATAACTACAACCTAAAAATTCTTACCTGGGAATATTGAAGACTCATGTTAAAAGGAACCACCAGCTTTCATATGTTCTCATGTTCTGAGCAAGGAACTTAAACGTTAGCTTTTTTACATGGCACATATTGCACTTTTACTTTCTTCTCCAACACTTTGTTTTTGCATTATTTAAACCAAATTGAACATGTTTCATTATATAGTTCAGGCTAAATTGATTTTATTGATGTATTATATTAAGTTAAAATAAAAGTGTTCATTCAGTATTGTTGTAATTTTCGTTATTACAAATAAATAAATAAATAAAATCGGCCGATTAATCGGTATCGGCTTTTTTGGTCCTACAATAAATCGGTATCGGTATCGGCGTTTAAAAATCATAATCGGTCGACATCTAATATTAATACAGTTGTATTATGTTGTAGAGACCTGACTAAGCCTGTAGAAGTGTGGACTGAATGACTGGTAACTCTGTTAGCTTGTCTATCTGTCACGCTGGCAGATTTCTATCTCCCCTGTGTCCTATCTTATCAGACAGACAGAGACAACATTACTCCCTATAAGACACACACATCTCTCTCTCTCCTCAGTTGAAGTTCTACAGAGTGTTTGTTGCCAATGTCTGCTAGACATGAACACACACACAAGAAATAGACATATTTTTTTTGTGCTGGCCCTCTGTAGTTGTTAAAGTTGGATTACTCCGGGGCTATAGCACACAAAGATGCACATCTACCCTACGCTTTCCTGTTCAGAGTTTCCATACTTTTCCAATCACAGCTGCCAGATTCTTCAGTCACACAGGGGAACTTCCTCCTCGCCTGCCGCCCCTGCAATTCCCTACTATTCTTCATATTATGCAAATACAAAGCGGGAGTGTTACCAAGGTAACCTCTGCCAAATCAGAGTAGGGTAACAGCTGAAGGTAGAGGAAGAAAATTGAGAGTTTAGAGAGAGTTAGATACATTTGTCCTGGTCTGCACAGACAGACAGTATCTGTTACTAAAGCCCCCCACAGTCAAGGGAAACTGACCTTGTACTGTATGGAATTGGTTGTCAATTAAAAGCTTTTGTGGAAACATGTCAGATAAAACCATCGGTATCTCCCAGACGTGGGAGTCAGAGAGAGAGAGAACGTTGACTGTCCAATGGCCTTGCATACAGGGAGGAATCCACTGAATGCTGTCAGCTTTGATGCATTTCTCGTAGAGAGGCTGAGCTTTGACGGCTCTCCAATTACAGGGATTTCTACACTGTCAGCCTGCCTGTCTCAGGTCCACCTTTACAGGGCTGCCAGAGGTGCGTGTCTAGTTTTTCTTGTTGCTTGCGATTATATTAGGGGTACGAATAGTTGAAAAGGAGTGTCCAGTAGGTGTCCAGTAGGTGTCCAGTAGTTCTGAATACTTCCTTTAGCTGCCTAGTGTAACAGGCCAAAAGGTTTAGGGCACAGTGATAAGGTACCAAGCAGAGATAGGCCTACACACTTCGAGGGCATAACTGCTCTGGCCATGCGAGAGAACAGGCTTTGGCTACAAAACACATAGAAGGCTGTTTGAAGTTGCCATCTTGTTTTGGTTATCCTCTATCTGGGCATCCCTTCTCAGAAAAAGTAATCTCTTGAAAGTTGAGTAAGTTGAAACACTTTGAAATTCCCCGATCTATTCATATTGAGATATGTGTGATTTACTTTGTACTAGTCAGTGTCAGAGTAGGCGCTGAAAAGCATTTTCCTCAACTTCAAATCCACTAGTGTTGACACAACTGGTCAGCAGGCCTGCAGTAGAACTCTGATGAGTCAGTCAATGTAGTCAGTGTTCCAGTTCTAGAGTGCTGATTCCTGCTACTGTAGCTAACCTGCCCGCGGCGCTAGCTCCTCTGAGGGAGCTTTCTTAGCTCTTCCAGCTCTCTCAGACTTTTGATCAAAGCAACGTGTCAGTCAGACTCAGGCTCTCTCTAGCTATGTGCTGAGTAAACACGGCCCAAACTAGCCCCACATTCTGGTTTCCACGCCTCCCACTTTGAGCCTATGGCTGCTGAGCACTAAGCTCCACGGGGGAGAGCAGAGACAGATTTGGAGGAGAAGCGGGACAGCCTGGATGATTGCTCGCTGCTTGAGCTCCTGTTCCTCTTATAGAATATTAGCTCAAAAGTATTGTGGAGCTCCTGCACATAAATGTAAACAGTAGCTGCACCCAAAATGATTACCAGCACCTATTTCAGTCCAAGTCAAGCACTGGCTAACGTTGTGAGAGAATTCATTCATAGACTTTGTGTTGTATGAGACAGGGAGGGTTCTTCAACCCTGAAAGCTACAGCGGAATGACTGAAATATAGATTAGTTTCCTCTCTCTGAGGAGAGATTCAATAATTATGCCGTCCGTCACTTTTAAGGAATTTCTAATTTGCACAGAGCGGATTTGTTCAAGGGACAACAGCGAGAGAAATAATGGAAGAGAAGCACATTATATGCGTTCAACTAATGAAATATCGCACAGGATGATATGAATCACTGAGGAACAGTTGGTGAATGTAAATTGCTTTGTAAATGGCTTTTGCTACAACTGTTTTGCAAGAGAGATTTCATCATATTTAGCCTACATTACAGCAACACCTGCCTTGTCTTTAGTTCTGTTTCCTTATGTTTTTAAATTAGACTGCATAAATACTGGAAGAGAGTGATTGACAAACCAGGCCTACTATTCAAAATGAAGGAAATCTCAGAGTAGCTTTAGCAATAAAGACGTGTGTCGTGTCCCAGATGTGATATCTAACACAGCCCGTCATTGGGGCGGCAGCGTAGCCTAGTGGTTAGAGCGTTGGACTAGTAACCGAAAGGTTGTAAGATTGAATCCCCGAGCTGACAAGGTACAAATCTGTTGTTCTCTCCCTGAACAAGGCAGTTAACCCACTGTTCCTAGGCCATCATTGAAAATAAGACTTTGTTCTTAACTGACTTGCCTAGTTAAATAAAGGTTAAAATATTTTTTTTAACAACAACTAGGACCTGGCAAATGGACAGACATTCTCTCTCACTCTTTCCATCTCTCTCTCTCAATCGTTTTATCAGTTGAAGGGATCTTTTCTTTACAGACACAATGCATGAAGAGCCTCTCTCCAATAAAACACCTCTCCTCTCTTCGTCTCTCTCACTCTCCCCCTTTCTCTTAGTCTGCCAATTACCACCCTTCTCTTGGAGCAGTGTCAACCAGATTTCACCCTGTGGTGACGTATGGGGTGTGACGTATGGCGTCTGATGGGGCCAGGCAGACCAACGCAGAGAATGGATTGCAGTACTGCTAGTGTTGGGTGTGGAATTGAGCCCACTGAAATGTTTATGAACCGGCCAAAGATGCATTTTAGGGAGAGAGTTTATTTAACCTTTATTTTGGTGGTCCCGTGTGGCTCAGTTGGTAGAGCATGGCGCTTGCAACGCCAGGGTTGTGGGTTCATTCCCCACGGGGGGACCAGGATGAATATGTATGAACTTTCCAATTTGTAAGTCGCTCTGGATAAGAGCGTCTGCTAAATGACTTAAATGTAAATGTACATTTTGACACGGAGTCAATGCTGAGACCAGATGTGCCCTGTATAGCACACCTATCTATACACATCACAATACAATAAACACATTAAACTACACATTCATATACACATTAAAATACATGTAATTATACACAACGATACATGAAAAGCAAAACACAATCATAAAAAACAGACACATTCTTCAGTAAAAAGGTCCCCTAACAATCTCTGAAATGCCCTAGAGCCACTAATTCCTCCAATTTTAAGTGTATTGTAGATCATTCCACACGTAAGGTGCAAGGAAATTAAAGGCTGATTTACTAAACTCTCTGGACACCAAAGGAGTCTCCACAGTTAACCAACCGTGTGAACAGGCTTGATAAATTGTCATTTAAATCTTAACAGAAAGGAATGAGAGAAAAAATGGATTGTTTTAAGTTCACCAACTTTACTTTTTAGCCCTGTTGGCAGACAAGCGACTAACTGCTCACTGAATCGTAATATTCAAATGTATTCTGCATTTGGATATTTTCTAAAAAGTTTTTTATCTTTTATTGAGTTCTGTCAAGTGGAAGATTCCATTACATCTATGACTGTAACGATCGTCTGTTGAAGAAGGTGTGGACCAAAGCGCAGCGTGGTAAGTGTTCATGCTTTTATTTCAACTGAACACTAAATAACAAAAATAACAAAGAAAATGAACAAAAACCGAAACAGTCCTGTCAGGTGCAGAAACACAAAACAGAAAATAACTACCCACAAAACCATGTGGGAAAAAGCTGCCTAAGTATGGTTCTCAATCAGAGACAACGATAGACAGCTGCCTCTGATTGAGAACCACACCCGGCCAAACAACAAAGAAATACAAAACATAGAAAATTAACATAGAATGCCCACCCAAATCACACCCTGACCAAACCAAAATGGAGACATAAAAAGCTCTCTACGGTCAGGGCGTGACAATGACACAGACCCGTCAGAAGGGTGCTCACTCAGTCAGACATTTAGAAGTTGAGTCGAGGAAGGTTTTGGGATGTAGCACCTCTCAGTGCTAAACAGTTCGACAATGTGCTGTTAGCACTCAGTCAACACTCACAGAGTCAGAATGATTTTGACAGTGGGGTTATCTGCTGGTATTTAACTGAAATTGAAAAGTCTTGACTATTGACAGGACAGTTACCCATACCACTCAATCTGTCTGCCCAGAAACTCTTCAGGATCCATCGTGCCGGGTGGAGAGTTGTGAACCCACCCATGCATTGTGGAGAGGTTTAAAAGCTTACACCTCAAGGAAAATGGTCCAGAGGAGAAACGTCAGAGACAAATAAATAACTTCTCAGTCAGGGAACTGTTCTCTAAAGAAAATGTGGACAGGAGTACCGATACAGACAGAAAACTGACAATTAAAACTTTCTCCAGCTTTCGGTCTGCTACTTTGAATGGGAGATTCCCCACAATATTCCCCACAAATACTCCTCATAGCCAGAGTAAATTAAGTCAACCATCCTATAACAGCAGCCACATCCCAGTCCACTCCAATCCACAGAGGCTCTTGGCAGCTGGAATTGCCTTCCCAATAACCCTTCAGTGTGAGGTTAAGACCATAATAGTTGTGCTGCTCCTGAGAAGACCCTTTTAGCCGACAGTTCCTGTGTTGTCTGGCCTACATTATGACTATGGAATGCCTCTCGCGGCCCACTGGCTCCCCTCTCGCTCCCCTCTTGCACCCCTCTCCATCTCCTCTCTCTCAAAACCACTTTCCTTCCCCTCTCTCCCCTCTCCCGCTGAAAAACGACCAGGGTGATTAGATAGCTGGGCCACCGTGTGTGCGTATCCTTTAAACAATAGACACAATGGTGCCTGGCCTGCTACATAACCCCTCTGTGAAAACATTCATCAATGCAGCACAGCACTGTTTGTGGTTTATAGTAGTTGATAAGATAGCAGGAGAGAGCAGGCCACTGGTGTCTCTTTAACAACAAGGACAGGCCGCTACACACTGTGAAAACACAAGGATGTACCTCACTTGGTTTGTGTTTTACAGTGATGGCAGGGCCAGAGATAGTTCCCTGTAGTCCTCTCAGAGCTGTTCCTCTCCATTGTGTGGTTGACTCAGGCAGTTTCGATTTTACAGAGAGAACTCCCTCAGGGTGGATAAACCATGGTTGGGGTAAACATATCCTGTCCTGTCTCGTCCTTCATCTAAGCACACTCTGGGTTTTCCTGTACGTGTGCGCGTGTGTGTTTGTGATGGTGATAAAGTGGGCTGATGGTTTGCCAAGCTAATAAAAAGGCAATTTCCATGATCCTAGAGGGAATGGGAATGCTGTGGTCATCATTCTGATTTCTACATTCTGTTTCTAATGCTTTTACTGTTGGCTATATTAGAGAGCAGAAATATGGACTACACTCAGGTCTCCTGGCTTTATGACAGAGGGGGACAGACAGAGATACTGTAGATAAACAGAGAGCGAGAAAGAGAGAGACACACACAGGGATAAGGACTAGCCTATATGAGGGGTCGTGTGGTGCTGTTTGGATACAGTGGACGCGTTCTGAACCTATTACCATCACCATCAGAGAGGCAAGGAGAGGGGAGATACATACAGGTGGTGTCCAAGTCATCACTGCTGATGAGATTTAGAGGCTTTATGCCACAGTGAACTTGTCCTCACTGCTGTTCCCTAGCTGTGAGAATGGAGGCTAAAACAATCTCGTATCCTCCTCCTGTCTGTCTTATTGATGCACCCGCCCAGACTACCGGCTCTCGACTGCTACACGCACAATGATTTCTCATTTCACCCGGCGCACAACAGACGACCGTTCTCGCTTTGTCTCTTTCTCTCTACCTCTGTTTCTCTCTCTCTCCACCTCTACCTCCCATTCACTCGCTCTCTCTCTTCTCTCTAACCCCCTCTATCTTCACCCTCTACATCCCTCTCTCTACCCCCACCTCTCTCGCTCTCCTTCCCTCTCTCCCTCCCTGGGCAGATTAAATGTTATTTGGGAGATGGAGCAGGCGAGATCTCAGTGTCATGTTTCTTGATTAAAAGAGGTGTGCTTTTCCAGGCAAATAGAACTGCTCCCCCTCCTTTGCCTTTTCCACTTTTATATTACAGAGCCAGTCCCCGGTAACTGTCTCCTGGTAACTGTCTCCGATGTGTCTGTGTGAGAGAGTTATAACAACTAAACCTAGAACAGGAGCCGAGCAGACACTCTTCAACTGTTTCCCCACTTCACATTGACTTCACGCCGAGTCCTATGGCTCAGAGACTTTTCCTGTTCCACAGCCACACGCGCACAAACACACACAAATGAATGTAGAATAGATGATACTGTACTTAGAATGGGGTCTTTTAACCAAAGTTTTTCAGCTGGGAGTCTCAAGCCCCTTTAGAATTAAAGTTTCTTCATGCAGTTAATGTTATTTAAAGGAGCGTGAACTAATAAGACTGTTGCATGTATATGACTATGTGGTTATCATATCATAATAGACTCCAACTCCTCTGTTCACTGTAATTACATTCCACTGAAGCTAACTCACCTTGTCAACACTGGAGAGTTTTCACTGTGTAATTGGTTGTTTCTGTGTGTGTGTGTGTGTGTGTGTGTGTGTGTGTGTGTGTGTGTGTGTGTGTGTGTGTGTGTGTGTGTGTGTGTGTGTGTGTGTGTGTGTGTGTGTGTGTGTGTAATAATGTGTTCATTATTGAGTCAAGGGATTGAATCTGGGTGATGATCAGATTAGTTGAGGAATAAGAGAGAATTTTGTGTGTAAAGTATCTTTGTAACAGCAATGAGTTTCATACAATGATTCATCAGTTTTTGACAAAAATATAACTGACAAAAATCTTCTGATTTTGATCGCTCTAAATCAGATCATGACCCGTCTAGTTTTCCCTCAGACTGCTTCAGTGATGACTGATGCTTTTGCATTTTTTATAACCAAATTGTCCACTCCAAGCATTCATTTTAGACACACTCATAGACTCGTAAGTTGATGAGCCTCTTACTCACTTGGCTACCAAAACTCCCTCGTCTGACATGTTCTCTGTTTCTGCATTTCTGTGTTCTGCTGACTAGCCCTGTCATTAGGCTGTGTAATAAAGCAGTAGATATGGGGTTCAAAGGCCTTCATTAGCTGTAGGATGAGAGGACAACCCCCCCCCTGCCCGCCCGCCAGAAGTGAGACATTAAATAAAAGCCAAACCTCACTAGATTAAAGACCACCCACGTTAAGAAGATATTCTGTAAACTGCTCCATCTGTGAGAGAAAGAGAGGGAGAGAGAGAGAGCGAAAAAGAGATATTGCGAGAGAGAGAGACAGCAAGAGAGAGAGAGACAGGGCAAGAGAGAGAGGGAGAGAGTCTCTTTAAACTACAGTTGAAGTCGGAAGTTTACATACACTTAAGTTGGAGTCATTAAAACTCTTTTTTTCAACCACTTCACAAATTTCTTGTTAACAAACTAAAGTTTTGGCAAGTCGGTTAGGACATCTACTTTGTGCATGACACAAGTAATTTCTTCAACAATTGTTTAGAGACAGATTATTTCACTTATCACTGTATCACAATTCCAGTGGGTCAGAAGTTTACATAGACTAAGTTGACTGTGCCTTTAAACAGCTTGTAAAATTCAAGAAAATGATGTCATGGCTGTAGAAGCTTCTGATAGGCTCATTTACATAATTTGAGTCAATTGGAGGTGTACCTGTGGATGTATTTCAAGGCCTATCTTCAAACTCAGTGCCTCTTTGCTTGACATTGTGGGAAAATCAAAAGAAATCATCCAATACCTCAGAAAAAAAATTGTAGACCTCCACAAGTCTGGTTCATCCTTGCGAGCAATTTCCAAACGCCTGAAGGTACCACGTTAATCTGTACAAACAATAGTACGCAAGTGTAAACACCATGGAACCACACAGCCGTCATACCCCTCAGGAAGGAGACGCGTTCTGTCTCTTAGAGATTAACGTACTTTGGTGCGAAAAGTGCAAATCATTCCCAGAACAACAGCAAAGGATCTTGTGAAGATGCTAGAGGAAACAGGTACGAAAGTATCTATATCCACAGTAAAACGAGTCCTATATTGACATAACCTGAAAGGCCGCTCAACAAGGAAGAAGCCACTGCTCCAAAACTGCCATAAAAAAGCCAGACTACGGTTTGCAACTGCACATGGGGACAAAGATCGTACTTTTTGGAGAAATGTCCTCTGGTCTGATGAAACAAAAATAGAACTGTTTGGCCATAATATCCATCGTTATGTTAGGAGGAAAAAGGGGGAGGCTTGCAAGCCGAAGAACACCATCCCAACTGTGAAGTACGGGGGTGGCAGCATCATGTTGTGGGGGTGCTTTGCTGCAGGAGGGAGTGGTGCACTTCACAAAATAGATGACATCATGAGGAGGGGAAATGATGTGGATATATTGAAGCAAGATCTCAAGACATCAGTCAGGAAGTTAAAGCTTGGTTGCAAATGGGTCTTCCAAATGGACAATGACCCCAAGCAAACTTCCAAAGTTGTGGCAAAATAGCTTAAGGACAACAAAGTCAAGGTATTGGAGTGGCCATCACAAAGCCCTGACCTCAATCCCATAGAAAATTTGTGGGCGGAACTGAAAAAGCGTGTGCGAGCAAGGAGGCCTACAAACCTGACTCAGTTACACCAGCTCTGTCAGGAGGAATGGGCCAAAATTCACCCAACTTTTTGTGCGAAGCTTGTGGAAGGCTACCCAAAACGTTTGACCCAAATTAAACAATTTTAAAGTCAACGCTACTAAATACTAATTGAGTGTATGTAAACTTCTGACCCACTGGGAATGTGATGAAAGAAATAATAGCTGAAATAAATCATTCTCTCTACTATTATTCTGACATTTCACATTCTTAAAATGACGTTGTGATCCTAACTGACCTAAAACGGAATTTTTACTAGGATTAAATGTCAGGAATTGTGAAAAACTGAGTTTAAATGTATTTGGCTAAGGTGTATGTAAACTTCTGACTTTAACTGTAAACCCCAGAACTCTTTCAAACCACTGTCATTATTGCTCATAGATTGGCCCTGGAAGTACTCTATTGCAAAATGGCTTCCAAATTGGGTTTGTCTTGTGTTGTTACACAGATCCCCGTTCAACTCCAACCAGACTAGATAACTGTATTCAATCAGGTTCTCTCTCCCATGGTCAATAGAAAGAGAAGAAAAAAGAAAAGAGCGAGAGGGGGAGGCCGGCATCACCTCAGTAATGGAATAGACTACAAAGCGAGACTGGAGACAAGACAGGACACTGTTAGCACTTTTTCTTTGTTACCCTCTCTCCCTTCCCTCTCTTTCCCTTCCTCTCTTCATTGTACTTTCACTTTCTTTCTCTCTCTATATCTCCCTGCATCCCACTCTCTCGCATCTTTTCATACTGTCTGATAAAATATATGAAATTCAAGAAAGAGAGAGATAGAGAAATGAAAAGGTGTACACCAGGGTTCCTTTGATGATTTTACTAAGCCCCCCAAGTTTTCTGGGGGAGATAAAATACTGTGAAATACCAGTAAAAAAGTGATTTGAATTCAAATGCATAATAGAGATATGTGATCGTATACAAATGTCAGCAAGGTTTGGAATGATTATGTTTGGGCTTCTTGCAGTCAATTTGCAGTCTACAAATTATTAAGAATAAATCGACCCGCGGCTAAATCTAGTTGATGATCCCTGGTGTACATTGTATTCCTAATAGTGTGTTTATTCTGCTCTACCTGTCAGTACATTCCTCTCTTCCCTGTGATGTAGAGATGGAATATAGTTTGGCACTGTGTTGTAACAGACAGACAGCTACAGTATCTGTGTTGTAACAGACAGACAGCTACAGTATCTGTGGTGTAACAGACAGACAGCTACGGTATCTGCGGTGTAACAGACAGACAGCTACAGCATCTGTGGTATAACAGACAGACAGCTACAGCATCTGTGGTATAACAGACAGACAGCTACAGTATCTGTGGTGTAACAGACAGACAGCTACGGTATCTGCGGTGTAACAGACAGACAGCTACAGTATCTACGGTGTAACAGACAGACAGCTACGGTATCTGCGGTGTAACAGACAGACAGGTACGGTATCTGCGGTGTAACAGACAGACAGCTACAGTATCTACGGTGTAACAGACAGACAGCTACGGTATCTGCGGTGTAACAGACAGACAGCTACGGTATCTGTGGTTTAACAGACAGCTACGGTATCTGTGGTTTAACAGACAGCTACAGTATCTGTGTTGTAACAGACAGACAGCTACGGTATCTGTGGTTTAACAGACAGCTACGGTATCTGTGGTTTAACAGACAGCTACAGTATCTGTGTTGTAACAGACAGACAGCTACAGTATCTGTGGTGTGATTACTGCCGTGGGCTAGCTTTCTAATGCTCCTAATAGGATGAGGGGAATGAGACATCTCCTTTCTACTGGCTGCTACTGTAGCAACGCAAACACTCCCCATTGTTTCACATCTAGATGAAGCC
Organism: Salvelinus namaycush; assembly: GCF_016432855.1. NCBI lineage: Eukaryota > Metazoa > Chordata > Actinopteri > Salmoniformes > Salmonidae > Salvelinus > Salvelinus namaycush. The sequence goes on along the minus strand of NC_052316.1, from coordinate 29,016,995 downwards.
ACTCTCTTTTTCAAAGACTAGATGAGAAGATGGAGGCCTTTTATAGATAGATAGCATTCAATATCTTCTGCCTCCACCTCTGGTGATGCACTGTTACAGACTGTACTCTCTCACACTCTGACTGCTCCGAGCTTTAATTCACACATTGCTTTGTTGTGGTTGTACAACTGTGACATCGCTGAATGAGAACTGCTTACTGGGTATTGAATCAGCCACAGGCCAGTGGGTTTGTATTCTATATTCCCATAGATTTAATTTTTCATTGGGGGAGGCGTGGTGAATGTGTGCTGTTCTAGCAGAGTGAATATGACATGTTTCTAGTGGGATGAGAGAGATATCACTCTATGTCCCTCTCTTTCTCGCTCTATTTCTCTCTCTCCATTGGCCAATGTTGTAGGTCCTTAGTGAGATATGAGAGAGAGAGAAAGAGAGAGAGAGAGCTTGATAGAAAGACAGAGGGCAAGAGTAAGAACATGAAAAAAAACAGAGAGAGAGAATAAGAGAGAGAGGGGTCTAATGATGACATGGTAATGGCTCTCTCTAGATGAATGCTTCTGGAAGGAATCTTGATATTCTAACGAGTCGCTATGGAAACCCCTCGCTGTCCTCTCATGGCTCTGCTAGCCATTGACACAGGGCATCTCTAAGTTTTAATTGATGGCCTATGGCCGATCTCTTCAATCGACAAAACGCAAACCTGATTATAGCAATATCAATTAAAGTGATTTGGGGTCTAATGGTTCAAGCTAGAGATATTCTTTTTTTTGCATTGGATGCGTCTCAATCCACCGCATCCACCAGTGTCGCACTTCCGCATCTGCGGTGAAAGTTGGCAGAGCTAGAGAGCGGTGTTTGTCAGAGCATGAGACATCCCAAAAATCGGTCGTCTCATGAAAACGTCTGTAGCGTCCGAACGGTTTGACCTACAAACTATTATGACCCAATGGAAAGGGGAGACTCATGAACACGATGGTGTTCTCCGTTTTGCTCTACAACCCCCACAAGTGTCAGGAGACTCGTCTGAAGTTGGTACGGTCGATGTGCCAACTTCTGTTTGGTAGCGTCCAAACCGTTTGGGCTGCAAACTAATGGGACTCCACTGTGGAAAGGGGAGATTCTCACGAACACGATGGTGTTCTCTTTTTTGCCCTATGACCCACACACACAAGTGTCACAGGACTCGTCTGAAGGTAACTGGTACCGGTTTTTAAAAAAGCTAATGGAAGTAAGAAATAAAGGTTGTTTTGTGCCTACTGCAAAAAAAGAGGTTAAATATGTGTGAAACAATTAGTACAGACACTTCAAAACCTTGTTTCTTATGATATATTTGTTGACTGTCCTTTTTGCCATTTATGAATGTGTTATTCAATGTGTTTCTATGGGCTTCAGTAGTAAAGGCCAAAATGTGGTATCTCCTACTCGTGATACTCGATACCATCGTGATACTCGATACCATCGTGATACTCGATACCATCGTGATACTCGATGACATCGTGATACTCGATACCATCGTGATACTCGATACCAAAATGAATGATACTTGATCCAGACAGATTATCTCAGCTACTGCTCTCTTCAGGCTTTGGGCATCTTTTTAGTTCACTATCATTGCATTTGACATTTTTTATGGCAACGTTTTAATAAATTATACAATCATAGAATCAATTTGACTTTGTTTTTACCAATCTAACTACATAACAACATAATGCTAATCATTTATTTGAAAGATAAATCTCTACTGATAAGCTGGGTAAATCAAAATGTAGCCTATTCAAAATACAGGTGAATGAATATTCAATAGGAGTGTGTGCCTGCATTGAGTTATTGAGCTTGTTTTGGCTGATTTCATGGGGCTACAGATGACAAACAATCTGTTTTCCTTCCATTTGGGGAATATTTTATTGTACTGATCAACAACATTTGCATAGAAGTAGCTTAATTAATGACGTCATTCACGAGGCAAGGGGGGACGGAACCCCATTCACACACAGTCAGTTCGCTGAGGCAATAGATCATCTTTGGAAGAGACATGAGAGAGAGACAGATTATGTGAATGAGTAGCCAAGTACTTTGTTTTGGTGGCAATCAGCCTTGAAATCAATATATTTTGCATTATGGTTAGCATATTATCACAAAGTACTTGGGTAGTGAATTGATGTTAGCTTCAGCTGTGAGATAGCAAGCAGAAGTTAGCCCACAAAAATGGATGCTACTGGTATCTTCTTGCATTGTAAAGTGTTCTAGCCTGCATGGACATTGTTTTGCGAACAGTAATGAGCAGTTTAAACATTTCTACATGTCGTGTTGCATTATCACATCAAATCACATTGAAAGCACAGGAAAAAAAGCAAAATAGTAGAAAAAGAAATAACAATAATAATAATAACACAAGGAATAAATATATAAATAAAATCACAAGGAATAAATACACAATGAGTAACGATAACTTGCATATATGCACAGGATACCAGTACCAGTCAATGTGCAGGAGTATGAGGTAATTGCGGTAGATATGTACATATAGGTAGGGATAAAGTGACCATTAAAGTGTGTTCACTTCTGTGCAGCATGAGTGGTGAGCTAACATGATGCAGCTCAGACTCCCAGTGCAGGCTAAGTGCAGGCTATAAGGGGGACATCGGCTGCACTGATAGACATACATGATCTGTGAGACACATTTGACAGAAGTTCCAAAAGTAACAAAAATTCTAGTACCAAACCGTTTTTCATGTTCTAGTATCAAAAAGGTATCAAAGTTTTGGTATACCGTGCAACACTACTAGACATCTAGCTGTCTGAGTGCTTCTGGAAGACATATTTTGCAGTGGTTTACTGTCTGATGATGTGTGTGCCTGCGTGTGTACGTACGTACGTGCGTGTGCGAGACGAAAATGCTGCATCCAAACTCGCTGAAAAGGTTTATTATTATGACAGTCATTGATGGATGGCCCGGTCTCATTGGTGGATCAGATTAAGGGGTATTTGTATGTGTGTGAAAATAGCCTTTGAGATTGAAGATGGCATTATGTTTGTCTGATGGTATTGTTATTGCTATGATGGATTACAGAGCAAACGGCTGGTGATAATTACCTGCTTATCTGGCAATATGGAGGCTAAATGTTAAATAGATCACATGCTGAGACACACACAATACAGTCTTTACATGACAAGTCTTTCTTGTTATGTAAGGATTAATTTTCTAAGCCCTGTCTTCTTTACAAGATCTAATTTTCAAAATGTCAGCACAAAAAATGTATGGCCTGTGCCTTTTTTAGCAGGGAGCCATTGTGGTGTTGACTGTCGTAATTAGGTCCGTTTATTTGGTTGTTTCATGTGTTGTTGAACATCCTATCATCAGTATTAGATGTAGATTGGAAATTGAAAGTGAATGTGCTATGGCACCTCTTTACGAGCCTGCCAGACCAGACTAGTTGATGTGATTTACTGTGAGATGGAGCAGGATCATGAGGGATAGACAGGCCTATTAAAAGATTGTCACATTACGCCGCATAGATGCATATACTGTATGTGCCAGCCGTCCATTGAGAGGCATTAGATAGACGTCGTAATATGTAAAGAGGTCACTCACATCGAACACCTACGGTATGCACACACACACACACACACACACATGTCGCACAGACAGTCACGGTACTGTACTCTCTATCTGTCTTTGCCCCTCTGTCTGTCTGTCTGTCTGTCTGTCTGTCTGTCTGTCTGTCTGTCTGTCTGTCTGTCTGTCTGTCTGTCCCAGCCTAGCTGTCTGTCTGCCTGCCTGCCTGTCTCTCTGCCTGTCTATCTATCCCAGCTGTCTGTGTTATCCACTGACCTGGTAACAGGTAGTGGTCAGCAGATTATTCCTCCACAGGATTAGCAAGGGATGAGATTCCTGGCAGGCCTCATAGCAGCCTGTCTAATATCAAAGATACTGGTAATACTCTCCTGGAATGAATACTCTCCACCAGAGAATGGAGCTATGCTCAGAATCCTGACTGCTGCATGAAATAAAATATGTAATTATGTTACCAGGGAATTGCCCTGCACTGAACAGGCCAGGTAGACCAACATGATCTCATAGTTTCCCTTCAAAATTCGATGTATTATGGATGAACATCTATTTTTGAAGATTTCATTTTGTGTGATTACAGGGTTAATTCCGCATGGTTACAAGGTTAAAACATAAACAACTCAAATGTTAACAGTTTAGGCACTCATTCTGAGAGGTTAAGGTTACGGCTATGGTTTGGGGAAGGCTTAAAACAAAGTAATTAAAAACGATGCACTAGGTATCTTCAGTATTCATAGTGTTCTCACAGCTTGCTGGAGCACCGGCTCCGAGCGTAATGAGTTCGCACCCAGTGCTTTACAATCGGTTTTCTTTTTTTTTGAGAGCCGAGAAAAGCATTCAATATATCGACGTTCTCAGGACCTTTTCAAACATCCAAAATTGCTGTCTATTTCTAGTGACCAGCCTGGGCAGACACCTCACCCAGACACAGAGAAACGTTTAATGGACTTTTAAAACCTTGCCAGTATGGATCAGCTGGTGTGGATTGTACTGAATACTTGAATGTGCCTAGAGACTGAGATTTGGGATTTTCTAAGCTGAACGTAAAATGCACATGGCACCTGTGGCCTGTCTGCATGAGGCATCAGTCCAGGGCCAACACAAAAGACAGGTGGCCTGTCTACATCAGTATCAGGGCGTCACTCCAGGGCCAACACCATAGACAGGTGGCCTGTCTGCATCAGACATCAGGGCGTCAGTCCAGGGCCAACACAAGAGATAGGTGGCCAGTCTGGCCACACACACACACACACACACCACAGGCATTCGGACACACACACACACACACACACACACACACACACACACACACACACACACACACACACACACACACACACACACACACACACACAGACACACACACCCAGCTGTGTCTGTCTGGACCAGGTGCAGGTGCAGGTGGCTATAGAGCAGACAGGAGAGGACACACACACACACACACAGACACCACATACACACACCCAGCCTAGTCAGTCACCAACCACAGAGCAGGCGTCCGACCAGAGGAACATTAAAGCGATATATTCAAGACATGAAGGCAGCAGGTTCACATTGATTCATGCTGCTGCTAGGCCCATATTTGGTTATGACATAGTTGTTATTCCCAGTCAAGTTGTGCAAATGGAAATCCCTATGGCTGGGTAGGTACGGTGTGTGATATTTTTGAAGAGCAGAAAGCTTTCCTATGCTTAACCCTGATTTATCAGACACCAGCAGGGATAAGGCTAATCGACTCTACAGATGTAGGGAAACTAGCCACAGCCTTAAAACCTCTAGCTACCCTGCTAGCTAATGCCTGCAAGTGGCTACCCTAGTAGCTAATACCTTTGAGATCTCAGCCATAGAAAATACCTTTTAGTTAAATGTTTTGGCTAAATGGAAAGACACATTCACACACACACACTCTTTCCCTGGATAAATGAAATTCAAAATGAATGTAAAATACTAATGACTCTACTCAATCCTAACCAATTAGCACATCTTTCTGCTCAATATACATTCTAAGTCTTCATATATATTGTTACTGATGTTATTGAACCTTTTCATGAAGTCTTCATACATCATTGTTACAAACTTGGATAAACCAAAAACTTGCCAGAAAAAAGATTGGAGAACTTGGTCAGTTCAATAATTGTGTATTGATAGGAACATTATAGTGGTTGAAATATGAATTTTTCTCAACACAAGTAAAAAAATTGCCTCATGGACCTATGACTTCCGCCATTTTGGATTTCCGCCATCTTTGATTTTTCATAGATATTTTTCTCATGAACCGTACATCCGATTGACTTGGAACTCAAAATGTATGTTATCACGTCTGTCTCTAGTACGTTAGAGGGAAGCTAAGCAATATGTTGAAAGATGGAAGAGGAAATGACAACTATCTCAAATAAAATATTGTATCCTCAATTAAAGCCTAATAACTTCACTTCTCTATACTTTATCAACATGAAACTTGCACATGAAGTGTTTTGAATTGTTACATGTAGCTTAGAATGAGGGAGGATGTTTAACGCTTCCAACACCCCGTTTCATTGCTGCTTGCAGCTATACTTTCATTTATTTTGGGGGCAATGTTTCATTTAATTTCCACTTTATATGCTTTCACTGGTAACACATCATATTGTTACTAATGTTAAGAAATCTTTCTTTCCTCAATATAAATTCAATGTCTTAATATATTCTTACTAATGTTAATCAATCATTCTTTCCACAGTATGAATTCAAAGTGAAGAACATCAAGAAGAAGAAGGTCAACATCATTGTCTCAGTGGATGGAGTGAAGGTGGCACTCAGAAAAAAGTTAAAAGTGAGTATTTATTTTTCTTTTATAACCTGTTATTATCTCTCAACCAGTTTCTTTCCATTTGAACTGTCTGGAGCTTAGGGGCAGGGCGTAGAGTGGATGGGTGTTGTGTTGTTTCTAACCAACCCCAGTCAAACTGCGCACTCAGCCATTGCTGAGCAGTGTCATATCCTGGGGTTGTGAGTAGAGGAGTGAGTGGGATTCATTAACTGTCACCTGCAGTGAGAGGGAGTGATGAGTGAATCTGTGCCCTGCTAAATATTGCTCCAGACAGGGTAGAGTTCAGTGAATCTGTGCCCTGCTAAATAACGCTTCAGGCAGGGTAAAGTGGCAGAGAGGAGTGAATCTGTGCCCTGCTAAATATTGTTCCAGAGAGGGTAGAGTGGCGGAGAGGAGGGAATCTGTGCCCTGATAAATAACGTTCCAGACAGGTTAGAGTGGAGGAGAGGAGTGAATCTGTGCCCTGCTAAATAACGTTCCAGACAGGGTAGAGTGTAGGGTGAGAGCAAATCCGTTCTATGCTATGCTAAATATACCCCCTGTTTTGCTCTCCATGTAATTTGTATAAAGCTTTCTTTTTGCCAGTTTTACAGTGATTTGGGTTTATAATAAACCTTGACAGTAGTTCGACTGGGTTTACCTTGAGTGACCTCTCACCTGTCTCTCAGTTTAACTACAGTATTAACGTCAGTCCCTATTAAAGCTAGAAGTACACTTATAACCGCTGGTATGCAAACAAGCCTAAAGAAGCCACTGGTATTCAGCAGATGTCTTCTTCCTTCCTCGACCCTCCATTGTCTGGAGTCCTGTATGGAGATCTTCTTTCCCTTTCTCTCCTCTCTCTATTCATTTTTTTGTAAAGAGAGGACAGTACTAATGCACTAGACATGGCTCAAGGCAGTGACTGAAGGCTGAAGGCTACACTTAAGCTCTATAGGAATCTGTAATGCATTTAGCCTGTGTAGGACCCTTTAACATGCCTTAACAACCTTTAACAATGGTGCGGAGGGAGGAGGGAGGCTACAGAGAGAAGGTATGTGGCCGGGTATAAATATCCCCTAGCTGCATTAGCTTCTCCCTCCCTCCCTCCCTCCACACTGATTACAGTCAGGCCTTAATTGAGTTGTTCTTAGTGGTCCTCTAGGGCACACCTCTTCATTTGACCACTCTGAAGGGCAGCTAATGCGTGTGTTTGTGCACGCATGCGTGAGTTCATTCTTGCGTGCGTGTCCACTTTTTCCCACTCTAAATGCCAATGGATGCTTCCATATCCGCAAGGATCCGTCAGCCTATTATGCAGCTGTCTATATCTGCTGTCCATTGGTCGATCGCTCATAAAGCCTCATCCACACATCCCAACCAACACAGATCTGTGAATGAAGCTTTATTTATGCAGTCAGTAGAGTGGGAGAATGAGTCCTAGAATGAGGTATGGAGAAAAAAACAATACATGAACACCAACTGCCAGACAGTCTTATATCAGAGTGATTCCAGTGCAGAAGGGATTTCCCTTTAGAGTCCACACAGACCAAGGCCCTTTATATGGGACTCTATGGGATCCTATGGATGGAGAGAACAGAGAAAGGAGGAAGAAGGCAGTGGTGTACCGTACTTAAGTAAAAATACTTTAAAGTACTACTTAAGTCGTTTTTGGGGGGTATCTGAATGTTTCTTTACTAATTATATTTTGACAACTTTCACGTGTACTCCTCTATATTCCTAAAGAAAATATATACTTTTTACTCCGATACATTTTCCCTAACACCAAAAAGTACTTGTTACATTCTGAATGCTTAGGAAGGACAGAATTATGGTCCAATTTATGCACTTATGAATAATAACGTGTTGTCATCCCTACTGTCTCTTATCTGGTGGACTCAATAAACACAAATACTGCGTTTGTAAATTAATTATGTCTGAGTGTTGGAGTGTGCCTCTGTCTGTCTGTAAAAAATATATATAATGGTGCCACATATTGACACATCCAGCCCAAAGCGGGAGGTTTACAAAATACTTACTAATTGGAGCATGTTTTTAATTACATTTAAAACCAGATAATTTTAGACTTTTACTCAAGTAGTATTTTAATGGGTGACTTTTATTTGAGTCATTTTCTATTAAGGTATCTTTACTTTTACTCAAGTATGAAAATGTAGTACTTATTCCACCACTGGAAGAAGGGAATAGAGAAAGGAGAAAATAATATGGGGAGGAAGACAACGGGAATAGAGAGAGGAGAAAGAGGAGAATAGACGTAGTGATCGCAAGACAGTGAATGATAATTTATCTTGATAACCCCAGTAAAAGAAAGAGACACGCGCCTTGTACCCTGGTCAGTCCCCTTAAATAGATAGTAAATGCCTCTGCCAGATCCAGAATCTCTGGTTGAATTGTTCTAAACAGCTGGAGTGAACTGAACACAGCGCAGCATAGCAGTGGTGTTTGTGTTGTTACAATGAGAATGAAAGGTGTTGTGATTTGAATGGGACTCTATGGCTCTGTCTGCTTTGTCTCTCAGCCTGCTCTCTGGCCAAGACTGAAATGTCAACGCGTCCAGAGACCGCCTCATTTACATCTCACCGAATGGAGAGATGAAAGGAGGTATGAAAAGAGAGATGTTTGAGTGGAAATGGCGAAACGAAAAATCAATAGGAGGAATAATTCCAATCGCTCCTGTTGACATTTATATTGTCTCAGAAAACTTGGACGAAGCCCAGTGTAGAAAGAAAGAAAGATAATGAGAATGAATGAGGGATAGGGAACGGGAGAGAGAACGAGAAAAAGAGAGACAAAGAGAGAATGAGAGAGAAGACAGAGAGGGAGACAAAGCTAGGGAAAATGAGAGAAAGAGAGCAAGTGAGAAAAAGAGAGAGCGTGAAAAAGATAGAGGAAGCGCTGGAGAGAGAGAGAGCAAGTGAAAAAGATAGAGGAAGCGCTGGAGAGAGAGAGAGCAAGTGAAAAAGAGCAGCCAAAGCAAGACTGAGTGAGAAAGATGGGAAGAAAGGGAGCAAAATAAGGTAAGAGAGAATGGGCGAAATAATTGCTTTATTCACTGTGTGGATTGTGGATCGATTGGCTCTATTGAATCAATATCTCCAGTCCTTGGGCTCAACATCCAGCCCACCCTAGGCCAAAGTTCATTACTGTGGCAATCAAAGACACAGTGGTGAATGGCAGTAGCCAGTGGGGACAGACTCATTTTAAAGTGTCTGGCGTGAACGTACTACACAGAGGTCCTGACCTCCTCTCACTCCATCTTAGCATCTCTCACACACTCCTTACACACACACACCTCTGGCTGACTATCTGCGGCACACTCCTCACTGAACAATTTATTCTGTCTTTCCACAGAAGAAGGAGTGGACGTGGGATGAGAGTAAGATGATGGTGATGCAGGATCCCATTTACAGGTAACACTTCACCACCAGTTAATGTGGCCCATCAGAGAGCAGGACAGGTCAGGGCGGGACCTGAATGGTTTCCATAGTGACACACCAAGTGGATTAGCATCTCATTGGATCCAGATGGGCTGGGTCGGCCCACTCTGACCCTGGGACACCCACACGTACACGTACACACACACACACACACACACACACACACACATAAAAAGACACACACACACCCTGCAGCTCTTCTGGGTGGTTCAGACCAGTCCAAGACATGACCATGGAGGGGGTTGAGAGTTTTAATTTCACAAACGATTGCCCACAGCTAATTCCTTGTGTTATACTAAAAGTTTAAAAGCCTAGCTGTGTTGCACAGTATACACTTATATATTGTGTGTGTGTGTGTGTAGGTGTGTCTATGTGTGTGTTAGGCTGGTTTAGATATGGTTGATGGTAATGAATGGCCCAGTGCCCAGTGCCCAGAATGAGCAGGTAAACGCTGCTGGGTTAATTGGCTGACTATGGTGGTTTAGTGATGGAGAGTATGCATCTGTAGACGCTTTATTGATTTTAATGATTCATCACACACACACACACACACACACACACACACACACACACACACACACACACACACACACACACACAGGACTTTGGTGATGGATATTGTCCAGTGAATCCGTTATTGATTTTAATGACTGAATCTGTGTAAAATTATATTATGTATGATCTAATTAAAAGTTTAATGTTGAGGGAGAGGTTGTTGTCCCGGCACCACACGGCCAGGTCTATGACCTCGTTGTCGTTGTTGGTGATCAGGCCTACTACCACTGTTGTGTCTTCGGCAAACTTAATGATGGTGTTGGAGTTGTGCCTGGCCATGCAGTCATGAGTGAACAGGGAGTACAGGAGCAGACTGAGCACGAACCCCTGAGGGACCCCCGGGTTGAGGATCAGCGTGGTGGATGTGTTGTTACCTACCCTTACCACCTGGGGGCGGCCCTTCAGGAAGTCCAGGATCCAAATCAAAATCAAACTTTATTTGCCACATGCGCCGAATACAACAAGTGTACTTTACCGTGAAATGCTTACTTACAAGCCCTTAACCAACAGTGCAGAAGAAGAAAGTATTTGTCAAGTAGGCTAAAATAAAAAGTAATAATAAAAAGTAACACAATAAGAATAACAATAACGAAGCTATATACAGGTGGCACCGGTACCGAGTCAGTGTGCAAGGGTACAGGCTAGTCCAGTTGCAGAGTTTAGTTCCAGGGTCCTTAGCTTAGTGATGAGCTTTGAGGGCACTATGGTGTTGAACGCTGAACTGTAGTCAATGTGTATGAGCAACAGATGCATATCTGTATTCCCAGTCATGTGAAATCCATAGATTATGACCTAATTAATTTATTTCAATAGACTGATTTCTTTAAATGAACTGTAACTCAGTAAAATCTTTGAAATTGTTGCATGTTGCGTTTATATTTTTGTTCAGTATTGTTGGAGGGGCATGGAGGTACGGTATGGCGGGCCAGGGCCCCTAAGGCCTGCCCATAATGCCAGCCTTGCCCCTTTAACTCAAAGACTTTGTGAAGGAGAATTTCTCGTAACCTTGTAGGAAGATCCTCCGTACGCTGCGGCAGCCAGCAGCATCTTGGCAGCAGGGTGTGTGTTTCTTTCAGCTGGGATAATAAGAGGCTGTGGTATTAGTCCAAATCACAGGATTGCCTCTGAGGAAATGGACCAGGCCGTTCCTGGCTGGAGATTGGTGTGTGTGTGTGTGTGTGTGTGTGTGTGTGTGTGTGTGTGTGTGCACGCGCATGTGTATGTGACAGAAGTGCAGAGAGGGGGCTCAAAATTTGAGGCAGCAGTTACAGGCCCCTGAACACACATACACACACGCACGTGCACACACACACACTGTAGTGGAGGGATTTGGAGGCTCAGACAGATTTGATGAGAAATTAGATAAATACAGTGCCGTGTCTGAAGCATTAATCACGTATACATACACACACACACACACACACACAAACACGCACACACACAGACTGTAAAACCAATGGAGGGTGAATGACAAAGCTAGCAAGGAACATTTGTATTCCAGTACTGTAAATCAGTAGAGTAATGCTGGTGGCTCTGCCGTGACACTGGGTTATGACAGGAGAGGACAACAGACAGACTATCTAGTTAGAACCCCGTGATTCAGCCCTGCCTTCACACACAGAAACACATATATACTGATTATTCATTAATGAGTATTCAACATTAAGAACACCTAGTATTGAGTTGCACTCCCCCCTTTTGCCCTCAGAACAGCCTAAATTGATCGGGGCATGGACTCTACAAGGTGTCGAAAGCGTTCCACAGGGATGCTGGCCCATGTTGACTCCATTGCTTCCCACAGTTGTGTTATAGTTGGCTGGCTGTTGAGTATGAAAAGCCCAGCAGCGATGCAGTTCTTGACACAAACCAGTGCGGTTGGCACCTACTACCATACCCTGTTCAAAGGCACTTACATTTTCTGTCTTGCCTATTCACCCTCTGAATGGCACACATACACAATCCATGTCTCAAGGCTTAAAAATTATTATTTAACTTGTCTCTTCCCCTTCATCTACACTGATTGAAGTGGATTTAACAAGTGACATCAATAAGCGATTATAGCTTCCACCTGGATTCATCTGGTCAGTCTATGTCATGGAAAGAGCAGGTGTTCTTAATGTTTGTATACTCAGTGTATATACACACATACTGTATACTGTATATACACCTGCTGTCAACAGAGGGGGCTCCCTGGCCTCATCAGCGATGTATTTGGTAGCAGCTAGCGCAGCCTGCCTCAGGGCTACAGAGGAGAGCACAACGGGATTTGTTATTCTGTCAGGAAGATTGAAGCTGCAAGCTGTTTTTAGAACATGGAACTTGTTTGTTCTCCTGTTGTTAGGAAGGATGTCTCAAATCCCTTGTCAAAGTTTGATGTATGCATTTGTATGTGGGATAGGATCTGGCCCAGTGTGTGTTTCCTCGTGTACCTCTCCCTATGGGGATACCTGCCAATACTTCCTCAGCAATTACGCTGATGAGAGGCGGGTCACTCACACACACACACACACACAGCAAGCATGCAAAATCAAGATGGTGATTAGTAGTATGTAACCTGTTTCAGGAAGCTAGGCGTATGTCGCACGTCACTACTTCACAGAAGAGGCATTTGTGACCGATCGGCTCGATGTAGCAAAATTTGAAATTGTGTTTTTCACATTAGATAAAAGTAGAGACTCAGGGCTAGAAAATGTTAAATTATGCACTACAGTTGAGGAACAATGGGAAGATTATTCTGCTTTGAAAGTTGATAAACTTGTAACCTTACTTTTGAGAAAATGGCCTTTGAATGTTTTGAGAGCTCTTCTTTGTCTACACCCATTCAGCATCATTCACACCCTCTTAAGCTATAGCCCTGCCCATAAACTCAGAGCATTGTCAGATTGTCCATTAGTATATTTAGAGCATTTCGCTCTTGGAGCGTTCAGAGCGCACACTGGATGCTCTGGCCGAGGAGTAGGGTAGATCCGATTGTTCTGTCCTAACAACAGCAGTCAATCACCCAAGCTAACTGGCCAACGTTGGCTAGCTTGCTAGCTACTTCCAGACACAAATGAGAGAACAGCTCACTCTGACCATTTTACTCGCCCTAGCGGAGCTGGTTAGGCTGTTTTTATGTTATCCAGATCGTTGGTGACTGCAACTGTGCTGCAGGGTTACATTTATTGACATTGGCCATATTCAACGGGTGTTGAGAGTTCGTAATTATGGACGCTCAGTTATTCTGCACTCTGGCACACTCAGATGAGAGTGCTCTGAAATCGGAGTAGATAGCCAGAGCAAATTTACCTGCTACGTATATCAACAGTTATCACATTGACATCACGAACATTCTATTGAAATGGTTACTTGCATAGTGGAGTCTTTTGTTATTAAGACAAAAGCTAAAGAAAAGCTAAACAGTACAGTGCCCTCCACAAATTTACAACAAGTGTATCTTTAAAATGGTGTAAAATACTTGTATGTTTGAGGAATTTAAATTATGCGATTTCTGTTGTTTTGAATTTGGCACCCTGCAGTTTCACTGGCTGTTGACGAGGTGGGACGCTACCGTCCCACATACCCTAGAGAGGTTTTAACTTGAAATGAAAACAACTTTCTGACAAAATTAGAAATGTGTAATATCTGAAAAATGTAGTTAGCTAGACTCTTACCCGTATAAATGGATGGACGCTTCTCCCTCTCCGTCACAGATGCCATGGTTGCCCTTAGTTTGAAGATGTAATCCGGAAATAGGTGTTTTCTCCATCTTCTTCGCCAGCATACTCTAATTCCACTGATTTCAAAACTCAATCTCTCGGCATGTCCAGCCCACTCATTATTTCAGTCAATCATGGCTAGCGGGAAGGTTGCTGACTTTTTCTGTGACTAAACCAACTAGGCTCGTAATTTAACAATTGTATTCGTATTCACTGATGGCATACAAGTTTGTTATTAAGGCACATGAAAGTTCACATGTTCCAGAATGCATTTCTGCCCAAAAAACGCATTTTGATAAAAATGCAGAGAGAGGAGTTTTGATTGGTCTGCAATGTAGTGTGCTTCTGTCTATAACATAAGCTGCTCAGTATGTGTAGATACAGTTGAAGTCAGAAGTTTACATACACCTCAGCCAAATACATTCCCTGTCTTAGGTCAGTTAGGATCACCACTTTATTTTAAGAATGTGAAATGTCAGAATAATAGTAGAGAGAATGATTTATTTCAGCTTTTATTTATTTCATCACATTCCCAGTGGGTCAGAAGTTTACATACACTCAATTAGTATTTGGTAGCATTGCCTTTAAATTGTTTAACTTGGGTCAAACGTTTTCGGGTAGCCTTCCACAAGCTTCCCACAAGAAGCTGGGGGAATTGTGGCCCATTCCTCCTGACAGAGCTGGTGTAACTGAGTCAGGTTTGTAGGCCTCCTTGCTCGCACATACTTTTTCAGTTCTGCCCACAAAAGTTATATGGGATTGAGGTTAGGGCTTTGGGATGACCACTCCAATACCTTGACTTTGTTGTCCTTAAGGCATTTTGCCACAACTTTGGAAGTATGCTTGGGGTCATTGTCCATTTGGAAGACCCATTTGTAACCAAGCTTTAACTTCCTGACTGATGTCTTGAGATGTTTCTTCAATATGTCCACATAATTTTCCTTTCTCATGAGGCCATCAATTTTGTGAAGTCCACCTGTCCCTCCTGCAGCAAAGCACCCCCACAACATGATGCTGCCACCCCCGTGCTTCACGGTTGGGATGGTGTTCTTCGGCTTGCAAGCCTCCCCCTTTATCCTCCAAACATAACGATGGTCATTATGGCCAAAGAGTTATATTTGTTTCATCAGACCAGAGGACATTTCTCCAAAAAGTACGATCTTTGTCCCCATGTGCAGTTGCAAACCGTAGTCTGGCTTTTTTATGGCGGTTTTGGAGCAGTGGCTTCTTCCTTGCTGAGCGGCCTTTCAGGTTATGTCAATATAGGACTCGTTTTACTGTGGATATAGATACTTTCGTACCTGTTTCCTTCAGCATCTTCACAAGGTCCTTTGCTGTTGTTCTGGGATTGATTTGCACTTTTCGCACTAAAGTACGTTCATCTCTAAGAGACAGAACGCATCTCCTTCCTGAGCGGTATGACGGCTGCGTGGTCCCATGGTGTTTATACTTGCGTACTATTGTTTGTACAAATGAACGTGGTACCTTCAGGCGTTTGGGAATTGCTCCCAAGTATGAACCAGACTTGTGGAAGTCTACAATTTTCTTAGCTGATTTCTTTTGATATTCCCATGATGTCAAGCAAAGAGGCACTAAGTTTGAAGGTAGGCCTTGAAATACATCCACAGGTACACCTCCAATTGACTCAGATGATGTCAATTAGCCTATCAGAAGCTTCTAAAGCCATGACATCATTTTCTGGAATTTTCCAAGCTGTTTAAAGGCACAGTCAACTTAGTGTATGTAAACTTCTGACCCACTGGAATTGTGGTACAGTGAATTATAAGTGAAATAATATGTCTGTAAACAATTGTTGGAAAAATTACTTGTGTAATACGCAAAGTAGATCTCCTAACTGACTTGCTTAAACTATAGTTTGTTAACAAGACATTTGTGGAGTGGTTGAAAAACGAGTTTTAATGACTCCAACCTAAGTGTTTGTAAACTTCCAACTTCAACTGTAATCCTTTCAACTGCAGCTTTTTTAAAGATATCATAAAGAACTGCAAAATTGTTGCTTCTGCTCCAAAATTGCTGCCCTGAATTTAACAGGCGCTATCGACAAAGATCAGAGGGGAAATGTTGTGATGGACTACTTTCTGGAGGTTGATCTTGCCATGCTGACTCGGAAAATGAATCAGACGATGAAGAAATCCGTGATTTAGGTAAAAACATTTTAATTGAACCAGAAATGGTAGAATCTTCTAATGACAGTGATGGAGAAGAAACAGCAATCAACAGTGTTGTTGACCGAGTTTTGAAATCAGTGTAATTCCCGTTGGAAGCAGAGTAAGATTGCAAATTCCGAGGGAGTCGAAAAGAGAACACTGTTCTCTGTTGTATAAAACACCTGTCTCCAGATTACATCTTTAAACTAAGGGCAACCATGGCATAGAGGGAGAAGCGTTCATCCTTGTATACGGGCAAGAGTCTAGCTATATTTTTAGATATTATACGTTTCTAATTTTGTCAAAAAGTTATTTTCATTGCAAGTTAAAGCATACGGTTAGCTAGCTAACATTAGCTGGTTGGCTCGCTAACTAACGTTATGTGTATGATCTGTGTAGAAATATTATTTGTATCTCAGGAAGCCATTTGCATTGCTAGTTATAGCCTAATGTTAGCTAGCTAGCTAACTTTGAACCTAGTTGGTTAGCTTTAGCTACCTGCAGATTCATACATGGTGCATTGTATTATGAGTTGGGATTATGGTTCATTGTTTAGTCAGCTACATGTCTAAACAAAGGACTTCCACTTCCATTTCACTGTACCGTTTACGCCTTCTATATCCTGTGAATCTGACAGATCAACTTAGATTTTATTTGATATAGTGTGTATTTACCAGAGACGGTAATGTGAAGAACAACATGACCTGCACCAAAATCAGATTATGACAGAAAGTAAAGTGGTACGGTCCATTACGGCGTCCCGGCAAAATAAAATGTGGGGCTACTCCGTACCAGTAAAACGTGAGCCTTTAAGACAAAAAACAATTAATACAACATGGCCAAAAAACTATAGGCTATTTAACGGCAGTCTAAGTCGTCCTCCTCCTCAGACGAGGAGAGGCGAGAAGGATCAGAGGACCAATACGCAGCGTGGTAATTTTCCATAATGAATTTAATCAAAACAATACACTATACAAAATAACATAAAGAACATACCGTCACAGTCCTAGCTGGTGCAGAACACAAACACAGAGACAGGAAACAACCACCCACAATCCCCAACACAAAACAAGCCACCTATATATGATTCTCAATCAGGGACAACGATTGACAGCTGTCTCTGATTGAGAACCATATTAGGCTGAACACAGAAACAGACGAACTAGACACACAACATAGAATTCCCACCCAGCTCACGTCCTGACCAACACTAAACAAGCAAAACACATAAGAACTCTGGTCAGGACGTTACAGTACCCCCCCCCCTCCTGAGGTGCGGACTCCGAACGAATGTCTGGGTGGGCATCTGTCCGCGGTGGCGGCTCCGGCGGTGGACGAGGACACCACTCCACTGTCTTTGTCCCCCTCCTTAGCGTCCTTTGAGTGGCGACCCTCGCCCACGACCTTGGCCTAAGAATCCTCCCCAAGGCCCCCACATGATTTAGGAGGTAGCTCAGGACAGAGAGGTAGCTCAGGACAGAGAGGTAGCTCAGGACAGAGAGGTAGCTCAGGACAGAGGGGCAACTCCGGACAGAGAGGCAGCTCAGGATGAATGGCAGCTCCGGACTGAATGGCAGCTCCGGACTGAATGGCAGCTCCGGACTGAGTGGCAGCTCCGGACTGAGTGGCAGCTCCGGACTGAGTGGCAGCTCCGGACTGGAGGGCAGCTCATGACTGGAGGGCAGCTCATGACTGGAGGGCAGCTCATGACTGGAGGGCAGCTCATGACTGGAGGGCAGCTCATGACTGGAGGGCAGCTCTGGCAGCTCCTGACTGGCTGGCGGCTCTGGCAGCTCCTGACTGGCTGGCGGCTCTGGCAGCTCCTGACTGGCTGGCGGCTCTGGCAGCTCCTGACTGGCTGGCGGCTCTGGCAGCTCCTGACTGGCTGGCGGCTCTGGCAGCTCCTGACTGGCTGGCGGCTCTGGCGGCTCCTGACTGGCTGGCGGCTCCTGACTGGCTGGCGGCTCTGGCGGCTCCTGACTGGCTGGCGGCTCTGGCGGCTCCTGACTGACGGACGGCTCTAGCGGCTCCTGACTGACGGGCGGCTCTAATGGCTCGTGGCAGACGGATGGCTCAGACGGCGCTGGGCAGACGGATGGCTCAGACGGCGCTGGGCAGACGGATGGCTCAGACGGCGCTGGGCAGACGGATGGCTCAGACGGCGCTGGGCAGACGGATGGCTCAGACGGCGCTGGGCAGACGAGCAGTGCAGGCGGCGTTGAGCAGACGAGCAGTGCAGGCGGAGTTGGGCAGACGGCCGACTCTGACCTGCTGAGGCGCACAGTAGGCCTGGTGCGTGGTACCGGAACTGGAGGTACTGAGCTGGAGACACGCACCACAGGGAGAGTGCGTGGAGGAGGAACAGGGCTCTGGAGACGCACTGGAAGCCTGGTGCGTGGTGTAGGCACTGGTGGTACTGGGCTGGGGCGGGAAGGTAGCGCCGGATATACCGGACCGTGCAGGCGTACTGGCTCCCTTGAGCACTGAGCCTGCCCAACCTTACCTGGTTGCATGCTCCCCGTAGCCCGTCCAGTGCGGGGAGGTGGAATAACCCGCACTGGGCTGTGTTGGCGAACCGGGGACACCATGCGTAAGGCTGGTGCCATGTACACCGGCCCGAGGAGACGTACTGGAGGCCAGATATGTAGAGCCGGCTTCATGGCACTTGGCTCAATGCTCACTCTAGCCCGCCCAGTGCGGGGAGGTGGAATAACCCGCACCGGGCTATGCACCCGTACAGGAGACACCGTGCGCTCTTCCGCATAACACGGTGTCTGCCCGTACTCCTGCTCTCCACGGTAAGCATGGGAAGTGGGCGCAGGTTTCCTACCTGCCCTTGCCACACTACCCTTTAGCCCCCCCCCCCCAAGAAATGTTTGGGGTTTCTTCACGGGCTTCCAGCCCCGCTTCCGTGCTGCCTCCTCAGACCACCGCTCCTGGGCTTTAGCTGCCTCCATCTCTTCCCGAGAGCGGCGATATTCTCCAACCTTAGCCCAGGGTCCTTCTCCGTTAAATATTTGCTCCCATGACCATTCCTCCTGGTAGCGCTGCTGCCCGTTGCCACGCTGCTTGATCCTGGTTTGGTGGGTGGTTCTGTAACGGCAGTCTAAGTCGTCCTCCTCCTCAGACGAGGAGAGGCGAGAAGGATCAGAGGACCAATACGCAGCGTGGTAATTTTCCATAATGAATTTAATCAAAACAAAACAATACACTATACAAAATAACAAAAAGAACATACCGTCACAGTCCTAGCTGGTGCAGAACTCAAACACAGAGACAGGAAACAACCACCCACAATCCCCAACACAAAACAAGCCACCTATATATGATTCTCAATCAGGGACAACGATTGACAGCTGTCTCTGATTGAGAACCATATTAGGCTGAACACAGAAACAGACGAACTAGACACACAACATAGAATTCCCACCCAGCTCACGTCCTGACCAACACTAAACAAGCAAAACACATAAGAACTCTGGTCAGGACGTTACACTATTACACCATTATTCAACATTAATGCATGTTAGTCGCATGAAAAAATTGCGAATTCACTAGAAGCGGTGCTATACGCTCCAAATTGCGTTGTTATTTGAGGAGAACACTTACATTTTGTCAAGACGGGGAGTGGTTGAGACTCTTGCGGACAAGGCAGAAATTAGTGGCTGAGACCGAGGCGCCCATGGACAACAAGTGGATGCATCAATTCAGGCTACAAGTGTAGGTCTAATGACAATCGCAGTATGTCATTGCAATACACGTAGGTGTTTGTAGCATATGTCACTTTCCATTCATCAAATTACAGGTGCGAAGTGCACTGTTGGGGTTTGGTGCTAAAATTATTTTGTATGGGGACGAATGTGCGCAGGTAGCCGTGCGTTGGTAGCCTACACGAGTGCCTTGGTTAAGTGGTTGTTTGACAATCAGATGAAAACATCATGACTGGTTGTGTTTATGCCAAATTAAAAGGCATAGCCGGCGTGTCCATAAGGCTAGGGGAAGCTAAGCTTTCCCTACAGTAAATTGAATTAGATTGCAAACATTATATAGCCTAATTAGCTTACTCCTGTCTATAAAGAAATAAATATAATCAATTTTGACAGCGCGGGTTGCAAATACCAAATAGATGATTGTTGCGACTGTCAGTGAAAAGCAGAGAGACCCAGCCAGGCATATCGCAATATGTAAAAATACAATTGTGGAAAAACTGTTCGGAAATCAAATGGCTCTTGCTGTAAAGAGATGACAATGAAAATACTTAAATCTGTCTTAACTTAGTTGAGCGAACAGTAGCCTATATTGTTGGCACCAGAGGAAAACATTGGCCATATCTCCGGTGAGTGTGTATATTCACTGCCTTTGTCATTGGGTCAGTGCCACTTTTGTTTGTTTTTGGACAATAATTTCCTCCTCCAGGTTAGATGGATGTCATATTGTATGTGTCTCCCCTTTTCGTTGACCAATTATATGGATCAGACAACATTGTTTTTATTTATCTGTTTGTCAGTGTCAGCAGAGTAGCCTTCCTTGTAATTTTGTAGAATAAAAAAAATGTGTGCGGGCATTTAGGTGTCTACTTTCACCCCTGGATTCGGATGTAGACCAAGGACTAGATAAAGTGTATTTTTGCTACCAATTTTAGTCTTGAAATCTTTGGCTGTTTACTACACTACCTTACTCACTCTGTTTAGGACATGGCCTCACATGTGAATCCTTAAAGAGATGGGTGAGGCTAAGGCTTAAGAGGGTGTGAATGATGCTGAATCGGTGTAGACCAGGGTTCCCCAACTGGCAGCCTGCGGGCCAAATTGGTGGGTTTTTGGTGGTTTATTGGTAGAATTTTCATTGTTGGACATAAGACTGTAAAAACACCAGGACATCAGCTCCAAGTGACATTAATTTAAGAAATCTGTTCCCATGTATTCTCAGGCATAATAGAGACACGTGATCATATACAAATGTAAGCAAACTTAGAAATTATTGTTTTAGTCGAACATATCTGTTTGGGCTTCTTGCGGTCAATTTGCAGTCTACAAGTTATTTGTAATTATGTTCTGGCCCACCGACCATCCCCTCAAGAAAAAATCATCCCGTGGCTGAATCTAGTTGATGATCCCTGGTGTAGACAAAACATTTAATGGACATTTTCTCAAAAGTTGGGTTACAAGTTTATCAACTTTCAAAGCAGAATTACTTTCCCATTGTTCCTCAACTGCAGCGTATGATATACATTTTTCTAGCTCTCTACTTTTATCCCATATAAAAAACACAATTTCAAAATCTTCTATATAGGATCGAATCCAGGTGGTGGGTCACATATACAAAAGTATGTGGAAACCTGCTTGTCGAACACCTATTTCCAAAATCATGGGCATTAATATGCAGTTGGTCCTCCCTTTGATTCTATAACAGCCTCCACTCTTCTGGGAAGGCTTTCCACTAGATGTTGGAACATTGCTGTGGGGACTTGCTTCTATTCAGCCACAATAGTATTAGTGAGGTTGGGCACTGATGTTGGGCGATTAGGCCTGGCTCAAAGTCGACGTTCCAATTCATCCCAAAGGTGTTCAATGGGGTTGAGGTCAGGGCTCTGTGCAGGTCAGTCAAGTTCTTCCACACCGATCTTGACAAACCATGTACCATTTCTTGCTTTGTGCACAAGTGACCACAACTGACCATCCTACCGATCCTCGACTTCGGTGATGGCATCTATAAAATAACCTCCAACACTCTATTCAACAAACTGGATGCAGTCTATCACAGTGTCATCCGTTTTGTCACCAAAGCCCCATATACTACCCACCATTGCGACCTGTACGCTCTTGTTGGTTGGCCCTCGCTTCATACTCGTCGCCAAACCCACTGGCTACAGGTTATCTACAAGTCTCTGCTAGGTAAAGCCCCGCCTTATCTCAGCTCACTGGTCACCATAGCAGCACCCACTCGTAGCACGCGCTCCAGCAGGTATATCTCACTGGTCACCCCCAAAGCCAATTCCTCCTTTGGTCGTCTTTCCTTCCAGTTCTCTGCTGCCAATGACTGGAACGAACTGCAAAAATCTCTGAAGCTGGAAACACGTATCTCCCTCACTAGCTTTAAGCACCAGCTGTCAGAGCAGCTCACAGATTACTACACCTGTACATAGCCCATCTATAATTTCGCCCAAACAACTACCTCTTCCCCTACTGTATTTATTTATTTATTTATTTTGCTCCTTTGCACCCCATTATTTCTATTTCTACTTAGCACATTCTTCCACTGCAAATCTACCATTCCAGTGTTTTACTTGCTATATTGTATTTACCTCGCCACCATGGCCTTTTTTTTCTTTACCTTCCTTATCTCACCTCATTTGCTCACATTGTATATAGACTTATTTTTCTACTGTATTATTGACTGTATGTTGTATTTATTCCATGTGTAACTCTGTGTTGTTGTATGTGTCGAATTGCTATGCTTTATCTTGGCCAGGTCGCAGTTGCAAATGAGAACTTGTTCTCAACTAGCCTACCTGGTTAAATAAAGGTGAAATAAAATAAATAAAAAAATTGTCGTGCTGAAATAGGAAATGGCCTTTCCCAAACTGTTGCCACAAAGTTGGAAAAACAGAATTGTCTAGAATGCCATTGTATGCTGTAGCGTTAAGATTGCCCTTCACTGGAACTAAAGAGCCCAAACCATGTGTGGCTTTCTGTGAGCTTGTGTGGCCTATCACTTTGCATGTTACCACTTCACAATAACAGCACTTGCAGTTCTGGCAGGGCAGAAATTTTATGAACTGACTTGTTGGAAAGGTGGCATCCTATGACGGTGCCACATTGAATGTCACCGAGCTCTTCAGTAAGACCATTCTACTGCCAATGTTTGTCTATGGAGATTGCATGGCTGTGTGCTAGATTTTATATAACTGTCAACAACGGGTGTGGCTGAAATAGCCGAATTCACTCATTTGAAGGGGTGTTCACATGCTTTTGTACATATAGTGTATCAAACTCAGCTCTAATGACCAGCTACTCTGCTATACTCACTCACACATTGGCAAGGATAGACTCATGTACACACAGAGAAACACACGCAATTTGTACACACAGTCGACAGGGGCAGGATATATACTTCTAGAACAGATGTGAGAGTTCTGGAATTCTCTATGCCTTCCAGGAAATGCCATCATCATCCTTCACTCCTCTGACATAGAGGTTTCTATTTGATCCTGAGCTCCTGGACTTCATTCTCTTCAAAACATTTCAAAGCGTCTGCCAAATATAGACGGCTGGTCTTCATAGCTCTCATTCATTCTCTCTCTCTCTCTCTCTCTTGCTCTCTCAACAAATAGCAGAAAAAGCATCAGCCCCTTCATAGCCTTTTGATCGACCGACCGTGTGTGTGTGTCCGTTAGGATCTGGTCCACTGTGTGAATGTGACCTCATGTACCTCTCCCAATGGGTATATCTGGCAATACCTCCTCAGCAATTACACTGATGAGTGTGTACACACACACATACGGTTTTGTTATTGTAGAAGTGGTGTGAACACACCCTGATAACAGAATTAAAGCGGTGGGAAGGGCAGTGTAGATGAATATCTCATTAAAGCTTTGATTATTCTCACACACAGTCACACTGACCTAGTCTGCTGATAAAACAGTGTCTGAAGAGTAACTTGGTATGCTGTTTACAGTAGTAAGCATGTTTGCAAACAAGTGAACATTCCACATGTTCATTCATATTCATACATTATTAGAGGTCAGAGTAAATCAATAAAGGTAAATAAACTGAAACCTTTCACAAAGAACTTTGCTGAAATGAGATGTGTGTGTATAAATACCCGTAAATAGTGTGCGTACAGCATGCTCCAGTGCTATTAATTCCGCCGTGATTATTTAATCAAGATAATCTCACCGTTTAATCTTGTTAACAGTATATAAACAAACTCTGTCTGCTATATTTACAGACACTCTCTCTCTTATCCCAGCTCAGAGCCTTAAAGTGCAGTATCAGGGTAAAATGTCCAGACTTTCACCCCCAGGGAGCACAAATGGTGTCAGCCAATGACTGAGGGTGTTAACAGAGGACTCTAGTAACATCGTCAATCAGGGGTAGCTATTGGCAGACACGGGCCAGTCATAACATCCAATCATACAGCATATTGATCCTCGGTTAGTTTTAAAAAAGTATTGTTGTTTAGAGGAGAGTACCATATGTTTCACAACCTGTTGCTCTCTTTCTGCACTAGAGTATCATTTGGAGCAGTAAAAGAGAGCTGTGAAATATGGCTGTGATTATATCTAAAAATCACTATAACTGATCAACTGTAAAAGGGCCACTAGTCCATAAACATAACAGCCCTGTTTCACTTACCTAACATAGTTTATGGTATCTCTGTTACACCGAATGGAATAGCCAGTTAGTTGTTTAGTGTAGTTGGATTCCCTCTCCCTCTCTCCCTCCTTCCCTCTGCATTAGCAGAGTTCCATGGATGACCTTGGAGTCACTCTCAAAGCACTGACTACTCTACAGCCAGCCAGTCTCATCTACAGAAGCTGTCTGGGGGTTTGAGACTAGAGGATGTCATGACACACAGGCCCTTTACTTTTTATCTGACTCATTTACTCACGAGAGAGAGATAGAGAGAGAATGCGGTTGAGCAGCAGGGGAAAATGGAGCTCCACACATACACCAACAGACACACACAAACACATCAACAGAAACACACACACAATTTACTGTACGTCGTGGTGCTTTGCGGGATCTCTAGAGATCATGTGACCTTCATCTGATATCAGTCGATGTAAGGAGAAATAAAGGAAGAGCTATGTAATAGAATATGATAAGACTGGCCACCTCTGGTCTATACATTGTTATGTGTATTACAGAGGATATGAGCGGAGTGGAGCTGGTTTGGAGCGAGGAGCGGCGCGTGCATAATTTGTCTGGAGTGTGGAGCGGATTCAAAACATTTAGGAGAGTTGGCCTTCTCCCCTGCTCCAATTTCGCTCTGGTACCGCTCAGCCACGAGCTCTGGCCATGCTCTGCCCAGCATTTTATTTTATTTTTCTTTACTGTTCTCTTAATTAGGCCTATTCTGTTGTATGTATTTAGGCTACGCCACCACTAATGGTCCCTTGAGGCTCAGTTGGTAGAGCATGGCACTTGCAATGCGAGGGTTGTGGGTTCAACTCCCACAGGGGACCAGTATGGGGAAAGAAAAGTATGAAATGTATGCACTCACTACTGTAAGAGTGTTTGCTGTATGACATACATGTGATGTTGATATGAGTTGACCAAGAAATAGGTCAAACAGCCTGTGTAGTTGATGGAAGACAATGAATGCAGCATCACCGGAGACATTTTGGTTTCTAAATAGGCTATTGTTTAAAAAAAGAGGAGTCTAAGTTTGTAATGATGCTGAAGTTGTCAATCAACTGTAAAATCTGAGCGTTACAACTGAAGTATCTGACTATTAATAGATTAGAGAATAAGCTTCTTTTTTTACACAGTGGCCACAAAGCCTATTACCTAATGCATTTGAAAAGTATTCAGACCCCTTGACTTTTCCCACATTTTACATTACAGCCTTATTCTAAAATGGATTAAATACTTTTCCCCCCCTCATCAATCTACACACAATACCCCATAATGACAAAGCAAAACCAGTTTTTTTTAAATTCTTACTAATGTATTAAAAATTAAAAACAGAAATACATAAGTATTTACATAAGTATTTAGACCCTTTGCGATGGGATGCGAAATTAATGTGCATGCTGTTTCCGTAGATCATCCTTGAGATCTTTCTTCAACTTGATTGGAGTCCACCTGTGGTAAATTAAATTGATTGGACATAATTTGTAAAGGCACACACCTGTCTATATAAGGTCCCACAGTTGACAGTGCATGTCAGAGCAAAAACCAAGCCATGAGGGCGAAGGAATTGTCCGTAGAGCTCCAAGACAGGATTGTGTTGAGGCACAGATCTGGGGAAGAGTACCAAAAAATGTCTGCAGCGTTGAAGGTCCCCAAGAACACAGTGGCCTCCATCATTCTTAAATGGAAGAAGTTTGGAACCACCAAGACTCTTCATAGAGCTGGCCGCCCGGCCAAACTGAGCACTCGGGGAGAACGGCCTTGGTCAGGGAGGTGACCAAGAACCCGATGGTCACTCCGAATGAGCTCCATAGTTTCTTTGTGGAGATGGGAGAACCTTCCAGAAGGAAAACTATCTCTGCAGCACTCCACCAATCAGGCCTTTATGGTAGAGTGGCCAGACAGAAGCCACTCCTCAGTAAATGGCACATGACAGCCCGCTTGGAGTTTGCCAAAAGGCACCTAAATACTCTCAGACCATGAGAAACAAGATTCTCTTGTCTGATGAAACCAAGATTGAACTCTTTGGCCTGAATACTAAGCGTCACATCTGGAGGTAACCTGGCACCATTCCTATGATGAAGTGTTGTGGCAGCATCATGCTGCAGGGATGTTTTTCAGTGGCAGGGACAGGGAGACTAGTCAGGCTGGAGGGAAAGATGAACAGAGCAAAATACAGTGAGATCCTTGAGGAAAATCTACTCCAGAGTGCTCAGGACCTCAGACTGGGGCCAAGGTTCACCTTCCAACAGGACAACAACACTAAGCACACAGCCAAGACAACACAGGAGTGGCTTCGGGACAAGTCTGAATGTCCTTGAGTGGCCGAGCCAGAGCCTGGACTTGAACCCAATCTAACATCCCTGGAGAGACCTGGAAATAGCCGTGTCTCATCCAACCTGACAGAGCTAGAGAGGATCTGTAGAGAAGAATGGGAGAAACTCCCCAAATACAGGTGTGCCAAGCTTTTCTTTGTCATTATGGGGTATTGTGTGTATTATATTTTAGAATAAGGCTGTAACATAACAAAATGCACTGAATGCACTGTAAGTCCTTGTTTAGTAGCAAATTACATGTTGTTGAAATATTGAAGCTTCTTACAATAGCCTACTTCAAAACCAAATGGTACATTGTCACAAAAGTAGATGGGGTGTTTGTTAAATCATCTTTTTAAACAGATGTAGCAAATATGGAGCGGACATTTTTTTTCCTGTGAGCACTGAGTGATTTTTAGCACAGCTGGAGAAAGGATGTTGAGCCTCGGAACGGTGCGCAAAGACGGTTCCGTGAGTAATGAGTACGATTTCCAACTCTCAACTCTTCTCACAAACTCTGGTGCAGGTGCGCAACTTTCACTGGGGACGGAGGGGACATAACACCCCCACATTCTAAAATTGCTTTTGTCTCCCCACAGTTTTATCATTGCACTGTGATACAAAAAGCGGCATTGTGTGCTTAGGACGATGCGGACAACTCAGAGCGGTCGGGTAGGCTGTTTGGCAGTTTCAGATGCTGGATTTAGGACTGTGCGGACACCACAGAGAGTGAGGACAGGCTGTGTGAAGGAGGACCAGCACTGTGCTGCTGCCTGCAGCTGCTGTTTGTGTGTGTTGCACTTTTTGTTATAAAAGCAAGCGGAGCAGAAACTGTATTTTCTTTAGTTTACTGATGTAGCTGGCAAGGTAACTGCTGTTTGACTTAACAGAAACAAAGTAGTTATTCCCAGTGCTGAGCTAGTAGTGTAACTGACATGTAAAGTTAGCTAATCATGTTTCATCCCCTCTTGACTGAAGTTCTGCCTGAAGAGAATAAACTAGCTAGCTAACTAGTTGATGTACCATTAGAGCAAGCCAAAAATGTTAGCTAGCTAGCTCACTAACTTTAGCTTTTATTTTTGCTCAATCACACTAGACCTGAATCAAACGATGAAACCAGCGGGCAAAATATTGAATATCAATATTCTGACGTTTTTTTACAGCGCAATGAGAGTTTTTATTCGAGTCAGTATAGCAATGTAACGTTATTGATCTGTCAGTTTTCTTAGCTAATTCCCTACTTTTCACACTGACACGGTATAAACAGCTCTACAGGCTACACTGTAATGGTGCACAGTCAGTACACAACACTATGCTCATCATGTCTTAGATGGCGACAGGTGTCCAAGCAGGGTCAATCAATGTTTTTTATTAATTTACCGATAGCCAGGGGCACGTTCCAACACTCACACTGTTTAGTGAGTCCGTCAGATGAGAGGCAGTAGGGATGACCAGATATGTTTTCCTGATAAGTGTGTGAATTAGACAATTTTCCTGTTCTGCTAAGCATTCAAAATGTAACAAGTACTTTTGGGTGTCAGGGAAAATGTATGGAGTAAAAAGTACATAATTTTCTTTAGGAATGTAGTGAAGTAAAACAAAACGTTTTCAAAAATATAAATAGTAAAGTAAAGATACCCCAAAAAACTATTTAAGTAGTACTTTCAAGTATTTTTACCAGACAAGTCAGTTAAGAACAAATTCTTATTTACAATGACGGCCTACCCCAGCCAAACCCAGACAACGCTGCGCCAATTGTGCTCCACCCCATGGGACTCCCAACCACAGGCAGTTGTGATACAGCCTGGAATTGAACTAGGGTCTGTAGTGACACCTCTAGGACTGAGATGCAGTGACTTATACCGCTGTGCCACTCAGGAACTTAAGTACTTTACACCACTGATAACAATCAGTGAATAGATACAAAGTTCCATCTTGAGTTGATGGGTAGGCTACAGTCTGGGATCTGGGAATAATGGTAATTTCAATTATTGAAACATTGATTCTATTTTTGGATAATATCATGTATAAATGTACACCAAGGTCATTCTTTGTCATGCCTCATCTGAGCAGGATCAGATGGTGACAGGTGTCTCAACAGGGTCAGGCAACCAGGGAAGACAAGTCTGTGACGGCGTAGAGGTGAACTTTTGCAGATAGAACATACTCTTTGTGCAGCAAACAAGATTTAAACTATTTTAAAGCAGTCTGACAAACAAGTTGATTTCTAAACGGTATCAAAGGTTGGAGGCTTTTCCCAATGACAAAACATGCCAAACAAAAATGGTAGGAAGACCTGGGAGACACTATAGGTGATGATGATGAATGGATACAGATACACTATTTATACAAAAGTATGTGGACACCCCTTCAAATGAGTGGATTTGGCTATTTCAGCCACAACCATTGCTGACAGGTGTATAAAATTGAGCACACAGCCATGCAATCTCTATAGACAAACATTGGCAGTAGAATAGCCTTACTAAAGAGCTCGTGACTTTCAAAGTGGCACCATAATAGGATGCCACCTTTCCAACAAGTCAGTTCATCACATTTCTGCCCTGCCAGAGCTGCCCTGGTCAACTGTAAGTGCTGTTATTGTGAAGTGGAAACATCTAGGAGCAACATTGGCTCAGCCGCAAAGTGGTAGGCCACACATGCTAACAGAACAGTACCGCCGAGTGCTGAAGCGTATAGTGTGTCTGTCCTCGGTTGCAACACTCACTACCGAGTTCCAAACTGTCTCTGGAAGCAACATCAGCACAATAACTGTTTGTCGGGAGCTTCATGAAATGGGTTTCATGGCCGAGCAGCCGCTCACAAGCCTAAGATCAGCATGCGCAATGCCAAGCGTCGGCTGGAGTGGTGTAAAGCTCACCACCATTGGACTCTGGAGCGGTGGAAAAGTATTCTCTGGAGTGATGAATCACGCTTCACCATCTGACAGTCAGACAGACAACTCTGGGTTTGGCAGATGCCAGGAGAACACTACCTGCCCCAATGCATAGTGCCAACTGTAAAGTTTGGTGGAGGAGGAATAATGGTCTGTGGCTGTTTTTCATGGTTCGGGCTAGGCCCCTTAGTTCCAGTGGAGGGAATGCTACAGCATACAATTACATTCCAGATGATTTTGTGGCAACAGTTTGGGGAAGGCCCTTTCCTGGTTGGTTAGGAAAGGGCCTCAACAATGGCACTGGCAGAGAGGGTAGGAAACTTTGCAGTATATATATTTTTTATTTTTACATTGTTAGCACAATTTTTTTTTATTACTTACAGCCGGGAAGAACTATTGGATATCAGAGCAGTGGTAACTCAACAGTACTACCAGCATTACGACCAGGAATACTACTTTCCCGAAGCGGATCCTTTGTTCGCACCCCCCAGGGCGATTGACCTGATTCCAGAAGCCTACCCAAAACAACGCCGGTGGAGGAGAGCTACTCGGAGTGGTCTCCTAGTCCGACTTAGGATGCGGGCACAACACCCACCGCTTCCGTATATATTACTCGCAAATGTTCAGTCTTTGGATAATAAAGTTGATGAGCTCCGAGCGAGGGCTCAGGGATTGTAACATACTCTGTTTCACGGAAACATGGCTATCTCGTGATGTACTGTCTGAGTCGGTCCAGCCAATTGGCATCTCAGTTCATCGCGCAGATAGGAATAAATATCTCTCCGGGAAGAAGAATGGCGGGGGTGTATGTTTCATGATCTACGACTCATGGTGTAATTGTGATACCATACAGGAACTCAAGTCCTTTTGTTCACCCGACCTAGAATACCTCACAATCAAATGCCAACCGTATTATCTTCTAAGATAATTTTCTTCTGAGATAGTCACGACCGTGTATATCCCCCCCTTAAACTGATACCACGACGGCCCTCAAGGAACACTGGACTTTATGCAAACTGGAAGCCACATATCCTGAGGCTGCATTTATTATAGCTGGGGATGTTAACAAAGCAAATTTGAGGAAAAGGCTACCTAAATTCTACCAGCATATCAACTGTAGTACTTGTGCTGCTAAAATACTGGACCACTGTTACTCCAACTTCGGGGATGCATACAAGGCCCTCCCCGGCCATCCTTTCGGCAAATCTGATCATGACTTCATTTTGCTCCTCCCTTCCTATAGGCAGAAACTCAAACAGGAAGTACCCGTGCTAAGGACAATCCAACTTGTTTTGATCACGCGGACTGGGATAAGTTCCGGGTAGCCTCAGAGAATAACATTGACGTATATACTGATACGGTTACTGAGTTTATCAGGAAGTGTATAGGAGATGTTGTACCCTAACCAGAAACCGTGGATAGATGGCAGCATTCGCGCAAAACTGAAATCGCGAACCACCGCATTTTAAAAATGGCAAGGTGACTGGGAATATGGTAGAATACAAACAGTGTAGTTATTCCCTCCATTGCAATCAAAAAGGCAAAACGTCAGTATAGAGACAAAGTGGAGTCGCAATTCAACGGCTCAGACACGAGACGTATGTGGCAGGGTCTACAGACAAGCACGGACTAAAAAAGGAAAACCAGCCACGTCATGGACACCGTCTTGCTTCAGGATAAGCTAAACACCTTCTTTGTACCACTTTGAGGACAACACAGTGCCAATGACGCTGCCCGCTACCAAGGACTGTGGGCTCTCCTTCTCTGTGGCGACGTGACTAAGACATTTAAGCGTGTTAAACCTCGCAGGGCTGCCGGACCAGACGGCATCCCTAGCCGCGTCCTCAAAGCATGCGCAGACCAGCTAGCTGGTGTGTTTACGGACATATTCAATCTCTCCATACCCCAGTCTGCTGTCCCAAAATGCTTCAAGATGGCCACCATTGTTCCTGTACCCAAGAAAGCAAAGGTAACTGAACTAAATGACTATCGCCCCATAGCACTCACTTCTGTCATCATGAAGTGCTTGGAGAGACTAGTCAAGGATATCACCTCTACCTTACCTGTCACTCTAGACCCACTTCAATTTGCCTACCGCCCCAGTAGATCCACAGACAATGCAATCGCCATTACACTGCACACTGCCCTATCCCATCTGGACAAGAGGAATACCTATGTAAGAATGCTGTTCATTGACTATAGCTCAACATTCAACACCATAGTACCCTCCGAGCTCATCATTAAGCTAGAGGCCCTGGATCTGAACCCCACCCTGTGCAACTGGCCCTGGACTTCTTGATGGGTCGACCCAGGTGGTGAGGGTAGAAAACAACACCTCCACTTTGCTGATCCTCAACACTGGGGCCCCACAAGGGGGCGTGCCCAGCCCCCTCCTGTACTCCCTGTTCACCCATGACTGTGTGGCCAAGCACACCTCTAACTCAATCATCAAGTTTGCAGATGACACAACAGTAGTAGGCTTGATTCCCAACAAGGACGAGACGGCCTACAGGGAGGAGGTGATGGCTCTGGGAGTATGGTGCCAGAAAATAACCTCTCATTCAACGTCAACAAAACAAAGCATCAACGGGACCACAGTGGTGAAGGTAGAAAGCTTCAAGTTCCTCAGCATACACATCCCTGACAAACTGAAATGGTCCACCCACACAGACAGTGTGGTGGAAAAGGCGCAACAGCGCCTCTTCAACCTCAAGAGGCTGAATTAAATTTAACCCTCACAAACTTTTACAGATGCACAATTGAGAACATCCTATCGGGCTGTATCACCTCTTGGTACAGCAACTGCACCGCCGGCAACCGCAGGAATGTCCAGAGGGTGGTGCGGTCTGCCCAACACATCACCGGGGACAAACTACCTGCCCCTGCCCTCCAGGACACCTACAGCACCCAATGTCACAGAAGGCCAAAAAGATTGTCAAGGACAATAATCACCCGAGCCACTACCTGTTCACCCTGCTATCATCCAGAAGGCGAGATCAGTACAGGTGCATCAAAGCTGGGACCGAGAGACCGAAGCGGTTTTTCAATCTCAAAGCCATCAGACTGTTAAATAGCCATCAATAGCACTTAGAGGCTGCTGCCTATATACATAGACTTGAAATCACTGGCCACTTTAATAAATGGAACTCTAGTCACTTTAATAATGTTTACATATCTTGCATTACTCATCTCAAATGTATATTCTGTATTCTATACTATTCTACTGTATCTTAGTCTATGCCGCTCTGACATTGCTCGTCCATATATTAATATATTCTTAATTCCATTCCTTCACTTAGATTTGTGTGTACTGGGTATATGTTATGAAATTGTTAAATATTACTTGTTAGATATTACTGCACTGTCAGAGCAAGAAACACAAGCATTTCGCAACACCCGCAATAACATCTGCTGAACACGTGTATTTGACCATTAACATTTGATTTGATGACAATGTCCATGTGCACAAAGTGAGGTCCATACAGTAGGACTACTCTACTTTGCCTGCATGCAAATGTAGGGCTACTAATGTGCCCTTTTCGGGATGTCTGATAGTATTTCTGATTGTTTTAACTCACCACCACTAATGAGCTATGGCGCAAACAAAGTCTGTTTCTAGAATCAATTAAGAATGACAATAGTTCCTCAAAGTATTTGAACAATATTTCCAGCTTTCTCCCTTTTAATAACCACTTGGTATGAAAGGGAAAAATGTAATGTTCTGATCCAGTGGAAACGTCATAAAATACCTGATTACTTCTTATCCCTTGCACAAATAGCCTGCAGCTGTGTCTGTCCCAAGCTCACTGGCTCATAATATGTTATACAATGTTTCAAGTTTGTTGTAGCCAATGCTATTCATAGGATATTTATTTTTCTCTGTATACAGGTTGAAAATGTCAGATTCAGACGCTTGTAAGCACCTAAATTGGAACGCAGTGGCTGTGTAGTAACAAGCTGTACATGATGTCAGAGCTTAGGGTCTCCACTTCACAGCTCTGTATGAGTGTTGACTGACAGTCATCCCTCCTGCTAATTGGGCAATTTTTGTAAATGTTTTGTGGTCTGAGTGATGAAATGCTTTAAATTATGAGGACGCTATGTATTTTGAAAGATGCGATAGAGGATTATACACTGAACAAAAATACACTGCTCAAAAAAATAAAGGGAACACTAAAATAACACATCCTAGATCTGAATGAATGAAATATTCTTCTTAAATACTTTTTTCTTTACATAGTTGAATGTGCTGACAACAAAATCACACAAAAATTATCAATGGAAATCAAATTTATCAACCCATGGAGGTCTGGATTTGGAGTCACACTCAAAATTAAAGTGGAAAACCACACTACAGGCTGATCCAACTTTGATGTAATGTCCTTAAAACAAGTCAAAATGAGGCTCAGTAGTGTGTGTGGCCTCCACGTGCCTGTATGACCTCCCTACAACACCTGGGCATGCTCCTGATGAGGTGGCGGATGGTCTCCTGAGGGTTCTCCTCCCAGACCTTGACTAAAGCATCCGCCAACTCCTGGACAGTCTGTGGTGCAACGTGGCTTTGGTGGATGGAGCGAGACATGATGTCCCAGATGTGCTCAATTGGATTCAGGTCTGGGGAACGGGCGGGCCAGTCCATAGCATCAATGCCTTCCTCTTGCAGGAACTGCTGACACACTCCAGCCACATGAGGTCTAGCATTGTCTTGCATTAGGAGGAACCCAGGGCCAACCGCACCAGCATATGGTCTCACAAGGGGTCTGAGGATCTCATCTCGGTACCTAATGGCAGTTAGGCTACCTCTGGCGAGCACATGGAGGGCTGTGCGGCCCCCCAAAGAAATGCCACCCCACACCATGACTGACCCACCACCAAACCAGTCATGCTGGAGGATGTTGCAGGCAGCAGAACGTTCTCCACGGCGTCTCCAGACTCTGTCACGTCTGTCACGTGCTCAGTGTGAACCTGCTTTCATCTGTGAAGAGCACAGGGCGCCAGTGGCGAATTTGCCAATCTTGGTGTTCTCTGGCAAATGCCAAACGTCCTGCACGGTGTTGGGCTGTAAGCACAACCCCCACCTGTGGACGTCGAGCCCTCATACCACCCTCATGGAGTCTGTTTCTGACCGTTTGAGCAGACACATGCACATTTGTGGCCTGCTGGAGGTCATTTTTCAGGGCTCTGGCAGTGCTCCTCCTGATCCTCCTTGCACAAAGGCGGAGGTAGCGGTCCTGCTGCTGGGTTGTTGCCCTCCTACGGCCTCCTCCACGTCTCCTGATGTACTGGCCTGTCTCCTGGTAGCGCCTCCATGCTCTGGACACTACGCTGACAGACACAGCAAACCTTCTTGCCACAGCTCGCATTGATGTGCCATCCTGGATGAGCTGCACTACCTGAGCCACTTGTGTGGGTTGTAGACTCCGTCTCATGCTACCACTAGAGTGAAAGCACCGCCAGCATTCAAAAGTGACCAAAACATCAGCCAGGAAGCATAGGAACTGAGAAGTGGTCTGTGGTCACCACCTGCAGAACCACTCCTTTATTGGGGGTGTCTTGCTAATTGCCTATAATTTCCACCTTTTGTCTATTCCATTTGCACAACAGCATGTGAAATTTATTGTCAATCAGTGTTGCTTCCTAAGTGGACAGTTTGATTTCACAGAAGTGTGATTGACTTGGAGTTACATTGTGTTGTTTAAGTGTTCCCTTTATTTTTTTGAGCAGTATATAAACGCAACATGTAAAGTTGGTCCCATGAGCTGAAATATGAGTTCTTAGAACACAAGCTTATTTCTCTAAAATTTTGTACACAAATTAGTTTCCATCCCTGTTAGTGAGCATTTTTCCTTTGCCAAGATAATCCATCCACCTGACAGGTGTGTCATATCAAGAAGCTATTTAAACAGCATGATCATTACACAGGTGCACCTTGTGCTGGGGGCAATAAAAGGTCACTTTAAAATGTGCAGTTTTGTTTCACAACACAATGCCACAGATGTATCAAATTTTGAAGGAGCATGCAATTGGCGTGATGACAGCAAGAATGTCCACCAGAGCTGTTGCCAGATAATTTAATGTTAATGTCTCTGACATAAGCTGCTTCCAACATCATTTTAGAGAATTTGGCAGTACGTCCGTCCGGCCTCCGCAGACCACGTGACATCCGCAGACCACGTGTATGGCGTCATGTGGATGAGCGGTTTGCCGATGTTAACATTGTGAACAGAGTTCCCCATGGTGGCAGTGGGGTTATGGAATGGTCAGGCATAAACTACGGACAACCAACACATTGGCATTTTATCGATGGCAATTTTAATGCACAGAGATACTGTGACGAGATCCAGAGGCCCATTGTCATCCGCCATCACCTCATGTTTCAGCTTGTTAATGCATGGCCCCATGACACAATTCCTGGAAGTTGAAAATGTCCCAGTTCTTCCATGAACTGCATACTCACCAGACACGTCACCCATTGAGCATGTTTTGTGTGCTCTGCATCTGGACTCCATTGTATGCGCACAAATTGTTTTCCCATTTCTTCTGTAAGAAACATTTCAATGGAGGTCTATTCATATAGGCCAATTCCCACCAGTGTAAGTTAACACCATCTGCTATAAAATTAGCTCACTGTACATACAGTGCATTTGGAAAATATTCAGACCCCTTGACTTTTTCCACTTTTTTTACGTTACAGCCTTATTCTAAAATTGATATTTATTTATTTTATCTACACACACAATACCAAATAATGACAAAACTAGCAAATCGGGTCTAAAAACTCACTGAATTTTAAACTAAACAGAAAAACAAATAAAACACAAAACTAGAATAACATTGTCACACACACACAAGCACACCACTGATGGATCAGCCTCTTCAGAGTGAAGGACAGCAAACAGAGGTGGATTATAGAGATTAGTTCTTGCTTGGGATGTTTATCCATCGGTTTGTCTGTGTGTGAGATGGAGTAGTGTGAGAACAGTACACTTCACT
Source organism: Salvelinus namaycush (assembly GCF_016432855.1). Taxonomy (NCBI): domain Eukaryota; kingdom Metazoa; phylum Chordata; class Actinopteri; order Salmoniformes; family Salmonidae; genus Salvelinus; species Salvelinus namaycush. Next base: position 28,980,199 of record NC_052316.1, on the reverse strand, counting down.
ACACTCTCTCTCTCTCTCTCTCTCACACACACACACTCCTGTCGTTTCCCTCTGTCTGCAGGGGTTACAGGAAGAGAGGGGAGTAGGAACCCAGGTCTCATTAGATCTGTCATGGAGGCGTGGAGGAGGGATGTTAGACTTAAAGGACCTTCATATGGATAATCCCTCTGGTCTTCATCCTCCTGTCTCTCTCACATACTCCCTCTTTCTCTCTTTTTACTCCCCCTCATTCTCTCCACTCCCTCCCTCCCTTGGGAGCCTACCCACTGGGCACAGACGTCAATTTAACGTCTATTCCACGTTGGTTCAACATCATTTAATTTAAATGACGTGGAATCAACATTGATTCAACCAGTGTGTGCCCAGTGGATCTTCTCTCCCTTCTATCGTCCTGTGTTGTGGATGTGTATGAGTAAGGTTTGTATTGATAGGTGGAGAAATGTCTTATCTACGGGTCATAGTGATCCCTCACAAAACAGGTATTAAGAGCTGATATTCATAGCACAAACCACACACACACACACACATGTATTCATAGCCATTCTACACTAAGTCAACAATTTAAAAGCAGATCTTCTTAGCTGTTCTAAATTTATAGCACTACAGTAGTTTACGCTTACGCTCCACTGACAGCGTATGGAGTCAGATTTTGGGCTGACACTTGGACTCCATGGCCAGATGTACTCCACATACATTCACCTCTTATCTTCACAGGGGACAAAAGAGACGGAAACAAAGCTAAAACTACAGTCTTCAACTTTAGTTCACACTCATCTTTTATGATCTTGTTGTAGGACTGGGCGATATAGCCAAAATATATCACTGTATTTTTATATTTATTTACGGTATGATGATATTTGACCGTATTTGATGTTTTTAAGTAATAGAAGTTTTACATTTTACTTCATGAGTAGTGCGTGACCCTAGGGTGGCAACACATACATTCTAAATTATTTCATTCAGGGCTTTATCCATTCTGATTGTTTAATATTGTTCAATTCAACTTCAATCAAAAATAATTTCCTGCATTTTCTGCACTCATTTAAGATAATTTCCACACTACCACGTAGGCCTTATTTTTAACCAAACGTTGCAATTGCGATTTAGATCAAAACACTTGGGTGAACTGTTGGAATCATGGAAATAGAATGTTTATTTGATAAGTAATAGTGGGCACTTTGGATACAGTGTTTGACATCACAACGAATTAAAATGTCAGCTAGCCAGCTAAATAGAGATTAGCATTTGAGTCATCCCTAACACGATTTAAAGAACTTGAAGAGACAAACTAGCTGTTAACAATGTAAGAAACACAAACTAACAGTGTACTAATAGAACATTTGTGAATTTATATTAACAAGCAAGGTGGAAACAACATCGTTGTCATTGTTGCATGTGCTGCATTGACCCTGCAGACTGAACACAAGTGTCTCGTGGTCAAGCAACAACAAATTCGCTCCTTGAGTGACGGGGGTGGGGCTAGGTCTTTGTGGAAAGCGGCATGGAGAGAGCGGAGAGGGATGACTCAAGTAGGTGTAAACTATCAAAATGGACGTTACACACGGCATATCACATTTAACAAACCAAACATTAAAATACCGTTATAGAAGGTAAAGTTAAATCCCAAACCGGTCCATGCATCAATAAATCAAATCAAAGTTTATTTGTCACGTGCGCTGAATACAACCTTACAGTGAAATGCTTACTTACAGGCTCTAACCAATAGTGCAAAAATGGTATTAGGTAAAGAAATAAAACAACAGTAAAAAGACAGGCTATATACAGTAGCAAGGCTATAAAAGTAGCGAGGCTACATACAGACACCGGTTAGTCAGGCTGATTGAGGTAGTATGTACATGTAGATATGGTTAAAGTGACTATGCATATATGATAAACAGAGAGTAGCAGTAGCGTAAAAGAGGGGGTGGTGGGTGGGACACAATGCAGATAGCCCGGTTAGCCAATGTGCGGGAGCACTGGTTGTCGGCCCAATTGAGGTAGTATGTACATGAATGTATAGTTAAAGTGACTATGCATATATGATAAACAGAGAGTAGCAGCAGCGTAAAAAGAGGGGTTGGGGGGGTGGCACACAATGCAAATAGTCCGGGTAGCCATTTGATTACCTGTTCAGGAGTCTTATGGCTTGGGGGTAAAAACTGTTGAGAAGCCTTTTTGTCCTAGACTTGGCACTCCGGTACCGCTTGTCATGCCGTAGTAGAGAGAACAGTCTCTGACTGGGGTGGCTGGGGTCTTTGACAATTTTTAGGGCCTTCCTCTGACACCGCCTGTAGAGGTCCTGGATGGCAGGCAGCTTAGCCCCAGTGATGTACTGGGCCGTACGCACTACCCTCTGTAGTGCCTTGCGGTCAGAGACCGAGCAATTGCCGTACCAGGCGATGATGCAACCAGTCAGGATGCTCTTGATGTTGCAGCTGTAGAGCCTTTTGAGGATCTCAGGACCCAGGACCAATACCGTTATATAGTCAAATATGGTACACCGCCCAGTCCTATGTTGTTCTAGATACTATTCCTCAGAGGAAAAGACCAGTTAAAACAGGTTGTAACATTACATTCCATGTTTGAAATGTGCTGTATATGAATTACATTTTATGAATGAAATTTTATTTTTGTGTCAAATTGCCAATTGACAACCCATCCCTTATGGGATTAATTGATACATAAACAAACATTACAATAGTTCACTGTGGTAACTCAGTGACAATTCTTCTGGTGTTCTCTGAGGTGCGTATCGCAAAAAGAGTCAAAATCAATACATAATAGTAAATAAGGTTATCCAAACAATAATTATATCCCTAGAGCAGTAAAATAATATACATACACATACACATACATACACACTGTATATATACACATACAGTTTAAGTCGGAAGTTTACATACACTTAGATTGGAGTCATTAAAACTCGTTTTTCAACCACTCCACAAATTTCTTGCTAACAAACTATAGTTTTGGCAAATCGGTTAGGACATCTACTTTGTGCATGACACAAGTCATTTTTACAACAATTGTTTACAGACAGATTATTTAACTTATAATTCACTGTATCACAATTCCAGTGGGTCAGAAGTTTACATACACTAAGTTGACTTTGCCTTTAAACAGCTTGGAAAATTCCAGAAAAATAAGTCATGGCTTTAGAAGCTTCTGATAGGCGAATTAACATAGTCTGAGTCAATTGGAGGTGTACTTGTGGATGTATTTCAAGGCCTACCTTCAAACTCCGTGCCTCTGCTTGACATCATGGGAAAATCAAAAGAAATCATCCAAGACGTTCATCTGTACAAACAATAATACACAAGTATAAACACCATGGGACCACGCAGCCGTCATTCCGCTCAGGAAGGAGATGCGTTCTGTCTCCTAGAGATGAACGTTCTTTGGTTCGAAAAGTGCAAATTAATCGCAGAACAACAGCAAAGGACCTTGTGAAGATGCTGGAGTAAAACAAGTCCTATATCAAGATAACCTGAAAGGCCTCTCAGCAAGGAAGAAGCCACTGCTTCAAAACCGCCATTAAAAAAGCCAGATTACGGTTTGCAACTGCACATGGGGACAAAGATTGTACTTTTTGGAGAAATGTCCTCTGGTCTGATGAAACAAAATTAGAACTGTTTGGCCACAATGACCATTGTTATGTTTGGAGGGAAAAGGGGTTGGCTTGCAAGCCGAAGAACACCAACCAAACCATGAAGCACGGGGGTGGCAGCATCATGTTGTGGGGGTGCTTTGATGCAGGAGGGACTGGTGCACTTCACAAAATAGATGGCATCATGAGGAAGGAAAATTATGTGGATGTATTGAAGAAACATCTCAAGACATCAGTCAAGAAGTTAAAGTTTGGTCGCAAATGGGTCTTCCAAATGGATATTGACCCCAAGCATACTTCCAAAGTTGTAGCAAAATGGCTTAAGGACAACAAAGTCATGGTATTGGAGTGGCCTTTACAAAGCCCTGACCTCAATCCTATAGAAAATGTGTGGGCAGAACTGAAAAAGCGTGTGCAAGCAAGGAGCCATACAAACCTGACTCATTTACACCAGCTCTGTCAGGAGGAATGGGCCAAAATTCACCCAACTTATTGTGGAAAGCTTGTGGAAGGCTACCCAAAACATTTGACCCAAGTTAAACAATTTAAAGGCAATGCTACCAAATACTAATTGAGTATGTAAACTTCTGACCCACTGGGAATGTGATGAAAGAAATAAAAGCTGAAATAAATCATTCTCTCTACTATTATTCTGACATTTAACATTCTTAAAATGACGTGGTGATCCTAACTGATCTAAGACAGGGAATTTTTACTAGGATTAAATATCAAGAATTGTGAAAAACTGAGTTAATGTATTTGGCTAATGTGTATGTAAACTTCGACTTCAACTGTACAGTCGTGGCCAAAAGTTTTGAGAATGACACAAATATGCATTTTCACAAAGTCTGCTGCCTCAGTTTGTATGATGGCAATTTGCATATACTCCAGAATGTTATGAAGAGTGATAAGATGAATTGCAATTAATTGCAAAGTCCCTCTTTGCCATGCAAATGAACTGAATCCCCCAAAAACATTTCCACTGCATTTCAGCCCTGCCACAAAAGGACCAGCTGACATCATGTCAGTGATTCTCTCGTTAACACAGGTGTGAGTGTTGACAAGGACAAGGCTGGAGATCACACTCTGTCATGCTGATTGAGTTTGAATAACAGACTGGAAGCTTCAAAAGAAGGGTGGTGCTTGGAATCATTGTTCTTCCTCTGTCAACCATGGTTACCTGGAAGGAAACACGTGCCGTCATCATTGCTTTGCACAAAAAGGGCTTCACAGGCAAGGATATTGCTGCCAGTAAGATTGCACCTAAATCAACCATTTATCGGATTATCAAGAACTTCAAGGAGAGCGGTTCAATTGTTGTGAAGAAGGCTTCAGGGCGCCCAAGAAAGTCCAGCAAGCGCCAGAACCGTCTCCTAGAGTTGATTCAGCTGCGGGATCGGGGCACCACCAGTACAGAGCTTGCTCAGGAATGGCAGCAGGCAGGTGTGAATGCATCTGCACGCACAGTGAGGCGAAGACTTTTGGAGGATGGCCTTTTGTCAAGAAGGGCAGCAAAGAAGCCACTTTTCTCCAGGAAAAACATCAGGGACAGGCTGGTATTCTGCAAAAGGTACAGGGATTGGACTGCTGAGGACGGGTAAAGTCATTTTCTCTGATGAATCCCCTTTACGATTGTTTGAAGCATCCGGAAAAAAGCTTGTCCGGAGAAGACAAGGTGAGCGCTACCATCAGTCCTGTGTCATGCCAACAGTAAAGCATCCTGAGACCATTCTTGTATGGGCTTGCTTCTCATCCAAGGGAGTGGGCTCACTCACAATTTTGCCTAAGAACACAGCCATGAATAAAGAATGGTACCAACACATCCTCCGAGAGCATCTTCTCCCAACCATTCAGGAACAGTTTGGTGACGAACAATGCCTTTTCTAGCACGATGGAGCTCCTTGCCATAAGGCAAAAGTGACAACTAAGTGGCTCGGGGAACAGAACATCAATATTTTGGGTCCATGGCCAGGAAACTCTCCAGACCTTAATCCCATTGAGAACTTGTGGTCAATCCTCAAGAGGCGGGTGGACAAACAGAAACCCACAAATTCTGACAAACTCCAAGCATTGATTATGCAAGAATGGGCTGCCATCAGTCAGGATGTGGCCCAGAAGTTAATTGACAGCATGCCAGGGCGGATTGCAGAGGTCTTGAAAAAGAAGGGTCAACACTGCCAATATTGACTCTTTGCATCAACTTCATGTAATTGTCAATAAAAGCCTTTGACACTTATGAAATGCTTGTAATTATACTTCAGTATTCCATAGCAACATATGACAAAAAATATCTAAAGACACTGAAGCAGCAAACTTTGAAATGTAATATTTGTGTCATTTTTCTCAAAACTTTTGGCCACGACTGTACATACATACAGTACCTGTCAAAAGTTTGGACACACCTACCTATTCACGGATTTTTCTTTATTTTTACTATTTTCTACATTGTAGAATAATAGTGAAGACATCAAAACTATGAAATAACACATATTTTAGATTTTAGATTCTTCAAAGTAGCCACCTTTTGCCTTGATGACAGCTTTGCACACTCTTGGCATTCTCTCAACCAGCTTCCTCTGGAATGTTTTTCCAACAGTCTTGAAGGAGTTCCCACATATGCTGAGCACTTGTTAGCTGCTTTTCCTTCATATGCTGAGCACTTGTTAGCTGCTTTTCCTTCACTCTGCGGTCCAACTCATCCCAAACCATCTCAATTGGGTTGAGGTCGGGTGATTGTGGAGGCCAGGTCATCTGATGCAGCACTCCATCACTCTCTTTCTTGGTCAAATAGCCCTTACACAGCCTGGAGGTGTGTTTGGTCATTGTCCTGTTGAAAACAAATGATAGTCCCACTAAGCGTAAACCAGATGGGATGGCGTATCGCTGCAGAATGCTGTGGTAGCCATGCAGATTAAAGGTGCCTTGAATTCTAAATAAATCACAGACAGTGTCATGTATTCAGTATACCACCCATACCTTGTGACGACACAACTGATTGTCTCAAATGCATTAAGAAGGAAAACAATTCCACAAATTAACTTTTAACAAGGCACACCTGTTAATTGAAATGCATTCAAGGTGACTACCTCATGAAGCTGGTTAAGAGAATGTCAAGAGTGTGCAAAGTTGTCATCAAGGCAAAGGTTGGCTACTTTGAAGAATCTCAAATATAAAATATGTTTTGATTTAACACTTTTTTGGTTGCCGCATGATTCCATATGTGTTTATTCATAGTTTTGATGTCTTCACTATTATTCTACGATGTAGAAAATAGTAAAAATAAAGAAAAACCCTTGAATGAGTGTGTCCAAACTTTTGACTGGTACTGTACATACATGCATAACATATACAGATAAATACACTGCTCAAAAAAATAAAGGGAACACTTAAACAACACAATGTAACTCCAAGTCAATCACACTTCTGTGAAATCAAACTGTGTACTTAGGAAGCAACACTGATTGACAATAAATTTCACATGCTGTTGTGCAAATGGAATAGACAAAAGGTAGAAATTATAGGCAATTAGCAAGACACCCCCAATAAAGGAGTGGTTCTGCAGGTGGTGACCACAGACCACTTCTCAGTTCCTATGCTTCCTGGCTGATGTTTTGGTCACTTTTGAATGCTGGCGGTGCTTTCACTCTAGTGGTAGCATGAGAGTTTACAACCCACACAAGTGGCTCAGGTAGTGCAGCTCATCCAGGATGGCACATCAATGCGAGCTGTGGCAAGAAGGTTTGCTGTGTCTGTCACCGTAGTGTCCAGAGCATGGAGGCGCTACCAGGAGACAGGCCAGTACATCAGGAGACGTGGAGGAGGCCGTAGGAGGGCAACAACCCAGCAGCAGGACCGCTACCTCCGCCTTTGTGCAAGGAGGATTAGGAGGAAAAATGACCTCCAGCAGGCCACAAATGTGCATGTGTCTGCTCAAACGGTCAGAAACAGACTCCATGAGGGTGGTATGAGGGCCCGACGTCCACAGGTGGGGGTTGTGCTTACAGCCCAACACCGTGCAGGACATTTGGCATTTGCCAGAGAACACCAAGATTGGCAAATTCGCCACTGGCGCCCTGTGCTCTTCACAGATGAAAGCAGGTTCACACGCACATGTGACAGACGTGACAGAGTCTGGAGACGCCGTGGAGAACGTTCTGCTGCCTGCAACATCCTCCAGCATGACCGGTTTGGCGGTGGGTCAGTCATGGTGTGGGGTGGCATTTCTTTGGGGGGCCGAACAGCCCTCCATGTGCTCGCCAGAGGTAGCCTGACTGCCATTAGGTACCGAGATGAGATCCTCAGACCCCTTTGTGAGACCATATGCTGGTGCGGTTGGCCCTGGGTTCTTTCTAATGCAAGACAATGCTAGACCTCATGTGGCTGGAGTGTGTCAGCAGCTCCTGCAAGAGGAAGGCATTGATGCTATGGACTGGCCCGCCCGTTCCCCAGACCTGAATCCAATTGAGCACATCTGGGACAACATGTCTCGCTCCATCCACCAACGCCACGTTGCACCACAGACTGTCCAGGAGTTGGCGGATGCTTTAGTCCAGGTCTGGGAGGAGATCCCTCAGGAGACCATCCGCCACCTCATCAGGAGCATGCCCAGGCGTTGTAGGGAGGTCATACAGGCACGTGGAGGCCACATACACTACTGAGCCTCATTTTGACTTGTTTTAAGGACATTACATCAAAGTTGGATCAGCCTGTAGTGTGGTTTTCCACTTTAATTTTGAGTGTGACTCCAAATCCAGACCTCCATGGGTTGATAAATTTGATTTCCATTGATAATTTTTGTGTGATTTTGTAGTCAGCACATTCAACTATGTAAAGAAAAAAGTATTTAATAAGAATGTTTCATTCATTCAGATCTAGGATGTGTTATTTTAGTGTTCCCTTTATTTTTTTGAGCAGTGTATATACAGAAAAATTCAACAGAAGCTATTTGAACCCAGTCTGGCACAAAGAGAAGATTCATGTGGGAGACAAGCCTATACAGTGGCTTGTGAAAGTATTCACACCCCTTGGCATTTTTCCTATTTTGTTGCCTTACAACCTGGAATTAAATTAGATTTTTGGGGGGTTTGTATCATTTGATTTACACAACATGCCTACCACTTTTAAGATGCAAAATATTTTTTATTGTGAAACAAACAAGAAATAACACCCAAAAAAATCAACTTGAGCATGCATAACTATTCACCCCCCCCCCCCCCCCCCCCCAAGTCAATACTTTATAGAGCCACCTGTTGCACCAATTACAGCCGCAAGCCTCTTGGGGTATGTCTCTATAAGCTTGGTACATCTAGCCAATGGGATTTTTTCCCATTCTTCAAGGAAAAATTGCTTCAGCTCCTTCAAGTTGGATGGGTTCCGCTGATGTACAGAAATATTTAAGTCATACCACATATTCTCAATTGGATTGAGGTCTGGGCTTTGACTAGGCCATTCCAAGACATTTAAATGTTTCCCCTTAAACCACTCGAGTGTTGCTTTAGCAGTATGCTTAGGGTCATTGTCCTGCTGGAAGGTGAATCTCTGTCCCAGTCTCAAATCTCTGGAAGACTGAAACAAGTTTCCCTCAATTTCCCTGTATTTAGCTCCATCCATCATTCCTTCAATTCTGACCCATTTCCCAGTCCCTGCCGAAGGAAAAACATACCCACAGTGAAGCACGGTGGTGGCAGCATCATGCTGTGGGGATGTTTTTCCATCGGCAGGGAGGGTGTTCTCGAGGTGGTTAAAGGTGTTAGGTTTGCGACAGACATGGCATTTTCCTTGATGGCTAAAAAGCAACATTTTAGTCTAATCTGACCAGAGTACCTTCTTCCATATGTTTGGAGAGTCTCCCACATGCCTTTTTGTCAACACCAAATGTGTTTGCTTATTTTTTTCTTTAAGCAATGGCTTTTTTCTGGCCACTCTTCCGTACAGCCCAGCTCTGTGGAGTGTGCGGCTTAAAGTGGTCCTATGGACAGATACTCCAATCTCCGCAGTGGAGCTTTGCATCTCCTTCAGGGTTATCTTTGGTCTCTTTGTTGCCTCTCTGAGTAATGCCCTCCTTGCCTGGTCCATGAGTTTTGGTGGGTGGCCCTCTCTTAGCAGGTTTGTTGTGGTGCCATATTCTTTCCATTTTTTAATAATGGATTTAATTATGCTCCGTGGGATGTTCAAAGTTTCGGATATTTTTTTATAACCCAAGCCTGATCTATACTTCTCCACAACTTTGTCTCTGACCTGTTTGGAGAGCTCCTTGGTCTTCATGGTGCCGCTTGCTTGGTGGTGCCACTTGCTTAGTGTCACATTCGTTATAGTGATGAGACCAAAGCGCAGCGTGATTTGACGACATCTTCTTTAATGAAGAAAGAACACTGAACGAACTATACAAAAACAACAAAACGAACGTGAAGCTATATAATAATAGTGCTGACACAGGCAACTAACCATAGACAGAACTACCCACCAAAAAAGGACCAAGCAGCGTGGGAACCAGGAGCAGTGCAATCTGGACTCATGGACATGGGAGGACATTCTAGACGGTAAGGGATCCTACACATGGGAGGAGATCCTGGCTGGTAGGGATCGCCTCCCATGGGAACAGGTGGAGGCAGCCAGGAGAGCGGAGGCGGCAGGGAAAGGGAACCGGCGTTACGAGGGAACACGGCTGGCAAGGAAGCCCGAGAGGCAGCCCCAAAAACATTTTGGGGGGGGGGGGGGGGGGGGGGGCACATGGGGAGTGTGGCTGAGTCAGGTAGGAGACCTGAGCCAACTCCCCGTGCTTACCATGGCGGGCGTCGTATTGGTCAGGCACCGGTTTATGTGGTGGAGCGTACGGTGTTCCCAGTACGCGCTCTTAGCCCGGTGCGGGCTACATCCCAGCTCCCCGCCTCTGCCAGGCTAGAGTGAGGATCCAGCCAGGGCGGTTGGTGCCAGACCTGCTCTCCAGACAGCCAGTGCGTCTCCTCGGGCCAGGATATCCTGCGTCGGCTCTGCGCACTGTGTCTCCCGTGTGTCTGCACAGCCCAGTGCGTCCTGTGCCTGCGCCCGCAAGTGCTGGGGTAAAATCACCATCCAGCCAGGACGGGTTGTGAGACCTCCAGTGCGCCTCCACGGCCCGGTCTATCCTGTGCCTCCTCCGAGGACCAGGCTGTCTCTCCGTCTCCTCCCTCCAGGTTCGCCCGTCTGTCCTTGTTAGTTGCCTGGATGCACTACGTTGGCTTCACGTGTCGTTTTGATATTTATTGTTTGGTAAATAAATAAGTATGTACGCTCAAAACGCTGCGCCTTGGTCCACTCCTTTAAACGGCCGTGACACTTAGTGGTGATGCAGACTCTGGGGTCTTTCGGGAACAGGTGTATATATACTGAGATCATGGAACACTTAGATTGCACACAGGTGGACTTTATTTAACTAATTATGTGACTTCTAAAGGTAATTGGTTGCACCAGATCTTATTTAGGGGCTTCATAGCAAAGGGGTGAATACATATGCACGCACCACTTTGCTGTTTTAGTTTTTTAAATTTTTTCTTCTTCAAATTTTTCAAAACAAGTCTTTTTTTTTATTTTAGTTCACCAATTTGTACTATTTGTGTATGTCCATTACATGAAATCCAAATAAAAATACATTTTAATTACAGGTTGTAATGCAGCAAAATAGGAAAAACGCCAAGGGGATGAATACTTTTGCAAGGCACTGTACACAATCTATTTACACACATACCATTTACCACATAGAAGCTAAATATGTTTATCATTGAATTATACTGTAGGTAGCCCTTTTTCTTTTATTCCAGGCTTAATCTAAATATTCAGCAAACGGAAATACACAATGGACAAAAACATTTCAGTTTCTAAATAAAGCTTGATTTGATTTGATATCTGGCAGGATAGATGGGAAAATATTGATCAAATGTCATCACTAACTTACTGTATTTTTCTTACTCTCTCTTTCGCTCTCTCTCCTTTATTTCTCTCAGAGCATGCGTGGGTGTGTGTGTGAGTGTGTGTATGTGTGTGATGACAGAATGCTGTGGCCTCTTAGCATCTGATATATCGGCAGCATATTTCATAGCAGATATTAATCAGAGTAAACAAAGCCAAGCTAAAACACATCACATAAATTACTGTGACATATCAACCTGTCTCATACTGGGCTATCACGGTATTAAAAGTGGTGTGTGTGTTTGTATATGCGCGTGTGTGAGGGTGTGTGCGTGTGCGTGCATGTGCGTGCGTATGTGTATTAAAAGTGATGTTGCCTCAGCAAATTGTATTTTTTTCATCCTCTACAAAGCGCTGGGTCAAGCAAAGAAGGTTTCAAAGTTAAAAGGGCCTTGAACTGATTACTAAATGTTTTTAAGGTGTGTGTGTAGGGGGGGGAGGGGGGGGTTGAAGACAATGACTGCTTTCATTAGGTGGACAGGGGAGTACCCTGTCCAATGTTCTCTCTCCTTCCATCTCATCTTCCCTCCCACCCTCTCTCCCTCCATCTCTCTTGTTGATACACACCCCACTGAGACACTGAAGTTTTAATTTACCTGTCAGGCTCCAGTGCATCCCTATCTAACACACACACACACACACACACACACACACACACAGTAAGGCTGGTGTCTTTCTATGCTTTATATAGACATATCTAGTGTTCCTTTGTCTGGTGACAGGTGTTAAATCTAGATCCATCTGCTGCTGTTGGTATTGGTGTATAGACTATAGAGGTTTTTGAGGCAGAGTTTGGCACAGTGTTGATATATCTGTTGTTTGGTGTTGATGTACATGTATCTGTCTGTCGTTTAAATTGATCCCGGAGATTTCTCAGAACAGCGAGCTCACATTTTCTGGCAGCAGATAACCCACCTTCCTTAAAGCTTCTGGGCAGGCACTTTTTGGCAGTCGATATCCTCCCTCTCCTTTCCACCTCTACATGAAAGCCAGTGTCTTGGCGGGAGATCGATGTGTATCAGATCAGCTGAAGAAGACAGATAATGAACACTTTTATCTTTAAAGGTCCAATGCAGCTGTTTAAATCTTAATATCAAATCAATTCTGGGTAACAATTAAGTACGTTGCTGTGATTGTTTTTAAATTAAAATGCTCAGAAAGAAACAAATTGCTCTTTAGCAAAGAGGAATTTCTCAAGCAAGAATTTCACTAGCTGTCTGGGAGTGGTCTGAGGGGCCTAATTGGATGAGCCTAATGGGAGGGATATGTAGCCTAAAAATGAGCTGTTATTGGCAGGCAGAGCGGTTTGAAACTCTCTTTGTTATTGGTCTATTAACTTATAACCTGCCTGGTGATGTCGCAAGATCAAAATGTGTGTGTGTGTGTATCCTCCCTGTCTTTGTCACACTCTCTGTGCTAATCACCACACCATCTACCTACATCACCATGGGCATGGCGGGGCATAGGCCCTACTCCCACTACGAGAGATGAAGGAGAGTCTGAGGAGATTTCTACTTTTCAATTCACATTACATCCTTGCCTTACTTTTCATTGTGGCTGGCAACACGACATTCTTGGTCCACTGCTCAAATTGACCATACATATCACAGTAGCCACTAGCTAGTCAGTAAGCACAAACTATGTGTTACAAATTATCTATAACGTATGTCATGCTTTATAAAGGGTTCATAAATGTGGCATAACTGTGTGACATATAACCATCCACCATGTCAAATATGACATAAACCTGTTCTTTATAAAGGGTGGCATAAGCACCCCTTAATAAAGGCCTTATAAATCATATTAAGTTGAGGCTTCACAAATAATTTATAACCTTGGTAGAGCATTGCAATGCCAGGATATTGGGTTTGATTCCCGGGACCACCCTTACGTAAAAATCTATTCACGCATGACTGTGGAAGTCTGCTAAATTGTATATATTATATTTCACTAAAACATTTCTAGGATGGCCCAACCTCTTTCCCTCTTGGGTGCATAGTCAATATTGGACCTGACCTCAACTTCCCCTAAAATGGTGTGTTGCAGGATGACACACACTCTAAAGTGCAGTCATGCACAGAAAAAAACGTTGGGACTTTCAATTACAATGTTTTGCCTACTTCTGTTTTCTTTCCAAATTCCGTTTCCAGGTTTTTGGATTTCCCCCATTTTTTTCTGGTTTACCCATTTTTTTGTACACTTTTTGAGTAGAAAAACAACAATTAGATTTTATGTGTTCACAACAATTCTTACACGACATCAGGGGATGGCTTTTGAGGTCTGGGAAAAATCTAAGACACTTAAAAAATAAATTTAAAAAAAAGTGTAGTTGCCATTAATTCAGTGAGCATGCCCTGCATTGTTGTTTGGTTAGCGAGTTTTCTGTAATGCAGTAAGAGCATATGATATGATTTGGGCGCCAATGGAATGTGTGAAGTAAAAGGCCAGCAACACTCCGTATTATTCAGAGCCCATGAAATGACACCATACAGTGCATTCGGAAAGTATTCAGACCCCTTGACTTTTTCCACATTTTGTTACGTTCTAAAATTGATTAAATTAATTGTTTTCCTCATCAATCTACACACAATACCCCATTATGACAAAGCGAAAGTTTTTTTACAAGTTTTTTTTTGTACCTTATTTACATAAGTATTCAGACCCTTTGCTATGAGACTCGAAATTAAGCTCAGGTGCATCCTGTTTCCATTAATCATCCTTGAGAAATTTCTACAACTTGACTGGAGTCCACCTGAGGTAAATTCAATTGATTGGAAATTATTTGGTAAGGCATACACCTGTCGATAGAAGGTCCCACAGTTGACAGTGCATGTCAGAGCAAAAACCAAGCAATGAGGTGGAAGGAATTGTCCGTAGAGCTCAGAAACAGGATTTCACACTGCATGAGGCAAATGGTGGTCACACCAGGTACTGAGTGGCCTCTACCTTTTTTTAAGGTATCTGTGACAAATAGATGCACATCTGTATTCCCAGTCATGTAAAATCCATAGATTATGGCCTAATGAATTGATTTAAATGGACTGATTTCCTCATATGAACTGTCACTCAGTAAAATCATTGAAGTTGTTGCATGTTACATTTATTTTTGTTCAGTGTATATTGTATTATACAATTATTTGTATAATTATTATTTGGAAATGGGACCTAGGTCTCAATATGTCTTCCCTGTTAAAATAAAGGTTAAATAGAAATAAAAAAGGTTCTATTTTTGAATGTTATGGCAGCCTATTGTAGCATGACTACTTTTGGTCTATCCCATTACCCTTTGCGAGATACGAGGCGGAATCGACACACTATCTGATGCAAGACAATGATGGAAGTAATTATATAAAGCAAATTGCGACTGAAAATGTTGATCATTCCCAGGGGAGTTGCATCTTGCCTGGACATCAGTGGCTCAGTGCAGTGAAGCAAAAACAAAAAAAATCACTGTCAAGATTTAAAGCTACGGTGACAATTTCAGAATGTAACAGGCTGTTACTACAGTTTCAGGTAAAAACTCAATAAAGCAAGTCTCAAAAATAAGGAAAATGTCTGTACGTTTCAGCTGTTTCAAAAACATTACTCTGCTATTCTTTTTAAATGTACTGAAAGAGTGTTGGCTCTCAGACAATTCTGTTTACACTATCCTGCTTAGCAACTGTCGAGAGAGTGTCGTGCTCTACCTCCGGAGATAGCGGTGGAGAAGTGACAAGTTCGCAAGTTTAAATTGAGTGTACAAAACATTAGGAACACCTGCTCTTTCCCTGACATAGACTGACCAGGTGAATCCAGGTGAAAGCTATGATCCCTTATTGATGTCACTTCAATCAGTGTATATGAAGGGGAGGAGACAGGTTAAAGAAAGATTTTTAAGCCTTGAGACTGTTAAGACATGTATTGTGTATGTGTGCCATTCAGAGGGTGAATGGGCATCACAAAAGATTTAAGTGCCTTTGAACGGGGAATTGTATTAGGTGCCAGGTGCACCGGTTTGAGTTTGTGAAGGACTGCAACGCTGCTGGGTTTTTCACACACACCAGTTTCTCATGTTTAGAATGGTCCACCACCCAAAGGACATCCAGCCAACTTGACACAACTGTGGGAAGCATGGGGGTCAACATCTCTTGAACGCTTTCAACACCTTGTAGAATCCATGCCCCGATGAATTGAGGCTGTTCTGAGGGCAGAAGGGGGTGCAACTCAATATTAGGAAGGTGTTCCTAATGTTTTGTACACTCAGTGTATTTTTATTTAACTAGGCAAGTCAGTTAAGAACAAATTCTTACTTTCAATGACGGCCCAGGAACAATGGGTTAACTGCCTTGTTCAGGGGCAGAACGACAGATTTTTACCTTGTCAGCTCAGGGATTTGATCTTGCAACCTTTCGGTTACTAGTCCAATGCCCTAACCACTAGGCCACCCTGCCGCCCCCTAACCACTAGGCCACCCTGCCGCCCCCTAACCACTAGGCTACCCTGCCGTGTGTGTGTAGCGGAGGATATTTTTGCGAGAAGGTAAGTGTGAAGAACCTCATAGCGTAGAGTAGGCAGGGACATAACGCACTGCAGCTACCAAGAGGTCATTGGACGTCAGCTAGGCCCCTGGCGTGACACACACGCACACACACACAGTTCTTAATTAAAGGTTGTGTTTATTTTCTCTCACCGCAGTAGCTGTCCTCTGATTTGTCTTTTAGGGGTGTTTGTGTGAGTGTGTGTGTGTGTTCTTGTGTGATAATGTGTAATAATGTGTGTGTGATGTCTCCTACCTCGGAGCTTATTGACATCTAGCATTTCAAGAGCAATTAGAACAATTTTCCGCTTGAATTATGGTTTACACGACAGCGTTATGGGTCAGTGTTACACAGAGTTTAATAGGAACCTCAAAGCAGAGAAAGGCATTCTTTGACTGGGCTAGCTTTGTTGAATAAGACAAATACATGCCATGATGTAAACGCCCTATAGTCTCAATACAAAACAATATAGTACACTTCTTTTTGGCATAGTAGTTCTGTTTTTAATTAGTCAGCTGTCATCCATTGACGTTAATCAGATGTTTGCGTGAGAGGTTGAGTTACACAAACAGATTGAGTTATTGTTCAGCCCTGAGTGTCCCTCCTCTATGGTTACTTTTGGTTGTGTATCTATTTCCTCTGTTTCTGTCCTGTAGGATTTTCTATGTGTCTCATGACTCCCAGGACCTGAAGATCTTCAGCTACATCGCCAGAGACGGACAGAGTAACATCTTCCGTTGTAACGTCTTCAAGTCCAAGAAGAAGGTGAGAAACCTAAACACACTTTCTCTTTTGCTCTCTCTCGCCTCTCTTGCAGGGTAAGGTTATCCACAGTCCCATTGACATTACTAAGCAAAGTCCAGTAATGTGTGCTAAATGTAGCAAAGGAATTCACACATTTACACTCACTCTATCTTACCCTCTCACACACACACACACGCTCTCACACACTTTCACTCGTTGCCCCCCCTATCAACTATGCCAAGCATGTGCACACACACACACACACACACACACACACACACTCACAGCCTTTACACTGATATTCACAGTGATGAAGTGTTATAGGCCCATGGCTGTACTGTATTCTACCTCAACAAGACCTGCTCGTATTAGAGACAGAGAGAATAGGGAGTTCTTTTGGTTTCAAGTTATTTGTCTCTTGACGCACGGATCCCTTTAGCGGGATCATTTTCGTAAACAACCGCTGAATTGCAGAGCGCCAAATTACATTTTTTTTTTTTTTTATAAAATATTTTCATGAAATCACAAGTGAAATATACCAAAACACAGCTTAGCTTGTTGTTAATCCACCTATCGTGTCAGATTTTGAAAATATGCTTTACAGCGAAAGCAATCCAAGCGTTTGTGAGTTTATCGACAAAACATTAAGAACACTTAGCAGCCATGTAGATTGGTCACGAAAGCCAGAAAAGCAATAAAATGAATCGCTTACCTTTGATGATCTTCGTATGTTTGCACTCACGAGACTCCCAGTTACACAATAAATGTTCCTTTTGTTCGATAAAGATTTTTTTTATATCAAAATACCTCCATTTGTTTGGCACGTTATGTTCAGTATTCCACAGCCTTAGGCAAGTCATCAAGGCTTGACGAAAATTCCATATAGTATCCGTAAAGGTCGTAGAAACATGTCAAACGTTTTTAATAATCAATCCTCAGGTTGTTTTTAACATCAATAATCAATAATATTTCAACCGGACTGTATACTATTCAATACTGGAGAGAAAGAAAATGTCGAGCAACCTGTGTCGCGCGCAGGAACTAATGGAGGGACATCTGTCTATCCACTGACGTGTTTTGATAAATCTCGCTCATTTTTCAAAAGTAAAGCTTGAAACTATGTCTAAAGACTGGTCACACCCTGAGGAAGCCACAGGAAAATGAATCTGGTTGATATCCCTTTAAATGGAGGATAGGCAAGCAATGGAACAGGGATTTTTCAAAATAGAAGTCACTTCCGGGTTGGATTTTCTCAGGTTTTCACCTGCAAAATCAGTTCTGTTATACTCACAGACAATATTTTGACAGTTTTGGAAACTTTAGAGTGTTTTCTATCCTACTCTGTCAATTATAGGCATATTCTAGCATCTGGACCTGAGAAATAGGCAGCTTACAATGGGAACGTTATTTTTCCAAACATAAAAATTCTGCCCCCTAGCTTCAAGAGGTTTTAAAGGAATTCACAGATCAACAGTGAAAAAGGCCAGACACCACAAGTCAAACAGCATGGTAGAACATTGAGATTGTGAACCTGTAAATCCTTAGAGAATTTCCATTACCATTGCACACAGACACACCTCTCCACGTTTGGTCCAGTTAGCCCATTAAGATATCTCTCTCTCTCTCTATCCGTATCAGTGATGCCAACTTAGCAATTTTGTTGCTAGATTTAGCAACTTTTCGGACAACCCTGGCAACTTCGTATTTCAATCAGCACCTAGCAACAAATTTAGACACTTTTAAAAATGTATTTGGAACATTTAGCAACTTTTGAAAAGTGACTCAAACGCTAAAATGCACACATTTTCCCTCTAAATGACACAACAACCAAAAAAATCTCTGTCACACACTTAGTCACAACACACGTGCCTGGCTGCAAAAGTGCATTGTGAGTGACGTCAGCAGCAGGCGCTCAGCTTGTGCACAGGCAGTAGCAGGCCAGCAGCAATTTCAGCAAATTGCAAATCATTGTTGGCTAACTGCAGCAGCAGTAGTATGCGTTCGACGAGACAACCCCAATGAATATAGTTGGTCACGAATGTTTGATCTTGAACAGAACTTACAACATCAATTAGCATGTCTCAATCAAAATTGTACACAAAAGAGTGGGAGTCTATACCTGAATTTAAATTGTGGCTGAAGCCAGTAATTGGGGCTGATTGTCGGGCACTGTGCGTACTTCAAATCAGATATGCTTGCAAAAATGTATGACATCAAAAAACATTGTGCTACAGCAAAGCATATAAATAAATCAAAACCGTACAACCCACAACGCAGTCTACATTACCACAGTTGGTTAAGAAAGTGGATAACTGCAAAAGCGCAGAAGCTACTATGGCAATGGCCATTGCGGAGCATTGTTCGCTGCTAGCATGCAACCATTTAGGTATGGCTTGCAAAGCTGCCTTTTCAGATTTTGTGGCAGCAACAAACTTCCAAATGCACCGCACCAAGTGCACAGAAATGATTAGGGGAATACTGGCTCCTTATTTTCTCAAAAGTGTAACATCAGATGTGGGGGATGAGAAGTTCAGTCTCCTTTTGGATGAGTCCATTGATGTCAGTGTCACAAAATACCTGGGTGTGGTGATTCAGTATTTCAGTGCTAAAAAAATAACCGCTGTGTCCATATTTCTCGGGCTGGTTGAATTGGAGCGGGGCAATGCCAGATCAATAGCAAAGGCGGTAGTTGAGTTTCTTGAGAAGTGTAACCTTAAAAAAGAGAATCTTCAGGGTATTGGCACTGATAATGCGTCCGTGATGACTGGGGTGCACAACGGGGTGCACAAGATTTTAAAGGAAGAATGTGCATTGCCCAATTTGGTACTCATCCGCTGTGTGTGCCATTTTTTACAATTGGCTGTCAGTGCAGCATCCAAAGAAACCATCCCTAGGAGCGTTGAGTACTTAATCAGGAAAACCTACAACTGGTTTTTGATTTCCCCAGAACGGCACGAGGCGTACAAAGCATTGTATGCCACCATTAATTGTGGCCAGAAACTCCTGCGGATCAGCAAAGTGTGTGCCACACGTTGGCTATCAATTGAACCTGCGGTAACTCCTATATTGAGCCAGTGGGAAGAACTGAAGCTCCACTTTGAGTTGACCAAGGCCAGTGAGCATTGATACATGGCGGATGTGCTCCACGCATGTACATGGACAAGACCGACTATGTCTACCTGACATTCTTGAAATCAACCCTGTCTGACGTACAAGTTGCAGTGAAGTCATTTGAGGGAGAGCAAACAGATCCTGTCAAACTTTTTGACAATCTGGTACACCTCTTAACATCAATTTGCAGCAGAGTAGTCAACCCTATGGCAAAAATGTATGTCCTGAAGGATGCCATTGATGGACATCTCAGTCCATCACCATACCTTGGGTACCTTTTCGAGAGCACGGTGTACCAACTCAGTCTTGCGCCAGAGGATGAAAAGGTCATTCGGAGACAGTGCATCAACTACATTGTTGCTTTAAGCAAGGAGCTGCAAGCAAGGCTCCTAGACAACCTAGAAGTCTTGCGAAACATGGCCTTGTTCAGGGTTAAGGAAACGCTAAAGCACAATAAAGGCACCACTGAAATTATTAAAGTAGCTGAGCTACTGGGGTACCAGCCCTAAACAATTGATACAATTGTTTCCCAATGGAGAAACATCCATCTGTTTAGGTGGGACTCAACTGAAAATACAGTCGAGTTTTGGAGTGAAGTGTGTGACTACACGGACTCTTCCAGGTCAAATCCATTTGAAGAACTGTGCAAAGCTGCACTTGCTGCCCTCTCCTTGCCACACTCAAATGCGGAGGTTGAACGGCTGTTCAGCCAAATGAGTGTGGTCAAGTCAAAGTTAAGAAATAGAATGTCACTGCACACTCTCAACTCCATACTCCTGGTTCAGTATGGACTGAAGCTGGCTGGTGAAACCTGTTACCAGCATAAACGACCAAGTGAAGTTCTGCAGCAGTTTGGCACCACAGCAGCATACAGCTTTAAGGCCGCTCCATCCTCTTCTGCTGGTTCCAGCTCCATGACAATGCAGTTGGACAGTGAAGATGAAGAGGATTTCCTTGCCAATCTATGATTCATCATATTTACAGTACGTATGCAAGGAGTGGACTTTCTGGAACTGGCGGAGACACACAGCTGATGGTGACAGTGTGCACTGCAGTGTCAATGAGAACGGTGGCAATATCTGGAGGAAACCATTGAGCAGCTAGCCAGCCAAGCAGCACAACAACCTGGAGAGAGATGCTTAGTGCACACATCATTATTTGGGTTAAGTTGCTTGTTCAATAAGATAGCATATATACCTTGTTATTAGCTTGTACCTATAATTGTTGATCAGTTAGGTAGCATGTTAACTAACTACCAATACACTGCTTCAAACTATAATTGTTCAGAATGTGTAGGTTTACTAGTTAAAAAGAAAATTTAAAAAATGTAATTGTTCAATAATGTGTAATGTGTAAATGTTCAATAATTCAATGTGTTGTGTTTAAAAAAAATTAAAATATCTAATCATATAAAATGTGTTGTGTTTATCTTACTTTTACAAATAAAAATATGTGATAAAAAACAAACAAATCTAAACTAACAAATGTCAAATCATATTTTTCACCGAGATGGCCAGTCAATTTGAGAAACGTTATTGTGTATTCTATGTAATGACGCAGTTTTACGTTATTAGGTATTGACGTCATCACGCAATGACATCACAATGTAATTTAGCTACTTTTAGCAACAAATCGACCTGCCCCTAGCAACTTCCCCTGAAAATTAGTTGGCAACACTGATCCCTATCCCTTTTTCTGTTATTGTCTCTCTCTCTATTCCTCCCTCTCCCTCCATTCTCCCGGACCCTCTAAAGTTGGATATTTTGGTGCCGCTAGGGCAGTTCAGACAGCTGGTTGATTACTTATTTTATTGAGGAATGTTTGTTTTTCATGATCGTGTTTTGTAAGTTACTTTTCATAAATGCTTTATTGCATTGGAATTGTAAATATTTTGAATTTGTATGATTGTGTGCAGGGCTCCCTTGTAAAAGAGGCCTTGGTCTCAATGGGATTTCTCTTTTTAAATACATTTTAATAAATACAAATAAATTCCTCCCTCCTCTCAAGCTGTCCTCCTGTGGACAGTTTAAGGCAGAGTAATTAATGAGGCTATCTCCATCACAGACAGTTAAACGAGGGGGAGACCTGCAGGGAGAACCCGTTAGAGACCAGAGGCCTGGACTAATGGGAGACTGACTTGTGTGTGTCCTTCCTATCCATTGCCAGTTGCCACTCTACCAGTCTCAGATACAGGGCCCTGGCATGGGCCAAGTGGCATAGCTTTGGGCATCCATCACCCAGGAGACTGAGCCAGCAGGTGGCTAACATTATTTGACCATGCAAATACTCACCAATCTGGCTACATTTTCCAAATTAATGAATCTGATAATTCATCTTCAAAGACATCCTCTTAGTCATTCCCCTTGCCATTGTTCAGAGCAGTCACAGTTGCACCCCAGCCCTGTCTGTTTTAATGACTGTCTGAGAAACTGTTGAGCCATAATGGCTGGTAATATGCAGGCTGAATTGGAGGGAAACACCTTGACTCAGAACAAAGGCTTGGCAGTTAGAGAGACCGAGAGAGTCATTATGACACACTAACATTAGGGGGCTGTTCTATTGCTGGTCCTTTATCTGGGTTTACAACTCTAACGATGCTAACGATGGTAGTACTGCTGGTACTTAATCTGGGTTAATGGCTAACAAGGCAAATGGTGCTAACAATGTTAGTGCTGCTAGTCCTTAATCTGGGCTACACTCTTCCAAAAAATAAAATCCTTATAGAACCAAAAAGGGTTCCATGTAGAACACTGAATGTTGCCATTTTTTATGGATACTATTAATAAATAGTAACATATTTAGCTAAGAATATAATTTCATAAACAATTCAATAATGGACTAATAATACCAGCATAGTTTTTAGAATGTATTGTCATTATATGCAAGCATAGTTTGGAAATATGCACTGGTGGCCAGCAGAGAGACCTCAGAGATCTCTTTGTTTGAAAGATGGCCCATGTCAACTCTGGCTGACTTCAATACAATACATATTTGTCCATTAGTTATAGAGAACAACAAAAATGTGTCTTCTGCTTCGTTCTCAACCCCCCCAAACAGCACACCTCACACATACAGTTGAGTCTGGCACAGGTTCAAGCTACAGCGCAGCGCCCCTGGATGGAGAGCATGTTGTGGGGTTAAGGACCTTGCTCAAGGGCCCAACGGTAAGGGAATGTTTTGAGGATATGAACCCAGCAGCCCTCCAGTTGTGAGATCAATTCCGCCCATTTCTTTCCAGCGCCTGGCCCAGAATTCGAACCGCCCACAAGTCCAACTCCCTAGCGGCTGGGCAGTACACTATGGGTTGTTGCCTGACTGGTTCCAGAGAAGAAGGAGAAAAAAACAGTTAATCTGCCAAAATGAAGACATCATTTATTATAAATATTTTATGCATACCTCCTCTCAGTCAGTAAGTTTTCTAATGGCCTCATGAAACACAGTCCCTTCAATTGACTCTATACTGAAATAAAAGTATCAATTAGCTAATTGCCAATGTCAGGCTGGGTCTATAGCTCTATTTGGAATATTCCATAATAACAAATAATTTGTATTAGCTGGCTCGCTTGAAAGGGTGACTTAAAGTAGCTAGCTCACAAACATGTTCAAATTCTGCTAATATTTCAACTTTATTTGTCTAGCCTATAGTTTATCATATGACTTTGGCTTCATATATTTTAATAAAATAATCAACTTTGCTAACCTTCATACGTTGAAAAAGAACGTGCTTATTGGTAGGCTACTTGCAAGTTGGTTCAACCACCGTCCTCTTGTGTTGTCATCAGGTTTGGGCGGTATCCAAATTGTCATACTTTCATACCGGCCTTGTGCCATTCCGGGATATTCTGTAATACCGGTACTGGCACTGTTTTCAAACCCCACTGATACTCTGTAATCCAAAGGTTAGTAATGCTAACAAGTACATGTAAAATCCCATAGAGAATGCTAACTAAATGTTAAGCACATTGCAAACATTTTGTACAGTTTCTTATCTAATCGATACAAGTATAGAAGTAACTCAAAAATGCTACTCACAGTTTGCTGCTTGTACAAAACAAATATTAGGCAGCAAGGCTCTTAATCCAGAACGTGATTCTCTGCTGTTGCCAAGTGAATACTTGATTTTGGAAGAAGCTAACCACTTAGCGAGATCGCTAAAAGTAAGAGGAAATAATGTGTTTAGTAAAAGCATTCACTCTTAGGGTGGGTTCTATATAGAACCTTTTGGTCAATTCAAAATGTAACTGACATTCCAGCATGACAACTAGGCTTGGGTGGTATACCGAATATACCGTATACAGGGGTATTTAGAAAAAGACACATATCGTCAATATTGTTGAAACTATTTCTTTGAAGTTTGTTTTATAAATTTGAATATTTGTAGCTACTTTTTAAGTAAAGACCTACAGTCAACTTGTGTAATACATTAGGAGATAAAGAACATTACGTTCTTAATTTCACATATCACATTATTATGAAACAGAAATACCTTATTTACATAAGTATTCAGACTCAGTGCATGTCAGATCAAAATCCAAGCCATGAGGTCGAAGGAATTGTCCGTAGAGCTCTGCGATAGGATTGTGTCGAGGCACAGATCTGGGGAAGGGTACCAAAAAATGTATGCGGTATTGAATCTCCCCAAGAACACAGTGGCCTTCATCATTCTTAAATGGAAGAAGTTTGGAACCACCAAGACTCTTCATAGAGCTGGCCGCCCGGCCAAACTGAGCAATCGGGGGAGAAGGGCCTTGGTCAGGGAGGTGACCAAGATCCCGATGGTCACTTTGACAGAGCTCCAGAGTTTCTCTGTGGAGATGGGAGAACCTTCCAGAAGGACAACCATCTCTGCAGCACTCCACCAATCAGGCGTCTATGGTAGACTGGCCAGACGGAAGCCACTCCTCAGTAAAAGGCACTGGCTGCTTGGAGTTTGCCAAAAGGCACCTAAAGGACTCTCAGACCATGAAAAACAAGATTCTCTGGTTTGATGAAACCAAGATTGAACTCTTTGTCCTGAATGTCAAGGAGCAAACCTGCCACCATCCCTACGGTGAAGCAGTGGTGTGTGCTGTGGGTATGTTTTTCAGCAGGAGGGACTGGGAGACTAGTCAGGATTGAGGGAAAGATGAACGGAGCTAAGTACAGAGAGTTCCTTGATGAAAACCTGCTCCAGTGCGATCAGGACCTCAGACTGGGGCGAAGGTTCAACTTCCAACAGAACAACGACCCTAAACACAAAGCCAAGACAACGCAGGAGTGGCTTCGGGACAAGTTTCAATGTCCTTGAGTGGCCCAGCCAGAGCCCGGACTTGAACCTGATCAAACATCTCTGGAGAGACCTGAAAATAGCTATGCAGCGACGCTCCCAATCCAACCTGACAGAGCTTGAGAGGAAACTCCCCAAATACAGGTGTGCCAAGCTTGTAGCGTCATACCCAAGAAGACTTGAGGCTGTAATCGCTGCCAAAGGTGCTTTAACAAAGTACTGAGTAAAATGTCTGAATACTTATGCACATTTTATATTTTTATTTTATTTTTATACATTTGCAAAAATGTCAACCTGTTTTTGCTTTGTCATTTTGGGGTATTGTGATTAGATTGATGAGGGGGGAAAAACAGTTGAATACATTTTTGAATAAGGCGGTAACGTAACAAAATGTGGGAAAAGACAAGGCGTCTGAGTACTTGCCGAATGCACCGTATATAACCTTTTTTAGTAAAAGGTTCTTAAATCTCATATTTTTTCTGAGAGTGTAAAGACTCTAACAAGGCTAACGATGCTAGTGCTGCACCTGCTATTGATTATACATAATTGTAAATGTATGAATGAATGTAATCCTGGTGCAAGGACAAGGCCGTGTGAATGAAATTGTGTGTGTGGGGAGTGTGTGCGAGCGCAGGGCAGAATGTGGATGGAAATGTCCTCTGTCTCTCTCTGCTCGGCCGAATAGAGAGCCAATCGTTCAGACTGCAATGCTACCAATGTCACACACTCCTGTCACAA
This sequence comes from Salvelinus namaycush, assembly GCF_016432855.1. Lineage (NCBI taxonomy): Eukaryota > Metazoa > Chordata > Actinopteri > Salmoniformes > Salmonidae > Salvelinus > Salvelinus namaycush. The sequence goes on along the minus strand of NC_052316.1, from coordinate 28,954,269 downwards.
TCCATCTCTGTCTAATCCAAGGGTCTCAAACATACAGGGGAGATGCAATATACTTTAAAATGACAAAAAATGAATCAAAACTGTGTAGAAATTATACAGTTTCTTGACTTTGTACAGCTCGCTTATAATCACCGAAAAGAAAGCTAGAATGCTAGACTATGGATAAGGACTATTATTTGCACATTTTGACGGTGAGGAAATATAACACATTTTCAGTGCGGTCCTCCGGACCTCTTTGAAGACCAAGTGCGGCCCCCGGTGCAATATGAGTTTGACACCCCTGGTCTAATCCATCATGTTCATTTACGTTCTTATCCAGAGCGACTTACGGTAGAGAGTGCATACATTTTCATACTGGTTCCCCGTGGGAATCGAACCTTGGCATTGCAAGCACCATGCTCTACCAACTGAGCCACACATGCACCACACATGTACACACACACACACACTCATCCTGTCCAGTCATTCTGATTGTGGTGTGATGAAGTGTTCTTGGCTGCTCTTTGATAACCTCTTATTACACCCCAGTCCTCCTCCAACTATTTTAAAAGAATAGGAATGCTATTGATTTCTTCCACCTGTCTCTCCCCTTTACTCTTTCTATCTCTTTCTCTGGTTCGAGAACAGTATATTTAATTAAAAGACAGAGAGAAGTCATCCACAGTAGCTCATCAAAGAACATTGAATAACCACTCTCTCTCTCTCTCCCTCTGTCTCTTTCCTCCATCCCCTCCTCCCCCTCCTCTCCTCTCCTTCGTCTATCCTCTCCAGTCCCAGGCCATGCGTATCGTGCGGACGGTGGGCCAGGCATTCGAGGTGTGTCATAAACTCAGCTTGCAACACACACACCAGAACGCAGATGGACAGGAGGACGCAAACAATGACAAGACCTGCAACGAGGAGTCCACGCTCTCAGGTGAATACACACACACAAACACACTCCTGATTGAGTGTAAAATACCATTTGAGAGGATAGCATCACAGATGAGTCAGTCTATAGAGAGAGACTGTGACTGTGGAACAGAACAGTGGTGGGAGGACTCTGGCTCCAGTGACTGCTGCGTCCTTTCATATGCAGATGAGCCCACAGCATCCACGAACCACGCTCACACATACACACATACACACACAAACATACACACACACACACATCTGCATTGACCCCCCTTTGCACCAAATCTTTTGACTCATCACATTTATTCCTTGTGTTATTATCTTTCTATTATTTTTCTATTTTTCTCTCTGCATTGTTGGGAAGAGCCCGTAAGTAAGCATTTCACTGTAATTCTACACCTGTTGTTTACGAAGCATGTGACAAATACAATCTGATTTGACACACACACGCACACATGAGAGCTGATCCCAGCTCTCTCTGTCTGTCCCACTAGTGTAAGCCTCAGGAGCCTCTGAGCACAGCCAATGGGCTTATCTGGAGTGTTAATTGTCAGAGCTGGGAGAACAAGAGAACCACTGGAGAACACCTTAATGAAGCTCCTCCCCTCCTGCCCCCTCTCTTTTTTTGTCATCCTTCCTCATCTTTTGGTGTAGCAACTTTCAACAAAATACCTCTGAGTCCTCTCCCCTCCTCTCATCTTTTTATGTTTCTCTACCTCTTGTGGTGTAGCAACTTTTTTTCTAACAAAGAAGTCTGTTACGCCATTGGCCCTCCTTCTGACAATGTGTTGGTGTGTTTGTTCGCTCAGCCCGGGAGTTAACGGGAGCGGAGAAGTCGGCGGTTGCTGTGGAGACAGACATCGATGAGGAGGATGCTCCCTTACCATTACCGGACAGTACGGTCGAGGAGTTTAACCGCGGCGTCACTGACCTGGACGGAGTGGGTGCTACTAAGACTGACCACACACACCTCAACAATATTGACAACGACAAGAAGGTATGGGGGTGTGTGTATGTGTTTTGGGGGGGTGAGGTTGGGGCGTGTTTGAGGGGGAGAGAGAGGAGTGGGGTGCAAGCAAAGCAGGATGAAAGTTCCATACATACAGTATTCTAACTAAGGGCTGGAATGAGAGAACACAGTAATTGCTTGTTAGACCAGTTAATACAATATCATTGGTCTATCTACTGTATAGATTGCTTACACCAGGAAATATAATACAGTTGGTCAATCTATAGATTTCTTGGACCAGAGAATACAATATATTGTGGCCTCTCTAAAGATGGCTTGAGGAGGCGGAAAACAATATTGTGTGGCCTATGTATAGGTTGATATGTACAGTGACACTGTTTTTGTGAGTCAGGGAGAACCCACACACACATTAGTTAACACCTAATTACCATGTAGTTAATGTGGTATTAACATGTAGTTAGAGCTACACTCACAACTATAAACATAATCCCATAATTAGCTTTGCTACAGCATGCTGAGTATCTTCTAGTAGTCAGATAGCTTGTGGTTATTATAGAGAGGGTAAATGGATGTCTGTGAGGTGAAGTCTATCCTTGAATCCTATTAACCTTTTCATGCGTGAGTTCCTAATATCTCTAACGGTTGCCCCAGAATGAGTTTTTTTATGCGTGTGATGTCAGAATGCACTCACTGTTCCAAAATGTGATTGTTACGCAACAGGACAGTTAACCCGTGCTGCCATTAAACCAAGGCACGCTGCCTGCTAATTATCTATAGGATATGTTTCAACTTGTCAATTTCACAATTTAAAATTATTTTCTAACAACAGTTTGAATTGAGGTGTGTTCCGCCTCCTCATTAATTTACATAAGAAGTAGCCCATTTTACTGTCGCGGAAAATGTATGTTTGAGGCTTTACTGAGCCGGACAGTGTTTCCCCAGACCATGTATGCAGACATTTGCGCATCTCTAGTCAGAACAGGCCTTGCACTAACTTTTTCCCCCTGGCACATTTTTTGGCTGGCGCCCGAATTGCCTTCTATGTTGTTTTCTTACAAATAATAACTTTGGACATGTGTGCATTCCTATCAAAGTAAGTGCCTTATTTTCTGTATATCGTGTTGTCGTTTCTACTGTAGCATACCGTATGTACACTGCATGGTATGTGAACACCTGCTCGTCGAACATCTCATTCCAAAATAATGGGCATTAATATGCAGTTGGTCCCCCCTTTGCTGCTAAAACAGCCTCCACTCTTCTGGGAAGGCTTACCACTAGATGTTGGAACATTGCTCCGGAGACTTGCTTCCATTCAGCCACAAGAGCATTAGTGAGGTCGGGCACTGATGTTGGGCAATTAGGCCTGGCTCGCAGTCTGCGTTCCAATTCGTCCCAAAGGTATTCGATGGGGTTGAGGTCAGGGCTCCATGCAGGCCAGTCAAGTTCTTCCACACCGATCTCGACAAACCATTTCTGTATGGACCTCGCTTTGTGCACAGGGGCATTGTCATGCTGAAAAAAGAAAGGGCCTTCCCCAAACTGTTGCAACAAAGTTGGAAAACAGAATCGTCTAGAATGTCATTGTATGCTGCAGCATTAACATTGCCCTTCACTGGAACTAAGGGGCCTAGCCCGAACTATGAAAAACAGCCCCAGGCCATTATTCCTCCTCCACCAAACTTTACAGTTGGCACTGAAGGTTGACCGATTAATTGGAATGGCCGATTAATTAGGGCCGATTTCAAGTTTTCATAACAATCGGTAATCTGCATTTTTGGATGCCGATTATGGCCCGATTATATTGCAGTCCACGAGGAGACTGCATGGCAGGCTGACCACCTCTTACGTGATTGCAGGCAGCAAGGAGTCATGGTAAGTTGCTAGCTAGCATTAAACTTATCTTATAAAAAAACTATCAATCTTAACATAATCACTAGTTAACTACACATGGTTGATGATATTACTAGTTTAACTAGCTTGTCCTGCGTTGCATATAATCAATGCGATGCCTGAAATTGTGTCACTTCTCTTGCGTTCAGTGCAAGCAGAGTCAGGGTATATGCAGCAGTTTGGGCCGCCTGGCTCGTTGCGTTCAGTGTAAGCAGAGTCAGGGTATATGCAGCAGTTTGGGCCGCCTGGCTCGCTGCAAACTGTGTGAGGACCATTTCTTCCTAACAAAGACCGTAATTAATTTGCCAGAATTTTACATAATTATGACATAACATTGAAGGTTGTGCAATGTAACAGCAATATTTAGACTTAGGGTTGCCACACGTTTGATAAAATACAGAACAGTTCCGTATTTCACTGAAAGAATAAACGTTTTGTTTTTTGAAATTATAGTTTCCGGATTTGACCATATTAATGACCTACGGCTCGTATTTATGTGTGTTTATTATAATTAAGTCTATGATTTGATATTTGATAGAGCAGTCTGACTGAGCGGTGGTAAGCATTCATTCAAACCACACTTTCCTCCGTTTGCCAGCAGCTTTTCGCAATGCTTGAAGCACAGCGCTGTTTATGACTTCAAGCCTATCAACTCCTGAGATTAGGCTGGCAATACTATAGTGCCTATAAGAACATCCAATAGTCAAAGGTCTATGAAATACAAATGGTATAGAGAGAAATAGTCCTATAATAACTACAACCAAAAACTTCTTAACTGGGAATATTGAAGACTCATGTAAAAGGAACCACCAGCTTTCATATGTTCTCATGTTCTGAGCAAGGAACCTAAACGTTAGCTTTTTTACATGGCACATATTGTACTTTTACTTTCTTCTCCAACACTGTTTTGCATTATTTAAACCAAATTGAACATGTTTCATTCATTATTTGAGACTAAATTGATTTTATTAATGTATTATATTAAGTTAAAGTGTTCATTGTTCATTCAGTATTGTTGTAATTGTCATTATTACAAATATATGTATAAAAATTGGCAGATTAATCAGTATCAGCTATTTTTGGGTCCTCCAATAATCGTTATCGGTATTAGCGTTGAAAAATCATAATCGGTCGACCTCTAGTTGGCACCATGCATTGAGGCAGGTAGCGTTTTCCTGGCATCTGCCAAACCAATATTAGTCCGTCGGACTGCCAGATGGTGCGTGATTCATCACTACAGAGAACGCGTTTCCACGGCTCCAGAGTCCTATGGCGGCAAGCTTTACCCAACTCTAGCCGACTCTTGGCATTGCGCATGGTGATCTTAGGCTTGTGTGCGACTGCTCGGCCATGGAAACCCATTTCTTGAAGCTCCCGAAGAACAGTTATTGTGCTGAGGTTGCTTACAGAGGCAGTTTGGAACTCGGTAGTGAGTGTGCCAACCGAAGACAGAGGATTTTTACTCGCTACGTGCTTCAGCATTCGGCGGTCCCGTTCCGTGAGCTTGTGTGGCCTACCACGCCGCGGCTGAGCCATTGTTGCTCCTAGATGTTTACACTTCACAATAACAGCACTTACAGTTGACCGGGGCAGCTTTAGCAGGGCAGAAATTTGATGAACTGACTTGTTGGAAAGATGGCATTCTATGACGGTGCCACGTTGAAAGTCACTGAGCTCTTCAGTAAGGCCATTCTTCTGTCAATGTTTGTCTATGGAGATTGCATAGCTGTGTGCTTGATTTGATACACCTGTCAGCAACAGGTGTGGCTGAAATAGCCGAATCAAATGTATTTGAAGTGGTGTCCACATACTTTTGTATATATAGTGTACAGTCGTGGCCAAAAGTTTTGAGAGTGACACAAATATTAATTTTCACAAAGTCTGCTGCCTCAGTTTGTATGGTGGTAATTTGCATATACTCCCGAATGTTATGAAGAGTGATAAGATGAACTGCAATTAATTGCAAAGTCCCTCTTTGCAATGCAAATGATCTGAATCCCCCAAAAACATTTTCACTGCATTTCAGCCCTGCCACAAAAAGACCAGCTGACATCATGTCAGTAATTCTCTCGTTAACACAGGTGTGAGTGTTGACGAGGACAAGGCTGGAGATCACACTCTGTCATGCTGATTGAGTTTGAATAACAGACTGGAAGCTTCAAAAGGAGGGTGGTGCTTGGAATCATTGTTCTTCCTCTGTCAACCATGGTTACCTGGAAAAAAACACGTGCCTTCATCATTGCTTTGCACAAAAAGGGCTTCACAGGCAAGGATATTGCTGCCAGTAAGATTGCACCTAAATCAACCATTTATCGGATCATCAAGAACTTCAAGGAGAGCGGTTCAATTGTTGTGAAGAAGGCTTCAGGGCGCCCAAGAAAGTCCAGCAAGCGCCAGGACCGTCTCCTAAAGTTGATTCAGCTGCGGGATCGGGGCACCACCAGTACAGAGCTTTCTCAGGAATGGCAGCAGGCAGGTGTGAATGCATCTGCACGCACAGTGAGGCGAAGACTTTTGGAGGATGGCCTGGTGTCAAGAAGGGCAGCAAAGAAGCCTCTTCTCTCCAGGAAAAACATCAGGGACAGACTGATATTCTGCAAAAGGTACAGGGATTGGACTGCTGAGGAGTGGGGTAAAGTCATTTCCCCTGATGAATCCTCTTTCCGATTGTTTGGGGCATCCGGAAAAAAGCTTGTCCGGAGAAGACAAGGTGAGCGCTACCATCAGTCCTGTGTCATGCCAACAGTAAAGCATCCTGAGACCATTCATATGTGGGGTTGCTTCTCAGCCAAGGGAGTGGGCTCACTCACAATTTTGCCTAAGAACACAGAATGGTACCAGAGCAACTTCTCCCAACCATCCAGGAACAGTTTGGTGACGAACAATGCCTTTTCCAGCATGATGGAGCACCTTCCCATAAGGCAAAAGTGATAACTAAGTGGCTCAGGGAAGAAAACATCGATATTTTGGGTCCATGGCCAGGAAACTCCCCAGACCTTAATCCCATTGAGAACTTGTGGTCAATCCTCAAGAGGCGGGTGGACAAACAAAAACCCACAAATTCTGACATACTCCAAGCATTGATTATGCAAGAATGGGCTGCCATCAGTCAGGATGTGGCCCAGAAGTTAATTGACAGCATGCCAGGGCGGATTGCAGAGGTCTTGAAAAAGAAGGGTCAACACTGCAAATATTGACTCTTTACATCAACTTCATGTAATTGTCAATAAAAGCCTTTGACACATATGAAATGCTTGTAATTATACTTCAGTATTCCATAGTAACATCTGACAAAAATATCTAAAGACACTGAAGCAGCAAACTTTGTGAAAATTAATATTTGTGTCATTCTCAACTTTTGGCCACGACTGTATATATGGAGCATTTACTGTTTATTCATGTTTTTCAAGTACTGGTGACAAATCATGCATTCCAATTTCTTGTTTAGATTGTAATGGACACATATAATGTGTGTAAAAAATATTTTTTTGAAGGTTGTACTGATTATGATGAGCTAATGCTAAGCTATTTGCCAGCTATGTGTGGCGCCATGTTTGTTGACATAATACAATGTGTTTTGGTTGTAACGTAAGCGTCTGTCAGACCAAAGATGTTATAACAAAATGAGGTGAAGGGATGGTTCACTCGACTGACTTATGGTGCTTTCAGTACAACTGGGAACTCTGAAAAAAATACGAGGTCAAATCATGACGTCAGTGATCTTTAGGTCGGAAAGTCGGAGCTCTAGAAAGAGACTGAGTTGTATGACCGTTCAAAAATAAATCCCAGTCTGAGCTCTTTTTTTTCAGAGTTCCCAGTTGTCGTGAGCGTACTGAAATCGGAAGTCGGAGATTTCTGAGTTCCCAGTTGATTTGAACGCAGCCTCAGATTGTAACTATGGTACCTCAGGGTTGCCAGCTCAGACCCCCTTTCCAGGAGTTGTATTTTTATTTAGCTTATAAACTTCTCCTGTGTTTGCCCCCCATTTATTGTTAAATCCCCCATCATAGTAATATTTCCTGCATCGTATGCCCCCAAGATACCTTCCCCCATTTCTATCCTCCATGGACTTGAAATCCCCCCAAAACCCCCCTAAAATGGTTTCATTCATATCTGGCAACCCTGTTTAGCTTTCACGCTACAGTTAGGCTAGGCAGTAGGCTTGTATTTGAGGTGATGATCTGTGAGGCGATAACATTTTATTTGCTTTGTGATTTGTCAAGAACTGTAAATGACTTGTCAAGTCATGTGCTCCGGTACTTGTACACACTGTAACAAATACATCGAAGATTTCTAATATGCTGCTTTTCCTTCACTCTGCGCTCCAACTCATCCCAAACCATCTCAATTGGGTTGAGGTCGAGTGATTGTGGAGGTTACTACATGATTCCATAGGTGTTATTTCATAGTTTTGATGTCTTCACTATTATTCCACAATGTAGAAAATAGTACAAATAAAAACCCTTGAATGAGTAGGTGTGTCCAAACTTTTGACTGGTACTGTATTTGCGATGGTACGCTGCAGGGACCACACAACAATGATTACAAATATGTAATCATACGCATCAAAGGGTTAAAGATAGAGTTATGTCAACGGCGTGTTCTATATGGATCAGGTTGGAAACAACACGGTGTGAAATTGCTATAGCAACAGAGGGTTAGGAAAGGCCTTGCTCACCCCCTTGACTCAGTGTGTGTGTGTATGTGTGTGTGCACATGATGGATTACACAGAGATGGATTGGGACGGGAGTGTGTGACACTGGTAGTAGAGATGTGTGTGTGTGGGGGGGGGGGGGGGGGGGGTGTACTTCATCCACTGTGGGTTTTCTGGAAGCTCATGAAAGGAAATGCCAAAGAGCTTAAGGTCTATTTTCTCCTGTCAGGTCTCATTCATTTGACGAAGCCTTTTACTTCCAACCGCTCCTTGGTCACAGCCACAAATCAATCCAACGACATCATGTGAACAACTTGAAAGACACCAAGGCTAGTGTTGTGGATTAAAGGCACAGTCCGTAAGTTCTGTGAAATAGCTACTTACATTTGAGTCAAAAAAGGATATTCATATGATAGGTAAGATATACAAAACCTTGCAGAGAGCCTTTCTAACAGACAATCTCTTAGAAAAAAATGTAAACTACTGGAACCAAGACTTAAAAATAACTGATATTGGCACAAGATGGAGATCATACTGGAGGTCATACTGTTAATCCAGTATAAACTAATGTATTGAATGTATTACACGAGACAAAATTCACAAATGCTACAGCACAACGGCAGAGTCATGTCTTCAGTGTAAAACTAACAATGACTGAATAGTCCATGCCTTTTATGAGTGCTATAAAGTCCAGTAGTTATAGGCAGAGTTAAAAGGTTGGCTGTCCGAGGTATTACAATGTACAGTGCCTTCGGAAAGTATTCAGACACCTTGACTTTTTCCACATTTTGTTAAGTTACAGCCTTATTCTAAAATTGATAAAATAAAATAAAATCCTCAGCAATCTACACACAATACCCCATAATGACAAAGCGAAAACAAGTTTTTTTGAAATGTTTGCGAATGTATTAAAAATAAAAAAATAAAAAAACTTATTTACATAAGTATTCAGACCCTTTGTTATGAGACTCAAAATTGAGCTCAGATGCATCCTGTTTCCATTGATCATCCGTCTCTGAATGTCTGCGTGGCCCAGCCAGAGCCCGGACTTGAACCCGATCAAACATCTCTGGAGAGACCTGAAAATAGCTGTGCAGCAACACTCCCAATCCAACCTGACAGAGTTTGAGAGGATCTGCATAAAAGAATGGGAGAAACTCCCCATATACAGGTGTGTCAAGCTTGTAGCGTCATACCCAAGAAGACTCGAGGATGTAATCACTGCCAAAGGTGCTTCCACAAAGTACTGAGTAAAGGGTCTTAATACTTATGCAAATGTGATATTTAAGTTTTATTTCTAAAAACCCATTTTTGCTGTCATTATGAGTTCGAATGGCACCGAAGGAGATGGCTGCCGTTTTACGATGCCGTAACCAATTGTGCTATTGTGTATGTTTTTTCGCGTTATTTGTAACTTATTTTGTGCATAATGTTTCTGCCACCGTGTCTTATGACCGAAAAGAGCTTCTAGATATCAGGACAGCGATTACTCACCCCGTACTGAAGAATACTTTCTCTTCAACGGGTCAGAAGGGAAGGATTTACTTCAGACGCCCGACAAGGCCCTCATCCCCATCATTCGCAGGAGAAAGAGATGGAGGTATCGAGGATGAAGGTCCAGGTGCCTTGTAAGGATCTGTCGCCGAGAGGGCAATCTACCTTTACAATTGGTCCTATTAGCCAATGTACAATCAACGATAATAAAATAGACGAACTACGATCACGTATATCCTACTAATGGGACAATAAAAACTGTAATATCTTATGTTTCACTAAGTCGTGGCTGAACGATGACATGAATAACATATAGCTGGCAGGTTTTAAGCTTTTTCGGCAGGATAGAACAGCGGCCTCTGGTAAGACAAGGGGTGGCGGTCTATGTATATTTGTAAACAACAGCACGAAATCTAAGGAAGCCTCAAGGTTTTGCTCGCCTGAGGTAGAGTATCTCATGATAAGCTGTAGACCACACTATTTACCAAGAGAGTGTTCATCTGTATTTTTCATAGCTGTCTATGTACCACCCCAAACCGATCCTGGCACTAAGACCGCAGTCAATGAGCTGTATACGGCCGTAAGCAAACAGGAGGCGCTCATCCAGGAGGCGCTCACGCTCATCCAGAGGCGGCACTCCGAGTGGCCGGGGACTTTAATGCCAGGAAACTCATCCGTTTTACCTAATTTCTACCAACATGTAAAATGTGCAACCAGAGGGAAAAAACTCTAAACCACATTTACTCCACACACAGAGACCATAACCATAATTCTATCCTCCTGATTCCTGCTTACAAGCAAAAACTAAAGCAGGAAGCACCAGTGACTCAGTCAATAAGAAAGTGGTCAGATGAAGCAGATGCTAAGCTACAGGACTGTTTTGCTAGCACAGACTGGAATATGTTTCCTGGATTCTTCCGATGGCATTGAGGAGTACACCACATCAGTCACTGGCTTCATCAATAAGTGCATCGATGACATCATCCCCACAGTGACCGTACATACATACCCCAACCAAAAGCCATGGATTACAGGCAACATCTGCACTGAGCTAAAGGGTAGAGCTGCCGCTTTCAAGGAGCGGGACTCTAACCCGGAAGCTTATAAGAAATCCTGCTATGCCCTCTGACGAACCATCTAACAGGCAAAGCATCAATACAGGACTAAGATTTAATTGTACTACACCGGCTCCAACACTCGTCGGATGTGTCAGGGCGTGCAAACTATTACAGACTACAAAGGGGAGCACAGCCGCAAGCTGCCCAGTGACACGAGCCTACCAAACAAGCTAAATTACTTCTATGCTCGCTTCGAGGCAAGTAACACTGAAGAATGCATTAGAGCATCAGCTGTTCCGGACGACTGTGTGATCACGCTCTCTGTAGCCGATGTGAGTAAGACCGGTCAACATTAACAAGGCTGCAGGGACAGACGGATTACCTGGACGTGTACTCCGAGCATGCGCTGACCAACTGGCAAGTGTCTTCACCGACATTTTCAACCTGTCCCTGACTGAGTATGTAATACTAACATGTTTCAAGCAGACCACCATAGTCCCTGTGCCCAAAAACACTAAGGTAATCTGCCTAAATGACTACCAACCCCTAGCACTCACGTCTGTAGCCATGAAGTGCTTTGAAAGGCTGGTTGTGGCTCACACCAACACCAACACCATTATCCCAGAAACCTTAGACCCACTCCAATTTGCATTCCACCCCAACAGATCCACAGATGACGCAATCTCAATCGCACTCCACACTGCCCTTTCCCACCTGGATGAAATGAACACCTATGTGAGCATGCTATTCATTGACTACAGCTCAGCATTCAACACCATAGTGCCCTCAAAGATCATCACTAAGCTAAGGACCCAGGGACTAAACGCCTCCCTCTGCAACTGGATCCGGGCTTCCCCCAGGTGGTAAGGTTAGGTAACAACACAACCACCACGCTGGTCCTCAACACGGGGGCCCCACAGGTGTGCGTGCTCAGTCCTCTCCTGTACTCCCTATTCACTAATGACTGTATGGCCAGGCACGACTCCAACAACATCATCAAGTTTGCCGATGACACAACAGTGGTAGGCCTGATCACCAACAATGATGAGACGTGTGGTGCCAGGACAACAACCTATCCCTCAACATGATCAAGACAAAGGAGATGATTGTGGACTACAAGAAAAGGAGGACCGAACACGCCCCCATTCTCATCGATGGGGCTGTAGTGGAGCAGGTTGAGAGTGTCAAGTTCCTTGGTGTCCACATCACCAACAAACTATCATGGTCCAAACACACTAAGATAGTCATGAAGAGGGCACGACAAAGCCTATTTCCCCTCAGGAGACTGAAAAGATTTGACATGGGTCCTCAGATCCTCAAAAGGTTCTACAGCTGCACCATCGAGAGCATCCTGACTGGTTGCATCACTTCCTGGTATGGCAACTTCTCAGCCTCTGACCGCAAGGCACTACAGAGGGTAGTGAGTACGGCCCAGTACATCACCGGGGCCAAGCTTCCTGCCATCCAGGACCTCTATACCAGGCGGTGTCAGAGGAAGGCCCTAAAAAACTCCAGCCACCCTAGTCATGGACTGTTCTCTCTGCTACCGCACGGCAAGCGGTACCGGAGCACCAAGTCTAGGCCCAAGAGGCTTCTTAACAGGATCTACCCCCAAGCCATAAGACTTCTGAACAGCTAATCAAAGGGATACCCAGACCCCTCTTTTACACTGCTGCTACTCTCTGTTTATTATCTATGCATAGTCACTTTAACTCTACCTACATGTACATATCACCTCAATTACCTCTACTAACCGGTGCCCCTGGACATTGACTCTGTACCGGTACCCCCTGTATATAGCCTCCCTATTGTTATTTTTATCATGACACAAGGCGAGACCCAGATGCAGACACAGGAGGCAGATTGTTGGAGTCTTACAATATTAACTAATCCAATAGGATAAGGCAAGAGAATGGTCGTGGACAGGCAAAAGAGTCAAAACCAGTTCAGAGTCCAAAAGGTACCGAAGGGCAGGCAGAATCAAGGTCAGGGCTGGCAGGATGATCAGACAGGCGGGAAAGTAGTCCAGAGTTAGGCAGGGGTCAGAACCGGGAGGACTATAAAATGAGAATAGAAAAGGAGTACGGGAAAAACACGCTGGTTGACTTGACTAAACATACAAGACGAACTGGCACAGAGAGACAGGAAACGCAGGGATAAGCGACACCTGGAGGGGGTGGAGACAATCACAGGAACAGGTGAAACAGATTAGAGCATGACAATTTTACTGCTGCTGTTTAATTATTTGTTACTTTTATTTTAAATGTTTTATTTATCACTTTTTTTCTTAACTTCTTAAAGCATTGTTGGTTAACTTCTCTGGGATATGTGGGACGGTAGCGTCCCACTTGGCCAAAAGCCAGAAAAAATGTAGCGCGCCAAATTCAAATATATTACTATAAAAATCAATCTTTCATGAAATCACACATGAAAGACACCAAATTAAAGCTACACATGTTGTGAATCCAGCCAACATGTCTGATTTCAAAAAGGATTTACGGCGAAAGCACACCAAACGATTATGTTAGCTCAGTACATAGCCACAGAAAAACACAGCCATTTTCCCAGCAAAAGATAATAGTCACAAAAAGCAGAAATAGAGATAAAATTAATCACTAACCTTTGATGATCTTCATCAGATGACACTCATAGGACATCATGTTACACAATACATTTATGTTTTGTTCGATAATGTGCATATTTATATCCACAAATCTCGGTTTACATTGGCGCCATGTTCAGAAATGCCTCCAAAATATCCGGAGAAATTGCAGAGAGCCACGTCAAATAACAGAAATACTCATCATAAACTTTGATGAAAGATACATGTTTTACATATAATTAAAGATACACTTGTTCTTAATGCAACCGCTGTGTCAGATTTCAAAAAAACTTTACGGAAAAAGCACACCATGCAATAATCTGAGAAGGCGCTCAAACATAACAACATTTCTCCGCCATGTTGGAGTCAACAGAAATACAAAATTACATCATAAATATTCCCTTACCTTTGATCATCTTCATCAGAATGCACTCCCAGGAATCCTAGTTCCACAATAAATTGTTGTTTTGTTCGATAATGTCCATTACTTATGTCTAAGTAGCTACTTTTGCTAGCATGTTTAGTGCACATGTCCAAACGCTCGCGCAAATGCAGGCAAACTCAGACGAAAACTTAAAAAAGTTATATAACAGGTCGAATAAACTGGTCAAACTAAGTAGAGAATCAATCTTCAGGATGTTGTTATCATAAATATCCAATAACGTTCCAACCAGAGCATTCCTTCATGTCTGTAGAAGTTATGGAACGCAAGGCGATATCATGAGGAAAGCGCGTGACCAGGAACTGGCATTCTGCCAGACCAATGACTGAAACACCTCCCATCCGGCCCCACATCACACTAGAGGCTTCATTCCACGTTCTACAGACTGTTGACATCTAGTGGAAGGAGTAGGAAGTGCAAACAGATCCATATCTTACAGGGAATTGAAACGGCGATGAGTTGAACATTAACCAGTCTCAGAATTCTCACTTCCTGTTTGGATTTTTTCTCAGGTTTTTGCCTGCCATATGAGTTCTGTTATACACACAGACATCATTCAAACAGTTTTAGAAAGTTCAGAGTGTTTTATATCCAATAGTAATAATAATATGCATATATTAGCATCTGGGACAGAGTAGGAGGCAGTTCACTATGGGCACGCAATTCATCCAAAAGTGAAAATGCTGCCCCCTATCATAAAGAAGTTAAGGGCTTGTAAGTAATCATTTCACTGTATTTGGCGCATGTGACAAATACGATTTGATTTGAGTTTGATGAGCAAAAAAAACTATTAAATCAATTTTAGAATAAGGCTGTAGCGGAACAAAATGTGGAAAAAGTCAAGGGGTCTGAATACTTTCCAAATGCACCGTAAAATGTACTTTTAATCCGTCTGCCTGCATATTTCAAGACATGGCATATGAGGGTGCAGAGAGATACCCAATGGGTTGGATGATACTTTTCTCATCAATCATCTTGAGAAAAGGTATACTTCAAAACTGGAAATAAACCAATCAACACAATGGAAAGGTCAAATGCTTTATTATCTAAATGTTGAATGTGCGTGGGTGACGGAGAGAAACAAAATGGTCCAGTTTGAGACCTATTGGACTCAGTTTTGTTGGGTTGTTTAGATTATACTACTGTTGTCCCTGAACTCTGTTCTGCTTTGCTCTGCTGTGATCTGGATGTGAATTATAGAACAAACAGCTGCGAGGCGTGCAGTCTGTTTCTACTCGACTCTTATCCTCCCCTCTCCTGTTTGGATGCCTGCAGGTGTGTTTGAAAGCAAAAGTGTGTTTTAATAGCGCATACTGCTTACACTGCCCAACAGATGGCCTCGGAAACTATCTACAGCAGGAGATTGGGATGCTACTGCTTGCTGTCTCTCTCTCTTTTTCTCTCTCTCTCTCTCTCTCTCTGTCACTCTCTAACATTCTCTCTCTCTCGCTCTCTAACATTCTCTCTCTCTCTCTCTCTCTCTCTCTCTCTCCCTCTCTCACTTTCTCACTCTCTCACTCTCTAACATGCTCTCTCTCAAATCAAGGGGCTTTATTGGCATGGGAAACATATGTTAACATTACCAAAGCAAGTGAAGTCTCTCACTCACTCTCTCTCTCTCTGTTTCGCTCTCTCTCTTCGCTGTATCAGTAAATAATTCAAAGTGCCAACTTTCCAAAGACTATTATTGTTTTCACCTCATGACTGAAGAATCAGGAAGATGGGGTGTTAAGTGTTCAGTGGTGTGTGTATGTGTGAATAAATGATGACAGTGTGTTTTTCACCAGTGTCTAACCTGAACAACTTCAGAACAACAACCACTTAGCCTGATATCCATTAACTACCCAAACACAACACTGAAACATTAACGGTATACATGTATCAATAGTTTAAATGTGCTGCTAACTGCTAAATTGCTGTTTTAGCCTCCCCTCTCCAACGAGTTGACATTTGCCAAACCATGTCATAGACCGTCATAGAAATCATCTGTCATGAATAATGTCTTCACTGATTGGATCAGCTCTTCACTGACAAACTCTCTCTCCCCATGTTGCGCCGCATAGATTTACTATAGTAACACTAGAGTCATTCAGTCTGCTCATTTAAACACTGTCCTTGGAGGCTCACTGTATCAGCTACCGTATATAAACATGGCCACAGGCACAGACAGTTCTGAGGGAAGGGACCTCTTAGCATTAAGATTAAGAATACTCCTCTGCTGCACGCACGTGCACACACACACCTCTCCCCTTCCTCCATTACCCCAGGTCTAGAGGCATTGACCTGGCTGTGCTTAGTCGTACTGAGCAGGCCATTAATATCAGTCATCAATAGTAATGTCACAGACACAGATAGACACAGTGCTTAATTTATGAGGACAGAATACAGATAAAAACCTGTATATCACACCACTGTAAATGCTGGGTTTTTCTCACTCAACCGTTTCAAGAGTGTATCAAGAATGGTCCATCACCCAAATGACATCCAGCCATTTTGACACAACTGTGGGAAGCATTGAAGTCAACATGGGCCAGCATCCCTGTGGAATGCTTTCGATACCTTATGGAGTCCATGCCCTGACAAATTGAGGCTGTTCTGATGGCAAAAGAGGGGTGCAACTCAATATTAGGAAGGTGTTCTTAATGTTTGGTACACTCAGACGAAATTATTAAAGATACTGCAGTAATTCTATATTAAGATGCACTTAGGGTAGTCCTATTATGGCAGTGACTGTTTAAGTTTCATTGTGTGTGGTTTGGTTTTACTATCCTTGTGGGTACCAGAAGTCCTCACAACGATAGTAAAACAAGGACAATTGGAACAAGTGGGGGAATTTCGCCAGTCCCCACAAGGAAAAAGGCTATTTTCGGCTTAAGGGTTAGGTTTAGGGTTAGAATTAGGGGTTAGTGTTAGATTTTGAATGGCAATACATTTTTCTGTCCCCACAAGGATAGTGATGCTAATGTGTGTGTGTGGGTGGGGGGGGGCTGCTCTCCCTGTCATCTCAGTTGTATTACATAATCTGTATTTCTGCCTTCTCAATCCACATGCAGGGCTCTCAGCTTGGTGCTCTCCATCACAACAACCCTACACACGCGCGAACGCGCACACACACAGATATTTCCAATCCTGTCTAGATTGTGCCTCCAGAGAGCAACTGTAGTTAGTTGGCAACAGTGCTGATGGTTCGTGTTTCCCTAGTCTTTAGTTCGGCAGGCACATTCAGGCGACCAGGTTTAAAACTAGTCGGTCACAAACTTGTGGGGAGAGAGATATATGGCTGGAACTCAGTGTGCCTAAACTGGTACAAGGCATGGTTATTTTGCATGTTGGAAAATATTTCCTGTATCAAGAGGTTTCTTCCTGTCCTGGATGGTTGCCAGGATACAAGAGGGAGTGACACTTCAGAGGTCCTTTGTTGTTAACTTCCTCCCCCGTTCCTCCCTGTTCCAAAATAGCCTGTAGCTCCTAGAGCTCTGTTTGGATGAGCTTCTCTTATCCCCTATCACACACACACACACACACACACACACACACACACACAC
The DNA here is from genome assembly GCF_016432855.1 of Salvelinus namaycush. Classification (NCBI taxonomy): domain Eukaryota; kingdom Metazoa; phylum Chordata; class Actinopteri; order Salmoniformes; family Salmonidae; genus Salvelinus; species Salvelinus namaycush. Next base: position 28,936,719 of record NC_052316.1, on the reverse strand, counting down.
ACACACACACACCACTGGCATCCCTCACCCAACCCCTTATCCAATCCTACCTAGCCCCACTCCATTACCCCCTAGCCCCTGCTACTCTGCCCTCTGCATCCCCCCCCCCCCCCCCACACACACACAATCTCTCTCTCTCTCTCTCTCTCTCACACAGCTCTGTGGGTGGATCCAGGTTGTCAGAAGGACAGGGTAGATAGCAGAGAGCAGCTAGTGTAATCACTGCTAAGGGACGAGAGAGCCAGTCTTCCTTCTCTGTCTCAGGGGTCCATTGCTTCATCTCTCGTTCTTCTCCTCCCTCCCTTCGTTGGGCTGTGTTGCTGAGTGGATGGGATGGCAGAGAGATGGATGGGCAGATTACTGCGGCTACAAAGGACATCTGAGGGGACTGGGTGGAGTAAACACACACACACACTGCCTTATTCACAGCTGCTGTTACAACACTAGCCCCAGACCCCTGACGGGTGTGTGTGTGTGTGTGTGTGTGTGTGTGTGTGTGTGTGTGTGTGTGTGTGTGTGTGTGTGTGTGTGTGTGTGTGTGTGTGTGTGTGTGTGTGTGTGTGTGTGTGTGTGTGTGTGTGTGTACTGAAAGGCAGAGGGCCATAGCATTTAAGGGATCTCAGGACATCCATAGTCAGGGAGGGAGACTTGGAATGGAACATTTACATTTTTATTTAACCTTTTTTTAACTAGGCAAGTCAGTTATGAACAAATTCTTATTTACAGTGACGGCCTACCCCGGCCAAACCGTCACGACGTTGGGCCAATTGTGCGCCGCCCTATGGGACTCCCGATCACGACCGGTTGTGATATAGCCCGGGATCGAATCAGGGTCTGTAGTGACACCTCTAGCACTGAGATGCAGTGCCTTAGACTGCTGTACCACTCGGGAGCAATGGAACATGCAGTTCGACCTCTGAAGGGAAGGAGATGAGTGCACTTCAGTGTTCTCTGAAAGGAGGGAGTAGTGACTTGGAAGGGAACATGTAGTTTGCTTCAATGTGTACTGTGAAGGGCATGACTGTCTCGTATCAGGACATCTGATCTCCCCTTTGATGGGGAAGAAGTGCCCTACATGTGCTGCAGAGAGGGTGGAAGGGAGCGGGGAAAGAGTGGGTAGCATCTACAGCATGTTGAATTCTGGTCATGTCAAAAAATATTTGGGAAGTGTTTTGTAGTTGTAATTCTGCTCAGAACACGAACTTCAGACCCCATTTTCTTCTCCTCGTTTGTTTACTTGTCTGAATAAAAAATGCAAATGCTGTTTCCATCCAAATTGGGACCAGATTGCTGTAAACACATTTGGCATTCACTGCATACGGATTGTTGTTTTCGCTGTCTGTTGAGTTAAACACACTTGGAAGGCTGTGGATCAGACACTGTTTGGGAATCTAATCTTTATTCAGTATGCCTGTTAGTGTGTTGTCGTTATCTTGTTAGAACTGCTTGGTATATGTGTCTGTACGTGCGTGTCTGTCTGTCTCTTTGTGCCTGCGGGGCATAGTACAGCCTCAGGCAAAATGACGCTGGGTTTTATTTAACACATTGGTCTCTCTGCTGCTCTCAGTGTGTGTGGTCCAGAGTGCGTTGACTGAATGTGTTGGTATTTCACTATTAACCAACAGAGGCCAGGGGGCCATTGTTCAAAAACCACAGGTTTAATGTATTTCTCCCCAAGGCGTAGACCAAGTCAAAACACCCTGAAATCACCATGAATAACAACAATTCACTCGCTACCCATCTGCTTTCTTCAAATATACAGTACAAATCTACTGACTGTTTCTTCATAGGAAGGAGTAAAGGCGCTATATCTGACAACAAGGGTCTTGAATAACCTCTACTGTGTCTTTGTTCGTGTAGCTTTTCAACTACTCATCGTACTATATGTGTACAGAAGACTCAGTGGAGCATGACTCGTCACAAAGCTCTGCTTGACTGAGAGGGATGGATGGACACCTTTATGGAAACTGACAGAAAGTGTCTCTCTGTCTCTCTACCATTCTCTCTATGTCTCTCTCCTTACCATTCTCCCTCTTTCTCTCTCTTCTGTCTCTCCGTACCACTCTCTCTTTCAATCTCTCTCTCTTTCCCTATCACTTTCTCTCTCTTTCTCCCTCTCTCCATCTCCCCTTCATATTCCCAACCAACGTAATGTCTCAGTGTAGTTCTTCCGACCAATACAGACAGCCTTTCTCTCTCTCTCTCTACTTCCCAGCGCCCCTAACCATTACACATGTGTTATATTAACCTCTTAACTTTCCTCTTTACTCCTACTCCCATTATACCACTGACAGTTCTCTATGCAAAGGTACTTAGCAGATAAAATACATAAAACAGTCTGCCTTGGAGCTGACAGCCAATGTATTATTTTCCTCTTCAAACTACTGCAATTATTCTGATGAGATGGCAGGATGAGATGGCATGGTTACAGATATGGGAGACCTGGTCTCTTTAAAGGAGATATTTTCCACCAAACTGTGTATTGTGATTCAGTGTTTCAGTGTTGTAGTGTCGCTTTGACAATGTCTGTCTGAAAGAAACCATAATTCTTTATTATTATAAACAGTGCAAAGATGTGTACTGCACTTGATGAAATCACTACACGCACGCACATACACACACACAAACAGACATACACATGCATCTACACACACACATACACATACATCCATACACACACACACATACACACACACACATACACACACACACACAGCGGCCTAGTTCCACTGTTCATCATTAAGTCGTGAGAGTAAACAGCCTGTCTGGTAATGTCCCCATTAACCTGTAGATCAGACAGCGACACACCATCACTCATCCACTGGCCCAGTGGGGGTACAAACCTTGAGTTGTCTTTCTTTATTTCCCACACTAATCAATCTCAATCAATCAATCTCTCTCTGAACCCCAGCGAATCCCCGTGCTGGCGGGGAGTGAGCTGGCAACCGGAGGGTTGCTGGCATCAATATCTCAGTTGCAACCAACCGCTGATGTTCGCTTGAGCAAGTAGCTTAACACCCTAAAAAAATTGCTCATTGGGCGCTGCTCTGTGGCTGGCCTGTGCTCCAACCTAATGTGTGTGTGTGTATCAGTGGGGGTTGGATAAAAGCAGAAGACACATTTCTATCTTGCGTCTATCTATACTAATAAAGTATATCTTATGAATTCTTCTCAGTAAATGCATCTTCTCAGTCTATGCAATTATCGTTGTCTGACACACGCATACACAAATGCAACTATCTCTCTCTGACACACTGACAGATTGAATTTGCTCTTCAAGGAAAAACAATATAGTCATCCAGTCCTTTGACAGATACAAGCTGCTATTGTTCATCTTTTCAATTCATTATTGTGTGAATGCTATTCCAGTAGTGACATATTGGGTTGTCTGGGTGGATGCGTGAGTGAGCATGAGTTTTCCTTTTCTCTTAGGGCCTGTTCAGCCATGCCTCTGTTTTACCTCAAGCTCTGCTTATCACCGGGGGAAATGTACACTCTCTCTGCCAAAGCACACATTCTGAATATGAACATCAATATGTCTCTTTCTTTGACTTTGTCTCTCTTTCTTTGTTTATCTTTCGCCATCTCCTCCTTACGTCTTCCATCCTCTCTCTCCTTGTATTGATGTCTCCCTCTCTCAATCTATCAATCCACCATTAACCCTCTCCTCCATGGCAGGTTCCAGAGGAGGCCTCTCTGCTGCTTGCGTCCCCCAGGATGCTGCTGCCGTCATCGGGTACTCTGCCTCCCACCACCCCCCTGTCAGTCCACCACCAGATCCAACTGCTACAGCAACAACTACAGCAACAACAGCAACAGACACATGTAGCCGTGGCACAGGTAGGACTGAGACACACGTTTGTGTATGTTAACAGATGGTGTTTGTAGTATTGTGGTAGGTCTTGTTGTTTGAACTACAGTGAGATGGTCATTACCATAACAAATGGTGTTTTAACCTTGCCCCGGTGTACTGTGTGTTTGTGTGTGGTTCCCTGCTAGCTACCATCTTGTTTGTCTGTGAGCTCTTGACTTTACTAATATTAACCTTCATGAATCATGTCAACCTTACCTTGTGTGACCTTAACACCAGCTCTCCTACACACACACACACACACACACACACACACACACACACACACACACACACACACACACACACACACACACACACACACACACACACACACACACACACACACACACACACACACACAGGTTCACACTGTCAGCCAGTTGGCGAAGCTCTCCCTATTTTCCCTCTATTTACACGCAACTCCATGAACACACACACACTTACACAACACAAAACACACACACTGTCAGCGAGTTAGCAACAACCCTGGAGTCCAATGGCCGCAATTTCACAACTGAGCTCCCTTTATTTAACTCGAACTGCTTGAACACACACACACACACACACACACACACACACACACACACACACACACACACACACACACACACACACACACACACACACACACACACACACAAGACAATCATTTATTAATTTGACAAAAATCTGAAATCACACTAGATGTATTAGACTTTAGAATTGCATTGGGGGATTACTTATTTTACTGTAAAGCCTTACCTATGGATTGTGGATCAATGACATGGGGTATCAGTCTACTCAGTGACACACAGAGAACATTAGCGTCATAGCTCTTATTGTGGGACTCTGAAACTGTGAATTGAGCCACATTTATTGTCAACCTATGTGTATTGAACACTATTCCAGAGGAAAAACAATACTGTGTGAATGTTTTGAACCCTGATAACGCTGAGGAGGACGTTGGGAAAAAAGCACTTGGGTATTGAGTAGACTGATACCACATTTCATTGATCCCCAATCCTTAGGTAAAGCTGTACAGTGCAATATGAATGTCAATACGCACAATAGGCTGACTGGGGAGGTGATTTCACACAGTCAAAGTCCCGCAATAAGATCTACAACACTGATATTTCCATAAACTCTTCGCAGTTGTGCTCTCTGGGTGTCACCGAGAACTGATACCCCATTTCATTGCTCCACATTCCAACACTCCAACCATGTTTAACATTATCAAGTCTAAATATGGCATGATTTCACCAATTGAAACCTTCTGCATCACTTTCAAAGAGGGACTTTTATTTTAAAGGTGAACCGCAAATTCCACTGTTGTGGCTAATCCTTATTGTGGCTAGCTTCACAACACATAACCCGATCCGGTTAAGCCATAGTAGGCAGATGAAGCTAGCTGGCTGCTTATAACATCAGATTTGGGCAACCGGGTTAAGTAGGAGGCTAGCTAGTTATTTCAATAGGAGGACAACAACTGGCTACCTAGCTAATACTTACTCACATGTGTTAGGTTCTAATTCTCAGAGTAAAACACTCAACGGACATTATGAAAGCTTAACCAAGTTTATTCTGCCTAGAGGGTCAATACAGCTGCATTCAGACAAAAACATTTTCACACAAGCACTGATATTTAACCGTTCCTCATAGGTTGAGTCTCCTCCTACCCATCTGTACAAACATCGTTCTTTACTGCTAGGCAGGACACTAATCATACGGGCCATAAACGTATATTTCTCCCTTAAGGTGACCTGACCTGAACCGACCTCAACCCCCCTCATCACCAATCCATGGCTCACTCCCCTTATCAATGCCTGCCACATGTAATCGCTTCCCTGCACTCAACACATTCCAAGCTTAGTTGCACCCACTATATACCTTCCTCCTATAACCATTAACTTCTGGTGTAGACCCTCTAAACCTTAGTACTCCATCAGTGACATGAATACGTATATTTCCTATTCTCAGAACCCAACACATGGATTCCTAAATCATTGCTAAGAATATTGAAAATGACTGCAGTTTCTACTGTTCATTGTTTTCAGGCTGGTTGCATTAGCGCTAGCTAGGTACCAACATCTGTATCAAAGATATTTGCAAACATTTTTGATCCTGCTCGTTTGATCCTGATCTAATTTCAAATGCTCACAGACGTTTTCACATTCGGTCGAACAAATAATGCCTTATTACCAACGTGGTAATGTCCAGCTTTGACAGTGATTGTAATGGTGGCGCTGGGCTTGTGCATGCAAATTCAGCACACACAACATTCTTTAATGGAATTGTGTTATTTAACGTGTCAAATAGTGTTATTTGAGGTGTATCTTTTTTGACACGCAAAGACCCAAACGTCGTTCCATACATCTGAGGTTGTGATGTTAGTTTATTTATCTCTCCAGCAGCGTGTTTGGCCGTGGTTCCCTGAGGAAAGCCCTGCCTCGTCAGATCAAACCACAGACACAGTGTTTTTGGTGTTGAAAGAGAGAATTTTCCTTCTACAAGTACCAGACATGGACATGGGAATAACCCAAACACACACTTCACACAGCTTCAGCTCAACGCTAGATGGGGACAGGGGAATAACCAACCTCAATATTTACATTCTAACCTCCTCTTCCTCCCTCCATTCCTCTCCTCCCTTCCAGCCGATGTAGGCCTATTAAGTAAAGATTAGTCCGGCCTCCTCCTGTTGTTATTGGCTAATTGCTGTTTGTATTGTCTTGCTGTTAAAAGTGTAAGGCTTTACACTTGTGGGCCATCAGAACATTAGAGGCAGCCAATCCTGCTTATCTCTGTCCAAACCCCAGCTCACTGCACAGGCATGGATAAACCCATCAGTTCTGCTGCCTGCCTTGCGGCATTAAGACTTTGCCCATAGCTAGTTTCAACTGGCCCTTGATGAGTAAGGAGAATTAAAAACCCACTCCGAGGTTAAAAAGAAGACAATAATAAGCTGATTATAAAACACAACATTTGGAAAATAAGTGAAGCAGAGGAAGACGTGACTGCCTTGTGGAAGTCTAGTTCTTAAGGCCTGTGAGTGTGTGCGTGCGTGCGTGTGCGTGGCTGTGTGTTTGTACTTTCTTGCGTGTGTGTGAGACAGGGTACCCGGGTAGCTGTACCTGATTGAAAGCACCCCTCTAACCCCTGTCTACCAGTCCAGTCAGTTGATCGCCCTGAGAGGGTGATGATGTCACGATTGACTTTGTGCAACAGACAGTAAAGAAGAAAATATAATAATTTATCTCCGCCAATCAGGTGTCAAGGTGGGTCAAGTATATCACTTCCATTTAGCCTCAGAGGGAGGGCCAGGAGTGCGGATAGCGATCGGCCCAGTTAGTTTGGGACAGTGCCAACTCTCTGAGACTGAAAGGACTTCTAACCAAAGTGCTGACAATAGCTGAGAAGTTAGAAGTTAGCTGCTCCATGAAAGCTCACACTTATCACAATCATTGAGAGTTGAAAAGAGAGAAAAAGAGGAAAGGATGAGAGAGGGAGAGGAGGAGAATCATTAACATAATCAGTCAAGTGTGAATACTTGTGTTTGATGAGACTCACACTGCAGAGCAGAACCTTTTTAGTTTTGGTGGCTAATGAGATTTAATCTACACACTGAATGAAAATGTAAAGGCAAAATGTAAAGTGTTGGTCCCATATTTCATGAGAGGAAATAAAAGTACCCAGAAATGTTCCATATGCACAAAAAACGTATTTCTCGCAGATTTTGTTCACAAATTTGATTACATCCCTGTTAGTAAGCATTTCTCCTTTGCCTATATAATCCTTCCACGTGACAGGTGTGACCTATCAAGAAGCTGATTAACCAGCATGATAATTACACAGGAGCACCTTGTGCTGGCAACAATAAATGGCCACTCTAAAATGTGCAGTTTTGTCACACAACAGGATGCCACAGATGTCTCAAGTTTTGAGGGAGCGTTCAAATGGTAGGCTGACTGCAGGAATGTCCACCAGAGCTGTTGCCAGAGCATACTGTTAATTAATGCAGACCACGTGTATGGTGTCGTGTGGGTGAGCCATTTACTAATGTCAGCGTTGTGAGCAGAGTTCCCCATGGTGGCTGTGTGGTTAATGTATGGGCAGGCATAAACTACGGACAACGAACACAATTGCATGTTATCGATGGTAATTTGAATGCACAGAGATACCGTGACGAGATCCTGAAGCCCATTGTCGTGCCATTCATCCGCCACCATAACCTCATGTTTCAGTATGATAATGCACGGCCCTACTTTTTTTTTAAGGTATCTGTGACCAACAGATGCATATCTGTATTCCCAGTCGTGTAATCCATAGATTAGGGCCTAATGAATTTATTTCATTTGACTGATTTCCTTATATGAGCTGTAACTCAGTCAAGTTTACAAGCACTTAGGTTGGAGTCATTAAAACTAGTTTTTCAACCATTCCACAAATTTCTTGTTAACAAACTATAGTTTTGGCAAGTTGGTTAGGACATTACTTTGTGCATGACACAAGTCCAACAATTGTTTACAAACAGATTATTTCACTTATAATTAATTCACTGTATCACAATTCCAGTGGGTCAGAAGTTTACATACACTAAATTGACTGTGCCTTTAAACAGCTTGGAAAATTCCAGACAATTATGTAATGGCTTTAGAAGCTTCTGATAGGCTATTTGACATAATTTGAGTCAATTGGAGGTGTACCTGTGGATGTATTTCAATGCCTACCTTCAAAATCAGTGCCTCTTTGCTTGACATCATGGGAAAATCTAAAGAAATCAGTCAAGACCTCAGATAAAGAATTGTAGACCTCCACAAGTCTGGTTCATCCTTGGGAGCAATTTCCAAACGCCTGAAGGTACAATGTTCTTCTGTACAAACAATAGTACCCAAGTATAAACACCATGGGACCACGCAGCCGTCATACCGCTCAGGAAGGAGACGCGTTCTGTCTCCTAGAGATGAATGTACTTTAGTGCGAAAAGTGCAAATCAATCCCAGAGCAACAGCAAAGGACCTTGTGAAGATGCTGGAAGAAACAGGTACAAAAGTATCTATATCCACAGTAAAACGAGTCCTATATCGACATAACCTGAAAGGCCGCTCAGCAAGGAAGAAGCCACTGCTCCAAAACCGTCAAAAAAAATAGCCAGATTGCAGTTTGCAACTGCACATGGGGACAAAGATCAGAGGACATTTCTCCAAAATGTACGGTCTGATGAAATAAAAATAGAACTGTTTTGCCATAATGACCATTGTTATGTTTGGAGGAAAAAGGGGGTTGGCTTGCAAGCCGAAGTACACCACCCCAACCGTGAAGATGGCAGCATCATGTTGTGGGGGTGCTTTGCTGCAGGAAGGACAGGTGCACTTCACAAAATAGATGGCATCATGAGGATGGAAAAATATGTGGATGTATTGAAGAAACATCTCAAGATCAGTCAGGAAGTTAAAGCTTGGTCGCAAATGGGTCTTCCAAATGGACAATGACCCCAAGCATACTTCTAAAGTTGTGGCAAAATGGCTTAACCTTTCTAGGACACACGTTGCGCTAGCGGAACCCCCCCCCCACAACATTCCGCTGAAAAGGCAGCGCGGGAAATTCAAAAATTGTTTAGAAATATGGAGCTTTCACACATTAACAAGTCCAATACAGCAAATGAAAGATAAACATCTTGTTAATCTACCCATCGTGTCTGATTTAAAAAAGGCTTTACAGCGAAAACACAACATATGATTATGTTAGATCACCACCAAGTTCAAAAAACACACAGCCATTTTCCCAGCCAAAGATAGGAGTCACAAAAAGCAGAAATAGAGATAACATTAATCACTAACCTTTGATGATCTTCGTCAGATGACACTCATAGGACATCATGTTACACAATACATGCATTTTTGTTCGATACTGTGCATATTTATATCCAAAAATCTTAGTTTACATTGGCGCCATGTTCAGAAATGCCTCCAAAATATCTAGAGAAATTGCAGAGAGCAACATATAATAACAGAAATACTCATCATACACTTTGATGAAAGATACATGTTTTACATATAATTAAAGATACACTTGTTCTTAATGCAACCGCTGTGTCAGATTTCAAAAAATCTTTGCGGAAAAAGCACACCATGCAATAATCTGAGACGGCGCTCAGATAAAAACAGAATTTCTCCGCCATGTTGGAGTCAACAGAAATACGAAATTACATCATAAATATTCCCTTACCTTTGATAATCTTCATCAGAATGCACTCCCAGGAATCCTAGTTCGACAATAAATTGTTGTTTTGTTCGATAATGTCAATTATTTATGTCCAAGTAGCTACTTTTGCTAGCGCGATTATTACACATATCCAAACGCTCGTGCAAGTCACGCATAACGTCGGACGAAAACTTAAAAAAGTTATATCACAGGTCGAATAAACTTGTCAAACTAAGTAGAGAATCAATCTTCAGGATGTTGTTATCATATATATCCAATAACGTTCCAACCGGAGCATTCCTTCATGTCTGTATAAGTTATGGAACGCAAGGCGATATCATGAGGTTATGCGCGTGACCAGGAAATGGCAATCTGCCAGACCACTGACTCATTCCCCTCTCATCCGGCCCCACAACACAGTATAATCTTCATTCAACGTTCTACCGACTGTTGACATCTAGTGGAAGGCGTAGGAAGTGCAAACAAATCCATATCTTCCTGGGATTTGAATAGGCGATGAGTTGAAAAACAACCAGCCTCAGAATTTCCACTTCCTGTTTGGAAGTTTGCCTGCCATATGAGTTCTGTTATACTCACAGACATAATTCAAACAGTTTTAGAAACTTCAGAGTGTTTTCTATCCAATAGTAATAATAATATGCATATATTAGCATCTGGGACAGAGTAGGAGGCAGTTCAATTTGGGCACGCTATTCATCCAAAGTGAAAATGCTGCCCCCTATCCCTAATTAAGGACAACAAAGTCAAGGTATTGGAGTGGCCATCACAAAGCCCTGACCTCAATCCCATAGAACTTTTGTTGGCAGAACTGAAAAAGCGTGTGCGAGCAAGGAGGCCTACAAACCTGACTCAGTTACACCAGCTCTGTCAGGAGGAATGGGCCAAAATTCACCCAACTTATTGTGGGAAGCTTGTGGAAGGTTACCCGAAACGTTTGACCCAAGTCAAACAATTTTAAAGGCAATGCTACCAAATACTAATTGAGTGTTTGTAAACTTCTGACCCACTGGGAATGTGATGAAATAAATAAAAGCTGAAATAAATCATTCTCTCTACTATTATTCTGACATTTCACATTCTTAAAATAAGGTGGTGATCCTAACTGACCTAAGACAGGGAATTTTTACTAGGATTAAATGTCAGGAATTGTGAAAAACTGAATTTAAATGTATTTGGCTAAAGTGTATGTGAACTTCCAACATCAACTGTATATATATATTTTGTTCAGTTTAATTCATACACTACTGGAAGCTATCTCTCTCTCACACACACACACACACACACACTCTCTCTCTGTCTCTCTCTGCCTGGCTGCGTAAACTACATGAGGATAATCCTGAACTGGGTGGTAATAGAGTTGTACATCCTCTGGTTCTTGTAGGGACATCACCTCAACACTAAGTCGTTGATTGAGAAGGAACGTTTTATAGGGGATGGACCCAGTTTTAGCCTGTTACAGTTCATTAGAGACTGTCATTATTGAGCCATCTATATTACTTTACTTTTTTTATTATTTTATATTATTATTATTTAACCTTTATTTAACTAGGCAAGTCAGTTAAGAACACATTCTTTAACTTTTTCTTTCTTTCTTTCTCTCTCTCTGTCTCTCTCATACAGAGACACATTTAGTCTTTCTGTGCTCTGTGTTATTATTCAGGCTGCGTTCCCCATCACCACAGAGCAGCGTTTTTTTTGCGTGTCTCACAGGACTTCAGAAGTCACGTCTTGGACAAATGTGACACCTTCCTTCTCCAAGACCTGTCGGACTAAACTCAGTTTAGCTTTCACACTTTGATCAGTACAGCATGCCTTCTCCTCAGAGTCACGTACCTCAACCCCCATATCGCATGTTGTGTCCTGGCGGTGCTTGAGGTGTCGTACGGCGGTATATTACCCTGACCGCGTCGTTAGACTGTCTGGATTTACAGATGAACTCTGAGGGTGATGGCCTGCACTAATGTAGGCTAGATCACTGCCAATTTGTCGCTGTGGAGTGATGATGGAATCTGATCTGTCTTTTACCCTCTTTACCGTCCAGGGGTGGATGGGGGAAGAGGGGAGAGGATGAGAAGAGCTAAGGGGAGAGAGGAGAGTGAAGGGGCGAAGGGGAGAGAATAAGGGGAGTGTACAGTAAGTGGAAGAGGGGAGGTTGTGGGGTCGAAGAGTGGCTCCATCTTGTGTCTGTACGGTTTAGAGGCTTCTTATTAGACACAAAGTCCTTCAGCTGTTTTTCCCATTTCATCACCATCAACTGTTTGTCTTTACAGTTATTACATCACCAATGATGACAGACAGCTATACATCCGCGTTCAAATCAAATCAACGTTTATTGGTCGCGTACACAGATGTTTTGCAGGTGTTGTGGCAGTGAAATGATTATGTTTCCAATAGTGCAGCAATATCTAGCAATACAATAACAATATACACATAATCCTAAACTAAAAAAATAATGAGCGATATCAGAACGATCATGTCAGAGTCCAGACAATAAATACTGTATATGAACAGAAAAGGTGTGTACAGAAGAAGTAGTTATCTAGGATGAGCCATGAATAGAATACAGTATATACATATAAGGTAGTAAAAACAGTATGTAAACATTATTAAAGTGACTGGTAGCCGGCTAGTGACGGTGTCTAAGGTTCAGGGCAGGGTACCGGGCGGAGGCCGGCTAGTGATGACTGTTTAACAGTCTGATGGCCTGGAGATAAATCAAAAATCGAATCAACTTTTATTTGTCACGTGCAGAATACAACAGGTGTAGACCTCACTGTGAAATACTTACTTTCCTTTACTTAATTACAAGCCTTTAACCAACAATGCCAAAACCAAGCCAAAACCAACAATTTACTAAATAAACTAAAGTAAAACATGTAATAAAAAGTAACACAATAAAATAACAATAACGAGGCTATATACAGGGTGTACCAGTACAGAGTCAATGTGCAGAGGTACAGATTAGTCGAGGTAATTTGTAGATATAGGTAGGGGTAAAGTGACTATGCATAGATAATAAACAGTGAGTTGCAGCAGTGTAAAAATAAAGGAAGGGGGGTCAGTCAATGTAAATAGTCTGGGTGGGCATTTGTTGAATTATTCAGCACTCTTATGGCTTAGGTGTAGAAGCTGTTAAGGAGCCTTTTGGATCTAGAATTGTCGCTCCGGTCCCGCTTGCCGTGCGGTAGCAGAGAGAACAGTCTATGACTTGGGTGACTGGGGTATTTGACCATTTTTTGGGCCTTTCTTTGACACCGCCTAATATATAGGTCCTGGATTGCAGGAAGCTTGGCCCCAGTGATGTACTGGGTCGTACGCACTACCCTCTGTAGCACTACTCTTGATGCGCCTGTACTGTCTCCACTTTCTAGATGATAGTGGGGTGTAATGGCCGTGGCTCGGTGGCTGAGGTCCTTGATGAACATCTTGGCCGTCCTGTGACTCCGGGTGCTGCAGATGTCCTGGAGGGCAGGCAGTATGCCCTCGATAATGCTTTGGGCTGACCGCACCAACCTCTGGAGAGCCCTGCAGTTGCGGGCGGGGCAGTTGCTGTACCAGGCGGTGATACAGCCTGATGCTCTCGATGCTGCATCTGTGGAAGTTCATGAGGGTCGTAGGGGCCAAGCCAAATGTATTGTTGCGCCTTCTTCACCACGCTATCGGCGTGAAGGGACCATTTCAGGAACTTGAAGCTTTTGGCCCTCTCCACTGCGGTTCTGTTGATGTGGATGGGGGTGTGCTCTCTCTGCTGTCTACTGTAGTCCACGATCAGCTCCTTCGTTTTGTTGACATTGAGGTTATTTCCCTGGCGTCACTCTGCCAGGGCTGTCACCTCCTCCCTGAAGGCTGTCTCAGCATTGTTGGTACTCAGGTCTGTTGTGCCATCAGCAAACTTGATGATTGAGTTGGAGACGTGCGTGGCCGCGCAGTCATGGTTGAACAGGGAGTACAGGAGGGGGGCTGAGCACGCACCCCTGTAGGGCCCCCGCGTTGAGGATCAGTGTGGCAGAGGTGTTGTTGCCTACCTTCATCAGGAGTTTAGGACCCAGTTGTACAGGGAAGGGTTCAGACCCAGGACCCTGAGCTTAGTGATAAGCTTGGAGGGCACTATGGTGTTGAAGGCTGAGCTGTAGTCGATGAACAGCATTGTCACATAGGTATTTGTCTCGTATTTGTGAGAAAGGGCAGTGTGCAGTGCAATTGCGATTGCGTCGTCCGTCGATCTGTTGGAACGGTATGCAAATTGTAGTCGGTATAGGGTGTCTGATAAAGTGGAGGTGATATGATCCTTAACACGCTTGAATGTCTTACTTACGTCTGCCACGGAGATCAGGAGCACACAGTCCACGTGAGCGACGGGGGCCTATGTTGCCAGCTCTGTGTTGTTTTCCTTGAAGCGGGCGAAAAAGTGTTTAAGTTGTCTGGGAGCGAGGCGTCAGTGTCCACGACATGGCTGGCTTTCCCTTTATAACTCTTGATTGTCTGGAGTCCCTGCCACATGCGTCTCGTGTCTGAGCCATTGCATTGCGACTCCACTTTGTCCCTGTACTGTCGTTTTGCCTCTTTGATTGCCTTACGGAGGTCATAACTGGTCTGTTTGTACATATTCATGTTCCCAGTCACCTTGCCGTGGTTATATGCGTTGGATTTGCGTGAATGCTGCCAACTATTCACAGTTTTTGGTTTGGATAAGTTCTAATTGTCACAGTAGCGTTACCTTGGTTAGAGTTTTTGTAGCTATGGTACATGTATGAAGAAATCCGAATCATGTCATCTTGTTATATTGAAAGACAGAATCAGAGAGCTTCGGACTCTCTAGCTACAGCCTCATGACTCAATTCATGCTCCATTTTCCTTGAAGTGAGAAATGAATGGAGTGCTTTAGAGACATGGGCTGTATGCCAAGCCAGAAATAGCCCTTTGTATTCATAATGCTCCTTGAAGTCAGAAAACCACTGCAGAAGTGTTCCTATAGAAACCATCACAAAGTTTTAAGTACAAGCGCTCGCTCAATGTCAAGTTAGAAATACCACAGTAGCACTCATTGTCGTCCATTCACAAATCGATGAGCCTTTTTCTTTGCTGAGTCTTCATCGCTTCTCTTGTCAGGATATATGCCAGCGGCATACCACCCTGCATCCCACTGCTGGCTTGCCTCTGGAGCTAAGCAGGATTGGTTGTGGTTGGTCCCTGGATGGGTGACCAGATGCTGCTGAAAGTGATGTTGGAGTGCCAGTAGGAGGCACTCTTTCTTCTGGTCTAAAAAAAGATCCCAATTCCCCGGCAGTGATTGGGGACATTGCCCTGTGTAGGGTGCTGTCTTTTGGATAGGATCGGATGTCTAAAGATCCCATGGCACTAATTGTAAGAGTAGGGGTGTTAACCCCGGTGTCCTGGCTAAATTTCCAATCTGGCCCTCATACCATCATTGCCACCTAATCATTCCCAGCTTCCAATTGGCGCATTCCTCTCCCCCGTAACTGTTCCCCACGTTGTTGCTGTAAATGAGAATCTGTTCTCAGTCAACTTATGTGGTGAAATATACAGCACATCCAATTAGGTCTGTGACTATTTTGGATGACGGTTATTGGTCAGCCAAATGTCCTCGGTCACCGTTATAATCGTTTGAATAGCAATTATTTTGAAAACATTTTTTTAAAGACTCACATTTTCTGACTGCATGTGCTGCTGCTGCAGGGTTGCCTAGGCAACCAAATACTTGTTTGCTAGAACACCTTTCTTGTTTCAACAAGGAGCAACATCGTTTCATCACGTTGTATAGAGTCCATGTTACAGCGGAAACGGACTTAACCGCGATCCACACACAAACTATTTTTCTTTATCCTTAATCGGCAGTTACACGGTTATACGGTAATTGTGCCAGCCCTACATCCAATGCCACTCTGCCTCCCCTTGGAATTAAGCTTTATCAAAGAGATTGAATCTAAGCTCTGGCTAGTAATACCCTGTAGACTAATGCACATGCATGTCCCTTGATATTGAAGGAATCCCTCAGCTACTGCTCTGGCCATCATCAGTGTCTCTCCACTTGTTTCTGAGAAGACATGATTCATCCCCAGGGTTGTCTGTGTTGACACCTGGGATAGAGAAGAAACAGGGTATCTTCTTCTCTGGTTTAAATGATTTAGTGACTAATGCCACTGCAGGCTGCTCCTTTAATGGAAACTGTCTTTCTTCTTTTGGTCTAATCCTGCTACAGACCATACATGGCATTAAGATTACATGAGCTTGAGCTTGGAGTCTGGCAGTCCGCGTCTTGTTCTTCATTGAATGGGTTTTGGTGAGACAGACACACTGACACTCAATAGCATGAAGTCGCTATTGAGTGTTTGTTTATGTAAATGCTTATCTCAGGAGTGTTGGTACTCTCTCTCTCAGGTGTATGCACATACTGTATTGTGTGTGTGTGTGTGTGTGTGTGTGTGTGTGTGTGTGTGTGTGTGTGTGTGTGTGTGTGTTCTCTTTCTCCCAAATGTGTCCTTATCTCAGACGTACAGTATGTGTGTGTTCTCTCCCTCTAGGTGCACCTGTTGAAGGACCAACTGAGTGCGGAGGCTACAGCCAGACTGGAGGCCCAGGCCAGAGTGCACCAGCTGCTGCTCCAGAACAAGGACCTGCTGCAGCACATCTCCCTACTGGTCAAACAGATCCAGGAGCTGGAGGTCAAAATGTCAGGACCCTGCTCCAGTGAGTACACTCATGGATGCATTACCACACATACGCACAAGCGGACTTGCGGACACACACACACACACACACACACACACACACACACACACAAGCATGGAGATAGTCTTGGGGCTCTATATTAGCAAACCTAATGCAATGGTTAATCTAAGCACAGGCAGTAGGGCTATAAGTGCAGGGGTGTGTCAGAAATATTTTTGCTATTTTCACTATCACAATTATCGGCGCACTTGCTGGCGTTGGCGCGAAAGGGCTGAGTTTTTATGAATAAACAAGTTGTGGGTGTGTCGACTTGGCCTCTCACTGGCCAATCAGAACGTGCTCCATGGCAAAATATGTGGTTGCTTCAAGTTGTGTATTTACGGTCATTTATGTATTGCCTTGGAATCAACTCCAACTCCAATGTTAGTATGTTATAGTTTGTTAAATGGCTTACAGAAACAAAATAACAAAATGTAAACCTATCTTTGCTTAAAACATTAACTTGAACACATTTGCAGTCCACATTGTTCTTAGTAATTGTATATACTGTATATAGTATTCCCACTGACATAGGGGCTCCTACTGTAAATTACATTATGGCGGAGCAGGGACATGACAAACATTGTCAATAAGCAAGATTCAATTCATTTTTGATAAGGCCTAAAAAGAAAACAAATAATTTGAATCATACTCTAAACAAAACAACTTGTTTTAAATAGGCTATGTCACACTTACAGACACCATCATTTCTCCCTGTGGGTATATCATTTTAAAACAACGTAGACTATGGAAGGTTTACACACATCCAAACTTTTCACAGTAGCTGGACAAAGATCCAATATGAATAGAAAGAATGTCTACTCATCGTTATACTGATCCCAAATAGGCCCATGTTTTATGATCAGAATCGGAACCATCTTCTTATCAGATTGCATTCACACATCTCCTGAAGTTGCATTGCAAGCGCGTCACAGACATTGTCACCATAAAACCAGGAAAGTGAATCATTCTAATAAGTTAGGTTGTAACGGGAAAAAAGCTGTTTTGTTTTAAAACAACAACAACAATAAATACATGTAATGATATCATAAAATCGTCAGGAAAAAAAGACACATTGCTGTTGAATCAGCCTTCATTATAGCAGGCCTAAGAGAGGGCTTGGTTTTTGAACATATGAAACAGAAAACAAGCTATTTTTACAGGTTACAGACTTCTATATACGAGTTTCACCGGTATTCACAGAGGTTCTCATATATCCTTTCATGATGGGCATGGACACATAGCCTACATCATGGAGGGGGTTTTACGCACATCCAAAACAGGACTTGCATGGCTAAAATAATGTGGGCCTTCCTACAATGCATAGATACAAAGGGAATGTCAGCTCACTGTTTTACTCCTCTCAAACTTGATATTTTCATAAAGCTTTGGTATACTGAACAAAAATATTAACGCAACATGCAACAATTTCAACGATTTTACTGAGTTACAGTTCATATAAGGAAATCAGTCAATTGAATTCATTAGGCCCTAATCTATGGATTTCACATGATTGGGCAGGGGCGCAGCCATGGGGGGGGCCTGGGAGGGTATAGGCACACCCACTTGGGAGCCAGGTCCATCCACTGGGGAGCCATGCCCAGCCAATCAGAATCAATTTTCTCCACAAAAGGACTTTATTACAGACATAAATACTCCTCAGCTGTCTGGGTGGCTGGTCTCAGATTATCGTGCAGGTAAAGAAGCCAGATGTGGAGGTCCTTGGCTGGCGTGGTTACAAGTGGTCTGCGGTTGTGAGGCCAGTTGGATGTACTGCCAAATTCTCTAAAACGATGTTGGAGACAGCTTATGGTAGAGAAATTAACATTACATTCTCTGGCAATAGCTCTGATGGACATTCCTGCAGTCAACATGACAATTGCGCACTCTCTCAAAACTTGAGACCACTGTGGCATTGTGTTGTGTGACAAACTGCACATTTTAGAGTGGCCTTTTATTGTCCTCTGTAATGATCATGATGTTTAGTCAGCTTTTTGATATGCCACACCTGTTAGGTGGATGGATTATCTAGGCAAAGGATAAATGCTCACTAACAAGGATGTAAACAAATTTGTGCACAGAATTTGTGAGAAATAAGCTTTCTGGTATCTGAAACATTTCTGGGATCTTTTATTTTTCAGCTCATGAAACATGGGACCAACACTTCACATGCTGCGTTTATATTTTTCCGTTCAAATATTTTTTATTGAACACACACAGGAATGGTGTATAGGTATAAAAGGCAGGTATACAATTTTTATCTAAACATAAAAGAGCAGACAGAAACAAAAAGACCCAGAGTTCTGGGTACAAAACAAATATTACAAAACAAGACATACAGAACAAGGACAGGTAGAAAGAAAGAGGGTAGGTGTCACCCCCCACTTATTCCCCCCCTTTATCCCTCCCCCATTTCTTCCCCCCCTTTATCCCTTCCCCTTATTCCCCTCCCGACTGCTCGGGTGGCGGTGCCAGCACATGCTGCCCAAAGGTGGATTAAAATATTACAATTGAGAGTGCGTTAAAAAGTACAAATTCACAGCGCCGAATGGTCCAAGTAAGAGAGGAAAGGCTGCCAGGTTTGATCAAATGTTGATAATTTATTGTTCAGAATATATCTAATCCTTTTTAAGTGTACAGTGTTTGCCAATTCGCTGAGCCATAATTTGGTAGTGGGCGCTTCCTTCTTTTTCCAAAACAACAAGATTAGTTTTTTTGCCGAAATGAGACTGTAAGAGATGAGTTGTTTTTGAGGGTTGGTTAATCCGTTTAGGGAATCAGACACTCCCAGGATTATCAGAAGCGGGTCTGGGTCAATTGAAGTCTCCAGAACTTCAGAGAGGATCCTAAAAATTCCACACCAGTAACCATACAAGCTAGAGCATAGGGCAAAGCAGTGGAGTAGTGTACCCTGTGCAGCCTGACATTTATCACACATAGGGGATGTATCAGGAAATATCCTATGCAGTTTGGTTTTGGAATAGTGTAATCTGTGTAATACCTTGAATTGTATGAGACGATGTCTGGAGTTAATGGAGCAGGTGTGGATATACTCCAAGCTATCTTCCCAGTCTGCCACCGAAATGTCAGTCCCTAGTTCTTCCTCCCATTTTGCCTTAATGGCATCTGTAGAAGGTGTGCTAACCGATTGAAAAGCATCATATAAACGAGATATCAGTTTGTCTGAGGTGGGGGATGTTTTTATGCATCCGTCAAACATGGAAGGCTTAGCATTCCCAAATGTTGGGAGGTGTTTTCTAACATAGTCTCTGATTTGTAGGTATCTGAAAAAGTTACTTCTGGGAAGATTATAAGTTTCCCTCAGCAACTCAAAGGAAGCAAAGGTCCCTTCTATATATAAATCCCCTATGGTACTTATCCCCAACTCTCCCCATTGCTCAAAGGTGTTATCAAGGTTAGAGGGGGAAAGGGAGGGGTTCCTGGCAACAGGGAGCATGAATGACATTGGTCTAAGCTCAAAGTGGGTTTTAATTTGCTTCCAGATTCGGACTGTGCTATGTATAATAGGATTGTTACGATAAAGTGACCTCTCCAGATTGACAGGCGACAAAATCACAGCACCAATAGAGAAGGGGTGACACTCCTCCCGCTCCATACTAAGCCAGCTGGGTGACGGACGTGCGTCATCCAGCAAAAACGTAACAGCGCGGAGGTTAGCTGCCCAATAATAAAATATAAAATTTGGGAGAGACAATCCTCCTTCCATTTTGGATTTGCAGAGGTGTTTTTTACCTATCCTGTGTGTTTTATAATCCCAGATGAAAGGATTGATAATTGAGTCCAGTTGTTTATGAAAGGATTTAGGTATGAATACTGGGATGTTCTGGTTTAGGTAGAGCAGTTGTGGGAGGAAGACCATTTTAATGGCATTAATTCTTCCGAGCAGAGAAATTGGGAGAGTTCTCCAAAATTGTATGTTTGTCTTGAGTTTTTGCATCAGAGAGGGGAAATTCTCTTTAAATAGTAAGGAGTATTGTTTGGTAACTACAATTCCTAGATAGGTAAATTTTTCTGAAGATAACTTAACTGGAAGATGTTCTAGCCAGGAGGTGTTTTGTAACCGTATGGGCATTAATTCACTCTTGTTCCAATTTATTCTGTATCCCGAGAAGGTACCAAACAAATTAATCACATCAAGAATAGCTGGAATACTAGCTTGGGGTTCTGTTACATAGAGGAGAATGTCATCTGCGTATAGGGAAATCTTATTTAGAGTATCTTTAGTATTATAGCCGTGTATTGCTGCATCAGATCTAATCGCCTGAGCGAGAGGTTCAATGATTAGGGCGAAGAGCATAGGCGACAGCGCACAACCCTGCCTTGTCCCTCTGTAGAGGTTAAATCGGGGCGACAATGATTGGTTAGTGAGTATTCTCGCACAGGGGTTCCTATATAAAAGCTGGATCCAATTTATGAACCCATCTCCAATATTACATTTCTGTAGGACTTTGAATAGATAGGACCACTCAACTTGGTCAAAAGCCTTCTCGGCGTCAAGAGATATAACGGCAAGGTCCACGTTTGGTAACCTCTGAGAATACATAATGTTGAAGAGGCGCCTGAGATTGAAGAATGAGTTTCTGTTCGGGATAAAGCCGGTCTGGTCCGAATGGACCAATTTGCCAATTAAAGTGCTAAGCCTGTTAGCCAGGGTTTTTGCTAAAATCTTTTGGTCTGTATTAAGGAGGGATATTGGTCTGTATGACCCTACCTCTTCCGGATCTTTACCCTTCTTATGTATAACTGTAATGAATGCTTCATCCAAAGTAGATGGGAGAGCTCCATCCTCCTTGGCCTGAACCAACATTTTGTGCAGGTAGGGAGAGAGCATGTTGCTGAATGTTTTATAGAATTCACCAGGGTATCCATCTGGGCCCGGGGTCTTGCCACACTTTAGAGTTTTAATTGTTTCTCGAATTTCTTCAAGAGATATTTCCTTATTCAGGAAGTTAGAATCTTCCTGGTTCAGGGCAGGAAGATTACAGTCCTCCAAAAAGTTTTGCATAATTAAGGGGTTAGGATCTGCTTTAGATGTATATAGAGTCTCATAAAACTGACGGAATCTGTCATTGATGTCTTTGGGGGAAGAGAGTAATTCCCCAGATGCAGATTTAACTTTGTGAATCATTCGGTCACTCACATTTTTTCGAAGTTGTCTGGCGAGTAATTTGTGTGGTTTGTCACCAAACTCAAAATATTTTTGCTTGGCGTAGAGAAAAGATTTAGCAATTTTAGCTGAGAGAATCTGATTATATTCAAATTTTAAAGAGGTAATTTTTTTATGTTTCTCCATAGATGGATGTCTAGCATTCTCCCTATCCAGTAAGTGAATTTGTCCCTCCAGTTCTACCAGTTTTCCCCTGTTTTGCCTCCTCCTGGCAGTCTGATAGGAGATGATACAGCCTCTCAAATAAGCCTTAAGTGTTTCCCACAGTAATGCTGGGGAAGTCTCTGTGTTGTCGTTGGTATCAAAGAAAAATGTAATTTGGTCTTTAAGGTGTTCACAGAATGTTGGTTCTGTGAGGAGCTGAGGATTTAACCTCCAGACCCTCTCGTTTGGCACGATGTCACCCAATCTCAGGGAGAAGGTGAGTGGACTGTGGTCCGAGATTATAATATCATGATACTTCACATTACAGGTATAGGGGAGTAGTTTAGCATCAACCAAAAAGTAGTCAATTCGAGTATAAACTTTGTGAACATGAGAGTAAAAGGAGTATTCCCTACCCTTAGGGTTAGTGATCCTCCATATATCAAATAAGTTAGAGTTCTTTATGTAGGTATTCAAGAATTCACTTGAATAGGAGGTGGGGGTTCGCCGGGTAGAGGATCTGTCCAAATATTGGTCTAGCACACAGTTAAGGTCCCCTCCAATGATCAGGTTAGTATGGGAGATATCTGGAATCAGGGCAAGGACTCTTTTGAAAAAAGAGGGGTTATCAATGTTTGGCCCATAGATATTTAGTAGAGTTACAGAAGTAGAGTGGATCTCTCCTATTACGATCACATAACGACCCTCTTTATCCACAATAGTGGTTTTATGTAGAAAGGGAATTCCTTTCCGTACCAGAATCGCTGTGCCTCTCGTTTTGGCAGAGAAGTTAGAGTGATACACTTGTCCCACCCACCTACATTTAAGTCTGCTATGAGAATTGTTTTTCAGATGGGTTTCTTGCAAAAATATAATATCAGACGAGAGTGCTTTCAAGTGGGCTAGGACCTTGCCTCTCTTAATTGGTTCGTTTAAACCCTTGACATTCCAGGAAGTGAATGTGAGCCCTGCCCTCCTCTCATTTGTAGTTCCTATGGTGGCCTGCATAACATGTAACTCAATAAAAAGGTAAGAAAGCGCACCAAACCATCACGATCAGCATATGTAGCAGCTACACCCGAGCAGTATCCAACCAGCCCCTCCCCCCCTGCAAGCACCTTTACTTCCCACCCTGTTCCCCTACTTTCCCCACTATTTACCCCCCCGATCAACCCACCTTTAACAGGCATACACAAATAGGAAAGAAAAAAATAGAAAAAGAAAAATAATAAACACATTGTCTGGCCGAAAAAAAAAGCACGGCGCGACCTCGAACAAGAGGTAAAACAAAAATAAAATCCCAACTATACGTTCACCTCTCACTATCCTAGAACTTCTACTAACATATGAACTGAGGAGGCTCCCGCGAATAAAGTGTTCAATTAGCATCTAATAAACCTAGAGAGAATAAGTTGCAACTTAAGCATATTGCGCACTTAAGCGTCATCTTGGGTCAATCCCTGAGATAAGCAAGATATAGCATCACAAGATTATATTGCTAAGCAATGCCGGTCTAAACATGAACCATCAGCAACCGACATAGACAGCAGTACATTTACATATTGTGGGTTAGATCGGAAACAAGAATTTTTCTAAATTAAACGTACCCCCCAGTCAGAAAATAAATAAATAAAAAGGTTATATATATATATATATATACATATACATATATATATATATATATATATATATATATATATATATATATACATACACACATACACATACACATATACATACATACACACACACATACATACACACATACACATACATACGTACATACACACAAAAAATACATATAAAAGTATATATTTAAAAAATATATATACATATACACACACCCACACACACACATATACATATGCATATATACACATACATACACATACATACACAAACATTCATGCCCCAGTGTAATAATCTACACTAATTTAAAATATACACAAACATAACAGTAAAATGCTAAGAGAAAATAATTATAAAGTACAAATAATAATTATATGTACGCACACCTACACAGACACTACAGAGGGCTGGTGGGGATTTAATCGGGAGAGCGGCCCTCGGCTAAAACAAAGGCAGAACGGCACAAAACATCAACTTGCTATTCAGGTGTCTGTGTCTGCCCCTTCCCAACCATCACCCCCAGTCCCCTGCAAGCAATAAATAAATGGTATTGTAATAACAATAAATGTAAGAATTGAAAAATAAATAACGAAACAAAACAAAAAATGGGGGAATATAAGTATATTCATCCGAAAGTGTCAATGATCAAACCTGGAAGGCATCCCAAATAGGCATCGCTCTGAACACAGCCAGAATGAAAGTGACTTTAACTGAGAGCTCAGACCGCCCTCCACAGCATCTTACATGTTCGGTAGCCCTTGTTGAGACCGTTCAATACGGTTTCACCCGTTATGGTATAGTATGGATTCGATTCCATGAGCAGACCCTAACACACAATGACAAGGCACTCTAACCTGTACGGGGGATTGGCGTATGTTCCCAGATAAACTTCTCTGCGTCCAAAACCGAGGAGAGCCAAATCTTCTCACCGGAAGGCGGGGTAATTCTTAGTCTTGCAGGGAAGAGCAAGGCTGGGCGAAGATGGAGTTTGTAGAGTTTGGTCATGACATCTCTGTAGCCGCCGCGGTGCTTTGCCACATCGGGCGCATAATCATCATAGACACGGAAGGGGTGCCCTTTATGTAACAGGTTGCCCCTCATTCGGGCCTCGCGCAGGATAAGATCCTTGGTCTTGAAACTGTGACAACAGATGATTACTGGGCGAGGACGTTGGCCCGGTCCAGGCACTGGGACAAGGGCGCGATGTGCACGGTCCAGCTGGGGGTCCGAAGCCAAAACATCCGATCCCATTGCATCCTTCAATAGCTTGGCGAAGAAGTCGGTGGGGCGGGAGCCCGCCTCAACCCCCTCTGCCAGGCCAACAACGCGAAGGTTATTACGTCTGGAACGGCCCTCCAGGTCGACCACTTTCACAGAAAGCCTCTGCACACTATCCTGCAGTGACGAGCATAGCTTCTCTAACTCGTCGATCCTACCAGCGTTGAATTCAGAAGCTTTCTCAAGGTCCACAATACTCTGGCCCTGCGAAGCGACCGTTCGAATGGTGCTCTCGATTTTGGTGTCCAGTTCAGCAATAGTAGCCTTAAGATCCTCAGCTAAAGCAACACGTAGTTCTCCCAAAGCCCGGGTAAGTTCTTTAAGTGTCACGTTGTTGCCTGTGCCTTCCGCCATGTCTGTCTCGTTGTTTAGTGTGGAGTAGGCCTCCGATTTGGATTTATTGTCCTTTGGTCGCTTATTACTCGGCATTTTTACACAGAAAGTTACAATGTTGTATTAGAAAGAAACGTTTGCTGTAAAAAGTATCATAAAGTAGGTTAAGTTAGATTATTTCGCAAAAAAGCTGCAGGAGCCTCTCACACACCGCCGTTCACTCCAACATGCTAGCTCCGCCCCTCGCGTTTATATTTTTGTTCAGTATATTTCCAAGCTGTGTCAGGAGTCAAACCCTTGACTACTTTGAGAGAAGGGGAGGTTATGCTTTGGTTTTTAATCAAATAAAACTAAATGGGGAAAAAACATTTATTTTTATGTTTCTAAATACGAAGTATACAGGTACCAAAATCACATTGGGCTACTCGTCTTAAATATCCCCATCAGCGCCTCCTGAAATTAGCACTTTGGATCATGTTTTTAAGAACACACCTCAAATATTTAAACCCCGCCCATCTGAGCGCCAGCGAGCTGCTATAAGACAGGTAAATTGCCGAACCTGGTGTTAGGGCTGGAAAATGCCAGTGTGCCAGTTTGTACATGACAAAATTGCAAACTAACGTGTGTTTGACACTAGCGCCGCGTTAACGGCAGACGAAAATAGAGCCTTTTTTTCTTTCTCTCTCCTCCCTCCATCTCCTTATCCTATCAAACCCTGTTTATCGACTCCTCCCCTCTTTCATATTTATTCTCTTCCTGGTGACTCTCTCTCCTCCCATTTCTCTCTCGTCACAGACCATTTCACACCTCTTTAAGCTCTCTGGCCAAGCATAGACTCCAACAGACCAACCAGCATGTTATCATGTAACCTGTTACTTTACCACCCCTTTCTCAGCTGCATCATTATACATCATTTATCATGTTACACCTCAACGGACCAACCTGCTCTACACCTCAGCCAACTCAGCCCTCTCCTCCTGAGCTCACACTCCGCACCTCACCTCCTCCTAATATAGTGTTTGACACCGTTTCTCAATCCCTACCATGCCCCAGTCCAGCCTGGTCTGGTAGACTGGACGTAACATAATAAACGTAAATCTGGGACAGTCAAATTAGTATGATACTGTATAATGCGTTTGGTATGGTTACATAAGACAAAAGTAGGTTGGTCGGGGTGGTTGGATGGGTGGGAAAATTAATACATACCATACGAAACTTATCAACGCGGATGGATGGGCGAATGACACGAACGTCTAGCAACACATAGGTTCCAAGTTTGAATTTCATCACGGACAACTTTAGCATTTGAGCAAATTAGTAACTTTTCAATGACTTACTACTTTTTGCTACTTTTTACCTTCTCTGCGCTACGGATCCCTTTTATGGGATAATTTTCCTAAACAACCGCTGAATTGCAGGGCGCAAAATATTACTAACAATATTTATAATCATGCAATCACAAGTGAAATATACCAAAACACAGCTTAGCTTGTTGTTAATCCACCTATCGTGTCAGATTTTGAAAATATGCTTTGCAGCGAAAGCAATCCAAGCTTTTGTGAGTGTATCAATCAATGCTACAACAGCTAGCCCCAAATTAGCATGGTCACGAAAGTCAGAAAAGCAATAAAATTAATCGCTTACCTTTGATAATCTTCGGATGTTTGCCCTCACGAAACTCCCAGTTACACAATAAATGTTATTTTTGTTCGATAAATGTTACTTTTATAACAAAAAAACGCCATTTGGGTTGCGCGTTATGTTCAGAAAACTACAGCCTCGTTCCGGTCCTGAAAGGCAGAAGAAAATTCCCAAACGTATCAGATTCACAAATATTACAAAAAATATTTATAATCATGCAATCACAAGTGAAATATACCAAAACACAGCTTAGCTTGTTGTTAATCCACCTATCGTGTCAGATTTTGAAAATATGCTTTGCAGCGAAAGCAATCCAAGCTTTTGTGAGTGTATCAATCAATGCTACAACAGCTAGCCCCAAATTAGCATGGTCACGAAAGTCAGAAAAGCAATAAAATTAATCGCTTCCCTTTGATAATCTTCGGATGTTTGCACTCACGAGACTCCCAGTTACACAACAAATGTTATTTTTGTTCGATAAATATTACTTTTATAACAAAAAAACGCCATTTGGGTTGCGCGTTATGTTCAGAAAACCAAAGCCTCGTTCCGTTCGACGAAAATTCCAAAAAGTATCCGTAATGGTCGTAGAAACATGTCAAATGTTTTTTATAATCAATCCTCAGGTTGTTTTTAACAAACACAATCGATAGTATTTCAACCGGACCGTAACCTATTCAATAAGAGAGAAAAAGAAAATGGAGAGCTACCCTCTCACGCGCAGGAACTATTCAGAGGACACCTGATTAGTTTTGAAAAATATCGCTCATTTTTCAAAATAAAAGCCTGAAACTATGTCTAAAGCCTGGTCACAGCCTGAGGAAGCCATTGGAAAAGGAATCTGGTTGATACCCCTTTAAATGGAAGAAAGACGTGCCAGGAAACACAGATTAAAAAATATATATATATAAAAAAAAGAATCACTTCCGGGTTAGATTTTCTCAGGTTTTCGCCTGCAGAATCAGTTTTGTTATACTCACAGACAATACTTTGACAGTTTTGGAAACTTTGGAGTGTTTTCAATCCTAATCTGTAAATTATATGCATATTCTACGATCTGGACCTGAGAAATAGTCTGTTTACCTTGGGAACGTTATTTTAAAAAATTTAAAAAATCTGACCCCTAGCGTCAAGAGGTTAACTACTTAGCATGTTAGCTAACAGTTTGGCCTAACCTTAACCCTTTTAGCTAACCCTAACCCTAACTGTAACCCTTTAACCTAACTCCTAAACTTAACCCTAACCTAAACCCTAACCCCTAGCCTAGCTAACATTAGCCAGCTAGCTATCGTTAGCCACCTAGCCACTTACCTAGAATTCGTAACATATCATACATTTTAGAAATTCATAACACATTGTACGTTTGCAAATTCGTAATAAAAAATATGAATTGTAATTCATAATATATCAGACGAAATGGGTAATGGACATCCACAAATGAATACATACCATATGAAACATAACATATAACTCAGATGGGTGGGTGTATAACACGAACGTGTAGCAACCCACACGTTCGCGATTTTGAATCTTATCATGGACAACTTTAGCATTTTAGCTAATTAGCAACTTTTCAACTACATACCACTTTTTTTCTACTTTGCAACTACTTAGCATGTTAGCTAACTCTTTGCCTTACCTTAACCCTTTTAGCTATCCCTTCCCCTAACTCTAACCTTAACTCTTTAACCTAACTCCTAGACTTAACCCTAACCTAAACACTTACCCTTAGCCTAGCTAACGTTAGCCAGCTAGCTAACATTAGCCACCTAGCTAGAATTCGTAACATATCATACGTTTTGAAAATTCGAACATTAGCAATTTCTTAACATATAATACGATGTGAAATGCATAACATATCATAGGAAATGGGTGATGGACATTACAAATTAATACATACCATACTAAATGTAACATATCATACTAAATAGAGTGCTCGGTTTTACATACAGAATAATACTAAATGCTCTGAGACCAGGTTGCCCAATCTGCTCATACATCCAGGAGTGGATGAGAATGAGGCTCATGTTAGCATTAGCATGTAAAACAGATGAATGTAAGCTCAATGTGTGGAAGGATGCTTATCCTTAATGACATTTTTGTTTTCTCTTTCCCTCCTTCACTTCTTCAGTGGGTTCCCAGGATAGTCTGTTGGAGATCACTTTCCGTTCCACCGTTCCCCCAGTTTTGTGTGACCCTACGACCCCGCGACCCCAGGACCATGTCAACCTCACCCTGCCAGCGCTGGGCATCAACATGAGCATGGGCCAGGACGGGACGGCCTTCCCCCTCTCCTCCTCCTCCCTGCCCCTAGGCAACCACCTAGGTAGGGATCAGTGTCTCCTCAAGCTAGAATGTTTCCGCTTCCTGCCCGGACCCCCAACACCTGAACCTCGCCCTCCTACTCCTCCGCAGCGGAGGGGTCAGAATGGGGTCAAAGGTCAGGACGGGTCAGGTTTGGTGATGTCATCAACCCGCGACGAGGTGCTTGGCAGTCTGGAGCTGCTGAGGTTCCGGGAGTCTGGCATTGCGTCTGAGTACGAGTCCAACACTGACGATAGTGATGATAGTGATGAGAGGGATGAGAGACATGAGAGAGAAGAGAGGGAGGAGAGAGAGGAGAGGGATATCATATACAGCTGGAGGTCTGATGAGGAGACACTCCGTCTACTAAACGTGCTTAACAGACAGGGACCACCAGACTGCCTGGGGGATGAGATAGCAGTGTAGCACGACAACACACACACATTCACACATGCACACACTCATAAACACACACCAGCACATACCACCCTGCTCGACCCAGATTGACACACACACACCCCCACCAGGTGAAAACACCTGACCAGCCATAATAACCTGACCACCACTGCTCCTCTCCCTCTGCTCACAGACATTTTTGTCAGAATTATCGTAAACAGATTCCTTTTCTGCACTTCTGTGTGTGTACCCCAGCCTACAGGTTATGACTCAAACTGTCTGTCTACACAGTGTAATGGTATAGGCATCTGCACTGTGCAGGCCCTAAAGCATGGGTGTCAAAGTCATTCCATGGAGGGCCGAGTGTGTACTGGTTTATTATTTCCTTTCTATTTGTGTTCAATTTAGACCTAGACACCCAGGTGATGGGAGTTCCTAACTAATCAGTGACCTTGTTGATCAATCAAGGAGAAGGGAGGAGCGAAAACATTCAGACACTCGGCCCTCCATGGAACGAGTTTGACACGTGCCCTAAAGTGTACAGAACTGTTGGTGTCTGTTACAGAGGGAGCCTCTTCTCCCTCTCCACAATTCATAAGCAAAGACTATTTTTAGGAAGATTATGAGGATATCTGTATGTATAGAGGGGAACATGACATTTTCTACATGGTCATTGTGATGCGCTATAATATGTATTATGTTGGTTGAGAACGTATTATTCCAGCTTTTTTTGTTTCTGAATAACCCGTTTTTTGGAATCATATGTGGACTGTTCCCCTTTAAGACCTTGTGCACAAATTTATGTAAATCTTGGATTATTCAGACCTCTAGGAATGTAATTCATTTATAGGACTTTGTGTCGTATCAGTGACTAGAACGCCCGCCAGAAACCGTTCCCCTTTAAGATCTTGTGCACTAACAGAGACTAAGAGCACCTGCCAAATGTTCCTCCTATTAAACCCTATTCACCGCATGGCCGTAGGACAATACTGTGTGTGGGTAGAATAGAGGTTACAGAAATAATCATATACAGTAAAAGGCCCAAAGCAGGTCAAGTCAGTTTACATCAGTCAGTTATCCTCAGCTCATCTCTTGCATCAGATTCAGTAGAGTAGAGAGCAGAGAATTGAAGGTTACAGTTATTTAAAAGAATTCAACCTTTGATCAAACTTTGATCTCTGAAGTCTCTGTTCTCCTGTATGTATAACCCACCTGACCCAGAGTGCGTTGTGTGTGTGTGTGTGTGTGTGTGTGTGTGTGTGTGTGTGTGTGTGTGTGTGTGTGTGTGTGTGTGTGTGTGTGTGTGTGTGTGTGTGTGTGTGTGCGTTCATGTGTGTGGGAATAGTTATACCACCTCCAATCAACCCCTTTTGTGATCTCCTTGAGTGGGTTAGCGAGGAAGGTTTCTAGGTTGTACTCATCCAGTAGTTAGTTGGTGAAGCATGGTGATGGTCTCAGAAGGCCTCCAGATCTAGAGGCTAGGGTCCAGCTGTTCACCTTCCTCAATCTCTAGTGTCCTCAGTCACCCACACAACAGCCTCTGGCCTCTCCCTCACCTCTCTTCCTCTCTCCTCTCCAGTCACCCACACACAACCCTCTGGGATAAACACTCCCCATGTATACTCTTTTTATCCTCCTCCTTTCCTCTCTTCCTCTCCTCTTATCCACACCAGCTCCCCTCTCATATCTTCTCCTCTCCTTTCCTCTCTGCTCATCTCCTTTTCTCTCCCCTCATCTCCTGTCTCCTTTCCTATCCCCTCATCTCCTTTCCTCTCTCTTCTCCTCTCCCATCTCCTCTCCTTTGCTCTCCTCTCCTGCTGAAGGACGTGTTGATGATTAATAGGAGCAATTGGCTCCAGACCTGAATCAATGACCAATAAAGACTCATCACTCACCCTGACTAACACAAAGGCACACACAGACAACACACCTCACTGGAGTTGATCATGAGTATTTGTTTAATATTTAGACAGATGCTCTTCTAAAGTTTTACATACACTGTGTAAAATGCCACACACACTCACACGCCCTATCAAACACACACACACACACACACACACACACACACACACACACACACACACACACACACACACACACACACACACACACACACACACACACACACACACAGCTCTGCCACTATGAAAAGTCATGCAAAAGTCAGTCGGTTAGAAAAGTTTGTGTGACTCTTAATAGATTGACAGTTCTGCTGACTACCTACCCCTCTGACATATGATGGTTTCTCCTAGTGACAGCAGAGATAACAGGGTCCTGGGAAACGCCACATGATGCTGCAGGGTTGGTGGCAGATCCCAGAGGTCACAGTGACACCCAGCGGACTTTGAAATGTTCAGACCTGTCTCTCTGTTCATGCGCACCCAGCCAACATAACAGCACCACAGTCATCAACGTCACTGTCATTGTCACACCCAGTGGCCTAGTGGCAATGTTAATTAAAGCCACACTCCCAGATTCACAGCTCTGTAGTTAACGGAGTGTGGATCACCCAGGGAGAATGGGAAAGCTGCTGTGGAATTGACCAGACAGCGCACACACGCATACACACGCACACATGCACATAGACACACACTCACACACACACAGCTGTGCGGTTTTATTGGCAGGCGGCTGGGGTGTCCATCCCATCTGTCCTAACTGTGTGTAGGATTTTAGAGACACTAACTTGTTATTTCTGGAATGATGAAAGAGAAGATGCTCTCTCTCACTCTCTCAATTCCATCTTAATTCAATTCAAAGGGACTTTATTGGCATGGAAAACAAATGTTTACTCTCTCTCTCTCTCTCTCTCTCACACTCACACACACACACACACAGAAGCGTAGCAGAGGTAACAGGCTTAGGCTGTCACTGCAGCCTCAAAAGAAACAAGAACCCACGCTGAGAGAAAGATGAGGGAGTGAGAGAGAGACAGATCGACAGAGAAGGAGAGGCAGAGGAGAGGGATGGAGAGAAAGATAAGACTAACAGGATTTTGTTCTTCAGTTCTGATATTTTGCTGCTGTTGGTGTTTACTGTTTACAGAGGAGATGTTTACCATGTTGTTTACCATGTTGTTTACCATGTTCTTCTGAGCTCCCTGCATCTTCTCACATCATAATTGAAATCTAGTGAAAATATCAGTGCATGCTTTATCCCAACCGTTTTGTCTGCATATAAAGAGGTTATCTGGTGGGTCTGTTTGTGTGGGGTTTGTGTTTATTTGTGCTTGTTTACGCACATGCGTGTGTGTGAGCCTACGCATGAAAACCAAAAGCTATTCACCTCTATCTGTGGTGATAGGGTACATAAGCCCTCCTCCCTCGTCGGCTCAAAGACTAGGGTCTGAAAGCAGTGCAGCCTTTCATTGTTGGAAGGGGTTCGATTCCAGGCTGTATCACAACCGGGCGTGATTGGATGTCCCATAGGGCGGCGCACATTTGGCCCAGCGTCATCCGGGTTAGGGTTTGGCCAGGGTAGGCCGTCATTGTAAATAAGAATCTGTTCTTAACTGACTTGCCTAGTTAAATAAAGGTAAAAAAATATATGTATATGTGTTGCCATGGGGTAGAGAGAACTGTTATAGCTAATCATGCTATTCTACACATTTTGCAATAAAGCTGAGATTATTATATATTTGTTCTTATAGTTCTAAACATTTTTGTCATGCTTATGACGTGTTTGAATGCTATCTGGGGAGGGGGGCCCGACCTCCAGGGGGCTGCGGGGATTTGTGGAATATCAGTGGAGTTGCTGTAACAGGGTCCGAGGAGAGTTTCTTTGTTGAGAGTGTGTTGCTGTAACAGGGTTCGAGGAGAGTTTCTTTGTTGAGAGAGTGTGTTGCTGTAACAGGGTTCGAGGAGAGTTTCTTTGTTGAGAGAGTGTGTTGCTGTAACAGGGTTCGAGGAGAGTTTCTTTGTTGAGTGTGTGTTGCTGTAACAGGGTTCGAGGAGAGTTTCTTTGTTGAGAGTGTGTTGCTGTAACAGGGTTCGAGGAGAGTTTCTTTGTTGAGAGAGTCTGTTGCTGTAACAGGGTTCGAGGAGAGTTTCTTTGTTGAGAGTGTGTGTTGCTGTAACAGGGTTTGAGGAGAGTTTCTTTGTTGAGAGTGTGTTGCTGTAACAGGGTTCGAGGAGAGTTTCTTTGTTGAGTGTGTGTTGCTGTAACAGGGTTTGAGGAGAGTTTCTTTGTTGAGAGTGTGTTGCTGTAACAGGGTTCGAGGAGAGTTTCTTTGTTGAGTGTGTGTTGCTGTAACAGGGTTCGAGGAGAGTTTCTTTGTTGAGTGTGTGTTGCTGTAACAGGATTTGAGGAGAGTTTCTTTGTTGAGAGAGTGTGTTGCTGTAACAGGGTTCGAGGAGAGTTTCTTTGTTGAGAGAGTGTGTTGCTGTAACAGGGTTCGAGGAGAGTTTCTTTGTTGAGAGTGTGTTGCTGTAACAGGGTTTGAGGAGAGTTTCTTTGTTGAGAGTGTGTTGCTGTAACAGGGTTTGAGGAGAGTTTCTTTGTTGAGAGTGTGTTGCTGTAACAGGATTTGAGGAGAGTTTCTTTGTTGAGAGAGTGTGTTGCTGTAACAGGGTTCGAGGAGAGTTTCTTTGTTGAGAGTGTGTGTTGCTGTAACAGGGTTCGAGGAGAGTTTCTTTGTTGAGAGTGTGTTGCTGTAACAGGGTTCGAGGAGAGTTTCTTTGTTGAGAGTGTGTTGCTGTAACAGGGTTTGAGGAGAGTTTCTTTGTTGAGTGTGTGTTGCTGTAACAGGGTTCGAGGAGAGTTTCTTTGTTGAGTGTGTGTTGCTGTAACAGGGTTCGAGGAGAGTTTCTTTGTTGAGTGTGTGTTGCTGTAACAGGATTTGAGGAGAGTTTCTTTGTTGAGAGAGTGTGTTGCTGTAACAGGGTTCGAGGAGAGTTTCTTTGTTGAGAGTGTGTTGCTGTAACAGGGTTTGAGGAGAGTTTCTTTGTTGAGAGTGTGTTGCTGTAACAGGGTTTGAGGAGAGTTTCTTTGTTGAGAGTGTGTTGCTGTAACAGGATTTGAGGAGAGTTTCTTTGTTGAGAGTGTGTTGCTGTAACAGGATTTGAGGAGAGTTTCTTTGTTGAGAGTGTGTTGCTGTAACAGGATTTGATATGTTCATTAATCTGGAGGTTAGAGGATTAATTATTGTTCCTGAGGTTTTTCTGCTCTTGTTTGGGTGCAGACACGTCCATAAATCTCACAGCTGACAGGTGTGTGTGTGTGTGTGTGGGGGGGGGGGGGTCATGATCTGGGAACCACTGGTTCTACTCGCTCCTGTCATCTCCAACACATTCTAGTTGATCTCTGCTAACCACAACAGTATGTATTGGATGTTATTGGTGAACTTGTGAATGACTCTATTGATCAGACCTTTGAGTTAACCTCAGTGTAATATTTAAAATGGCTGTGCAAGTGGGAATCAATTAGATGCAACACACATACATACATACACACACCCACACCCACGGAGAGACAGCCTATGGACTGAGCTAAACGGACCATTGATGAAATGTTATGGCCGCTTAATTCTGAAAATGAAAGAGAGAATGGGGTAGAGAGACAGAGGCCGAGAGAGAGGGTTGGGGAGGGAGAAAGACAGGGAGAGAGGGGGGGGGGGGGGGGGGGGGGGTGTAACACACACAGTAACACACTGGCCCCTCATTGAGAAGCACTTTACTGTGGAGGGAACTCATAATCCCATCAACCGCTGTAGCTGTAGGTCTAACCTTTTACCTCTGACCTCCCTGTCCAAGCCACAACAGACAGGAAGCAGGACAGTGTACAACTCAACAGGAGGTTAGAGAATGAACAGACCTCCTTGTATCCCTCTAGCTCTATAGTGTACAGCACTTAAATTATTCATCCCCAACACCCACTAATTTCAATGATTCATATTAAAAAACGAGGGTGTGTGAATTATAGATGTTTGGCCTACAATAGCTGTGCTCTGGGTGTGCGTAGTGTGTGGCTGGGCTACTGTACTGTGGGTCAGGGGAACAGGAAGTCTAGCTCTCTGGGTCATGTCTGGCTCCAAAGTTAGACGTAACTCATCTAAAATAATTTGCCTATTTTATTTGAAGTGCTTCATTTTCATCTCCGGTTAGTGCACAGTGCAGACACTACTTTACTTTGGAACAGTCAATTAAATTAATTCATCGCCACAAATGAGCGTGTTAAATTTAATTTACTACCCAGCCTTCAGTCTTGTTCAGTGACTTAAAGGGATAGTTTTACATTTTGGCAAGAGTCAGATGAACTCATGAATACCATGTTTGTCTCTGCATGCAATTTGAAGGTAGTTTCTGGAGCCATTGGTTTACTAGTGTTAGCGCATGACTGGAAGTCTAGGGGAGCAGCTGCTAGCTACTCCTGTAGACAGAAACTACACTACATGATCAAAAGTAACATTGCTGCGGGGACTTGCTTCCATTCAACCGCAAGAGCATTAGTGAGGTCGGTCACTGATGTTGGGCGATTAGGCCAGGCTCACAGTCTGCGTTCCAATTCATCCCAAAAGTGTTTAATGGGGTTGAGGTTGGGGCTCTGTGCAGGCAAGTCAAGTTCTTCCACACTGATCTCGACAAACCATTTCTATATGGACCTCGCTTTGTGCATGGGGGCATTGTCATGCTGAAACAGGAAAGGGCCTTCCCAAACTGTTGGCACAAAGTTGGAAGCACAGAATCGTCCAGAATGTAATTGTATGCTGTAGCGTTAAGCTTTCCCTTCACTGGAACTAAGGGGTGTCGTGTCTTTGGCATCATTAAAACTGAAGACAACTCCCTGTAATTATTATTACGCGATTAAACTGATTAATCATGTAACTGTAATTAACTAGGAAGTCGGGGCACCAAGGAAAATATTCAGATTATAAAGTTATAATTTTCCTAATATAACTTTCAGATATTTGAATATCTGATCACTTAGTCTTCGAATTAATGAATTATTATTTACCTCATGTTAGTCTCATTCCAAACGTCGTAAATTGTTGGTTATCTGCACGAACCCAGTTCACTATGAGTCATCCATACATCAATTGTCTTAAATCATTTATTTACTAACTAAGTAATTCACAGAAATGCATAAACAAACAGTAGATAGTTACAAGGAAATGATAACGGAGTTCCCTAGTGGGATAAACCGGTATCGCGGCTTGGTGGACACAAAGGGAAGTGGGGGTCAACTGAGATGAGACACTACAAAGTTGATAATTATAACAATTGAAATGTTAATCCTTTGCACATGAACGCTCACTCATTCGGAAATAATTGCAATCAATATATATATTTACGCTCAGTGTGTCGTCGGGATCTCTGTTGAAAAGTTAGTTTATGTTGGAGAGTTTGTCCGCTCTCTCTCTCTCTGTCTGTCATGGTTAGAATGGATAGTTCAGAGTGACATTCATTCATGTCGTTATAGAATATATGTTTCAGCGGTTGTCGGTCTTCGCGTTCAATGACACCGAATTCCTAGCTGCAGACTAGTAATTAATATCAAAGACTTGTTCTTATTCTGTCGGTATCGATAGTCTAAGAGTTTAGCCACATGGTGTGGTTAAAATATTCAGCCATCTACTCAAACCTTAGGTTTATGGTCTCCTCTCAAACCTTGGCCCTCTCGTTATCGAGGTAAGCTGGTCTAGTGATAGAAAACCCGGGTGGGGGTTTTATTCGGAAGAGCAGAAAAGGGCCTGTCCCAGGACGCAATACCATAACTGTGCTCATGGGCGGTCCTCTGATTTAGTTAAACTCCAAAGGGAATTGGGGTTTCCTTCGTTAACTTCTCTGATCTACGGATACCGAATACGGGTTCACTTTCCTAAACAACCGCTGAATTGCAGGGCGCCAAATTCAAAAATATTCCTAAAAATATTTATAATCATGCAATCACAAGTGAAATATACCAAAACACAGCTTAGCTTGTTGTTAATCCACCTATGGTGTCAGATTTTGAAAATATATTTTACAGCGAAAGAAATCCAAGCTTTTGTGAGTGTAGCTTTCAATGCTACATCAGCTAGCCCCAAATTAGCATGGTCACGAAAGTGTGAAAAGCAATAAAATTAATCGCTTACCTTAGATAATCTTTGGACGTTTCCACTCACGAGACTCCCAGTTACACAACAAATCTTCTTTTTGTTCGATAAATATTACTTTTATCACAAAAAAATGCCATTTGGGTTGCGCGTTATGATGAAAAAAACTACAGCCTCATTCCGGTCCTGAAAGGAAGATGGAAATTTCCAAACGTATCAGATTAAAAAATATGACTAAAAGTATTTATAATCATGCAATCACAAGTGAAATATACCAAAACACAGCTTAGATTGTTGTTAATCCACCTATCGTGTCAGATTTTGAAAATATATTTTACAGCGAAAGAAATCCAAGCTTTTGTGAGTGTAGCTTTCAATTCTATAACAGTTTAACCTTATATTAGCTTGGCTAGCTTGGTCACGAAAGTAAGAAAAGCAATCAAATTAATCGCTTACCTTTGATAATCTTCGGGTGTTCACACTCACGAGACTCCCAGTTACACAACAAATGTTATTTTTGTTCGATAAATATTACTTTTATCACAAAAAAACGCCATTTGGGTTGCGCGTTATGATGAAAAATCAAAAGCCGTGTTCCGTTCGACAAATCCCAAAAAGTATCCGAAATGGTCGTAGAAACATTTCAAATGTTTTTTATAATCAATCCTCAGGTTGTCTTTAACAAACATAATCGATAATATTTAAACCGGACCATAACCTATTCTTTAAGAGAGAAACGGAAAATGGGGAGCCCCTCTCTCCCGCGCAGGAACTATTCGCAGGCCACCTGACTAGTTTTGAAACATCTCGCTCATTTTTTCAAAATAAAAGCCTGAAACTATGTCTAAAGCCTGGTCACAGCCTGAGGAAGCCATTGAAAAGGGAATCTGGTTGATACCCCTTTAAATGGAGGTTAGACAGGCCAGGAAACAAAGTTTTAAAATATATATATATCACTTCCGGGGTAGATTTTCTCAGGATTTCGCTTGCAGAATAAGTATTCTTATTCTCACAGACAATATTTTGACAGTTTTGGAAACTTTGGAGTGTTTTCAATCCTAATCTGTAAATTATATGCATATTCTACGATCTGGGCCAGAGAAAATTTCCGTTTACGTTGGGTACGTTATTTGAAAAAAATATATAATAATCTGACCCCTAGCGCTAAGAGGTTAACAGGCACCGCATTGATTATATGCAACGCAGGACAAGCTAGTGTTGTGTCTTTGGCTATGCCGGATTAAGTGATATGACATGCTATTCTATAAAATCTTTTCTCTGTAATTAATATTACCTGATTGAGCTAATCATGTAAATGTAATTAACTAGAAAGTCGGGGCACCACGAAAGAGTGTTTATAGAGCTGTTATCTTCCGAATAAACTCTGAAAGACCTAGTAATATTTTACATCAATAGCAGTCAATATTAATCGTCACCTTATTTCAGTCTCATCTGAAAGTTGTAAATTCTTGGTTATCTTCACAAACCCTGGCTAACAAGTTGAATCAGCAATACAAAATTGGGTTTAATTATTTATTTACTAAATACCTAACCAATCCCACAGAATTACATATACACAGAATGCAAATTATGTCATACAGAAAACGTCCCTGGTGGACGGAGCCGACATGACGGCTGGTTACACAAATGGAGGGGGTTGGGTTTGAGTGAAAGAGCGGGAAGACTGAGGAACAAAGGGAGAAGCTGTGCTATCGTAAATACAGTATCTTATGCATTCTAAATTACCGCCCATTTGGATAAGGAAAATGCAATAAATATTTACTCTGAGCTGCGCTTCGGTAGGTTGGTCGTAGATGCTGGTTGTGTTGCCCAACGGAGATCTTCCTGTCCTCGGAAGAATGTCTCTGGTGGTAAATTGGATACGTTGTAGTATCGTCGTTGTGTGTTAGACTGGATACTTCGTCCGCCCACGTTTACAGCTGCTGTTGCTAAATCAACGGCTAGGATGTCTCACTTCTTTAGTGAATAAGAGTTCAAAGTTCATACCATTCACAACCAAGCTCACGCTGAGGTTGGCTTAGTTCTGTAGTTGACATGTTAGTCCTTTTTAACGTACGGACCGTCGTCCTATCATCCTCGGAACAGGTTACATTTTCGTCAAGGGCTTATATAGTGGAGGGAGAGAAGGGTGTGTTTCATAGTTTATAACCCATTTCTCTTCACAGGGGCGGGCCACTGACTGAGCAGAGCTCTAACCTTATGAAAACCCAATTCTCTCATTTGGAAGCTAAAATTACATTTAATCTTTTCACAAATAGTTTCATATTCAAACATTTAAATTGCACAACAATTCCATGTGAATCTGATAACTAGAATGTGTCGACTTTCCCAGATACAGTTTATGTCGTCCTGTCATCAGTCATAATGTCTCAGATGACAACCGAACTGACATCATATTCATTAAGTACCAACGCATATTTTCAACTGGTTCTATTACCGAAATATGGTTCCTTTCCCCCCACCGTTTGATGTTCCCCGACTATCTATATTTAACAAAGGCTATTCAAGAGTCCTTCAGTAGAGTCAAGAGAGAGAGGGGAGAAAGGTATTTATGGGGGGGGTCATAAACCTTACCCACAGGCCAACGTCATGACACTAGTTAACCTTGTAATATCATCAACCATGTGTAGTTAACTAGTGATTATGTGAAGATTGATTGTTTTTTATAAGATAAGTTTAATGCTAGCTAGCAACTTACCTTGGCTCCTTGCCGCGCTCGCGTAACAGGTGGTCAGCCTGTGATTGTCTCCTACTCTCCTCTTTTCTCAAACTGTGATAACATCTCTGTGAGGAGGGCTGCTGTTGTCTGACTAACAGCTCAAGTCTCACCCACTGTTTGTGTGTGTGTGTGTGTGTGTGTGTGTGTGTGTGTGTGTGTGTGTGTGTGTGTGTGTGTGTGTGTGTGTGTGTGTGTGTGTGTGTGTGTGTGTGTGTGTGTGTGTGTGTGTGTGGTCACTCTGACAGAAGTGGGTTACTCACAGCTGAGAACAAAGTCTAAAGTTTTTCTTCAGATGAAGAGGAATGTTGAGTCCATAAAGAAACAGCAGCCTATAAGACTGATATAAAGCTCTGACTGACTCTGTAGAAGTTGTTATCGTCATGGACATTCTCTCTAAGGGTATATGTAAGTAATACAGCCAATTATGCGACTCTGGAGATAAAACTTTGAATAACACTTCAGATAAAACTTTAAATGATAAATAAACCAATTGGAACGTTACGTTGCATTCCAGTATCTCCCAACTAGACTGGACCCTATGATTCTAAGTTCCAAAGTTGTGGCTAAACTTTGTTTCCTATTCCTGTGACTAAGGCTTCATTGGGCTGTGGGAGCATCTCAATAGTGTGACCTTTCTCCCTCTGTTCTGTTAACCTGGGTCTTTTTTCTCTGGTACAAAACGTTTCATTCCATCAGGTCCTTCGCTGGCCTGTTGTATAAACAGAAACCCAGTATACTGTACTGTACTGTATATGTGTGGGAGTGAAAATGCACTTACCCTGCATCTCATTCTGTCACTGACCTTGCTTTTGCTCAATAAACGTCTCCTTTCTTACTTTCTCTCTTTCCGTACTCCTCCTCTACTTAAATTGCTGTGCCACACTGTACCGTACTATCATAACAGCTGATTGCCTTTGTCGTGTCTTTGACTATGCCAGATTAATTGCTATGACATGCTATTCTATAAAATAATTTCTCCGTAATTAATATTACCTGATTGAACTAATCATGTAAATATGAATTAACTAGAGAGGGACACCACGAAAGAATATTTATAGAGCTGTTATCTTTCGAATAAACTCTTAAAGATTTAGTAATATTTTACTAAATAGCAGTCGCATTAATCGTAATTTTATTCAGTCTCATCTGAAAGTTGTAAGTCCTTGATTATCTGCAAGAATCCTGGCTAACAAGTTGAATCAGCAATACAAAATTGGGTTTAATTATTTATTTACTAAATACCTAACTAATCACACAGAAACACATATACACAATTAAATCATAACTTGATCACAAATTACGTCATACAGAAAAACGTCCCTAGCGGGCAGAATCGATATGACAGCTTGTTACACAAAGGAAAGGGGGGGAGTCCTAGTGAAAGCGCGGGAGACTTGAGCATAGGCGAGCTGTGCTATCGTAAATCTTATCTTATGCATTCTAAATTACCGCCATTTGAAGAGGAAAATGCAATGAATATTTACTCTGAGCTGCGCTTCAGTAGGTTGGTGGTAGATGGCCTGTGTCGCCAACCCGAGTCCTCTGTCCTTTGAAGAAGTCTCTGGTAGTCACGGGAACACGTTGTGTGTATTAGAGGGGATACTTGGACTGTCCTTCCGAACCTGCGTTTAGCTGTTGCTAACTCCAAGGCTAGGAGATATCACTTCTGTAGTGAATACGAGTTCAAAGTTCATACCATTCACAATCAAAGTCCATGCTGATGTTGGCTTCATCTATAGTGATTATCTGAACCATTCTGACCCTGGATCGTCATCCTAGAGTACCCGGAACAGGAAGTTATATTCTTGTCTCTGGCTTTATATAGTGGAGGGAGAGGGGTGTGTCTGAAAAGTCTATTACCCAGGTCTCTTCACAGGGGCGGGCCCCTGGTTGAGCAGAAGCCAAATTTATGAAAACACAGATCTCTCATTTGGAAGGTAAAATTACATTTCACCTCTTCACAAACAATGTCATATTCAAACATTTGAATTAAACAACAATTCCATGTGAATCCGATACCTCTGACGTTTAGACTTTTCACAGTAGCGTTTATGTCATTCTATCATTGATGAGAATGTGTCAGAGGGCAACCGAACTGACATAATATACCTTAAGTACCACCGCATATGTACAGTTGGTTGGATTACCAGAATATAGTTCATTTCCCCCAACTTCTGATGTTACCCAGAATCTCTATGTTAACCCATGGGTTTCCTTATGTCACATCAGTTATAGTGGGGAGAGAGAAAAAGGGGGAAAGAGGTATTTATGACTGTCGTAAACCTACCCCCAACCCAACGTCATGACAGTCCCCCCATGTTGGGTTCAATCTTGCGATTAACCTGCATGTTGCAAACCAACATACAAATGACCGTGGGTTGTTCTGGTTGTGGACCATCGTTGTGGTCCCCATCTGGTGGTCGACCCAGGTAGGGTTTCTGCGAATGAAGAAGTCTGCTCCATGGCTGGACAGCAGATGCCCAGTTGGTGATCGCTGTGGCAGTCCCCCCTCTGGTGTGGTCGACCCGGGTAGGGTGTCTGCAAATGAAGAAGTCTGCTCCATGGCTGGGCAGCGGAGGTCCGGATTGGGATCGCCGTTCCGGACCCGTAGTCTGGTCGTCCAGACTGGAAGATCTGGGCAGTAACTTAGGCAGATGTTAACAACGCACACACACTCATGAAATATATCATTACATTTCCTCCCAAATGAGCGGCGTTGTGGCACTAACTGATGGTTGTATGGGGAAGTTGTTTATGGCTATCACTTTCTACATGCCGAAGAAAATGAAACAAAATAAATGAAAGCATAAACAAAACAAAATATAGTTATTGGCAAAATAACTTGGCAAAATGACCCTATCATGGCATTGTCTAATGTCATATCTAGGGCTCTTTTAATTTGCGGGGTGTTGGTTAAGGTACTATCCTAAGTTGATAACTATATGATACGTCTACAGCTGTAAGGCACTAGTTTTGGGTAGTCTACAGGGATGACCTATGGACTTCTGAGAAGAAAACTGGTGAGTGCTGTAGCTGTAGAGTTAAAGGCCTCAAAATAAATGTTCAACTTTACTAAGGCTGGTATTTTGCTCAGACCCTTAAGTGATCCTAGCATAAATCCTAATTGGATGTTCCGTTGTACATGTGCGTTTATGCTTACGCAAGCACACATGCCAAGGGAAGGAAACCAAGTATTCTGGCAGATTACAACTTGTTCAGAATGACTCTGACGTAG
The DNA here is from genome assembly GCF_016432855.1 of Salvelinus namaycush. Classification (NCBI taxonomy): domain Eukaryota; kingdom Metazoa; phylum Chordata; class Actinopteri; order Salmoniformes; family Salmonidae; genus Salvelinus; species Salvelinus namaycush. The sequence continues at coordinate 28,893,016 of NC_052316.1, read as the reverse complement.
TCAGGTAATTTTCAGGTCAATGCCTGGAGGTCAGTCAGAATTGGTGTCGAAGGAGTCTGTAGTGGTTTTACTACCAGTCACTGTCTTCCACTATTGTAGTGGCAGTAAGTATGAAGAAATATACTTCATAGCTATGTTATCCACGGAGGAGCTAACCTCATGACGGAAGTACTGTAAGTATTAGACCAGTCGTACGTGGTGTGATCGTGGTTCCTGACTTCTAATAACTTTTCTCCTGAATGGAGGGTTCTATTTATTAGTGGCGTGTGTAACCATTGGAAGAGTGCAATGGAGATTCCCTTCCCCGCGCTGCACTCTGAGTGACTCCTATGTTGCTATTATCAATAGCAATTTAACTTGTGAGGTTACTAATCCTCTTACTGAGTGTTGCTGGGCTGACTGTGGTATTGGTACTGGTACTCAAGGGGTCCAGTCGTCCTACCGATTTATTCTGAAATGTTATCCTACAGGAATACATGATTAGAGCATTTTACTAGTTGTCTTGTAGTGACTACTACACATGGCAAGGAATGATTATTGTTGCCATTTGTTTTGGAGGTGGACAAGTCCACTGGACTTCCTTTACGACCAGTGTGGTACACCTCAATAATATCTTAGATGTGTTCTAAGATAATCCCCGTCTAGGGGCCTGTCTGCTCCTCACTGTTCTCAAATGGGAGTTTACAACTAGATTTGGTTTATGCTCTGGCGGCCTCGTACGGTGTTGTCCGTAGTCTCGACCCCCCCACCGGCCTCGATAAGGCTCATCATGGGTCTGGGCTACTATTCCCCCCCTTTGCGTCTCGGGACCCCCCCACCAGCATGTGGTGTTGGTATCCAAGGCGCAAACGAAAGGTTCGGACCCTATGTACGAGTTGTCAGTGGCCGCGTTATGAGAATGGCTGCAACCTTTCAACCAAATCTCCTGGTGTTTGTGCTTCAACACCCTCAGTGGCTGTCGAGGTCTGTCAGTCACCACCGCGACCGCGTGTGGCAACCTCTTCAGTACCTGCGAACTGAGACGAGGATATCGGTCTGTGATATCGCAAAGTGTTTCACCAGTGGGAGTCATCGGGTCAGTTGCTGGACTGACGCCATTATTGTCATTGCAAGGGTTGACAGTCCCCCACAAAGTGGAAGGTGTGTCATCGGAAGCAGAGTATACTCTGCGCATCAATGTTTTTCTTGCTGAGACGGCCGCAGTGCTTGCGGAAGTGTCCGAAGGGCAAGAGAAGTTCATCTCAACTACCGTATTGCATGACTGCAAGGAGGAGGGAAGTAGCTCATTCACAGAGACAGCTGGCTCGAAAACGTGAAAAGAATTGTCAATCAGATTGGCTGATGGAATGTGTTGAGATATCGTAATATCTCCTTGGATCGGATTCTGCCCCAAGTGTTTTTTAAACGTCTTTTTCCCAAGGGGTGCTTTCGACGGATACCCCTCGTGAATGACTGCGTTGCAGCTAGCGTTAGGGAAAGACAGTGTGGTCGGTGGAGAAGGCACTGTGGCCTGTGACCATACCTGGTTGGTTTTCCAATCCATCAATGGGAGTAACCGATCCATCAAGTCTGCTCCAAGTAGCAGGGGTACAGTTTCGAGGCTAGTAACATACACAGGGTGGACGAGCGATAAGTCCTTGAAGTGTAGTTTCAGCATGACTCTCAATGTGAGAGGCGAGGTAGTCTGAGTGACCCCTCGAAGTGTAGTGTCGCATCGTTCCACTTTTAACCAACGTTTAGTTGGCTTCAAAGCCCTTTTTAGATCATCAAACAATGTTTGAGAGATGAGTGATATTGTCGCACCCGAATCAATTAGCGCATGACAAGTTAAGCAGTCCTCCAGGACTGTTTCCAGGTATGGTCGTTTCGATTCGTGTTTAGTGGACATGTTCCCCACAAAGTGGAGTGGTCTTTCGCAACAACGTGATGTGTCAATTCTGTTCAAGGTGGAAGCAGATTGACTTTTACGATTTTGAGTGGGCTTGGCTTTAACGAAGCGTTTGACCTTTTTCTTCGCAACCTTTGTATCAGAGTTTATAGACGAAGCCCGTGGGCTTGTTTCTTGGTCAATCGGGCCCTGGATAGGGTCTCGAGTGAAAGCAGGAGGGATTTGAATTTTAACGTCCTTGCTATGGGTATTAATTCCTGCGGACCTGGAGTCCGGTAATTCCCTAACTAGTCCTTGTGACTTATCTTTTACCCTTTTCTCAAATGTTTCTCGCTTTAGTTCTTCACCTAGTGGAACTTCTGGAGAACATTGGTCTACGTTTTGATCATCCTTCAACCCTTTGTTACCCTTGTGCTCTGACACTTTGTGTGGGTTGGGTGCAGGAACGTAGTGAACAGGTCGATTATAGCGGTAGTCGTTTTGATGGCGACGTGCTTTACGGTCATTTCGACCGCGGAGGTTATTGGAATCATGGTTTCGTGGTAGAAACTGTTGTTGTGCGTCATCTCTTAACGCTCCAATACCTGATAATGCACCCTCTGACTGGAGTGAGTGCTCCTGGTCAAACTTCAAAACCGAGTGGTCAGGGCTCTTGGCATTGCGAGCTTTTGATGCCTCAAAAGCTGTGCTTGCAAGCTCTCTGAGTTGTAAGATAGGCAAGCCAATGTGGGCTGCAGTGCCCAAGTAGGTAATGAAGGTGGGATACATGTTCGACAGGAACATTTGTTTAAATGGTAACAGGTCTTCCATGCCTGTTTCAGTGAGTAGGCCAAAGTAAGCTGAACGAAGCCTATGATAGTAAGCTTGTGGGTGTTCATTCCGAGCTTGTTTGACCGTGTTAGCCAGTGAGCTATCGTGTTTGCGAGTTGCAGAACCACTGAATTCTAATTTCAAAGCTGTGGCAAGTTTAGCGTAGTCATTTAGCACGTGTTGCTGTTGTAGGCGAATGAACCTTGTCACGTGTCTATTCGACATTCGCTTCAACAGGTAAACCCTGTCAGAACCCGTAGCGTTCGGGTAGCCATCCAACGCGTCCTCTATGTCAGCTAGGAACGTCTCAGTATCGTTTGGCTGACCTGGAACGGGGTCAAAGGTGGGGAAATACTTGACGAGTTTGTCAAGGTATTCCGCGTCAAGCGGGCGGAGAGGGTGGGCTTTATCCTGTGGGGAAAGTGGGGCCAAAGGGCCAAGAGGAGAAGCCAAGCTTTGCCTTTGTTGGCCAAGAGGCGCCATATTACTCAGTGCCGAATGGCCAAGCGGAGAAGACTGGGGGACACCTGACGGAGGCAATGTCTGAAACCTATCGTCTTCACTCCTTTGAGTACCGGGCTCCGGTTGCTTGGATGGATAGTCACGCTGTAGAGCGTGACCCTTCTGGACTTCCTCCAGATGGTACCTAAGGGTGGTATTCTGCTGCATTGCAGAGTCCACTTGAGCGCTTAGAGTACTGATTTTGGACACGTGAGTGTCGCACTTGCTCCTTTCGGTCTCAAACTTATCTGTCATGGTTTGCAAATAGAGGTCTTGAGTACGGAGCGAGAGATTCAGTGATGAGATTTCTTCCGCTTGCTTAGAAATCAAGATTTCCATCTTCATCACCCGAGTTCTCTCATCATTCATTTGGTCAGCGACTTCAATGAGTTCTGCTGATTTGTCATCCAACTTCGTCATTGTGTTCATCAACTGATCGTCTTTGGTCTGCAGAATTTTGAGTAGAACCGTGTTACTCTGAGTAACGTTCAATAAAACTGCCTGCATGTTATCAAATTGCGCGCTCCTATTTGTAGATAACTCAACAGATTTATCTAGTTTGGAGTGGACTACCTCGTATTTAGTTTTGGCTAAATTGAGTTGTTCCTGGAGACAACGATTTTGTTGAAGAGTTTGTGCTCGTTCATTGTCATAAGTATTTGCAATTACTTTCAATTGTTCAGATTTCAAACGCAGTTCCTCGACTAGCAGAATGTTTTCATTTCCTGCTTTTGTCAATAGTGGCTCAGTTCTCTCCGCCTGTACCCCAATGCTAGCCATGGCTGGCACGTGCTTCAGCTGTGCACGGTGGTATTGAACCGATGCCACATTCTTATGGCGATACATTAGTGCAAAAGTGGGGAGAACCGTCACAAAGCCTGTGTTTGATGGTTGATTTTGGAGAGTGTTCGCAATTTCGGCTGTTTTTTCACTAATGGCATAATTAGGGTTGGTATCGCTGCTGAGGTCAGAGATCGATCCTTTTATGGGTGGAGGTTCACTACTTAGCGGAGGAGTGGTGACCCCCTCCTTTGATAGCTTGCACATTATTAGAAAAGTTTAGAGGAAAAATTTTCCCTAAATTTATTGAAAGTTTGGGTTTGGAATTAATTGGAAGCTGCAAAGACAAGTTTAATCTATTTATAGATGTTGACGAACTACCAGTACTGTACCAGTAATGTGGAAGTTGGACGTGAATGAATTTGCAAAAGCAAATTGAATTAATTAATCAATGCCAATGATTAATCCTACCTGTGTAGGCTATCTGGGTATTAAACTTTAATTAACATGAGATGTGGCTTCATCTAGGTTAATATGATAAGTTTAAAAGTGTCTCATTTGATTGGAAGAACATTAAATTATGTTCAACAATTTAACTTATTGAATGAGACGATAATCCATAAAATCTCTGTTGATTGGATATCATAAGTGTGAAACAGTAGACCAAATGTTGGGCACATTCAACACTGTGGCACTTCTCCCTAAGGCCGAAACCACATGGGATTCCCGCTGGGCGGGGCTTCTGTCAATACTGGATTACTGAATGGGTTTTGAAAAACCCAAATTTTACTGATTGATCAATTTAATGATAAATCAAACCTGTATAGGCAATTTGTGAATTAAACTTTAATTAACCTGAGAAGTGCTTAATCTAGGTTAGTTTGGAAAAAGTTTGCAATGTCTTATTTAGAGAACTAAACAATTTGGATATTATTTAAAATATCTATTTCAGAATGTAAATGGCCAGATTTACACTTATTAGTTCATTTGGATAAGACATTGATATTCATCTGGATATCATAAGTGATGACTTGAGTGTGACCTGAATAATTCTTCATGAACGAATATACTGGCACACGTCAGCGGTCAGACTTCACACCCTGAAATAAAACGGAACTACCCGGTGCGGGACTTCTGTTCCGCTAGGCGGAGGAATTTCAGCGTGGCACCAGGAAGAAAAAAAAATGCTATTTTTTTTTCTTGTTAGCTTTAGCACCTCGTGCCAGCTAACCCTCCTTTGTGCCTGAAAATGTAGCACGTAGGATTCCCTTGGCAGGGAAAAGGTTTTTACTAATAACGTATTATGTTCAAACCCTTTTCGGCGGTTTTTGACGATGTTTTAACCGGTACACGCGGCAAACATGAAACGCACCGTGTTCTCTAAGCGTTGAATCGCGAGAGAGAGAGAGATAATTATCGCTGGTCACGCTATATCTCCTGAATTTCAATCGGCTGGCTCTTTGTCCTCGCTCGAGAAATTAATAATGACCTGCCCTACCAGCGTATGAAACGCGCCAGGCAGAAATAGCCCTGCGTTTGGCCAAACGCACTATTTCTCAGATTTCTATAATTAGCTTTCTCAGCCTCATACAAGAAATGTATTCGCTTACGTTATCCACTGACTACGTCAGAGAACAACGTGGGGCGGGGGAATCTACAGCACACACAACCGAAAATGCTTGTCTATCACTCCAAAAATGTGTATAATAAACTTGGTATATTATGTAATCTGCTTTTCAATTTAATACAGGCTGAATCAAAATGAAAGCCTCATTCTATCTTAGACTCCACACAACGGGGCACCAATATGTGCAAAAGTGGGGAGAACCGTCACAAAGGAAAGGGGGGGAGTCCTAGTGAAAGAGCGGGAGATTCGGAACAGGGCAAAAGCTGTGCTCTCGTAAATCAGTATCTGATGCATTCTAAATTACCGCCCATTTGAGAAAGAAAATGCAATACATATTTACTCTGAGCTGCGCTTCAGTAGGTTGGTGGTAGATGGAAGAACGTATCGCCAACCCGAGTCCTCTGTCCTTTGGAGAATGTCTCTGGTTGTCACAGGATACTTTGTAGTAACGTTGTGTGTGGAAGACGGGATACTTGGACTGTCCTTCCGAACCTGCGTTTAGCTGTTGCTAACTCCAAGGCTAGGAGATATCACTTCTGTAGTGAATACGAGTTCAAAGTTCATACCATTCACAATCAAAGTCCATGCTGATGTTGGCTTCATCTATAGTGATTATCTGAACCATTCTGACCCTGGATCGTCATCCTAGAGTACCCGGAACAGGAAGTTATATTCTTGTCTCTGGCTTTATATAGTGGAGGGAGAGGGGTGTGTCTGAAAAGTCTATTACCCAGGTCTCTTCACAGGGGCGGGCCCCTGGTTGAGCAGAAGCCAAATTTATGAAAACACAGATCTCTCATTTGGAAGGTAAAATTACATTTCACCTCTTCACAAACAATGTCATATTCAAACATTTGAATTAAACAACAATTCCATGTGAATCCGATACCTCTGACGTTTAGACTTTTCACAGTAGCGTTTATGTCATTCTATCATTGATGAGAATGTGTCAGAGGGCAACCGAACTGACATAATATACCTTAAGTACCACCGCATATGTACAGTTGGTTGGATTACCAGAATATAGTTCATTTCCCCCAACTTCTGATGTTACCCAGAATCTCTATGTTAACCCATGGGTTTCCTTATGTCACATCAGTTATAGTGGGGAGAGAGAAAAAGGGGGAAAGAGGTATTTATGACTGTCGTAAACCTACCCCCAACCCAACGTCATGACACCTTTCTAGAATTCTGTCTCTTTCATTTAATTGTCTTTTTTTCATTTAATGATCTTTCTTTTATGTTTTCTGTTCTTCATTCCTATATGTTTATTCTCCTCTTGTAACGATGTACGCTGAGAGTCAGGAAGCAAGTTCAGGGAGTGAATACATTTCATAAATAAATGAACAAAACAAGAAACACGAACAGCACACCAACATGAAACAGGAACAATGACGACTGGGGAAGAAACCAAAGGGAGTGACATATAAAGGGCAGGTAATCAAAGAGGTGATGGAGTCCAGGTGATTGTAACGCTGGTGACAGGTGTGCACCATAAAGAGCAGCCTGGTGACCTAGAGGCCGGAGAGGGAGCACACGTGACACCTCTGCACTTGAGTAGAAAAAACAACACTTCGGTGTTAATTAAGAATTAACATGGCAACAATCCCTAAGGCTAGGCGGTTGAGAGCGAGAGAGGGAAAATAAGAGAGAGGGGGGGAAACAAGAGAGAGAAAGAGAGAGAGGGGGGTAGAGACAGGAGAGGGACACCAGTATGTATTGTAGTACAGGGTGTAGACAAACAAGCTCCAGCGTCTTAACATGGGGAGTTAATGTGTAATGGAGCTGACTATGTTTGTGCTATTTATTATCATGCCCGCCCATACTTAAAATTCTAGCTAAGAGAAGTGTGGGAACTGCTTTTCTAGCATAAATAGTGGCTGAGAGCTGTCACACAAACACACGCACACACACACAGAGATAAACAGATTCATTTTCTGTTAAATATAATTTTTGCCGAAGTGATACCGAAACGTTGGTAAATACCCATTAAATTGCTGGGAGATTATACATGGAGTGTGCGACTTTCTTTATTTTGATAGTTTATAGTTTATTCGCCGTTAGTCAGCACCTCCACACAAACTATTTTCTGGGTGTGCGCCAGCTCATGTTTTTTTTTAATCAAATATAATTTTTCTAACAGCACTTCTCTTTAGTCAGGCTACAGAGCATCCATCCCCCTGGCAAGCCTCTAACACTGAAAGGAGATATCAGTGTTTGTGTGAATAACCACCTGGATGTCCACTCTCCCTCTCTCTTCCTCCTTCAAACACCCTTCGTTCACTGCTGATTCATATTAGCTCACTCTCCAAAGACACACTAATAAATTCTAAGATCTCTGGAGCTGCCAGTGTCTTTGAAATCATCTGAATTGCAGCCGCAACACAAAGTGAAGTCAAGGGCACCTGTGCTGTGCTGTCTCACTGCTCTCACTGTTTCTTTTCATATATCTGTCGAGAGATGAGATGTGGTGTTTAGAGTTACAATCCAACACGGTTTTTAGCCGTAAAGTCCCTATTAGTCCCTATGATGAGCCCGTTAGGGCTCCGGAGCGTTTGTCTGATCAGCGAGAAAGAATCAGGCAGTAAATTGTGCCCCATTGGAATGTGCTCAGCATTCTGAACTCTACATTTTCTCTAGCATATGTACTGGAGGTTATTAGAAAACACTCTGCATAAGACCATCTGCTAAACGACTTAACTTAGAACTTAAAATGTATTTATATAACGCTTTGTACGCAATGTTTGGAACCCGCTTTACAAATACACTTTTTATTCATTCTAAGCACTTGTTGTGTCTTACTAATGCCTTCTGAGAAATTATTTTCTCCACGAGGTAAGAAAATCTATTATTGTACTGTGGACTGACAACAACCCGCTTCTTTGTGCATTTAGCCATCCTGTAATGCATTGTGGTCCCTTTTTCTGCTTCATTGTGATTGGTGGATGTGGTTATGCGCATGTGTCATGCCCCTTGCTTGCATCATGACTTGTTGATGGTTGTGTAACGTGTTGCATCCATATGGAGTGGTTGTAACACTGTGCCTTGTGGCACCCCATTTGCTCATTCTATCACTAAGCCATACTTAAACATGTTTTTGATTTTGCAACATTCTGCAATGTAGCATAAAAGATGCAGTAAGAAATGGAATGTCAGGAGTGTTCTTTGGCTCCAGGTCATGAGATTTAATGTCGTCTATACATTCCATTTATATCTGTTCCATTCCATTGGTGCCTGTAATGTTCTATGTATCTGAAACCTTGCATTTAACTAGAAATGCCTTGATTGAATGTGCCCTCACAATACCCTCACTTTTATCTTACACGATCCCTATCCCTCCCTCTCTCCGTCCAGTTGACCAGAGTATGTTTGAGAACTCCAACACCTCCAGAGCTCCAGGCCAGGGGCTCCAGGCCTCCAGGTTGACCCATGCCTCGGCCCGTCGCTCCCTGGTCACTGCTAACCCTGCTCTGGGTAGCAGCCCTGCCGAGGCCCCCTCCTCCACCACTGTCGCTGGAGGTCAGCAGAGGCTGAAGAACGCCCTGAACCTGGGAAAGGTGGTGGGGGCAAAGGTCAATGACCTGCTGCGGAGGAAGGAGCCCAGTCTTCTAGGAGACATTGGGGTCACAGAAGTCAACAAGAACGTAGGAGCAGTCTGGAGCAATATGGAGGAGATGACCCTGGGGACTACTGCCAATAGGTAAGGAGGGATACACACAGTACACATTACACATTACACACAGACACTTTTAGACACTGTGCTCTGGAGAATCCCTCCAATATTGGTTTTATTCTGAGTGAAACTGTAGCTAGTTATTTCAAAAAGCAACTTTTCACTCCATATTAAAATCATAACCACGGAGTCAAAGATGTTTAAATGATTCATCAGAGTAAGAGGAGGGTTAGTTAGACTGAAGACAGAGATTAAACCACACACACACACACACACACACACACACACACACACACACGCAGCCTTTGGTCTCCCTCTGTCTAAAGAGAAAGAATGAGCTGTCTGTCTACACACTGTAGCTGATCATTGATCTGTCTGTCTCTTGACTGAACTCGCTGCCGAACTCACATCCTCATCATATAATTGGTAAAACCGTGATGTGTGTTTGGACACTGATGTGTTGAGAAATATGGATTGTGTGTGTGTGCGTGAGTGTGTGAGTGTACATGTGTACGTGTGTGTGTGAGTGTACGTGTGTGAGTGTGTGTGTGTGTGTGTGTCAGCGTGTGTCAGCGACAGTGAGTGGTAAGTCACGTACAGACAGACTAGTCATAAATGACTGGTATTCTTTGCGGTGACTTACTTCTTATTACTATGGCAATGATAAGTCATCACCATGGCAATATGCTCATTTATGGGGGACAGAGAAATATTCCACTGATAATATAAACACACAGTCAACAAACACACACAATCTCACAGCATGAGACTGAGAGAGAGAGAGATGCGAGCAAGTAAGGGGGTGACGGGGAGGGATTGAACAATTGAGTCATTCATTTCAGGTTCAGGCAACGTATTAGGTTTTGTTCATAGCTAAACTGCAGAGCTAAAACGGATGTCTGTGCATCTTCTCTCTCCCCTGTCTACTAAACAGTCACAGAAACACACAAGGATTGACACAGTTCTCTTCTCTTTCCCTCCAGTCATACCTCTCTGGACTCCTTCCCTCGTCTGGACCCCCCTCCCCCCGGTAAGAAGCGTCTTCCTCGTGCCCTGAAGACCACCCAGGACATGATGATCTCATCTGACCCTGTCGTCACCACTCCCCCTGAGACCCCCGATCACTCCCTCCTCTCCTCCCCTGACAAGACCCCCCTCATTAGCAAGGAGCATACCCCACTCCAGGGAAAGAGGGATGGAGAGAATGATGGAGGGAGAGACGGATTCACTGGACTGACTGGCCCTCTGGACAGCGAGAGGAAAGAGGAGGATGAGGTGGTGGAGATGGAGAGAAATGGAAGTAGTAAGATGGATGGAGTGGAAGGGGATGAGACGGAAAAGAGGAGAGAGCCAGAGAAGACCCAGATTCAGCTCCAGCTCTCTGTCCCAGACCTCATCCATAAGGACCACCCGGACCCCCACAGGTCGAAGACGTCTGAGCCCAGGCAGAAGGCACCGGGAGTGGACACGAGGCTGGCTTCCACCCCTCTGAAGGCTCCATACAGGATCAGTCTGAGTGTGAGTGAGGATGGGCTGATGGAGAATGGCTCCCTCTGTATGAGAGGATCAGCAGTTACAGACACAGAGGAGCTTGAACAACACCCCGACCTGCTCTCCTTTGAGTAGAGACACACATAAACACACACACCACATACATACATACATACATACATACATACATACATACATACATACATACATACATACATACATACATACATACATACACACATACATGGATACATACACACAGACAGTGATGTGGTGAGGACTTGGCAGAGGGAGAGGAGAAGACAGAAATAGTGTGCGAGAAAATAAGAGGGAGAGAGGATGTTTTTGACTAGACCCTAGACTAGGGTTAGGGCACAGAGATATAGATTGAGATGTAGTGTGTTTGTATGTATGTGAGTGGGAGTTGGATATAGTGGTAGAGAAGTGGATTAAGGAAGGGTATGTGTGAGAGGTAGAGAGAACAAGACAGAGACAGGGAAAGAGTATCTATTTTAGGATCATGAAGGGACAGACCAAAGTGGCTTAGAATCTTTTCAAGACAAGATTTATTCCCAAGGATTCTAGATATCTAGATTTCAAATAATTAATTTGAAATGTCATAGTACCCTATCATGCTGAGACAGAATGTATTTTTTATGATCTTTTATAATTGTTGCCCCTCAGAAAATGTCAAGCCGTCAGCGCTAAATAGGAAAACAAAAGTGAACATGACCAGTAGCATAACACAGTTTTGCGGGGCCACCTCGCAAGGTCTTGCGTGGATTGCGGGGGTGTCTGGTACGCCAGTGAACACGACATAAACACTGATTAATATGATTCAACACCACAAGCTCTTTCTCTGTTTTATACGCCCACTGTTGTGTTCCTCATTCTCACCCTTCAAGTGGAGACATGTATTGTGGGAGACGTGCGATTGGGTTTGTTTCGCCTGTGTATGTGTCTGGTTTATGTTTGTTGATCGACAGTCATTGTTTTAGTAGTGCCTCTCACAGTCCTGCTGTTTTATTTCCTTTTTATGTGTCATCTTTATTTTGTAATTTGATTTGAAGTAATGGTCATTCTGCAACAAAAAAAGTTTAAAAAAATATATCACAAACACACACACAGGACACATAGTAGGACAGAATGAGGGGAATGTAAGGCAGGTCTCTCACAGAGAAAGGAGGCTTTGTCTGGGGCTGCTATTCTCACTTACAGGCTCCTCACCACTCTACTCATCTACTCCTTCTCTTCCCCTCTCATCCACTCCTTCCTGAGATGAACAAACAGATATAATCCACTATCACAGCCCTTTTATGCTCCTAGCACAGATTGAGATTAATGAGACTTTACACCAGTGTTTCACAAAACTGACCGTAGATCAGTGTGTCAGGGGAACTACTACTCCAATAGAACAATGCTTAGTTATTCTGGGTGGGGTGTATGTGGATCTGTGCTTCCATCAGTCAGCATACAGAATATTAGTCTGGACCCAGTATTTCTGGAATGTAGTAGCCAGACACTGAGACTGGAGAGAGAGAGAGAGGGAGAGAGAGGGGGGGGGGCTGCAGGCGACAACATGAAGATTCATACCATTGGGAGTATTTACATCCAGATTGTTCTTAGCCTATTGTATCAACCGAGTGTTTTCCAAACCGTGGGTCATGGGACCTGGCTGAAAATGTCTGTGACTAAAAACATGGATTTGTGTGATTGGATGTTGGAAAGGCTATATGTATGTCAATGTGTTTTTAGATAATCTGTTTGATAAGGCAACCTAATCATGATGTAAACTAAAGAAGTAATTGATATATTTTAAATGAATCAATCATCGTTTGTAGAGTCTAGACGGGTGTTGGCGTTATATTGTGATTTCTAAATGAGAACACTAAAGAGGACAGTTGCTTATTAAGCTACATTTTACAGCATCAACACATAGCTTATCTGTATCCATACTATGCTGACCACTTAAGTTATATCAGATCTTGAAATGTGAAGGAATATACTGTACATTTGTGGAAATATTTTTACTACACCTTTATAACGTCTCTGTATATGAAAATCTTTTCACATCTTAAGAAATTAATGAAAGTGATTTATTTTGAAATACAATTTAGTCAAAAATCTAGTAGAAAATGTTTCTATTTCGCTAGTTGTAAAGATATTTGATTGAAATGGAATGATATCACATACTGTGCATTTGATTTGTTATGATTGATTTATTCATAATTGTAGTTATTGTTTTAAGTTTTGTATTCTACAAGATGGTCAATATAATTTCACTACTCCGCTGTTGAATGAAGGAAAGCTATAATGAGCAAGGATGATGTGGATGTGTGTGACTGTAAGAGAGAGAGAGAGAGAGAGAGAGAGAGAGAGAGAGAGAGAGAGAGAGAGAGAGAGAGAGAGAGAGAGAGAGAGAGAGAGAGAGAGAGAGAGAGAGAGAGAGAGAGAGAGAGAGAGAGAGAGAGAGAGAGAGAGAGAGAGAGAGAGAGAGAGAGAAGCTTGTGGTGTATTTAGAGACATATGGACAGTTCTGATGAAGACCTTTCACTGGAACAGTTTTTCTATTCATTATTTGTAATACATTTGGGTCACCATGTGTTACAACAAATCTGTGATTTAAATGTTTGTTTTTGATTTATTTAGATTTTATAGTTTTATGATTCTCTGTTTTTTAACATTGGGGAAATAGTTACTCTTGCTACTGGAAAATATAAAGTAAAAAAATGAAATATGACTCCTTGTGCCTGTAACTTATTGTCACGCCCTGACCTTAGAGAGCCTTTTTATGTCTCTATTTGGTTTGGTCAGGGTTTGTTTTTCTATGATTTTGTATTTCTATGTTTTGCCCGGGTATGGTTCTCAATCAGGGACAGCTGTCTATCGTTGTCTCTGATTGGGAACCATACTTGGGTAGCCCTTTTCCCTCCTTTCTTTGTGGGAGGTTAACTTTGTTTGTGGCACATAGCCCTTAAGCTTCACGGTTGTTTTGTATTGTTTTTGTCGGCGTCATTTCTAAACAAAAGGAATATGTACGCTTACCACGCTGCGCTTTGGTCCTCTTCTGTTGACAGTCGTGACACTTATGGACGAAACGGAGAGAACTTAGCGCTCTTCTCTCTTTTCAGAAGCTTTCCTGTCTATTTCGGGCCATACAGATGTGGGATCCTAATTTGATCACTTTTTTTATTGCTGAAAAATGTTGCTGCACAGCAGGAAATACACACTTGTAATGTTTTCGAGGTTTAAAAATGCTTCTAACTTTTGTAATTTCCACTTTAAAATGTCAGCCTTGATTTGCCCTAACAAAAAATATGTCAACCCATACAAGAAATGTCCATTAAAGATTTACTATGCAGAAATCGCTTCACCATTTCCTGGTTGCAAAATTCTAATTTCAGTTTATGTGACAAAACAAGCAAGTATAGTGTAGAGAATTATTGTACCATTTTCAATAACCAAAAATGTATTATTTTCCGCTGTTTGAAGCTGGTCTACCAAAATGAAAGTAAAAGACTAAACTTAAGAATGGGAAGCATAGAAATAACGCATATTGAACAGATCTACCACTTCCTAGATTGCTTTCAATGAGAATGACAGATCTATAACTCAAATTTCTATGTGAATTTGGTAGGTTACCCCAAAAGAATATTGCAACTAATTATAATCCACATAATAATTCACATTTCCTGTTGCTGCAAGAATATTTTCCTGCTGTAGCAAACTGGCTCAGATTAAGATCCTACATCTGTATCCTATTGTATTACTTCTTACTCTCACACATAACCATGGCAACTTGTGTCACATTTAAAAGTGCTACTGTGACTTCCTGTTCTGCTGAATTTAGGATCCTGGAAAGTTTAGAGACGTCCATCAAATATAATTAGATTTTTCTTTGCAATCACCCATATTTATGTTTCCCTTCATACATGCAGAATGACGATTAAGAGCAGAGGCAGAAATTAAATGGCAAATGTGACCGACTGGCTCGATTCGGTCTTATGTTTTTACATTGGATAAAAGTAAAGACAGAGCTAGAAAATGGTATATCATACACTACAGTTGAGGAGCAATGGGAAAGTAATTCTGCTTTGAAAGTTGATAAACTTGTTACCTCACTTTTGAGAAAATGGCCCTTGAATGTTTTGGTTAACCTATTGGAGAGCTCTTCAGCATCGTTCATACCCTCATTGTTGTTATGAAAAAGTATAAACAGAAAACTACAGGCTGCATGACATCAGCAGCCTGGTGGTCCAAAATAGCGTAACTAGTGTATTTTAACACCAATAAACCCACCTGTTTAAAAATGAATTTAGTATATGTCAATCTAACAAACCAGGGAACTAAAAGCAACTTTCTAAACAATGTTTTGGTTTGTTTATTAGCTTGTTCGCTAGCTAGCTAATGTTAAGTTAGCTGGCTAGCCAGTTCAAGTAATGACCATATCATAAAGCTGACAACGTCTTCACTTTAGCTCATTTGTCTTCATTATTACAGGAAAATAAACTCACAACAATATCATTATTTACAAGTTAATAGCGAGCCAATTACAGAAAAATTGCTTACGATTGTGAGTGTGATGAAATAAAAGCAGCACTCTACCAGAGCATTTTAGAACTTTGATACGTTATAGCCTAATCATGTTCTTCACATTACCGTCTCTGGTAAATATATACTATATAAAATAAAATCAAAGTTTATTTGTCACATGCACAGGATACAGAAGGTGTTGTGAAATGGTTACTTGGATTGTAAAGTCTTTTGTTTATACATCTAGCTAGCTAGCTAAACAATGAACCATAATTCCAACTCATAACGTTAGTACCCTGCATGAATCTGCAAGTAGCTAACCAACCAGGTTCAATGTTAGCTAGCTAACAATAGGCTATAACTAGCAATGCAAATGGCTCTGAGATACTAATAATATTACAACACAGATAATACACGTAACGTTAGCTAGCGAGCCAGCCAGCTAACAGTACGCTTTAACTTTAAATGAAAATGACTTTCTGATCAAATCTGAAAATGTAACTAACTAGACTATCTTACCCGTATACATGGATGGACTCTTCTCCCTCTCTGTCACGGATGCCATGGTTGCCCTTAGTTTGAAGATGTAATCCGGAGACAGGTGTTTTACACAACAGCCTTCTGTGTGTTCTGTTTTCGACTCCCTCTGCATATTTACAATCAAACGGCTGAATTTTCTCCATATCCTAAGCTATCATATTCTAATTCCATCGGGCATTCCACTGATTTCAAAACTCAGTCCTCCAGAAAGTGGAGAGCAACACAATTTGCAATTCTACTATGTGATATCTTTCAAAAAAGCAGCATTAGAAAGGATTGCCTACACATACTGACCAGCTCATGTTATAGACAGAAGTGTGCTACATGGCAGACCAATCCAAACTCATCTCTTGGTATGTCCAGCCCATCCATTATCTCAGACAATCATGGCTAGCGGGAAGGTTCCTGACATTTTCCGTGGCTAAACCAACTAGGTTCATAATTGAACAATTGTATTTACAGATGGCATACAAATGTATTATTAAGGCACGTGAAAGTTAACATGTTCCTGAAGGCATTTATGCCAAAAAACATTTTGTTAAAAAAAAGGTTACGTTCAAATGCCTCTTCTGTGAAGTAGTGATGCACGACATACGCCTAGTTTCCTGAAATGAGTCACAAATACTTTGTTCAAATCTTAAGATTGATTTCAAGGGAGCAGTCATTTGTCTTTGTCTTTTTATGGCTATGTCTTTTTAATGCATTTTGCTAGAGGAGATTTATTGGGCTAATATGTGGGTTCCCACATATTGCAAACTGTGGCTTCTTTTCTTGTATACCCTTTCTATGCTGTACTGTTTGGCACATGTTTCCTGTATGCGGAGGAACTGGTGAAAGCTATACTACCAAATCTAATCAGGACCCTGGCTTGAACCTAATATCTCCTGTCCCTGTTCTCTGAAAGTTCTTCTATGGAGAAGCAAAATAAAGAGGCTACAATAAATAATGTATATTGTCAGACCTCATTTGATGTCCATGAATTTGCATACATCCTCTCTTGCACTAAGTGTCATAAATGGCATTTGTGTCATTTTTCTATTGCCTTCAAATGCTGCATACCTTTTCTGATAGGATCCGGTGTTGTATCTCAAAAATGGAATGCAGCACCAGCGTGTGTCTGTGTGCATACGTGCATACATGTGTGAGGGTCTAACATCCTCTGGCAGCCATGTGCGCCCTGTGTAACAACACTGATTAATATGTAAATTAGATTAAGTGATTTATTTACAGTCATTTTATGCAGATCTTGGCACTAGATTCAATCAGATTGACATCTTCATAGCTTTATTTTGGCATTGTCGGAGGTGGAACTGCGTTAGAGCCAGGGGTTGGAACCAAAATTATTTTCCAACCATTTCGTTTTGATTAGAATCCATTTTATTTTGTTCCATTACACTCTTCCGACCAGCAAAATAAAGTATCCATTCTTCTCTAATTAAACATCTCTCCCTAATTTCGGTATTACGCTTGTAACGTCATCAGTAGGCTACAGTACGAGAAGCAAAGTAGAGGGGCAAGTAGCCTACACACACACGCACACCCACTGGCAAAGATTTCCAGCTGGTAGGCAGATGCTGGAATAAGTTTCCAGTTTCCAAAATAATTTTTGTGGGTCTGAAAAAAATCCCTGGAACGTAAAATAACATTATTAACTGATTCAAAATACTGTTCTGTTCCGAAACAGTATAGATCACTTTCGTTTTCGGTTCGGGTTCTGTTCTTCAAATAATGTCATTATTTTCCGGTTTTCGGTTCTGTTCCCTGAACCGGTTCCAACCATTGGTTAGAGGTGTCAAATCCACAAGTGGCTCATTGCATTGGGTTCCCGAGTGGTGCAGCAGTCTAAGACACTGCATTTCAGTACAAGAGGTGTCACTACAGTCCCTGGTTCAAATCCAGGCTGTATCACATCTGGCTGTGATTGGGAGTCCCATAGGGTGGTGCACAATTGGCCGGTGTTAGGCTGTGATTATAAATAAGATTTTGTTCTTAACTGACTTGCCTAGTTAAATAATAGTAAAAAATTGCCAAAAATTGGACAATACACTGGATGCAACTAAACCACACCCGACTATAATCCGACAAATTCTATGTAGCTGCATAGAAGTTAATGCAGCCGAATTAGACTGATAGGCATAAATCTCCCATCCAAATGAACATGAAAACATTGCATTAGCCTAACCTCAATGGTTTGACGTTTAAGAGTCATTATTTCTAACATGGATAGAGCCTACACTTTCTTGCTCCGTTTTGAACTTCTAACCCAGTAGGGAGAAGCTAATAAGGAAGGGAGTGGTTTGTCACACACTAACAGCCACTCACCGATATATCAGCTCATACCGCAGTTACACATCTGCCCTGCGTATGTCGGTCAACGCTGTTTTACACTTGATCTGATTGAATCCAGGCCCACGTGTGTAAACAGTTAATCAGATCAAGGCATACAGACGTCATTACTAATTGAAACGCTTATTTATTCAAGTGTTTTTCTCTGTAAGGGAATCTAGGTCTTAATGCGTAATACATTTGGTGTAACCATCTCAAAGCCTCTGTGTTCATCTTCTCTTCTTTGTTGACTTTATTGTATTTTATGTCCTTCAAAGGGAATAATGAAGTGAACCAAAGAATAAACCGGTTTACCTAGCTATCCTATCTATCAACCAGACCAAAAGAAGAGGAATAGAACAAATTTGTTTTTTGATCACTTCCTCTGAGAAGGATGAAAGTGAGTTAATGTATTATCTGCTTTTTGATTGTAACACATCCTCTGTAGTGAGAGGGAGGTAATTCCACTGACTGAACTTAATCATCTGTTTTATTGTATATTTAATCTATTCTTTAATTTGAGCCAGCAGCAGGCAGGCAGCCACTGCATTTTTTCTTTATCAATAAATATCACAGTGGTCCTCTTCAAAAAACATTTTTATTTATTTATATTATTTTTTATTTAACCTTTATTTAACCAGGTAGGCAAGTTGAGAACAAGTTCTCATTTACAACTGCGACCTGGCCAAGATAAAGCAAAGCAGTTCGACACATATAACAACACAGAGTTACACATGGAGTAAAACAAACATACAGTCAATAATACAGTAGAAACATAAGTCTAAATACAATGTGAGCAAATGAGGTGAGATAATGGAGGTAAAGGCAATAAATAGGCCATGGTGGCGAAGTAAATACAATATAGCAATTAAAACACTGGAATGGTAGATTTGACAGTAGATGAGTGTGCAAAGTAGAAATACTGGGGTGCAAAGGAGCAAAATAAATAAATAAATACAGTAGGGGAAGAGGTAGTTGTTTGGGCTATTTATAGATGGGCTATGTACAGGTGCAATGATCTGTGAGCTGCTCTGACAGCTGGTGCTTAAAGCTAGTGAGGAAGATAAGTGTTTCCAGTTTCAGAGATTTTTGTAGTTCGTTCCAGTCAGTGGCAGCAGAGAACTGGAAGGAGAGGCGACCACTACGGGTGGGTGTCTACACACACACAGTCATGAATATTCACATGACAGGCTGGCTGTTTACACTCCTTCCTAGCTCTCCTAAAACAGACTGGCAGACTCTGTTTGTTGAGGAGGTAAGGTAAAAGCCCACAGGCCAAAACACAAGAGTAAACACACACTTTTAATAGAGCCAGTGGAAGAGTGGGGAGTCAGTCGGAAGAACTCATTAATCAGAGTGAGTGAATGCATCTCATTTGATTAGAAAGTCTACTAGTCAAAAGTCTAAAGGAGCTTCCACTCCTGGTCTCATACACAAACTACACAGACACAGGCCCAGACAGACAGGTAGACTACACAGGTTAAATGGCACTAGACATAGGTAGAAAAACAGGTGACAAGTTCGCCTGAGACACTAGTGAGTATCCTTTCTCTTCTTCTGTCTGTATCTCCCTCTTTCTCTCTCACTCCCTTCCTCTCACTCTGATAGGATAGTCTGAACTCCAATACACACTACACTAGACTACTAAAAGATGTTATGCCTACTGTTGGCCCCAACATTATGTCTATTGTAAATAGTTCCCTGACCTCTGGCTCTGTTCCAGCCTATTTTAGAACTGCTCTGGTCCAACCTCTCCTTAAAAATCTCTTTCTAGACCCCTCCTCACTGAATAATTATAGACCTATGCTAAGCTTCCTTTTTTATCCAAGATTTTAGAAACGTTGTTTTCAAGCAATTGTTGGCTTGTTTGAGTATAAACAACTTATTTGAAAAATTCCAGTCGTGCTTCTGCTCACTTCACAGCACGGAAACTGCTTTATTGAAAGACCATAATGACCTTCTATTGGCTGCCGAAGCCGGTGAATTTTATTTTTTATTTTTATTTAACTAGGCAAGTCAGTTAAGAACAAATTCATATTTACAATGACGGCCTACCAAAAGGCCTCCTGCGGGGACGGGGGCCTGGGATTAAAATAAATAAATAAATACAATATAAATATAGGACAAAACACATATCACAACAAGAGACAACACAACACTACATAAAGAGAGACCTAAGACAACAACATAGCAAGGCAGCAACACATGACAACACAGCATGGTAGCAACACAACATAACAACAACATGGTAGCGACATTATTAGGCAATGCTCTATTCTAGTTATTTTGGATCTCAGTGACGCGCTTGACACTATTGATCATAACATCCTTGTTGACCGGCTGGAGAGGTGGGTGGGAATCTCCGGCGACGCACGCCTGGTTCAGGTCATATCTTTGTGGCAGACATTTCTCAGTGAGCATGGGTGGTTCCGTATCATCCCCAGGGCCTATTCACTATGGCAGGGGTTCTCAAAGTGCCGTCCGCGGAAGTACTATGGGGGTCCGCTGCCAGATCTCAAAATATATCAGTATTTTTAATTCCACAGCATTCCACCAATTATACATTTTTAAACTCAATACTATTCCTATTATTATTATTTTTACATAAATGCACTGTAATTTAAGCTGTAAAGGTCAAATGCAGCCATTTTCATCTCAATATAAAATAATTCCTAGGTAATATTGAAGTACCTTACTGTGATTGTTTTAAATGAAAATGGTCAAAAAGATACAAAGATATATTATTAGCAAAAGAGCAATTTCTCAAGCAATAATTTTATTAGGACTGTCTGGGAGTGGTATGAGTGGGGAGGGAAAAAGTAGCTGTTATTGGCAGAGTTTGGAACTCACCAGGCAGGCCAAAACTCCTTCCCACCCAAACAGGCTGACATTTCAAGCGGCCTTTTCAAACAGCTCTTATAATAAAAAGGCATTATCATCATTTTCAGAATTTGTCAGTATTATGCCAACTTCAGTGTGGAAATATACACTGAGTGTATAAAACATTAGGAACATCTCCCTAATATTGAGTTGCACCAACTTTTGCCCTCAGAACAGCCTCAGTTCATCAGGGCATGGACTACAAGGTGTCCAAAGCATTCCACAGGGATGCTGGCCCATTCTTGATACACACGGGAAACTGTTGAGAGTGAAAAACCCAACAGCGCTGCAGTTCCTGACACACTCAACCCGGTGCACCTGGCACCTACTACCATACAATGTTCAAAGGCACTTCAATCTTTTGTCTTGCCCATTCACCCTCTGAATGGCACACATACACAATCCATGTCTTAATTGTCTCAAGGCTTAAAAGTAATTCTTTAACCTGTCTCCTCCCCTTCATATACACTGATTGAAGTGACATCAATAAGGGATCATAGCTTTCACCTGGATTCACCTGGTCAGTCTATGTCATAGAAATGTTTTGTGTTTTGACTGCACTGGGGCTTTAAAACTGAAAAGTTCTCTCTCCCTCATGGCAAAATGTGTAGAATTCCAGGATATTAGCTTTAAAAATGTAAAAACTAAAATATCTCTTCCCCATGACAAAGTGTGTAGAATTGCAGGAAATTATCTTGAAAACTGCAACATTTTCTTTCCAATGCCAAGAGGTGGGCCTTTTTAAATGTTCTTTCCCTGGACCTGGACTTGGTTCATCCAGCCATGCACTGCAGACATCATAGTAAAACTGCTTGTAAACTATTTTTTATCTCACTCGAGTTGTATTCTGACTAAGAGGGGGGGTCCCTGATGAATTTGCAATCACAAAAAGGGTCCCCGACCCCAAAAAAGTTTCAGCTGATTCAAATTATCAAACCTTGATGATTAGTTGATTAGTTGAATCAGCTGTGTAGTGCTAGGGCAAAAAACAAAATGTGCACCCTTTGCGGTCCGGAGGACCAAGTTTTGGAACTGATTGGGGAAGAACTTTGGAACTTCCCCAATCAGAACATTCACTTTCACTATGCAAATGACACGCAACTCTATTTACCAATCAGACCCAGTGACCAATCTAGCATAGCTACCCTTCATAAGTGACTTGCTAACATCAAATGTTGGATGTCTGACAATTTTCTCCAGCTCAATGATAGAAAATCTGAGGTTATATCTGGCCCCCACCTTGCTAGAACTCAGAGTACAGCCGGCCACGACCGGGAGACCCATGGGGCGGCGCACAATTGGCCCAGCGTCATCTGGGTTAGGGGAGGGTTTGGCCGGCGGGGATGTCCTTGTCCCATCGCGCTCTATTGACTCATGTGGCGGTCCGGGTGCATGCACGCTGACACGGTCACCAGGTGTACAGTGTTTCCTCCGACACGTTGGTGTGGCTGGCTGGTCATTTGTCCACAAAGGTAAAGCCTAAGGCCAGAAATCTTGGTGTCTTCTTTGAACCTGACCTAAATCTTCGAGCTGCATGTACAAAATGTTGTCCAGTCCTGCTTTTACTGTATACTGTTGCTAAAGTCAAGTCTTTTATTTCAGTTCTGATCTGGAGAAACATACACATGCTTTTATTTCCTCACAACTAGATTATTGTAACTGTTTTGTATACCTGTCTCAGTCAGAAATCACTCCATTTATTTTTTGTTTAACCTTTATTTAACTAGGCAAGTCAGTTAAGAACAAATTCTTATTTACAATGACGGCCTAACCCCGGCCAAACCCTAACCCAAACGACGCTGGGCTAATTGTGCACCGCCTATGGGACTCCCCATCACGGCCGGTTGTGATGCAGCCTGGAATCAAACCAGGTCTGTAGTGACGCCTCGAGCACTGTGATGCAGTGCCTTAGACAGCTGCGCCACTCAGGAGCCCTCCATCATCTACCGTTAGTACAGTTAGTTCAAAATGCTGCAGCTCGGCTTTTAACAGGCACAGGACAATGTAACTATATCACACCTATTTTAGCTACACTGGCCACCAGTCACTTTTAGAATAGATTTTAAAATTGTATTAATCACGTTTAAGGCTAGGCTTGGTTTAGTCCCATCCTATATCTTGATCTTTAATCTCCCTGTGAACCAGGATGCAGCCTGAGATCCTCTGGCAGGGCACTGTTGACCATTCCAAAATCTAGTTTGAAAACAAAGGAGACCAGTATTTTCCATTAGGGCCCCTGGACTTTGGAATGGTCTGCCAGAGGAGATCAAGCTTGCAGATTCAGTGACTCTTTTTAAATCCCTGCTGAAGACACACTTTACATTTTTCATTTATCCTTCCTCTGGTTTTTGTTTCTTTGTTAGTACAACCCTTTTATTTTATGATGTAAAGCACTTACTTGTATTGCACTTACTATATATAATTATTACACTGCCAATGGATGTCAGCCTCAGCATGGGGAATAGGCTTTATCAGCCTTATCAATCAGTGTGTGTGTGTGTGTGTGTGTGTGTGTGTGTGTGTGTGTGTGTGTGTGTGTGTGTGTGTGTGTGTGTGTGTGTGTGTGTGTGTGTGTGTGTGTGTACACACTCCCCCTCTATCCTCCATCCTCTCAGATGTGTTGAGGGTGCTGTGCTGATCCTCTCTGGAGGTCCCTGCGGGTCCCTCACTCCCCTGCTCTCAGCTTATTTCTCTATCTCCCTCGCTTCCCCTCTCTCCAGGGAACATGCCTGCGACAGACAGTGATTAATTACATCCCTGTCTGACAGGCCCTCTAGGACAGACTATTCCTTGTTCTAGTTCTACCCCTCTTTTCATCAGCAGACCAATGACCAACTCCAGGCTGAGAGCCATGAATCACTGCAGACAAAGGATTTTGTTTGACCCAAAGTTTGACCCTTCAAACTTGTACGAGAGAAAGAGAATATGGGTAAGTCTCTTACTTCCGTCATCCATGCGTTGGTCTGTCCTCCAGGGGCCCAGTGTGGCTGAGCCCAGGTCAGACAAGGCCCTCTTTATGGGGCAGGCTGTAAACAGAGAGCCCATAAATGGGCTGAAAATCCCACTATTCACAGTAACAGGAAGCAGCAGGACAATGTGTTGGGGGCTGTGGAATGCAGAGTGCTACAGGGGGTCTGCTCTTATAGCTTGACTCCTCACACTGTATTCATTGGGTTTGTTTTTACTTGTTTGAGAGGTCTATCCAAGTTCTAATGTCGGCCTACTATGTATTTTTAATACCTACAATTGGAAATGAACTTGGTCTTGATACAACACTACGTCTTTCATGGGTTCATATGTATTCAAGGCATCATAGTGTTAACCACTTGATCCTGACTGGCTTTGTACTTAACTATGACAAGTTAGCCTGAGCTCCAGGCTTTCCCACTATGGGAGAGAGTTCTCTTCACTTCTATTCCTTTAATAATTCTCCGTCAGCACAGCTCCTTCCACCCCAAAAGAGTTGTGAAAAGCAATTATTTGTTTGCTTCTTGGTAAAAACAGTATGGCAGGGCAATCGATCAGAGTATAACAGAGATCAATAGGCCTGGTTAGATTATTAATTTGTGTGTATATGTGTGGTCTGTTCTACCCAGCAGCGAGACAACTGTGGGGATCAATGGGCTCCCGAGTGGCACAGCGGTCTAAGGCACTGCATCTCAGTGCTAGAGGCGTCACTACAGACCCTGGTTAGATTCCAGGCTGTATCACAACCGGTCGTGATTGGGAGTCCCATAGGGTGGCGTACAATTGGCCCAGCGTCGCCCGGATTAGGGTTTGGCCGGGGTAGGCCGTCATTGTTTTATTTAACTTGACAAATTCTTATTTACAAAGTGGCAGAAGTAGTAAAAAAATCTATTAGTGGTAGCAGTATGTTGTAAAGTATAGCTGTGCTGACCCCTAGTGGCAGTACTATGCTATTACATCATGTGTAGTTTTACTCTATATTGATATAGCTGATCCAGACCATAAAAACAGACATATAGGACTAACATATATTGTGGACACATAGTCAAGTAGCTTTCTTTATTTTGAGATATGGAAACAATACGAACATATATAATCACACCCTTACAATCACAGGGTTCTTTCTGTGTGGCAATGCATGGACTCTCACACACGCTTGTTCCATCATACATACATACACACACTTGTTTTATACTCATAATATGTGCCTTCGATAATCCTGATCACACAGATCAGATAGTGTGAGTGATTCACAGTCAAGTCAGTTTTAGTTTTGTTGGAGACAGTTGTTCTTTGTAACAGGGGGGCTGACAGCTGCTCAATGCAGCAGGCTTTCACAAAACCCAAAGGAGACATGTTGCTCAAAAGACAATCATGATAATTTTTGAGTGGGGAAGGGAAATTATTTATTTAACACATTGATATCAGTGCTGTAGTCTTTGGAGACTCCTTCAATATTGCCTAGCAGACAAAACATTGACAATAAAACACCTCATTTCAATCCTGTCATCTTTGTGTTTTTTTTATACCATATGGCAACAGGGGATTGGTCTACATCATTGCTGACTTAGATTTTTCTTTCATTTGATCAGTGCTGTAAAGCAGGGTTGATTCAATTCAGTTCAGGAAATCGCCAATTTGTACAATTTCTGACAACAGCAGTTCTGTAACAGCATAACTCCACTAACTAATAAACCTGAATGAAACATAACAATGCCTATCAACAAACTGGGAGGATGCAGGAAGCCTCCCCACATACAAACCTATAAATTAATATACATGTAAATACACACACTAATCTCTAACCTTAACACCCAGCTAAATGTTACTGCAGCAGCTTGGGTCAACACTGGCTTCTAATGAGAGAGAATGAGCGCGATGGAGTAGTGTCAGCTTGGGAGGCATTGCTCATTTTCAGCCTTGACACACCTCCGGCCCACCCCTTCAGTATCCACAGACTAACAGCCCCCCCCCCCCCCCCCCCACACACACACACACACGCACTCGCAAATACTTCTCATTCAATATCCCCCCCCACACACACACACATTAACCCAGTGACCTGCCGCCCTCATCATTTGCCTAATAACCCCAATCCCACACCAGGCCTCACCTTGACCACTCATCTCCACACCATTAAAGCCCTGTATATTTAAACACACCATTAAAGCTCTTTATATAAAGCTTCCTTCCTGTGTCGTTCACGTATGGATGGATGAGGACTAGGGCCGTTCTGTCCAGTCGGCAAAATCTGAGAGTCCTAAAGGAGGGGTTTTATGCATATTAACACGGCTCTGTTCCTCTGCTAGACTGGTCTGTCAGGGTAGGCGGTCAAAGGACAGGGATGGAGGTGGTTTATTGGAACAGGAATAGGGCTGACAGGCGCACACACAAACTCTCTGATTGCCCAGGGTGTCTGCAAACAAAGACACTCCTTCCATCTGTTTCTAAATATATTGGGGTTGGCCCGGTCAGGAGGCTGCTCAGTGATATTTCTACAACTGCTCAGAGTAACAACAAATCTTTACAAAGAAAGTTATACAATCATTCTGCTTCCTCTCGAGATGGAGTTGGGCAATAAACAGGATCTATTTTATTCAGTAGCTTATAGTACTACACACTGCCTGCAGGGCTAGCTAGGAAGCTCTTTAGTCTTACCAACACAGTCCCGGGATATGAAACACCTAACTAGATGAGTCTGTACCCTAAAGAATACCTCGGCCCAAAGCAGCGTGAAATGCAGAGCCGTAGCTATACACACACGAGAAAACCAAGGTATGGAAGGTAATTTTTTTTAAGAACAAAACGATTAAATAGGAACTAATTTGGCATCTCAACTTACTGTTGGGAGTTAGAATAGTAGAATACATATGGTACAACTTATAAACTTGGTTGTGCATCAGCAGTTATCCTGTTGTTGCATGCCACTCACTGACAGTCACTCAATTAGCCAATGTCAGTGAAAAAAAATGTGATTGGTAAATTATTCTAGTGCCTCTAGCCAGTTAGGCCCTGACCTCCAGGGGGCCCCCATTGATTTTGTTATTCACTCTCACTCAGATATCATAACATGTCATTGCAAAATGCAGGAGATTAGCTTTTAAAATTGCAAAAATGTCTCCCCCCCCCCATGGCAAAATGTGTAGAAATGCTGGAAATTAGCTGTAAAATACTTTTTTGTAAACAAAACTCTGAACGTATTAAATTATATTTTTTAATCCCGGTGCTGAGTTAATGTGTAGCGGCTAATTGTATAGCTAATAGGCTATTTATTTGTAGATCGACTGAGGTGAATGACCCTACTATGTTTTTGCTGTCCTCCAAATAGTGTTTTAGAGTTTTTAAAGCTGCAATATGTAACTTTTTGGGCAACCTGACCAAATTCACATTGAAATGTGAGTTATAGATATGTAATTCTCATTGAAAGCAAATCTAAGAAGTGGTAGCGCCTCCTGGGTGGCACAGCAGTCTAAGGTGCGGCTTGGCAGGATCGTGTTTTGGAGGACGCATGGCTCTCAACTGTCGCCTCTCGAGTCCATAGGCGAGTTGTAGCAATGGGACAAGACTAACTACCAATTGGAAATTTTAAATAAATACCTGCACATTGCCTAATTTCAGTTTGTGATACAACAAGCAAACTATTAGAATGCTAGCAACCAGGAAATAGTGGCGTGATTTCTACATGTTGTACCTTTAAAATGCATAGAAATGCAGTAAATGAGCTTCAACTTCCTTCATTTCTTGGATGGAGGGGGGTACTCAGACCCTGGCTACAGCCCTGGTGACTTACTAGCAGCAGAGTTCCCTCTCTCTGTTACTGTTGCTCTCTCATGTACAGTATAGGTACCGGTTTTCCCTTATCAGTATTGTGTCCATAGTCAACATCCAGAGGAATCCTGCTCTGCCACCTGCATTCTAATACTAATATTATATTCTCTGCCATTAGAACATATCATATCATATCATAAGGCCTAGTATATTGCTACCTATGTGCTAATACCTGACATCGCCTTGCCCACAAATCAATTCCAGCTTTATCAGACACTTTGAAGTACTCATATTAGTACTTCTATATAAGAAGAAATAGAAAAGAAACTGACACTACACTTTGGGTCAGCTATCTGAATGCAAACAAAACACAATGGAGCTACCTGAACATTTGTCCATGAAGAAATGCCATCATGCTCAATGGTTGTGGGGATTAGAAAGGAATCATTGAGATCTATTTTGAATAACACACCTAAGGAACCGTGTGCCAAAACATCAACAAATATACTAAATGGGAACATTATAGTGGTAGACTCTAGATTATAAACACAGAGAATGTACTGTAGCTGAGGCAGTGGATGGATCACCTCACATATTGGTGGTACATCACCCAGCGGTCCTAGAGTCAGTACTTCACATAGGCAGGACGTCGTCAACGATGTCTCAATCAGCATCCACACTTGTCGCATGATGCCAGTTGACTGGAAGTGTGAGTTACAAATGGAGTAAATCGCAGTGTATCAACAATAATGTGCTTTAAATAGTAGTTATTTTTGCTCATGTTAATATGGTCTCTTTTTCAAACAACTTAAAAAAGCATCTGGAAAGGTTGGACAGGCAGGACGGAGCTTTGGAAGATCAGCTACTGTAGGTATAGTATAAGAGAGGAAGACAAGGCCTTTCTCCAGCATGACCGCTAAGGGGTGCTGCAGTATTTATATAGATGGGCAGGATACCACTAGCCCCCTGCCTGAAACCATTCTAGTTTCAATGCCAGCCTACTGATTCAGAAGCCCCTGTGCCCCGCATAAGATTCACAGGGTCATTGGACTGAATAAGAGCAGCAGACAAACAAGGGGGAGAGTCAAAAGTGCAGAATAAATACTGCCTCTAACATTTCAGTTCAGTGCATGCAACAATTTGTTGTTAATTTCAACATCAACACACGACATAGAATAATTCAAGACTTTTGTAGCCTATAATCTCACCATAGTCACACCTAAACTAGCTGTTCTCACACATTGATTTGTCATGCAGACTATAAAACTCAGACAGACAGAACTGGAATAGTCGGCTACAACACTGACAACTGTAATGCTCTCCAACTGAAATATTCAACTGTGAAAACCCTATTCATGGGTTCTGAGCGGACAGTAGGCTTGTTGCTATGTACTGTACAGAGCTAGGGAATGACCCATCCCTTTCATAACGTATCGAAAACTTAACTTCCATTCACATCAGCCCAACCAATCAGGAGTAAACATAGTATATGTGGCAATTTTGGACAAAATTGAATAACACTATATATGGTGGAAATTACAAAAAAAGTATATATTTTTTTTTATGTACCATAGAAAAGTGCCACAGTTGAATGGTTGGACTTTAGTCTCAGAATGTGATTCTACTGATGTTTGAGTGGTACCTTTGGAATTCAAGTCTCAAAACAAACAACATCTCATAGAAAAATATGTCATAGGAAGGTAACTTTGGATAAGATGAAATTGTGGCTCAGCCTTCAACAAGAGACCCAAGATCAATCAGTAGGAACGGTTTCAATTACTTAAAGATAGCATATTCAAGTAGTTGAGTATGAAAAAAAACATGGGCCCTACTCAAGCTAAACAGCCTGCTGGGTTTATGAGAAACCCATAGGGCACTTGGTACTGTACTCTTTGTGCTCTATAAAAAGGTAGGTGGACATAAAGTAATTCTCTTGTTCGGGGTTTGACATCAGCACAGTGTGGAGTGGGACAGTATGGATTTATCCATCTACTGAGAGTCAAGCCATCTCCCTCTGATCCAGATTGGTCATATGTTTATCAATGTTAAAAGCAGACTCCAGCAGTATACATCCCAATAGGAGGACATGGAAAATTGTGAAAGGACAGATTTGTATAATCCATACTGTAGCTACATACAGTAATTAAAGCTACAGGGCATATTAGGTTAACTCTGGCCCTAGAGGCTGCAGAAAGCAGAGTGGTGATTTGATATACAGTTGAAGTTGGAAGTTTACATACACCTTAGCCAAATACATTTAAACTCAGTTTTTCACAATTCCTGACATTTAATCCTTGTAAAAAATTCCTTGTTTTAGGTCAGTTAGGATCACCACTTTATTTTAAGAATGTGAAATATCAGAATAATAGTAAAGAGAATTATTTATTTCAGCTTTTATTTCATCACATTCCCAGTGGGTCAGAGGACATTTCTCCAAAAAGTACGATCTTTGTCCCCATGTGCAGTTGCAAACTGTAGTCTGGCTTTTTTATGGCGGTTTTAGAGCAGTGCCTTCTTCCTTGCTGAGCGGCCTTTCAGGTTATGTCGATATAGGACTCGTTTTACTGTGGATATAGATACTTTTGTACCGGTTTCCTCCAGCATCTTCACAAGGTCCTTTGCTGTTGTTCTGGGATTGATTTGCACTTTTCGCACCAAAGTACATTCATCTCTAGGAGACAGAACGCATCTCCTTCCTGAGCGGTATGGCGGCTGCGTTGTCCCATGGTGTTTATACTTGCATACTATTGTTTGTAAAGATGAACGCGGTATCTTCAGGCATTTGGGAATTGCTCCCAAGGATGAACCAGACTTGTGGAGGTCTACAATTCTTTATCTGAGGTCTTGGCTGATTTCTTTAGATTTTCCCATGATGTCAAGCAGAGGCACTGAGTTTGATGGTAGGCCTTGAAATACATCCACAGGTACACCTCCAATTGACTCAAATTATGTCAATTAGCCAATCAGAAGCTTCTAAAGCCATGACATTTTCTGGAATTTTCCAAGCTGTTTAAAAGGCACAGTCAACTTAGTGCATGTAAACTTCTGACCCAATGGAATTGTGATACAGTGAATTATAAGTGAAATAATCTCTGTAAACAATTGTTGGAAAAATTACTTGTGTCATGCACAAAGTAGATGTCCTAACCAACTTGCCAAAACTATAGTTAGTTAACAAGAAATTTGTGGAGTGGTTGAAAAACTAGTTTTAATGACTCCAACCTAAGTGTATGTAAACTTCCAACTTCAACTGTAAGTATACACATCATGATAGAGACGGACTGAATGGGGCCTAGGCCTGTGCTCTTCAACTAACGGTGTGTGAGCTCTCAGTGCGCATGTGTGTGTGTTCACTGCACGGTCTGGTACAAGTAGCCTCTCTTGTAAGCACTCAGGGGGTAGAATGTGGCAACGACAAACTTCCTGTCAAAGGTCCGTCCCGTCAGCAGTCTCTGGGCCTCTTTGGAGTCGCCTGCGTTAGCATATTCTACAAACACCTGGGGGAAACACACACACACACAGATTAAGACAAGCCGAGACAGTAAAAATGCAGGTCTACAATATGTACAAATCTCTAATTTGTATGGAAGTATTTAAATGACAACAATAGACCACTGGTTATGGGGCTAGTGTGTGTCTTACCTGTCCTTTGCCTGGGTTCTCCTTGGGAATGAGAAGAGAGACCACAGAGCCGTACTTCTGGCACTCCTCCTTCATGTCCTCCAAGATGTCTGACAACACAACAGCATCATTTTGATCAGTGTAAATCGAAATAGTCACATTTTCAGGGGCATTTTTGCCACAAAAAAATGGTGTCATTTCCATATATTTTTTTTCCACAATGTAGCATCTGATCATATGTTTTAAAAGGATACTGCACGATTCTGGCAATTAATATATTTTTCTATTTACCCAGAGGTAAATTGCTCACAGTATGAAGGAAGTTAGATGTACAGTGCCTTCAGAAAGTATTCACACCCGTTGACTTTTTCCAAATGTTGCTGTGTGACAGCCTCTATTTAAAATGTATTCCATTTAGATTTTGTCTCTGGCCTACACATAATGTCAAAGTGGAATGATATTGTTAGACATTTTTCAAAAGTCATTAAAAATGAAAAGCTGAAATTGAGTCAATAAGTATTCAACCCCTTTGTTATGGCAAGCCTAAATAAGTTCAGAAATAAAAATGTGCTTAACAGGTCACATAATAAAGTTGCATGGACTCACTGTGTGCAATCAACGTGTTTAACATAATTTTTTAATGACTACCCCATCTCTGTACCCCACACATACAATTATCTGAAAGGTCCCGAAGTCAAGCAGTGAATTTCAAATAGATTCAACCATAAAGACCAGAGAGGTTTTCTAATAGCTCTCAAAGAAAGGCACCTATTGGTAGATGGGTAAAAATAAAAAGCAGACATTGAATAACCCTTTGAGCATGGTGAAATTATTAATTACACTTTAGATGGTGTATCAATACCCACAGTCACTACAAAGATACAGGTGTCCTTCCTAACTCTGTTGTCGGAGAGGAAGTAAACCGCTTAGGGATTTCACGAGGACAATGGTGACTTTAAAACAGTTAGAGGGTCTTTAATGGCTGTAATAGGAGAACACTGAGGATGGTTCAACAACATTGTAGTTACTCCACAACACTAACCTAAATTACAGAGTGAAAAGGCTAGACAGCCATTTTCAAGTTTTGCCATAGATCTTCAAGGTGATTTACGTTCAAACTGTAATTAGGCCACTCAGGAACATTCAAGGTCGTCTTGCCTTACCTTTGAAGAGCTTCTTCTGTTGGCACTCCAAAAGGTCCCAGTTACATTACAAATGGTCCTGTCCCGAAAATGCATCCTTTATGCAATTTTGCACTAAAGTGAAACTGCAAAGAAAAATGGCAAAGAAATTAACTTTATTTCCTGAATACAAAGTGTTATGTTTGGGACAAATCCAACATAACACGTCACGGAGTACCACTCATGTTTTCAAGCATGGTGGTGGCTGCAACATGTTATGGGTATGCTCGTCATCGGCAAGGGAGTTTTTTTAAGGATAAAAAGAAACGGAATAGAGTTAAGCACAGGCAGAATCCTAGAGGAAAACCTGGTTCAGTCTGCTTTCCACCAGACACGGGCAGACAAATGTACCTTTCAGCAGGACAATAACCTAAAACACAAGGCCATATTTAAACGAGTTGCTTACCAAGACGACCTTGAATGTTCCTGAGTGGCCTAATTACAGTTTGAACATAAATCACCTTGAAGATCTATGGCAAAACTTGAAAATGGCTGTCTAGCAATGATCAACAACCAACTTGACAGAGCTTGAAGAATAAAATAACTGCAAATATTGTACAATCCAGGTGTGCAAAGCTCTTAGAGACTTACAACTGTAATTGTTGCCAAAGGTGATTCTAACATGCATTGACTCAGGGATATGAATACTTATGTAAATTAGATATTTATGCATTTAATTTTAAATAAATTAGCCAACATTTCTAAAAACATGTTTTCACTTTGTCTTAATGGGGTATTGTATGTAGATGGGTGAGAGAAAAAAATCTATTTCAGAAATTTTTGAATTTAGGCTGTAACGCAACAAAATGTGGAATAAGTCAAGGGGTATGAATACTTTCTGTAGGCAGTGTAGTTTTGCAAGCCAATGCTAACTAGTGTTAGCTGACTGGAAGTCTACCGGTACACTCGCAAAACTACCTCTAACTTCCTTCATACTGCATGCAGAGACAAACATTTTATCCACAAGTTAACCTGACTCTGGGTAAGTAGAAAAATGTCTTAATTGACAGCATATTGCAGTGTCCCTTTAAAAGCTAGAGTCAGCGACACATGAAGTGGACAGCAGAATTGTGCAGACTTCCGCAACTAAGGGCGCAGACAAACTTCTCAGCTGTTTTGGTCCCACATGTACAGATACTCTGTTACATAGTCTTGCTGCTGCTCGTGGCAACGTCATATCGCTGAGTCTATATATAGCCTCATCATATGGTTTAGTTCACCGATGACTCGTGGCACTGACTTGTGGTTCCACGAGCCCCAGTGTATTTCCATCGCCGATCTTCAAAATTACCAACTGTAGGAGAAATTAGGGCTGTGCCCTACCTTCATACTCCTCCTCATTGTGTAGGTGGCTGTCGTCAATCAGGTTGAGCAGGCGCAGAACAGGAGAGGGCAGCAGAACCAAGTCTTCTATGTGAGGAGCTGTCACACATTTCCTCAATCAATAGGTTTAAGAAGCCTTCTCTATGGTTTATACAGCTCCACCCAACCTCTCTACTATGATTATAATATTTTTTGTTTTCAGTGAAAACTCTATATGCATATCATAAAGAGGTAGATTACAAGCATAGAGGAAAAAAGAGGGTTGGGAACAGGTGCAGAGAGAGATAAGATTATGCTATAATGCAAGCTATCATATGAGCTGGCTGAGAATGAGGTACAGTGCCTATCATAAGTATCCACCCCCCTTGGATTTCTTCATATTTTATTGGGTTACAAAGTGGGATTAAAATTAATTTGTACTTTTTTGTCAATGATCCACACAAAAAACTAATACATGTCAAAGTCAAAGCCAGGTCGCAGTTGCAAATGAGAACTTGTTCTCAACTAGCCTACCTGGTTAAATAAAGGTGAAATAAAAAAAATTAAAAACGTGGAAGAAAAATCTTTGTATTTTTATGAAAAACAAAACGATAATATACCTTGATTATATAAGTGTTCACTGCCCTGAGTAAATACATGTTAGAAACACCTTTGGTGGCAGCGATTACAGCTGTGAGTCTTCTTGGGTAAAAATGATTCAAGCCTCTGTCAAGGTTTAGGGGATCATGGCTAGACAGCAAAGTCTTGCCATAGATTGTCAAGCAGACTTAAGTCAAAACTGTAACTTGGCCACTTAGGAAACTTCACTGACTTCTTGGTAACAACTCCATTGTTGATTTGGCCTTATGGTGTATGTAGGTTATTGTCCTGCTGAAAGGTGAAGTCATCTCCCAGTGTATGGTGAATGTAGACTTAAGCAAGTTTTCCTCTAGGATTTCACCTGTGCTTAGCTCCATCCCGTTTATTTTTATCCTGAAAATCTCCCCAGTCCTTTCCAATGTCAAGCATACTCATACCATGATGCAGCCAGCACCATTCTTGAAGATATGGAGGCAGTTACTCAGTGATGTGTTGCATTTTCCCCAATATTACAGCTTTGCATTTAAACCAAAATGTATATTCCTTTGTGTTTTTTTTAACAGTATTACTTTAGTGCCTGATTGTATACAGGATGCAAGTTTATTTTATTCTGTATATTTGTATTCTTTGCGCTCTGTCATTGAGGTCATTACAATGTTGTTGATCCATCCTCAGTTCTCCCTTCACTGCCATTGAACTCTGTAGCGGTTTTAAAATCACCAATGGCCTCATGGTGACATCCCTAAGCAGTTTCCTTGTTGTCCTGCTGCTCAGTTCAAAAGGACAACTGTATCTTTGACGTGTCTGGGTGGTTTAAGACATCATCAACAGCATAATTATTAACTTGCCCATGCTTAAAGAGATATTCAATGTCTGATTTGTTTTTGTTAGCCAGCTACTAATCACTGCCCTTCTTTATGAGACTTTTGTCTTTGTTGATGAATATGTGCTTTAAATGCAATACTTTGCAACGCCCCCCCCTTGGTTTGTGCTGTGGTGGAGATCTTTGTGGGCTATACTCGGCCTTGTCTCAGGATTGTAAGTTGGTGGCTGAAGATATCCCTCTAGTGGTGCGGGGGCTGTGCTTTGGCAAAGTGGGTGGGGTTATATCCTTCCTGTTTGGCCCTGTCCGGGGGTATCATCGGATGGGGCCACAGTGTCTCCTGACCCCTCCTGTCTCAGCCTCCAGTATTTATGCTGCAGTAGTTTGTGTCGGGGGGCTAGGGCCAGTTGGTTATATCTGGAGTACTTCTCCTGTCTTATCCAGTGTCCTGTGTGAATTTAAGTATGCTCTCTCTAATTCTCTCCTCTCTTTCTTTCTCTCTCTCGGAGGACCTGAGCCCTAGGACCATACATCAGGACTACTGGGCATGATGACTCCTTGCTGTCCCCAGTCCACCTGGCCTTGCTGCTGTTCCAGTTTCAACTGTTCTGCCTGCAGTTATGGAACCCCTACCTGTCCCAGACCTGCTGTTTTCAACTCTTAATGATCGGCTATGAAAAGCCAACTGACATTTATTCCTGATTATTATTTGACCATGCTTGTCATTTATGAACATTTTGAACATCTTGGCCATGTTCTGTTATAATCTCCACCCGGCACAGCCAGAAGAGGACTGGCCACCCCTCATAGCCTGGTTCCTCTCTAGGTTTCTTCCTAGGTTTTGGCCTTTCTAGGGAGTTTTTCCTAGCCACCGTGCTTCTACACCTGCATTGCTTGCTGTTTGGGGTTTTAGGCTGGGTTTCTGTACAGCACTTCGAGATATTAGCTGATGTACGAAGGGCTATATAAAATAAACTTGAAACTTGAATACTTGACTGAGGGACCTTACAAATGTTGTATGTATGGGGACAGAGGAAGGGATAGTAATTCAAAAATTCTGTCAACCGCTATTATTTCATTTATGTGATTTGTTAAGCCAAATTTTACTCCTGAACTAATTTACGCTTGCCTAAACAAATGGGGTGAATACTTCTGCAACGACTATATTTTTATTAAGTTTGTATTAATTTGTAAGCATTTTTAGATTTTTTTTCTCACTTTGACATTATGGAGTATTTTGTGTAGATCAATGACAAAGAAAAACAATTAAATCCATTTCAATTCCAGTTTGTAATGCAACAAAATGTCTGCTGTGGACTTTGTATTGGTGTTTCTGACTTACCAAAGGGAATACTGAAAAAAGGGCTAAGCAGGGCCGTCTCGGCTGTGCCTCTGTGCTTGGGGTCATAGTGAAGCATGCTGCAGGTGCACACAAACATTACAAAAATGAATGTCAACGTTAGGAACCCCTCTCTCAGGAAAATCATCACATGCATTTCAATAAGTTTACAATTTTGAAAATGACAACTTATGTTTAAGGGAGCGCAGAGTCAATTTGCTACAATGGATCAAATGTCTGCATTTGTGCACAAACTAAAACTAAATGCATATGGATGAATGAATGAATGTTGTTACCTCTTGATCAGGTCTCTGAGGTGATAGACAGGGATAGCAGGACACACCACACTGTTACTGGCAAAGATATGGTCGACTATCGCTGCACTGTTGTCCTGCAGGAGCAAAGAACAGTAGGCAACATAACAGCAGGTTGGACAACACTCCCATATCTGTCTAATAAATGTATATTACCTAAATGTCTTATCTGTGTACAGTGCATTCAGAAAGATCAGACCCCTTCACTTTTTCCACATTTTGTTACCTTACAGCCTTATTCTAAAATGGATTAAATAATGTTCCTCGTCAAACTACACACAATAACCCATAATGACGAAGCAAAAACAGGTTTAGACATATTACTATGAGACTTGAAATTGAGCTCAGGTGCATCCTGTTTCCATTGATCATCCTTGAGCTGTTTCTACAACTTGGAGTCCACCTGTGGTAAATTCAATTGATTGGACATGATATGGAAACGCTCACACCAGTCTATATAAGGCCCCACAGTTGACAGTGCATGTCAGAACAAAAACCGAGCCATGAGGTTGAAGGAATTGTCAGTAAAGCTCAAACAGAATAGTGTTGAGGCACAAATTAGGGGAAGGGTACCAAAAAATGTCTAAAGCATTGAAGGTCCCCAACAACAGTGGCCTCCATCATTCTTAAATGGAAGAAGTTTGGAACCACCAGGACTCTCCCTAGAGCTGGCCGCCCAGCCAAACTGAGCAATCGGGGGAGAAGGGCCTTGGTCAGGGAGGTGGCCAAGAACCCGATAGTCACCCTGACAGAGCTCCAGAGTTCCTCTGTGGAGATGGGAGAACCTTCCAGAATGACAACCATCTCCGCAGCACTCCACCTATCAGGCTTTAATGGTAGAGTGGTCAGATGGAAGCCACTCCTCAGTAAAAGGCACATACCAAATCTACGGTGAAGCATGAGTGGCAGCATCATCCTGTGGGGGTGTTTTTCAAGGGCTGGGAGACTAGTCAGGATTGAGAGAAAGATGAACGGAGCAAAGTAGAGAGATCCTTGATGAAAACCTGCTCCAGAGCGCTCAGGACCTCAGACTGGGGCGAAAGATCACCTTCTAACAGGACAACGACCCTAAGCACACAGCCAAGACAACACAGGAGTGGCTTTGGGACAAGTCTCTAAATGTCTTTGCGTGGCCCACCCAGAGCCCGGACTTGAACCCGATTGAACCTCTGGAGAGACCTGAAAATAGCTGTGCATTGAAGCTCCCCATCCAACCTGACAGAGCTTGAGAGATCTGCAGAGAAGAATGGGAGAAACTCCCCAAATACAGGTGTGCCAAGCTTGTAGAGTCATACCCAAGACTCGAGGCAGTAATCGCTGCCAAAGGGTCTGAATACTAATGTAAATGTGATATTTCAGTTTTTATTTTTAATAAATGTGCCTGTTTTTGCTTTGTCATTATGGGTTATTGTTTGTAGATTGATGGTGTGAAAAAACTATATAAATCAATTTTAGAATAAGGCTGTAATGTAACAAAATGTGGAAAAAGTGAAGGGGTCTGAATACTTTTTGAAAGCACTGTATGTGAAGAACATATTGATCTATTAGCTACAGCTGGATCAGAGTCCACTGCATTGTATATGACAATGTGGTAAAGAACAGTCATTTAAACAGGTGTGTTTGTGCTGGGGTGGAACAAAAGCATGCACAGTCAGTATAGTGGCAATACAGGCCCAGAGTCGGAGAGCCGTGCTGTGGACGTACCTTCCACTCGGGTGACCTGACAGTGTCTTTGAGTTTGATGCCGGAGTGCATCTCCAGCAGGATGATACCCAGGCTCCAGAGGTCCACAGTGGCCGAGCAGCCAGAGTTACCCTCCGCCTCGAGCCCCACCTGGGCCAGCGAGTTCTGAAGCTCAGCCTCCGGGGCACGGTACCCATCCGTCTGGATGTACTTCACATCCTTGGAACACACAAGGAAAGAACGGACACTATTATACGGGCAGAAAACCACACACACCAAAGTTTAGCCCGGTCCATATAATTGTTTCCTAGTTGTATGTCAACTAATTTTATGCATAACTGATCAATGTCCAAAGATGCTAAAACCAACTTGAAAACCCTCCCTTAGAGGTATGTAGCCCACACCAACCCCTGTTCTCAACTCCACTTCACCTGGTTACCCTCCTTGAAGCTGAGTCCAAAGTCGATGAGTTTGAAGCACTCGTCGTCTGCGCTCCAGAGCACATTGCGGGGCTTGAGATCTGCGTGGACGTAGCCCTCTCGGTGGAGGAAGGCCAGGGCCTCCAGGATGTCTCTTGCGCAGTGCTGCACCAGCCACATGGAGTGGCCCTGCTGCTGGGCACCACCACTCTGGAGGCTGCCCACCTGGCCCTGGGTACTGGCCCTGACCAGCAGCTCAGACACACTGACATCCAGCAGCTCTAGCAGCAGGCAGCGTGTGGCCACACCCACATGGCTGTGGTTGGTGAACACCCCATACAGCGTTACTATGGAGACATACAGGAATGAACAGTCAGCATAAGCACAGATTTGATTGGGTGGTGTAGTTGGGGGCTCTGTTTGAATACTCCAAAAATGCATCCCTCCCTTGAGGTTACACTGATGTGATCTGTAAAGCAAGGTTATCACTCTGTTATAAAAACATGGAAGTCTTGTCTGAGTATTCACATATCATGAATGTAAAGTAAGTGTATGGCGATATCGATTTAATAATCAAAACCATATTCTTTTAAAGCCCACTCCGGCAACAATTCCAAAGTCCACTTGTAAACGTGGTGATAATCAATAAATATAGAGAACATTGAATTGTTTTATATAGGGGCAAAGTAAACTCTCCAATATCTTATCTTTCATTTAATTGTTGTAGAACAAGGTTGGGTTATTAGTAGAGAACCACCGTTAATCTGTTGAGCCGATATATCGGGTCGATATTGGCTTTTTGTAGTCTATCGGCCCTTCGCTGATAGTCACTCTACATCGGGGGGGGGGAAAGTACGGACCGCATCTGGCCCACCGGGCACTTTAGTCCAGCCCGCGAGACAAAAAAAAGAAAAATGTGGTATCCAATTGATAGTTACAGTCTTGTCCCATCGCTGCAACTTCCGTACAGAGGTCGAGAGCCGTGCGTCCTCCGAAACACGAACCAGCCAAGCCGCACTGCTTCTTGACAATGCCCGCTTAACCCGTAAGCCAGCCTCACCAATGTGTCAGAGGAAACAACGTACACCTGGTGACCGTGTCAGCGTGCATTCGCCCGGCCCACCACAGGGGTCGCTAGAGCACGATCGGTCAAGGAAATCTCGGCCTGCCAAACCCTCTCCGAACCCGGACGACGTAAGATTGTGCGCCGCCTCATGGGTCTCCCAGTCACAGCCAGCTGTGACACAGCCTGGGATCGAACCCGGGTCTGTAGGGACGCCTCAACCTTAGACTGCTGCGCCAGCCAGAAGGCCCTGCAAATTGATTTTAACAAACAATAGGTCCCCCAAAAAATGCAGCCCGCTGTTGAATTTCAAAATCCCGATGAACATGCAACATGTTCCGCAAGGAGCCATCTGACTTGTGGTGACAGTCGGATTAAATGGATTGTCGTAATAGGGAAAGGAGGAATCTTCCTGCATGTTTATGAAACGGTCTAGATCAGCGGGTGTGTGCGCACGCTCTAAATTCTCAAACTATGAGCAAGTTTGAGTCATTCAGGCAGAACGTGCATCGTTGTTTCATCTTTTTTCCTACCCTCGCTCTCCTTGTTAGATATTATGCACATTATGACTTGGTAGCTAATGTCATCGCCATTGAGCTAGTTCTCATAGTGGCCATAAACCTCACCAAGAGACATGAGCGATGTGGAGATGTGAAAGGGAGCGGAGTTACAGCCTCGCTCTATCAAGTCATAGCAGTAGGATCAACCCACCCATTTCTTGACAGATAGCTGAACTAGCCAATTGAGTCGTTTCGAATTTCATCCTGGCAGCTGAAAAATAAATACTTTTCCCGATCACGGAAAATTACAACAACAAAAATACTCGTTTCATAAGAATCCGTGATCACAAGTCATCATGTTGAACCCATTTGCATTGAGTCTATGTTCTTTTATGTTCTCAAACTAACATCTGTGCCTATATGATGTCCTTCCATACAGGCATGACATTCTGGAGTGATGCTTCCTTGCAAATGTTGTGGCTCAGTAGGCTAATATAAGTCCCAAATGGAAGGCAAACATAGTTTGTCATCTGTAGCACCAGACTCCACTGATCAGCCAAAACAAGCGAAATAACTCAATGCATGCACATACTCCTATTGAATATGTATTCCCCTGTATTGTGAGTATGCCTATACCATCTTAATTTACCCACTTTATCAAGAGATTTCCCATTCAAATTAAATTATTACCTTTATGTTGTTATGTTGGTAAAAACAAATGTATTGTTTGGTTTTAAAATCTATGCATTATGCATACTGAATATCAGCCTAAAATATCAGCTTCCTTGACCCCCAAGAATTGATATTGGCCCTAAAAAAAATCCATATAGGTCGTTCTCTAGTTATTACGATGCGTCAGTCAGGGTCATCATCGTCAGGTGTTGGTTTGACGTGGCTGAGAAGGGCTTTACGACATGCCAATGAAGGCTTTAAAAACCAGCGTTGCCAAAAAACAGCTTACTATGACAGATCAGAGACAAGATTGAGATTTGTGACTTGGTTGTAATGACTGACAGGCAATCAGCTTGATAAAAACACAGATTTCAAGTGAGGCTAAACCCTTTGCAATACGACTCATAATTTGATTCTCAGATTACCTCATCAATGACCAGGTTCACTAGAAGACGAGCTCTGTAATTCCAGAGATTGTGCACAGTAACATTACAACCATATTACAATACAATAAAAAGGTCCGTACCGATGTTTTTGTGTCCTTGGATGTCTTCCAGCACGGACCTCTCCTTGTGGTACCCGTAATCTCCGCCCTGAGCGTCCGCCAGGAACTCCTTAACGGCGGCCGTACTCGTCCTTCCCGAGCTCACCCGGTATACCGAGGCCGAGACGCCTTGCCCGAGTCGGGCCTGGACGTTCCAAATTTCTCCAAATATTTCAAACAACACCGGCTTCATTGCCTGATCAACGGTTCCGGGAGATCCTGCCATCAATACTGCGCTGCTATCTGGACGGGGTATCTTCCCACTTGGATCTGATGAACTACAGTGAGCCATTGAGATGAGTGAATGAAGGCAAATTAGCTAGCTAGTTAAGTTTTAGACAGTTGTATGCAGCTGCGGGAACATAGCAATCGACCAGCGAGACACCCCGATAAAAAATATCGCACGTTTCGACACTAGCCAGCACTGTAAACGTGTCTACTCTCCATTTCTCGAACATTGAACTCAATAAGTCAGTTGCGGGTTTCAACTTTAGCTACCAATAGCTGACATGTTAGCTACTTCGCATGTGTTAGCTAATTTAGTTAACTCAAACAGTAATTTAGCATGCATGCACACGGTCACCAAATAAACGACCTAAATGCAAGCATTTATTCCGAACACGTTGGTTAATCCAAGTCATTTGCAAAAGCAAAAAGGTCTCCCTTCTTGATTTGTATAATGGTATATTTTGTCATCGTTTAGCCGGCCATTTCCCGGAAGCAGCAGCCGTCATTAAATGGTTAGTGCTATTTGGGATTCTTGGGACGTCCCTACCCCCTAACCTTGAGCTCATTTGAGTAGTAACGCGAAAGCAACCGACTGTAGACAAAAGTCGAAGAGTGAAGTCGGACACTGATGTGGTTTTCCAACAGCAAGGCTCAGTGCAACATGGCGGTGTTGACATTGTTTATACAAGTTTGTCTTTGTAATGTAAAAATAAACATGTCTCCAACCCCCATATCACACACTCCCAAACGAAATATACACTCAGCGTACAAAACATTAGGAACACCAGCTCTTTAACGACAGACTGACCAGGTGAAAGTTATGATCCTTATTGATGTCACCTGTTAAATCCACTTCAATCCGTGTAGATGAAGGGGAGGATATAGTTTAAAGAAAAAATGTTAAGCCTTGAGATAATTGAGGCATGGATTGTATGCCATTCAGAGGGTGAATGGGCAAGCCAAAATATTTAAGAGTGTTTGAATGGAGTATGGTAGTAGGTGCCAGGCACACCTGTTTGAGTGTGTCAAGAACTGCAATGCTGTTGGTGTTTTCATGCTCAACAGTTTCCCACGTATCAAGAACAGTTGACCACCCAAAGGACATCCAGCCAACTTGACACAACTGTTGTAAGCATTGGAATCAACATGGGCCAGCAACCCTGTGGAATGCTTTCAACACCTTGTAGAGTCCATGGCCTGACAAACTGAGGCTGTTCAGAGGGCAAAAGTTGGTGCAACTCAATATTAGGAAGTTATTCCTAATGTTTCGTACACTCAGCGTATGTGTGTACATTGTACTATCAATTGGTGAGAGAGAGCCTCATACCATATTCAATTGTACATATCCACTGTTACATGAATTGCGGCAAAGTTGATTCCTGTTTCAGTCAGGTCTTCCGTCACATTCGCGTGAGTCAAACAAAAACTCCCTAATGATTGGTTGACAATGGAGCCTCCCATAATGCAGGTAATGGCTGCAGCTTGTAACTGCAGACATGTACAGTCAACTAAATTACCTTTGATCACATGGTTTTTGAAAGTTCATGCAGTTCTCTTGTAGGCGTTACATGAAGAATATGAACTCTGGTCTCCTATAAAAGCAACCAACATCTTAGACGTGGCCTGGCCCACCGTACCTCTTTACCCGTCCAAATGAAATATAGAATTTATTGGACCAAGACACGCGCCGACAGAACGACGCACCCGAGCGAGTGAAACAGCGCCCCTCTGATGCTGTCTGGATAAAGGGAGGCATGTCATGCTTTTTCTGGCCAGACCGCATGAAATTGTTGTATGTTGTGTCAATATTGGTATGCAACTGTGGAACTGGTATGCAACTGTGGAAAAGTTGGTTTGCCTTTGGAAAGCCTAGCTTCGGGGCTAGTTAGGGACTGTCAATAAATTACACAATATAAATGAGACAATATTTTCATTTTGCACACCTTTTATTTTTCTAATTTAATGCTTTCAATATTTGTATATGAATTTATACAATTTAAAGTTGGTTTTAAGTTAAGTCATTGAAATGTGGAGCTATTGAAATTTTAACATATTTTCTAATTTACCAATGGTTCCTGACTAGCCGGATTATGGTCACCTTCCCCTGCTCAGACGCTGCATGCATCAACCAATGGTTGCTTCCACATCATCGACTGTGTCACTATCTAACAGGTTGCTATAACATATGTGCCTAGCTGATACATAAAATACCTATCCAGGCATTGTAA
Organism: Salvelinus namaycush; assembly: GCF_016432855.1. NCBI lineage: Eukaryota > Metazoa > Chordata > Actinopteri > Salmoniformes > Salmonidae > Salvelinus > Salvelinus namaycush. Next base: position 28,848,716 of record NC_052316.1, on the reverse strand, counting down.
GATCTAACAGGCGTCAGCCACACCTGGTCAGAGGAACACGCCCGATTACTTGTGTGCTGCAAGCTGTGGGAAGGTTTGAAACAAACTCAACCTTCATTTACGTTGGTCGTGTTCCCCTGCTCAGACGTTGCATATACAGGTTGGTTGTTTAGCAATAAAACCGACGCATGCGCAACTATGGGGCAAAACAGACTGGGTTGGCTTAGATTGTTGACAACATGTGAACTATATTTAGTCTTCAATGTCTATTGAAAACATAAATACATTTGCACAATGAGCACTTGTCTCAAATGCATCATTATAGTTGTTGGTTAGCTAGCTAGCCATATTACCATAGATGTGACATCAGTCAAACACCTCAAAGCAAGACATAGTATCAAGAACAAGATAAAACTAAACGAGCCACCTCCGATTTCCATCATGGTAGCTTTTGTCATTGTTGATAGCGATCTGGCCATCCAGGATCACAGTAACGCGGAGACTTCTGCCCCATTGAAGTGCGTGCATCGTCTTTGTGACGTTGTCAGCTAATCCGTCTATTGGTGCTTTCGAGACAAATTAAATAAAATGTTATTGGTCGCATACACATATTTAGCAGATGTTATTGCGGGTGTGGCGAAATGCTTGTGTTCCTAGCTCCAACAGTGCAGTAATATCTAAAAATACACAACAAGACACACTAATCTAGAAAGTAAAGTGATAGAATTAAGAAATGTAGAAACAACTGATCTTCAGGTCGGAAAGTCAGAGTTCTCGAAAGATGTCAAATTTTTCGACTTGGAATTCCGAGTTGGATGACTGTTCAATCCGATTTTTCAGTTGTCTTGAACGCACTGAAGTCAGAGATTTTAGAGTTTCGAGTTCCCCGTTGTTTTGAACGTGGAATATTCACATCGACTGACAAATTGCTATAACATATGATGTGCTTGGCTGATACTTAAAATACCTTTCCAGGCGTTGTAAGATCTGACAGGCGTCAGCAACACCTGGGCAAAGGAATTCGCCAATTGTAACGCTGTCATGACCAGAAGTCTCACAAAACTCAGTTTTGGACAAGACTGACTTTATGACCAAAATTATCCTATTTACACTTTGTGGTCAATTATGACAGTATAATAAATGTTTCTGACTCATATCGATGCACATAGGGTGTTTTCGAAATAAGAAGTTGGTTTTAACTTTTAAATGTGAACTTCAACCGGGTATCAGAGTTGTTACGTCCCAAGGATCTCATTTAGACTTCTCCGTAATTAAAGTCAAACGTCACGTTTCTACTTTTCTCGTACCTGATTGGATGGATAGTTGTTATCCCCTACAGATATGGGATCAGTCTACAGTTAAAAAATTACAAATAATTATAACGACGGCAATTTTTCTCGTTGGATGGTCTCATAACTATTTTACTACCATAGTCTGTTCATGGTTCATCTTTATGGTTAATCTAATCTTTCTGAGTTTGCTGACTTTTTCTTCAATACTGTAAAGGCAAAATGTAAGTGAGCTGCAGGGCGTTCCAATTCGACTCGAGTGCCACGTCAAAGCGATGTAGGAGGTGTACTCGAGGGGGCGGGGGGCACGGTGGCCAATACAAGAATCTGCTGTTAGACGCTGTCCGGCCAAATTGATTCCTAGACACAGCGTTGAAGGTAAGCTTATATGAACTCAAATTTCTACTATCTTAGCTACATTTACATCGAATAATCTAGTTAGCCCCAAAAATATATAAACCAGGTTTGTAGAATACGAGGTTTCAATTATCATCATTCTAGCTTACTGTTTAGGACCACAAATGGTATGATGATGATAGTCATCATTTAGTCAGGTTGCAGGTTGCTAGCTAATATCCGTTTTTATTAGTTAACATAACCGAGGAATTATGGCTCTATATGATAGTGTTAAATGTGTAGTATTACAATAGTTAGCTAACGTAGAAATATCCTGCCTGGAAATAGATTTGGTGCATCAAAGAGGGACTTCTGTATCTATTGCATTTTAGAACACTTCCTATCTCTTGGATTGTCTGACAGGGGAAATGTTCTGTTTAGTGTCAACATAAGTAAACACCACTTGGTGTCCCGAGGATATGGTTCTGGCCTGCTTATTGCAGTAGACTAGGCTTCAAGATAAAGCACATTTACGCCAGTATTGGGGTGGCAAATTGACTGCTCAGTTTCTGTTGATGTAAATCAAAGGGAAAATGGTCAGATGGGCATGTAGTCTAGTTTGTAACAAGTCCCCTACTGGACTGTCCTCATATATGTACCTAATGAAGTCACCTAGCTAATGATTTGCTTGAAGAAACATGGCAGGCACACCCGTGTCATTATGGTACCACAGAGATCAATGATATACGTGTTGCCCATCTGTATGACTAAAATTCAGATAATACATTGTACAATCTTTGTAGTCATAAATATGGCCATTGTTGAACCAGCGAGCTACCAACATCTATGTTTCTATTTAGAACAAGTGTATTGAAATGACGCTGTACAAGTGTTTTTATATCTGATGTGACTCTGAACCTCACAATACGTTTCCATTGTATTGGGTGTGGTAGTTGTCAGAGGAGTTGTGCCCAGTAATTTGGTCAACCATCATGACTGTGTAGGCTAGTTACATATTTCTGACACTCACAACACTTTCCTATTCTGTTCTGGGTGTGGTAGGTAGATTCCCTAGAGGATATTATTTTAGCCCTAACCCAGGAGTGTGATCATTGTCATGGAGAGCACCAGAAGCAGACTGGCCCAGAGGCTAGCTGAAGCCGGCCAGTCTCACCTTGTGCAGTTCTGGGACGAGCTGACCCCCGAGCAGCAAGCTGAGATGACCTCTGACCTAGAAGCTATGGACTTCCAGGAGATCAACAAGTTCTTCCGCAGCGCCATGGAGGTGTCGCGCAGCAGCAAGCAGGAGAAGATGGACGCCCGCATGGAGCCGGTGCCCAGGGAGGTGTTGGGCAGCGTGACCAGGGACAGAGACTGCATCAAGGACTGGGAAGAGAAGGGTGAGTTGGCTGGTACAGGGGTTCTCTTTTTTGATTTAGCTTGGAGTTTACACTTTTGTGACTCAGTCATAATGCTGCATTGCTTCAGCAAAGCCTGAAGCAGTTTCTATTTAGCTTTATAAACTGGAGCTTATTTCATTCAAGGGATTGAATTCCACCGATTTACAACAACCTCGATTATTTTATATGCTACCAGGAAGTGAAACAGACAGACGGGGAAATCGTATAAGGTTTTATGGTGCGCGATATGTTTTATATAGTAGGTGTGTGTGTGTGTGTGTGTGTGTGTGTTGGTCTTCTCAGTTACGCAAGGGCATTAACTGTGGTCAAACCTTATGCAACACTCCCAGGTAGTGGGATGATCATTTCTGCAGGGCTACTGAAACTAACCCATCTAACATGTCTCTGGTAAACCACTTCAAACAGCACAGTGACAAGCCGCAGCATGGAGGATTTACTGGGTTCAGATAATGCCAATCCTGAGGTTAAACAAGACCTGGCAACCCTTAGGGTAAAGGGGGTAAACCATGATGGCTTGTGATGTTGAAATGGCTAAGTGGGGTCCTGGCTTTTATTTCACAAAGCACCGTCAGTGAGTTAGCCATCTAATAACTAGAGATGCACGATATATCGGAATTGGCCAATATTAGCAAAAATCGCTGATGTGCAAAATCGATGTCAAAGCTGACGTGCATACCTATATAACGTAGGTAGATGATGTAATGACGCCACAAAATACAGTGCTACACAGAACAAAAGCAGAAAAATACTAGGCGCACTTCGAACAAATAAACAAGTTCAAGTCGAGCAGTCATTTGAAAGAGTAAGAACATTTTCAGCGAGACAACTCAAAGGTGAAATCCATTAACGCCAAGATAATCGTTCTCTGTCATGGATGATGTTGGCATTCGCCAACTGGTCGAGCACCTCAAGCCCCGGTACACAATACCAAGTAGGCGCTACGTTTCGGTTGTTACTCTACCAGAGTTACACAATATTGTTGAAACGCACATCCCTGAGCTACTTGCTTTGGGCGTCACTGCTATTAGATTCACGACTGACATTTGGACCAGTGACGTCAGCCCCATGAGAATGCTGAGTATTGTATGCTCAAGAATGTGCAGGTTCTCATGCTGCCATTTTAATTGCATTTGAGAACATGTTTTAAACTTGGAAACATGAACACACTCCTAGCTCCATTCGAACAACTAACTTGAGAAATAAGCTAATCAACTGCATCTGCAGCAGACGTGAAAGCCGACATGGCATTAACGCCTGCTCAACAAAACTGCAGACTCAGACCGTGGGGTTAAAACTTGCAAAACTACTCTACAAGAGGCTGTGAACAAGCGATTCGGTGGCGTTCTCTCTGAGCCTCTACTGTCGCCACCATGCTCGATGCTAGGTACAAGGACTGCTACTTTGATGCAGACAAGAAACAGGGTTTACGTGAAATGTTAGACAGCTGGACAAGATGGAAATGGACACAGTGATAGTGCACACCGAGGAAGAGAGGCCACGGACAGACAGAGTTGAAACTTCACTGCTTGACATGTGTGATGAAATCCTGGTTGAGACTAAACAAATGAACAATGAAACAGCACAGCAACTAAGTGAAAGATATAGGTTTTGATTATGTTTTACTGGTAATGGGGACATGCATAAATGCCAACAAAATAACTTTGTTTCAACTATTTAACTGTACTAGAATGCTTTAAAGGCCGCTAAAATTGTAAATATCAGTATAATTTTTTTGGGCAAGGAAAATATCGGTATCGGCCAAAAATGTATCGGTGCATCCCTAACGACACTTATAACGCTTAACACTGATTCATAATGAAAGCTGAGATATGGGTTTATTGAGAACATCAATTCAGTCACACCATTCCCTTGTCCAGTTTCTCATTCTTCATGATCTAGGAAATATGGCGTTGTTTGAGAAATTTAACTGGCGTAGCCTTCTGAAATAGACTACTTCTTTGGAGTAAAACCTCTGAATGTTCATCAGGCCTGACCTATAGCCGGGGATGTCCAGCCTGAGGGATGAAGGAGAAAAGCGGGAGCTTCTGGTTCTGCTTGGGACGTAAATGGGGTGCTGCTCACTGTGCCCTCACTCATGAGGTCATCCAGCTTTGCGTCAGTTCTTAAGTGTGTGTGTGTCAGGGCAGCCATCATCTACAGCAGCAAGCTGAGGATACATACACCCCAGGGTGCGTATGAATCAGGATAGCCAAAGCCTACAATAGCACCTCCCAGTCAACTCTCAATGGCTTAGGACCCTTGTATGTGGTGTGTGCGTATTTGTGGGCTAATCACTGACTCACATAGCAACAGTTTATTGTAAGATAAAGTAGAGCTGTATAATAAGGGTGTTGTTGACCTGGTATGTTTAGATAGTTCAATTACAGTCAGTCAATCTCTATGGGTTATTCTGAGTTTATCTTGCTGTTTCACCTGCAATGATTATCAGAACTCCTTGCCAAGGTAGATTATACTTTAGCCATAAAAAGTCCATAGTGTTCTTGAGTTTTGGCAACCATCACAAGTATATTTAGTTTGAGTTATATTGCTTGAATAAGCTATAGGCCTATTGTTTGTACCATATTTCATAGTTCTACAGTTGCCATGGTTCCCTAGCAGGAGCCTAAGCAGATGGCTCCTGTACATTTTTGTGAATGTTTTTAATTTATGGCATTTTTTTTAAACTTGTGTTTTTTTATGAATGAACAATTAATATGTAAGGGATAAATGGTGACATTCTGTACATTACCTTATGACTTTTCGGAGTCTATTTTTCCAAGGTAATGTACAGAATGTAGGCATTTATCCCGCTTATACCACAATTGCCAAATAAAACAATATGAAAGCACACATTTACCGGTATAAATACTTTTTTTTGTAAATCTATACATTTTTATAAGCAAATTCCTACTTATCTTTTGATTGCTAGAGACGCTACCCAGTCGTTCATTCTTTGTTCCGTTGCCATACTCGCTGGTAAAGTTCTTATCCCTTGCTTGCTAGCCAGCTAGCTACGGCTAACACAATCACGATAGCCAGAGTAACAGAAAAGTTGCTGTTTTTTATTGATATTCATTTGGATACATCCATAACAATGAGCTGATAATGCCCAATTTTTGCCTGGCATAGTTAGAAAAGTTTGCCTTCTCATCAGGACACTCGAAACTGTTCATTACGAGGAGCTTGCATTGCTAGAAGCTAAATAGTAAAATTGTTACGAACAAACCTGAATTTAAAAAATATCAGTTGCTGAGAACAGCTCGTCAAACTTTGGGAGGAATTGACGCCATAGCGCCACTTGCGTCATGACTGCAACAGTAGGAACCAAAGAAATTCATGTTCATCACTCACTACATTGCTAGCTAGCTAAGGTTTTATTTACATTTAATTTTTTTACTTGTTAAACCTTTTCTCAATAGGGGGTGCTGTTTGCACTTAATTTCGTTCCCAAATTAAACTGCCTCGTACTCAATTCTTGCTCGTACAATATGCATATTATTATTACTATTGGATAGAAAACACTCTCTAGTTTCTAAAACCGTTTGAATTATATCTGTGAGTAAAACAGAACTCGAGTTGGAGCAATTTTCCTATGAGGAAGTGAGAAATCTGAAATCATGCAGGCTGTTCTGAGGTCAGTTTATTAATTTGCATGTCTTCTATTGGTTGAGATGCACTGCATACGCCTTCCCCTGGATGTCAGCAAATAGTGAGAATTGGAATGGAGTTGCTAGGCAGATCTGAGGCCATATAAATGGGCTCGGAACGTGGGGTCCTCTCTTTCCTTCATTCGCCATGACGCAAGACAGACCTCAGGATGGCGTTCTAGAAAGCTCCCGTTATAGCCCTTAGATATATCCGGCTGTGACTTTATTTGATATAGGTGTTAAAGACATCATAATGTTGTTATTTTAAACCGAGTTATATCAGTTTATATCAGTATATTGCGATTTTCGGATATTTATTTGTGCTGCGTTCTAGTGAGTTGGGCACGTCTGGGCCACATGGCTAATGTTTACTGCTAATTCCAAAGTTGAAGGCGACAATCTACAACCGAGCAACGATTCTTTTGGACAAAGGACAACTTGCCCAAGATTCTGATGGGAGCTCATCAAAAAGTAAGAACTATTTATGATGTTAATTCGTTGTTCTGTTGAAAAATGTAAAACTCATATTCCGCCATTAATTTCGGTGCGGTCTCGCTTTAACGCACGCTGTATGTCGTAGTAACATTAATTTTAAAAATCTAACACAGCGGTTGCATTAAGAACTAATGTATCTTTCATTTGCTGTCCAACCTGTATTTTTTAGTCAAGTTTATGATTAGTTACTGATTAGATTAGGTGCCTCTCCCAAGATTTCTCCCGACATATTGTTGGCAGCTTGGCTACTATTCTCATTGTATAACCACGATTTGTGGCGCTAAATATGCACATTTTCGAACAAACTCTATATGTATTGTGTAATATGATGTTATAGGACTGTCATCTGAAGAAGTTTGAGAAGGTTAGTGAAAAAATTTATATCTTTTGCTGGTTTATTCGTTATCGCTATTGTTGGCTTGAATCAATGCTGTTGTGTGGTTGGCTATTGTAGTAAGCTAATATAATGCTATATTGTGTTTTCGCTGTAAAACACTTAAAAAATCTGAAATATTGTCTGGATTCACAAGATCTTTGTCTTTCATTTGCTGTACGCTGTGTATTTTTCATAAATGTTTTATGATGAGTATTTAGGTAATTCACGTTGGTCTCTGTAGTTATTCTAGTTGCTTTGGTGAGAGTTGTGATGGTGGCTGCAATGGTAAACTATGATTTATACCTGAAATATGCACATTTTTCTAACAAAACATATGCTATACAATAAATATGTTATCAGACTGTCATCTGATGAAGTTGTTTCTTGGTTAGTGGCTATTTATATCTTTATTTGGTCGAAATTGTGATAGCTACCTATGCAGGGAAAAAATGGTGGGGAAAAAAAGTTGTGTCTTTTGCTATCGTGGTTAGCTAATAGATTTACATAGTGTCTTCCCTGTAAAACATTTTAAAAATCAGAAATGATGGCTGGATTCACAAGATGTGTATCTTTCATCTGGTGTCTTGGACTTGTGATTTAATGATATTTAGATGCTAGTATTTACTTGTGACGCTATGCTAGTCAGCTTTTTTACTGATGGGGGTGCTCCCGGATCCGGGATTGTGTGCAAGTAGAAGTTAATCCTGTGTTTACAATGTATCCAATTTCCGTTTGTGTGGTTGTTGGTTTAGCTTTCAGTAACTTTGTAGCAAGTACGGTCTGCATGTGTAGGTTCTTATTGCGTCATTATTGCAAGGTGTCTAATATATATATATATATATATATATCTGTCCCACATTCCGTGTTGTGTCGTGCATATGAACAGCCCTTAGTCGCGCTATATTGGACATACACCACACCCCCTTGGGCCTTACTGCTTAATTATACCATGAAATTGTTGAATACTCTTTTCTGATTGGCTTGAAGGGCATTCTAGAGTGTGCATTAGTTCCATATAACGCACTGTGTATTTGCACGGTATAATTCAATGGCTATAGTTCATTCTTACATGTTCTATGTCCAAGCTGCTTTTGAAAGCAAAAGTCGAATTGAGAACCGTTATTAAATTGTTGAGTTCGATTTTCCAAATGGCAAGCTAGGACTTTTTTTTGGTTAGCTAAACTAGCAAGTCTGTTTGGTTACCAAGGCAACTACTGTAGCACGCTATCTAGTTCACTGAAGTAGCAAGTTGATGTTGAATACATTTCTATTGGCAATTGAACACATTTCTAGTAACAAATGAGGCAAAGATTTTTATAACTAAACCAAGATAGGCTATGGTCTGTCGTTTCCAGTGGGAACAGATGAGTCACAGTGGGCAGAACAAGCAAGGAGGTGGGCAGAGCCAAGCACGCGCTAGTGAGATCCTATTGGCCCGTTCTAGCATACATCTGCATATTTACGTTAGGGAATATTTACTCTGTGTATTGCGCGTGTGAAATAACTCAATTAGACTTTGCACTCCTTGTAAACAATGCAATTTTTTTAATTATTTGGTAAAGGCTAAAGTCTATAAAACTTAGTCCACTCTGTTCATTACAGATTCTAGTTTTGGGAACAGAAAACTCTGACATCAAATTTTCATCGATGAGAAAATTTGCTCAATGTAGGCCAAAATCCATCTCATTCCATCTTCTAACCACTGCCCGCCAGTGGGCTTCATCTCACTACCATATTTGCTAGTGAGTGGAAATGTCAAGCGGATGCTGCATATTTATATATCCAGTGAAATATCTGTCTCATTGTTCTGTGGTAGAGGTGTGCTGTGATGTGGATCGTGGGGAGGGCATAATTACAAGGCTGCTCTTGAATTATTATTGAAATGTGTAGTGGTTTCTGGCACCGTGTAACTGCCGTAGCATCATCCAAGTGGGTGCTTAATTTTGTTTGTCGTGAAGGAGTAGCTAGCTAGCTACAGTTGAAGTCAGAAGTTTACATACACTTAGGTTGGAGTCATTAAAACTAGTTTTTCAACGACTCCAGAAATTTCTTGTTAACAAACTAGTTTTTGGCAAGTCGGTTAGGACATCTACTTTGTGCAATTTTTCCAACAATTGTTTACAGACGGATTATTTCACTTATAATTCACTATCACAATTCCAGTGGGTCAGAAGTTTACATGCACTAAGTTGACTGTGCCTTTTAAACAGCTTGGAAAATTCCAGAAAATGATGTCATGGCTTTAGAAGCTTCTAATAGGTGTACCTGTGGATGTATTTCAAGGCCTATCTTCAAACTCAGTGACTCTTTGCTTGACATCATGGGAAAATCAAATGAAATCAGCCAAGACCGCAGAAAAAAATTGTAGACCTCCACAAGTCTGGTTTAACCTTGGGAGCAATTTCCAAATGCCTGTAGGTACCACGTTCATCTGTACAAACAATAGTACGCAAGTATAAACACCATGGGACCACGCAGCTGTCATACCGCTCAGGAAGGAGACGAGTTTTCTCCTAGAGATGAATGTACATTGGTGCGAAAAGTGCAAATCAATCTCAGAACAACAGCAAAGGACCTTGTGAAGATGCTGGTCGGAAACAGGTACAAAGTATCTATATCCACAGTAAAACGAGTCCTATATCAACATAACCTGAAAGGCCGCTCAGCAAGGAAGAAGCCACTGCTCCAAAAGCCAGACTACGGTTTGCAACTGCACATGGGGACAAAGATCATACTTTTTGGAGAAATGTCCTCTGGTCTGATGAAACAAAAATAGAACTGTTTGGCCATAATGACCATCGTTATGTTTGGAGGAAAAAGGGGGAGGCTTGCAAGCTGAAGTACACCATCCCAACCGTGAAGAACAGCGGTAGCAGCATCATGTTGTTGGGGTGCTTTGGTGCAGGAGGGACTGGTGCACTTCACAAAATAGATGGCATCATGAGGATGGAAAATTATGTGGACATATTGAAGAAACATCTCAAGACATCAGTCAGGAAGTTAAAGCTTGGTCGCAAATGGGTCTTCCAAATGGACAATGACCCCAAGCATACTTCCAAAATTGTGGCAAAATGGCTAAAGGACAACAAAGTCATGGTATTAGAGTGGTCATCACAAAGCCCTGACCTCAATCCTATAGAAAATTTGTGGGCAGAACTGAAAAAGTGTGTGTGAGCAAGGAGGCCTACAAACCTGACTCAGTTACACCAGCTCTGTCAGGAGGAATGGGCCAAAATTCACCCAACTTATTGTGGGAAGCTTGTGGAAGGCTACCCAGAACGTTTGACCCAAGTTAAACAATTTAAAGGCAATGCTACCAAATACTAATTGAGTGTATGTAAACTTCTGACCCACTGGGAATGTGATGAAAGAAATAATAGCTGAAATAAATCATTCTCTCTACTATTATTCTGACATTTCACATTCTTAAAATAAAGTGGTGATCCTAACTGACCTAAAATGGAATTTTTACTAGGATTAAATGTCAGGAATTGTGAAAAACTGAGTTTAAATGTATTTGGCTAAGGTGTATGTAAACTTCCGACTTCAACTGTACCTACTACAAGGTACATGGACTACAGTGGCTTAGCTCAAACTTAAACTGACTGAGTTCTACTATGGAAAAGACAGACGGTGGGAGACCTTTGAGACAGCGCTTCCTGCCTGCCTCTGGACTTTCTCTTCCAGCTTGACCACCTCTCTCAGATCAACATTCAAGCCATGAACTTTGTAATAACTGTCCATCTCATGTGGTTTTTCAAAAAAAAAAATTGTCCTTTGAAACGCTTTGAGATTCTGTGAAATTTGAATTTATTATTATCTTTACATTTTGTAAAATAAATTATAGTTTTGTACATTAACTGTTGTTCTATTGTCTCTCCCCGCTCCCAGGTCTGCGGTGTATCTCCCAGAGCAGGGTGGCTGTTCTCCTGCTAGCGGGCGGCCAGGGGACCAGGCTGGGGGTGTCCTACCCTAAAGGCATGTACGACGTGGGCCTGCCCTCCCACAAGACCCTGTTCCAGATCCAGGCAGAGAGGATACTGAGGCTGCAACAGCTGGCAGAACAGAGACATGGAGCCAAGTGCTGCATCCCCTGGTGAGAGTGGGACTGGCAGATAAGGGCATAATGATACACTATGGGGGATATACTGTATAGAACATACAGCACCCCAGCAAACTGACCACAAAGCACTGTTTCTCAATCCATTCCTGAGGAGCTCATTTTTGTTTTAGCCCCATTTGTGAAATCACAAACAAGCCATACAATGTTGTTATTGTATCAAAAATACGTTTTTTTTATGTTCCCCCTCTGTTCTCCAGTTTCATCGGTCTGATTATTTACTAGACCTAGATAAGGAGCCTTCAGAAAGTATTCACACCCCTTGTCTTTTTCCACATTTTGTTGTTACACAGTGGGATTAAATTGATTTAATTGTAATTTTTTTGTCAACTGTGTACACAAAATACTCTGTCAAAGTGGACGGAAATTTCTAATATTTGTAAATTACTCATTTATCTTGATTAGCTAAGTATTCAACCCCCTGATTCGATACATGTTAGAATTCCCTTCGGCAGTGATTACAGCTCTGAGTCTTTCTGTGTAAGTCTCTAAGAGCTTTCCACACCTGGATTGTGCAACATTTGCTCATTTATTATTTTCAAAATTCTTCAAGCTCTGTCAAATTGGTGGTGGATCATTGCTAGACAACCATTCTCAGGTCTTGCCATAGATTTTTAAGCAGATTTAAGTCAAAACTGTAAGTTGGCCAATTCCAGTGGTAAGCAACTCCAGTGTAGATTTGGCTTTAGGTTATTGTCCTGCTTAAAGGTGAATTTGGTGGAAAGCAGACTGGACCAGGTATTTAGTGAGGATTTTGCCTGTGTTTAGCTCCCCCCAAAACTTTTTTGCAGTATTTAGTGGTTTGCTGCAAACAGGATGCCTGTTTTGGAATAATTTTATTCTGTACAGGCTTTCCTCATTTCACTCTGTCAATTAGGTTAGTATTGCAGAGTAACTACAATGTTGTTGATCCATCCTCAGTTCTCTCTTATCACAGCCATTCAACTCTGTAACTGTTTAAAAGTCACCATTGGCCTCATTGTGAAATCCCTGAGCGGTTTCCTTCCTCTCCTGCAACTGAGTTAAGAAGAACACCTGTATCTTTGTAGTGACTGGGTGTATTGATACACCATCCCAAGTGTAATTAATAACTTCACCATGCTCAAAGGGATATTGAATGTTTGGTTATTTTTCTTTTTTTACCCATCTACCAATAGGTGCCCTTAATTGCAAGGCATTGGAAAACCTCCCTGGTCTTTGTGGTTGAATTTGTGTTTGAAATTCACTGCTCGACTGTATGTGTGAGGTACAGAGATGAGGCAGTCATTCAAAAATCATGTTAAACACTTATTGCAAACAGTGAGTCAATGCAATTTATTATGTGACTTGTTAAGCACTTTTTTTTCTTCTCCTGAACTTATTTAGGCTTGCCATAACAAAGGGGTTGAATACCTATTGACTCAAGACGTTCCATCTTTACATTTTTTTATTAATTTGTAAACATTTCGAAGACCATAATTCCACTTTGACATTATGGGGTATTGTGTGTGTGTGTAGGCCAGTGACTGAAAATCTAAATTGAATCAATTTTAAATTCAGGCTGTAACAACAAAATGTGGAAAAAGATAAGGGGTATGAATACTTTCTGAAGGCGCTCACCTGTATCTATCAAGGAAGTGGTTTGATCCCGGAAAGGAGCAGGATTATAATTCCCTGTGGAGTAGATGAAGGAAGTCATTAAGACGATTCAGGAGTGGGTTGACGGAAGGCGACGTCTTGCTGGCGTCCAGGGTTGGGCTGGGCTCTGTCTGTAATTAAGGTCAGGGGTCAGGACTAAGAGCTCACCATGAGATGCCAGGTGACATTCATTCCAGTCATAAGGAAGTACTTCTGGTTTTGTCTAGTCATGGGTGATCAGGGTCGTTTAAGATGAGGCCTTTTTTTCTCTCTTTTCTCATCAGCATGGCATTATTTCTATTACAGCATATTGAATGACTGTCATTCATATTCCATTCACCCAGTTCAATGTAACATTGATAAGATTAGGCTACTACATGATACTCTAATTTTCCTTATGCCGATCATGACGTTTCTACAACCTAGCCTATGAATGAAAGTTACCAACGTATGTGCACACAGTTCGAGAAATGTTTGAGGTGAGACAGTGGCACATGCAATACCGGTTTGCACGCTCTTGCCTGCATCTAGTTGATATAGGGTGTAATCATTAGTCCAACAGTTGCAAATGAGAGTTTCTATTGGACAAATTCAGCTATGTTTATCCACGTTTTATTCCGTTTGCTTCCGTTTTAAAAAACTTTTTTTCAACAGAATTGGCAGAATGAATACATACCTGATCATGCTTAAACACAGTTCACTATCATAGCAGCCACATTGTATTCCTTCTCGCGCTCTCCTCCTCTCACCTTTTCCCTTCGTTTGTGTACTTCAATGCACAATACATCAGCTGTATGTGACCAGGTGAAAAACCTTTCCAAGGCAAACCATATCATAACCGTTACACACAGCCTACATCATTGTCACCATATTAGCTAAAGTAATGTTATAGTCATCATAGCTAATAGAACTAACGCGTTAGTAAACCCGCTAAAATCATGCAATAACGTTAGTGTCAAGGTAAGTTTTTGGTCATTAAGCAGTTTATACCGGTGGGCCCCGGTGGCACTAAATTATTAAAACCAAAATCTTACCTTATCTTAAGTTCCAGTGTTGTGTTGGATAGTCATAGCCAGCTTGCTAACATGGCATCCATCTTTTTGAGTAGGCTAAACTAGCTAGCTGCATTTGCTAGCTAAATAAGTGAAATTGAAAGTTTAAAAAAAATCAAAAATCTCTTGCTTCTCCATTTTGGAATAAATATTTTTTCAAAACTGTTCAACTATTGTCTTTCGCTCTCTGAGTCAACTACTCACCACATTTTATGCACTGTAGTGCTAGCTAGCTGCAGCTTATGCTTTCAGTACTAGATTTATTCTCTGATCCTTTGATTGGTTGGACAACATGTCAGTTCATGCTGCAAGAGCTCTGATAGGTTGGAGGACATCCTCTGGAAGTTGTCATAATTACTGTGTAAGTCTATGGAATGGGGGTGAGAACAATGAGCCTCCTAGGTTTTGTATTGAATTCAATTTACCCAGAGGAGGACGGAAGCTAGCTGTCGATCTTCATTGCAAAATAGTTTGTTTTAATAAGTCATTTGGTGACGTGATTTATATTTAGTATAGTTTTATCGAAAAAGGATAACTTTAACTAACTGTTTTTTAAATGAAACTCACTGAGGAGGATGAACATCAACTGTTGTTCATTAGTGCTGAGGGATTAGTGCTTTTTGGGTTCGGTTTTGGTTGAGTTTTAGAAGAAGAAAAAAACAATAATAAATGCATTGTGGGTTCAATGCTTAACACGGAATAAAACAATTGATGGTGAGTGACTGCTCATTACTGTCACTTATTAGGCTATAACCATCTTATTTACTTTACTTAAATAAAATATTCAATCAAGTTGTCAGGTAGAGATGCCTAAGCAACCGCTCTCTATCCACCTCGTGTCTCTCTATCGCTCTTCCTCTCCATGTCTGTCGAACTGCCCCACAGGTTTGCCCCAAGAACCAATGAGAGCAGGCAGCTGTAGGGCGCAATGGATTCTGGTCATTGTAGTTAATTAGCACGCTGTCTGCGCTTAATTGGTTATTTAAAAACAGAAAATAAACGGACATTTCAGTTAATGTTAATAGAAATAAAATGAATTAATGGGTTGCACCTCCATCACTCGGTCACGTCGTTGCCATGTTGATGCTCGGGGACTAAGGACTGTTCGGTCTAAATTACACTATAGGGGCTTGGGAATACGATGACATTAGTGAAGTAGAGACATTTAGTAAGAATACGCTTTCCCATCATGTCAAATTTACTTTTAGACAAATGGCAATTATGTCATTAGCTAGCAACGTTTGTACAAAATAGCTAGCAATGCTAACGTTAGCTAGCTAAAATCTGGAGGCCTCCCCTTAATCTTAGCTAGCTAAAGTTAACCACATTGCCACCATGTCTTTTTAGCTTTAGTCAGATCAGAGCATTCAGATGTTAAAATTCATCTGGATGAAAATGTTAGCCTAATCTGGCAATGTGGATTATGAATAACTTTCTGCCAAAGTTATTTTATGGGACTTCTTATGAGTCACTGATACAGTGAAAAGTCAAACTTTTGATAAAAAAAACAATTGAAGCACTGTCTTGAGAGTTGTATTAGTCTTGAATCAAACCCAATGTATCACCCAATTCTCCCTGTGCATAATGACCAGTGAATGAATGAATCATGAACTGAATTGTGCCTCCTGATTTCCCCCTAGGTACATCATGACGAGCGGCCGGACCATGGAGTCAACTAAAACGTTTTTTTCGCGCCACAGCTACTTTGGGTTGTGCAAAGACAACGTGATTTTCTTCCAGCAGGGCATGCTGCCTGCCATGGACTACAATGGCAAGATCATCCTGGAGAGCAAAAACAAGCTGGCCATGGCCCCAGGTACATAACCTAACGTGTGTCGGTGCGTGTATGTCTGTGTATTTTAGATGATAACAGGGGTCTCGTGTGTGTGTGTGTGTGTGTGTGTGTGTGTGTGTGTGTGTGTGTGTGTTTCAGATGGTAACGGTGGTCTTTACAGAGCTCTGGGTACCCAGGGGATCGTGGAGGACATGGATCGGAGGGGGGTCAAGTTCATCCATGTCTACTGTGTGGACAACATCCTGGTTAAAGTAGCAGACCCTGCCTTTGTTGGCTTCTGTGTCCAGAAAGGAGGAGACTGTGGGGCTAAGGTTAGTAGCCCTCCGTCTCTTTCTCACTGGAAGTTTTTGTTCTTTCTTTCTCTCTCTAGCTGTCTCTCTCTGCCCTCTTCTGTGTCTCTCTCTCAACTGGGGGCCAAAGGTGATTAACCAAATGTGATCCAATACTCTTAAATGACTTCCTTCCTTTTCTCTCTATCCTAAATTGGTTTCCTCTCCTGTTCCCCGCTCCCTCTAAGCCAATGTTCACAAAGGCTTTGAACTGAAAGCAATATGGTTGGTCACTTTTGAATAAGAAGGAAGAAATTAAAATTAATTTAGACAAATCCTTGATCTCCTGGTTGTTCATCTCCTGTTATACAATACCAGACCAGGAAGTAGTCTTGGTTCTATGTGTTCAGTGAAGGTGTGTTTTGACTGTGTTTCGGTAAGAGAGTGTGATTGAGGGGATCCTATTAAACTGGCCCGGGTAGGCGGAGTTTGCAACGAGTAAAAACTAATTGCATTTGTTTTGGAAACGGGCTGCCTCCTGGGTGTGAGCCGGGCGCCCCTCTGGCCGATGGTGAAGTAGACTCAAACAAAAGGGACTTAGGTTAAGCACGTGGAGTGATGAGTAGGATTCTGTGCTTTCACATGCAAAAGTGATTGCTTGTGATTAAAACGCTTTGCCTGCCTTCCCAATGAAAACTAGTTAGAAATTCAAACGTATATTTTATGGAAAATAAATGTTGAATGTTTCTGTACGATGCATCATGCTACCTTGTTGACAATATTACAGAGCAGCTCAGATTACTGTACCATTTGAGCGGGATGCGCCTCCCTCAGTCTTTTGCATGGTCACATGATGGACCATAGCCCAGTGCAACCTGGGCCAGTTTAACCGAATCCCCTTATTGAAACAGTGAAAACTGCCCTGGCACGACTTCCTCTATAAAGACCTGCACTTCTAATTCACCACTAGGTGGAGGTGTAGTCTGCTATCATTCAGGAGTTCAGTAGCAGAGCGATGAGTTTTTAGCCAGACAATGTAAGGAACTATATGATAGACTATTCAATTTAAAACACATCCAGGGATGCGCATTCATTGCTACTTCAAGTATTTATCTCAAGTTTGATGGCTGAGATTATATAGGACACATAAAATAAAATCTATACTGAACAAAAATATAAGCGCAACAATTAAAAAATGTTACTGAGTTACAGTTCATATAAGGATACCAGTCAATTTAAATAAATTCATTAGGCCCAAGTCTAGGGATTTCAAATGACTGGGCAGGTGTGCAGCCATGTGTGGCCCTGAAGGGCATAGGCCCACCCACTTGACAGCCAGGCCCACCCACTGGGGAGCCAAGCCCAGCCAATCAGAATTTGTTTTCCCCCACAAATGGGCTTTATTACAGACAGAAATACTCCTCTTCACCACCCCACCCCCCCGCAGATGATCCCGCAGGTGAAGAAGCAGGATGTGGAGGTCCCGGGCTGGCGTGGTTACACGTGGTCTGCAGTTTTGAGGCCTGTTGGACGTACTGCCAAATTCTCTAAAGTGACATTGGAGGCAGCTTATGGTAGAGAAATTGACATTAAATTCTCTGGTAACAGCTCTGGTGAACATTCCTGCAGTCAGCATGCCAATTACACACTCTCAACTTTAGAAGTATGTGGCATTGTGTTGGGTGACAAAACTACACGTTATAAAATGGCCTTGTACTGTCCCAAGCACAAGGTGCACCTGTATAATGATCATGCTTTTTAATGAGCTTCTTGATATGCCATACCTTTCAGGTGGATGGATTATCTTGGCAAAGCAGAAATGCTCACAAACAGGGATGTAAAACAATTTGTATACAATTTCAGATAAGCTTTTTGTGTGTATGGAACATTTCTGAGATTTCTATTTCAGCTCATGGAGCATGGGACCAACACTTTACATGTTGTGTTTTATATTTTTGTTCAGTGTAAATAACTGCTGCAACTATATGAAGTGAGTGGCCTGGTTTTACTACCTCATTATGGACAGTGAGGGAACCACATAGTCCTCCAACACAGACAAAGCTTGGCCCACTCAGCCTATAGTATCACAAGCCTCTTAGGTGCGTTCAACAAAGGAACTAGTTCACGAACGTTCGTTAACATATTCCATTTGTTTTGTGTTAGCTGCGAACATTGGCTAACAGTCTGAGAAGCTAGTGTGCAGCGAACGCAGGTGTCTATTTCGGATCTAAACTACCTCTAAAAATAATAGTGGCCATGTACTGTAAACTTTCTACTATTTTTAGGTGAAGTGAATGGGAAAAGCTAGTCAGTTGCCAGCACAACTGAATGCATTCAACTGAAATGTGTCTTCCGCATTTAACCCAACCCCTCAATCATTTAGTAGAATGAATTTAGTAGGAATACTTAAGTCATTCCCAGTTTGAATATTGTTGCTACAGTAATCCTTACAAAAAGTAGGTATTTGATGTTTCACCGTAACATTTTGGAAATTGTTACTCTGGCAACGTGTTCGCCGCAAACAGAAGCCTTGTTGAACTCGTCTCTGATATATGATCTGTTTTTTCTAGACAATGAGTTTGGGCACAGCGTACTATTTTTGATAGGGAAGAAAACTTTACAGGGAACAGTGGTTAAATACGAAACTTAACTGGGGTTTTTTTCTCAGGAAAGCGACAGTTTTTACGACTTGTTTAACTAGCGTGGCAGTGCAACTATTAAACAATTTTTCATTTTATAGTTTTTTATTTATTTGACCTTAATGTTGGGGAGATCTGGCTCAAATTCAGCAGTACAGCATCCCCACCATGCGTGCGCAAGCACACACACACTGTGAGGCCAGTTCATGAGTAATGTGAAGAGAATAGAAGTAGTAAGACTCAGACTTGGGTGATTCGTGGGAATTACGAGCAGAGATGGGGCCCTAGCTGTTCTATCATCCATTTCCTCCTGATGGCAGCTTTGTGACGTATAACATCCTCTCATCACTGTCTCAGGACAGGAACACGCGCACAAACACTCAGCAATATTGTAGCTGGCTGGTCCCAGTTTGACACTAGAAGCTGCTATTACACTTCATTAGTGTGCTTTCTTACATTAGTGGACAGTCCTCCCTCACCATCTGTATTCCCCCTAAACTCCTTCCTATCTCCTTTAGTTAGTTATTACTGACAGGCCTGCTCCTGTTGGAACAAACAGTTAGCAGTTAACACACACACACCAATGCTCTGCAAGACCTTCAGCAGATTGTTCAGTTGACATTTTAGGCTTTAGTTCTGCATTATTGGCTTGGGTTCTTCTCAGTCACTTGATAGACCATGAGATTGTCCCTAAAAATAAATGTAATGCACTACATGGCCAAAGGTATGTGGACAACTGCTCATCAAACATCTCATTCCAAAGTTGTGAGCATTTCATATGGATTTGGTCCCCCCTTTGCTGCTATAACCGCCTCCACTCTTCTGGGAAGGCTTTCCGCTAGATGTTGGAACATTTGCTGTGGGGACTGGCTTCCATTCAGCCACGAGCATTAGTGAAGTGGAGTACTGATGTTGGGCGATTAGGCCTGGCTCGCAGTCGGCATTCCAATTAATCCCAAATGTGTTTGATAGGGTTGAGGTCAGGGCTCTGTGCAGGCCAGTCAAGGTCTTCCACACCGATGTCAACAAACCATTTCTGTATTGACCTCGCTTTGTGCGTGGGGTCATTGTCATGCTGAAACAGTAAAGGACCTTCCCCAAACTGTTGCCACAAAGCACAGAATCGTCTAGAATGTCATGGTATGCCGTTGCGTTAAGATTTCCCTCACTGGGACTAAGAGGCCTAGCCCGAACCATGAAAAACAGCCCCCGACCATTATTCCTTCTCCGCCAAACTTTACAGTTGGCACTATACATTGGGGTAGGTAGCGTTCTCCTGGTATCCGCCAAACCCAGATTTGTTCGTCAGACTGCCAGGTGGTGAAGCTTGATTCATCACTCCAGTGATCGCGTTTCCACCGCTCCATAGTCCAATGGCGGCGAGCTTCACACCTCTCCATCCGATGCTTGGCATTGCACATGGTGATCTTAGGCTTTTGTGCGGCTCCTCGGCCATGGAAACCGATTTCATGAAGCTCCCAACGAACAGTTCTTGCGCCGACGTTGCTTCCGGAGGCAGTTTGGAACTCGATAGTGAGTGTTGCAATCGAGGACAGACTATTTTTACACGCTTCAGCACTCGGCAGTCCTATTCTGTGCGCTTGTGTGGCCTACCACTTCGCGGCTGAGCCGAGAACTGCTCCTAGAAGTTTCCTCTTCACAATAACAGCACTTAGAGTTGACCGGGGCAGATTTAGCAGGGCAGAAATTTGTCGAACTGAGTTGTTGAAAAGGTGGTGTTCTATGACTGACACTTTGAAATACATTGAGCTCTTCATTAAGGCCATTCTACTGCCTTGTTTTTCTATGGAGATTGCATGGCTGTTTTCTCGATTTTATACACCTGTCAGCAACGGCTGTGGCTGAAATAGCCTAATCCACTAATTTGAAGGGGTGTACACTTATGTTCCTCTAATTTTTTTTGGGGTACTGAGCAAATTTCAGGTTCGCTGAGCGCAAACTTGAAAGTTGTGAAAATTCGGTGCAACTTCCGGCGTGCGTTTACTGTGAACACTGAGGCTGTACCTGCTTTAAGTTTCAGTTTTAACATTGGCAATGTAGGCTACTGTGGCTATTTAATCATAATATAAGCCTACCAGAGTGGCCTACCATAAAAAACAAGGGAGAAAATGCATCTCATAACATTTTAACATGGAAATGGCTGTTTTGTAGTTCAGCTTACAATTGCGGCCAAAGTGTGGTGTTTGTGTAGGCCTACATTACATGAGACTTTTGGAAAAAAACATGCAGGGCTTGACATTAACCTGTGTATCCCCTTGTCCTTCAGTCAAGGAGGTGACTGAAAATGTTCTGTGTTGTTTGATTCAAGAAAACACTTTACAAAGTTAAATGCATTATTATTCCCATACTATTATTACAGAGAATCAGACAAACTATGCTACCCTCTGCCTAGTGGCTATAAAAAATTATCCCTTTAAGACTAACATTTTTTTTTACCTGACTTGCTTTTCAAAGATTTCTAGAAATGTACATGTTTTGTGCTCTTGTAGGAAGAAATCACTCCCCTATTGCTGACGACTCACTAACTAGCAAAGGATATTAACAGAATGTGCACACATGGTTGTTTCATGCAGCTCTCGCTTTGATCTTAAAACAAGCGCATCTACTCAAGACCGCTCATGCTGTAAACACAGTCCAGTTCAAAGTAAATGGCACAGATCCATATATGGCAATGGTCTATTTGCATATAAACCTACTGCAGCTCTTATTGGTTATGCCGCACCGGTCTGTGTGGAGTACGGGCTGAGGCATGCGTGTCAATGCAATAGAAACCTACTCTGATGTGTTCTGCCGACAACTAAGTCTTGTGTAGTTTGTTTTGCATACTAATAAGTCTTGGATAGTTGGTTTTGTGTTCGTATGTTGCTTTGAAAGTGGCTAATATTGCATTGATTCTATCACAATTGCCACAGTAAAGGGAAATGTTGATAGTGTTAACTAACAGGAAAAACTCTGAACTTCACTCAACTTTCTAATCTCGTGCTTCTCCGTGGGCGGATACGGTATTTCTGCACGGCAGTCTCGCCCCGTGCACCACACAGTTTAGAGGGAGCATTGATGTCCACATACTTTTGTGTGTATATATATAGTGTATTTAACTCCAAGTTGAGAGCTGTAGTAAACCCATTCCTGTTGTGTGTCAGATTAAGAGCTGTGGTGTGGAGGTTCTGCTAGGATCAGAGGAATGCAGGGACCCACCCTCGTATCATTAACTGACAAACATTACAGTTGATGTGGATTCTTGCCCCAAGACTAACCCCCTCATCAAGCCCAGCTCTGTCATTTTGACTACCAACCAGATGGGCTGAGGGCTGGATTTCTGATTCAGACCAAAATGTAGAGTCAAATGCTATTTTTAAGAATCCCATCCATATCTACATTTCTGAGATGTTTTGACCCAGGTAAAATCCCTTCCTGTGGCATCACTTCCAGGTTGTGGAGAAGACCAATCCAACGGAGGCGGTGGGCGTGGTCTGTAAGGTCGACGGACGTTACCAGGTGGTAGAATACAGCGAGATCACCTTGGCTACGGCTGAGAAGCGCAGCGCAGACGGACGGCTGATGTTCAATGCAGGAAACGTTGCCAATCACTTCTTCACCCTAGCCTTCCTCAGGGACATCGTCCAGTGAGTCTCAACACACACAAACATTTATGCAAACACACACACACAGCCACACACACCTCCATACAGTAAGTGAGTAATTACATGGTGAATGTGTATCCCTCATTAAGCAGGTATTTGAGGTCAGTACCTGCCTAGTGGAAGCCTCATAACCTGAGAGCTTAGTAGTGGCCTTGGACATAGCTGGTTTCTAATGAGCAGTGTCTGTCAGCTGATATATCCCTGGAAACATCGCAGTGACTTTAATGAATACCCAGAATCTAAGGTGAAGTAAATGAAAGGAGCCAAAGCTGAAGTTTAGTTTGGACTTTTTTTTTCTTTTCTTTTTTCCTCTTCACTTTTAACAGTTAAAACCAAGTGTGTGTTTCAAAATTCCTGATCTCACTCTCTCTCTGCATCCACCTCGCTCTCTCTCTGCATCCACCTCGCTCTCTCTCTGCATCCACCTCGCTCTCTCTCTGCATCCACCTCGCTCTCTCTCTGCATCCACCTCGCTCTCTCTCTGCATCCACCTCGCTCTCTCTCTGCATCCACCTCGCTCTCTCTCTGCATCCACCTCGCTCTCTCTCTGCATCCACCTCGCTCTCTCTCTGCATCCACCTCGCTCTCTCTCTGCATCCCCCCTTTCAGTTCAATTCAAA
Source organism: Salvelinus namaycush (assembly GCF_016432855.1). Classification (NCBI taxonomy): domain Eukaryota; kingdom Metazoa; phylum Chordata; class Actinopteri; order Salmoniformes; family Salmonidae; genus Salvelinus; species Salvelinus namaycush. Next base: position 28,825,396 of record NC_052316.1, on the reverse strand, counting down.
TGGGCTTGATTTGACATGGGAAACATATGTTTACATTGCCAAAGCAAGTGAAATAATCATTAAACAAAAGTAGGGCTGTCCTTGACAACAAAAAAATCTTAGTTGACCAGGAGTCGTCTGTTCTTTTGACCAATTAATTGGTCGAAATTTTAAAACATATTTTTTTTTACATATATTGACACATTTGATGTGTTTTAATCAAATCAACCATATTCACTGAGCTTGCCTGATGCTTTAAGCACACTGTTTGATTAAATAATTAAGACACACAAATGATTAGAGGGAGTCCGACAGCAATTGATTTGATTGTGCCGTAATAATAGTAATAACAATAAGGAGATCAAGAAAAAGGAGCATTATTATAATAATATTTTTTTCTGACAATTTGGAGCAGTGTAAACAACACTACATAAATAATACTAGGGAGGCTGTTCTGAGGGACAAAAAGTGTAAAGCCTTCATTACAGCAAAGAAAAGATTAAAAACAGCCGGATTTGTGAAAATGTTTACTTGACATGTTGTTGTGAGGCTTGATGCTCATGGAATGAGTAGGCTATTAAACAAACACTCAAACAGGCAACAGAAGCAGGATCTGTCTTATTTCTGTAGATATTGATTCATAAAGCCACGCACATTTAACAGTTAGGCTATTGATTATAGACCTAATTAAGTTGTGATTTCCTCTCTCCTCACTTTTCGTAGAAAAGGCAATGGCAGTTTTCTCTTCTCCACATTCTGCTTCTGCCTCCGCTGCATTGTTCTCAACACCAATGTACTGGTTAACTTTGCTATTATGCACATAGCAACATTGTCTAGGAAAAGGCGCCAATTCAACAATGCACTGATGTGTTTCAGAACCGCGGACAGCTATCACTATCCAACACGGGAGAAAGCGCGTTTGTTTTACCATTGTTCTTATGTAATATAACCATATACAATTTCAGTAGCACATGTCTTAGAGTGATGAACTGTACCATCCCCAGGGCCTCCACAATGGATTAGTCCACTCAAACAGATGTGAATCAGACAGGTGTCTTGTACACCACGATATTTGTATTTAATTTTTTTGCTACTGCTCAACTAAAGAAATCTCGGTTGACCAACAGCCTATCGACCAAACAATCGACGATGGCCTTTTACTGTCCCCAGCACAAGCTGCACCTGTGGAATGATCATGCTTTTTAATCAGCTTCTTGATAATCCATCCATCTGACAGGTGGCATATCTTGGCAAAGGAGAAATGCTCACTAACAGGAAGTAAACACAATTGTGCACAAGTTGAGAGAGATGTTTTTTTTTGTGCGTATGGAACATTTCTGGGATGTTTTATTTCAGCTCATGAAACATGGGACTAACACTTTTGCATTTATGTTTTTGTTCAGTCTAGGATTTCTATTTCTTTTTGCAATTTAGCAGCTATGAAACAAAACAGCAGAAATACTTTGAAAACAGCTACTGCAGCATTTTTCTAACCCTAAATCACACATGTGCTCATACTTGACTTTTTACTATTTTTATTCAATGTTATGCTCGTACTGTAGAGCCCTGCAACTTGACCAACCGCCAACGTGGCTGGGGATATAGACATTCTTACCTGCCAATACCTAAATCTACCCGCATTTGGCAGGTGTTAATTGTATGCCCTGGATATGGGAGTTTATCAATGTTGGATTTGTTTTCAAATTCTTTGTGGGTCTGTAAAATATATGGGTCTGTAATATGGTCATACATTTGGCAGGAGATTAGCAAGTGCAGATCAGTTTCCACCTCATTTTGTGGACAGTGGGCACCTCCTGTCTTCTCTTGAGAGCCAGGTCTGCCTCTCTCATTAGCAAGGCTATGCTCACCGAGTCTGTACAGTCAAGGATTTTCTTAATTTTGGGTCAGTCACAGTGGTCAGCCACTGTGTACTCTCTGTGGGGTCTTTGTTGTTCTCGCTCTCTCTCGCTCTCTGCATCCCCATCTTTCTCTTACCCGCTTTCTCTCTCTCCTCCCCTGTACTGGATGGCCATGGTTTTGCAAGCTCGATCCAACTTTGCTATTTTGTGAATATTTTGTTTATTTTTACTTTATTTGCAGGGAATGTATCTGCTATAATTTCTTACAACCGACAATAACTTTTGAACATCAGATCGACAGTTACTTACCTCAATTCTGACTTCTATTCATCTGGCCTGGGCTCTTTCTGTAATTCCGACAAGGATCAGCTGACTTTAGAGGCAGGAGTGGGAGGGGTTCCTGGCGAGATTAAGGTCAAGGGAGAACCAGCTACCTCTTCCCTCCATTCTACTGGCCAATTGATAATGAGATGGATGATCTCCGATTGTGGATTTGCTACCAACGGGACTCTCAACTGCAATTTTCTCTGCTTTTCTGAAACATGGTTCTCGGACAAGATGGATTCTCCATTCACCGTGCGGACAGGACAGTTGAGTCATGAAAATTGAGGAAGTGGGGGTTGGCCTCTTCATCAACAACAACTGGAGTGCTGACCCGAGCGTGGTGGAAGTGTTGACCCATTGTTCACCCGTTCAAGAGCTAACCACCTCCGTCATCGGCTTCATTAGGAAATGCATCAGCAACGTTGTCCCCACAGTGAAGGTTTTCTGCTTCCCCAATCAAAAGCCCTGGATTAACATGGAGGTTGGCGCTAAACTAAAGGATGGAGCTACCGCATACACGGATATCGCAGACATCCCTGAGACTATGGCTGAGGACAGGAACAAGTATAAGAACTCCCGCTATGACCTTCTCAGACTCATCAAACGAGCAAAAGGGCAATATAGGAATAAGGTGAAGTCATATTACACAGGCTCCGCCATGTGTCAGGGGCTACAGTCCATTACGGATTACAAAGGAAGACCCAGCGTGATGCCGCTCTACCGAACGAGCACAATGCATTTAATACACGCTTTGATAATAACATCATGCTGCGTGTCAGGGCCGCCACCGACTCAGAAAATTGGGTGATCTCGCTCTCTGAGGCCGACGTGAGTAAAGTCTTTATTCAGGTCAACACCTGCAAGGCCCGATGGTATTCTAGGGTGCGTTCTCAGAGCATGAGCAGAACAGCTGGCCGGCATATTCACAGTAATTTTTTACCTCAGTCTGTAATCCCCACATGTTTTAAGATGACCACCATCATTCCTGTTCCCAAGAACTCTAAGGGTTCATGCCACAATGACTACCACCCTGTAGCACTCACATCTGTAATCATGAACTGCTTTGAGAGGCTGGTTAATGGCACACATCAACTCCAACATCCCAGACACCTAGACCCACTCCCATTTGCGTGCCACCCCAGCAGAGCCATAAGCGGCGCAATCTCAATTGCACTCCACACTGCCCTCAACCACCTAGATAAGGGGAATACCTATGTGAGAATGCTGTTCATTGACTACAGCTCAGTGTTCAACACCATTGTCCCTCCAAGCTAGTCACCAAGCTTAGGACCCTGGGACTGGGGGCCCCACAAGGATGTGTGCTTAGTCCCCTCCTCCCTTTTCACCCACGACTGCATGGCCGCGCACAACTCCAACACCATCAAGTTTGCAGACAACACGACTCTGGTAGGCCTGATCACCGGCGATGATGACCTGGCAGTGTGGGGCCGGAACAACAACCTCTCAACATCAGTAAGACCAAGGAGCTGATCGTGGACTACAGGAAAGGGGGTGGGGGGAGTTGTGAGTACGCCCCCATTCACATCAACGAGGCTGCAGTGGAGCAGGTTGAGAGCTTCAATATCTGTGTCCAAATCACAAAGAACTTAATGGTACACACACACACACACACACAAAGTCGGCAAGAAGATGCTACCACATCTCTTCCCCCTCACCAGGTTGTTTGGTCTCAAATCCTCAAAGTTCTACAGCTGTACCATTGAGAGCATCTTGACTGGCTGCATTACTGCTTGGTATAGCAATTTTAATATATTTTTTTTTATTTTACCTTTATTTAACTAGGCAAGTCAATTAAGAACAAATTATTATTTTCAATGACGGCCTAGGAACAGAGGGTTAACTGCCTTGTTCAGGTGAAGAACGACAGATTTCTACCTTGTCAGCTCCGGGATTTCGATCTTGCAACCTTTCGGTTACTAGTCCAACGCTCTAACCACTAGGCTACCTGCTGCGATCGAGGGTAGTGCAATGGCACTGCCCCCGATCGCATGGTGCTACAGAGGGTGGTTCAGACAGCCCAGTACATTAGTGGGATTCAGCTCCTTGCCATCCGAGATCTATTTATTTTTTACATTTAACCTTTGTTTAACTAGGCAAACTCAGGCGACGCTTGGCCAATTGTGCGCCGCCCTATGGGACTCCCAATCACAGCCGGTTGTGATACAGCCTGGATTCAAACCAGGGAGTCTCTAGTGACGCCTCAAGCACTGAGATGCAGTGTCTTAGACCGCTGTGCCACTCGGCAGCCCAGGCGGTGTGAAAGGAAGTCCCGGACAATTGTTAGACTCCAGCCACCCAAGCCATAGACTGTTCTCTCTGCTTCCACACAGCAAGCGGTACTGGTGCATCAAGTCTGATACAAACAGGCTCCTGAACAGCTTCTATGCCTATGCCATAAGACTGCTAAATAGCTAACAAAATGGCTCCATGGACAATCTGAGTTGACCCATGTATTTTATTCTTATTTTTGCACTGTCTCTATGCACACGCACAAGGCCCTACACACTTATGCACACTGACACTCACTCACGCACATAATATGCACGTACATTTATTCACCTCCCTCTGCAACTGAATCCTGGACTTCCTGACGGCAACAACACGTCTGCCATGCTGATCCTTAACACTCGGGCGCCTCGGGTGTACTTAGTCCCCTCTTGTATTCCCTGTTCACCCACGACTGCGTGGCCAAACACGACTCCAACACCATCATTAAGTTTGCTGACGACACAACAGTGGTAGGCCTGATCAGCGACAACGATGAGACGGCCTATAGGGAGGAGGTCAGAGAACTGACAGTGTGGTGCCAGGACAACAACCTCTCCCTCAACGTGTGCAAGACTAAGGAGCTGATTGTGGACTACAGGAAAAGGCGGGCCGAACAGGCCCCGATTAACATCGACGGGGCTGTAGTGGAGCGGGTCCAGATTTTCAAGTTCCTTGGTGTCCACATCACCAATGATCTATCATGGTCCAAACACACCAAGACAGTTGTGAAGAGGGCACGACAAAACCTTTTCCCCCTCAGGAGACTGAAAAGATTTGGCATGGGTCCCCAGATCCTCAAAAAGTTATACAGCTGCACCATCGAGAGTATCCTGACCGGTTGCATCACCGCCTGGTATGGCAACTGCTCGGCATCTGACCGTAAGGTGCTACAGAAGGTAGTGTGAACGGCCCAGTACATCACTGGGGCCAAGCTTCCTGCCATCCAGGACCTATATAATAGTCGGTGTCAGAGGAAAGCCCATAAAATCGTCAGACTCCAGTCACCCAAATCATAAACTGTTTTTCTCTGCTACTGGAGCGTCACATCTAGGACCAAAAGGCTCCTCAACAGCTTCCACCCCCAAGCCATAAGACTGCTGAAAAATTCATAAAATCGCCACCGGACAATTTACATTGACACCCCCCCTCTTGTACACTGCTGCTACTCGCTGTTTGTTTGTTACCTATGCATAGTCACTTCGTTCCCAACTACATGTACCAATTACCTCAACTAGCCTGTACCTCCGCACACTGACTCGGTACCGGTGACCCCTGTATATAGAATTGTTATTCTTATTGTGTTACTTTTTATTATGAATTTTTATTTTAGTCTACTTGGTAAATATTTTCTTCTTCTTGAACTGCACTGTTGGTTAAGGGCTTGTAAGTAAGCATTTCACGGTAAAGTCTACACTTGTTGTATTCGGCCAATGTGACAAAGTTTGATTTGACTCTACACACGCACACCCATACAATCATCATATACGCTGCTGCTACTCTGTTTATCATATATCCTGATGCCTAGTCACCTTACCCCTATACATACAGCGCCTTCAGAAAGTATTCACACCCCTTGACTTTTTCCATATTCTGAATTTCCAATGGATTAATTTGAGATGAGTTTGTCACTGGTCTGCAAACAATACTCCATAATGTCAGTGTAATTATGTTTTTCAATTTTTTTTTACAAATGAATTAAGAATGAAAGCTGAATTGTCTTGAATCAATAAGTATTCAACCCCTTTTGTTATGGCAAGCCAAAATAAGTTCAGGAGTAAAAGTTTGCTTAACAAGTCACAAGTTGCATGGCCTCTCTCTGTGTGCAATAACAGTGTTTAACATGATTTTTTTTATTGACTACCTCGCACATACAATTATCTGTAAGGTCCCTCAGTCGAGCAGAGAATTTCAACACAGATTCAACCACAAAGACCAGGGAGATTTTCCAATGCCTTGCAATTAAGGGCACTTATTGGTAGATGGGTAAAAAAAGAAAAATAACCAAACATTCAATATCCCTTTTGAGCATGGTGAAGTTATTAATTACACTTGGGATGGTGTATCAATACACCCAGTCACTACAAAGATACAGGTGTCCTTCCTAACTAAGTTGCAGGAGAGGAAGGAAACTGCTCAGGGATTTCACAATGAGGCCAATGGTGACTTTTAAAACAGAGTTGAATGGCTGTGATGAGAGAACTAAGGATGGATCAACAACATTGTAGTTACTCCGCAATACTAACCTACTTGACAGAGTGAATAGAAGGGAGCCTATACAGAATAAAAATATTCCAAAACATGCATCACGGCACTAAAGTAATACTGCAAAAAACAGGGGTAAAGCAATTACATTTTTGTCCTTAATATGAAGTGTTATGTTTTGTGCAAATCCAATACAACACAATACCACTCTCCATATTTTCAAGCATGTTATGGGTATGCTTGTAATCATTAAGGACTGGGGAGTTTTTCAGGATAACAAATAAATGGCGTGGAGCTAAGCACAGGCAAAATTCTAGAGGAAAACCTGGATTATTCTGCTCTCCACCAGACACTGGGAGATAAATTCACCTTTCAACAGGACAATAACCTAAAACACAAGGCCAAATCTACAATGGAGTTGCTTACCAAGAAGACCGTGAATGTTCCTGAGTGGCCAACCTACAGTTTTGACTTAAATCGTCTTTAAAATCTATGGCAAGACTTAAATGGTTGTGTATTAATGATCAACAACCAATTTGAAAGAGCTTTAAGAATTTTGAAAAGAATGGCTAAATATTGTACAATCCAGGTATCCAAAGCTATTAGTGACTTACCCAGAAAGTCTAACGGCTGTAATCGCTGCCAAAGGTGATTCTAACATGTATTGACTCAGGGGTGTGAATACTTATGTAAATTTGATATTTCTGTATTTCATTCTCAATAAATTTGCCAAAATTTCAAAAAACCTGTTTTCACTGTCGTTATGGGGTGTGTAGATGGGTAAAAATGTAATCCATTTCATATTCAGGCTTTAACATGACAAAATGTGGAATAAGTCAAGGGGTATGAATACTTTCTGAAGGCACTATAATCTACCTTTTATCAATCCAGTATCCCTGCACATTGTAAATATGGTACAGGAACTGACCTTTAATATATGTGTGTGTGTGTGCGCTTGTACTTTTATATCTCATGTGTTTTTGTTCTACCTTGTTATTTTTTGTATTACATTGTTATTAATTACTGCACTGTTGGAGTTAGAGCTCGCAAAAAAAGCCATTACTTGTGCATGTGACATTGAAACTTGAAACTCTCTCTCAGGACGTTCGAGCCTCAGCTGCAGCATCACGTGGCCCAGAAGAAAATCTCGTATGTGGACACGCAGGGACGGCTAATCAAACCCGACAAACCCAACGGGATTAAAATGGAAAAATTTGTCTTTGACATATTCCAGTTTGCCAAGTAAGTGCAGTGATTTTCCAGCTGGCTTTAGCATGTGTGGAGCTGGCTGCATTTCCCCTTAACCTGCGGAGAGGAAAGGGGGAGACATAGCCAGGCATCCGTTAGTAAGACCCAGGTCCTGACACCCAGATCTCTGGAGCCCCAGCTTCCATCCCCCATCTCCTTGGCAGGTTCCAGGACCTCAGACACCTAGCCCAAACCCCAGCTCCATAGCCACTGCCCCAGAGCCAGCCCAGCCCTCCTCCTCCTGCTGCTGGGGCCTGTAAGATATAGGTTTTACGAGCTGCTCCAGTCTCTCTCTCTCAGCGGTTGATTCATGACATCACCTCTGTGTCATGTTGCTGCTTTTAGAACTTTACATGGAGTCAAAGGATTCCTCATTGCAATGACGCAATTCTATGTGGCTCTATTTTAGAACTCTGCCATTCTCAGGTTGTTTTGATAAAGATGATAAATATGTTTTGTTGTTCAGGGGGTGGGTTACCTTGGAAACGGTAGCACTAAAGATGCATTTTCACACTGTTTTGTGTGTCTCAGGGCCTTTGTGGTGTATGAGGTTCTTCGTGAAGACGAGTTCTCTGCCCTGAAGAACGCCGACAGCCAGGATGGTAAAGACACGCCCACCACGGTGAAACACGCCCTCATGTCCCTGCATCACCGCTGGGTCCTCAATGCTGCAGGACACTTTATAGATGAGAACGGGACACGTGTGCCTGCTATACCCAGGTGAGAGACAAACACACACACACCAAACACACTCACAGTGAGTATACATTCTATTTATCTCTCCACCTGTTGTCACGTTCATCACCATATAGTCTCCCTGTCACACCTTTTCCACAATCCCACTTTTTCTCACAGCATCCCTCTCACGGTTCCCCTTAACCCTGTGTGTCCTGTGTAATGTTTTAATGTTTCCAGAGATGGACCTGCAGGATGTGGCACAGCTGATGTCAACCAGAAGTAACTATTCTCTGTGCTACTGACTGAGTTACTGCATGGTGACGGGGCTTTGGCTTTCACACAGTTGCTCACTGTAACCCACTGTCACACACACACCTGGGCTGTGTCTCAATTCTGTATACTGGCTTCCTCTGTCTCCTGTCCTACTTTCACCTGATCAGTTTATCAGTGTGGGTGAAGGGAAGGAGAGGAAGGGACTAGGATGTTGAGATGCAGCCTGGGGTTTAGCTGTGCTAGGGCCCAGGTCAAAAGTCATAGGGAGGTCACAGGGTACCTGACCTGCCCACTGACTTGGTTCCTGTCCAATAGTCTTCATATGCATCCTGCCTTACTTTCTTTATTTAGCCAATCAATGGTCTGCATGTGATTAGGTAAGTGTAGGCCAGTTTATCATCCTGTTGGTTTCACCAATCAAACCATACTAGAGCAGTGATTATCTCAAGGAAGGAGGGAGGGATGGAAGGAAGGAAGGATGCATAAGATATTGGTGCAGGGCCTAGTGCTAACGGGGACAGTAGCTACTAACCCACGGAATGTGGAGCATGCTGGGTAATGGGCACTGGGCATGCTTTGCAATTGATTTTGAGTGGCCATTTCAGATCGGATGTTGGCCAGTTACCTGTGATTGTGACGGCAACACTAAATACATTTAAATCATTGTTCAAAGATTATGATTTAAATGAAAGTAGTGTATTCAACAGCATTTTAAAAAATATTTATTACATTCATAAATGTTAATAAATGCTACTTAGTGGTGTCATTAAATTGCAATAAGGTGTAATGGCTCTTTCTGTATGATATATGCTCTTTCCCAATCAATATAGACTTCATTCACTTCCACTTCAAACTACCTACTTAGTCTTCCTGGACCTAGATGAAGCCTACTCCTGGACTAAATGGAATCTCTGAAAGTGCTTTTTAGCCCATGAATAGGGTTCATCTGGGTCCAGGAAAAAGGTCTAGGAGTCTCTCGGATGTGAACGCTTTAATGCTTTGCTCCAAACATCAAATCATCTAAGAACAGCTGGAGGAGAGAATCAAACATCCAGCTGCCTCTTCTCTTTTCTTACTCCATACACAAGAGAAAAGGACTCAACCTTTCCTCCTCTTCTTTTCCACCCAGTCTGAAGGATGGAACAGACCTGCCAATCAAATGTGAGATCTCCCCACTGGTGTCCTATGGAGGAGAGGTAAGGGGGAGGGACTTAACAGTAGGGACCTGTTCAAATATAAATAAATATTAAAAAGTGATTCCTGTTATAGTTAGTTAATTCAGTTCAAATATAAATAAATATTAAAAAGTGATTCTTTGTTATAGTTACTTAATTCAGTTTTACCAGTGTTGATGATATAATAGCCTGATGTCACTTCCTGTTGTGTTGCAGGGTTTGGAGGAGCTGGTGAGTGGGCGAGAGTTCCGCCCTACCCTGGTCATCGATGAAAGTGGAGCCCACGAACTGGTGAAGAATGGCTTGTGAGGGATGGAAAATGGAGAGAGAGCGAGTGAGCAAAAATCAGAGATGAGCCAAAGACCTATTCCACTCCTTCCCCCACTCCCTCTCCTCCTCCCTACAACTGGAAGAAACTGTGACGTTTGTTTCCGTGCAATAATGCTGCGTTCATTTGCTTTCCTAAATAATTGAAACACAATGCATTTCCGACATCCAAAAACGAGCTTCTTAATTGGAATTTTAAGTGGGAAACCTGTACTATAACTCAGGAGATCCAACCCCCAGTTGAAATGTTTTCCAAATTTTTGTTTTTTCTGAGGAGCATGTGGCCGCAGCACAGGATGAAGGACAGAAGCCTTGCGGGGCTGGATGAAGCAGTTTGAAGATCAAGCTATTTATTTTGCTTAAGTCCAATATTTTTATCTGTCTTGTAGATGGAAATTACCACCTATGCATTTTACCAAGTGATTTGTACATACAGATACAAATAGAGATGGGTACAGCAATTGTAGTCAGATGAACCTAATATAAATGATTGATTTATTATTAACATGTAATGTTTGTTCATGGAAAGAGTTTTTTGATGATAACTGGGTTGCATAGCACACTACTGCTAGTCTTCTGCCTGATTGGCTTCCAAATGACGCTGTTGACATAAGAATTGTTTTCCATTTTCTTTATTAAAGAAATATCCAATTTGAAGAGGTATAAGTCTTCTTTGATTAAATCTAAGGTTAGCGTGGTGTGTGTGTGTGTGTGCACCTGTGTGTCTGCGCACCCTGTGTGTAGATTTGTCAGTCTCTGTGTGTGATTGTTGTGTCTTTTGCATTAGAAGTCCTGGTGTGTTGAATCAGAGTTTCCAGGAAGCAGCACATGGTTTGTGTTTTAAGATGGGCCATAGTGAGCATGCTACACTTACTGCTGCAGCCACTCAGGAAATCTACTCTGTGCCTGCTAACCGTCTCTCTCCCTCTGTCTGTCTCTGTCTCTCACACACAAACAATCCTCTCACTTTCTATCTCTGACTTTCTCCTTTTTTCTTCCTCTCCTTTCACTTGCTCTCACTCCCGCTACAATATCTCTGACAGAAGGTATTGCAGTGACCGAGGGATATGCTTACGTAACACTTTTATAAAGGATACCTCAATGTAAATGTTGAATTGACTGAGGTAAATTACCTTGATGTATATTGTAGAATGTTATATTTCTTCAGGCAGATATGAAACATGACCATGTGCATCGATAGAGTTTTAGCACACTGGACTGTCCTTAACTGAACTACTGTAGAGCGTGCTTTCCTCACTAAGCCACACCATGCTTTTCCATCATGAAGGAAGGGGTGCATTTAAAGGGGAATTCCACCCCCTTATCATTATTTGATACGTTGATCCTTACCTTCTTAATCCTCATTATCCCTTTTATTTCCTGAGTCTGGTGTTTTAGTCCACATCAGCTATGGAACACTGGCGGTGATGATGTCATCAGGTGGTGACTGTCCTTACTCATCACTAAGGTGAGCTCATTCTGTGGTCCGAGTGTTATCAACGTATAAAAGTGCTTCATGAATTGTATAACAATTGTAAGTATCTGTGTGTACTTGCAGTGTGTACTCACTGGCCTACACACAGTACCCCAAAATAAAAATGAAAAGCTGAAATGTCTTGAGTCAATAAGTATTCAAGCCCTTTGTTATTGCAAGTCTAAATAAATGAATGAGTAAAAGTTTGCTTAAGTCTCATGTTGCATTTACTCACTCTGCAATAATAGCGTTTTTAACTTTTTTTTAATGACTACCTCATCTATGTACCCCACACATATAATTATCTGTAAGGTCCCTCAGTCGAGCAGTGAATTTCAACACAGATTGAACCACAAAGACCAGGGAGATTTTCCTATGCCTCGCAAAGAAGGGCACCTATTGGTAAATCGGTCAAAAATGTTTTTGTAAAAGGCAGACCTTAAATATCCCTTTGATTATGGTGAAGTTATTAATTACACTTTGGATAGTGTATCAATACACCCAGTCACTACAAAGATACAGGTGTCCTTTCTAACTCAGTTGCAGGAGAGGAAGGAAACTGCTCAGGGATTTCACAATGAGGCCAATGGTGACTTTAAAACAGTTACATAGTTTAATGGCTGTGATAAGAGAGAACTGAGGATAGATCAACAACATTGTAGTTACTCCGCAATACTAATCTAGTTGACAGAGTGAAAAGAAGAAAGCCTGTACAGAAGGAAGGAAGCCTGTGCATCCTGTTTGCAACAAGGCACTAAATTAATACTGCAAAAAATTGACAAAGCAATTCACTTTTTGTCCTGAATACAAAGTGTTATGTTTTGGGCAAATCCAATAAAACACATTACTAAGTGCCACTCTCCATATTTTCAAGCATAGTGGTGGCTTCTTTGTGTTATGGGTATGCTTGTAATCGTACAGCACTAGAATGTTTTTCAGGATAAAAAAAATAAATAGAATGTAGCTAAGCATAGCCAGAATCCTAGAAAACCTGGTTCAGTAAGCTTTTCACCAGACACTGGGAGATTAATTCACACTAAAACACAAGGCAAAATCTACACTGGAGTTGCTTACCAAGAAGACAGTGAATGTTCCTGAGTGGCCAAGTTACAGTTTTGACTGAAAATCTACGGCAAGACCTTAAAATGGTTGTCTAGCCATGATCAACAACCAATTTGACAGAGCTTGAAGGATTTTGAATAGAATAATGGTCAAATGTTGCACAATCCAGAAAGACACAGCTCTAATTGCTGCCAAAGGTCCTTCAACAAAGTATTGACTCAGGGGTGTGAATACTTATGTAAACGAGATATTTCTGTTTTTCATTTTCAATAAATTTGCAAACATTTCCAAAAACATGTTTTCACTTTGTCATTATGAGGTATTGTGTGTAGATTAGTGAGAAAACATATTTAAGCCATTTTGAATTCAGGCTTTAACACAACAAAATGTGGAATTATTCAAGGGGTATGAACCATTTCTGAAGGCACTGTATTTGTCAACAGTATCAAATGTAATTTCTTCCACACACCAAGAATATGCAACGTTGAATTTACGTTTTTTTGTGCTTTCTGAATTTTTGCTGCCGTGAATTAAAGTGGTTTCATCGCTCCCTCAGGCTGTCAAAATAACTTTCTCCTAAAGGAGAAAAAAGCATTCTGATTGGGTACTGGGCTCTGACTTAATTGAAACCTTATTTGTAGCATGTGAAATTCTGGGACTTTGGCATGCCCCTAAGAATTCTCAGAATGTGATTCCCCCCTCTTTCTCTGCCTCCGCTCCAAACTCCGTTTTATTATTTTTTTCTATTTTCAAGGGTGTCTTGCATCAGCCCAGTGTGTTTGAGAGGGAACTGAGCGGAGCGAGGAAGAAAAGATCGAAAAGGCTTGGATTCTGACAGAACTGGGGACACGGACACTCACTGGAATACTCCACCGCTTCCTCTGAACAAATGGTTTGAAAGGACAAAACTCTTTAAAAGTACGTTTCAATCCTCCTTTTTCTCCAAAATATATATTTTTTAAATGTGTTCCAAGGGTGAAGGGTGAAGGGTTCCACTGGAAGCTATAGTGATGCTTTTGCTTTCTGTAGAATTGTGTCACTACCTCACACTAGTCTAGGTGTCTCAGCGTGTTTATAGTCTAGTTTTGAACCCAATATCCCCGTTTTTCTTGAGTGAGAGAGAGCTACTGTTTGCATGGCAGACTAGAATAGAGGATAGCAGAGAGATGAGATGCAGCCTATCTCAGATCCACACTTCACTGTGAAAAGCACCGCTGCAATCCAGCTGCTATACACAGAGGCCTTTACACTCATACTGTATCATAATGTGTCTAGTTTGGTTTAAAACGACATCTCTTTAAAAATGTTGACTGCAAAAATATGTTGTGCTTGCCCATTGATAGAGGGATATTGAAAGTCTTGTTTTATTGTCTGGAGAAGCAGCAGTGGAACTAATGCAGAAATAGCTTGAGGCTTTTTCAATTTCGTGCATCGAGTTCAAACCCCAGAGATCATTTGTTGTGCTTTGTTTTTCTGGCCATTTGTTTACTGTGTTTTGGAAAAGTTGAGCAACTGTAGACCACTGGAGTTCCTGGCCCTGATACGTTATTTTGGCTTGGTATTATCATACATACCATGCATCTTTGTGTGTCTATCCTTGTCCTCTTGTGTCATGCAGGCAGTATATAGGTATTACGTAGGTGGTATGTGGGTGACAGATCCAATCCAAACAGATGCTAAATTCAGCCATTTTGATGTGGGGACGTAACACAATCACTTAGCAGGCACTTTTATCCCAAATAAATATCAATATATACATAGTCATGACTCATACAGGATGTAATAGTCACTGGTCTGGTGTTGCCGACACCTTGCTCCAGCCGGGCTGAGCCATCTGAGCCAGGTTAGTGGAAATGACCACAGTCATAAAGGACAGTTGTTCTGGGGAGGTCAAGGTGGTGAGGCATGTGGTGTGACCCCTTTAGCCATTCCTGGCAGGGTGTGAGTGGGTATGTGAGAGTGTGTGTTGAGCCAGGTTCATGACCTCACTGATGGTAATAGCCAGTCCTGACATCTCTCTTCCAGCTCTCAACATGTGCTTTAAGTTATCAGAGGAATAGACATATCATTTCAATTAGCAACTCCTCCCTCGCTCTCTTTATCTCTCCATCCCTGCCTCCCTCTCTCCCTCCTTCCCCCTGGGGCCTCAGAGTCTGTCCAGATACAGAGGTAGAGATGTAATGACACACTACTGAACCAGCAGGGTACGGGTGTAATTTCAACTCCTTTCAAAACACAGCAGAGGCACCCAGTGCTTACATGGACTTGCCTGCCTGCCGTAGGTCCATGTCTGACTGAGCCCATACAGATCAGGCCCCTCGCTGGCAGCATATTCCATAGTATACAATTTTGATGTACTCTTATGGGTCACACTTTATTTGGATAGTTTGGATATGCCATAGAATACATTTTCTATGTATTATTGTGGGTCACACATTATTTGGAGAGTCCGGAAAGTCCATCTGTAGGTGCTCTACTCTCAAACTATCTGTTGATAACAAACTGCTTGCTAAAGTTAGGGTTAGGCTTAAAGGGTGTTTTCACATATTTTCCTCTTTAAAATAACTGATCTGTCCTCTTTAAACTCGGGGGTAAAAAAAAGCAAGTGTACTCAGAACATGAGAACATATGAAAGCTGGTGGTTCCTTTTAACATGAGTCTTCAATATTCCCAGGTAAGAAGTTTTAGGTTGTAGTTATTATAGGACTATTTCTCTCTATGCCATTTGCATTTCATATACCTTTTAGTTTAGTTTATTAATTTGACCATTTTTAAAAAACAAGCAGACATAAAACTTAAAAGCCATACATGCACATGAATAAAATCATCGAGGATAACACACAATAAAGTCTGGGACTTATTTCCATTGTGGTCCTCTTGAGACAAGATGGCTAGACAAGATCGAACACAGTATGGCAGTGAAATAATAAAACAAAAACATAGAAGAAGAACATCTATTTCATCATTCCAGTTACATCATAGTGTAACGGGCTTCCTCCTTCTCTTCATCCGAAGAGGAGTAACAAGGATTGGACCAAAGTGCAGCGGGGTGTGAATTCATAATGTTTAATAAACAAAACAGGAAAACACGACGAACACTTGAATAATTACAAAACAATAAACGAAGTAGACAGACCTGGACGACGAACTTACATGAAACACGAAGAACGCACGAACAGGAAAAATGACTACATAAAACGAACGAACAAACAAAACCGAAACAGTCCCGTGTGGCGTAACATTCACAGACACTGACACAGGAGACAACCACCCACACACAAACAATGTGACACCACCTACCTTAATATGATTCTCAATCAGAGGAGATGAAAACCACCTGCCTCTAATTGAGAACCATATCAGGTACCCATTAAACCAACATAGAAACACAAAACATAGACTACCCACCCAAACTCACGCCCTGACCAATTAAACACATACCAAACAACAGAAAACAGGTCAGGAACGTGACACATAGGGGTTATTCATATGGGCATTGGATGTTCTAATAGGTACTTTAATATTGCCAGCCTAATCTCGGGAGTTGATAGGCTTCCTTCATAAACAGCGCAATGCTTGAAGCACAGCGAGGAGCTGCTGGCAAATGCACGAAAGTGCTGTTTGAATGAATGCTTACGAGCCTGCTGCTGCCTACCAGACTGCTCTATCAAATCATAGACTTAATTATAATATAATAACACACAGAAATACAAGCCTTAGGTCATTAATATGGTCGAATCCGGAAACTATCATTTCGAAAACAAAACGTTTATTCTTTCAGTGAAATACGGAACCGTTCCATATTTTATCTAACGGGTGGCATTCATAAGTCTAAATATTGCTGTTACATTGCACAACCTTCAATGTTATGTCATAATTATGTAAAATTCTGGCAAATTAATTACGGTCTTTGTTAGGAAGAAATGGTCTTCACACAGTTCGCAACGAGCCAGGCGGCCCGAACTGCTGCATATACCCTGACACTGCTTGCACAGAACGCAAGAGAAGTGACACAATTTTCCCTAGTTAAAAGAAATTCATGTTAGCAGGCAATATTAACTAAATATGCAGGTTTCAAAATATATACTTGTGTATTGATTTTAAGAAAGGCGTTGATGTTTATGGTTAGGTACACATTGTTGCAACGACAGTGCTTTTTTTGCGAATGCGCTTGTTAAATCACCCGTTTGGCGAAGTTGGCTGTGATTCAATGACAAATTTTACAGGCACCGCATCCATTATATGCAACTCAGGACAAGCTAGATAAACTAGTAATATCATCAACCATGTGTAGTTAACTAGTGATTATGTTAAGATTGATTGTTTTTTATAAGATAAGTTTAATACTAGCTAGCACCTTACCTTGGCTCCTTGCTGCACTCACATAACAGGTAGTCAGCCTGCCACGAAGTCTCCTCGTGGAGTGCAATGTAATCGGCCATAATCTGTGTCCAAAAATGCAGATTGCCGATTGTTATGAAAACTTGAAATCGGCCCTAATTAATCAGCCATTCAGATTAATCGGTCGACCGCTAGTCCGGAGTTCCTTTTGAGTGTTCACGCTGCACAAAAAAATTAAGCAAACCGCACTGAGTTCACTAAAATTGGCCGAAGGGGGCCATGTGTGAAAACACCCTTTGAATAAGGTTTTGGGTTAGGGCTAGGGTATATGTAAACTAACCTAACAGGGGTAAAAGAAACAACTGAAACTATACTGAGCATAAATATAACTGCAACATGCAACAATTTCAAAGATTTGACTGAGTTACAGTTCATAGAAGGAAAACAGTTAATTTCAATAAATTCATTAGGCCCTAATCTATGGATTTCGCAGGTGGGTGGGCCTGGTAGGGAATAGGCCCACCCACTTGGGAGCCAGGCCAACCCACTGGGGAGTTTATATTTTTGTTCAGTATAGATCACCTACATACTGGTCTTAAAAATCGTCCGGGTTAGGGAGGGTTTGGCAGGCAGGGATATCCTTGTCTCATCACACACTAGCGACTCTTGTGGTGGGCCCGGTGCAGTGCACGCTGACACGGTCGCCAGGTGTACGGTGTTTCCTCCGACACATTGGTGCGGCTGGCTTCCGGGTTGGATGGGCATTGTGTCAAGAAGCAGTGCAGCTTGGTTGGGTTGTGTTTCGGAGGATGCATGGCTATCGACCTTCGCCTCTCCCGAGTCCGTACGGGAGTTGCAGCGATGAGACAAGACTGTAACTACTACCAATTGGATACCACAAAATTGGGGAGAAAAAAATGTGTCCGGCTTGCGCCTACAGGTCAACAAAAATCATGTGATCAAAGGCCATGACATTTTGACTGCAGTCAACTGCAAGTCTCTGCAGTTGCTCTTCACCAACCTTATCCTGCCGCCATCGCCTGCATTGTTGGAGGTGATTTTGTTTCACCCATGCAAACGTGACCCAAGATGTGACTGAAAAAGGAACCAACATTCCCCAATTCGTGTATACATGGATATGAGCAAATTAATGTGATGTTTGAGGCTCTCATACCAATTTATTGTACAATGTACACACCTATATTTTCACTTCATGAGTGTGTGATATGGGGGTTGGAGACATGTTTATTTTGACATTACAAAGACATACTTGTATAAACAATGTCAACACCGCCATGTTGCACTGAGCCTTGCTGTTGGAAAACCACATCAGTGTCCGACTCTTGGCTGTCGCAGATGCACCACACCCGACTTCACTCCTCGACTTTCGTCTACAGTCGGTTTGTTTTCACCTTACCACTCAAACGAGCCCCTTGTTAATGTCCAAAAGCAGAAGTAGTGTCACAGGCTCTATTTCCATTTCCCCTGAAAACCGGAACATCCGGTTGTTAGGGACTCGGCGGAGGATAGGGTAAGGCTTAAGGTTAGGGTTAGAGCTAGGGTTGGGATTAGTAGATAGTTGGTTAAAATGTTACTGATAGTATGTAGTGCGTTTACAGATGGACTATACAAATAAAGTGTTATATTTAAAGACAGGGTGAACTACTGGTTAGTATGCACAGTCACACTCAGTCTTGTCCCACTCTAAGTACCAGTGTACATAAATATCACAACCACCCAAACGTCTAAACTGGTTCGTGATCAATGCTTAGCAAACTAGGCTGAAGTTGTTTGTCTCTTGCTGGTTCAGTTTTGAGGTCCACATGATGAGAACATAGTGAAGAAAGAGATGAATAAAACATAATGACTTTGCTTTGAGTGGGAATATGCCTTGAGTGGATGGAGAGAGAGGAAAGAGAAAAACAGAGGGAAGACCGATGAGACGGAGCTGGTCTCTTAACGCCTCACACAGATGGATGGATTGGCAAGAACCTGAAAACAACAGGAAAACGTTAGAGAAATATCTCAGCTCTCTCTTTCTCGTGACTACTACTTTAGAATGGAACATGTTGTTGAGTATCATGAATAAGCAGTACGATATTCAAGGCAACATAATGATCCAAACTGTCTCCGAGTGTACTGGAGTGTCTTGGGAGAGATGTCTTGACAGCTTGAAACCACTCAGACGTAGCGTAGTAATAGAACAGTACTTATGGTGGTGTTTTTAGAAGTAGAAGTGGAGCAGTAACACATTATTTGGATAGTCCCAAGGAGATGTTTGTAGATGTTCAGTAGACGTTCAATAACTGTCAACAACATTTCAACTAACTCCACTAGCCCTAACATGAACCCTTATCCTAACCTTAAACTTAACCCTTACACGAACTGTAAACTTAACCTTTACGTTAACCCTAATTCTAAACCAGTTGCTTATCAACGGATAGTTTGTTTGTATAGTATGACCATCTGTGGATCATCTGTATGGGACGATCCAAATAAAGTGTGACCGTGGAGATATTTGTAGTAGCAGTAGTAGTGTTACATTTGCAAGCAGTAGTTGGGTAATTTATTGAAGCAGCAGTAGTTGGGTAATTTATTGAAGCAGCAGTAGTTGGGTAATTTATTGAAGCAGCAGTAGTTGGGTAAGTTATTGAAGCAGCAGTAGTTGGGTAATTTATTGAAGCAGCAGTAGTTGGGTAATTTTTTGAAGTAGCAGTAGTTGGGTAATTTATTGAAGCAGCAGTAGTTGGGTAATTTATTGAAGCAGCAGTAGTTGGGTAAGTTATTGAAGCAACAGTAGTTGGGTAATTTATTGAAGCAGCAGTAGTTGGGTAATTTATTGAAGCAGCAGTAGTTGGGTAATTTATTGAAGCAGCAGTAGTTGGGTAATTTATTGAAGCAGCAGTAGTTGGGTAATTTATTGAAGCAGCAGTAGTTGGGTAATTTATTGAAGCAGCAGTAGTTGGGTAATTTATAGAAGTAGCAGTAGTTGGGTAATTTATTGAAGCAGCAGTAGTTGGGTAATTTATTGAAGCAGCAGTAGTTGGGTAAGTTATTGAAGCAGCAGTAGTTGGGTAATTTATTGAAGCAGCAGTAGTTGGGTAATTTATTGAAGCAGCAGTAGTTGGGTAAGTTATTGAAGCAGCAGTAGTTGGGTAAGTTATTGAAGCAGCAGTAGTTGGGTAATTTATTGAAGCAACAGTAGTTGGGTAATTTATTGAAGCAGCAGTAGTTGGGTAATTTATTGAAGCAGCAGTAGTTGGGTAATTTATTGAAGCAGCAGTAGTTGGGTAAGTTATTGAAGCAGCAGTAGTTGGGTAATTTATTGAAGGAGCAGTAGTTGGGTAATTTATTGAAGCAGCGGTAGTTGGGTAAGTTATTGAAGCAGCGGTAGTTGGGTAAGTTATTGAAGCAGCGGTAGTTGGGTAAGTTATTGAAGCAGCGGTAGTTGGGTAATTTATTGAAGCAGCGGTAGTTGGGTAATTTATTGAAGCAGCAGTAGTTGGGTAATTTATTGAAGCAGCAGTAGTTGGGTAAGTTATTGAAGCAGCGGTAGTTGTACTTTTAAGTGGTAATATTGACATGAACAGATTTAGTTGAGTAGTAAAGAATTGAGATGGATGGGGAAAGTGAGAGTGGAGTGGGTCTGGGGCTCTGAGAGGATTTAAGCACCATGGTCCAGCAGACTGACTGCTGCTGTTATGGGGGGAAATGGAAAATAACTTCTTGGACCTGACTGTTGAATTTCCACAGGGCTTCATTTAACTCTGAAAACTCCATCCAATACTGAGGATTCAGTGAAAAACCTCTCCTTTTCTCCTCTCTCTCTCTCTTTCTCTCTTTCGTGCTTTGTCTTTCTCTCTCTACTTTCTGTATTTTCCTCTTTACTCTCTCTCTCTCTCTCTCTCTCTCTCTCTCCTCTCTCCTCTCTCTCTCTCTCTCTCTCTCTCTCTCTCTCTCTCTCTCTCTCTCTCTCTCTCTCTCTCTCTCTCTCTCTCTCTCTCTCTCTCTCTCTCTCTCTCT
The DNA here is from genome assembly GCF_016432855.1 of Salvelinus namaycush. Classification (NCBI taxonomy): domain Eukaryota; kingdom Metazoa; phylum Chordata; class Actinopteri; order Salmoniformes; family Salmonidae; genus Salvelinus; species Salvelinus namaycush. The sequence goes on along the minus strand of NC_052316.1, from coordinate 28,804,142 downwards.
CTCTGTCTCTGTCTCTCTGTCTCTCTGTCTCTCTCTGTCTCTGTCTCTCTCTGTCTCTCTCTGTCTCTCTCTGTCTCTGTCTCTCTAAGCCCAGCTGGGTATCATTAACGCTGAATACAGTCCAGATAGTCTTGCCAGCCAGACAGTCAGGGAGAGGGTCACTAGAATCAGGGCTGGGAGTGACACCAATTGAGAGTGTGTAGTGTTTGAGTGTGTGTCACACAGAACCCTACAATTGTGTTGTTGATTTGGACTTCATCCTTACATTATCATCCTAGGTAGCACATATGGACCTGCCATCATTGTATATTATCTTCCCTTCTCCCCCTCCCTGCCATGTGTCACACATTAGCATTACACATAAATGCACATAATGGAGTCTTGTGTTCTCCAGTGTTTCCTCTCCCTCCCACCTCTCGTGTGTGTGGCGTGCATGCGTGGCGCGCTTGTGTCACAGTCTGAAACTTTACAGACTATTTTTTTACATGCCTCCACCTGGCTCTGGTTTTGGATATAAAAAAAACAACTACATTTGATTAGGATTTCATGCATTCCCATCCAAATGAAATCTCTGCTATGGCATGTTATGTTATGTTATGGGCTTAAGGGGAAACTAGAGAGGCTGTAATCAGAAGCTGATGTGGCTGGTCATGGTAGCTTGTCTAGCGTATGGCTGCATACACACACATACACAGCTCCAGCTAATGAACGCATGGCCAATAAAATGCTCTCTGCATTGTTTTACTTTCTGTTAATTTGCCCCGCCTGTCTGCCCAGGTTGCATTGCTCTTGTTGTGCAGGAATGTACCAGTCATAGCTTGTACTTTCATACCCTTGAATTAATCAAATGTTTAGATTTTTTATGTTTTCCAGAGAAGAATAGTTTGTGGATATAATTGTATGTTTGCATGTGCGTGTGTGCAGTGTACACGCATGTTTGTGCTTGTGTGGCCAGCGTGTGTGTGTGTCAAATCAAATGTTATTGGTCACATACACATGTTTAGCAGATGTTATTGCGCGTGTAGTGCAGTGCAGTAATATCTAACAAGTCAAAAATAACAATTACACAACATATACCCAATACACACAAATCTAGTAAAGGAATGGAATTAAGACTATGAAAATATATGGACATGCAATGTCAGAGCGGCATAGAATAAGATACAGTAGAATAGTATAGGATACAGTATATACATATGAGATGGGTACTGCAAGATATGTAAACATTATTAAAGTGACTAGTGTTCCATTTATTAAAGTGGCCAGTGATTTCAAGTCTATTTATATAGGGCAGCAGCCTCTAAGGTGCAGGGTTGCGTAACTTGGGGGAAGCCGGCTAGTGATGGCTTTTTAACAGTTTGATGGCCTTGAGATAGAAACTGTTTTTCAGTCTCCCTTTCCCAGCTTTGATGCACCTGTACTAACCTCGCCTTCTGGATGATAGCGGGGTGAACAGGCAGTGGCTCGGGTGGTTGTTGTCCTTGATGATCTTTTTGGCCTTCCTGTGACGTCGGGTGCTGTTGGTGTCCTGGAGAGCAGGTAGTTTGCCGGTGATGGTGGTGTGTGTGTGTGTGTCACCCTCTTAGCCCACTAATCACTACCAGATCTCAACACTGACTGAAGTTGGGAGTAAATTATAGCTTTCAGATAATCTCTCTGCTTTTTCTCTTCTCTGTCTAACAGTCTGTTTCAGAGGCAGATATCTTTCAGTCAAGCTCTATGGTGTATTAATGTACAGGGAAAGATGTAAAGATCTCAGCTCCGATATGCACAATCATGACACTTCCTGAAGCCACATCATAGGATAGGTTAGGAAAGGTTAGATTCTGTATAAAAAAAAATTGGTTTACACAACCTGAATACAAGAGGAAGAGGAGGGTGCGGAAGGAGAAACAATTAGGGGTCACAGTTTATATTATTCTGTATGTATTAATTCAGCCTTCTCCTCGTTCATGTGTAACTAGGAACATTCAGGACCTCACATCCTAGTGGTTGACTGTGTTTCAAAGCAGGCTGTGTATAGTGGCAGGTAGTGTGTTTCAGAGCAGGTTATGGGTAAGTTGTAGGGATGCCCCTTTAATCAAGGCTGACTGGTGATTTCAGGCTGCTATCATTGGTCTGTACAGCTTTACTTCACTGTAATTGGCCACTATAAAAGATAACTACCCTGCCTGGCGCACTACACAGTCGGGCTGAGGGAAGGTAGACCCTACACACACATACACACACACACGCAGAGACAGAATTACACACATTGCAGACTTTACTCAATGGTCTCAGGTTGTGCAATAGAGCCCAGTTGGTTCCACAGTAAATCAAACCTCTCCATTCCTCTTCCTTTACTGTCATTAAGCTCTCCTCCATGCACAGAATACTGTACATAGACTTACTTTTACAAGTATATTCAACAGTTGTTCCTACACCATCAAATGATCTTAGTTGCATAACCATTTTTCACTCTGCTTCCATTTTGCTGTCGTCCTTTGCCGTTATTGAGCTGATCACCCCATGAAAAGTCTGGAGCAAATGTTATTCACATCGCAGTTCACTTTTACTCTGAGCGTGGGCTTGTTCCACAGCCACTCTCCTCTCTCCCCTTCTCCTTTCTCCAGTCGTTCTCTCTACCCTTCTCCTCTCTCCACTACTCCTCTCGCTCATGGCATAGCATGTGAGTGCTGCTGACAGTAGAGCCAGGCAGGACAGGGCAGAGGGCCAGGGCAGAGGGCCAGGGCAGAGGGCCAGGGCAGAGGGCCAGGGCAGAGAGCCAGGGCAGAGGGCCCATGGAACTATGACAATGTACCCAGGGAACTATGACAATGTACCAGGGTGTGGCAGGGGCAGGACAGGGGACCAAGGCAGGGGACTAGAGCAGGGGACCAGAGCAGGGCACCTCTGTGTGTTGACTCTACCGGTTCTCCCATGGTGCAAGGACCATCAGCCCTCTGTTTGACCGTGAGAGGACGAGGGAAGGAGAGGAAGTCTTTCCAGGAGAAGATGATTTGTTTCTGCACATCCAAAACCCCTGTGCAAACAGCATAAAACCCACATCCCCTCTCTTTTCAGTCCCACCTTGTACTAAATACAGTGTGCAAGGTTTGATCAGTAGTAGCAGACCGTTTCAGTTCACAGACAGTGCTCACGTCTTGGTATGTGTCTGTCTCCACACAGTCAACATAAAGGTTTCTGTCCAGTGCAGCCAGTTCATGATATCTGTAGCTGAATAAAGATTTCCCAATTCCAGCCCCACAAAGCCCAGTCTGTGGTTTTCTGACAGGAGTATCTGTCCTTGGCCACTTCCTGTTCTGAGCCTGGGGGAACCAATAGTTTTGGAGAACGTTCTTTTTCCCAGCACCAGAAGCAACGTTCTGGTCTTCATATTCAGGAACAGCAGACTAAGTTGCTGTTCTGTACAACTTCAACCCACTAACTTCACTTTAACCTTTATTTAACTAGGCAAGTCAGTTAAGAACAAATTCTTATTTTCAATGACGGCCTAGGAACAGTGGGTGCCTTGTTCAGGGGCAGAACAACAGATTTTTATCTTGTCAGCTCGGGGATTTGAACTTGCAACCTTTCGGTTACTAGCCCAACGCTCTAACCACTAGGCTACCCTGCCGCCCCACTTTACATGAACATACATTTGGAGTTAAATTAAAGCAAGAGGGAGTGACAGAGCATGATGATAGTGAGAACATTTCTGATCCAATCTTCAAAATAAAACATTAATGAAAAGTAAAAACATTCATGAAAGCTTTTAAGCACAGTAATATGTCTGTCCCATAGGTTTTACCACTGTGAACCTGTGAGAAGTTAAGTCAATATTTCTGACTGGTCGGGTTCTGGTGGCAGGGGAGTGGTGGGGTAGTAGGAGGGTGGGGTTAGGTCCGGTGGGAGGAAGGGGAACTTGATGATGGTGGGCAAAGGGGGTGGGTGGGTGGCTGGGGGAGGCTGAGGACTTCTAGTACTGGGGAGTGGTTGGGACTGGTGGGACAGCAGACCACCTGTAACCATGCTAGCCCAGGACCTCTCCTAGCTGTCCCACCAGTCCCAACCACTCCCCAGTACTGGAAGTTCTCAGCCTCCCCCTTTGCCCTTTGCCCTTTCTCACTGTCTTCCTGGCAGGTGGGATGAGGTGAAGCTGGGAAGAGGTGGATGGGAGGTTAAGCTGTATGGGGATGTGGGATTGAGGGTTCCTGTGGTGTTTCACAGCCATTTTTATTTTACACACATTGTCATGTCCAAACCTTAAACAACGTACCAAATTGTACCATTGTGTATTTTCTTCTGCTAATTCCCATGATTGTTTGAAAAAAAATTTTTTAACAGGAATACTTATGCAGTGCTTTGACCAGCTGTGTGTGTGTGTGTGTGTGTGAGGGAGGGTCAGTCAGTCAGACTTCTCAGTCACATCAGCCTATTCATCAGTAGGAATTATCCACCAGCCTACACACACAGTCCACACACACACACACACACACTGCCACGTCTCACCTCCCTTTAATTATCCAGATGTGTCACTTCAACAAAGAGTCCATTGAAGGGGAATACGTCCATATTTTATACAGGGAGAGTAGACTCTTCTGTGGTAGAAAAATATACAAGGAAAACTTTAGTTTATGAGTCTTTCCTTTTGACAGTTACATAATGTATTGCTCTGGGAGCACAAGACAGGGCACTGTGTTCAGATAGAACTATACTGAACAAAAATACACACGCAACATGTAAAGTGTTGGTCCAATATTTCATGAGCTGAAATAAAAGATCCCAGAAATGTTCCATATGCACAAAAAGCTTATTTCCCTCAAATGTTGTGCATGAAAGTGTTTATATCCCTGTTAGTGAGCATTTCTACTTTGCCAAGATAATCCATCCACCTGACAGGTGTGATTTACCAAGAAGCTGATTTAGACCTCATGATCATTACACAGGTGCAGCTTGTACTGGGGACAATAAAAGGCCACTCTAAAATGTGCAGTTTGTCACACAACACAATGGCACAGATGTCGCAAGTTTTGACGGAGTATGCAATTGGCATGCTGAGTGCAGGAATGTCCACCAGAGCTGGTGACAGAGAATTGAATGTTAATTCCTCTACCATAAGCCACCTCCAACGTTGTTTTAGAGAATTTGGCCTCACAACCGCAGACCACCTGTAACCATGCAAGCACAGGACCTCCACATCCGGCTTCTTCAACTGCGGTATTGTCTGAGACCAGCCACCTGGACACCTGATGAAACTGAGGAGTATTTCTGTCTGCAATTAAGCCTTTTTGTGGGGAAAAACTCTTTCTGATTGGCTGGGCCTGGCTCCCCAGTGGGTGGGCCCTATGCCTTCCCTGGCCCAACCATGGCTGCGCTCCTGTCTAGTCATGTGAAATCCATAGATTAGGGCCTAATAAATGTACTTCAATTGAGTCATTTCCTTATGAACTGTAACACAGTAAAATCATTTAAAAAATTGTCTTTTTTTCTCTTCAACGGTTAAACCATTTTAGACAATTATTATATCTGTACTTATTATTTAGGATCCCGTTTGGATTTTATTTTGCAGTTTTGAGTTCATAAAAAAGAAAACTGTGGTCTCTCAATTTATTTTCATCTTTCTCTGTCTCACTCTTTCTCTCTGATAACCCCATCAGTGATTTGACCTCCACACCTCAGACTCTCCAGGTATCAGATATGGCCCTTGTGAGTGCTTTGTTTGACTTCTCTCCCACCGGTTCAAGCCTGCTTGATTTCCTTTGTGGCCGCCGTGAAAGCATTGAGAAGTGCTTTGCTGTCTGACATTCGTTTGTTATTCTAAAGATGACTTTGATCTGAGTTTTCTGTTGACTGTTTGACTTTGTCAGACAGACATGCTCTGAGACGCCCAGCTTAATCTGTTATTAATGCATATATGGTAGGGTGGACCATAAGGTTGAACTCCCCTTCAGGATTTAGTACAGAAATAGAATCAAGCATTTAGTTTGCCCCTGTCTCATGATGTCAGTTTATTTGACAGCAGTAATGAGGGACAGACAGCATTGGACCAAAGCACAACCGTTCACTTGCTTTGTTAAATATCAATCCCCAGCCTCTAACCCTATACCCTATCCTCTACCCATGACTTCTATTCCCTGCATGCTCCAGTTTAGTGCACACTGTCAAGCCCATTGCATGTATCAGAAGTCAACTGTATAATATGTGCACACTATGCACAGTATGGTACATACAACTCCAACCAGAGCCCAGTGAGTAATATAGGCTTTGAGAGCTGGTTTTGGGGAGGCCCTACTTAGTAAGTCTAGGTTGATTCCTGCAGGAGCTATAGGAGTGTATGAAACCCATTCCTGGGTAAAATTAGCCCTATAGTCGGCCCCGGCAGCCCCATAGAGCAGGCTGTGTACTAACACACAAACACACACACACACATACACAAACACACGACAGTAGACCCCTAGCAGCAAGCCCACTTGAGCAGGCTGTGTGAGGGGGAATGTGAGGGACAGTGTATGGCAAGACACAGGTCCTGTCTGTCCACTCTGCCCCACTCCGGCCCCTCACCTTAGGCCTAGGAGGGGCCCTAACTCCCCCTGTGCCTCCTCCTGTACCTCGTTCTGTCCTAATACCTCCGCCTCTCTTCCTGTCTCCCCTGTTCCTCCCCTGTCTCCCTCTACTCCCCTGAATTTACCTCCAGATCAGAAGATCCAACAAATCTCTCTGCTGTCTATAGGGCCTAGTATAGTATAGCTGCAGAATGATAGTTAGTTGGACCCTGAAGAGCTGGGGGGTGAATAGTCTGATCCTCTCCACCTCATTTTAGTCAGGAAGTATTTTAATCAGTGAGGTGAGACGTCGGGCTTATGCACCTGTCATCTCTGACCTGTGGACATACTGTACCTGTGCTCTCTTCTTTTTTTCTTCCCTCTCCCCCTCCCTCTCCCCCCCCCCCCCTCTCTCCAGTACTGACAGCCTGTCAGTGAGAGGTGAGTGTAACTGAACAGCAGCTCAACCATTGGACTGTAGAAACACTACTCTCAATAGTTTTCTGCATCAGAATAAAACATTGTCAAGAGCAGTTACTCACTGATCATTACTGAAAGCTTGATCTCAGCTCCTAACATGTCAGCAAACTTTTACAGACATTGCAAAAACATTTACCGAAAATGGCAATTTGGACTTGATAACTATCGTAACTTTTCACATGAAAAAGGAATTTGAGTTTAAAACGATACTGGTGAGTGGATAAGTGTTCCATGCTGCTATGAAATGAGAATGAGCAGAAGTTTTCCATAATGGTGAATGTGAGACAGCCCATAACCCTGTGTCCTGTGTGTCAGAGCCTGCTCTGATGTTACCATAGCAAAGCCTTGTTATGAGACAACAGCCCTACGCTCCTTGCAGATACCTACCTGGATGGAGAATACAGCTCTTACTAAGAGAGAGAGAGAGAGAAAGGGGCAGTGGTGTAAAGTAACTAAGTAAAAGGACTTTGAAGTACTACTTAATTAGTTTTTCTGCATATCTGTACTTTACTATTTGTATTTTTGACAACTTTTACTCCACTACATTCCTAAAGAAAATATGTACTTTTTACTCGCATCCATTTTCCCTGATACCCAAAAGTACTTGTTAAATTTGGAATGCTCAAGCAGAACAGCAATATGGTCAAATTCACACACACATCAATATAATGTGTTGTCATTACCACTGCCTCTGAACTGACGGACTTACTAAACACAAATAATGTGTCTGTAAATTATGTCTGAGTGTTGGTGTGCCCTTGGCAGTCGGTAAATTAAAAAAACAATTAAATCGTGCCATCTGGTTGGCTTTATTTAAGGAATTTGAACAGTGGTGGGCCGTCAGGGCCTGCAAGGCCTTCTCTGCTGGCCTAAACATCATCAGAATATAATTTTTTTTTAAATATATTTTCCCACATATGTATTAAATTATTCCCCAGAGTAAGAGTTATACACTTCATTTCATAGCTTTCCTCTTGGTTGCACTGCTTCCAGCCCCAGGTTGAGATTTGGAGGGCTGGTCTTTATGTTAGATCTTTTATCCAATCATATTCAGCCATCATGTGTTGCCAGGGGTCTAAAATCTGCCCTCAGGCCTTCAGAATCAACAGTGCGGGCGCTTGTCGCTTATAGTGAATGGAAATGAAAATTTAGTGTCAACCAATCAGCTTTAGAGTTGGCTATTGTACGCCTGCTGGCTGGCTCCAGTGTTACACAGGAGCCAGCTAGCAGGCGTAGTGCGTGCACGTCTTTTGATTGGATTACCAATATTGAGAGGCAGGTCCTATGGAGATCTAGGAAACTGAATTTGATAAACGAATTAATTCGCGTACTACTAAGCTGTTTTTTCAACCCACAATGGCGGAAGGAGGAGAAGATATCGATTTGGTCGAGGATATAATTATAACGCCATTCTCAAGACGAACTTTTCAAGAAAAGTTAGACATTGTAAGGAGAGGTTGCCTGACGCCACAAAGCCTGTCACAGGCGGGAAAGGGCTTCGTTCGCTCGCCACTTTCAAAGTTTCAACTACGAGCGCTGTCAATGGCTCCTTGGCTCCGAGAAGCACTGCAAACTGTACTGCTGGGAATGCCTATTATTTGCAAGTGATCGATTTGGTGTTTGGAGCCACACTGGCTTTGCAAACTTGAGTTGTCTAACCAAGGCAGCAACGAGACACCAAAGTACGGCTGGGCACTAACAAGCAATGTTGCTTTTGAAAACTTTTGGGGACACCGGAGTGGATCTACAGCTCAAAGAACACGCGCGCAGGGCAACGGAGCTGCACAATGAAAAGGTGAAGGGAAATATTGAAAAGACTCATTGATTGTGTCATGTTTTTGGGTAAACACTGTTTACCCAAAAATGTCAATTTGTCAATTTCAAGGTGACGCAACGCCTGGTTATACTGCGTTTCTGTCTAAATGTATAGTGTCTAGAGCCATGGCATCATAATGAGGTGGATTAATTCGGGTGGGACTGTGTAATACCTCACTGAAGGCCCAGGCCCCAGGCCCACGGCACGCCACTGAATTTGAAGTATGACAGTTGAGTACTTTTTCCACCACTGTACTTACACTACCGGTCAAAAGTTTTAGAACACCTACTCATTCAAGGGTTTTTATTTTTACTATTTTCTACCTTGTAGAATAATAGTGAAGACATCAAAACTATGAAATAACACATATGGAATCATGTAGTAACAAAAAGTGTTAAACAAATGTAAATATATTTTATATTTGAGATTCTTCAAAGTAGCCACCCTTTGTCTTGATGACAGTTTTGGACACTCTTGGCATTCTCTCAACCAGCTTCGTGAGTGGGGGGAGTCACCTGGAATGCATTTCAATTAACAGGTGTGGCTTCTTAAAAGTTAATTTGTGAAATTTCTTTCATTCTTAATTAGTTTGAGCCAATCAGTTGTGTTGTTGCAAGGTAGGGGTGGTATAAAGAAGATAGCTCTATTTGGTAAAAGACCAAGTCTATATTATGGCAAGAACAGCTCAAATAAGCAAAGAGAAACGACAGTCCATCATTACTTTAAGACATGAAGGGTCAGTCATTACGGAAAATTTCAAGAACTTCGAACGTTTCTTCTTGTGCAATCACAAAAACCATCAAGCGCTATGATGAAACTGGCTCTCATGAGAACTGCAACAGGAATGGAAGACCCACAGTTACCTCTGCTGTAGAGGATACGTTTATTCGAGTTAGCTGCCTCAGAAATTGCAGCCCAAATAAATGCTTCACAGAGTTCAAGAAACAGACCGATCTCAACATCAACTGTTCAGGGGAGACTGTGTGAATCAGGCCTTCATGGTCTAAATGCTGAAAAGAAATCACTACTAAAGGGCACCAATAATAAGAAGAGACTTGCTTGTGCCAAGAAACTCGAGCAATGGACATTAGACCGGTGAAGATGTGTCCTTTTGGTACCAACCGCTGTGTCTTTGTGAGACACAGTGTTGGTGAACGGATGATCTCTGAATGTGTATTTCCCACTGTAAAGCATGGAAGAGGAGGTGTTATGGTGTGGGGGTGCTTTGCTGGTGACACTGTCAGTGATTTATTTAGAATTCAAGGCACACTTAACCAGTATGGCTACCACAGCATTCTGCAGCGATACGCCATCCCATCTGGTTTGCGCTTAGTGGGACTATAATTTGTTTTTCAACAGGACAATGACCCAACACACCTCCAGGCTGTGTAAGGGCTATTTTACCAAGAAGGAAAGTGATGGAGTGCTGCATCAGATGACCTGGCCTCCACAATCCCCTGACCTCAACCAAATTGAGATGGAGATGGTTTGTGATGAGTTGGACCGCAGAGTGAAGGAAAAGCAGCCAACAAGTGCTCAGCATATGTGGGAACTCCTTCAAGACTGTTGGAAAAGCATTCCAGGTGAAGCTGGTTGAGAGAATGCCAAGTGTGCAAAGCTGTCATCAAGGCAAAGGGTGGCTACTTTGAAGAATCTCAAATATATAATATATTTTGATTTGTTTAACACTTCTTGTTACTACATGATTCCATATGTGTTATTTCATAGTTTTGATGTCTTCACTATTATTCTACAATGTAGAAAATAGTAAAAATAAAGAAAAACCTTTGAATGAGTAGGTGTTCTAAACCTCTGTGCAGGCCAGTCAAGTTCTTCCATACTGGTCTCGACCATCCATTTCTGTATGGACCTCACTTTGTGTACGGGGGCATTGTCATGCTGAAACAGGAAAGGGCTTTCCCTAAACTGTTGCCACAAAGTTGGAAGCACAGAATCGTCTAGAATGTCATTGTATGCTGTAGCGTTAAGATTTATTTTCAATGGAACTAAGAGGCCTAGCCCGAACCATGAAAGACAGCCTCAGACCATTATTCCCCCTCTACCAAACTTTACAGTTGGCACTATGCATTCGGGCAGGTAGCGTTCTCCTGGCATCCGCCTAACCCAGATTTGTCCGTCGGACTGCCAGATGGTGAAGCGTGATTCATCACTCCAGAGAACGCGTTTCCACTGCTCCAGAGTCCAATGGTGGTGAGCTTTACACCACACCAGCCGACGCTTGGCATTGCGCATTTTTATCCTAGACTTGTGTACGGCTGCTCGGCCATGGAAACCCATTTCATGAAACTCCTGACGAACAGTTCTTGTGCTGACGTTGCTCCCAGAGGCAGTTTGGAACTCAGTAGTGAGTGTTACAACCGATGACAGACCATTTTTACGCGCTTCAGCACTTGTCGGTCTCGTTCAGTGAGCTTGTGTGGCCTACCATTTTGCGGCCAAGCCGTTATTGCTCCTAGATGTTTCCACTTCACAATAACAGCACTTATGGTTGACCGGGGCAGCTCGAGCAGGGCAGGTGGGATCCTATGACAGTGCCGTGTTGAAGGTCACTTTTACCACCACTGGAAAGTTGTAGAAAGGTTTGTGTGTGTGTGCACGCATGTTAAAGCTCTGTTACACAATCACATTGTTAACCTCAAGGAAGGGAAGATAGGACAGATTTTAAGAGTATTTCAACAGAACAGGGCCTTGGTAAATGGAAAATTTGTTTTTTTTCATGCTAACTCTATGTCCACTTTTACATGAGAGCTGTTCTCTCTGGCCACATGGTAAATACCTCTCTGACTCTCCCTCCCCAACACATGACACAAGCCACCAGCTGTTTGTGTTTCATTAACTGTTTAAGCCCAGCATTAGCACCTATATATTTACCCTTATAAGGAGGCCAGTGTCTTAGTGTGATATGGCTGTAATCTAATACAACAGGAAATGAAGCACTTCTGAAAGAGAAACTAACTCGATGATGTTTGTTGATGGTGAATGCACAATGAGGCTATTCAGAGGTCAATGGGTTTTGGTGAAGGGGAGCTGTTGAGAGAGTTTGTACAGTTTTACAGCTGTTTGGTTCTCTGATTAGCTGATTACAATAACATGATTACAGTGATGTGTGTATTTGTGAAAGGAAGGATGGTTTAGAAATCGTATACCGAATGTCTGACGACTTGCATGAAAGCAGGATTCCTTATATTCTGGAATTTAAGATATCATAAATGTCTATTGGTTTCTAGGAACTGTATAGAAATGAAGAAGTCATTCTGTAATGTCGGGTGTCATCAGAGTTCCATCTTGGCAGTGGTATTGGGCAGCAGATCTGAATATGTATCCCACAGCCAGAATACAACTCTGTTATATTGTATGAAACTCCAGGTTTTAACACTGATATCTGGCAGTGGCCTGGTTATTGTGAGGTTCCTAGGTGGTGTAAGTGTGGTCTCTGGGTGTAGAGGTATGTGAGTGTGTGGAGGATGGTGAGTATGTGTAAATGTTTACTGCAGAGGGCACTTAGAGGTTTAGTGGAGGGGTGAGTGTGTGTGGAGGATGGTGAATGTGTGTAAATGTTTACTGCAGAGGGCACAGAGAAGTTTAGTGTGTGTGTGTGTGTGGTCATGTTTAACTATACTTGTGGAGACCAGAAGTCCCAACAAGTATAGTAAACAAACAAAAAATGTCAAACTGGGGACATTTTGTTAGTCCCCACAAGTTAAAATGATATTTCTAGGGGGTTTAGGGTTAAGGTTAGAATTAGTGTTAGCGGTAGGAGCCTGGGTTACATTTAGGGTAAGGTTTGGAGTAAGGGAAGTAGGAAAAATAGGATTTTGAATGGGACTGAATTGAGTGTCCCCACAAGGTGAATTATACAAGACTGTCTGTGTGTGGGTGTGTGTGCCTGCGTGCGTGCGTGCGTGTGTGTGGTTGTGAGGAGTACTGTGCTGCTTGAGCCTGACATGTTGATCTATCAGCCACTCCTACGCAGCCTCGCACCGCCAAGAGAAAGTTGTTTGGCCAGGGATGAACAGCCGGAAATGTCCTACACACGTGCCCCTTTGGCCTAGGATGAAGACCAGGGAACCTCCCCTTTGGCTTTCTGATCTCTCCAGCTTAACTCTATACAGTCCATAGTAGAGGTCGACCGATTATGATTTTTCAATGCCGATACCGATTATTGGAGGACAAAAAAAGCCGATACCGATTAATCGGCCGATTTTTTATTTATTTAAAAAAATAAAAATAAAATATATATATATATATCATACACACACACATTTTTGTAATAATGACAATTGCAACAATACTGAATGAACAATGAACACTTTTATTTTAACTTAATATAATACATAAATACACACACGCACACAGCTCTGAAGTGACAATGATACTGAAGAGTCTGCTTAGGAGACAAATACTCTCAACTGTTTGAATAAAAATAGAGTTTAAGTTACCTGTGATGAATGTTGAAAACAAAAACTTTAATTTCTATATGCAGGAAATCCTATTTTAATAATGGGCATGGTAAGAATTGATAACCAAAGTGCGAGTCATAATTCCCATGACACCTAGCAAAATCTGAAAAGCAGTTCCTTCATTTATTCCATAGGATATATTTAGATTCACTTAAAATAAGGTCTGTGTTTCGTGTAGGCTTACATCACCGTGCCAATTTTATAACTGTGTAGATATCCATAGGACAAGGTAACTCTGATCAATATTGGCTAAATATAAGCGAAGATACAAAAAAAAGTAATTGTAGAGTGGATTTATGAAAATATGTTGACAAACGTTACCTTATCCTAGTGAGATTTACACGGGTGTCAAAGCGTCAAGGAGGTTTAAGCCTGCACGAAACACAGACCTTATTTGAAGTAGATCAAGACATTCTCTATGGAAGACATGAACGGTAAAATAACGAAGGAACCCCTTTCAAATTCAGTTATTACAGGAATTATAACGCGTCGACTATTTCTCTCTAAACCATATACCTTTGACTAATCCGGAAACTATCACCTCGAAAACAAAACGTTTATTCCGTCCGTATTTTATCTAACGGGTGGCATCCATGAGTCTAAATATTCCTGTTACATTGCACAACCTTCAATGTTGTCATAATTACGTAAAGTTCTGGCAAATTAGTTCGCAAAGAGCTTGAAATCGGCCCCGATTAATCGGCCGACCTCTAGTCCATAGTACACTCTTCACCCCTCTGCCTTTCTCTTCAAAACAACACTGCCACTTTACCTAAGGTTCCGAAACTCTATGAATTTACATGGTAGTTGCATAGGTGCAGTGTATTGACATTGCATTTCCACATTGTTACATGGTACTTCCAACTGTTGCTGTCCAAAGATTACAATCTTGCTAGAGAAATGTTCACTTTTATATAAACAGAGATAGAACAACCACTAATGATTCTGCTCCAGTCGTTCTCCTTCTTTAAATGGTGTTTGTTACATAAGAAGCTATTAACACAGTGAGATCGCCACATCCTTAGACTGTATGTAATTATGTAACAATCAGTTAGAATGACAGTAAAGCATTTACATGTGCAACCCCGACTCTCTCCCCCCACACCTTTTACTGGATCATTATTAGTGGTAGGTCAGACAACCACATGAGACTAGAGTAAATCACTGAGTGGACATCGACATTTCCTCTAAGGTAAGAGGAGATTAGACCATTGGCTGTTTGGGGCTGTTGAAGAGAGGAGGCGTGCTGGACCTCTCTCTCTCTCTCTCTCTGTCCCTCGATCTGTCTCTCTTTCTTTCTGCCTCTGTCTCTCGCTCTCTCTCTCTGTATCTCTCGCTGTCTCTCTCTCGCTGTCTCTGTCTGTCTCTGTCCCTCTATCTGTCTTTCTCTGTCTCTCTCTGTCTCCCTCTCTGAAATGCTGCCTTAATTTATTCCTGCCTCCTTCTGTCTGAAGTCCTCCCTAACACACACACACACACACACACACACACACACACACACACACACACACACACACACACACACACACACACACACACACAAACACAGCCAGGGGATGGAGAACTACTGAATAATGTTACACACACACACACACACACACACACACACACACACACACACACACACAGCCAGGGGATGGAGAACTACTAAGGAATGTTACACACACAGCCAGGGGATGGAGAACTACGAAAGAATGTTAAAGTATTTACATTTAGATGTATGGATATAGTTTTATGTACAGTTTTATTACTCAGCGCTGGCTACTGTAATGTTGAATTATCCCCGCCATTTTAATATGCTTTCACTCTTCACTCGTGGTAAGATAATGAATGAATGGAAATTCCACTTTCAGACAGCAATTATTGTCTTTATTGAGCAAATGAAAACCATTCCTCCAGTAAAAGCTGCAGCTTTCCCTTGAACCTCTCAGATGATCTGGTTCCCTGGAGGAAAGACATGGAACTGCACCAACTGCCTGAATATACCACATGGATCCGAATACAGACCCTAAAACTTCTGTTTCATTTCACCACAGTCCAAATACTTCAACTTGTATGACATATTCTGACTGTTGTTTTCTCATTGATTTCAGGTTTGAAGACCCTCTGTGTGTGAAAGTGTGTGTGTGTGTGTTTGGGATGAAGTGCCTGTGGGGGACACACTTTCCGCTGATCATCCTGCTCTACTTGTTAGGAGACGTCACCTCGCAGGTTAACCCAGGTGAGTGTTGGCATGGGAACGGTATGGGGAACGTTGTGTGTGTGAGCATGTGTGTGTACGTTTCCATTTGGTGGCCTTAACTGCTACTGCTGTCTCTTTGATGTGAGTGGGACTGTTCTGTTGTCCATGGGTCTCTCCACTGTTCTGTTGTCCATGGGTCTCCACTGTTCTGTTGTCCATGGGTCTCTCCACTGTTCTGTTGTCCATGGGTCTCCACTGTTGTGTTGTCCATGGGTCTCTCCAATGTTCTGTTGTCCATGGGTCTCTTCACTGTTCTGTTGTCCATGGGTCTCTCCACTGTTCTGTTGTCCATGGGTCTCTTCACTGTTCTGTTGTCCATGGGTCTCTCCACTGTTCTGTTGTCCATGGGTCTCCACTGTTCTGTTGTCCATGGGTCTCTCCACTGTTCTGTTGTCCATGGGTCTCTTCACTGTTCTGTTGTCCATGGGTCTCCACTGTTCTGTTGTCCATGGGTCTCTTCACTGTTCTGTTGTCCATGGGTCTCTTCACTGTTCTGTTGTCCATGGGTCTCTCCACTGTTCTGTTGTCCATGGGTCTCCACTGTTCTGTTGTCCATGGGTCTCCACTGTTCTGTTGTCCATGGGTCTCTCCACTGTTCTGTTGTCCATGGGTCTCCACTGTTCTGTTGTCCATGGGTCTCCACTGTTCTGTTGTCCATGGGTCTCTTCACTGTTCTGTTGTCCATGGGTCTTCACTGTTCTGTTGTCCATGGGTCTCTCCACTGTTCTGTTGTCCATGGGTCTCTTCACTGTTCTGTTGTCCATGGGTCTCTTCACTGTTCTGTTGTCCATGGGTCTCTTCACTGTTCTGTTGTCCATGGGTCTCTCCACTGTTCTGTTGTCCATGGGTCTCCACTGTTCTGTTGTCCATGGGTCTCCACTGTTCTGTTGTCCATGGGTCTCTCCACTGTTCTGTTCCCACTCTAGGGGTGGTTCACTGAGGGAAAGTGTGATGTCAATGAGACGACCAATTATATTTTACAAGGAAACCCAGTGCCAAATTTGGTGTGCAGAGATGGAGCACTAACACCATGGCAACAGCAAGCAAATCAGTCAAGTCTTGAGAAATGCAACGACCTTGCAACGACCTTGGACCTTGGATGTGTCACAACATTATGGACTGTAGTATGTGTCACAACATTATGGACTGTAGTATGTGTCACAACATTATGGACTGTAGTATGTGTCACAACATTATGGACTGTAGTATGTGTCACAACATTATGGACTGTAGTATGTGTCACAACATTATGGACTGTAGTATGTGTCACAACATTATGGACTGCAGTATGTGTCACAACATTATGGACTGTAGTATGTGTCACAACATTATGGACTGTAGTATGTGTCACAACGTTATGGACTGTAGTATGTGTCGCAACATTATGGACTGTAGTATGTGTCACAACATTATGGACTGTAGTATGTGTCACAACATTATGGACTGTAGTATGTGTCACAACATTATGGACTGTAGTATGTGTCACAACGTTATGGACTGTAGTATGTGTCGCAACATTATGGACTGTAGTATGTGTCACAACATTATGGACTGTAGTATGTGTCACAACGTTATGGACTGTAGTATGTGTCGCAACATTATGGACTGTAGTATGTGTCACAACATTATGGACTGTAGTATGTGTCACAACATTATGGACTGTAGTATGTGTCGCAACATTATGGACTGTAGTATGTGTCACAACATTATGGACTGTAGTATGTGTCGCAACATTATGGACTGTAGTATGTGTCACAACATTATGGACTGTAGTATGTGTCACAACATTATGGACTGTAGTATGTGTCGCAACATTATGGACTGTAGTATGTGTCACAACATTATGGACTGTAGTATGTGTCGCAACATTATGGACTGTAGTATGTGTCACAACATTATGGACTGTAGTATGTGTCACAACATTATGGACTGTAGTATGTGTCACAACATTATGGACTGTAGTATGTGTCACAACATTATGGACTGTAGTATGTGTCGCAACATTATGGACTGTAGTATGTGTCACAACATTATGGACTGTAGTATGTGTCACAACATTATGGACTGTAGTATGTGTCACAACATTATGGACTGTAGTATGTGTCACAACATTATGGACTGTAGTATGTGTCACAACATTATGGACTGTAGTATGTGTCGCAACGTTATGGACTGTAGTATGTGTCACAACATTATGGACTGTAGTATGTGTCACAACATTATGGACTGTAGTATGTGTCACAACATTATGGACTGTAGTATGTGTCACAACATTATGGACTGTAGTATGTGTCACAACATTATGGACTGTAGTATGTGTCGCAACATTATGGACTGTAGTATGTGTCACAACATTATGGACTGTAGTATGTGTCACAACATTATGGACTGTAGTATGTGTCACAACATTATGGACTGTAGTATGTGTCACAACATTATGGACTGTAGTATGTGTCACAACATTATGGACTGTAGTATGTGTCGCAACGTTATGGACTGTAGTATGTGTCACAACATTATGGACTGTAGTATGTGTCACAACATTATGGACTGTAGTATGTGTCACAACATTATGGACTGTAGTATGTGTCACAACATTATGGACTGTAGTATGTGTCACAACATTATGGACTGTAGTATGTGTCACAACATTATGGACTGTAGTATGTGTCACAACATTATGGACTGTAGTATGTGTCACAACATTATGGACTGTAGTATGTGTCACAACATTATGGACTGTAGTATGTGTCACAACATTATGGACTGTAGTATGTGTCACAACATTATGGACTGTAGTATGTGTCACAACGTTATGGACTGTAGTATGTGTCACAACGTTATGGACTGTAGTATGTGTCACAACATTATGGACTGTAGTATGTGTCACAACATTATGGACTGTAGTATGTGTCACAACATTATGGACTGTAGTATGTGTCACAACATTATGGACTGTAGTATGTGTCACAACATTATGGACTGTAGTATGTGTCGCAACATTATGGACTGTAGTATGTGTCGCAACATTATGGACTGTAGTATGTGTCGCAACATTATGGACTGTAGTATGTGTCGCAACATTATAGACTGTAGTATGTGTCGCAACATTATGGACTGTAGTATGTGTCGCAACATTATGGACTGTAGTATGTGTCGCAACATTATGGACTGTAGTATGTGTCGCAACATTATGGACTGTAGTATGTGTCACAACATTATGGACTGTAGTATGTGTCACAACATTATGGACTGTAGTATGTGTCGCAACATTATGGACTGTAGTATGTGTCGCAACGTTATGGACTGTAGTATGTGTCACAACATTATGGACTGTAGTATGTGTCGCAACATTATGGACTGTAGTATGTGTCACAACATTATGGACTGTAGTATGTGTCACAACATTATAGACTGTAGTATGTGTCACAACATTATGGACTGTAGTATGTGTCACAACATTATGGACTGTAGTATGTGTCACAACATTATAGACTGTAGTATGTGTCGCAACATTATGGACTGTAGTATGTGTCACAACATTATGGACTGTAGTATGTGTCACAACATTATGGACTGTAGTATGTGTCACAACGTTATGGACTGTAGTATGTGTCACAACATTATGGACTGTAGTATGTGTCGCAACGTTATGGACTGTAGTATGTGTCACAACATTATGGACTGTAGTATGTGTCGCAACATTATGGACTGTAGTATGTGTCGCAACATTATGGACTGTAGTATGTGTCGCAACATTATGGACTGTAGTATGTGTCACAACATTATGGACTGTAGTATGTGTCACAACATTATGGACTGTAGTATGTGTCACAACATTATGGACTGTAGTATGTGTCGCAACATTATGGACTGTAGTATGTGTCACAACATTATGGACTGTAGTATGTGTCACAACATTATGGACTGTAGTATGTGTCACAACGTTATGGACTGTAGTATGTGTCGCAACATTATGGACTGTAGTATGTGTCGCAACATTATGGACTGTAGTATGTGTCGCAACATTATGGACTGTAGTATGTGTCACAACATTATGGACTGTAGTATGTGTCACAACATTATGGACTGTAGTATGTGTCACAACATTATGGACTGTAGTATGTGTCGCAACATTATGGACTGTAGTATGTGTCGCAACATTATGGACTGTAGTATGTGTCGCAACATTATGGACTGTAGTATGTGTCGCAACATTATGGACTGTAGTATGTGTCGCAACATTATGGACTGTAGTATGTGTCACAACGTTATGGACTGTAGTATGTGTCACAACATTATGGACTGTAGTATGTGTCACAACATTATGGACTGTAGTATGTGTCACAACATTATGGACTGTAGTATGTGTCGCAACGTTATGGACTGTAGTATGTGTCACAACGTTATGGACTGTAGTATGTGTCGCAACATTATGGACTGTAGTATGTGTCGCAACATTATGGACTGTAGTATGTGTCACAACATTATGGACTGTAGTATGTGTCACAACATTATGGACTGTAGTATGTGTCGCAACATTATGGACTGTAGTATGTGTCGCAACGTTATGGACTGTAGTATGTGTCACAACATTATGGACTGTAGTATGTGTCACAACATTATGGACTGTAGTATGTGTCGCAACGTTATGGACTGTAGTATGTGTCACAACATTATGGACTGTAGTATGTGTCACAACATTATGGACTGTAGTATGTGTCGCAACATTATGGACTGTAGTATGTGTCACAACATTATGGACTGTAGTATGTGTCGCAACATTATGGACTGTAGTATGTGTCACAACATTATGGACTGTAGTATGTGTCACAACATTATGGACTGTAGTATGTGTCACAACATTATGGACTGTAGTATGTGTCGCAACATTATGGACTGTAGTATGTGTCACAACATTATGGACTGTAGTATGTGTCGCAACATTATGGACTGTAGTATGTGTCACAACATTATGGACTGTAGTATGTGTCACAACATTATGGACTGTAGTATGTGTCACAACATTATGGACTGTAGTATGTGTCACAACATTATGGACTGTAGTATGTGTCACAACATTATGGACTGTAGTATGTGTCACAACATTATGGACTGTAGTATGTGTCGCAACATTATGGACTGTAGTATGTGTCGCAACATTATGGACTGTAGTATGTGTCACAACATTATGGACTGTAGTATGTGTCGCAACATTATGGACTGTAGTATGTGTCGCAACATTATGGACTGTAGTATGTGTCACAACATTATGGACTGTAGTATGTGTCACAACATTATGGACTGTAGTATGTGTCGCAACATTATGGACTGTAGTATGTGTCACAACATTATGGACTGTAGTATGTGTCACAACATGATGGACTGTAGTATGTGTCACAACATGATGGACTGTAGTATGTGTCACAACATTATGGACTGTAGTATGTGTCACAACATTATGGACTGTAGTATGTGTCACAACATTATAGAGCTGCTTTCATTAAATAGAAGTTTAGAATTGTATAAAAGAGCAGGGCACAGGGCCAAGCAATAGACCTAGGAGTGTGTGTGTGTGTGTGTGTGTGTGTGTGTGTGTGTGTGTGTGTGTGTGTGTGTGTGTGTGTGTGTGTGTGTGTGTGTGTGTGTGTGTGTGTGTGTGTGTGTGTGTGTGTGTGCACTTGCGCGTCTGCACGTGCGTGTGTGCTTTGAGGTCTTTTACAGCTGTGGCGTGGCAGTCTATACTCTGAGGGAGATATTTGGACAGTCAGTCCTCCACATTAACATAGCTGTTTAATTACATCCTGCTCAAGGCAAACTACAAACACACCAGAAAATGTTTCACTAACTCGTCTGGGGCGCCTCAAAGTAAACAAAGGCTATGTTTCATATGCTGTAAACTTGTATTTATCTGTAGCATGGTGCAGAGAAATGACAATTCGTTTTCGTGGACTTTCATGATCATACATAACAACTTTAACATATCTTTTAGTGGAGTGACACACACACTTGACACGCCCTTCTCTCCATTCGTGTGTGTATTTTACAGCCTACAATGTGGCTGATCTTTAAGACTAGCATGTTGCTATAATGGCAGGCTGAGCGAGAGAGTAGGTTTTAAGAAGAGGGTGTTCTCTCCAAAGGGACAGGGCAGTGGTGGGTGCTGTGGTTGTTTTCAGGCCTCTACATCTCGTTATGACTGTTGATAGAAGTCTCTGATCTGGTAAACCAGATATACAGCAGAGTGGATCATCTTGACAGTATCCAGCTTTCACCTATCTCTATTACTCGATTTATAGTCCAGCGTTATACCGTTTTTCTCTCTTGCTCCATCTCTACTCCAGCCTTATAGTCCCTCTCTATTTCTCCTCCATCTATCTCTACTAAAGCCTTATTCCAGAGTCTCTATATGGCTCCCAGTCTACAGCGAAAAGCTTGTCGCCCACTCAGAGTGGAAATAGGAAAGACAGAGATGGTATAACAGCACTGTTCAAGGATTTTAAAAAGGGGAAAGTTGGCATCACCTTGCCTCTCAGTGCTACTAAATGCAGCCATGCAAATTTCATGCATTCTGATATTTATTTTTCTTCATCCATGCAACAGAATGGTAGTTAGACACAGTAAGACCTGTGATGGAGTCAACAAGACTCATAGCAAATCTGTTGAGTGACAAAGGACATAAAGATATAGCTTATTGGACAGACACACAATTCCCTCATCCATTCTTGCGTTTAGAAAGTCTTTGTCTAGTCTAGAGGATTTGAAATATGGAAAGAATGATGATTTCTCCCTCACTTGTCTTCAAAATGATTGTCCCACAATGGGGCATATTTTGGATTTAGAACATTTTGTTGAATGAATTTCAATGAACTTTGGCCATGTTCCGATCCATTAGTACTCTGCACTCCACCACTTCTAAGTGGTCAACAACAATCCCAGCAAATACACATGGCAAGCCCCTTTCAATGTACATTCCCGCTGTCAGAATGTCTGGAATGCATTAACCACAGACTCCAGTGGGATAGCTGGATCCTCTGCATGCACACACACACACACACACACACACACACACACACACACACACACACACAATATGTCATCAACTCCCACCAAGGTCAGGTCGTCCAGTTGTTTTAGGTTATCTTGAGCCTCTGCGATATTGCTCTCATAGTAATACAATAGAAAGCTTATGAGAGTTTACACGAGACGGTCACAAACTAAATTGACTATAATATCAGAATTGATGACTGGGGGGGTGCGTGCGTGTGCTTGGATCCTGTGGTTAGACAGCAAACACTATGAAACAAGCCTGCCTTTCACTGGCCAGGGCACATAGAAAAAAATAAGTGGTGAGAGAGGGAAAGAAGCCACTTGGAGCAGGATCGGTGTGTGTATGCTGTGTGCGTGCATGTGACCTGTAAGAGTGTATTAGCCAATAGTGACGTTACAGGGTTCGTCTAGCTCTCTCTCTCTCTCTCGCTCTCCCCCTCCACCTCTGTTCCATGCTTTAGTTTAGGATGGAGTCTGATTTAGCCACTGGTAATGACTCTTATTTTCACCAACTACATCCCAGGAAATATCAAACACTTTCTCTGCCTTCTCCTCTATTGTCTGTGGGCTGAGCCATTGGATCTGTCTGGCTGTAGTTGATGGAACATTACATTATTATGCATCAGTTTGCTTATTTTCACCAAGTGAATCCCAGATAATGTTGTTGTTCAGAGTTTCATTCTGTTGTATTTGTGTCCTGCTGTGACAATAACATCATGAGCTTCATTCACACAATATTAAGTAATAAGACACGTAAATAATGTGATTTTTCAGTTACTCTAGTCTGAAATCAATAAACTATCAATGCATGCAAATTCAGGCCTCGTCTTCCCCTATTTCTCTCTTTCTCTCTCTGGTTCTCTTTCTCCCTGCCTCTGTTTGCAGTGGACACCTGTATGTGAATGGACTCATGTTTCTCTTCGTTCATCAGACCAGTGGTGAAATACCATGGTCAACTAGCCCAACCTCCACCACTCATTAGGGAAATATTTACATCACGCAAAAGAGCACAGATCTGTGAAAAATGATCAAATGTACTATAATCTGCAGCGTGATTTCATTTGAAACATTATTATTTTACCAGAGGTGAGTAAACTGCAGTAAAATTGTTATGGATGTTTTTCTCACTTATGGAAGGGTTTCCCAAACCTGGGGGGCCAGGATCGAGTATCTGAACTGCCTGGAGAGCCAATTAAATGTTTCCAAATACAACACATGAATCAAAACGGACATTATTATTGGAGGAATTGCAGATGTTATCACATTTGATTGCAATTATATTACCAAGATGACCACTAATAGACTGGAAATATGAGAAGTGTGTGATGATTGTGGCTTACGTCTGTCGGGGCATGAGGGAGGGGAGGGATGGAGGAGGTCAGGGGAAGATAAAGAAAGGGGAAGGGAAGATCGGGGATCTGCAGAGGAGACGGCAGTCTCACATCAGAAATAATTGTTTGTTTTGGGACTGATCTCTTTCTGAATTGAATCTCACCGTCACTGCCAGGATGAACTCTGCAATGTTTCCCCATCTTGACTTTTTAAGCAAATATTTGGAAGAGAGAGGGAGGACAGAAAGGAAGGATAAAAAGCGAGGGAGGACAGAAAGGGCCTTGAGCGTTGTGTGTTCTGTGTGCTGTTTCTGGCAGTTTCACAAAGACTTTCCTGTGTCTCAGACAGAGCTGAGCTGAGGGGCCATGCTGAAGGGAGAGTCCCCCTGGCCTGCACCACCACCTCTACTCCCTGTGACCATCCATCATACTGTACACTACAGTATACGCAGAAACACTCTCTCTATCTCTCTCACCAAGTGTCCCCTTGCATTTCCTCTGCCTCTCCTACTGACCAGTCAAACTTGTGCACACTCACTGTACACCCACACACACACACACTGTACACCCACACACTCACACAGGACATCTATACAGTTTGATGAAATGTTCTGCATAATCATCTAAGACATTGGTTGGGTTGTATTCAAGTTAATTGTTAACATCAGTTTTCTACTGAGTAGAGAAGACAGTTGAAGCAGTGATTATAAACCTCAATAAATATTCCATATATACCCAGCCCTGCTGGGATAATATTGATGGAAAATCACCTTTTATTTTTACTCTTAGAAACAGCAACAAAAGTAAATGATATTCTATTTCAGGCTTGTAAAAGTGAATAGATACCATCTACACTGAGTATACAAAACATTAAGAACACCTGATCTTTTCATGACAGACTGACCAGGTGAAAGCTATGATCCCTTATTGATGTCACTTGTTAAATCCACTTCAATCAGTGTATATGAAGGGGAGGAGACAGGTTAAACAATGATTATAAAACCTTCAGACAATTGAGACACAGACTGTGTATGTGTGCCATTCAGACAGTGAATGGGCAAGACAAAACATAAAAGTTTTTTTTATTGTAGAAGAAAGTAGTAGGCGGGTGTATGTCTTCTGTGATTAGACAGATAAGCCTGGTCAATACAGACTATGTGTTTGTCTGAGAGCTCAGCACTCCCACCAGTAACACGGAACCCAAAACGGCTGCGCGTGTGCGCCATCGTGCATGTATGTATTTTGTTCCCCCACACCAAACGCGATCACAACACGCAGGTTGAAAAAATATCAAAACAAACTCTGAACCAATTACATTAATTTGGGGACAGGTCGAAAAGCATTAAACATTTATGGCAATTTAGCTAGCTAGCTTGCAGTTGCTAGCTAATTTGTCCAATTTAGCTAGCTTGGTATTGCTAGATAATTTGTCCTGGGATATAAACATTGAGTTGTTATTTTACCTGAAATGCACAAGGTCCTCATCTGACAATTAATCCACACATAAAACGGTCAACCCGAATCGTTTCTAGTCATCTCTCCTCCTTCTAGGCTTTTTCTTCTTTTGACTTTATATTGCGATTGGCAACTTTCATAAATTAGGTGCATTATCGCCACGACCTCGTTCGTCTTTCAGTCACCCACGTGCCATCTCCTCATTGGTTATACCCACGTGGGTGACTGAAAGACGAACGAGGTCATGGCGGTAATGCACCTAATTTATGAAAGTTGCCAATCGCAATATAACCTGCTTCTATAAACCAATGAGGAGATGGGAGAGGCAGGACTTGCAGCGCAATCTGCGTCACAAATAGAACTGACTTCTATTTTAGCCCTTGGCAACGCAGACGCTCGTTGGCGCGCCCGAGCAGTGTGGGTGCAATAATTTAATAATATACATTTCTACATTTAATTTGCAATGCTCGCGCACGCGATGCGAGCAGTGTAGTCAGCCTGTAAAAGTTAATACCATACACCTTTGTGTAGCGGAGGTGGTCCAGACCTGAATATTTCTTAAGCTATTGCCTATATTAGGGTATCCCAACCTGCGACCCGCGGGCCGGATTTGGCCGTGTGTGGTTTTATTTGGCTTCCCAAAGAACATTTTTTTGGGAGGTTACATTTTCATTGTTGGTCATAAACTGTAAAAACACCAGGAAATCAGCTCCAAGTGATTTTCATTTGGGGAATCTGTTCCCAAGTATTTCCATGCATAGTAGAGAGATGTGATCATTTACAAATGTAAGCAAGGTTTGAAATTAATGTTTTAGTCAAATATCATATCTGTTTGGGCTTCTTGCGGTCAATTTGCAGTCAACAAATTATTTGTAATTATGTTCTGGCACCCCGACCAAAGAAATCGCCCCGCAGCTGAATCTAGTAGATGATTCCTGGCTTACAGATGAAGTCGGAAGTTTACATACACTTAGGTTGGAGTCATTGAAACTCGTTTTTCAACCACTCCACAAGTTTCTTGTTAACAATCTATAGTTTTGGCAAGTCGGTTAGGACATCTACTTTGTGCATGACACTTAAGTCATTTTTCCAACAATTGTTTACAGACAAATTATTTCACGTATAATTCACTTGATCACAATTCCAGTGGGTCAGAAGTTTACATACACAAAGTTGACTGTGCCTTTAAACAGCTTGAAAAATTCCAGAAAATGATGACATGGCTTTAGAAGCTTCTGATAGGCTAATTGACATAATTTGAGTCAATTGGAGGTGTGTACCTGTGGATGTACACTGCTCAAAAAAATAAAGGGAACACTTAAACAACACAATGTAACTCCAAGTCAATCACACTTCTGTGAAATCAAACTGTCCACTTAGGAAGCAACACTGATTGACAATAAATTTCACATGCTGTTGTGCAAATGGAATAGACAAAAGGTGGAAATTATAGGCAATTAGCAAGACACCTCCAATAAAGGAGTGGTTCTGCAGGTGGTGACCACAGACCACTTCTCAGTTCCTATGCTTCCTGGCTGATGTTTTGGTCACTTTTGAATGCTGGCGGTGCTCTCACTCTAGTGGTAGCATGAGACGGAGTCTACAACCCACACAAGTGGCTCAGGTAGTGCAGCTCATCCAGGATGACACATCAATGCGAGCTGTGGCAAGAAGGTTTGCTGTGTCTGTCAGCGTAGTGTCCAGAGCATGGAGGCGCTACCAGGAGACAGGCCAGTACATCAGGAGACGTGGAGGAGGCCGTAGGAGGGCAACAACCCAGCAGCAGGACCGCTACCTGCCAGAGCCCTGCAAAATGACCTCCAGCAGGCCACAAATGTGCATGTGTCTGCTCAAACGGTCAGAAACAGACTCCATGAGGGTGGTATGAGGGCCCGACGTCCACAGGTGGGGGTTGTGCTTACAGCCCAACACCGTGCAGGACGTTTGGCATTTGCCAGAGAACACCAAGATTGGCAAATTCGCCACTGGCACCCTGTGCTCTTCACAGATGAAAGCAGGTTCACACTGAGCACATGTGACAGAGTCTGGAGACGCCGTGGAGAACGTTCTGCTGCCTGCAACATCCTCCAGCATGACCGGTTTGGCGGTGGGTCAGTCATGGTGTGGGGTGGCATTTCTTTGGGGGGCCGCACAGCCCTCCATGTGCTCGCCAGAGGTAGCCTGACTGCCATTAGGTACCGAGATGAGATCCTCAGACCCCTTGTGAGACCATATGCTGGTGCGGTTGGCCCTGGGTTCCTCCTAATGCAAGACAATGCTAGACCTCATGTGGCTGGAGTGTGTCAGCAGTTCCTGCAAGAGGAAGGCATTGATGCTATGGACTGGCCCGCCCGTTCCCCAGACCTGAATCCAATTGAGCACATCTGGGACATCATGTCTCGCTCCATCCACCAACGCCACGTTGCACCACAGACTGTCCAGGAGTTGGCGGATGCTTTAGTCCAGATCTGGGAGGAGATCCCTCAGGAGACCGTCCGCCACCTCATCAGGAGCATGCCCAGGCGTTGTAGGGAGGTCATACAGGCACGTGGAGGCCACACACACTACTGAGCCTCATTTTGACTTGTTTTAAGGACATTACATCAAAGTTGGATCAGCCTGTAGTGTGGTTTTCCACTTTAATTTTGTGTGACTCCAAATCCAGACCTCCATGGGTTGATAAATTTGATTTCCATTGATCATTTTTGTGTGATTTTGTTGTCAGCACATTCAACTATGTAAAGAAAAAAGTATTTAATAAGAATATTTCATTCATTCAGATCTAGGATGTGTTATTTTAGTGTTCCCTTTATTTTTTTGAGCAGTGTATTTCAAAGCCTACCTTCAAACTCATTGCATCTTTGCTTGACATCATGGGAAAATCAAAAGAAATCAGCCAAGACCTCAGAAAAAAATGGAGCAATTTCCAAGCGCCTGAAGGTACCACGTTCATCTGTATAAACAATAGTACGCAAGTATAAACACCATGGGACCACGCAGCTGTCATACCGCTCAGGAAGGAGACGCGTTCTGTCTCCTAGAGATGAACGTACTTTGGTGCAAAAAGTGCCAATCAATCCCAGAACAACAGCAAAGGACCTTGTGAAGATGCTAGAGGAAACAGGTACAAAAGTATCTATATCCATAGTAAAATGAGTCCTATATCGACATAACCTGAAAGGCCGCTCAGCAAGGAAGAAGCCACTGCTCCAAAACCGCCATAAAAAAGCCAGACTATGGTTTGCAACTGCACATGGGGACAAAGATCGTACTTTTTGGAGAAATGTCCTCTGGTCTGATGAAACAAACATAGAACTGTTTGGCCATAATGACCATCGTTATGTTTGGAGGAAAAAGGGGGAGTCTTGCAAGCCGAAGAACACCATCCCAACCGTGAAGGACAGCATCATGTTGTGGGGGTGCTTTGCTGCAGGAGGGACTAGTGCTCTTCACAAAATAGATGGCATCAAGAGGAGGAAAATTATGTGGATATATTGAAGCAACATCTCAAGACATCAGTCTGGAAGTTAAATCTTGGTCGCAAATGGGTCTTTCAAATGGACAATGACCCCAAGCATACTTCCAAAGTTGTGGCAAAATGGCTAAAGGACAACAAAGTCAAGGTATTGGAGTGGCCATCACAAAGCCCTGACCTCAATCCTATAGAAAATTTGTGGGCAGAACTGAAAAAGTGTGTGCGATCAAGGAGGCCTACTAACCTGACTCAGTTACACCAGCTCTGTCAGGAGGAATGGGCCAAAATTCACCCAACTTATTGTGAGAAGGTTGTGGAAGGCTACCCTAAACGTTTGAACCAAGTTAAACAATTTAAAGGCAATGCTACCAAATACTAATTGAGTGTATGTAAGCTTCTGAACCCACTGGGAATGTGATGAAAGAAATAAAAGCTGAAATAAATAATTCTCTACTATTATTCTGACATTTCACATTCTTAAAATAAAGTGGTGATCCTAACTGACCTAAGACAGGGATTTTTACTCTGATTAAATGTCAGGATTTGTGAAAAACTGAGTTTAAATGTATTTGGCTAAGGTGTATGTAAACTTCCGACTTCAACTGTATATGCTTTGCATATATGTGTGCATTTGCATGGGTGCGCACATACATGCTTGTACTAAAAGCTGAGTTGTGTTGTAGGTGTGTGTCGGTACCCTCTGGGGATGTCCGGAGGACAGATTCAGGATGAAGACATCTCAGCCTCCAGTCAGTGGTCTGAGTCTACAGCTGCTAGATACGGCAGGTACTGTATACACACACGTGTGCGGACACACATACACACCCACAGTGGAGGCTCCTCAGAGGAGGAAGGGGAGTACCATTCTCAGTGAATTTCATACAAATAAAATAGTGAAACATTGAAGTTAACCTTTTTAGTTAAGACTATGCTAAATATATTCACATCACCAAATAACTGATTAAAACACACTGTTTTGCATTGAAGGTCTACAGTATCCTCAACAGCTCTCTGTAGGGTAACACCATGGTGTAGCCGGAGGACAGCTAGCTTCTGTCTTCCTCTAGGTACATTGACCTCAATATAAAACCTACGAGGCTCATGGTTCTCACCCCTTTCTATAGACTTGCACAGTCATTATGTCAACTTCTGGAGGACGTCCTCCAACCTATCATAGCTCTTGCAGCATGAACTGACATGCTGTCCACCCAATCAAAAGATCAGATAATTAATCTATTACTGAAAGCATAAACTAAAGCTAGCTAGCACTGCAGTGCAGTGCATAAAATGTGGTGAGTAGTTGACTCAAAGAGAGAGAAAGACAATAGTTGAACAGTTTTGAACAAATGAATTTCTTCCTAAATTAAGGAGAAGCAAGAGAGAGAGAGCGCTAACTATATTTGGTTGTATTTTTTTAACTTTCATTTAGATAGCATATGCAGCTAGCTAGTTTAGCCTACTCAAACACCTGGCTCAAAAAGAGACGTATGCTATGTTAGCTAGCAGGCAATGGCTATCCAACACTGGAACTCTTCCAAGTCAAGGTAAGCTTTTGGTTTTATTAATTCATTGCCACCGGCCCACCGGTGTAACTGCTAATCTGCTTTCTGACAGTACACTGTACTGCATGATTGTAGCGGGTTTACTAATGAGTTAGTTCTAGTAGCTATGCTTACTATGATGTGACAACGATGTAGGATGTGTGTAGCGGTCATGATATGCGGGTTTGGTTGGAAAGGTATTTTTTGCCTGGTTACAGACAGCTGATGTGTTGTGCACAAGTCCACAGACAAGGTGAGAGGAGGAGAGCACATAGATGGTTGTGAGAAGGAATTATATATATATAACAAGCAAAGTGATTGTGCTGTTTTTATGTGGCTGCTATGAAAGTGAACTCTACGCCGATTCTGTTGAAAAACGTTTCTTAAACGGAAGCTAACGGAAAGAAGCAGGGATAAAAAAAATACCTGAATTTGTCCAATAGAAATTCACATTTTCAACTGTTGGACTAATGATTACTCCCAAAATCGTCTAGATGCAGGCAAGGGTGTGCAAGGCGGTATTGAATGTGTCACTCTGTCACCTTGACTACTCTCTACCTGTGCACCCAGCTACATTGTAAACTTTCATTCATAGGCTAGGTTGTAGCAACCTCATGATGGTGTCATGACGTGTCCCTTTTTGGGTTTAGCTAGTGGCTTCCCCCTCTCTCTCTCCTACACGAACAGCCCTTTTCTACTGTTACGAATAAAAACCCCTCTTGAAGAAATCCTCTTCAGACCGTGCATACCTTGGTCAGCTGAGGGGGCAAAGGTTTGAGTAGAGACCACAAACATCTCAGTTTAAGCTAAGGTTGTAATGGTTGTTGAATTCCTAACCATACCACGTGGAGCATTGGCTACACTCGGGAAATGGTTCAACTGAGACTATCGATCCTGACAGAATAAGAGCAAATCTTAGATACTAATCACTAGTCTGCAGCTAGAAATTATGTCAACCTGGGATGCGAAGACTGACAACTGCCGAAACATCTATACCTATGAGAACATTTCTGAATGGTACTCTGAAGTATCCATTCTAACCACGAAAGACTTCAGGGAAGCAGAGAGAGACGCTCGGACGAACTCTCCGACAGAAAGACGGACAATTCCAACAGAGATCACGACGACACACTGAGCGTAAATATATATTGATTGTAATTATTCCAGAATGAGTGAGCGTTCATGTGCAGAGGATTAGCATTTCAATTAATATAATTATCAACTGTGTAGTGACTAATTTTTGGCTTTCCCGCCCTTCTCAGTCTACACCCACTTCCGTTTGTCCACCAAGCCGTCATGCTTAGCCCACTAGGGAACCTCCCCTATCATTTCCTTGTAACCATATCTACTGTGTTGTTTGTTTAATGCATTTCTGTGATTATTTAGTTAGTTAGTAAATAAATGATTAAGACAATTGGTGTATGGATGATTCATAGTAAAGGCTGGGTTTGTGCAGATAACCAACCATTTACGATGTTTGGAATGAGACTAATGTGAGGTAAAGAATAATTCATTAATTAGAAGACTAATTGATCAGATATTAAAATATCTGAAGAGTTATATTAGGAAAATTATAACTTTGTAATCTGAAGATTTTCCTTGGTGCCCCAACTTCGTAGTTAATTACATTTACATGATTAGTTTAATCACGTAATAATAATTACAGAGAATTGATTTGATAAAATAACAGTCTTCACTTTAATGATGCCAAAGACACGACAATGGGTATAGGGGAAATTAGAGTATCATGTAGTAGCCTAAACCTATTGATGTTACATTTATCTGGGTGAATAGAATATGAATTACAGTCATCCATTATGCTGTAATAGAAATAAAGCCATGCTCATAACAACAATAATCATCCTCCCTCATCTTAAGTTGCACCGGCCGCCAGTGACACACACAAACACACACACATACATCCATAAATACCTCTCAATTTCGATTGTGGACTGGACACATGCAGGCTCCCCCACAACTACACACACAAACACTCATGCACATTCATATACACTCGCATACAGTTTTCAAGATTGTGTGTGTTTTCAGTTAACTTTGTATCAGTTTCTGCTCTCTGTGTGTAAAAAAACACATGGTTAAGCCTGGAAAGAGCGAGAGAAAAAAATAAGAAACAGAGAGAGTGATTGTGTGTGCGTGTGCATGTGTGCTTGTTGGAGAATGGGTGGCCTGCTCTCATTTTTAGAATAATGATGTAATCTAGGTTCTGTTCTGGACAGCATAGTTTTATTCTGGCCTAGCCTCCCCTCTCCCCTGCCAGCTCAACCCTACATTAACACTTTCACATTAATTTACGACAAATGTGTTTGTTTAACAGACTGTATGAACTGACATCCACCCACCACACTCACTTTCCACTGACCTCTCTCTCCCTTTTCTCTTCCCTTTCCCTCCATCTCTCTCTCTGTTCCCTCCTCCCTTTCTCTATCTGTGTTCACCGCCTCCCTTTCTCTCTACTCTCCTTTTTATTCCTGTTCTCTCCCTCTCCTGCCCTCTTTCCACCCCTTTCCACCCCTTCCTCTCTCCCACCCCCTCCTCTCTCTCCCACCCTCTCCACCCCCTCCTCTCTCTCCCACCCTCTTCACCCCTTCCTCTCTGTCCCATCCTCTCCACCCCTTTATCTCCCACCCTCAGGTTAGACTTTGAGGAGGGTGATGGTGCGTGGTGTCCAGAGATAACGGTGGAACCAGACAGCCTGAAGGAGTTCCTCCAGATAGACCTGCGTTCCCTCCACTTCATCACCCTGGTGGGCACCCAGGGCCGCCACGCAGGGGGCATCGGCAACGAGTTCGCCCAGATGTACAAGATTAAATATAGCCGTGACGGCAGCCGCTGGATTTCCTGGAGGAACAGGCATGGCAAACAGGTAATCAGTCAGTCAGTCAGTTATTGAATATTGATTTACAAGATTAATGATTGAGAAGGAGGACAGGAATATAAAAATGTTAATACATTGATAATGGTAATATTGGTGATTTGTGACGTCACTCTCGGTGGTTAAGGGGAACTGGAATGTGTGATTTATTTCTTATTAATTAGGCTAATTGGTTGATTGATTAATATCTGTGTGTGACATGGCTGTAGGTGATAGAGGGAAACAGGAATGCATATGACATTGTGCTGAAGGACCTGGAGCCTCCGATCATCGCCCGCTTCGTGAGGTTCATGCCCGTCTCAGACCACTCCATGAACGTCTGCATGAGGGTAGAGCTCTACGGCTGTGAGTGGCTTGGTAAGACAGATGGAGAGGAGAAAGGGATAGGAGGAGGAGCTCCCTACTCTGAGCCATAGGTAGACAGAGTTGGGCAAACTCACTGCCTAGGCTTTAGCTCAGTGGGCTAATGCAGTCTCTCTCTCTCTCTCTCTCTATTTCAGATGGTCTGGTGTCCTACAACGCCCCAGCAGGAGAACAGATGAGTCTGGAGGGCCAGCCTGTCCACCTCAATGACTCGGTGTATGATGGAGCCGTCATCTACAGGTGGGTGTGCATAACTCCTTTTCCTTCTCGTCCTCCCTCGTCATCTTGCTCCTCCTCTTTTCTCTTTTCCTTCATCCTTGTCCTTATTTTTTCCTCCTTCTCATTCCGCCTCTCAATATATCCCTCCTCTCTCGGTTCATCCAAACTCATTCTCTGTTCTTCCTCCTCCTCCTTTTGTCTTTCCTTCACCAACCTCTGAGCCTTGGTTCTACACTGGCCCTGTTGTTGCCTGGTTGCCATAGTTCTGGCAGGATGTAGACCGTGGCATGGGTCACTGTGGTTATGCCACACACACACACACACGTCATTTTTCTCTGTGCAGTTATGCAATGGAGTGTTAGGAACACACACACACACAAACAATTACACCCACGGATGGCTTCTGATCCATGAATGCGTGGGAGTTTGATTAAGTGTCTTTGGAATTAAACCTGACGTCTTGGGAGAATAAATTACTATTTGGGTATCCTTCCTTTCTGTGTTAGTGTTTGAGTCACTGTGTGCTGAACAATATCCTCCATTACACTGCCATCAGTTTGTCTCTGCTATAGTAGTCAGGAAGTCTCTCTCCCTCGCTCTCTTTCTTTCTCCTCTCACTCTCTGAGTTTGAGTCTGTTAAAGTAGTCCAAGAAGAGAAAATGGCTGTTTTGACACCACAGCCAAGATGAGATATTGAGGGTGGTGGATAATATGATGCTACCACCTAGTGGTGGGTGGAGGGAGGTTGAACAAACACATAGTGAAATAGTTTCTCTCTACCTTCCTCCTCACAAAATAAATATTTAGCATTGTAAATAAAATTTGTAATTAAACATGAAACTAGTCATTATTGTGTGCCAAGCAAGGTTGTCAAGTAGTTGTTTACATGTCGCCAGGTCTCCTTAAAAGGATAGTTCAGCCACAGACTCTCTTGTTCACCACAGAAACAAAGTTTTCTAGACATTTTTACTTTGTATTTTGACTACCTCAAAATACTCCAACACTGAGCTCTATCTTCATCTCCTCTCCCCTTTTCCTTCTCCATCCCCAGTATGACGGAGGGGCTAGGCCAGCTGACTGATGGAATGTGTGGATTAGATGACTTCAGCCACAGCCACGTCTACAATGTGTGGCCTGGTTACGACTACGTGGGATGGACCAATGAGAGCTTTCCCAATGGATACGTGGAGATCATGTTCGAGTTTGACCGCACTCGCAATTTCACCACCATGAAGGTGTGTGTGAAAGGATTGGGGGGAGGCAGACAACCTCTTTTTTTAATTTAACCTTTATTTATTTAACTAGGCATGTCAGTTAAGAACAAATTCTTATTTACAATGACGGCCTACCCCAGCCAAACCCTAAACCGGACGACACTGGGCCAATTGTGCCTGTTGTGGTACAGACTGGAATCAAACCAGGGTCTGTAGTGACGCCTCTAGCATTGAGATGCAGTGCCTTAGACCGCTGCGCCACTCGGGAGCCCCATTTCTTGCTACTCCAGCTGGCATTTCAAGTGTTCACCACCTCCCAAATAACAGGCATTGCATTTCTAAATCT
The DNA here is from genome assembly GCF_016432855.1 of Salvelinus namaycush. Classification (NCBI taxonomy): domain Eukaryota; kingdom Metazoa; phylum Chordata; class Actinopteri; order Salmoniformes; family Salmonidae; genus Salvelinus; species Salvelinus namaycush. The sequence continues at coordinate 28,768,712 of NC_052316.1, read as the reverse complement.
TTCAGCTTCTTGACCCTATTTCCATCACCCTAAAATGTTTTTCCTGCAGGTTGACTGTAATAACCTGTTTCACTGTAACAACATATACCCCTCTTGCTCTCCCCTCTCTCTTTCTGTCTCTCTCTTTCTCTGTTTCTAGGTGCACTGTAACAACATGTTCATGAAGCATGTCAAGGCGTTCCGCCAGGTGGTGTGTTACTTCCGTTCTGAGGCTGACTGGGAGGCCACGCCCCTTTCCTTTAGTCCAGTGGTGGATGACGTCAATCTCAGCGCCCGCTTCGTCACCATCTCTCTGGCCAATCATATGGCCAGCGCAATCAAGTGCCAGTTCTACTTCGCTGAAGCCTGGATGATGTTTAGCGAAATCACCTTCCAGTCAGGTAAACATGTGTACCGGTACACACACCTCAGATCACCTCCAACTCATGTATAGAGAACACCCCTTTCAATATGAATCTGTAAACTATTATCTGTTCTTTGTTGTGATTCACGTCTGTCTCTGCTCTTCCAGACACAGCCATGTACAACACTACCCTGGCTCCCCCCAAGACTGGCAGCAGCCCCCCCACTAACACTCAACCAGGTCAGTGCCCACTCCACATGCATCACACAAACACAAGCTGTAACAGTTTTTACCTTTTTTAACACACACTCCCACCCGTGAGCAATGCATTTCGTGCAAAGAATTTCCTGCTTTAATTATGTAATCCAATCAAATGATGTCTTCCTCTATCCCCTCCCCAGGGGATGACCCCACCCACAAAATAGATGACAGCAACACCAGAATTCTGATTGTCTGCCTGGTGGCCATCATTCTTATCCTTGTCGCCATCATTGTCATCATCCTCTGGAGGCAGGTCTGGCAGAAGATGCTGGAGAAGGTGAGAGATGCCACCTGGTCACACATACATACAAATTAGTTTTGCCTGAGTTAAAAAGCATTTTGATGCTCCATATCTCTGAATTGTGAACGTTAGTTATTGTGACTGTTTGTTACTATCCGGAAATGTAAAATATTATTAAAAGTTGGGTAAATAAATCCTACCATGTGTTGATCAATCAAGGCTGGTCAGATGTGTCTCTTTACCCCAGCATCCTTTATTCTAGGCCTCGCGGCGGATGCTGGACGATGAACTAACTGCTAGTCTGTCACTACAGAGCGAGACGTTCGCCTACAGCCACAACAACCCGACATCATCGTCAGCACCCAGCGAGCAGGAGTCTAGCTCCACCTACGAGCGTATCTTCCCCCTGGGCCCTGACTACCAGGAACCCTCACGACTCATACGCATGCTACCTGAGTTCTCCCACACCTCCGAGGATGCCGGTGAGTAGACCAGACACACAAGGCAGAGTTTAAATGACCAGAAAAGACATGAGAGAGTTGAATTAAGGAGGTTGAAAAATGAGCATGAAGTCACCCCATTGTGTATGATGATGTCATATTACTGAATCTACCTTCAACTCTTTTCTCTGGTATCAGCTTTGATCAGCACAGCAGTGACAGCCTCCAAGGCTCCCACTGCAACAGTTGCTCAGGACGGAGTCCCTCACTATGCCGAGGCAGACATCGTCAACCTGCAGGGCGTAACCGGGGGCAACACGTACGCGGTCCCTGCTTTAACCATGGACCTGCTGTCAGGGAAGGACGTGGCAGTGGAAGAGTTCCCCAGGAAACTGCTCACCTTCAAAGAGAAGCTGGGCGAGGGACAGTTTGGAGAGGTTTGTGTTCTCTGGACATTACATAGTAATCAATGCCATGTTTGATTTACATTATTTCAACTAATTTCTTATGCACTTCTGAGATTAACAATATTGATCAGGGTCATTAATTAGATTAATCTGGTGATTTAGGCTGAAGAAAAAGCTTGCACAACCTTTGTGGCTCTTTAGAACCATCGTTAGTAACCACTAGATGTTGTGTGTTGATCAGAGTCTCCAGGCTCTTCAGAACCATCGTTAGAACCATCATTAGTGACCACTAGATGTCGTGTGTTGATCAGAGTCTCCAGGCTCTTCAGAACCATCGTTAGAACCATCGTTAGTGACCACTAGATGTTGTGTGTTGATCAGAGTCTCCAGGCTCTTCAGAACCATCGTTAGAACCATCATTAGTGACCACTAGATGTTGTGTGTTGATCAGAGTCTCCAGGCTCTTCAGAACCATCGTTAGAATCATCATTAGTGACCACTAGATGTCGTGTGTTGATCAGAGTCTCCAGGCTCTTCAGAACCATCGTTAGAACCATCGTTCGTGACCACTAGATGTTGTGTGCTGATCAGAGTCTCCAGGCTCTTCAGAACCATCGTTAGTGACCACTAGATGTTGTGTGTTGATCAGAGTCTCCAGGCTCTTCAGAACCATCGTTAGAACCATCGTTAGTGACCACTAGATGTCGTGTGTTGATCAGAGTCTCCAGGCTCTTCAGAACCATCGTTAGAACCATCGTTCGTGACCACTAGATGTTGTGTGCTGATCAGAGTCTCCAGGCTCTTCAGAACCATCGTTAGTGACCACTAGATGTTGTGTGTTGATCAGAGTCTCCAGGCTCTTCAGAACCATCGTTAGAACCATCGTTCGTGACCACTAGATGTTGTGTGCTGATCAGAGTCTCCAGGCTCTTCAGAACCATCGTTAGTGACCACTAGATGTTGTGTGTTGATCAGAGTCTCCAGGCTCTTCAGAACCATCGTTAGAACCATCGTTAGTGACCACTAGATGTCGTGTGTTGATCAGAGTCTCCAGGCTCTTCAGAACCATCGTTAGAACCATCGTTAGTGACCACTAGATGTCGTGTGTTGATCAGAGTCTCCAGGCTCTTCAGAACCATCGCTAGTGACCACTAGATGTAGTGCATTGATCAGAGTCTTCATGTTCCGTCTCCCTACAGGTCCACTTGTGTGAGGCAGAGGGCATGAAGGAGTTTATAGATGAGGATTTCTCCTTCAACATCAGTGACAACCAGCCAGTACTGGTTGCTGTTAAGATGCTCAGAGCAGATGCTAACAAAAACGCCAGGTGAGGGGAAGCACACTCCTGATTAGAGAACACAGTGAATGTCTGCCTATGCCGCTCCCAAATGTATTGACCACGTAGACATGTTTTGAGTGATTCCTCCAGCACATGTTTTATGTGTGTGTTTTGGGATTAATTCCTATTTATCATTCAAAGCTCTCACAGTCTCCCTAATGACCTCTAACCGCTGACCTCTGTGTTATAATCAGGAATGACTTTCTGAAGGAGATTAAGATCATGTCACGTCTGAAGGACCCCAACATCATCCGTCTGCTGGCCGTGTGTATCTGCAGCGACCCCCTCTGCATGATCACAGAGTACATGGAGAACGGTGACCTCAACCAGTTCCTGTCCCGCCATGAACCTGAGGGAGAGATAGCACTCATCAGCAACGTAACCACTGTCGGGTAGGGATAAGGGGATGGAGGCTGGGGCAGGGGTGTGTGTGTAATCCTGTATATCTCTTCACCTCTCCTGGTGCTGACTCTCTCTCTCTACATCTCTGCCTCTCCTCTGCTCCAGCTACAGTGACCTGTGCTACATGGCCACTCAGATTGCCTCAGGGATGAGGTACCTCTCCTCGCTTAACTTTGTCCACAGAGACCTGGCCACGAGGAACTGTCTGGTGGGGAAGAACTACACCATCAAGATTGCTGACTTTGGCATGAGCAGGAACCTGTACAGTGGAGACTACTACCGCATCCAGGGTCGGGCCGTGCTGCCCATACGATGGATGTCCTGGGAGAGCATACTGCTGGTGAGGACTGAGGGACGGAGGGAGAGAGGGAGGGAGAAGCTGGTGAGACGTGGTGGCCCCCTGGTGGTCTTATATGGAATAGATACCTTAGTTCACTTTTCTTTTTTTTTTCTTTTTTTTTACCTTTATTTAACTAGGAAAGTCAGTTAAGAACAAATTCTTATTTACAATGACGGCCTACCAAAAGGCAAAAAGATTCCTGCAGGGACGGGGGCTGGGATTAAACATTTAAAAAAAAATATAGGACAAAACACACATCACGACAAGAGAGACAACACAATACTACATAAAAGAGACCTAATACAAGAACATAGCATGGCAGCAACACATGACAACACAGTATGGTAACAACACAACATGACAATAACATGGTAGCAACACAACATGGCAGCAGCACAAAAAATGCTACAAGCATTATTTGGCACAGACAACAGCACAAGGGCAAGAAGGTAGAGACATCAATACATCACGCAAAGCAGACACAACTGTCAGTAAGAGTGTCCATGATTGAGTCTTTGAATGAAGAGATTGAGATAAAACTGTCCAGTTTGAGTGTTTGTTGCAGCTCGTTCCAGTCGCTAGCTGCAGCGAACTGAAAAGAGGAGCGACCCAGGGATGCGACTGGCAGAACGGGTGTTGTATGTGAAGGATGAGGGCTGCAGTAAATATCTCAGGCCTCCCCCTATCTAAGAGGGTTTTATAAATAAGCATCGACCAGTGAGTCTACAGAGACGGGTATACAGAGATGACCAGTTTACAGAGGAGTATAGAGTGCAGTGACGTGTCCTATAAGTAGCATTGGTGGCAAATCTGATGGCCGAATTGTAAAGAACATCTAGCCTCACGAGAGCACCCTTACCTACCTATCTATAAATTACATCTCCCTAATCTAGCATGGTTAGGATGGTCATCTGAATCAGGATTAGTTTGGCAGCTGGGGTGAAAGAGGAGCGAGTACGATAGAGGAAACTAAGTCTAGATGTAACTTTAGCCTGCATCTTTGATATGTGCTGAGAGAAGGACAGTGCACTGTCTAGCCATACTCCCAAGTACTTGTATGAAGTGACTACCTCAAGCTCTAAACCCTCAGAGGTAATAATCACACCAGTGGGGAGAGGAGCATTCTTCTTACCAAACCACATGACCTTTGTTTTGGAGGTGTTCAGAACAAGGTTAAGGGCAGAGAAAGTTTGTTGGACACTAAGAAAGCTTTGTTGTAGTGCGTTTAACACAAATTCCGGGGAGGGGTCAGCTGAGTATAAGACTGTATCATCTGCATATAAATGGATGAGAGAGCTCCCTACTGCCTGAGCTATGTTGTTGATGTAAATTGAGAAGAGCGTAGGGCCTAGGATCGAGCCTTGTGGTACTCCCTTGGTGACAGGCACTGGCTGAGACAGCAAATGTTCTGACTTTATACACTGCACTCTTTGAGAGAGGTAGTTAGCAAACCAGGCCAAAGACCCCTCGGAGACACCAATACTCCTTAGCCGGCCCATAAGAATGGAATGGTCTACCGTATCAAAATCTTTGGCCAAGTCAATAAAAATAGCAGCACAACATTGCTTAGATTCAAGGGCAATGGTGACATCATTGAGGACCTTTAAGGTTGCAGTGACACATCCATCACCTGAGCAGAAACCAGATTGCATACCAGAGAGAATACTATAGACATCAAGAAAGCGAGTCAGTTGATTATTGACAGGGCAAAATAGAAATAGGCCTATAACAGTTATGATCAGCTTGATCTCCCCCTTTAAATAAAGGACGAAACGTGGCTGCCTTCCAAGCAATGGGAACCTCCCCAGAGATGAGAGACAGGTTAAAAAGGTCAGAGATAGGCTTGGCGATGACAGGAGCAGCAACCTTAAAGAAGAAAGGGTCTAAACCATCTGACCCCGTTTTTTGGGGTCAAGTTTAAGAAGCTCCTTTAGCACCTCGGACTCAGTGACCGCCTGTGGGGGAAAGTTTTGTAGCGGGGCAGGGGGAAAAGAGGGAGCAGCATCGGGGCTAGTTGCATTAGAAGGGGTGGGAGATGAGGAAATGTTGGACCTGCAAGGAGGCATGGCTGAGTCAAATAGTAATCCTGACTTAATGTGGTCAGTGGTGATTAAAGAGCTCAGCCATGTGCTTATTGTCAGTAACAACCACATCATCAACTTTAAGGGACATGGGCAGCTGTGAGGAGGAGGGTTTATTCTCCAGGTCTTTAACCGTTTTCTAGAACTTATTGGGGTTAGACCCACAGAGAGAGAACTGCTCCTTAAAGTAACTAACTTTGGCCTTCCGGATAGCCTGAGTGCACGTATTTCTCATTTGCCTGAACGATAGCCAGTCAGCCTGAGTATGCGTGTGCCGAGCCTTTCGCCAAATGCAATTGTTGAGGTGGAGTAACTCTGCAAGATCCCGGGCGAACCAGGGGCTGAACCTGTTTTTAATTCTCATTTTCTTTATGGGGGCCTCTTTGTTAATAATACCGCTGAAAATATCAAAAAAGCCTGAGGGCAAAGGGGGGGGGGGAGGGGGGGCATGTTCCTAATGTTTGGTATACTCAGTGTATGTTTACTGTAATGGGCCTGTGAATGAGGGCTTTGGTTATCAGTTGAACTATCCTCTTTTTTAAGCCCCTACAAATCATCTAAACTCAATAACTTATGTAGCCTAATGTCTGTTGTTCTGCCTCTTCACTCCCAGGGTAAGTTCACCACAGCCAGTGACGTGTGGGCGTTTGGGGTGACGCTGTGGGAGACCCTGACCTTCTGTAAGGAGCAGCCTTACTCCCAGCTGACTGATGAACAGGTCATAGAGAACACTGGGGAGTTCTTCAGGGACCAGAAACGACAGGTGAGAGACACACTCAAACTGACTCACTCTCTTTTGCTGCAGATCTACCTGCCTATGTTCTACTGTATTGTACCTGATTGTCTTCTCTATATGTTGTAGATCTACCTGCCCCAGCCAGTGCTGTGTCCTGACTCTTTGTATAAGATCATGCTGTGTTGTTGGAGAAGGAACACCAAGGAGAGGCCTTCCTTCCAGGAGATTCACCGAGTGCTGCTGGAAAGCCCAGCTTAGGGCCCGAACCCCTGGGCCAGCACACACACACACAGACAGACAGACAGACAGACAGATGAAACGCATCAACAACACATTAAGCATCGGTCTATAAGTCAAAGGGTCAACTCAGTTCAACTTCGATGCACAGAAAAATTACGAATGGCTGTCTGTTGTCTCAGCTAGAGAAGTAAAAGTGAAATCTAGCAATGAAAGTTCTGCACTTTTTAAAATGTATCATTTATTCCAAATGGTGCTAGAAATAAGTATAAAGTTTCCACCTTGTTTAATGCAGTGTAATGTAATGCCACGTCTATGAATTCAATTGTGTTTTCTTTAAGAAGACTGCTTGAATGTAAATCAGATGTCTTCATTAAGCAAACCATCAGTGTTCAGTTTGGAGAATTTTGATACATTAAAAGTTTTCTTTTTCTTTTGCAAGGTTATTCATCTCAGTCACTCTGACCGTTTCTTTGTACACTTTGCTTAGAGCTAACAGGGATAATGGTAATGTAGTCAATGCATTATATGACTCTTTACATGATCCTGACTTACTATCACCCATTTTGAATCTGTTGACAATGTGTCATATAGATATAACATATCTAATCTGTTGGCTTTGAGTAAAGAGTTACAAGTGATGAACAAATTTATAACAGGCAATAACCATTATTCGACCATATCTCAGCTATAGTACTCTCTGGCAGTACACTTTGCCACAGTGTCTGCCAGTGATATTTGACCAAGAGTGCTCAAAGACATTGGTGTGTATGTACTTCAATAGATCTTGTTAAATCTCAAATAGTAATATTTTGTATTGATATTTATATGTATTGTTTATATTTCAGTTTGCTTTCTGTTTATATATTTGGGTACTGATCAGCTTCTTTTTGCATGGGAAAATTTGTACAAAGTTGTACGTTGTGCAATTTTCAAGATTCAGTTTTGTAGTTTTGTATTTCGTTGAACATCTCAGTCGAGAGTAGTTTCAGAAAATGACAGTAGGCTTTGTGGAATGTGGGGTGGACAAATGTTGGTTCTCATTCATATTTGTGACCAAATCACTGTCCAAATCAGATCGTAGATCAGCTGCAATAGTGCTGGTCCATGTTCAGTCCATACTGAGCAGATTATAAATAAACTGCATTAGTGCTGGTCCATGTTCAGTCCATACTGAGCAGATTATAAATAAACTGCATTACTGATGGTACATGTTCAGTCCATACTGAGCAGATTATAAATAAACTGCATTACTGATGGTCCATGTTCAGTCCATACTGAGCAGATTATAAATAAGCTGCATTACTGATGGTCCATGTTCAGTCCATACTGAGCAGATTATAAATAAGCTGCATTACTGATGGTCCATGTTCAGTCCATACTGAGCAGATTATAAATAAGCTGCATTAGTGCTGGTCCATACTGATCAGATTATGGTGCTAATCAGGATCCAGACTGGAGGGGAGAGGATGTGCTAACTAAGTTCTGATGGGTCTTTGTAGGAAACAATGCTTCTAGAGAGAAAGATTTTTTAAATGGTTAGTGTGTTTGCTACCTTTGTACAACAAATGTTCTATGCTATCATTGTGTTGTATTGAACGTGTTAAAATGCACAGTTGTTCTGAACAGGACAACAACTGTTTATGATGTATCTCTGTTGAAAGAGAGTGAGAGCTGAATGGTGATTAAAGGGTTTCTGAATACAGTTACAGTGAGGATGATAATCAGTCAGAAGGATTTCAGACAATCTCAACTGCACACAAGGACAGTTGTTGTACAACAAGACCGTTACTATAGTAACTATTATGATTATGCAATTCTTTCACCATTAGCTTTAGGTTTGAACCCTAAATGACTTCAATATGTTATCAACCTGTCTCCAGTCTTCATGGTCTACAGGCTTAGTTTTGATGTCCTGCTTCCTACAATCACACACAGATGCAACTTTACTCAGGGGCCTTCTCCTTCTTATCAGCAACCTTCGCCCCTGGACCTTATTATTCACATTCTGGTGTCATTATGGGCCATCTTTATAGGTTGTGTTCAGTTATAGGCTGAGACACAAATCAAACACTATTCAAGTTTTAATGTAACATGCACAAGCACAGTGAAATGCTTTTCTTGCCAACTCAAAACCCAACTATGGGCTTTCAATAACAATGTATAAATAGAAAAAAAACACGAGAAATAAGAATAGGAATTATGAACTACACGATCAAGTAAGTAAGCGTACTATATACAGAAAATATTTTAAAAGTCAGTTGTTTTATTTCTGTATTTCATTTATCATTTTCTGATTCTCTCCTGACCATGAACTGACTTTATATTGCCCTGTGGGAAGTATATTTGTACATATATTGTAGTCCATAGTAATGGTTTGATAGTCAGTAGTATGGATGAGGCATGCATTGATATATATCCTTAAGACCAAAATGGGACCCATTCACAGCATCTCAATGTTTCAGCTTGTTTGAATGCTTTATTGTATTATTACAGAATTTGCATCGATAAAGCAAATGAGGGCATACTTATTGTATAGTAATGAAGTTGTATAGAGGTTATTAGTGTGTCAGTGCACAAGAAAATTAAATAGTGGTTGAGTTTTATAAGATCTTTGTACTCAAATGGGGTTTTTTTATCAATAAAAACATTGAATTTTGTCTCATTTGTCATGGTGATAATTTGTTACAGACGAAATAAAACAAATCACCTAAATGATGCATTGTCTATTGTTTTGATTTACAATAAAGTCTACATTCATGTGACCAATGGATATAGGTTTATGTGAATCACAGAGTTCAGGATATGAATATGTGACACTTCGACAGGATTTTCTACTCAACCATTTCTTATTTTCCTATATCTGGGCTGACAGTAGTCTAAACGCTATTGGCTGGGGCTGGGGCTAGGATGTCGCCCAATCATACCATAGGATGCGGTTGTAGCAAGGGGCAGTAGTCTGATTTCAACGTCGTACTCTACAGTTTGTGGACAAATTGTTGCTGTATTTATATATAATTATATTGATTTAAACCAAGGGCGTGTTAGTTACCGGAGCGAACACGTAAATATACACGTCTTGGTTTTATTACTGTATCGGTGAAGGAAACAAGTTTTTTGCAACTTTCTCTTTCTCCGCTAGACTAGTGGACAGCGCTGTAACTGCAAATAGATTAGCGTCGTCACTAGTTACCACAGCCACCCCGCCTATTTCTACAATGTATTTTCTTTAAAGTGTGATTTTAAACCTAACCGTATCCTTAACCTTATGCCGAACCCTGACCTTAAATTAAGACCAAAAAGCTAATTTTATATATACAACTTTGACTTTGTGGCTGTGGTAACTAGTGAAACCAACCCTTTTCCTGGAGCGCAACCTTCCTGCAGGTTTTCCCTCTAGCACACCTTCCCAAAAGAGTAGAGGCAAACACGGACCAACTCCATGTTAATGCCCATGATTTTGTAATGAGATGTTCAACGAGCAGGTGTTCACATACTTTTGGTCATGTAGTGTATAGATAGATAATCATAAAGACATCTGTTTGGGTCATGTAATCTTATTTTATGAACTTTTTATACATCACCTGAGAGAGTAGTTTTTGTAAAGACATTGAGGACACTGGATCCATCTGCCCTTCACCAACTGCCTTTTCATAGCAACACTTCATAAAAAATTAACACCACAGTTTCTATGACAATAGTTCTGTCCTCTTCCCTGGAGATTTTTTTTGCTCACTGCTGATTCCAGAGTCACCTCTACTATTCTGCTTACCTCAGGGTTCTTCTGACCTCAGGGCTCTGTATTGGAGAGCCCAGTTGACTGTGGTGGTGTCTCTTATCACTTCTGTATTGATGACCAACCTAACCTACAGCATCCTGCACTCTTTCCCCACCCACCTCTGGAACCTGCTCATGCACATTCTCTGGCTGGTGTGTGTGTGTTGTGTGTGTGTGTGTGTACGTGCGTGATAATAGTATTTGTTTAAAGGGGAATTTTACTCAAATAATTTGTTCCACAAAACTGTGCATGTCAACGCTCAAGTTTTCAAGATGTATTCAGTTTCCAAGATATACAGTGCATTTGGAAAGTATTCAGACCTTGACTTTTTCCACATTTTGTTACTTCACAGACTTACTCTTAAATTGCTAAAATAGATTTTTTCCTTAATCAATCTACACACAATACCCCATAATGACAAAGCAAAAACAGTTTATTTATAAATTTTTGCAAATGTATAAAACCTTTAAACTGAAATATCACATTTACATAAGTATTCAGACCCTTTACTCAGTACTTTGTTGAAGCACCGTTGGCAGCGATTACAGGCACACCTGTATTTGGGGAGTTTCTCCAATTCTTCTCTGCAGATCCTCTCAATCTCTGTCAGGTTGGATGGGGAGAGTCGCTACACAGCTATTTTCAGGTCTCACCAAAGATTTTCAATCAGGTTCAAGTCTGGGCTCTGGCTGGGCCACTCAAGGATATTCAGAGACTTGTCCCAATGCCACTGCTGTGTCGTCTTGGCTGTGTGCTTAGGGTCGTTATCCTGTTGGAAGGTGAACCTTTGCCCCAGTCTGAGGTCCTGAGCTCTCTGGCGCTCAAGGATCTCTCTGTACTTTGCTCTGTTTATCTTTCCCTCGCTCCTGACTAGTCTCCCAGTCCCTGCCACTTTAAAACATCCCCACAGCATGATGCTGCCACCACCATGCTTCACTGTAGGGATGGTGCCAGGTTTCCTCCAGACGTGACACTTGGCATTCAGGCCAAAGAGTTCAATCTTGGTTTCATCAGACCAGACAATCTTGTTTCTCATGGTCTGAGAGTCCTTTAGGTTCCTTTTGGCAAACTCCAAGCGGGCTGTCATGTGTCTTTTACTAAGGAGTGGCTTCCTTCTGGCCACTACCATAAAGGCCTGATTGGTGGAGTGCTGCAGAGATGGTTGTCCAAGTGTCACGTCTGGAGGAAACCTATCTCCCATCTCCACAGAGGATATTCTGGAGCTCTGTCAGAGTGACCATCGGGTTCTTGGTCACCTCCCTGACCAAGGCCCTTCTCCCCGGATTGCTCAGTTTGGCCAGGTGGCCAGCTCTAGGAACAGTCTTGGTGGTTCCAAACTTCTTCCATTTAAGAATAATGGAGGCCACTGTGTTCTTGGGTACCTTCAATGCTGCAGACATTTTTTGGTACCCTTCCACAGATCTGTGGTTCAACACAATCCTTTCTCGGAGCTCGATGGACAGTTCCTTCGACCTCATGGCTTGGTTTTTGCTCTGACATGCACTGTCAACTGAGGGACCTTATATAGACAGGTGAGTGCCTTTCCAAATCATATCTAATCAATTGAATTTTCCACAGGTGGACTCCAATCAAGTTGTAGAAACATCTCAAGGATGATCAATGGAAAAAGGATGCACCTGAGCTTAATTTCAAGTCTCATAGCAAAGGGTCTGAATAATTATGTAAATAAGATATTTCTGTTTTTGTTTTTTAAAAGCCTGATTTCTAAAAGCCTGATTTCTCTTTGTCATTATGGGGTATTGTGTGTAGATTGATGATGGGAAAAATATGTAATCCATTTTAGAGTAAGAATAAGGCTGTAAGGTAACAAAATGTGGAAAATGGGAAGGTGTCTGAATACTTGTCACGTTCTGACCCTAGTTATTGTGTTAATTGTTTGTTTTAGTGGGTCAGGACGTGAGTTGGGTGGGCATTCATTGTTTTGTGTCTGGTTTGTCTATTTCTGTGTTTGACCTGATATGGTTCTCAATCAGAGGCAGCTGTCAATCGTTGTCCCTGATTGAGAACCATATTAAGGTAACCTGTTTGGTGTTGGGTTTTGTGGGTGATTGTATTTCGTGTCAGTGTTCGTGCCACACGGGACTGTTTTCGGTTTGGTCACGTTTGTTGTTTTTGTATCTTGAAGTGTTCAGTTTACTTTCATTAAATAATGAACACTTTCCACTCTGCGTCTTGGTCCGATCCCTACACCTCCTCTTCAGACGAAGAGGAGGAAATCTGCCGTAACAATACTCCCGAATGCACTGTATTGCTTTCATCATGATGATGAGTCTGATCTCTCTTGCTTATTTGGATAGATTAGAATCTTTACCAACTTATTCACCTTGACTCAGTAAAATGGAGCGGAGGCTCTGGTATGTACACACACAGACACACACACACCGACTCACTCACACACACACACACACACACACAAAATGTAGCAGAGGCTCTGGAATTTACCACAGATAACATGCCCTCACTGGTATGTACAAGCATCAATAGCACTTCTACCTCTCACAGTGAACCATTGAAACAGATTACCTTTCTGTATTTATATCGCACACAATATTAGCGCTCATCTCTGTTTGTATTTTAATGCTGTGACTTAAGGATTCCATTTTAAGGGTTTGATTAATCTATACCTCTTTTAATTGTGCAGTTCTGGCTGTTTATGCAAAAACCTGATTCTGGATCCTCGTGCTAAATACCAAAGTCTAACCTCAAGCCTGGGAAACAACTACACACACCCTCACAAGGTAGGCTATACAAACCACAGATATCCAGTCAATCCAAGCTAACTGGCTAGGCTATAGCTGTACAAACCACAGATATCCAGTCAATCCAAGCTAACTGGCTAGGCTATAGCTGTACAAACCACAGATATCCAGTCAATCCAAGCTAACTGGCTATGCTATAGCTGTACAAACCACAGATATCCAGTCAATCCAAGCTAACTGGCTAGGCTATAGCTGTACAAACCACAGATATCCAGTCAATCCAAGCTAACTGGCTAGGCTATAGCTGTACAAACCACAGATATCCAGTCAATCCAAGCTAACTAGCTAGGCTATAGCTGTACAAACCCAAGTCAATTCAAGTGTGTGATACTGTACACATTAAAAGTTGTAAGCCGTTTTCACAACAACCTCAAGTTATCTGAATCTGCGACATAAACATCACATATTTCTATTGTTCTGTTTTATAAATACAGTACCAGCCTAACTATTTTTGAGTACTAATCTACCAACCAAGCAAGATCTCAATTACAATCATATCAGCTTGGCAAGTATTGATATGCATTTGTCTGATTATATTACTCGTTAGATAATTTTGAAGTGGTGGATTGTAACTGTAGATTAACATTGCATCCGTTCAAATGATTAAATATTAAGTAATTATTCTATCTGTTGGGTGTCATGACTTGCGTTTCTATTCTTGTTAAATCCACTCCAGAAAGCCATTTGCCAGACCATACTATCAGTCAGCAGGTTGTTTAGCAGCAGTCCCCTGCTGTGTCTGATCGCCTCTCTGTTCCCTTCTCAGATGGATATTGACGGGACATGTCAGATGCCCTGTATGATAAACTACTGGAACTGGAAGACAAAGTGCACAGGAAACTGAAGGAGGAAAAGAAGGGTATTAGAGCAACTCCACAGTAGCCTGAATGAAGGAACACTGGACAAGAGATAACTCCTATCTAATGGACAGACACTCCTATCCTGTCCTGCAGATGACTGAGGCGATAAAAAACGAATCTGATTGACACTATGTCATTGATGGAAGTGATGAATACTGTTTGCCTTATTTTTCTACATTGGCAGGCCTCAAAGACAATGAGTGCTGGTATTATGTTCCAATTTGATTGCCACCATGTCACTCATTGCTGCTGCTACTAATGTATTGTATTTGTATTGCATGTATTGTCACAAACACATTTTAAAGTATGTGTATTATTTAATGTATCAAATAATGTAATAACATTCCAATAAACCATATGACTTTTATTAATGATGTCTGCCCCACTGATGCCCTGAATGACTTTGTGGATTCAAAGTGGTAGACCTACGCTAACTGTAATGATTTTGTTCATTTTAACCAGCATATAGGGCCTACTACTGTAAATGCATGATCCACTTCACATAATTGTTTCTCTGGCTTGCTTGTTTTTTAGTGCTGTGATAACAATCAATAAAAAGGTTTCACCAGACATTGAAATAAAAGCAAAACTGCACATAGCTTACTCACAGCATAGGCTACACAAAAACAGAAATATTCACATGACGTGCCATCACTGTCTAAATAAATGCATAGTGTCAATCAATCCAAATTGCGCCACGATTGACTGTTGTCTCCACATGCAAATCCTGTGCGGTCCATTGTTAAGAGGCTGTCAGCAGTAGGTCTACTATCCCCCATAAAGTTCACATATGTGGTCTGTGTGATCCAGTCCCCTGTCCTCTGTGGTGTCCCGCCGGGGTGCGCACATGTGTGGTAGTGTATCTGCTCCGGGGGTGGCTGGGCGCACACCCAGCAGCTGTCGTCCTCTGCCGGAGCCTCTGTCAGCATCTCCTCCTCGACACCGCTGAGTTTCGGGTTGCAGAATGCCCAAACCATGCCGCAGAAATACACGAAAAACGACCCCATGACGAAGACCATGAGAGCGTAAGATTCGATCATCGCCTTCGTAACTGCAGATGTCATCGTTCATGTGAATTATGTTGTGCGTAATTAATGTGCATACACTTTCCACCAACCAAACACTTCTCTCTCTCCCCAGCAACAATAGGCTGAAGCAAGCAGATAAATCGCCGCTATAAAATGATATAGAGAGCTATAGAAATCCAGACAAACATTGATATCCCGCCAGAGATGACTTGGAAAGGTAGTAAATGGCTTTGATCCAGCCTCGGAGGAGCATTCCCTCTGCGCAGTCTGATGTGATGTCCTGACAGCTCAATGACAATGACAGTCACTACTGTCCCGTCTGTAGAGCGGTGGAGATCATGAGCAATGGCTATCAGGGCTCAAAAACATGATTCATCATATTCTTATTTCAGAGAGGACAGCATCCTGGGATGGGCTAAACCTTTAACAGAACCAGTCATGGCTAGGGTGGGCACTAGGCAGACAGAAACAATTGGATGTAAAATGGAGCTTCCCTCTCTGGAACGAACCCCCTTTCATCTGTGGTGACAAAGTAGTACCATTCCTCAGAGTCTGGTTGATTCCTCCACTATGGACATGGCTAGACTATGTCTCTCAATGTACATAATAATGTTGACCGACATCAGGTAGGAGTTATGAGGTTATCACTATATAAATGAGTCATCTCGCAGTGTTTGTCATTATACCCTGATGAAGACAGCTTGTCTGTCGAAACGTTGGACATAAATATTTCTCTCTATTTCTTAGGAGTTATCAGGTGCTTTATGCACTCCTAGCAGGAAAAATACACCTATTTAGGTCTGCGTCCATATTAACCAAGTGTCTTAGAGTAGGAGTGCTGATTTAGGATAAATGTTGCCTTTTATAATGAAGCAGATTATTATGGACATGACCTGATCCTAGATCAGCACTCTGAGACACTTGATAAATACAGGCCCAAATCTCAGCACTTCAGAGGCCACTCCACACAAATAGCATGTTTATACCCTCCATAGGCTACAAATAGTAATTCAAACCCTGATTAATCCTCTTTGTAATAAGATAGAGACATAATAAGACACAAATCTGTTAGGCAGTGGGCCTGGCTCTTCTCCTCTGACTGAAAAGTAACCTATGGCTGCCATCTGCTGCCCTTAAATGATCTTTTCAGACCTTTCCTGTTTGACCATGACCCCTTGTTCCCTTTTAGCTAGCAGCATCCCATCTAAAGGAGTCCGCATACTAGCTGGCCCTCATACTTTCTGTGTCACTCACTGTAAGTTGCTGATCAGCATTCCTCCCCATATGCAATGAAATTATCAATAGCCCCTAGGGCCTATAAATCAAATCAAAGTGTATTGGTCATATACACATGGTTAGCAGATGTTATTGCAAGTGTAGCGAACCAACATATACTGATACTTAAAAGATCACAAATGATTGACTGTTCTGAATTATGCACAGATGTCTCAGGTCACTACCAGAACAGTGTTTTAGATTTGTAAGTCAGACTTGGTCAGGCCTAGGCCTAATTGACATTGCAAAGAACTGTGGAGGCATTCTATGGAGCAACAATGTTGCAAAATGTTTGACAGTGAATATGGCTATTAGGTGTGTGTGTGTGTATATACAGTGGATTTAGAGTATAGAAAGGGTGGGAAAGATCTCCCATACAAGCCTCATACAAAGTAAATGCTTGAATGCAAATTGAAAACTACAACAGACAGCATGAGCATTCATGTTTGTCAACTGGAGAAAAACTAAATTATTAACTCTTCCCTCGTTGTGGGTATGGTAGTTTATTTGAGTGAGCCGCCCCTTATGTTTTTCCGACACTCTCCCTCATCAAAGAACTACACGCCCCAACTGGCGCCAAAGTTTGTGTCCCGGATGTCTATCACGCCGGAAGAGAAGTAGGTTCTTTCCTCAGCCATCTTGTGGCAACATCTAGCGAAGTGTTCGCACCAAGCCTCGTAGAATCGGAGGAAAATCCTGCTTAAGGGGCGCCATCATGCCCGGACATATGCAAGAAGGTTTCGGCTGTGCCATAGCCAACCGATTCGACCAACTATTTGACGACGAGTCGGACCCGTTCGAGCTGTTGAAGGAGGCGGAGAACAAGAAGAAGGAGGCTCCTGTCCCTGGTGCCGCCAAGACCGCGGCGCAAGTTGCCAAGCTCCAGAAAAAGGAGTCCCAGAAAGACAGGAAGGTCGTCCCTGCAGATAAGAAAGATGAGCCTCTGGCACCGGTGACTCTGAAGAAAGATGGTAAGACTGTTTCCCGCAATAGTTGTCCTCTTGATCTGCAAAATCGCAGTTCGCCCTGGATAGTTAAGTATTAACTTTAAGTTAGCTAGCTAGCAATGCGTTCAAAGCCTCCATGAGGTCGACATGATTCCCTTTGTCAACTAAAGTTGAAACGCGTATCACAGTCGTTGCACAAAAAAGTCACGACAGTGTAACTAGGTGTGGTACAGTATTGTGCCCCCTGAAAAAGAACTTGCAGGCGAACTTGTTTTGCTGCCAATATTAAAACGCCTCTGGCCTTGTTTAGCCAGGATTGTTAGCCGCAAGTTAATTAGCTAACGTTAGCTAACCAAAGTCATTTGCTAGCTTGCTACCAACTACCCGTTGACCAGTGTTTGATTAGTGCATACTTATTAAATGCACGATTGGCGAATTAATTTTTTTGCAACAAATTGTTTACCTAACTAACGGTGAATTCACACCGGGGTGTAAGCCAACTTTCACATGTGAAGCAATCGTGCTAGGTTAAAATTGAGGATTGTTTTCTAACTAGTTAACATACGAATTGGCTAGGTAGTTAACTTGTCTTTTGCTACCTGGTTGCATTAACCCGCGTCGTGACCAACCTCGTGGCCCAGGTTTGGAGTGTGCAACAGCGGCAGCCACCTAACTGTCACTCGCTAAATGGCGCACGACATTGTTATCGACTAGGCAGGGAATGATGTCATCTTGCGTAGCGCGGTTGTGAATATGGGCGTTTTGTGTTAGTCTCAAATAAAGAAGCTTTACGAGTATGCTTTCTTCTGCTACTCGGTAAACGAACAAGGTGAGCAAAGGCGATATATATTGACCAAACAATTACATTGTCGTTTACGTCTGCGTGAGTAAACTAGTGTTACTCGCCTATACATTGTCATGGTTAGTGTAAAATAGGAGGCCCCTGTATTTTGTTAGCAGCCTAGTTACACCAGTCAGAAGCAAAGTAAAAAAAAAAAAAAAAAAATGGAACCCCAAGAGAAGAGACAGGTGCATGCACCAACGTGCGTTCAGCTGCTGGTGGTGCATGGTGTGGGAGTCTATTTTGGTCAACAGTGGGAGGGACTTGTCAGACCAGTCTCAGAGCATGTTTTCATCTGCTGTGTACTGGCA
Source organism: Salvelinus namaycush (assembly GCF_016432855.1). NCBI lineage: Eukaryota > Metazoa > Chordata > Actinopteri > Salmoniformes > Salmonidae > Salvelinus > Salvelinus namaycush. The sequence goes on along the minus strand of NC_052316.1, from coordinate 28,750,065 downwards.
TGGTGGATAATACAAAGCTCAACCTCAGTTTATGTTTGTAAAGAAGTTGACATTTTATTTAAATTCTCTGTATTTTAATAGTGTGCCCTTAGCACATCATCCTGCTCTCTTTTGGAGTTGGGTCTTGAGAAAGGTTCTAACTGTAGTCTCCATTAAACCCCTGTTTTGAGTTATTTTTTTGTAGAGAATCTTTGGAGAAAATTAGTATTGTACTTGTTTTATTGGGGGATCGATTACTAACTCTCCTCTGTCCTGTCCTACTCCAGGACCTGGTCCCAGGAGGATGGGTCCCAGACGCGAGGGTCAGGGCCCCGCCGGGGGTCCACCCCGTGAGGGCCAGGGCGAGGGCCGCCCCCCTACAGACAGACCCCCCCGGACAGACAGGCGGCCGCCACGCCGTTTCGAGAGGCCCCCCGGCGGAGAAGATAAGCCAGCCGAGGGAGGAGAGTTCTCTGTGGAGAAGTGAGTACTGGGTAGAGCAAGGCTGGGTTCAGTTGGCACCAAACGGGAGTGTTTTGAAAAGGAGTGAAAGGAAGAGATACTAACCCCAACAATAATATGACTCAGATCCCTGTGGGTGCAGGCCTTTGTTGCAGCCAAGCAGTAACCCATCTGTAACCCATTAACTTTCTCAGTATGACAGCAGTCAAAAATGGTAAATTGTTAGCTCGCGCTTACATGGTGTCACATAAACAACGAGACGTTGCTGATATTGTTTTTTGCTTGTGATGTAGGGTCTGTTCTCTGTGATGACATTTTGTGCTAGCATTGTCACTGTCTTATTTTATCTAAACGGTGCCGTCCTTTCCTGTCTCAGTTTCATTTGGTGGTGGCTCGGTCACCTTCTCAGGGTGCACCGTTCTGACTTTTTTACGCTTAAGCCTCGAGGGTGTAGGTTCAGGCTGAGGCTCAGAAGAATAATCATCAAGATGTCATGATTAATTTCTTCCCCACCATCTGAGTCGTTGTCATTGGGATTTTGTAGAAACGCTAACGCAGCATGTGCATCCATTCGTCTTGGTCCATTATGGACGCTTTCACTGTGTACTCCAAGTAGGCCAGAGTGGACTGATAAAACTGCTTGGATTTGGTGGACTAATATAGGGTACAATATAATTTAGAGATTATAATTAGTAGATAAATACAGTAGAATGGCCTGCCCTGTCTTTCATTGACAATTGGTGATTACATAATTATGCATTGTTTGCTTCCCTGTGCTCATCCACTCTTCTCCCAACTGGGCACAGCACCTTCAACTATCGGGAGAAGTAGGGGCAACGGGAAAACCCACGAACTTAAATGACATACCCTCCTAAAACTGGATATAACTCCAGTTCTGTTTGTGATATTAAGATTCTAGCGACAGTGTGTAATATAACTTTTTAGGAAATGTCAAGTACGGAGGGGACATGATGGCAGAGTAATAATTTTATTTAAATTCATGAGCAGCCCAATTGACTGCTTTAGCAGTTCTAGTGATAAGACTGATACAAACGACAGAACCCACACTGGCCTTCTAATGTAAGACAGTATTGTTCTCGCTTAAAAAATGTAAACTTACCAGTCGTTTATTGTGTAAACAAAAGTGACCCCCTTCTCTATTTGACAGGAATTTTTCCCTTCAGGCTGTCAGAGGTAACCCAAACTTACCTTAATTATGGGTTCCACTCCACCACCACTCTACTGTTAAGTTACAAAGTCATGCCACCTTCGCTGATGGTTTTTCACCTTGCCACTTAGATTAAACTGTAACCACACAGCAGGGTGTGTATGTAAAGAGTGACAGTAAACATATAAAACCCTGTTATGATGCATTTCAAATACGCATTTTCCATTGTGGAAAGAGTTGCTGATCTATCATGAAGGCCAGGGGATTGTTTTATTGTTTTACTCACAATTCAACAGTGATTTGTCTTAAGTTAGAATCCTGCATCGGGTCGGATACCCATGGTTCCCTATCGGTGAGTCGCAAAAAATATAAACTGGTGGGTGAAATGAACATTCTTTCAATATGTGGGTCGGGTCGTGGTTCAGAACAATTACATTGTGGGCTGAAAACATTTTAAATCAAGATAATACACCTTTTTTAAACCCAGGAGCTTATTGGGTTGCGAATTCCATTCTGTGACCGGTGAGCCCGGCATAAGGCTATCAGCCATGCACGCTTTGAGTGTGTGGAGCTGGAAACTGTCCCTTATTTGTGTGGTGCCAAAACATTCTAATTTGTCCACATGCAGAGATCATATCATGTTCCCTCTCCTCACGTGAGAATACGACACGTTACCAAGTTAACTTCCCCTGGATAGCTTAGCTCACGCAAAATGGCTAGCATAGGCCTAATTGGAGACACAAAAGAAAGGTTATGATAAGGGAATAGGCTACAACACCATCGCGGAAACAGTTGCTGCGCGAGTGGAATCCCAATTTGGGAGGATGGATAACAATGCGGTACCTGCTTGCAAAGTGCAAGGCCTATTTGTTTGCGATAATTCAGTCATTACATTAATTCAGGTGTTCGTTCATTGGACCATATGCAGGCTATATACCGTGTAAACCAGTGCGGCTGTTAAGTTTGATAAGCCTACTAAGTAAATGTAGCCTATTTTTGCAACCTATATTCCATTCTGGGAATGGTTTAATTAGGCCTAAACTATTTGATAATCTAAACAATATTTCATCTAAAGGTATTGTTTTAGGACAGCTATTGGCTTTCATTACAGGTAAGAAGGCTATTTAGAAGGCTCTCAGTGGTTTGAGTGACTTGTTGCATTGTGAAAAGAAAAATATTTTTTTATTAATTCATGGTATGGTTTCTGTTTATCCAAATGTTGAATAGACATGCAGACAAATTAATTAATGCAGGGAAGGGGAATAATAATAGTTATGCCTACTACTCTGGAGTCATAAAAACAATGAAATATATTGATGTTATATGGCGGGTAACGGATCGGCTCACAGAACAATTCTATCTATCTGGGTGGGTCGGGTTGCGGAGAAAACTCTTTCCTGATATTGGGTGGGGCTCGGAATTTATGTGGCCGGGGCGGATGCTGCTCCAAAAAACGGATCCCTGCAGTACTCTAAGGAAGGATGGAATTAAGAGTGCATTTTGGAGGTATTCAAACAGTGCCTAGGGAAAGGTAAGATCTGTATGGCTATGGCATAACACTGTTTCAGTGTAGTTCACAGTATTGGTGATTTTTCACACATTGTGTTTTGGGTCCTCATTGTACCACTTAATGTTGTTATATTTTCCATTAAGATGTCTGCTCTATTCGTTACATTTCTATGTGCAATGTTTCACCTCACTGAATACACATCACCTGTACCTTCCTGTGAGGCAGCCTGCTGATTGGTTGGTTTCCTTGTCTGTCCAGGCCCATTGGTGATAGGCAGATGAGAGGACGTGGAGGTGGCCGAGGTGGTATCCGTGGCGGCAGGGGCCGGGGCATGGGCAGGAGCGACGGCTTCGACGCCAGAGGAAAGCGTGAATTCGACAGACACAGCGGCAGTGATCGATCGTACGTCTTCTGTGCCATGTTGTGAATTATGTATTAACTCCGGGATGGATAAGTCATATCTCATTATTAGGCTGATTTCCTACTCCGGATCTGAATGGCATGCTCAATGGAGAATCTCTTTTCTAACTCGATTTTTTTTGTCCAGATTATGAGGGGATAAAAATAATTTTAGGGTCATTATCCATTGAGATTGCTTTGTAGTCCATGACTAGGCTTAATCTTTGTCTGGAGAACTGGTGCATTAGAACTACTTATTTGAAGTATAAGAACTATATATATTTTTTTATTTTGTGATAAACTATGTTTTTGCTGGAGAGACTATTGATGTGAAGCTGTGCGCTAAAGCCCATGTTGTTTCAGCAGCCAGAAAGGTGAGGAGAAACGTGGAGGAAGTGGATCTCACAACTGGGGCACCGTCAAGGATGAGATGGGGTGAGTAGCACAGCCGACCTAGCACAACACATTTTCTCTATCGACTTTCTCAAAGGCTGTCTGCAAACCTAAAGTGTTTTGATTTACCTTGTTCAGTTGTGTGTAAACTAAGTCAACGTGTTGAGTCAAGACCCCTGGTCTCTATACTGTCCTGGTCACCTGTCAACATACTCAATGTATGAGAGCTAAACTTGTTTTTTTCCTCTCCACAGCGAGCACGACCAATCGAACGTGACCGAGGAGACCCCCGAGGGAGAGGAGCCTCGGCCTGCTGACTCTGAGAACAAGTGAGTTGAGGGCTGAGCCTTAAACAATTTCTCCCTCTTCTGCCCAGTGTGCACTCGTTCACTCCCTCTCAGGAATTTAAAAGCACAGTCTGGATGGGTTCTCCACCATATTTCTCATATTCTCCTGCCAGTTGTGTGTTCTCTTTTCTGCTGTGTGTTGTAGGGAGAACGAGGTTGGTGAACCTAAGGAAGTGGAACCCAAGGAGATGACTCTGGATGAATGGAAGGCCCAGCAGGACAAGGAGAAAACCAAGGTGGAGTTCAACATCCGCAAGGCCAACGAGGGAGCCGACAGCCAGTGGAAGAAAGGATACGTGCTGCACAAGTCCAAGGACGTGAGTAGACTGTCAAAACCACAATACTGACTTAGCCTCCATTTTTTTATTTTACATGACCTATGTTTTCGTCCCTCTCCAATAAAGGAGAAGAAAGCTGATGCTCTTATTGAAGCTGCGGTGGAGGCTGAGGCAGTTGCCCCTAAGGTGAGTATCACATCTGACAGACGCGTGCACTCTCTCTCTCCCCATGAAAATTAAAGGGAGAGTGTGATATTTTGGAAATTCTGGCTCTTGTTCTGTCTACCACCTTGAACTCATGGATAGCAGTTGGAAGGAAGCTGAAGGTTGATTTGTAAGCTATTGCTAACTAGCGTTAGCACAATTACTTGAAGTTCACAGAAACAGCGAACATGCTTGGATCTAATCATCACAACTCTTATCTAAATGATATGAGCGCACATCTGCTTCACGCCGTCTGAACTGACTGCTGTCCGGCAAAAAAATAACAGTTTCCCGGGCCTCCCGGGTGGCGCAGTGGTCTAGGGCGCTGCATCGCAGTGCTAGCTGCGCCACCAGAGTCTCTGGGTTCGCGCCCAGGCTCTGTCGCAGCCGGCCGCGACCGGGAGGTCCGTGGGGCGACGCACAATTGGCATAGCGTCGTCCGGGTTAGGGAGGGTTTGGCCGGTAGGGATATCCTTGTCTCATCGCGCTCCAGCGACTCCTGTGGCGGGCCGGGCGCAGTGCGCGCTAACCAAGGGGGCCAGGTACACGGTGTTTCCTCCGACACATTGGTGCGGCTGGCTTCCGGGTTGGAGGCGCGCTGTGTTAAGAAGCAGTGCGGCTTGGTTGGGTTGTGCTTCGGAGGACGCATGGCTTTCGACCTTCGTCTCTCCCGAGCCCTTACGGGAGTTGTAGCGATGAGACAAGATAGTAATTACTAGCGATTGGATACCATTAAAATTGGGGAGAAAATGGGATAAATAAAAATAAAAATAAAAAAGTTTCCCGGTAACCATAAATCTATAGCACTTTCAGCACAATAAAACACGTAAAAAATAATTCTCAGCTCTTTATGAACTCTTAAAACAATCCAAATATGACGATTTAATTGACACAGTAACATTAATTTAATCTGTCTGCACACCTCCAACAGTGTCTGTTCTCCCAGGGTTCTGTGGGAACATCCCGCCTCGGAGAAAGCCACAGATAAGATGTGCTTGACCCCTGTGATAGCCCACAGATGGTCAGCCATCCAAACAATATCATAAATGGTGATCGAGTCATCATGCTGGGCCTTGGCATCTTCATTGTTAACATTTGTTCACTCTATTTTTAGACTATACACGCAGTGACTTTACAAGTGTATCCATGAGTTCATCCGAGTCTGGTTAAGTATAAAAAGGATTGATTGTCAAAATCTTGCACTATCCCTTTAACACAGAACTCACCAGAACGATTGTCAGTGTGCACAGTAAGGGGCCGGTTGTTCGCTTGCTGTCGGCTAGGTGGTTTTAGGGACTTCCCACCGGTGGGCAGCTGACGGTTGTCATGCCTATTTCTACATGTAGAATTGGTTTGCAAATTACAGCCAGCACTCTGTTCAGAGGTGCTAAGTACTTTTGACCAGCAGACGCTAAACAAATCCTACTGATCTGTCCGTGCCATAAGAAGACAGAATGTGGCTCAGGCGTGTGTTCTGTCATTGATGATGTTCTCTCCCCCCCCCCCCGGTCTCTCAGGCTGAGGACGATCACCACTTCCGGAAGCCGGCCAATGACATCACAGCCCAGCTGGAGATAAACTTTGGGGACCTTGGACGCCCCAGCCGTGGTCGTGGTGGGCCCCGTGGTGGCAGGGGGAGCCGAGGGCGCGGAGAGGGTAGAGGAGAGTTCCGTGGAGAGTTTCGTGAGCCCAGGGAGCCCCGCGAGCGTGATAGTGGAGCCCCCACCAGGCCGACCCGTGGAGGACGCACTGACAAGGTAAAGAATACTAATTACTACTAGTCTGTTACAGCTGCTGTGGAAAGGATTTGAGATTAAAAGGAATTTGGATTAAGTACAACATACATGGTCATTTCACTGTATATGTCTGATCAATCTCATTTCCTCTTGTTTTTCCAACCCTCTAACCCTCCTCTCAGCCGAGCGGGGTGATTGTGCCCAATGTGGATGATCCAGAGGCCTTCCCGGCCCTGGCCTAAGATGGAGCGGCTGCCCCATAGGCCCCCAGGAGCCCTTAGCAGTCCCCCCAAGCAGACCCCTAGGCCCCTCTACGAGGCTCGCATGTTTCTGGATCCTTCAGCAGAAATGGTATGATGGAGATGACCGTCATCGCTCATGACACTCGCATCTGAGGACTGAATTTTACCCGTTTTGGAAAAAAGAAGAGGGGGGGGAAATATGGAAAAGAAAAAAAACAAAGAAAAAAGAAATGGACTTGTTGCTACTTCCGGAGGTTTTGTACTTAGAAACAAGGTAGCAGGGACGTTTTCATTCGGTATTTTTTTCAGAGATTATGCGTTCTTCATGAATAGTTTTTTTTGTATTGCTGCTTGAAAATATGCATTTCCAAATATGAGGTATGAGAAGAGTTATCCTTTTAGCTTGTGGTGTCCCATAGCTGTGGAGGGATGGAACCGAAGCCAACTAGCTCTTACCATACTGGGTATTTCTGAAGAAGTTTCTGCATCATCACTCAGTAAGATTTTAAGGACTGCTTTAGTTCTAGGGTTTTATGTATTATAATTTTTTTAAAGTAAGGCCTAGACCTCTGATGTAGGCCTGTAAAAGTAAACTTTTTTTTCATGGTAAGAGCTCTTCGAGTGATTGTATTTCTGATGGTGCAGATAAGGACATGCCTTGATCGTTGATCTAGTGATTGTACCTACACCCAACAAATTGTTAGAATAGAGCCTAATTCACTTATGTATTAAAAGGTATTTTGTATAGAAAAGAGTTTCCAAATGACTCAATAGATCACTTGCAGGGGGAAGGAATACTTCAATTATTTAATATGTATCACTGACATCTTTGATCGTGTGGCTCCTAAAGGTGAACATTGTACTGTTTCGGTACAATGTACACACTCTTGGGCTGTGTCTCAATGGTGTACCATGGCTTCCTCCTTGTTTCGTTGATACTGATCTGGAAACACAGTTAACATATTAGTTCAGGTCCAAGGAAAGAAGAGGAAGCCAATTTTAGTCTATTGAGCTGTGACCTCGATCATTTGGAAGCCTTCAGGCCTTGCACTGTTTTAACACTCCACTCCAGGGCAGAGTTCAGCAGGGCACCGTGTCACACAATGTTAAAATATAAATATACCTAATTATAACAGATGTGCTCTTCTGAAATGTAGAGTAAGAAGTCATGTCAGCTCTACTCGTGGCATTTCTATCTGCAACGCTCTGTACATCGCACCCTGCTGAACGGGGCCCAGTATACTGATACAATTGTGAACCTGCTCCTGCAGTATTTCCTGTGGTGGTTGAATATCCTCCATTTTGATTTTTACCTCTGGTTCCCTACTGTGGCACTACTGCGTAATTGCTCTGAAAGAAATACAGTTGTGTGTGGATCAGCCAAATGCTCTACAGATCTGTGTGAACTCTAACCCTGCTATTATAGACCTCTGTCGGTAAATAAAGAAGGTCGATTCATTTTTGCGTTGTTGACTTAAATTCCGACACATGTATCGATACAGAATCACACACACAAGAAGCCATTTTGTGAGTTGGTGCTTGCCACTGACATGGTGAAGTCTGAAAATGTATGTCCCACTGCTGTGTTATGGTAGTTTGGCTGATACAAAATGAAGTCCTAAAACCAACCTGGAAGTCCTGACTCATTGTGTACCATGTGGGTTGTGTCAGCCAGGCTAGTTTAATGGTGCACTGGTTCCTGAGTATAGTGGAATTAAGAAATTAAACATAGGGCCAATTCACTTAATTCTGATGGCAGAAGTTTTAGCTCCCTGACCGTGTAATTTGGCTGTATGAATTGAAAGCTAAGACCTTTCTCTGCGCCATCTACAGTACCGGGGCAGCAGGTAGCATAGTGGTTAGAGTGTTGGGGCCAGTAACTGAAAGGTTGCTAGATCGAATCCCCGAACTGACAAGATAAAATTCTGTCGTTCTGCCCCTGAACAAGGCAGTTAACCCACTGTTCCTAGGCTGTCATTGTAAATAAGAATGGTATTAACTGACTTGCCTAGTTAAGTAATGGTTACATAAATAAGTACCAGTCAAATTTTGGTCGCACCTACTCATTTAAGGGTCTATTTTCTACATTTTAGAATAATCTTGAAGACCTCAACAATAAAATAACACATGGATTCATTTTAGTACCCAAAAAAGTGTTCAAGAGTAAATATATTTGAGATTCATCAGTAGCCACCCTTTGCCTTGATGACAGCTTTGCACACTCTTGGCATTCTCTCAACCAGCTTCATGAGAATGCACCTGGAATGCTTTTCCAACAGCCCGGAAGGAGTTCCCACATATGCTGAGCACTTGTTGGCTGCTTTTCCTTCATTCTGCAGTCCAACTCATCCCGAACGATATAATTTGGGTTGAGGTCAGGAGATTGTGGAGGCCAGGTCATCTGATGGAGCACTCATCACTCACTGGTCAAATAGTCCTTATACAGCCTGGAGGTGTGTTGGGTCATTGTCCTGTTGGGAAAAAATGATAGTCCCACTAAGCGCAAACCAGATGGGATGGCATATCGCTGTGGTAGCCATGCTGGTTAAGTGAGCCTTGAATTCTAAATCACTGAAAGTCACCAGTAAAGCACCCCATCACCTCCATGCTTCATGGTGGGAACCACGCATGCGGAGGTCATCTGTTCATCTACTCTGCGTCTCCCAAAGACATGGCGGTTGGAACCAAAAATCTCAAATTTGGACTCATCAGACCAAAGGACAGATTTCTACCGGTCTAATGTACATTGCTTGTGTTTCTTGCCCCAGGCGAGTCTCTTATTGGTGTCCTTTTGGTAGTGGTTTCTTTGTGGTAATTCGACCGCGAAGGCCTGATTCACGCAGTCTCATCTGAACAGTTGATGTTGAGATGTGTCTGTTACTTGAACTGTGAAGCATTTATTTGGGCTGCAATCTGAGGTCCCGTTTTCCGAGGCTGATAACTAATGAACTTATCCTCTGCAGCAGAGGTAACCACCTGGGTCTTCCTTTCCTGTGGCGGTCCTCATGAGAGACAGTTTCATCATAGGGCTTGATGGTTTTGTGATTGCATTGAAGAAACCAATTGCTTATTTAAGCTGTTCTTGCCATAATATGGACTTGGTCTTTTACCAAATAGGACTACCTTCTAAATACCACCCCTACCATGTCACAACACAACTGACTGGCTCAAACACATTACGAAATTCCACAGATTAACAAGGCACACCTGTTAATTGGAATGCATTCCAGGTGACTACATTATTAAGCTGGTTGAGATAATGCAAAGCTGTCATGAAGGCAAAGGGTGGCTACTTTGAAGAATCTCAAATATAAAAAATATTTTGATTTGTTTAACACTTTTGGTTACTGCATGATTCCATGTTATTTCATCATTTTGTTGTCTTCACTATTATTCTACAATGTAGAAAATAGTACACATTTAGAAAAACCCTGGAATGAGTAGGTGTCCAAACTTTAGTTTTGTAGCTAAACGGGGTGCTCAAAATGCCCTGTATGACGGGTCGCCACTGTATATGTATATTATTGATAGATATCAGACAAAAGCCGTTGTTCAAGTGGTGAATCCGTCATAGATATATTTTTTACATCAACATATAAAGAAACAATGATAATCATATACCATAGGCCTATAGTCAATGTTTTAAGTAACCTATAATAAAAACAGAAGAAAAATAATAATACAAATAAAGTTTCCAAATTGTTGCCCAACTTTCGGCTTACATTTCACCATGCAATAAGCTTACATACCAGCAAAAAACGTAGTTTCCCCTTCCTGTCCTTACTTTTATGGCTGCCACACTTCCGTATAAATGTTTTCATTTCCTTTCATCCATTAGCACTGTCTTTCCATTGGCAAAATCTCATACCACTGTAATCGTTAGTGGCTTGTCCTTAATCCAATTAAATAGCATTCATGTTCTTGCTAATAAAAGTTTCAATTTTCTAAAGGAATCAGTCTAAAAGGGTTCAGAACCTTGTTTCTTGCTGGTAAGTTTAATAGAAACAGCCCTGGATCCACTGTTATCTTGCAATGAAAGACTGAAAATTCCTTCCAGATGAATGACCAGAATCTGGTTATAGATGGGCAACCCTAGAAACTGTGTACAATGCATTCGGAAAGTATTCAGACCCCTTCACTTTTCCCACATTTTGTTACATTACAGCCTTATTCTAAAATGAATCTACACACAATATCCCATAATGACAAAGTGAAAACCGGTTTTTAGAAATTATTGCTGATGTATTCAGACCCTTTACTATGATATTTGAAATTGAGCTCAGGTGCATCCTGTTTCCATTGATCATCCATGAGATGTTTCTACAACCTGATTGGAGTCCGCCTGTGGTAAATTCAATTGATTGGACATAATTTGGAAAGGCACACACCTGTCTTTATAATGTCCCACAGTTGACTGACATTTACTCCTGAGGTGCTGACCTGTTGCACTCTTGACAACCACTGTGATTATTATTATTTGACCCTGCTGGTCATCTATGAACATTTGAACATCTTGGCCATGTTCTGTTATAATCACCACCCGGCACAGCCAGAAGAGGACTGGCCACCCCTCATAGCCTGGTTCCTCTCTAGGTTTCTTCCTAGGTTCTGACCTTTCTAGTGAGTTTTTCCTAGCCACCTTGCTTCTACACCTGCATTGCTTGCTGTTTGGGGTTTTAGGCTGGGTTTCTGTACTACACTTTGTGCCATCAGCTGATGTAAGAAGGGCTTTATAAATAAATTTGATTGATTGACAGTGCACGTCCAAGCAAAAACCAAGCCATGAGGTCTAAGGAATTGTCCATAGAGCTCCGAGACAGGATTATGTTGAGGCACAGAACTGGGGAAGGGTACCAAAATGTTTCTGCAGCATTGAAGGTCCCCAAGAACACAGTGGCCTCCATCACTCTTAAATGGAAGAAGTTTGGAACCACCAATACTTTTCCTAGAGCTGGCCACCCGGCCAAACTGAGCAATCGGGGGAGAAGGGCCTTGGTTGGAAGTTGACAAAGAACCAGATGGTCACTGACAGAGCTCCAGAATATTTTCTGTGAAGATGGGAGAATCTTCCAGAAGGACAACCATCTCTGCAGCACTCTACCAATTAGGCCTTTGTGGTAGAGTGGTCAGATGGAAGCCACTCCTCAGTAAAAGGCACATGACAGCCTGCGTGGAGTTTGCCAAAATGCACCTAAACGACTCTCAGACTTTGAGAAACAAGATTGTCTGGCCTGATGAAACCAAGATTGAACTCTTTGGCCTGAATGCCAAGTGTCACGTCTGGAGGAAACCAGACACCGCTCATCAACTGGCCAATAACATCCCTACGGTGAAGCATGGTCGTGGCAGCATCATGCTGTGGGAGGCACTGGGAGACTAGTTAGGATGGAGGGAAAGAATAACGGAGCAAAGTACAGAGAGATCCTTGATGAAAACCTGCTCAAGAGCATTCATTGGACTCATCAGACCAAAGGACAGAGGTAGTCACCTGGAATGCATTTCAATTAACAGGTGTGCCTCGTTAAACATTAATTTGTGGAATTTCTTTCCTTAATGCGTTTGAGCCAATCAGTTATTTTGTGACAAGGTAGGGGTGGTATACAGAAGATTAGCCCTATTTGGTAAAATACCAAGTCCATATTATGGCAAGAACAGCTCAAATAAGCAAAGAGAAACGACAGTCCATCATTACTTTAAGACATGCAGGGCAGTCAATACGGAACATTTCAAGAACTTTTAAAGTTTCTTCAAGTGCAGTCACAAAAACCCTCAAGCGCTATGATGAAACTGGCTCTCATGATGACCGCCACAGGAAAGGAAGACCCACAGTTACCTCTGCTGCAGAGGATAAGTTCATTAGAGTTACCAGCCTCGGAAATCGGCACCTCAGATTGCAGCCCAAATAAATGCTTCACAGAGTTCAAGTAACGGACACATCTCAACATCAACTGTTCAGAGACTGCGTGAATCAGGCCTTCATGGTTGAATTGCTGCAAAGAAACCACTACTAAAGGACACCAATAAGAAGAGACTTGCTTGGGTCAACAAACACGAGCAATGGACATTTAGACCGGTGGAAATCTGTCCTTTGGTCTGATTAGTAAAATTTGCGAATTCTGGTGTGCTGCCCACCGTGTAGCATAGAGGTGGGGGTGCTTTGCTGGTGACACTGTCTGTGATTTATTTAGAATTCAAGGCACACTTAACCAGCATGGCTACCATAGCATTCTGCAGCGATACGCCATCCCATCTGGTTTGCGCTTGGTGGGACTATCATTTGTTTTATAACAGGACAATGACCCAAAACACACCTCCAGGCTGTGTAAGGGCTATTTGACCAAGAAGGAGAGTGATGGAAGGCTGCATCAGATGACCTGCCCTACACAATCACCCGACTTCAACCCAATTAAGATGGTTTGGGATGAGTTGGACCGCAGAGTGAAGGAAAAGCAGCCAACAAGTGCTCAGCATATGTGGGAACTCCTTCAGGACTGTTGGAAAAGCATTCCAGGTGAAGCTGGTTGAGAGAATGCCAAGTGTGCAAAGCTGTCATCAAGGCAAAGGGTGGCTACTTTGAAGAATGTAAAATGTAAAATATATTTAGATGTAACACCTGTTTTGGTTACTACATGATTCCATATGTGTTAGTTCATAGTATGATGTCATCACTTTTATTTTACAATGTAGAAAATAATAAAAATAAAGAAGAAGAAACTTTTGACTGGTACTGTACAGTTGAAGTCAGAAGTTTACATACACTTAGGTTGGAGTCATTAAAACTCGTTTTTCAACCACTCCACAAATTTCTTGTTAACAAACTATAGTTTTGGCAAGTAGGTTAGGACATCTACTTTGTGCATGACACAAGTCATTTTTCCAACAATTGTTTTCAGACGTATTATATCACTTATAATTCACTGTATCACAATTCCAGTGGGTCAAAAGTTTACATACACTAAGTTGACTGTGCCTTTAAACAGCTTGGAAAATTCCAGAAAATTACGTCATGGCTTTAGAAGCGTCTGATTGGCTAATTGACATCATTTGAGTCAATTGGAGGTGTACCTGTGGATGTATTTCAAGGCCTACCTTTAAACTCAGTGCCTCTTTGCTTGACATCATGGGAAAATCAAAAGATATCAACCAAGACCTCAGAAATGAAATTGTAGACCTCCACAAGTCTGGTTCATCCTTGGGAGCAATTTCCAAACACCTGAAGGTACCACGTTCATCTGTACAAACAATAGTATGCAAGTATAAACACCATGGGACCACGCAGCCGTCGTACCACTCAGGAAGGAGACGCGTTCTGTCTCCTAGAGATGAACGTACTTTGGTGCAAACAGTGCAAATCACTCCCAGAACAGAGCAAAGGACCTTGTGAAGATGCTGGAGGAAACGCGTACAAAAGTATCTATATCCACAGTAAAACGAGTCCTATATTGACATAAGCCGAAAGGCTGCTCAGCAAAGAAGAAGCCACTGCTCCAAAACCGCCATAGAAATGCCAGACTATGGTTTGCAACTGCACATGGGGACAAAGATTGTACTTTTTGGAGAAATGTCCTCTGGTCTGATGAAACAAAAATAGAACTCTTTGGCCATAATGACCATCGTTATGTTTGGAGGAAAAAGGGGGAGGCTTGCAAGCCGAAGAACACCATCCCAACCGTGAAGCACGGGTATGGCAGCATCATGTTGTGGGGGTACTTTGCTGCAGGAGGGACTGGTGCACTTCACAAAATAGATGGCATCATGAGGAAGGGGAAATTATTTGGATGTATTGAAGCAACATCTCAAGACATCAGTCAGGAAGTTAAAGCTTGGTCGCAAATGGTTCTTCCAAATGGACAATGACCCCAAGCATACTTCCAAAGTTGTGGCAAATTGGCTTAAGGACAACAAAGTCAAGGTATTGGAGTGGCCATCACAAAGCCCTGACCTCAATCCTATAGAAAATATGTAAGCAGAACTGAAAAAGCATGTGAGAGCAAGGAGGCCTACAGACCTGACTCAGTTACACCAGCTCTGTCAGGAGGAATGGGCCAAAATTCACCCAACTTATTGTGGGAAGCTTGTGGAAGGCTACCCGAAACGTTTGACCCAAGTTAAACAATTTAAAGGCAATGCTACCCAATACTAATTGAGTGTATGTAAACGTCTGACCCACTGGGAATGTGATGAAAGAAATAAAAGCTTAAATAAATATTTCTCTCTACTATTATTCTGACATTTCACATTCTTAAAATAAAGCGGTGATCCTAACTGACCTAAAACGGAATTGTTACTATGATTAAATGTCAGGAATTGTGAAAAACTGAGTTTAAATCTATTTGGCTAAGGTGTATCTAAACTTCCGACTTCAACTGTATGTGCCACTTCCTGTTTTGCATTTTAAACACTTTGGGGTTCTTTGAGGGTCAAACGTATTAAGAATGTATGGGGTTCTATGTTGTCTGTGTAAAATGTTGTACTGGAACTCTTTGAGCCTGTAACAGCAGAATGTGGTGTTGCATGAGTAGATACATGCTGCCCATTCCTCCTTGTCATAATCCATCTCAAGGTCCCTCCAAGATTCTTTCTACATTATCTATATTGTGTTTATCCCAAGTATGAATTGACTCAAAAGTAGTAGATAAAACCCTTTGAGTCTGTGAATTGGGGAAACATTTATCAGCTGGACCGCTCATTGACGCATCTGGAGGTAATGTCTCTCTAAATAAAGAGTTCAACTTGCAAGAAACAATAAAAGTAATTTTTGCGGGATACCAAATGTAGCTTAGATTTGTGTAAAAGACATAAAGACATTGTTTGAGTATAGGTCATGAATAAATCTGATCTCTCTGCTGTGTCATGAGTTGAAGGTACTGTTGTTAAAGCCTGAAAGCTCTAATTACTTGTCAATGATGAGCATATACACTACATGGCCAAGAGTATATGGACACCTGCTCATCGAATATCTCATTCCAAAATCATGGGCATTGGTCCCTCCTTTGCTGCGACAACAGCCTCCACTCTTCTGGGAAGGCTTTCCACTAGATGTTGTAACATTGCTTCCAGCCACAAGGACATTATTGATGTTGGGCGATTAGGCCTGGCTCGCAGTCGGCGTTCCAATTAATCCCAAAGGTGTTCAATGGGGTTGAGGTCAGTTGTTGTGCTGACGTTGCTTCCAGAGGCAGTTTGGAACTTGGTAGTGAGTGTTACAACCGAGGACAGACGATTTTTAGCACTCTGCGGTCCCATTCTGTGACCTTGTGTGGCCTACCACTACGCGGGCTGAGCCATTGTTGCTCCTAGACATTTCCACTTCACAATAACAGCACTTACAGTTGACCAGGGCAGAAATTTTACGAACTGACTTTTTAGAAAGGTGGCATCCTATGACGGTGCCACGTTATAAGTCACTGAGCTCTTCAGTAAGGCCATTCTACTGCCATTGCTTGTCCTATGGAGATTGCATGGCTGTGTGCTCGATTTTATTCACCTGTCAGCAATGGTAGTGGCTGAAATAGCCGAATCCACTAATTTGAAGGGGTGTCCATATACTTTTGTATATGTAGTATATTTGGTAAAAATCTCAACATGGGGAACAAAATTAATGCTAGCACTTAAAGGGGCTGTAGCCTTTTCAATTTTCAATTACAGCATTATTTAATCTGAAGTTATTCTTCTGCTATTTATTATGTTACCAATAATATTTACATGTTAATATTATGTTCTGATTGCAATGATTATGTCTCCTCTTAATAAAAAGCAATCTATTAGCTGTCCGATAGCACATTCTGGTGGAATGACTTGTCCTGCACTTTGTTAAAACCCAGTGTGCATTGAGTGAATATTGGCAAAATATTTTGTTTCCTTTCTAAACATAGCAATGTGAATGCAAAGAGGACTCAGACCACAAAATAGGTGAAGTGAATTGGCAAAAGAGTTGAGTCCTCATTCAAAGGCAAGGGCAGTGTGAATACAAGGAAAACTAAGTTCTTTAGCTTTTTTACCTTATAGTTCACTTTAAAGAGGACAGTATGTGAGAACACCCTTAATCAACATGATGCAGTTCATTCATTTAAACAAGTTAAAGAATGATCACAATGATAAGCTTTTGAATAAGTACAAACATTATGTGAACCCATTGTTGGGGGGCATGTGTAATCTGGAGGCGACTGTGTTGACCACTAGACCAACCTCCAGTACAACATTCATTTCTGACATCAAATTAACTACATGCCCCTTTACCATATGGTCCTTGTACCATTCTCTCTTTTCAGACAATGACAAAGCTTGTATTGTGTTTCTGGTCATTCTCATAAGCTTCACATCTCTGGTTTTACTCTTTGCTCTGTATAAATGTACTCCAAAAAGAAGTGTTTCTACCTCAACACTTACTAAAGTCACTTTCACATCATGTAAAGAGCCAAATACCTTCCCCAACTCTGGTATATTTTATTATTCTGAATTATGAGGCTATAGTCTCTTTCAAATCCTGCTACTGCAGTAATGTTTTATTGGGTATTTGGATTTAGGTCTTCAAAAGATCTTGAACTTAACATAGGCCTACAATAATTACATTGTTAGTAATTTGTCAATTAGTTGGTGATTATGCTAATGCTAGTGCCTGTTGCTAATGAAGACAGCAATTTTGAACCATTGTATATGTTATGTTGCCAGCCACCCATTTGCATAACAAACCACTGTTAAACTGTATAGTACATCATGCTTGAAAGCTAAATAGGAGACAACTACAGTATCTGAAACCGTTTATCCATCTAATCTGGATCCCAATATCTATCTCTTATTTATCTCAGAATACATGCCTGTTTGCTCACCGCAGGTTGTTTGTGTGTTTTGCTTATTGTTGCTCTCTGATTAACTGTAGACTTGAAATGCAGGCTGATTTTAGTTGATAACCAAATGTAACTGTGATTCAAAGACCCCCCAAAATACTTAAAAGTCCAACCTCTCTTAAAGTTGAAATGTCAAGGCAATTTTTTTTCTCCACAATGATTCCTCTCTTCACAACTATAAAGTACCTGTACTCTCTCTAAGGATCCAGGATGCTAAGTCTGACCCTGCATATCCCAGTACTATTGTAGAGCAGTGGAGGCTACTGAGTGTAGGACGGTTCATAATAATGGCTGGAAATCAAATTTTAAAAAAATTGTCACATGCGCCGAATACAACACGTAGACCTTACCATGAAATACTTACTTACAAGCCCTCAACCAACAATGCAGTCCAAGCTTCTTTGACAATATATATAAGAATGTATCAACTCTACAAGCAACACTAGACTCTATTATTATAGTGGGAGATTTTAATACGGTCTTAAATACCTCTATGGACCGGAGGGGAAATCACACTACAAACTATCACCCTCAGGCACTTAAGGAAATCAGGAATGTCATGGATATATTGGAATTAGTGGATATATGGAGACTTAAATACCCTGACCTAGTGAGATATACATGGCGGAGGCTTAATCAAGCTAGTCGCCTTGACTACTTTCTTATATCATTCTCTCTGGCACCAAAAGTTAAAAAGTGTTTGATAGGGGACAGAATGCGGTCGGACCATCACATAATTGGCATATATATTACTCTTACAGAATTTCCACGTGGGCGAGGATATTGGAAATTTAATCAAAGCCTACTAGATGATAAATTGTTTAGAACTAGGACAGAGGAATTTATAACTGACTTTTTTAGACATAACATAGGTACAGCAGATCCCCATATTGTATGGGACACTTTTAAGTGTGCCTTTAGAGGCCATGCAATTCAGTACTCATCTATAAAACAAAAGCAATTTCGATCAAAAGAGTCCATATTAACAAAGGAAATTGAAGGACTAACAGTACAGTTAGATAACAATAAAAACGGTACCATAGAGGCACAGAATAAGTTAGAGGAAAAACAAAAAGAAATGGAGGAACTTATTCAAGAAAGATCCAGTGTAATATATTATAAAAATAAAGCGAACTGGATGGAATATGGGGAAAAATGCACCAAATTCTTTTTCAATCTTCAATATAGAAATGCTACCAAAAAAAAACGTATTAAAACTTGTTACAAATGATGGAGTCACGCATGATTCACCAAATGATATTTTGAAAGAGGAAGTAAAGTACTTTAAGAATATATTTTCGTTTCAGGCTCCTCCATCTCCACTAACTGAAACTAATTGTATGGATTTTTTCCCTAATAATAATGTAAAATTAACATCTGTACAGAAAGACTCATGTGAAGGCCTAATTACAGAGGAGGAACTACTTGATGCAATTGGGGCCTTTAAGGATGGGAAAACTCCAGGACTGGATGGCATACCAGTGGAAGTATACAAACATTTTTTTGATATACTCAAAGGACCATTATTAGCTTGTTTTAACCACTCCTATATAAATGATAGATTATCAGACACGCAACAAGAAGGTGTGATATCATTATTACTGAAACAGGACCCAAGTGGTATATATAAAGATCCAGTCCATTTAAAAAATTGGAGACCTCTTACACTTCAGTGTTGTGATGCAAAAATCCTAGCAAAATGCTTGGCGCATAGAATAAAAAAAGTTTTGTCAGATATTATTCATCCTAATCAGACAGGTTTTTTACATGGACGATACATTGGAGATAATATAAGGCAAGTACTGGAAACAATAGAACACTATGAAATATCGGGGACACCAGGCCTGGTTTTCATAGCTGATTTTGAAAAGGCTTTTGATAAAGTACGACTGGAGTTTATATATAAATGCCTAGAATATTTCAATTTTGGGGAATCTCTTATAAAATGGGTAAAAATTATGTATAGTAACCCTAGGTGTAAAATAGTAAATAATGGCTACATCTCAGAAAGTTTTAAACTATCTAGAGGAGTAAAACAAGGTTGTCCACTATCGGCATATCTATTTATTATTGCCATCGAAATGTTAGCTGTTAAAATTAGATCAAACATTAATATTAAGGGATTAGAAATCCAGGGCCTAAAAACTAAGGTGTCATTGTACGCTGATGATTCATGTTTTCTTTTAAAACCACAACTAGAATCTCTCCACGGCCTCTTAGAGGATCTAGATACATTTGCTATCCTCTCTGGATTAAAACCAAATTATGATAAATGTACCATATTACATATTGGATCACTAAAAAATACACATTTTACATTGCCATGTAGTTTACCAATTAAATGGTCTGACGGTGATGTGGACATACTCGGTATACAAATCCCAAAAGAAAGAAATGATCTCACTCCAATAAATTTTTATAGAAAGTTAGCAAAAATAGATAAGATCTTGCTACCATGGAAAGGAAAATACCTGTCTATTTGTGGGAAAATCACCCTGATTAACTCTTTAATCATATCACAGTTTACCTATTTGCTTATGGTTTTGCCTACACCTAGTGACCTGCTTTTTAAATTATATGAACAAAAAATATTCAATTTTATTTGGAACGGCAAGCCAGATAAAATTAAAAGGGCCTATTTATATAACGAATATGAATTCGGAGGGCAGAAATTATTAAATATTAAAGCATTAGACCTCTCACTAAAGGCATCAGTCATACAAAAGTTATACTTAAATCCAAACTGGTTCTCTAGTAGATTGGTACGAATGTCTCATCCTATGTTCAAGAAGGGCCTTTTTCCCTTTATTCAGATTACACCTGCTCACTTTCGGTTGCTTGAAAAGGAAATAATCTCCAAAATATCTTTATTTTTTAAACAAGCCTTAGAAAGTTGGTTGCAATTTCAGTTTAATCCACCTGAAAGGACGGAACAAATAGTACAACAAATCTTGTGGTTAAATTCAAATATAGTAATTGATAAAAAAACTGTATTTATCGAAGAAATGTTTAAAAAAGGTATAATTTTTGTGAATGATATCATAAATAGGACTGGTGGAGTAATGTCACACATGCAGCTAACACAGACATATGGAAATGTCTGCTCTACCCAAAATTACAACCAATTAATTGCAGCATTACCACAAAAATGGAAGAGGCAGGTGGAAGGGGATAAAAGTAAGGAACTTGTATGTCGGCCTTATATTAAAGAACATAAATGGTTAAAAAAAAGTGTGATAAATAAAAACATATACCAATTTCATTTAAGGACCAAAAAACTTACAGCTGTGCCATATAAATTGCAAAATAGTTGGGAAGAGATTTTCGATGTACCCATTCCATGGCACATGGTTTATGAATTGATACGCAAAACAACGCCGGATTCAAAACTTCGAATTTTTCAATTTAAATTATTGTACAAAATTCTTGCAACTAATAGAATGTTATATATATGGGGGATACAATCTTCCCAGCTCTGTAGATTCTGCTGTGAGGAGGCAGAGTCATTAGACCATTTATTTTGGTATTGTCCGCATGTAGCTCGTTTTTGGTCACAGGTCCAGGAATGGTTGAAGAATTGCAACATTTGCGTAGAACTAACGCTACAGATAGCAATACTGGGGGATTTGAAAAGCCATAGTCAATCAATCAATAATATAATAATTATTTTAGCAAAAATGTTTATTTTAAATTTACAATCCGTGGAAGCTATGAGAATAGGAAGATTCAAATCTTTTGTGAAGCATCACAGCACAGTTGAAAAATATATGGCAAATAAAAATCCGAAATGGATGATGTTGGAAGATAGATGGGAAAGGTTGAGTGGAGCTGAAGGGTGGGACTAATAACAAGATAAACAATGTAGGGCATACGGGATCTGTGAAATGTGTATAGGTGCGGAGCTATTGTGAAATAGCACAGTTACAAGTGGAAATCAAACTGGATGGACAACAGAAATAGAGGAAGGACTAAGAACAAACAAGAGAGAACTATTATAAAGTAGACTGTGTCTGTAAAATGTGTATAAGATGTATAAATTGAAGGTAAAAACAGAAATGTTTATCAGTTTACTCCAATTGGGGGATCGGTGGTAGGGTTTGCGGGGAATAATAATAAAGGTATACTCTTTAAAAAAAGTATGTATGTCTATGTAGGTATGTGTATGTATATATGTGTATATGTATGCATACGTGAATGGATATATATATTTACCCAAAAAAATATGGGGGATTGGAAATGATGCAGACAATTACATTGGAAGCAACATTCTTTCCGCAATATTAAGCTGATCCACCCCCCCAAAAAAAAATAAAAAAAATAAAAAATAAATAAAATAAAAAATAAATAAATAAATAAATAAATAAACAATGCAGTTCAAGAAATGATTTACTAAATAAACTAAAGTAACAAATAAAAAGTAACACAATAAAATTACATAACAATAATGAGGCTATGTACAGGGGGTACCGAGTCAATGTGCGGGGGTACAGGTTAGTCGAGGTAGTTTGTACATGCAAGTTGAGGTAAAGTGACTATGCATAGATAATAAACAGCGAGTATCAGCAGTGTCAATGTAAATAGTCCGGGTGGCCATTTGATTAATTGTTCAGCAGTCTTATAGCTTGAGAATAGAAGCTGTTACGGAGCCTTTTGGACCAAGACTTGGCACTCCGGGTACCGCTTGCTGTGCGGTAGCAGAGTGAATGGTCTATGACTTGGGTGACTGGTGTCTTTGACAATTTTTGGGCCTTCCTCTGACACCTCCTAGTATATAGGTCCTAGATGGCAGGAAGATTGGCCCCAGTGATATATTGGGCCGTTCACACTACCCTCTGTAGCGCCTTACGGTCGGATGCCGAGCAGTTGCCATACCGGGCGGTGATGCAACCGGGCAGGATGCTCTCGATGGTGCATCTGTAGAACTTATTGAGGATCTGAGGACCCATGCCAAATCTTTTCAGTCTTTTCACTAAACATAGAAACACATAACATAGAATGCCCACCCCAACTCACGCCCTGACCATACTAAACAAATACAAAAACAAGGAAAACAGGTCAGGAACGTGACAATGGCCTATTTATTGCCTTAACTCCCATATCTTACCTCATTTGCAAACACTGTATATACTTTTTTCTATTGTGTTATTGACAGAATGTTTGTTTATTCCATGTGTAACTCTGTGTTGTTGTTTGTGTCACACTGCTTTGCTTTATCTTGGCCAGGTCGCAGTTGTAAATGAGAACTTGTTCTCAACTAGCCTACCTGGTTAAATAAAGGTGAAATAAAAAAAAGAGCAGCTTAAAGTCACTGTAAACTGGGGGAATTGTAACAGGACAGTTATATTGTATTGGACTTAGCGATTGTACTGGTAATATAATACAATATAACTGTTTGTTAATGAGAATAAAAGTCATTAAATTCTGAGATGAAAACCTTCAGCGCTGGTTTCAAAGACTCAGATAAGACCTTTTGCTGGACTGAAGTGCACTTTCAATCAGGACTTTAAAGTTACATTCCCAGTCACATGTCTTTGTTTAGTTCCTAAAAAAAATGTAAACATTACTTTTCCCATCATACACCACGCTGTGAGCGAACAAGTCATCAATGCGCCTGCTCAGAGCACAGTTGATGTGGGTGAAATATGGCTACAGTGCTACTTCAAGCGTTGGAGCGCGCTGAGATAGCGAAGCTACCAAAAGCTGTTCAAAATAAACTAGAAAAGTTATTTTCTGATCTGCAATATGAAATAGATTCCCTCAAGTCACACCAGGAGCAATTTAGAGTCGATAGTGGTAAGTTATATCCGAATAAGTCATTGTAATGATGTGTACAACTCCAGCTCGCTAGC
This sequence comes from Salvelinus namaycush, assembly GCF_016432855.1. Classification (NCBI taxonomy): domain Eukaryota; kingdom Metazoa; phylum Chordata; class Actinopteri; order Salmoniformes; family Salmonidae; genus Salvelinus; species Salvelinus namaycush. The sequence continues at coordinate 28,726,651 of NC_052316.1, read as the reverse complement.
TAACGTTATCTAGGCTACGTAGCTAGCTAAAGACAGAATCACAGATAAATCTGTCTCATTGTTCTTTCACCGGATGTATACATTTGAAGCATCCGCTTGGCGTTTCTACTCACTACCAAATATGATAGTGAGAGGAAGCCCTGTTGCCTGCAGTGGAGAAGATGGAACGGGATGGATTTTGGCTGACATTGTGCTAATTTTCTCATTGATTAAACATTTGATCTCCATACAATGTTCTGTTCCCAAAACTAGAATATGTTACGAACAGAGTGGACTAAGTTTTGTAGACTTTTCTCTTTGCCAAAGTGTTATTTTTAAATTGTGTTTAGTAAGAGTGAAGTTATTGCGCACTTGCACTATAGAGTAGGCGTTCCCTAACGGAAATATGCGCATGCGTGTTAGTACGCGCCAATAGGATCTCGCTAGCTCGTGCTTGGCTCCGCCCACCTCCAGGCTTGTTCTACCCACCATGACACATTTGTTCCCATTTGAAACGACGGGCAGTGGTATATCTTGGTTTAGTTATAAAAAAATATATTTGGTATCACAGATAGAACAATGAGGTTTAGTTAAACAAATATTTGACAGTGTACGTTCGTTAGCGCAGAACGTGGATGGCCTTTGCCGGCTGCATCGACAACTGTTTATCTCACAAGGCATAGTGATATGATGGATTAAATAATCATTAGCTAGCTAGGGTAGCTAGCCAACATTGTTAATCAGCCATGTCTAAATTGTTTAGCTAGCTAGCTTACTGGCTGACTTTGGCAACGTGGTGGATGACTAGTTCGTTTGTTGAGAAGTTCTCTATACTCCCAGATAACTTTATTAAACTACTTTGATTTATCATTTCGCCTTCGAGACAAGAGCAGCAAAGTTAACATGTGTTGTCACTCTTGTAGAACAACAGTTCTTTGAGAAAGTGCAACGTCTTGAACAGAGTCAGGAACAGTTTGTGACCCAGACTGAACAGCACCACAAACTCCGAGAGGAGTTCACCAAGATCGGTAAGTGGAACTAGCTTCTTGATCCACTCAAAGGCTCTTTACTTACCACTGCAGTACATGTACAGTATGTAAACCCCAGTATGTGATTCTTTGCAATTTACTGACCATTTCCCAAGTTTGACCTTTGGTCAAGTACATCCCATCATTGGGGATGATGATCCACCATTTTATGAAATTGAATTTTTTTCTATAGATGAAGAACTCAAGAGTGTACTAGAAAAGAATAAAGAGTATGAAATCAACCAAGAGAAGTTGACATCTGAACAGGTGAGAGCCTCATGGTCTTGTCACCTCTTTAATGCTTTGTGTAGGGCTAGGCAATATATAACATTAATTCAATTTATTCAAATTCGTTTTGCACGATATTCCATATACTTCTATCACATGAATGAACTTGTATTTTTAGTTTTTATAAGTGTTTATCTACACATGTTCTTATGTATTTTTGGTCAAGTCTCCTAAGCTCCTTCTGTGCTGTGTGAACCTTCCATTTACACCAGAGATCTGAATGTAATGACGAGATGCGCATGCCTCCGCCCTAACAATGGGAGTCGTTGTTAAGGCGGCAAGCTTATATCCATAGAATAACATTGGGCTTATTTTGGTGAGAGTGAAACCTCTGTTAGTCTCTTCCTCACTGTTTGCACACACCCTGACCAAGACCCTGCCACTCACAACAACAAAGATAAGAGATAACTTCTTCCTCTTTGACAAGCAGTTTCAACTTGCTATGTGCGGTTTGGTACAACAGAATTAGTCATATTGACACCAAAAATCATTGAGACATTATTTTACTGTAATAGAGAATTTAAGCTTTCTAATGACACCCTTTGGAAATTAATGTTATTCTTCTGTCACGCCTTGGCATTGCGGCATTTCAACCAAAGACGACTAGCTGTCTAGTCTGTTTTTCTAAATGTGAAATAAGCATAAAACATAATTGTATAAGGAATTGGCAACTCGTTCTCACTCTGAGAAATAAGGTAGGCCACTTGATTTCATTATCTAGACAAAGTGGACAGGCTAACATGCTGTTCAAACAGTTAGAGACGGACAGAAGGGTGTATTCATAACAATGAAACTGTTCTGCCTTGTTAGCTAGCAAATCGATCCAAGTTGGTTAAACTTGAACTATAAAGATTAGCTGGCTACTCACTTGCACGTGGTCTTGTGCTTAAGGGATTGTTTATGAGACCTGTGTTAATTTTCTATGTTTCCTACAAGAAGTTAGTCAAAATTAGTGAATGTGTATTATTCATGGTTCTGGTTACATTTGCAACAAAGGGTATTTGCGTAGACAGCCTTGAAAGCAAGAAGAGTGATTATTGCAAAGAAAAGGCAGGTTGGACTATTTTCATAAAATAAATCAAAATCAAATAAATGTTGTTTGTCACATACACATGGTTAGCAGATGTTAATGCGAGTGTAGCGAAATGCTTGTGCTTCAGTTCCGACAATGCAGTAATAACCAACGAGTAATCTAACCTAACAATTCCACAACTACTACCTTATACACACAAGTGTAAAGGGATAAAGAATATGTACATAAAGATATATGAATGAGTGATGGTACAGAACGGCATAGGCAAGATGCAGTAGATGGTATAGAGTACAGTATATACATATACATATGAGATGAGTAATGTAGGGTATGTAAACATTATTAAGTGGCATTGTTTAAAGTGGCTAGTGATACGTTTTTACATAATTTCCATCAATTCCCATTATTAAAGTGGCAGGAGTTGAGTCAGTATGTTGGCAGCAGCCACTAAATGTTAGTGGTGGCTGTTTAACAGTCTGATGGCCTTGAGATAGAAGCTGTTTTTCAGTCTCTCGGTCCCTGCTTTGATGCACCTGTACTGACCTCGCCTTCTGGATGATAGCGGGGTGAACAGGCAGTGGCTCGGGTGGTTGTTGTCCTTGATGATCTTTATGGCCTTCCTGTGACATCGGGTGGTGTAGGTGTCCTGGAGGGCAGGTAGTTTGCCCCCGGTGATGCGTTGTGCAGACCTCACTACCCTCTGGAGAGCCTTACGGTTGTGGGCGGAGCAGTTGTCGTACCAGGCGGTGATACAGCCCGACAGGATGCTCTCGATTGTGCATCTGTAGAAGTTTGTGAGTGCTTTTGGTGACAAGCCGAATTTCTTCAGCCTCCTGAGGTTGAAGAGGCGCTGCTGCGCCTTCTTCACAACGCTGTCTGTGTGGGTGGACCAATTCAGTTTGTCCGTGATGTGTACGCCGAGGAACTTAAAACTTACTACCCTCTCCACTACTGTCCCGTCGATGTGGATAGGGGGGTGCTCCCTCTGCTGTTTCCTGAAGTCCACAATCATCTCCTTTGTTTTGTTGACGTTGAGTGTGAGGTTATTTTCCTGACACCACACTCCGAGGGCCCTCACCTCCTCCCTGTAGGCCGTCTCGTCGTTGTTGGTAATCAAGCCTACCACTGTAGTGTCGTCCGCTAACTTGATAATTGAGTTGGAGGCGTGCATGGCCACGCAGTCGTGGGTGAACAGGGAGTACAGGAGAGGGCTCAGAACGCACCCTTGTGGGGCCCCAGTGTTGAGGATCAGCGGGGTGGAGTTGTTGTTACCTATCCTCACCACCTGGGGGCGGCCCGTCAGGAAGTCCAGTACCCAGTTGCACAGGGCGGGGTCGAGACCCAGGGTCTCGAGCTTGATGACGAGTTTGGAGGGTACTATGGTGTTAAATGCTGAGCTGTAGTCGATGAACAGCATTCTCACATAGGTATTCCTCTTGTCCAGATGGGTTAGGGCAGTGTGCAGTGTGGTTGCGATTGCGTCATCTGTGGACCTATTGGGTCGGTAAGCAAATTGGAGTGGGTCTAGGGTGTCTGGTAGGGTGGAGGTGATATGGTCCTTGACTAGTCTCTCAAAGCACTTCATGATGACGGAAGTGAGTGCTACGGGGAGGTAGTCGTTTAGCTCAGTTACCTTAGCTTTCTTGGGAACAGGAACAATGGTGCCCCTCTTGAAGCATGTGGGAACAGCAGACTGGGATAAGGATTGATTGAATATGTCCGTAAACACACCAGCCAGCTGGTCTGCGCATGTTCTGAGGACGCGGCTGGGAATGCCGTCTGGGCCTGCAGCCTTGCGAGGGTTAACATGTTTAAATGTTTTACTCACCTCGGCTGCAGTGAAGGAGAGCCCGCAGGTCTTGGTAGCGGGCCGTGTCAGTGGCACTGTATTGTCCTCAAAGCGAGCAAAAAAGTTATTTAGACTGTCTGGGAGCAAGACATCCTGGTCCGCGACTGGGCTGGTTTTCTTTTTGTAATCCGTGATTGACTGTAGACCCTGCCACATACTTCTTGTGTCTGAGCTGTTGAATTGCGACTACTTTGTCTCTATACTGGCACTTAGCTTGTTTGATTGCCTTGCGGAGGGAATAGCTACACTGTTTGTATTCGGTCATGTTTCCGGTCACCTTGCCCTGGTTTAAAAGCAGTGGTTCGCGCTTTCAGTTTTGCGCGAATGCTGCCATCAATCCACGGTTTCTGGTTTGGGAATGTTGTAATCTTTGCTGTGGGTATTACGTCGCTGATGCACTTTCTAATGAACTCGCTCACCGAATCAGCGTATTCGTCAATGTTGTTGTTGGACGCAATGCGGAACATATCCCAATCCACGTGATCGAAGCAGTCTTGAAGCGTGGAATCAGATTGGTCGGACCAGCGTTGAACAGACCTGAGCGCGAGAAATAACACGTAAAAAAACAAAATACTGCATAGTTTCCTAGGAACGCGAAGCGAGGCGGCCATCTCTGTCGGCGTCGGAAGTTAATTCCAATAATTACATTATTAGTCGGTCTTGTGGTTGTGGAAGGCATATATGGGGCGGCAGGTAGCCTAGTGGTTAGAGCGTTAGACCTGTAACCGAAAGGTTGCAAGAGTGAATCCCCGAGCTGACAAGCTAAAAATCTGTCGTTCTGCCCCTGAACAAGGCAGTTAACCCACTGTTCCTAGGCCGCCATTGAAAATAAGAATTTGTTCTTAACTGACTTGCCTAGTTAAATAAAGGTTAAAAAAAATGTATAATTTCAAAAGCCCTGAATTCATTAGATTATTGCTGACTGTTTGAAATGCAATGTTAGACCGTTATTTAGAGAGCTTATTTAGAGAACATTACAACAATTTATAATTTTTAGGCCATAGCAACCAGCCCTAGGTTCGTGTTGACACCTTTTTTGGGCTTGACATTGACTTAAACATCTTTATTCTAGGCCCAGCTCTGTAAAGCCAAAAATGAACTGGAGGCAGAGAAGCGGGAGCTTGTGCGTACATTGGAGAGGAGATCCCAGGAAGTGGACTTTCTGAGTGGTATGGATAAATCTATGTGGAGAGATGTAAACACACAGACACACACTTGATCTAATGTCTATTGGATTTATTTTTTTAATTAGAGGACCTGCAGCGCCTCAATGACAAAGTGGCAGAAGTCAATGCCTCAAAGATGGGGCTGCAGCTCAAGTTGGACGAGCTTGAATCCTCAGAGGTCAACATCAAGGTGAGCCTATTTGAACGCTCTGTAGCTCGTGGCCACTTGAATAGGACCCACCTCTCAAGGAAGGTGTTGAAATGATCTAATACATGTATATATCATATGTAATCCATGCTGTTGTGCCGGTTCCCTCAGTACCGTGAGAAGCGTATGGAGCAGGAAAAGGAGCTGTTGAGAGGCCAGACGGCCTGGCTGAACGCAGAGCTCAAGGCTAAAAGTGAGGAGCTGCTGGCTCTTTCACGCCAGAAGGGCAACCAGATCCTGGAGCTGAAGTGCAGCTTGGAGAACAAAGAGGATGAGGTAAGAACATGACAGTTTAAAATATATATACACTGCTCAAAAAAATAAAGGGAACACTTAAACAACACAATGTAACTCCAAGTCAATCACACTTCTGTGAAATCAAACTGTCCACTTAGGAAGCAACAATGATTGACAATAAATTTCACATGCTGTTGTGCAAATGGAATAGACAAAAGGTGGAAATTATAGGAAATTAGCAAGACACCCCCAATAAAGGAGTGGTTCTGCAGGTGGTGACCACAGACCACTTCTCAGTTCCTATGCTTCCTGGCTGATGTTTTGGTCACTTTTGAATGCTGGCGGTGCTTTCACTCTAGTGGTAGCATGAGACGGAGTCTACAACCCACACAAGTGGCTCAGGTAGTGCAGCTCATCAAGGATGGCACATCAATGCGAGCTGTGGCAAGAAGGTTTGCTGTGTCTGTCAGCGTAGTGTCCAGAGCATGGAGGCGCTACCAGGAGACAGGCCAGTACATCAGGAGACGTGGAGGAGGCCGTAGGAGGGCAACAACCCAGCAGCAGGACCGCTACCTCCGCCTTTGTGCAAGGAGGATCAGGAGCCCTGAAAAATGACCTCCAGCAGGCCACAAATGTGCATGTGTCAGCATATGGTCTCACAAGGGCTCTGAGGATCTCATCTCGGTACCTAATGGCAGTCAGGCTACCTCTGGCGAGCACATGGAGGGCTGTGCTGCCCCCCAAAGAAATGCCACCCCACACCATGACTGACCCACTGCCAAACCGGTCATGCTGGAGGATGTTGCAGGCAGCAGAACGTTCTCCACGGCGTCTCCAGACTCTGTCACATGTGCTCAGTGTGAACCTGCTTTCATCTGTGAAGAGCACAGGGCGCCAGTGGCAAATTTGCCAATCTTGGTGTTCTCTGGCAAATGCCAAACGTCCTGCACGGTGTTGGGCTGTAAGCACAACCCCCACCTGTGGACGTCGGGCCCTCATACCACACTCATGGAGTCTGTTTCTGACCGTTTGAGCAGACACATGCACATTTGTGGCCTGCTGGAGGTCATTTTGCAGGGCTCTGGCAGGTAGCGGTCCTGCTGCTGGGTTGTTGCCCTCCTACGGCCTCCTCCACGTCTCCTGATGTACTGGCCTGTCTCCTGGTAGCGCCTCCATGCTCTGGACACTACGCTGATAGACACAGCAAACCTTCTTGCCACAGCTCGCATTGATGTGCCATCCTGGATGAGCTGCACTACCTGAGCCACTTGTGTGGGTTGTAGACTCCGTCTCATGCTACCACTAGAGTGAGAGCACCGCCAGCATTCAAAAGTGACCAAAACATCAGCCAGGAAGCATAGGAACTGAGAAGTGGTCTGTGGTCACCACCTGCAGAATCACTCCTTTATTGGGGGTGTCTTGCTAATTTCCTATAATTTCCACCTTTTGTCTATTCCATTTGCACAACAGCATGTAAAATGTATTGTCAATCAGTGTTGCTTCCTAAGTGGACAGTTTGATTTCACAGAAGTGTGATTGACTTGGAGTTACATTGTGTTGTTTAAGTGTTCCCTTTATTTTTTTGAGCAGTGTATATATATTTTTTTATAGCTGTACATTCTGGGTATCATTATTCATCTATTGAGTATGGAGTCATTCACATATCAAAAACAAACTATTACCTGACTGGCTTCTCCCCCAGTACTCTGTCAACATTATAGTTGTCTGTTTTTTTTTGTTGTAGTTGAACAGAGTCCAGGACCAAGTGACCAGTTTGAAGACTTCAAATGAAAGCCTTCAGAAGCAGGCTGAAGACATAATCAACAAACTGAAAGAGGATAAGGAGCAGCAGGCTAGCATGGAGGAGAAGTTTAGAAATGAGTTGAATGCCAACATAAAGCTCTCCAACTTGTATAAGGTATGTAGAACAAGTCTTGGATTTGTTTTGGATTCCAATGGATAGTCCATAGCTCCCTAATAATGGCGGTCGTCATTGCTACCTTGATGTTTTTTTTGTAAGTAAACTTTTGGGGAACATTTTAGTTAACGGGAGCATGCAACATTTTTGTGGTGGATGATGTGAAGCATTGAATAAGTAAGTGCATTGTTCCTTTCCCAACACTGGCCAACAACCCTTTACCTTGTCTTCCCAGGGAGCTGCTGCTGACTCTGAGTCCAAGAGTGAGGAATTGAGTGGGGCTGTAGAGGAGCTGCACAAGCTGTTGAAAGATGCTGGAGAGGGTGCGAGAGAGACCACAGACACCATCTCAATGCAAAACCTTCAGACATGGGCACTTGGTTTGCTTGTCACAAGTAGGCTACCATTATCCTCTCCTTTCCTCTCTACAGCGAACAAGGCCCTGGAGGTGAGGTTGCAGGAGATGGATGACTGTCGGGACAAGGAGGCTGCTGAGCTGAAGGAGAGGATCATCAGTTTGGAAAAAGAACTGGAGAATGCCAACGAACTGCTGTCTGACACCAAGCTCAGAGGTCAGGCCTTAGACACAATATCTTGCCTGATTCTACTGAACAGTTGACTGGGCGTTGAAATTGCTTTATTTTGCACGATGTCTCTCAGAATTAACCCATTTACCAGCAAGTTTGATGTTATTTGAATGAGCATTCGATGGCTAATATAAACTGTCCACTGACTGATTTGTGTTAGGTTGATGTGGCTTCTTTGGTCACGCTCTGGAGACCTCAGTTTGAAATGGAGGATGAACTTTGACCCTGTGCATGGTTGTGTGTGTGTCCAGGCTCTGCCGGTGCAGCCTCAGTGCTGTCAGAGGAAACGATTACCACCATGTCCCCGACCGCAGTCGCCGTGGCCAAGATAGTCAAACCTGGCATGAAGCTGACTGAGGTAACGCCACAGTTGCACTGCTTTGGTGACAGAGGACTCTTCTATGTCACACATTTACACATTTTCATGTCACATATTTACTTAACATTTACAGAATTAATCTGCAGAGATTTACTTTGCAAAGAAAACGGTTATATTAAAACACATTACGCTCATAGTACCAATGTTTGAGGGTGGGACTGTATAACTGTTTGAGCGACCTCTTCTCTCCAGTTGTACACAGCGTATGTGGAGACCCAGGAGGCACTGCAGCTGGAGCGTGTGGAGAAGAAGCGGGTGAATAAGTACTTGGATGACATAGTGCAGGAGGTGGAGGCTAAGGGTCCCATCCTCAAACGCCAGAGGGATGAGCATGAGCGCATGCAGAAATCTGTGGCCAGCCTTTCATCCAAGCTGGAACAGGCAGTTAAGGTGTGTGGGTTTTAGTTTGTGCATTTTATTATTGCCATACAGAGGACCAAGAGACCTTTGTTAGTCAAACATCTGAGGATATGTAAGGATTAGAAACCAATCCAGTGAACTCATGGTAAATGCAATGGCTTGGGATGGTTTTGAACTGCACTAAACTGTATCATCCAGAATGTCTAGGGTAAGTGGAAAATAATGTATTTGAGTTGGTATTGGTGAACTGCACTGCAATGTATTTTAGTTAGTTTTTGTCACATGCACTAGTACAGTGAAATGCCTTTTCTTGCTTGCTCTTTCAAAATCAATAAACAAAAGTAAAGTAGTACGAAAAATAAGAACATGAGAAAGTAATTAAAGTACAGTGCCTGTCAAGTTTGGACACCTACTCATTCAAGGGTTTATCTTTATTTTTAGTATTTTCTCATTGTAGAATAATAGTGAAGAAATAAACTGTGAAATAACACATGTAATCATGTAGTTACCAAAAAAGTGTTTAAATAAATACAAATCATTTTTAGATTCTTCAAAGTAGCCACTCTTTGCCTTGATGACAGCTTTGCACACTCTTGGCATTCTCTCAACCAGCTTCACCTGGAATGCTTTTCCAACAGTCTTGAAGGACTTCACACATGCTGAGCACTTGTTGGCTGCTTTTCCTTCACTCTGCGGTCCAACTCATCCCAAACCATCTCAATTGGGTTGAGGTCGGGTGATTGTGGAGGGCAGGTCATCTGATGCAGTACTCCATCACTCTCCTTCTTGGTCAAATAGCCTGGAGGTTACACAGCCTGGAGGTGTGTTGGGTCATTGTCCTGTTGAAAACAAATGATAGTCCCACCAAGCGCAAACCAGATGGGATGACATATCGCTGCAGAATGCTGTGGTAGCCATGCTGGTTGTGTGCCTTGAATTCTAAATGAATCACTGACAGTGTCACCAGCTAAGCACCATCACGCTTCCTCCATGCTTCACGGTGGGAACCATACATGTGGAGATCATCCGTTCACCTACTCTGCGTCTCACGAAGACATGGCGGTTGGAACCAAGAATCTCAAATTTGGAATCATCAGACCAAAGGACAGATTTGCACCAGTCCATTGCTCGTGTTTCTTGACCCAAGCAATTCTCTTCTTCTTATTGGTGTCCTTAAGTAGTTTGAACCCTGGTTCGAATCCAGGCTGTATCACAACCGGCCGTTATTGGGAGTCCCATAGGGCGGCGCACAATTGGCCCAGCGTCATCCTGGTTTGGCCAGTGTAGGCCGTCATTGTGAATAGGAATTTGTTCTTAACTGACTTGCCTAGTTAAATAAAAAAAAGTTGTCGTTTCTTTGCAGCATTTAGACCATGAAGGCCTGATTCTCACAGTCTCTTCTGAACAGTTGATGTTGAGATGTGTCTGTTACTTGAACTCTGAAGCATTTATTTGGGCTGCAATATCTGAGGCTGGTAACTCTAAATAACTTATCCTCTTCAGCAGAGGTAAATCTGGATCTTCCTTTCCTCTGGCGGATCTCATGAGAGACAATTTCATCATAGCGCTTGATGGTTTTGGGACTGCGCTTGAAACGTTCAAAGTTCTTCATTTTCCGTATTGACTTAATGTCTTAAAGTACTGATGGACTGTCATTTTTTTTTTGCTTACTACCTCATGAAGCTGGTTGAGAGATTGCCAAAAGTGTGCAAAGCTGTCAACAAGGTAAAGGGTGGCTACTTTGTTGAATATACACTTTTTTTGGTTACTACATAATTCCATATGTTATTTCATAGTTTTGATGTATTCTCTATTATTCTGCAATGTAGAAAATATTCAACATTTTAAGAAAAAGCCTTGAATGAGTAGGTGTGTCCAACCTTTTGACTGGTACTGTATATAACGGGTCAGTTCCAGGGTCACTGCCAATACCACATTTTACAATGTGCAGGGAAACTGGAGGGATAGAGGTACATACAGTTGTAGAAAATATTTAAAATAAAGAAAGCCTTGAATGAGTAGTTTTGTCAACTTTTGACTGGTACTGTACAGCTGAAGTTGGAAGTTTACATACACTTAGGTTGGAGTCATTAAAACTCGTTTTTCAACCACTCCACAAATTTCTTGTTAACAAACTATAGTTTTGGCAAGTCGGTTAGAACAACTACTTTGTGCATGACACAAGTAATTTTTCCAACAATTGTTTACAGACAGATTATTTAATTTATAACTCAATGTATCACAATTCCAGTGGGTCAGAAGTTTACATACACTAAGTTGACTTTGCCTTTAACCTGTCTAGGACTGGGGTTCCTCGCCAACAGCCAATAAAATTGCAGGGCGCCAAATACAAATCAACAGAAATCTCATAAATCAAATTTCTCAAACATACAAGTATTAGGCACCATTTTAAAGATATAATTCTCGTTAATCCAGCCACAGTGTCTGATTTCAAAAATGCTTTACAGCGAAAGCTCCACAAACGATTATGTTAGGTCACCACCAAGTCACAGATAAACCCAGCCATTTTTCCCGCCAAAGAGAGGAGTCACAAAAAGCACAAATAGAGATCAAATTAATCACTAACCTTTGATGATCTTCATCAGATGACACTCATAGGACTTCATGTTACACAATACATGTTTTGTTCGGTAAAGTTCATATTTATATCCAAAAATCTTATTTTACATTGGCGTGTTAGATTCAGTAGTTCCAAGACATGCAGTGATATTGCAGAGAGCCACATGAATTCACAGAGATACTCATAATAAATGTTGATGAAAATACAGATATTATACATGAAACTTTAGATACACTTCTCCTTAATGCAACCGCTGTGTCACATTTTTTTAAAACTTTACGGAAAAAGGATAATCTGAGAACAGCGCTCAGAGCCCAAACCAGCCAGAGAAATATCCGCCATGTTGGGTAGTCAACATTATTCATATATAAATATTCACTTACCTTTGATGATCTTCATCAGAATGCACTCCCAGGAATCGCAGTTCCACAATAAATGCTTGTTTTGTTCGATAATGTCCACCATTTATGTCCAATAGCTTCTTTTGTTAGGGTGTTTGGTAAACAATCCAAAAGCGCGATCTGGTCCATTCGGCCGAAACATTCAAAAAGTTATATTACAGGTCGAAGAAACTTGTCAAACTAAGTATAGAATCAATCTTTAGGGTGTTTTTATCATAAATGTTCAATAATGTTCCAACCGGAGAATTCCTTTGTCTGTAGAGAAGCACTGGAACGAGAGCAACCTCAAGTGAAAGCGCGTAACTGAGAACGAGGCTGTAGGTAGACCCCTTAGTAAAACATCTCCCATCCGGCCCCCCTTCACATGAGCAGCCTGAAACCACGTTCTAAAGACGGTTGACATCTAGTAGAAGCCTTAGGAAGTGAAAAATAACCCATATCCCATTGTGTATTCGATAGGGGTGAGTTCAAAAACTACAAACCTCAGATTTCCCACTTCCTGTTTGGATTTTTTCTCAGGTTTTTGCCTGCCATATGAGTTCTGTTATACTCACAGACATCATTCAAACAGTTTTAGAAACTTCAGAGTGTTTTCTATCCAATACTACTAATAATATTCATATATTAGCATCTGGGACTGAGTAGGAGGCAGTTCACTCTGGGCATGCTATTCATCCAAAAGTGAAAATGCTGCCCCCTATCCCAAACAAGTTAAACAGCTTGGAAAATGTGTTAGATTCTTTAGGCTTTAGAAGTTTCTGATAGGCTTATTGATATCATTTGAGTCAATTGGAGGTGTACCTGTGGATGTATTTCAAGGGCTACCTTCAAACTCAGTGCCTCTTTGCTTGACATCATGGGAAAATCTGGTTCATCCTTGGGAGCAATTTCCAAATGCCTGGAGGTACCACGTTCATCTGTACAAACAATAGTACGCAAGTGTAAACACCATGGGACCACGCAGCCGTCATACCGCTCAGGAAGGAGACGCTTTCTGTCTCCTAGAGATGAACGTACTTTGGTGTGAAAAGTGCAAATCAATCCCAGAGCAACAGCAAAGGACCTTGTGAAGATGCTGGAGGAAACAGGTACAAAAGTATCTATATCCACAGTAAAACGAGTCCTATATCGACATAACCTCAAAGGCCGCTCAGCACTGCTCCAAAACCGCCATAAAACAGCCAGACTACGGTTTGCAACTGCACATGAGGACAAAGATCGTACTTTTTGGAGAAGTGTCCTCTGGTCTGATGAAACAAAAATAGAACTGTTTGGCCATAATGACCATCGTTATGTTTGGAGGAAAAAGGGGGAGGCTTGCAAGCCAAAAAACACCATCCCAAACGTGAAGCGCAGGGTTGGCAGCATCATGTTGTGGGGGTGCTTTGGTGCAGGAGGTACTGGTGCACTTCACAAAAGAGACGGCATCACGAGGATGGAGAATTATGTGGATATATTAAAGCAACATCTCAAGACATCAGTCAGGAAGTTAAAGCTTGGTCGCAAATGGGTCTTCCAAATGGACAATGACCCCAAGCATACTTCCAAAGTCGTGGCAAACTGGCTTAGACAACAAAGTCAAATTATTGGAGTGGCCATCACAAAGCCCTGATTCTATAAAAAAATGTGTGGGCAGAACTGAAAAATTGTGTGAGCAAGGAGGCCTACAAACCTGACTCCGTTACACCAGCTCTGTCAGGAGGAATGGGACAAAATTCACCCAACCTTTGGTGGGAAGCTTGTGGAAGGCTACCAGAAACGTTTGACCTAAGTTAAACAATTTAAAGGCAATGCTACCAAATACTAATTGAGTGTATGTAAACTTCTGACCCACTGGGAATGTGATGAAATAAATAAAAGCTGAAATAAATCATTCTCTCTATTATTCTGACATTTCACATTCTTAAAATAAAGTGGTGATCCGAACTGACCTAAGACAGGGAATATTTACTCTGATTAAATGTCAGGAATTGTGAAACTGAGTTTAAATGTATTTGGCTAAGGTGTATGTAAACTTCCGACTTCAACTGTATGTATAGGTGTAAGGTGAATAGGCATCGGGATATATGATAAACAGAGTAGCAGCAGCATATATGATTGTGTGTGCATGAGCAAATCAAGTGGGTGTAGAATATGCATAGACAGTGCAATAATAAAATGGAATGGTCGATGCAGATAGTGTGGACATTTTGTTAGCTATTTAGTAGTCTTCTGGCTTGGGGATAGAAGCTGTTCAGGAGCCTGTTGGTGTCAGACTTGATGCTCCGGTACCGCTTGCCTTGGTTGGTATTCGTGAACTGCACTTGCCTATGATATGCACTTATAGTGTGTCAGAAACCATTCAGTGGACTTATAACTAGTTACTGTGTTTCAGGAGGTGCACCGTCTGCAGAAGGTGACTGACGAGGCCAACAAGCGCTCTTCTGTCCTGGAGAGAGACAACCAGAGGTCTGATGTGCAGCTTGCAGACATGGGGCAGCAGGTAAGGCCCAAACAGAACATCCTGTCTATAACCTCGCAAACCTCACTATTGTCATAGAATTAGGTGTGGGAAAATCAATAACAATGTCGATCATAAAGTGATGGTTTTAAGAATACAGGTTTGGGACATAATCAATAACTTTTTCACCACCTCCCCCACCAGGTCCGTGTCCTACTCATTGAGCTGGAGGAGGCGCGTGGTAACCACGTAGCCCTCGACGTGGAGGTGAGCTCTGCTAACATCAGCAGCACGTCGGAGGTCATCACGCAGCACCTGGTGACGTTCCGTGGGGTGGAGGAGCTCCAGCAGCAGAACCAGCGCCTCCTGGTGGCCCTTCGAGAGCTCAGCGAGGCACAGGAGAGGGAGGAGGAAGAGACCACTGGCACCAAGTGTGATATACTTAATTGTCCATATTCTTTGCAGATCATTTATGTTTTGCTTTCAACCCAAGCCCCCAAGATAAGTGTCCGACTGTCCTTTTCTCCATCCAGAAACGACCCACTAGACTAGATACTTTTGTGGATCTGACATTGTTGGATGGGCATAAGCAATATGGTAGTAGCTCCTGCTCCACCTTCCCCTTTGGTTCCCCTGTGTCAGTAAAATGTTTGTCTGTGGATAAATAAAGGTAATTCCAAACCCCCCCCCCCAGGTGCAGTGAGCTGGAGCGCAGTCTGGAGAAGGCCCAGGCAGAGCTGGAGGCTCTGCGAGAGCGGCGGGGCCACCAGATGCAGCTGGCTGAGTCCATCGTTAGGCAGAGAGACATGTACCGAGTGCTGCTGGCCCAGGCCACCGGAGTCAGCTTCCCTCAGCAAGGTCGGGTTCAGATTAATTCACATACATTTCCTTCTTCAGGGCCTGATGAGGCTAGTGTAGCAGAAATGTATATGTGGGTGCATGAATAAAGTACTGGAGCAGCATATACCGTGTGCAGGCTTTTGGTTCTTTAAGAAGTAATTTTTGTCCCAGGCCCGGTGGGAAACTTTGCGATGTGTATATATTAATTACATACTGACCTCTTGTCTCAGGTGCAGCAGCTGCTGAGGAGTTCTCTAGCACCCCCCGCCGCTCCCCAGCTGCCACCCCCACCACACCCACTGGAATTATTACTATGGCAACAGAGTCAACTGAGGTGGTAGAGGCCAAGGCAGCCCTCCGACAGGTGAGCCCCCACAATCCTCTGCGCTGTTTTACACGTTTTCTTAGTCAGTCACTAGAGGGCAGTATACACTTAACTACAGGAATTCTATGTCAGTCTACCATTTAACATTGAGAATGGAACTATGCATATCAGTGTACATGTATATACAGCATTGCTTGATACATCAAACATTATCTGTCCTTTTTGTTTCACCAAACTGCCATGTTATGATAGATCACAAACAATATCCTTCAATTAGTTTTATACAAAATGGTTGCATTACTCTTATCTAAAGGAACATCTTGTTTGGTGTGTTTTAGTTGCAGGAAGTGTTCTCTTCCTATAAGAGGGAGAGGTCTGAGAGTGACAAGGCCCTGGTGGAGCAGAGTGAGAAGCTACAGGAGCAGGTGTCTGACCAGAGATTCCAGAATGCCAAGATATCCACCCAACTGGAGTTTACCTCCAAGAGGTAAGATAATTGCACATCACTTTCAGGTCACTATTCAACACAATGGCACATGATTAGGGTTGTACAATTCTGTGAACTTTGCCCAAATTCCCTGGTTTTTCAAAAATCCTTGGAATTTGTGGAAAGTTACTGGAAATTTGCAACCCTTTCAGAATAAAGTGTTTTGGATATTTTGTCTTTCTCTGAATGTGGAAACATGGAATTTATTTCAGATTTTTTTGCAAAGTTCACTTGATAACTTACTGAACCTGTCTGGTGACGTACCCCCCCCCCCCAGGTATGAGATGCTTCAGGATAATGTGGAGGGCTACAGGAAGGAGATTGCCTCTCTGATGGAGAAGGGACAGAAGATGGCTGCTGCAGCCCAGAAGAGTGAGCAGACTGTTCACACCATGACCCAGGACCTGAGGGTTGCTCAGGAGAAACTAAACATGGCAGAGGTGTGTGTCCCTCATGTTTGTGTGTTCCAAGTATTTTGTTCATTGTGTTTGAAAAAAATACAATACTTAGTCTCACTCTCGTAATGTGTGTGTTAGTGGTTTGCGCCATCTTTCTATACATGTATTACATCTAGTTTCTAAGCCACAGTTGAGTTGAGTGTTTTCCTCCTCCAGGGTTGTGCTGAGAGCCTCAGGAAGGAGAGAGAGATGCTGAAGCTAGTGGAGTCCAGACTGACCCAGGAGAAGGAGACCATGCAGACCCAACAACGAGGACAGAACATGCTGCTCACCAACCTCAAGACCATGGAGGTACACACACACACACACACACCGATCTCAAAACAATTGATACATCTCACACTAATCACTCATAAAATGGTTGAGGCACTGTTCTCTCTGCGTTCGTGTCATGTTTTAACTGTTCTCCCTGTGTGCTCATCCAGGCCACGTTGGAGCGCTCCGAGACAGACACCAGGCAGCGTCTGAACGCCCAGATAGAGAAGCAGGAGAGGGAGATCAGCCAGCTGCAGAAGAGACTGGAGCACGAGGTGGAGCAACGCCACCTGCTGAGCAGAAACCAA
Organism: Salvelinus namaycush; assembly: GCF_016432855.1. Classification (NCBI taxonomy): domain Eukaryota; kingdom Metazoa; phylum Chordata; class Actinopteri; order Salmoniformes; family Salmonidae; genus Salvelinus; species Salvelinus namaycush. The sequence continues at coordinate 28,709,524 of NC_052316.1, read as the reverse complement.
GATGTAAGTCCAACCAACAATCATCCCAAGTCCAACTACAACCCCCCTCTCTCCTTGGATTTTATATCTACCTGGGTTCTATTCCTCTTTCTCCTTTAATATAACACTTATACTTTTTTCCTCAAGAGACTTGCTTCAAAAAGGCAGAACTCAAGCATTTGTTACATACCATACACAAAATCAACCCTTCCTCGCCTTTCCCCATCCAGTTGCAGCTGATGGATGCCAAGAGGCAGCTGGAGACCCAGACGGCCCTGCTCCAGAAGACCAGGGATCAGCTGAGTGCTGCCCAGCTGGAGGTGAGCTCTCTCAGGCTGCAGCAGGGCAGTGGAGAGGGTGGTCGTCTGTCCCTGAGCTCCCCGCCCACTCCCATGGGCATCAGAGGTAAGAGTACATACAATGTACAGAATCACATCAGGTTCACTGCCTTTTGAGACATCATAGAATGTTCTGGAACCACCCATAGAAGTTCTTGTAGCCTGAATGTTGGAATGGCTCGAATGTGGATAGTACTCAGTTTTCTTCAATACAGCCACTTACACAATTACTATTTTAAGAGTGTTTAAATCCCAGTTTGCTGTCCTGTCGAAATAGCCTCTGATATTTTTCAAATTTCCCAGCTAAATGTCAGACTTGCAGTCATGTCAGAAGCTAGCAGATTCATCACTTATTAACAACAGGTGCACATTCCAATTAAACATGTTTTGAAGTTCACTTTCCTTGCTTTGTCTAACACTGTCATGAATCTATCAAATAAGTATGGATGCACGATATATCGGTGAACATATCGGAATCGGATGATATTAGCTAAAAATGCTAACATCAGTATCGGCCCGATGTCTAGTTTAACACAGATGTGAAAAACCGATGTCAAAGCTGACGTGCATACCTATATAACGTAGGTACATGACATAATGGCGCCATGTAAAATTTTGCGCTACACGTGCAACACAGCATTCCCAACCTAGCCCACAATGTCTGCTGTGTGGATCGAGCAGTCAACGAGTCGAGCAGTCATTTGAAAGAGTAAAAAAAATTCAGCGAGACAACTCCAAGGCGAAATCCATTTAACACCAAGGTAATGGAATTCATTGCCCTTGACAATCAACCGTTCTGTCGTGGGTAATGTTGGCTTTCGCGACAGTAATAGCTTCACTGCTATTAGCTTCACAACATACTATGGAATGCTGTTTGGGTCTTTGTGTGTCAAAGATACACGCAAATAACACTGATGCGTTTTAAATATGATTTTTGTTAGACACGTCAAATAACAGTTCTATTATAGAATGTGTGTTCTGAAATTGCACGTGCAAGCCAAGCCCCACCACTACTATCAGTAGCACTGTCAAAGCTGTACAAAAAAGTCTGCAAACACCGGCTACGAACGATGTGTTTAGAATACCGCGTTGGTAATGAAGCATTATTTGTTTGACCGCAACTTCTGGGCTGGCTAGCTTTAGCTTTGTACCTAGCTAACACCAGTACAACCAGCCTGAAAAACAATGACCAGTTGAAACTGCAGTCATTTTCATTATTCTTAGCAATGATTTAGGAATCCTTGTAAGTATTGTTGTTCGCCTATTGAAATTTAACTTCGGTTCATGTAAATAAATAGCTAGCCAGCTACTTAACCCTGTTGCCCAAAGCTAACGTTAGCTAGCTACTTAACCCTGTTGCCCAAAGCTAACATTATAAGCAGCCAGCTAGCTTCATCTGGCTAGTGATGCTCGACCATACCAGGTTATGTGTTGTGAAGCTAGCCACAATAAGGATTAGGCACAATAGTGGAATTTGCTGTTTACCTTCAAATTAAAAGTACCTTTTTGAAAGTGATGCAGAAGGTTAGAATTGGTGGAATCATGCCATATTTAGACTTGATAATGTTAAACAAGGTTGGAATGTGAATCAATGGAATATCAATATACTCTGTGACACCCAAAAAACACAACTGTGAAGAGTTGACGCAAATATGAGCATTGTAGCTCATAGCTCTTATCGCATGACTGAAGTCACCTCCCCAGTCATTCATATTGCACTGTACATCTTTACCTAAGGATTGGGGATCAGTCTACTCAATACCCAATATATTTTTTCCCCAACGTCCTCCTCAGAGTCCTCAGACTCCAAACATCCACGCAGTATTGCAGTATTGTTTTTCCTCGAATAGTGTTCCAATAGACAGGTTGACAATAAATGTGTCTCAATTCACAGTGGTTTCAGAGTCCCGCAATAAAAGCTACGATGCTAATGTTCTGTGTCTCACTGAGTAGACTGGTACCCCATGTCATTGATCCACAATCCATAGGTAAGGCTGTACAGTGAATTAAGTGTATATATATATATTTATTTTTTTACCTTTTATTTAACTAGGCAAGTCAGTTAAGTACAAATTCTTATTTTCAATGACGGCCTAGGAACAGTGGGTTAACTGCCTTGTTCAGGGGCAGAACTACAGATTTTTAGCTTGTCAGCTCAGGGATGCGATCTTGCAACCTTTCGGTTACTAGTCCAACGCTCTAACCACTAGGCTACCTGCCGCCCCCAGTGCAATTCTAAAGTATAATACATCCGGTGTGATTTCAACAGATTTTTGTCATTGTCTTTTGTTGATTTTAAATAACATTCCAACCTCGTTTAGCATGATCTATTCAATAATGGCATAATTCTACTATTTGTATTCATTTGCATCACTGTCAATGACATACTTTTATTTTGAAGGCTAACTGCAAGTCCCCTGTTGTGGCCAATCCCTATTGTGGCTAGCTTCACATAGATGAGTCGGACCACCATTAACTTCTTAAGGCTAGATCCCTAGCCAACATCCGCTGAAATGGCAGAGCGCGAAATTCAAAAATATTTTTTAGAAATATTTTACTTTCATACATTCACAAGTGCTATACACCAAATTAAAGCTTAACTTGTTAATCTAGCCATCGTGTCCGATTTCAAAAAGGCTTTACAGTGAAAGCACACCATTTGATTATGTTAGGTCAGCGCCAAGTCACAGAAAAACATACAGCCATTTTCCAGCCAAAGATAGGAGTCACAAAAAGCAGAAATAGAGAAAATTAATCACTAACCTTTGATCTTCATCAGATGGCACTCATAGGACTTCATGTTCCACAATACATGTATGTTTTGTTCGATAAAGTTCATATTTATATCCAAAAATCTCAGTTTACATTGGCACGTTATGTTCAGTAATGTTTTGCTTCCAAAACATCCGGTGATTTTGCAGAGAGCCACATCAATTTACAGAAATACTCATAAACTTTGATAAAAGATACAAGTCTTATGCATACAATTAAAGATATACTTCTCCTTAATGCAACCGCTGTGTCAGATTTCAAAAAAGCTTTACGGAAAAAGCACACCATGCAATAATCTGAGTACAGCGATAAGCCACAAAAACAAGCCATACAGATACCCGCCATGTTGTGGAGTCAGTAAAAGTCAGAAATAGCGTTATAATTATTCACTTACCGTTGATCTTCATCAGAATGAACTCCCAGGAATCCCAGTTCCACAATTAATGTTCGTTTTGTTCGATAAAGTTAATCTTTATGTCCAAATACCTCCTTTTTGTTCGAGCGTTTAGTTCACCAATCGAAATTCACAAGGCGTGGACAAGTCCAGACAGTCAAAAGCTTTCTATTACAGTTCGTAGAAACATGTCAAACGATGTATAGAATCAATCTTTAGGATGTTTTTATCATAAATCTTCAATAATGTTTCAACCGGACAATTCCTTTGTCTTTAGAAATGAAATGGAACGCAGCTCACTCTCACGGCCGCACGCATGACTTAGTTCATGGCATTCTGCCAGACCTCTTAGTCAAACAGCTCTTATTCTCTCCCCCTTCACAGTAGAAGCCTGAAACAAGGTTCTAAAGACTGTTGACATCTAGTGGATGCCTTAGGAATATGCAATATGACCCCATAGACACTGTATATTCGAAAGGCAATGACTTGAAAAACTACAAACCTCAAATCCAACCAGGAAGTGGGAAATCTTTCTCAGGTTTGTTGCCTGCCATATGAGTTCTGTTATACTCACAGACATTCAAACAGTTTTAGAAACTTAAGAGTGTTTTCTATCCAAATCGACTAATAATATGCATATATTAGCTTCTGGGCCCGAGTAGCAGGCAGTTTACTCTGGGCGTGTTTTTCATCCGAACGTGAAAATGCTGCCCCCTATCCCAAACAGGTTAATCAAATAAGAACTGTCTTATAAATTAGGGTTATTTTAGATGACACCTAGCTATATAGTTAGCTAGCTAACGGATAGCTACTGAAACAGATTGTCGTTTTTGGGGAAGAACATTGTTTGCATCCATGAGCTAGCTAGCTTTTTTTTATGACCAGCACTGTAGGTGCGCGAGACAACTTTACCAGCATCATAGCATACATATCGTTGTGACTTTTGAAATACGAGTGATTGTGTAATAACTACATAAAACATTTATGAATGCGTTAAATTGTGATGTGCAGTCATATTTAGGTCCTGATTAGTCAACAAGCTTTTTTTTTGACATGCAAAGACCCAAACGGCGTTCCATAGAAATCCTGATTGAGAATGATACGACTGAACAACGAAACAACAATTAAGTGAAAGAAATAGGTTTTGATTATGTTTTACTGGTAATGGGGACATGCGTACATGCCATCAAAATTACATTTTGGTCTGTGTGTGTGTAGCCTTTTATTTAACTAGGCAAGTCAGTTAAGAACAAATTCTTATTTACAATGACGGCCTACCCCGGCCAAATCCAGACGACGCTGGGCCAATTGTGCGCCATCTTATGGGACTCCCAATCACGGTTGGATGTGATACAGCCTGGATTCGAACCAGGGACTGTAGTGACGCCTCTTGCACTGAGATGCAGTGCCTTGGACCGCTGCCTGTGTGTGTAAACTATTTAACTGTACTAGAATGATTTTAAAAGGCAGCTAAAATTAAATATCGATTATCGGGTTTTTTGGCAAGGAAAGTATCGAGTATCGGCCAAAAATGTAATTTCGGCGCATCACTACACATATGTTGTGGGTCAGAGTGCAGTTATTTAGTTTCATAGCAGAAACGTTTGTTAGCATGTTTCCTTATTAAAGCTGTGGGATGTGTCCTAGTTTTCCATGTAGCTATAGGTCAGTGTCTACAGCTATGCTTTCATTAGTTTGTCTTATGACATTTTATAGGAAATGTAGTAAAACAGGCTAAATAAAACCCTGAAACAGTCCTGGAGGGTGTGTTCTGGAGCATGCACCATTAGCGGTGTTATCGTGGTTTTATTAGGGTTCTCGTTCTATGCTGCCCATGCTAGCTGTGCTCTGTCTGTGACACTTACCTCTCCTCACCTCATCTTTTCATCTTTCCCCCTCACCTCTTAACTCCCCACCCCTCAAGGTCTCCAGGTTTCAGAAGGGGACTCTGAGGATCTGCGTGGCCGCCTGAAGCAGGCAGAGACACTGGCAGAGGAGCTGACAGAGCAGCTGAGGACAGCCACCTCCAGCATGGAGCTGTACAGAGCCATGGCCCAGAGCCTAGAGGAGTCCCTGGACAAGGAGATGCAGGTCATTACTCCACCCTGGCCCATAAGTCCTTAGTAGGATACTACCCTGGCCCCTAAGCCCTTAGTAGGATACTCATGGATACCATTGTACTGTATGTAGACTTCCAGTCATTGCGCTAATGCTTGTTAGTATTGGCTCACGAAACAACTTTTAACTTCTTCATAATGTATGCAGAGACATAAAAATGACTAAGTTAAAAAAAAAAACACCATGACCTTCCAACTTTAGTCCTCAAACAATATCCCTCATACCCTTATTCAGACCGCTATCATAAACAGTACAGTCCTAAATCCCTCTGGCACTCTCTCCCTCGTCTCTCTAGGTGACAGAGCAGGCTCGGTCTGCCATTGAGGAGCGTGTGAAGGAAGCCCAGGAGCAGCACCGTCAGTTGGAGAAAAAGCTCCTGGAGGCAGAGAAGGAGAAGCAGGGCCTACAGGAGGAGAAGATGAAAGCCCTGGCCTCCGTGGAGCAGCAGGTATGATGCAGAGAGGACCATTGCTAAACATCTATTCCCTTACAGTGCTTTATTATGACTATTAAGGGAACATTTCCACACTGTATAGCTCAAATGGTAGCTGATGCGTTCTGTATTATTTAACCACATCCAGTGCGCACGTAGGTGCTGGGTTCACACAATGCGTGGGTCCCCATTGTTCCACACATTTAATTTCTAAATTTCTGTTTTCCTTATCCCTGTGTGTGTCAGGTGGCTGTGCTGAGGAGGAATCTGAGCAGTGTGCAGGCGGACCACCAGGAGGCTCTACAGATGGCGGCAGTGGTAGCAGCCCAGGAACAGCAGGCCATGCTGGACAGCCAGGAGCAGGTGAGAGGGAGAAGTGGGCCGTGGCTAATTGGCCCTTATCTTGTTGCAGTGGTGTCCCAACTTTTCATATGGCTTATCTGACAAAGCTATTTGCTACCTTGTTTTCCGCATGCTTGCTATAGAGCATTACCTAGCTTGATTGTCGCTAACCATGTAAACTGTGATACTGGTTCATACATCCATATCAACTACATTATGTATTGCATTCCAGCTAGAAGGTCAGCTAAAGCTTGTCTATAATGCTGGTCTTCTCCCCTTCCAAGGCCAAGCTGGCGTCGGAGGCACAGGATAAGTATGAGCGTGAGATGATGCTCCACGCTGCAGACGTGGAGGCCCTCCAGGCAGCCAAGGCCCAGGCCCTGCAGGCAGCCACGCTCAGACAGCAGCTGGAGGAGAGGGCCCAGAGAGCCTCTGCTCAGCTGCTGGAGGCCAGAGTCTCCTGGGAAGAACAGGAGAGGATCCTCAAGGTATGTATTTGCAGTCGATTGATTGCAGTCAAAGGAGATGCTTATATTATGAATAATAGATATGGTGTTGGTGGCAAATGGTTAGAAGTGTAGATGGTGATAGTGTAAAATATATTTTTATACTTGTTGGAAGCTAGCTAGTGATTGTAAACTGCCACTCACTTTTGCAAGGGTTGTACAGTTTACATAGTTGGTGTGCACCACAAGGCTGTAATGTGCATGAACTCTCTCTGTCAGGAGGAGATGTCTAAGGTGGTGTCTCGTTCTGAGGAGCTGCAGAGGCAGAACAGCCTCCTCCATGAACAGATTCAGACCATGAGCTGCAAGATGGCCGCCACCCTGCAGCGCCAGGCCAACGAGAGCCCTCTGAACATCTCCCTCACGGAGGAAGGCAAGTCTCAGGACCAGGTCCTTGAGATACTCAGGTAATGGTCTCTCTTACCCCCTCCCACCCCCCCATTTTAAATCCAATTTCACGCAATTACTTCACTCCTACAACACCCTTTTTTCTCATCATATCCTCTGTCCCCTCCCTGTCACGCTGCAGGTTTGTGCGCCGAGAGAAGGAGATAGCGGAGTCTCGATTCGAGGTGGCCCAAGGAGAGAGTCTTCGTCATAGGCTGAGAGTGGAGCACCTGGAGAGAGAGCTGAGAGAACTACAGGAGAGCCTTAGTGCTGAGAGAGAGCGAATGCAGGTGAGCTGGACACTATGGACAGCCAATGATATATGGCTTCATAGGGTAGTTTCCTGGACCCAGGTTAAGCCTTTCCTAGACTAAAATGCCTGTTCAATGGAGAGTGGAAAAACAGATTTTGTTCATAAATGGAGAGGGTGTGGGTGAGAGGGCAGTTTAAGATGATAATATCTCAGTGCTGCTTATGATCTTTAACCCCTGACCCCAGGTGACAGCTAAGACCCTGGCTAAGCACGATGAGCTGATGAAGAAGACTGAGACCATGAGTGTCCTGATGGAGACCAACAAGATGCTGAGGGAGGAGAAGGAGAGGATGGAGCAGGAGCTCCAGCAGACACAGGCTAAAGTAAGATAGCAGGTTTACTTTCTCAGTGTCAAAGCACCAACCTTTGGTTGTGATAACAAAACCCTATCTTAAGTCATTTTTCTCTGGAAACCTTCTGTGAATTTGGTCCCTTTTTTTTTGGGGGGGGGGGGGGGGGGGGGACTTGTTTTAGGCAAGAGGCCGACCGAAATTAAAAAAAACATTTTTTTTCTTTTTTTCTGTTTTGATTGACATTTTCTTCATATCTCTCTCCCTGTCTGTCAGGTGCGTAAGCTGGAGTCGGACATAATGCCCATGCAGGAGTCCAACGCTGAACTGAGTGAGAAGAGCGGCATGCTGCAAGCAGAGAAGAGGATTCTGGAAGAGGACATCAAACGCTGGAAGGCCAGAACACAGGTTAGTGTTGTTCCTTACACAATTTGTCTCAATCATATTATAACATACCCATGAGATATTACTCAATGACAGAAAACAAATACCCCCACCCCAAATAAAACTATAAAAACATTCTCAAAGTACGATTCCTTGTGACTCACAGTTTGTCTAAGGTCCGAAAGCCTGTTTATTGACTTTGGATTTGAAACGTAATGTGTTCTGTTTAACTCCTGTGTGACCCTATAGCACCTGGTGAGCCAGCAGAAGGACACAGACCCAGAGGAGTACAAGCGTCTCCACTCTGAGAAGGAGGCTCACCTCAAACGCATCCAGCAGCTCACTGAGGAGACGGGCAGACTCAAGGCTGAGGTGGCCAGGTGAGAGTTAGCCTAGTCTGTAATACAAACAGAATATATAGCCTGGAATCCAAAACTGAATATCGCTCAGTTGGACTTTTCTGTTATTACATGGTACCAACGACAGCCAGGAAGCTGAATTACAAAATAGGCTCCTCATTGAAAAGCACCATGCTACACAATGAATTGGCAAGCAACGCAAGACATAAAAATTGAGAATCTGCTGATTGTACTATAAAAAGTATTTTGGGATGTTTTATATTAATGTATGATCTCCCTGTAGGAGTGGTGGCTCTGTGACGTCCCTGCAGAGCCAGGTGCAGATGCTGCGTGAGGGTCTGGGGAAGGTGAGCTATGAGAGGGATGCTCTGAGGAGGAGTGTGGAGGCCAAGAACCTGGACAACCAGGAGAAGTTACGCACCATCACTCAGGTCAAGAAGATCGGACGCCGCTACAAGACACAGTATGAGGAGCTCAAGGTGGAGCACGACAAGGTCAGTTGGTGAAACACCTGGTACCTGTTCTGGTTTTGTACAGGGCAAAGTAAAAAAAAATATATATATATTGATTTGTAACTAAGCTGTTTCATGAAACACAGCCTTGAATTCACTTAGACTCCCAAGATTCAGAACAAGATTAATCTCAATTGTTTTCTCATGAAACTAATAATACCCTTACTCATGTTGTCATTGAATAACAAATGTGCTGGTCTAGGTGGGATCAAGTTGAACACTCAATGTCTAACCTGATGTCCTTGATTTAAATAGACATTCCCAGTGTGTGAATTCTGCCATAATGTATTCAGTGTTGGACTGATCTCCTCCAGATGGTGTTTGAGGCAGCGTCCACCCCAGCCCAGGAGCAGGAGGCCCAGCAGGCCTCAGCCCAGGAGTTCCAGGGTCTGAAGGACTCCTTGGGACAGGCTGAGACCCGGACCAAAGACCTGGAGGGACAGCTGGACAACCTCAACAAGGTCAGAGCAGTGTTTTCCCTATACTTTTTTTCCAGGCAACATCCACAATAACTTTCACCAAAATTGTAAATGCCTATTGGGCAGAGGGTTAAGAGAAACACTGGCTCAGAAAGGGTGGTAAAGGTACCTGGTTGTATAAAACCATATTCCCAACACAAACCATGGTGTGTTCCTCTCAGGCGGTGGGTGAGAGTGAGGCGGAGGTGCGCGGGTCGCAGGAGCAGGCCTCCAGGCTGCAGACAGAGCTGACCAGGCTGAGACAGGAGCTGCAGGAGAAGGCCTCCCAGGAGGACACCCTCAGACAGCAGATGGCTGAGAAGGAGGAGAAGACCAGGAAGGCTTTTGTCGGGGCCAAGCAGAGGATCAACCAGCTTATGGGTAAGAGGCCAGGCCAGACAAACCTGACTGTGGCTCAAGCTTGAGTGTGGCTGAGGTTTGCAATGAAGTATACAGTTGTGGCCAAATATTTTGCCACCCTTGCACTTTTCTTAAATGATTCCCTCTTTCTTCTAAAATAAGTTGCAATTGAAAACACTTTTGGTCTCCACACCTTGTTATTGGATCTTCAGCATTGCATAACCAATTTAATTTTTGTGAAATTAAGTTTAGAATTTTTATTTAGTCCATGCCAATTGTCTTTATTTTTTAAGTAATTGGCACCCTGGAGCTAGTACTTGGTTGCACAGCCTTTGGGCAAGATTACTGCAGACAAATGAGCCTGCTGCACCTTTCCACTAGCAATTTGGCCCACTCTTCTGAAGCAAACGGCTATAATTCTTACATTTTTGAGAGGTGCCCTACATCAACTGCTGTTTTCTTTCAAGTATTTGTTTCGGTATTTCACTTATGGGATATTCCCCCAGCGTATTCGTCAGCAGCCTTTATTACACTACGCCAGCCATTATTGGCTGGATGTCGAGATGACGTGTGCGTCTGGGAAGGGTGTCCCTCCTACCCTACAAAAAGTCCAACCCAGTATCTGAGTCATTCAAACACCTCTTCTCGCTTTTCATTAGAAAGCTTACCTCGACACGACGACTGCGTTTTCCAGAACTAGCTTAACTGTTTACAGACGTGCGCTTACAACTCGCTCACCGGGTGCTATTCTCAGGACTGAGCGGCAGTGACAATTTTCCTTCACCATAGTTAGAGGGAAATGATTTGAGGGAGGAACGGGTAACTCGTTCACGACCAAGTTAGCTGTATCCAAACAGTGACTAGTCGTTAGCAAGCTAGCCACCGGTAGCTAGCTTTGGTAGTTTTACTTCAACAAGAAAAGTTTATTAGCTACACTGAGCTATCTTTTCTGACCTGTTTCGGAAACGGGATCCGGCCATCACACCGAGTGCCGCCATCAGAGATAGCTAGTGATTAGTGGGTTATCGGACTAGCCTACCGAGCTAGTTTTTTTTCCTGACAGCTAAAAACATAGTACCCAAGCTATGGCGACAAAATGCATCTCCCACCCCAAACGAGGAAAAGCTCCCTGCACGAATCTGCTCCTGTGGAAACAAGACATCGGCCAAAGACACCCACTCAGTATGCTACGCTTGCCTTGGGCTGCAACATTTCCAGGAAGCTTTAGCCTTCCCTGGCTCCTGTCTACACTGTGCCCTCTTCACTGTGAAGAGCCTCCGTCGCAGGCTAGCATGCCAAGCTAGCCTGAGTTAACAGGACCCTAACATGGGGGGCCGGTGTCCCTGATGGCTCACCAGAGGTGATGGATATCCCCACAGCAGTGATCTGTATTACCAAAGAGCTGTAATTTTGATATATTGGTCCGCAGAACATTTCCCCCAGGATTTAGACTTGTTTGGGTGGGTTTTTGAGAAGTTCACTCAGGCTTTCTTGTCTCCTTCAGCAGTGGGGACTTCCTTTTACCAATGACCAAATTAAGCGTTCAAAGATTATAACCCCCTCCCTACAACCAAACATGGGGAGGTTTGATAATGCTGTGGGCTTGCTTTGCTGCTTATGGTACTGGGGACCTTGAACGTGTACAAGACATGGAATCAGCAGAATATCAAGATATTTTGGAGTGCAATGTTCAACCCAGTGTCCAAAAACGGGCTCTTTATCAAAGGTTGTGCTTCAAATCAAATAAGATTTTATTGGTCGCATACATATGGCACAGCAGATGATATTGCGGGTGTAGCAAAATGCTACAGTGCAGTAGTATCTAACAATACACAATCTAAAGAATGGAATTAAGAAATGTATAAATATTAGAATGAGAAATGTCGGAGTGGCATTGACTAGAATACAGTATATTCAAATGAAATTAGAGAAACCGTATGTAAACATTATTCAAGTGACCAGTGTTCCATGTCTATGTACATGGGGCAGCAGCCTCTAAGGTGCAGGGTTGAGTAACTCGGTGGTAGCCGGCTAGCGACCATGACTAAGGGCAGTGTACTAGCTGGAGGCCGGCTAGTGATGGCTATTTATTTATTTATTTTTATTTTACCTCTATTTAACTAGGCAAGTCAGTTAAGAACAAATTCTTATTTTCAATGACTGCCTTGTCAGCTCAGGGATTTGATCTTGCAACCTTTCGGTTACTAGTCCAACGCTCTAACCACTAGGCTACGCTGCTGCCCCAGTCTGATGGAAGCTGTTTTTCAGTCTCTTGGTCCCAGCTTTGATGCACCTGTACTGAACTTGCCTTCTGGATGATAGCTGGGTGAACAGGCTGTGGCTCGGGAGGTTTATGTCCTTGATGATCTGTTTGGCCTTCCTGTGACATCGGATGATGTAGGTGTCCTGGAGGGCAGGCACTGTGCCCACGGTAATGTGTTTGGCAGACCGCACTACTCTCTGGAGAGCCCTGCGGTTGCAGGCGGTACAGTTGCCGTGTCAGGCGTTGATACAGTCCGACAGGATGCTCTCAATGGTGCATCTGTAATAGTTTGTGGGGGTCTTAGGGGCCAAGCTGAATTTCTTCAGCCTTCCGAGGTTGAAGAGGCACAGTTGCTCCTTCACCACACGGTCTGTGTGTGTGGACCATTTCAGGTTATCAATGATGTGTACGCAGAGGAACTTAAAGCTTTTCACCTTCTCCATTGTGGCCCGTTGATGTGGATGGGGGCATGTTCTCTGCTGTCTCCTGAAGTCCACGATCAGCTCCTTTAGTTTTGTTGAGGGAGAGGTTATTTTCCTGGCACCACTCTGCCAGGGATGATTGAGTTGGAGGCGTACATGGCCACACAGTCATGGGTGAACAGGGAGTACAGGAGGGGGCTGAGCACGTACCCTTGTGAGGTCCGTGTTGAGGTTCAGCATAGTGGAAGTGTTGTTGCCTACCTTCACCACCTGGGGACGGCCCTTCAGGAAGTCCAGAACCCAGTTGCACAGGGCGGGGTTCAGACCCAGGGCCCCGAGCATAATGCTGAGCTATAGTCAATGAACAGCATTCTTACATAAGTATTCCTCTTGTCCAGATGGTATAGGGCAGTGTGCAGTAAGATGGTGATTGCATCGTCTGTGGATCTATTAGGGCGGTATGCAAATTGAAGTGGGTCTAGGGTTAAGGTGGAGATGATATGATCCTTAACTAGCCTCTCAAAGCATTTCATGATGACAGAAGTGTGTGCTATGCGGCGATAGTCACTTAGACTGGGATAAGGAGAGATTGAATATGTTTGTAAACACTCCAGCCATCTGGTCTGCGCATGCTCTGAGGACGTGGCTAGGGATGCCGTCTTGGCCGGCAGTCTTGCGAGGGTTAACACGCTTAACACGCTTAACTTCTTACGGCTGAAATCCCGCTAACGGGATCGACTTGACAACAGCCAGGGAAAGTGCAGGGCGCCAAATTCAAACAGAAATCTCATAATTAAAATTCCTCAAACATACAAGTATTTTACACTATTTTAAAGATATACTTGTTGTTAATCCCACCACAGTGTCCGATTTCAAAAAGGCTTTACGACAAAAGCACACCAAACAATTGTTAGGTCAGCACCTACTCACAGAAAAACCATTTTCCCAGCCAAAGATAGGAGTCACAAAAAGCAGAAATAGAGAAAATTAATCACTAACCTTTGATCTTCATCAGATGACACTCATAGGACTTCATGTTACACAATACATGTATGTTTTGTTCGATAAAGTTCATATTTATATCCAAAAATCTCAGTTTACATTGGCACGTTATGTTCAGTAATGTTTTGCTTCCAAAACATCCGGTGATTTTGCAGAGAGCCACATCAATTTACAGAAATACTCATAATAAACATTGATAAAAGATACAAGTGTTATGCATGGAATTATAGATCCACTTCTCCTTAATGCAACCGCTGTGTCAGATTTTTTTTTAACTTTACGGAAAAAGCACACCATGCAATAATCTGAGTACGGCGCTCAGAGACAAAAACAAGCCATACAGATACCCGCCATGTTGTGGGTTCAACAGAAGTCAGAAATAGCATTATAAATATTCACTTACCTTTGATCTTCATCAGAATGCACTCCCAGAAATCCCAGTTCCACAATAAATGTTTGTTTTGTTCGATAAAGTCCGTAATTTATGTCCAAATACCTCCTTTTTGTTCGCAAGTTTAGTTCACAAATCCAAATTCATGAGGCGCGAGCACTAGGTCCAGACAAAGTCAAAATGTTCCGTTACAGTTCGTAGAAACATGTCAAACGATGTATAGAATCAATCTTTAGGATGTTTTTAACATAAATATTCAATAATGTTTCAACCGGAGAATTCCTTTGTCTGTAGAAATGCGATGGAACGCAGCTACCTCTCACGGGTGCGCAAGACTAAGCTCATGGCACTCTGCCAGACCTCTGGTTGAAACAGCTCTCATTCTCTCCCCCTTCACAGTAGAAGCCTCAAACAAGGTTCTAAAGACTGTTGACATCTAGTGGAAGCCGTAGGAAGTGCAATCAGACCAAATCTACACTATCTTGGATAGGCAAAGAGTTGAAAAACTACGAACCTCAGATTTCCCACTTCCTGGTTGGATTTTTTCTCAGGTTTTTGCCTGCCATATGAGTTCTGTTATACTCACAGACATTCAAACAGTTTTAGAAACTTAAGAGTGTTTTCTATCCAAATCTACTAATAATATGCATATATTTCCTTCTGGGCCTGAGTAACAGGGAGTTTACTCTGGGCACCTTATTCATCCAAGCTACTCAATACTGCCCCCCAGCCATAAGAAGTGAAATGTCTTACTGACGTCAGCCACAGAGAACAAGAGCCCACAGTCCTCAGGAGTGAGCCGCGTCTGTGGCACTGATTCCCTGCCACATACGTTGTGTCTGAACCATTGAATTGCGACTCCACGTTCTCTCTGTACTTGATTGCCTTACGGAGGGCAAAACTGCGCTGTTTGTATTCAACCATATTCCCAGTCACCTTGCCGTGGTTAAATGCGGTGGTTCGCGTTTTCAGTTTTGCGCGAATGCTGCCATCTATGCACCGTTTTTGGTTTGGCTAGGTTTTAATAGACGTAGTTCCTGATGAACTCAGTCACCGTGTCAGTGTTATTCTCTGAAGCTACCCGTAACATATCCCAGTCCGCGTGATCAAAACAATCTTGAAGTATGTATTCCGATTGGTCGGACCAGTGTTGAATAGACCTTAGCACGGGTACTTCCTGTTTTGAGTTTCTGCCTGTAGGAAGGGAGGAGTAGAATGGAGTCGTGATCTGATTTGCCGAAGGGGGGCAAGAGAGGGACTTGTAGCCATCCCGGGAAGGGAGACTAACAATGGTCGAGAGTTTTTGAAGGGCGAGTACTAGAGGCAATGTGTTGGAACTTCGGTAGCGGTTTCCTCAAATTTGCTTTTGTTAAAGTCCCCAGCTATAAGAAATGCTCCCTCAGGACATGTGGTTTCCAGTTTTCACAAAATCCAGTGTAGTTCCTTAAGGGGCGTTGTGGTATCGGCTTGAGGGGGAATATACATGGCTGTGACTATAACCAAAGAGAATTCTCTTGGGAGGTAATACGGTCGCTATTTGATTGTGAAGGTCATCCAGCAGGACAACAACCCCAACCACGCATCCAAAAGCACCCAGGAATGGTTCAAGAAGAAGCACTGAACTGTTCTGGAGTGGACAGGGAAGAGTCCAGATATTAGGAACCCCTCAAACATTAAAGAATTAGAGCAGTTGCTGCTGAAGAGTGGGACAAATTACCAGTAGAATGGTGCAGCAAGGTTATTGCTGGCTACAATAAGCATTTTTAAACTGTTATCTTGGGCAAAGGCTGTGCAGCCAAGTACTAGCTCTATGGTGCCAATAATTGTGTTCATGCCATTTTGTCTTTATTTTCTAAATAAAGTTAATATTTGTTAAGTTTTACAAAAAGGTATTTGGTTCTGCTGTGTTGTCCAATAACAACCATATTTGAGAAGAAATAGAGAATTATTTTAAGGTGCAATATTCAGAAATCGCCATTTCAAATCAAATTGTGTTTGTTAAATGCACCGAGTACAACAGTTGTAGAACTTACGAGCCCTTCACCAATGCAGAGATTTACACTTTTTTGACATCTTCCAAATAAACGAAAGGAAAAATTGTAACACAATAAAAATAACAATACTGAGGATATATACAAGGGGTACCGGTATCGAATAGTTTGCGTAATTTCAGTTTGACAAAACAAGCAATGTATAGTGTAGAGAATCATTGTCACATCTAAACTGCTGTGAAATATCACAAGAAGCATAGAAATAGTGTGCACTCACATTTTTGTGAATTTGGTCGGGTCACACAAAAAGTTACATATTGCAGCTTTAAGAAAAGTGCAAAGGTGCAAATATATTTGTCCGCAACGGTATGTGAATGCTGATCTCTGATATTTTCTGTCTTGTCATGAAATGTTAGCAAAAAAAGGGGGACCTTTTGACCCTATCCCATCCTCGTCCCCAGGCTCCAAGGACCAGCTGCAGAAGGAAAATGAGGAGCTGAAACAGCAGAGGGAGGAGCTGGAGGTCAGAGTCAGTGCTCTGAAGTCCCAATACGAGGGCCGTCTGAGCCGCCAGGAGAGGGAGCTGCGGGACCTGAGGGAACAGCAGGAGAGACACGGAGAGCAGAGGGATGAGCCTCCTGAACAGGGTCCCAGCAAGGTGAGAGATGGAGGCATATATTTCAATAGAGCACTTGTGCTTTCTACCTGACTAGCCTGGATTGCTATTGATTTTTCCTCTCCTACCTATAGGCTCAGGAACAGCAGAGGACCACAGAGCAGCGAGGACCACTGAAGACCACCCCAGCTGCAGACCGGGGCAGGTAAAGTTCTCACACACACACACACACACACACACACACACACACACACACACACACACACTCTCTCCCCCGCAAACACACTCACTACACTTGGGTAACTTGTGCAATGATGTTTTCATCTGTATTTCCCCTTCCCCATAGCGCCAGTACCTCTGAGCCCCCTACTGCCAACATCAAGCCCACCCCTCTGGGAGCTCAAGGCCCCAGCAAGCCCCCTGCCATCCCCGGGAACAAGTCCACCCCCCGGGCAAGCATCAGGCCCATGATCACACCCGCCACCGTGCCCACCCCCACCCCTACTGCCACCGTCATGCCCACCACACAGGTGGAGAACCAGGAAGGTGAGTTCTGTGGAACCAATATCACTGTTGGTGTGATGTGAATGTTATAGCATTAATATTTGAGTATTGGTCATTTTTAAAGCGCAGGATGGCTGTCTGAAGGATAGAGAATCAGACCGCAGACATGGTATTTCCATCTCTGAACCGTATTGACCCTGTCACCTGTGACCCCTCCAGCCATGCAGTCATCCGAGGGCCCGCCTGAGCATGTGACTGTTTACGGCAGTGCCAGCGGTTCAGTACGGTCAACCAGCCCTAACGTTCAGACCACCAACCCAATGCTGGTGGTCCAGCAGACCCAGACCCAGACCACAGCCTTCGTCCAACCAACACAGCAACAGAACCTGCCCCACACTGAACCAGCCAATCAGGAGCAGCCCCCGACCCCAGTCATGGAAGCGGCACCCAGTGCGCAAATGGAGAGGCCGTCGACGTCCACAGCTGTGTTTGGGACAGGTGAGCGTCTCGATTAAATCTAACCAGGAGTTTCTATAGATTTGGGGTATAGTAGTGTTGTCTAACTAAGCTTAAGGGTTGACAATGAGTGAAGTTCTCACTGCATTACCACTGGTTCTCTAATATTGAAAGAACTGCATATCTACCAAGTTAAGCTAGAATTGTGTATTTTTCAATTCTCCAGTTTCAGCCACCCCAGGAACAGCCTCCATGTCCAAGAGACCTCGTGAGGAGGAGCAGGACAGCTCTATGGTGGCTGACACAGACAACACCCAGGAGGACCCCTCTGAACCCCCCATCCCCAAGAAGCTACGCATCATCCAGAGAGTCGACCCAGAGGAGCCAGAGGCCCAGGAGGAGGTGCTGGCTGAGGGCAGTGCAGAGGGACTGGTGCCTGGAGAGAGCCAGGAAGCCCCAGAGACCAGCCAGGTATGTGTGTACTACCCATCCTCTCGAGAGGCTGATATGGTCTTTCAGTCTGGTTTGTGTGTCTAATCGTGTGTGTGTCAGCAGGTGGTGGAGGAGTACTCAGTACTAGAGGAGGCTGAGGAGGTTACAGCGTCTCAGTCTGTCCCTGTAGAGCTGCTCCTGTCCGAGACCGCATTCATCTCATTTTCATACGACGCCAACGAAGAACCCCCCCAGCACGATGTCATCGTCATAGTGACCGACTCTGAGAGCGAGGACGAGCAGCAGGAGGAGGTGGAGGATGATGAGGAAGAGGAACCGGTACGGACTGAGGGAATCGACTGTTGTTGATTTGAAATATTTTAGTTGCTAGACACTTTAACTGATCCTTCGCTAAGCCTTGGTTACTGTTACAACATTTTCCCGGGAAGCCCAATTCCCTTTTCTAACCACTGGCGAAATCCCCTCACAATGATCTCATAGTGTGTTTTTAATACACAATGAAATTAAACTGACTACCCCTTGCTAATCAGGAGACTCTTGGGTATGTCACGGTGGATTGTCATTGCAATTGCTTCACAGGAACCTGGTAAAATGAATGTTGTTGTTGTGTTGCTAGCCACTGGATGGCTCTGAATGCACTGTCAGCATGCAGTCAGTTGCTATCTAGCACTCTCAAATCGTATCCAGATGTCGACAGCAGATGGGATTTCTATTCATAGCATGGATAACTTAGCTAGCTAACATACATTTAGAAAAAAGCCTAGTTATGTTAACTGGCTACTTAGCTAGCTAGCGTTAGCAACGTTGAGTGGTCAATAGAGTGAAGGCTACTTAACCAGCTGAGCTAGCAAACAATGTAACACAAGTATAATTTTGTATTCTAAAAATATTCTAACAGGCTCTGCATTTCCGGTTATCACAGTAGCAAGTACCCCTGGTGTAGTGTTAAATTATTTAGCCATTTAAACAATTTGTTTTTGGATGAAAACTCAGTTTTTGTTATGCCCTCAATGGCTTTCATGCATTTCAAATGTGAGCTTGCCTGAGGTGTTTGCTCTCTCGCTGTGATTGGTTGCCCAACATTTGGGGCGGGGCTTAGCGAATGGTCAATTGAACTCCCTCAAATCCTAGCAAAATCTTGCCTAAAATGATCTGAGAGTATATGGCACTTAGAAATCTGTGGAACTCTATTTGAAGGGATGAAAATGTTGATATGCAGCCCATACTCAATGTTAAATTCAACTGACTGTTGATTGAGACCTTTTACATCCTCTCTTTAGGACTATGATGAAGAGGAGGAGGATGACGAGGAGGAGGAAGATGAAGATGATGGAGGGATGGGGGATGAAGGAGAGGAGAGCAATGAAGGGAGCGGAGATGGCAATGAGGCATATGAAGGCGAAGACACAGAGGTAAGATACACACACACACACACACGCGCGGTTACAAACTTAATGATGTCATATCCAGCATGTGTTTTGTAATTCCACTCTCATTTCCTGTCTTGCACCCACTCCCTAATTCTTTCCAACTGTCACTTCTCTCTGATGTTACATAGCCAGGCAATGTTGTAACCAAAGTTGTGTGCACATGCACTTTTTTCTGTGTGACGAATTGGTGCCTCACCAGTGCTCTTGCTACACTCTGCTACCTCATGTCTGTGTTGTGATCTAGAGTGACGGTGTGTGTGGGAACTGAAGGTCCTGGAGGGTTGGCAAGGGAGAAGGGTGGGTGGAGGGTGGGGGCTTTGTGGTCAGGGTGTGGGTGCAGAAGAAAGCGGGGCACACCCTCTGTCTAGCTAGCTGTAAAGTTACTAGACCTCTAAGGGAATGCCTGTACAAGGGAAATTAATCATAATCAGCATGTGCGGCTTACCACAACAACACTGCAGGGCAGTAGATAGTGCGTGGGAAACATCCTGTAACACCCTCTTTGCTCGTCTTCTCTCTCTCCCACTGTGTGCCTCCCTCCCTCCCAGGGTCCTGATGGGACGGATCCAGGCACGGAGACGGAGGAGAGTCTAGGAGCATCTGACTCCACCCAGCGCCCGGCTGACTCCCAGACACACAGCTGTAAGACGATGGAAACTATGTCACACACTTGTCTCCACAGTCAGTTAGACATCTGACACTTGAGTGACAGAGAGATGTAATATGTTGGTGTCTGTCTGGATTGAGAGATACATTTTTGTTGGTAGATTAACCAAGCCAGTAGATTCAACATGTCGGAAACTGATAGACATGAGCCTATTTTACAATATTATTGGTGTATCTGTTAGTTCAACAGACAATGATTCAACAAGGAAAGGTGACGCGAACTGCGTCTGTCTGGAGAGATTACGTTTGTGTTGTGATTTTGATGTAGGAACTCTGTCAAACTAAACCACAGTGTCGTCTCCTGTTCTGTCAGTCGAGGGCAGCAGCAGTATGGAAGCCTTCTCAAGCGACCCAACCAGCTCTGCTCCCAGAATGCACCAGTCTCCACGGAGAGCACCCCACCCGCTGCCCCCCCGCCTCAACATCACCCAGGAACGGGGACCCCCCGCTCAGGTACAGGTTTGTGCTTATGACTCAATATAGCCAGTTACACTGTGTGTGTCTGTGCTTAGACAATTGTATTGCTGTTTTTGTGGTATGGTTACATCTGTGTAGTACCGAGTTGTGTGTGTGTGCCTTACAGCGCCCCATGCGTCGCCAGTCGGTAGGCAGAGTCCCTCAGCTCACCCCTGGGATGGCCAGCGGCGGAGTAAGTCACAATATTGGAGTAAGTCACAATATGGGAACAGGTAGCATAGACTTCCAGGCACTAACACTAGTTAGCAATGGCTCGTGAAAACATCCTTCAACTTCCTTTAAACTGCCCCTCAGACATATACAATTGTATACATGAGTTTATCTGTTTAAGTAGAACATTTCGCGCTATCCTTTTAAACTGCAACTCATGTGTTCTGTTGTCAGTGTTTGTATAATATAGATCCCAGATGATATTTCAGTTCACCGATTTTATTATCGGCTGATGTTGGCCTTTTTAGCGCTATATCGGTATCGGACGATAATTCTACCGATAACCGATATTTAATAAATAGAATGGGGGGAAAAGGGAATCTCAATCTGAAATGTGGCCATTCTCACAATCTAATAAATCACCATTTGAAGAATATTTCTTTGACAATTCTTCTTTTGTATGGCAATTTAGGAAAAATCGATGTGTAAAAATATAACTTTCATTTACCCGCTGTAAAACAGTATATCGGCAGATGTATCTGTGAGTTTTGTCCCCCGCAAAAAACGGTATCGGACCCAAAAATAAATTTCAGTCAGGCTCTAGTATAATGTTCTTTCCTCCCTCTGCCTTCCTACAGCAGCACTTCTTTGACGATGATGACAGGATGGTTCCCAGTACTCCTACTCTGGTGGCGCCACACCGCTCTGACAGCTTTGCGGAAGCTATCCAGTGAGAAACACACATCAGCAGCTAAACACCACTAGTAAAGTCCCCATAGGAACCCCATAGTACTTCTAACCTCTTCTCGCTCTCTATGGTCCAGTTCTCCCCAGGTGGCTGGTGTACCCCGTTTCAGGTTCGGCACCCCAGAGGACCTGATGCCCCAGACCACCACCTCCCACTCTGACCTGGGACATCTGGCATCACAAGGAGGTACTGGACTGTACTTAGGCACACCTCATCCCTTTTCTATTTCTCCATACCCTACCATTGAGACACCCCCACGCTCTCTGTCCTCATACACACCACTGAGATCAACATGTTAGTTATATTCTCCTCTCACTGTTTTTCTCAGATACCTTTTAGAGACATTTGATTAGGAGAGATCTTACTTTTGCCATGTCCATCTCTCTTTGGTGAAGTCAAGTGTGTGTGTGTATGTTGTAGGTCTTGGGATGTATGATAGTCCTCTGTTCCTGCCTGGTCATGAGGATGAGTCTGGGGGCCTCAGCGTTCCCACCACACCCCTGCAGGTGGCTGCACCAGGTACAGTACACACACACTAGGGTGACCACATGTCCCTGGATTGTGCGGGACAGTACTGCATTTTGGCCCTTTTGTCCTTCAAACAATCATGTCCTGAATTTTTTTTACATTTTATTTTAACAAAACAGAAATAACGAAAAGCAAAACATACAATAATCCCGACCCTCGCCCATGATTGGAGGACCTCAGACATTTACACTGTATATTTGCCAATATACTTATTCCACCCTTCAGATAGCCACAGATAAACCAATTTTTCCCAATAAATCACAATTCTACCATTTCCTCTTGCAATGCATCCCTCCATTCTCCCATGGTGTCACAATAGGGACTTGATCCTCCCCCATCTGCAACATTTCTGCTGAAATTGCCCCCCCCCCCCCTTTTTTTTTTTTAACCCAAGTGCACAATGTTTCCTGTTGACTGACTGGTCTTCAAAGTCCCCCAGCAATACAGTTTGCAGGTCCAACCACACCTAGATATTATGTCATAATAAGCATTACTGGACCTGACTCCAAAAACAAGCCACCGATGGACAGTACCAAAAGAGATGCTCTGTTGATTCTGTTTCCGCATGGCAGTCTGCACCGGTCTGACTGTTGAATACCCCGTATACTGAGCATTGTTTTTGTAGTGAGAATTTTAGATAATAGCTTTAATTGAAAATAACGAATTGATGCATCAGTTGTATTGTATATCAGTTCATAAACCCGATGGTATTGGGACGTCGAAAATCTGTTCCCAACTATCTTGAATTTTATGAGGCATAGTTGTCAACCCTCTTGACTGTTAGTGAAACTAATACATTTTACGATTTATATTAGTAATTTTCAGCCATTTATGTTTGTTTTTTTGGTGGATGACAAACTAATTCATTTCCTTCTCTTTTAAGTAATTGCCTTTTCCATTTTTGTGGCAGAGCTGCAATGAGTTGGTTATTTTGTATTGAGCATACAGTACATCTCCTTAAGTGGTTGTATGACACAATTCTTCCGGCATTGTTTACAATGTCCTGTATTTAATCAACAAATTCAAACTGCACTAATTTATGGGGGGGAAAGTTGGTTTGTCAAGTGTTTGTCACATTCCAACCTGTCTCTTGTGGTCAATGAATATATACACTACCGTTCAAAAGTTTGGGGCCACTTAGAAATGTCCTTGTTTTTGAAAGGAAAGCACTTATTTTTGTCCATTTTAAAATAACATAACATTTATCAGAAATACAGTGTAGACATTGTTAATGTTATAAATGACTATTGTAGCTGGAAACTGCAGATTTTTTATGGAATATCTACATAGGTGTACAGGGGCCCATTTATCAGCAACCATCACTCCTGTGTTCCAATAGCACGTTGTGTTATTAGTTGAGTATCTGGAGCATCAGCATTTGTGGGTCCGATTTACAGGCTCAAAATGGCCAGAAACAAATAACTTTCTTCTGAAACTCGTCAGTCTATTCTTGTTCTGAGAAATGATGGCTATTCCATGCGAGAAATTGCAAAGAAACTGAAGATCTCGTACAACACTGTGCACTACTCCCTTCACAGAACAGAGCAAACTGACTAACCAGAATAGAAAGGGGAGTGGGAGGCCCCAGTGCACAACTGAGCAAGACGACAAGTACATTAGAGTGTCTAGTTTGAGAAACAGACGCCTCACAAGTCCTCAACTAGCAGCTTCAGTAAATAGTACCCGCAAAATGCTAGTCTCAACTTCAACAGTGAAGAGGCGACTCCGGGATGCTGGCCTAGTCTAAAGTAGGCCAGTTGTATTGCTTCTTTAATCAGGACAACTGTCTTCAGCTGTGCTAACATAATTGCGAAAGGGTTTTCTAATGATCAATTAGCCTTTTTAAAATGATAAACTTGGATTAGCGGACACAGGAGTGATGGTTTCTGATAATGGGCCTCTATACACCTCCGTAGACATTCCATTAAAAATCAGCCGTTTCCAGCTACAATAGTCATTTACAACATCAACAATGTCTACACTGTATTTCTGATCAATTTGATGTTTTAAAATGGACAAGAAATTTGCTTTTCTTTCACAACAACGACTTTTGTAAGTGGCACATTTGGGCAGTCTTGACACAACATTTTGAACAGAAATGCAATGGTTCATTGGACCAGTCTAAAACTTTGCACATACACTGCTGCCATCTAGTGGCCAAAATCTAAATTCCACCTGGGCTGGAATAATACATTATGGCCTTTCTCTTGCATTTCAAAGATGATGGTATAAAAAAAAATACAAAAGAACGGTTGTTTTTTCTTTGTATTATCTTTTACCAGATCTATTGTGTTATATTCTCCTACATTCCTTTCACATTTCCACAAACTTAAGTGTTTCCTTTCAAATGGTACCAAGAATATGCATTTCCTTGCTTCAGCGCCTGAGCTACAGGCAGTTAGATTTGGGTATGTCATTTTAGGCGAAAATTGAAAAAAAGGGGCTGATCCTTTTAACAGTTGTGCCTTGTTTAAAAGTGAATTTGTGGGATATCTTTCCTTAATGCGTTTGAGCCAATCAGTTGTGATGTGACAAGGTAGGGGTGGTATACAGAAGATAACCTTATTTGGTAAAAGACCAAGTCCATATTATAGCGAGAACAGCTCTAATAAGCAAAGAGAAATGACAGTCCATTACTTTTAAGACATGGTCAGTCAATCTGGAAAATGTCAAGAACTTTTAACGTTTCTTAAGTGCAGTCGCAAAAATCATCAAACGCTATGATGAAACTGGCGTTCATGAGGACCGCCACAGGAACGGAAGACCCGGAGTTACCTCTGCTGAAGAGGATAAATTCATTAGAGTTAACTGCACCTCAGATTGCAGCCCAAATAAATGTTTCACAGTGTTCAAGTAACACACATCTCAACATAAACTCTGGATAAGCGTCTGCTAATTCTCTCCCCTTCCCTCCAGTGTCCATATTTGCAGAGGTCCCGCCATCTGACAGCACGGAACATGCCTCTCAGTCTGTTCCCATGGTAACCACCTCAACCCCAGGCTTAGTGGTGGCCGAAGGACCAAGTCCAGGGGACGAGAGGGATGATGTCTTCATGGCGCCTGGGGGAGACCTGTGAGACCACCTTGCTTACTCTATGAAATTCATCAAAAGTAAAGCTTCAAATTGTATAGCTGACTGAACTTGAACCGCAACAGTAATAATAGTGTGATCCTCCATAGTGAATGACCTGTGTGTGTTGTGTATGTGTCCAGTGTGGAGGTGTCTCTGGAACCTGTAATGTCTCGGGCGGGGGAGATAGAGGAACCTGCCCAGGTCTCAGACGACTGCGGCCTGCCTTCTACCAGCCAGGAACTCTCCTCCAGCTCTCCAGGTACTGACCCCAACTCTCTACAGTACCAGACCCGCCAACATGCACACATTTTGCGTACCAACTACGCAATTCTCTGTCCGTGTATGCAGGTACGAGATCCGAGTTAAAAGTAAGCAGAAATGAATAGGGCCTGTTTATTTACTTATTTTTTTTAAATACATTTTAATCAAAATAAATCCACTGAGTAAATCTAACATCCCGATTTCCCGAGCTGCAACACACAGACATGTACTGAGTTTGTGTAAATGGACATGGAGATTAATACATCATTATTGGACGTAGCTACCCCCTTGTCTGCCCCTCTTGTTTGTTGTGATGCTGAGTTTGCCGACTGTCAGCTGTACGTAAACACATGAACAAATCCCTTTTCGACTCCGTGTGTTGTGGAAAGGTAAACACTAATTGTTTCAAGCTAACGTTAGCGAACATAAGATGGACATTCGGTGGGCTCTAAAGTGCCAGCAGTTCACTCACGTTTGCTAGTGAAAGAAATTAAATGCGTATACGAGAAATAACTGGTTGCATTTGTGCGAGTG
The DNA here is from genome assembly GCF_016432855.1 of Salvelinus namaycush. Taxonomy (NCBI): domain Eukaryota; kingdom Metazoa; phylum Chordata; class Actinopteri; order Salmoniformes; family Salmonidae; genus Salvelinus; species Salvelinus namaycush. Next base: position 28,683,614 of record NC_052316.1, on the reverse strand, counting down.
TGATATACTGTAACGACCCTTGCATCCACGACAGTGCGTGTGCTTGGCCGGTGAGCGCGTTCCTGTAAGACGTAGAGTCGCAAGCTAGCGCGAGGACGCGCTCTTTGAAAGGAGGGAGTAGTGTAACGACCCTGGGTTTATAAGCGTGGAAATCGACTGCCGCACGAGCATGCTTTTGCGGTACAGTCGATAGCGCGCCGGACCTCGGGCTAGAAGGTCGAGGCCTTTGTGGCCTATTTCATTACAATACTTTTAATTCTGCATCCCATTAAAATAATTTCCATCTCCACAAGACATTATTCCCGCTACAAGACTGGTCACCATGGTTCCAAAGAGAACACCCGCGGTTACCATAAATCTAAATTATGTATCGTGCTTTAGAATCAGCTGTAGTTATGATGATCACTGATCATTTCATTGTTATGATGAATAATATTATTATTTTTTAAAGATTTGTTACGTGGAGTCCTTGCTAAACAGATTCCCCTTGTGGTAGCCTACTGAACAGCGTTCAGATTCCCTTTGTGGTAGCCTACTGAACAGCGTTCAGATTCCCTTTGTGGTAGCCTAGCGAACAGCATTCAGATTCCCTTTGTGGTAGCCTACTGAACAGCGTTCAGATTCCCTTTGTGGTAGCCTAGCGAACAGCATTCAGATTCCCTTTGTGGTAGCCTACTGAACAGCATTCAGATTCCCTTTGTGGTAGCCTATTGAACAGCATTCAGATTCCCTTTGTGGTAGCCTACTGAACAGCATTCAGATTCCCTTTGTGGTAGACTACTGAACAGCATTCAGATTCCCTTTGTGGTAGCCTACTTAAGCTTTGTGTAGCCAGTTTGCGGTCTGTGTCGATGCAATAATTAGTTTTTTTTCTTTCAAAATGATTTCGCTTTTAGTGTTGATTAGGAACCGTGTCTAAAAAGCCAATACTTGTGAGCTGGCCCTAGTGATTGGCCCTGTTTGAGAGGTGACAAGCATTCCTCTACTATAGAGACTAAACTTGGGGGCATGTGCTAAGAAAGACGTTATAGATAATTATCTCCATTCTACACTGTACATGTAATCTCCAAGAATAAAGGCCCTTTGTGTTCTTTCTAATTACATCTTGTTAGTGACTTTTACCATGTGTAAATGGAATGCTGTCAGAAATTATTCCATCCTTTTATAGACTTGATTTGGTACATTTCTATAATTGCGAATAGACTCGCAAACAGCACACGAGTTGAATCTCCAATTTTCTGTGCGCGTCTGGTACTCTAAAAAGTTGGACAGGGTTGACAGGTCTGCAGTACTCTAACCTCTAACCTATGGACCCCTTATCCACTAGCTAACCCTCAATACCTTACCCTACCCAAGCCAAGAGGCCTACTCTATACCCTTACCAATACCCCTCCATTCATACTGGTTGTTGGAATTGTATTTTGTCTACATTCTAGTAGTGAGATTCCTCTAAAATTTGAGTATTAATACTGGTTTTATAGGAGCTTGGCTCTGACCTCGGAATGTTTAATTAAATGGTCCATTGTCTATGACTAGTAGGTCGTACTGCTTTCTCAGTTTTGGCTGTAGTAGCACCCAGTGTTAGAATGAGTGTAACTGCTCCCTTTGTCTCTCTGCCTTAGACACTAGTAGGACTCAACCCAAACCCTCTAGACCAGGACACAGCCGACAGCTCCAACGCTGGACAGAGAACCGCATGAGGAGAGGTGAGAGAACAGACAATTATACTGTACACAGCTCTTAATACAACATATAAAACCAAGTCGAGATTCATTGTTGATGTTAAATCGATTTTAATAGTCAAAAAATACAGAAGAGAAACGTTTAATCTAAAATGATCTGTTACATTAGCATCGTCTTTACATTATACAGGCGCTGTACAGAATCAGAATGACTTGTTTTTACATTGGTAAAGCAGACCTTTGTCTTATATCATTATGTCTCGTTTGATGGGAACCAGGGACGTTGCCATCACGGGGTGTAACTGGGACTGGGAGGAGATTTGCCCGATAAACAACCGATCAGAGCTCCTGCCCCAACATAATTTCCATCTCCACAAGACATTATTCCCGCTACAAGACTGGTCACCATGGTTCCAAAGAGAACACCCGCGGTTACCATAAATCTAAATTATGTATCGTGCTTTAGAATCAGCTGTAGTTATGATGATCACTGATCATTTCATTGTTATGATGAATAATATTATTATTTTTTAAAGATTTGTTACGTGGAGTCCTTGCTAAAACATTGTGGTATTGGTTTTATGAATAATGATGCTAATAAAGTTTGAGATCCATTAGGAAAATGGTGTGTCAGTGAATCTGTTTTTGAATGTCCCTGCTGTTTCTCCTCAAACTTCCTTTGGACAGTTGAAAAAGTCTTTGGCTGAGTTCTTCTGGGGAGCGGAGCTCACCGGGGGAGTAGCTATGAAAGGTCGCTCATCTCCCATATTGACGTTGTAGTATTTGGCTGAAAGACACGGGAAGAGGGTGTGTTAATGTGAGGAAAATATGGGCTCACTTGAGGTCTGGACTTGTAGTCATTTGCAGAGTACCCTTGTTTTGACTTGAACCATGCAAAATATAAAACTGGCAAAGGAAAATGTTAATCACTTCATATGTCCAAGAATTTTCAAGTTTGTGTAATAATATGATACTGACAGAACCACCAACAATGATCCATGTTTTGTCAGAAAAACATGACCTGTGGGAGGCCTCTTAATTGGCCACAGCAGACTCTGAGCCTCAATTTAGTGTATCTTAATGACAATGACTAGACAGACAAACACCTCCCTCCTTATGGAGTAAGAAAGGGCTGCTGTTGACACAAACTCCTAGGACAGGATCAGGACCAAGCTGTGCCAGCAGACCCATCTACTCCACCCTCCTCTCTCTGACCCACCCCACCCAGACACATGGGGCTCAGACGTGTCCAACATTACGTTGTATAAGGTCTAGTCTAGGACTGGATTTTTACAGCAGACCGACAGGTGCAGGGTTTTCCACCAAACCATTTATTTAATTTCTTTCATCAAAGACAGGGTACAGGCTCTGATTTGGTTAATAAAAATATTATCTTGGCTAAGTACTTACAGCGTGAGAAGAGGTAGTAGTTGTATCCCTCTGGTTTCCTGTGGGTGGGGATGGACACGGCGGAGGTCACGGTGGACGGGAAGCCTCTCCAGCTCAGACGGATGTTGATCTCCTGTCCCAGCAGGGGCACTGAGAGGAGAGACCGTTCAGTTTAGTGAATGACAAATGTCATTATTGAGGAGTGACATTTGAACTGGAACGTTTGTCTAGGTGTCTTGGAGTACAAATTCCAGTTTGAGGAAATTATGTAGTTCTTAAATTTGTCATGTTGCAATCTGTCAGTTTACTTCTAATAAAAACATTGTTGCGACATCCCACTACAATCTGATTCTGCACCCACACAACCTGACTATTGTGATTGCTTTCTCTAAATAACCTGTTTACATTCGGTGAACCTCGTTTCCTCTTTCTCTTACCCTCCTTCCGAGCCGCATCTCTGAGTCTTTATAGAGAACTAATGCATCTCAGATCAAATAAAACCTGTCCGTGACTGGTTTTCAAGGTTCTCACCACTGCCTGCCTCAGTCTGATAAAATGTTCAGTGAAAGGACTGAAATGTCAAGTTGGGCAGCTCATTACCTGCTTGCCTGGCAACACGGTTGCGTACGGTATGAACAGAGTAGTGGACCTTCCTGCCGCATGTAGGGCTGATGCCAGACTGGTAGGAATACTTCTGCACCAAGCCTCCTGGAACAGACAATCATACAGATATCAGACGTGGTAACTCAGGATACTACGGATGACATGGGCATGCTTGTTTGTTGTGCTTTACCAGAGACAGCCGAAACCTATGAGTAAATATATTATCACTGGCTTTAGCAATAAAAATATTCGAATTCGAATATTTATATCAGAGTTAATATTGTTGCATTATGGTGTTAGTCACAGGAGGTTGGTGGCACCTTAATTGGGGAGGACGGGCTCATAATGGCTGGAGTGGAATGGTATCAAATACAACAAACACATGGTTTCCATGTGTTTGATGCCATTTAATTCGCTCCGTTCCAGACATTATTATAAGCCGTCCTCCCCTCAGCAGCCTCCACTGGGTAAGTAGTGTACAGCAGTCAGTCACCTCTCTTGAAGAAGTAGACAGACTCTCTCCTCTTGCGGTACTCCGGCACAGACAGGGCAGCCGTGATCTGTCCTTGCAGCCCATCGAAGCCCACCCTGATCAGCTTGGGGTAGCCGGGCTCCATCATGCCATTCTCGAACCTCCAGTAGTTAGAACCCTATGGAGGGGAGAAGACACATAGATAAACAATTTTGTTCTCTATCAACTCCACTTAATGTAGTATAAAAGTAGGTTTTATAACACTATGTTTGGGATAGTCACATTCTAGGCCTATTGAACAGATATTACTGACTTGAAGTGAAGGGTATGACAAAATGGAAATTCTCCCATTTTGCTTTGGGTATCTTATGTTTTAATGTTACATAGGTGGTGTACCTTGAAGAAGTATGTCTTGCCCTGGCAGTTGCAGCGGGTGAAGACTGTGTCGATGGGAGAAGGGACACCCCACACGTCTGTGATCCCACGGGCAGGTCCAGGCACCCTATTGCTGTCCAACACCCAGAAATAGTGTCCTAAAGAAGGAGGACAGTGGAAGCAACACTGGTATTATGGTATGTCCATCTGCATCAAGTCCAATTACTTTTCATCCTCAATCTATTTTTTTATTTAACTAGGCAAGTTAAGAACAAATTATTTACAATGATGGCCTACCCCTGTATTATAGACTAGAAGATAGATACTAGAGGGTTGTCTTACTGTAGCTAACCATCTTTACCCTTGTAAATGAACGTGAAACATTTACAACATGTTTGGGGTTCTCTTGGGTTTGAAAAATAATCAGTGTCACATCTATAAAATGTGAATAAGAGCTGAAGGACAGTCCAGTCACAACATCACAAAGGCCTGACAGACAGGGTGCAGTCTGGGAATGCAAACCCAACATCTGGTGTGTCTGGTACATAGACGTATGTAATTACAGTATCTAGACCAAGTGTTATGGTCTGGCACTGACCTCTGAAAACCACCACGGTCCCATTCCTCAGCGTAGTCACCGCGCCGACGGGACGACCGCTGCAGATGTTGGTGTCATTGTGTTCATCTGGAGAAAAAGGAACCACATGAGGACTAATAAGAAAAACAAGTGAACCAGGACCATTTGAATTGTCTGTCCAAGTGTTAATTGGCTAAAGGGGCAATCAGCAGTTGCTACAGCAATTCTTTTTTACTTATAAATGAATGACATGTACCCATTGATTCCTGAAGAATATAACAGTTCATGAGCTTAGTTCAGCTGTCGTACTTTATCAGAACCCAAAATATAAGCTTGTTTTACTCCAATGTTTATAAACAAAGTAAATGTAAACAAACACTATATAGCCTCAACATGGTTAAAACTATAATTTTGATATCAGGGTTGGTCAGTCCTTTTATCCATAGTCTATATTTCTCCCATCCCTCAGCTTTTTACTTAAACAGTGGCGTGAGAATGCTTTGTTTTTGTTTCAACTGCTGATTGCCGCTTTAATGTGACCTCTTTCTGTTTTTCTCTGAAGGAGCGGAGTACTTTTTTCCAAACCACAGAAAGTGCTGGACTGTCTTGTTAGGCTATGGGAAAACTGTCACCTTTGACTGTCACCAGTTAATATAGTGCAGCTCCACTTGGCAAGAGGAAGCTCTTTTCATCCAAGATAAGTAATACAATCCCATTCTACACATTAAGGAAAGGATAGGCTGGCAAATCTACCTAGTAATAAGGCTGGTGACTACCATTGTACAGTAATGAGGCTGGTGACTCTACCATTGCCCAGTAATGAGGCTGGTGACTCTACCATTGCCCAGTAATGAGGCTGGTGACTCTACCATTGCCCAGTAATGAGGCTGGTGACTCTACCATTGCCCAGTAATGAGGCTGGTGACTCTACCATTGCCCAGTAATGAGGCTGGTGACTCTACCATTGCCCAGTAATAGGTGCTCTACCACTTTGACTGTTTCTTTGCAATAGTATTAAAGTAAGACAAAGCAAGGTCCAACATGGTTAAGCTTACCTGCTTGGTAGTCCCTGGGGTTGTCTGTGCCCAGATCTTGGTTGATATCAGTGAGGGTGCTGGGCCGTGTAGGACTGGGCTTGGGTTTCCCTGTGGGTTTGCTGGGCTTGGGTTTCTCCGTGGTTTTGTTGGGGGTGGGTTTGATGGTGAGGACGAGAGTGAGCTTCATGGGGTCGGTAGTGGTCTCCTCTGGTGCGGCCTCGTCTCCTTTCTCTTCATGTTCCGTTGGGTCTGTTGATGCGGCCTGAGGATCTGAGGTGGGAGGCGTTGCCAGATCTCCAGTCTGGGGGACACTGCTGTCATCAAAACTATCTGGGGTGTCCCCTCTGCCAGGTTTAGCTTCGGGACCACTCTCAGATGCTGGTGCCTCATTCTCCTTGGAGCTGTCCTGCTCTGAGCTTGGGGTATCTCCTTTAGTGGCACTGGGTGTCTGGTCAGGCTTGGTGGGGGGGGTGGTGCTGTCTAGAGATGCAGGGGTAGCCTCAGGATCCTCTGTACCCTGTGTGGGGCTGGTAGAGGTTGGGTCGGAGGCTGGTGTGGTGGCAGCATTCTCTAGGTTTGAGGGTGTGGGTTCAGAGTCCTTTGGCAGTGTGTTCTCAGATTCTGCCTCCTGACCCTCAGGGTCCAATTCACTCTGTCCTTCAGATAGGAGTTCAAGGGTGTCCTCTGCAGGAGTAGGCCCAGGCTGGGGCTCTGAGCTCGGGAAGACCTGGTCGGAGGCAGAGGTGGGCTCAGAGAAGGATCCAGGGGGAGTTGTGTCTAATGCAGACGGGCTGCTGCTGGAATCAGGCTGTCCCTCAGGAACACTGGAGTCTGTGAGTTAGAAAAACATGAGATTTGATGTCTGTCAGATTTTGATTTGACTCCAAATGACTCAAAGTAGATTGTGAAACACCTTGTCAAATGCAATTTCCAGGAACAGTGAAATAGTGATATGTGTGATATACACCTGAAACCCCACCTCTTTAAGGAATACCTAGGATAGGATAAAGTATTCCTTCTGACCCCCCCCCCCCCCCCCCCCCCTTAAAAGATTTAGATGCACTATTGTAAAGTGGCTGTTCCACTGGATGTCATAAGGTGAATGCACCAATTTGTAAGTCGCTCTGGATAAGAGCGTCTGCTAAATGACTTAAATGTAAATGTAAATATGGCTCAGCTATCATCTCCCAAACTGTGCCCAGATGCTGTGGTGTGTATTGTTGGATTCGAAATTGTGAACATTGAGATATTAAAGACATGATAGATCAGACGCATAGTATATTAAGGAGTGAGATCTGTAGAAAGACAGAGTGGCTGTGGATTGTGCTGGGTGGACGGGAGGAGATCAAAGGATTGCTATAGGGGAGGCAGATGGACATCTGTGGACTAGGTGAAGGAGGGGTTGAGGTCAGGAGGTGAGGTCAGATCCCCTGAAGGGAGTAATAAGGGTTTAGTATCCTGTTACCCTCTTCCTGTGGAACCATAAGAAGGAGGAGTGTCTTAAGTGGGATATACAGTGGGGCAAAAAAGTATTTAGTCAGCCACCAATTGTGCAAGTTCTCCCACTTAAAAAGATGAGAGAGGCCTGTAATTTTCATCATAGGTACACTTCAACTATGACAGACAAAATGAGGGGAAAAAATCCAGAAAATCACATTGTAGGATTTTCAATGAATTTATTTGCAAATTATGGTGGAAAATAAGTATTTGGTCAATAACAAAAGTTTATCTCAATACTTTGTTATATACCCTTTGTTGGCAATGACAGAGGTCAAACGTTTTCTGTAAGTCTTCACAAGGTTTTCACACACTGTTGCTGGTATTTTGGCCCATTCCTCCATGCAGATCTCCTCTAGAGCAGTGATGTTTTGGGGCTGTTGCTGGGCAACACGGACTTTCAACTCCCTCCAAAGATTTTCTATGGGGTTGAGATCTGGAGACTGGCTAGGCCACTCCAGGACCTTGAAATGCTTCTTACGAAGCCACTTCTTCGTTGCCCGGGCGGTGTGTTTGGGAGCATTGTCATGCTGAAAGACCCAGCCACGTTTCATCTTCAATGCCCTTGCTGATGGAAGGAGGTTTTCACTCAAAATCTCACGATACATGGCCCCATTCATTCTTTCCTTTACACGGATCAGTCGTCCTGGTCCCTTTGCAGAAAAACAGCCCCAAAGCATGATGTTTCCACCCCCATGCTTCACAGTAGGTATGGTGTTCTTTGGATGCAACTCAGCATTCTTTGTCCTCCAAACACGACGAGTTGAGTTTTTACCAAAAAGTTATATTTGTTTCATCTGACCATATGACATTCTCCCAATCTTCTTCTGGATCATCCAAATGCTCTCTAGCAAACTTCAGACGGGCCTGGACATGTACTGGCTTAAGCAGGGGGACACGTCTGGCACTGCAGGATTTGAGTCCCTGGCGGCGTAGTGTGTTACTGATGGTAGGCTTTGTTACTTTGGTCCCAGCTCTCTGCAGGTCATTCACTCTGTAGGTCTGTAGGTCCCCCCGTGTGGATCTGGGATTTTTGCTCACCGTTCTTGTGACCATTTTGACCCCACGGGGTGAGATCTTGCGTGGAGCCCCAGATCGAGGGAGATTATCAGTGGTCTTGTATGTCTTCCATTTCCTAATAATTGCTCCCACAGTTGATTTCTTCAAACCAAGCTGCTTACCTATTGCAGATTCAGTCTTCCCAGCCTGGTGCAGGTCTACAATTTTGTTTCTGGTGTCCTTTGACAGCTCTTTGGTCTTGGCCATAGCGGAGTTTGGAGTGTGACTGTTCGAGGTTGTGGACAGGTGTCTTTTATACTGATAACAAGTTCAAACAGGTGCCATTAATACAGGTAACGAGTGGAGGACAGAGGAGCCTCTTAAAGAAGAAGTTACAGGTCTGTGAGAGCCAGAAATCTTGCTTGTTTGTAGGTGACCAAATACTTATTTCCCACCATAATTTGCAAATAAATTCATAAAAAATCCTACAATGTGATTGTCTGGATTTTTTTCCCTCATTTTGTCTGTCATAGTTGAAGTGTACCTATGATGAAAATGACAGGCCTCTCTCATCTTTTTAAGTGGGAGAACTTGCACAATTGGTGGCTGACTAAATACTTTTTTGCCCCACTGTATATACCTGTGATGGTGAGAAATGTTTGTTTGGCTGTCTGAATTACAGCTGTAAAGATCCTTTGGCTTGGTTAAGCTTCTCTAGTGTCTGAGTTATTTACTCTGAAAAATAAGAACCTAACAGTATATATGCATTTTGTAAACTCCTGTCCTGACTGCACAATGAAGATCGAATTTAATTGAATCACTTACCTGCTGTCTCAGTGGGAACCACCTTGGCTGGTTCGGCAAGGTAGGGGTTGAGGTTGGCCTCTGCTGGTGGGGTCCCCTCTTGGCCTGGTGTTGCCTCTGGATCCAATTCCTCAGGGAAGGGTGTGTAGTCCCCCTCTAAAATGGCCTCTTGCTCAGCCTCAGGAGAGGGAACAGGGAGATCTGGCCAGGTCTCACCCTTTATATCTGTGGAAGGGAATAATGGCAAATTAATGTAAAATTCACAATCACACATCTTCTAACTAGCAATTCAGCATAGGCTGAATAAAAAGTGAATTTGTAGCGATGTTGAGAAACATTGAAAGGGAAAAAAGTTTCTCTCACCATCTCCCTGTTCATCCTGGAGTTCTGGTTCTGGAGTGACCAATGGCATGAACTGGTCATCTGACAAATTTGAAAATGAATTTAACTGAGTTATAGGTGGCATGTGTAATTACACAACTCTGTGTCTCTGATATTTTCCTATTTTTCTAGTTCATCCTGGCATGTCTTGAATCAAACCACAGACACTGATGACATTCCAGGCTGGAATACACTTCTACAGTGCCAACGGATCTGTAGTGGGCTGGCCAGAGTGTATCAATCCAAAAACACCCTGTTTTGTCCCGAATCGACCTTTGTGTTGCAACCCACATATAACACTCCCATCTCCTCATCCATCCTGGCCTCATCTCTCCTTTCCTCACTTCTCTCTTTGATTGAGACTGTGCCTGTTGCCCTCCTCCACACGGCCCACTCATAATGACATTATTTCCCCATGTTTCTCTTGGCCGTTGGGGCTGGCACGGACACAGAGCTGCTGGCTACCTCTGAGGAGACATGGCCTCCGGGCTCCGGCTCAAGTCACAGCTAGAGAGAATGTCACAGCAGCAGGACAGGCAGCCAATCCAAAATATCTTGGAATCACACTCTCTTCCATTTTTGACTGGTCAGGAAAAGTTCAAAAGATCTGTGTTTTTCATTAGACAATATTACTCTCTTATTACAGGGAATGTTTTGACTTTGTCGTTGGAAGATGTTGGGCTGAGTGAATAATTGTGAAAATTCAATTTTCATTCTTATTTAGGGCTGAAGTGTTGGTTATCCATCTCCTCAGTAAGGTTGTTCTGAAGACACTGACCTTCATTTAGTTCCTCCTGTGGATTGGGAGTCATCTCTGGCTCCTCATTTGGCTGGATCTGGGGAGGCTCTGGCTCTGGTGTGTCAACCAAGTACTAAATGAGTCAGAGTATCCAAAAGCAACAAACTTTCCTATAATATCTCAAATCTATTATCATAATTATTGCTTTATGAAATATACCTTTTGGTTTGTTATCAATTACGTTATTGCATGAGCTAGTCTTCGGTGTTGTACTGGCTGGTTTTGTGCTTGTAGTGGTAAATACTAAAACAGAAAATAGTTAAGATGAACAGACAGGCTTCTGCATTTTAACATGCATAACGATATTGATATGAATATACTGCACGAATAGTGCCAGCATGCCTATCTTTAAATAAAAGCTATACCTTTTGGTTTTTCATCATTTACGTTATTACATGAGCTAGTCTTCAGTGGTGTTGTGCTGCCTGTTTTTTTGGTGTCTAGTAATTATTAAAAGAGAAAATAATGAACTGACGTAGGCTACTGCATGAGTTTAACATTTACATGCATATTTACATGCATAGTGCCAACATGCCTATCTTTAAATCAACTAACTCTAACCACTTTTTCATTGTAAGTCAATACTATAATTTATACGATGTTATTTCATATTATACATAATATTTCATACATTAAATGATATGCTATCTTTACCTGTGGATGCAATACAGAAAAGTTAGTGTCTACAGAAAGTATTCACACCCCTTGACTTTTTCCACATTTTGTTGTTACAGCCTGAATTTAAAATGGATTCAATTGAGAATTTTTGTGACTGGTCTACACAAAATACCCCATAACTCAAAGTATAATTACTTTTACAAATTAATAAAAAATACAAATTAAATGAGATGTCTTCTGTCAATAAGTATTCAACCCCTTTGTTATGGCAAGCCTAAATAAGTTCAGTGGTAAAAATGTGCTTAACAAGTCAGCTTAATAGCATTTAACATGATTTTTTAATGACTACCGCATATCTGTACCCTACACATACAATTATATGTAAGGTCCCTCAGTGGAACAGTGAATTTAAAACACAGATTCAACCCCAAAGACCAGGGAGGTTTTCCAATGCCTCACAAAGAAGGACACCTATTGGTAGATGAGTAAACGTTTTAAAAAAGCAGATATTGAATATCCCTTTGAGCATTGTCAAGTTATTAATTACACTTTGGATGGTGTATCAATTCACCCAGTCACTACAAAGATACAGGCGTACTTCCTAACTCAGTTGCCGGAGAGGAAGGAAATCGCTCAGGGATTTCACCATGAGGCCAATGGTGACTTTAAAACAGTTACAGAGTTGAATTTCTGTGATAGGAGAGAACTGAGGATAGATCAACAACATTGTAGTTACTCTGCAATACTAATCTAATTGACAGAGTGAAAAGAGAAAAGAAGGAAGCCTGAACAGAATACAAATATTCCAAAACATGCATCCTATTTTCAACAAGGTACTAAAGTAATACTGCAAACTGTGTCAAAGCAATTCACTTTTTGTCCTGAATATCAAGTGTTATGTTTCGGGCAAATCCAATTCAACACATTACTGAGTACCACCCTTCATATTTTCAAGCATAGTGGTGGCTGCATCATGTTATGGGTATGCTTGTAATAGTTCAGGACTAGGGAGTTTTTCAGGATAAAAAAAGAAACGGAATAGAGCTAAGCACAGGCACATTTCTAGAGGAAAACCTGGTTCAGTCTACTTTCCACCAGACACTGGGAGATGAATTCCCCTTTCAGCAGGACAATAACCTAAACCACAAGGCCAAATCTATTATACACTTACCAAGAAGACAGTGACTGTTCCTGAGGGGCCGAGTTACAGTTAGACTTAAATCTACTTGAAAATCGAGCGCAAGACCTGAAAATGGAGGTCTAGCAATGATCAACAACCAATTTGATAGAGCTTGAAGAATTTTGAAAATAATAATGGGCAAATGTTGCACAATTCAGGTGTGGAAAGCTTACCCAGAAAGACTCACAGATGTAATCACTGCCAAAGGTGCTTCTACAAAGTATTGACTCGGGTGTGAATACTTATGTAAATGAGAGATTTCTGTATTTCTATTTCAATAAATTAGCAAACATGTCTAAAAACATGTTTTCACTTTGTCATTGTGGGTTATTGTTTGTAGATGGGTGAGAATACATTTATTGAATCAATTTTGAATTCAGGCTGTAACGCAACAAAATGTGGAATAAGTCAAGGGGTATGAATACTTTCTGAAGGTACCGTACATGCAAAAAAAACATGCATGGTTTCAGTGTAGAATTGTACTTCAGAAGACCATGTTAAGTGTGTTTGACATTTTACTAACCTTCAATACCACACTGGCTCTTGTAATCTGGGCAGCACTTGCTGTAGCGAGCGCAGTCCGGATCACAGTCACACTGCCTGCCTCTCTTAAAGGATTCGCCACACCGCCCTTTACACGAGTCACCTGGTACACAGACACAGTCAGACATACAGTACATCCATTATCACACCAGTCCCCTCCTGGTTATGTTATAACCCATGCATAATACCTGTACACCCATGTGCGTCTATATCATCTAAAAACATGTCACGCATTCTCATGGGTTATTATGATCCACATCTTGTTTATCATAATGTAATGTCACTTGGATACCACAAATAAATAGATAAAAGTCCTTACTGGTGGTGCACTGGGATTCGTAGTCTTTACAGCACTCCTCGTGAGTGAGACAGTCATAATCACACTGGCACATGTAACCTCTGTAATACTCTCCTCCACATCTCCCACTACAGCTTGCTATACAGAAAGGTCAACAACATAAATAATATTTTGTGTCATTCAGTAGTCTAGCACACAGTCATGGAGATATATCCACAAAAAGACAGTCACAAGTCACCAGCTATGACAACAGTATCAACATCATTCCAACAATAAGGCCTTGTTACATGGACTTGTCACTTGTCACACTGACAAGATAATGGTGGAATCCTACATTACAGAGCCAGAAAAAACTATTTCCCCCTCCTAGTTAATCATTTGTGAATGAGTAAATAGAAATCAGTGTATATAAAGCATATACAGTCTGTTATACTTTTACAGAAAGAAATTCAGTACGCTCATGGTAATTTACATAGTGACAACATGCATCCTTTTCATCTCTAATGGAGGTTAGAACAATTTAGAGTAAAACCCAGAAACGCCACACATCAGAAAACAAATCAAAGCAATTTACATATGCAGTGATTAGAAATACTCACACTGAGCAGAATTGAATGGGAGAGCACAAGCCAGCAGAAGAAGAGCAGAAAGAACTGATGGAGTCATCTTCACAGGTGTTCTCTGTTTCAACCTGAGCAATGGCATTCAGACAGACAGAAAGGAGAGAAGAAAGAACATCACAACTCAATTAATTTATATTCCATTATAAATCATATAGCCTATACACAATGACTTAAGAGTGAAAGGTCTCACTGTACCTTGAAAGAGTGAACCTCCGTCCAGATCCTGCTGAGTCCTGCACTGTGTCTGCTTTTATAAGAAATGTGAGAGGCAGGCTGCCGGTTTCTTCTCTGACAGGGATTCCCGTTAATTGGAGAATCCGGTCCAATTAAAACCCACAAGTGATTCGCAGACTAGACTCCTACGCACTGAAGGGAGGGAACCCTAGACTGCACATTTCTCCCTGCACATTTTGAGTAAGAGTTGGACCTGCTCCAACACACGTGTTTACTGTGCCAGTCAGATGACATCACTCAGACTGGTGTACCCTTTTCTTTCAAAACAAGATTACAAAAAGAAGTTCAGCAAAAGGGTATTACATTAACTCAAGATAGGCTTATGCTATTTATTTAGTCTTTTCAGATCATTCCTATGAATATTGGCTAAGGTGGCAATCTGAAATGGGTAGGGTTATTCTATCTTTTTCCGAATTCAATAAAATTCTGTTTTAATCTCAAAATTCAATCAAGGAAACTTGAATAAATATTTTGTGTTCAGATCCAAAATATCTTTTGCCACTATTTTTCAGGAAGAAGTAGCCTATTTCATTCGATTAGGATATTGCATGATTATGTGATTATGCAATGATTATGGTAATATTTTACTAGAAACGAATAGACTGGTGGGACCACGCCAGTCTTCTACTCAGAAGACTGTTTTTATTCTTAGAATGATTGGTGTGGTTTAGCCTGTGTGGTCAGGCTGGTCACTGGTTGTTACTCATGCCACATATAAATAAAAGTGTGATTTAGTGAACTTGACTGTGAGACTGCCTTTGAAAGGCAGGACAAGTCTGTCAAAACCATATCCATGCCCCATTGCCAAGAAAACAATGTGTCATAATGACACATGGGATCAATGTTATTCTTAATGCTAAAAACCTAGGCCTACCTGATTCAATGCAGATGTTGATTCAATGCTGACCGGTCACTGAAATGTTTAAGTAGCATAGCCACTTATCACATCAAACTCAGCTAACAACAAATGTTCCCATACCTTCAGAGAACATTACCTAATGTTTTCTTAAAAATGTTCCAGTGATGTGCAAGGACAGTTTCCAAGAGGCCATTCCCTTAATAATGTCAAACAGAACTTACCCAGAAAGTGGTTACCATGTTCTCAGAATATTCAATATTAATATGTCTAGACACGTTTTATTGGAACCTTGCAAAAATATTCCTGTGTCCAGTTTTCTGAGGGTTAGGAGATTATTCCATCAACGTCACACCAAACATAAACAGAACATGTTCTCAGAATATAAGATATTAATGTTCTAGACACGTTTCATGCAAACGTTGCAAGAACTCTCCTGTGTATCAGTCATCAAGATGTCACCTGATGGTCCCAAGGGTAGCACTACAGGTTAAATGAGACATTGACATAGACATGGTGGCCTAGCAGGAAGATCATAATGCTGTGAACCAAAATATTGTGAGTTCAAATCCCAGGTGAGGACATGTTGAATAAAAATTACAGTATAAATGAGCATGCCCATGTAATCACGTACAGGTACCTGCCAAAATAAAGGACACAAACATCGTAATAGGGTGTTGGGCCACCACAAGCCAGAACAGCCTCAATGCGCCTTGGCATAGATTCTACATGTGTCTGGAACTCTATTGGAGGGATGCGAAACCACTAGACACAAACTATTACTGACCTATATCCATCCTGCCCTGCCTTTCTAAAGTCTTCGAAAGCCTAGCGAACAAACAGGTCACCGACCATCTCGAATCCCACCGTACCTTCTCCACTATGCAATCCGGTTTCCGAGCTGGTCACGGGTGCACCTCAGCTATGCTCAAGGTTCTAAACGATATCATAACCACCATCAATAAAAAACAGTACTGTGCAGCCGTCTTCATCGACCTGGCCAAGGCATTCGACTATGTCAATCACCGTATTCTTATCGGCAGACTCAACAGCCTTGGTTTCTCTAATGACTGCCTCGCCTGGTTCACAAACTACTTATCAGACAGAGTTCAGTGTGTCAAATCGGAGGGCCTGTTGTCCGGACCTCTGGCAGTCTCTATGGGTTGCCACAGGGTTTAAATCTCGGGGCGACTCTTTTCTCTTTATATCAATGATGTCGCTCTTGCTGCGGGTGATTCTTTGATCCACCTCTACGCAGATGACACCATTCTGTATACATCTGGTCCTTCTTTGGACACTGTGTTAACAAACCTCTAAACGAGCTTCAATGCCAAACAACACTCCTTCCGTTGCCTCCAACTGCTCTTAAATGCAAGTAAAACTAACTGCATGCTCTTCAACCGATCGCTGCCCACACCTGCCCGCCCGTCCAGCATCACTACTCTGGACGGTTCTGACTTAGAATATGTGGACAACTACAAATACCTAGGTGTCTGGTTAGACTGTAAACTCTCCTTCCAGACTCACAATCCAAAATTAAATCTAGAATCAGCTTCCTATTTCGCAACAAAGCATCCTTCACTCATGCTGCCAAACATACCCTCGTAAAACTGACTATCCTACCAATTCTTGACTTCGGCAATGTAATTTACAAAATAGCCTCCAACACTCTACTCAGCAAATTGGATGCAGTCTATCACAGTGCCGTCCGTTTTGTCACCAAAGCCCCATATACTATCCACCACTGCGACCTGTATGCTCTCGTTGGCTGGCCCTCGCTTCATATTCGTTGCCAAACCCACTGGCTCCAGGTCGTCTATATAAGTCTTTGCTAGGTTAAGCCCCGCCTTATCTCAGCTCACTGGTCACCATAGCAGCACCCACCACGCGCTCCAGCAGGTATATGTCACTGGTCACCCGCAAAGCCAATTCCTCCTTCGGCCGCCTTTCCTTCCAGTTCTCTGCTGCCAATGACTGGAACGAACTGCAAAAATCACTGAAGCTGGAGACTCATATCTCCCTCACTAGCTTTAAGCACCAGCTGTCAGAGCATCTCACAGATCACTGCACCCGTACATAACCCATCTGTAAATAGCCCATCCAACTACCTCATCCCATTACTTTTATTTATTTTGCTCCTTTTCACCCCAGTATCTCTACTTGCACACGCATCTTCTGCACATGTATCACTCCAGTGGTTAATTGCTATTTTGTAATTATTTAGCCACTATGGCCTATTCATTGCCTTACCTCCCTTATCCTACCTCATTTGCACACACTGTATATAGACTTTTTCTATTGTATTATTGACTGTATGTTTGTGATTCCATGTGTAACTCTGTGTTGTTGTTTGTGTCACACTGCTTTGCTTTATCTTGGACAGGTCGCAGTTGTAAATGAGAACTTGTTCTCAACTAACCTACCTGGTTAAATAAAGGTGAAATACATTTTTTTAAATAAAACATTTGGCAGTTACTGTGCCTTCAGAAAGTATACACACTCCTTGACTTTTTCCACATTTTGTTGTTGCAATGTGGAATTGGAATGGATTTAATTGTAATTTTTAGTCAATGATCTACACAAAATACTTTGGAATATCAAAGTTAAAGAAACATTCTAACATCTGTAAAACATGTATGACAAATAAAACCCTAATATATATATATCTTGATTATATAAGTATTCAACCCCCTGAGCCAATATAATCACCTTTGGCAGTGATTACAGCTGTGAGTCTTTCTGGGTAAATCTCTTAAGAGCTTTGCACACCTGGATTGTACAATATTTGCACATTATTATTTTAAAAATTCCTCAAGCTCTGTCAAGTTGGTTGCTGATCATTGCTAAACAGTCTTGCCATAGATTTTCAAGATGATTTAAGTAAAAACTGTAACTAGGCCACTCAGGAACATTCAATGTCATCTTGGTAATCTGTCATCTGTCTGGGGTCTGGGGCTCCTCTCCTGGGGGTGGACCTTTTTTGCAAGAGAAACAGCTGCTAGTGCACCACATATGCGACCTTGAACACAATAACAGGCAGGTTAGTGACATTTGCCACACATTTGCTCCCAACTCCCTGCATGCTGTTTTCTATGGCTGTTGAGTGTAATTAATGAACTGAGACAGAAACACTATCTTAATTCAATCCTGCAGCAAGAGGAAATGTGAATTATAATTCATGTACATTTTTGTAGGGGTTGATACATTTTTCGTTAGAACAAATCAAGTCATATTTTTAAGAGGAAATTACTAACTTTAGAATCCTTTTTAAACCTTAAATACACTACAATTTGCATTTCCTGTTATGTATCTGCAACAACAGAGTGATCAAATTAAGATAGCAGATCGTACATAGTTACTGTGCCCCACAGACTTGGAATGAACTCCAGGGCACAGTTAAGCTGGATAGTTTTGTCCCCTATGCTTGCTTCAAGGCATTAATAGAACACCTGCTCATACAGGATTGCACTTGTTTTGTTTAATTGCTTTATTAGATTGTTGTTTGTACTTTTTCCTTATTTTTATGCATCTTGTATTTTGTATATTAATCTGTATTTCAAGCAGTAAGAAGGCAGTAAAATATTTGGACCGCAGTCGCGCACAACCATTAGGTCTTAATTCTCACAGCCAGACAGCTCTCTTGGCTCCCCACTTTCTTGTCGTGATCAGCACACTTGTAGAAGCCTGTGCCTGCACTGGTCACATTGTCTATGGTCATCTCTGTAACTTTCACAGAAACAACCTCTATCTTTGTAGATGGTGGTCTGGCTAGGTTTGCGGAACTAGTACTGGCATCACATCTCCCTCAGTGACAGGGTGAGCAGGGCCCAGAATGTTAATGGAACCTGTGAGACAGAGAGGACAAGAAAAGACACTAGACTACTACATCTAGTGCAGATTATCTGGTATGTTATGGATAATCTCCATTGCACAAGGCATTTGCCCCCCCCCCCCCCCCCCCCCCCACAATGCTGCCAATGTATCAGTGATCAGTGATACAGGTGGCCTGAATCACAGATCACTGTGACGTTGCCGCTCTCACACCAGTACAGCCCACAGTAGAGAGAGGCTGCATGCTCCAGGAACCTCCTTCCTGACAGTGCCCTCTAGTGTCTGACACCCAGACCTAACTCCAAAGTCAGTGAGCTGCCACAATGTCCAGTCTGTGGAGTTACTCTCTGTGGAGTTACTCTCTGTGGAGTTACTCTCTGTGGAGTTACACAGCAGGGCACTGGAGAGAGAAGCGCTCCCTTTGGAAGTGCTGTTGGCTGCTGGGGATCACTGCCAGGGAAGGTGGGGGGCGGGGTTACTGAGTAAGATCGTGGTTGAGCCAGCCTGGCACCAGTACCCACTGCCGTTGTCCCTGGCAACTACAGTGATGTAGTAACTGTCTCCACAGACAAGGCATTTGGGGTGATAACTTTGTGAGGTGTGTGTCTGAACCAGCGATGTCCAGGACCAGTTAGCACCTGTTTTCAAACTCCATCTTAAGGACATAGACTCCTTTAAGTAGATGGCTGATCCAGAGGTTCAAACATACACAAGCTCCCTGATACTGGGAGACCCTAGAGAAAGAGGGATAGCACAACCAAATGACCTGGATTGCAGCTGAGATTACATTAAAAGTACATAGCGCAAGTGATCAATGCTTTTCAAGATTTTGCGCAGATTATTACAGCAATTGTGAAGATCTCCACAGACCGCCTACAGTACCTTTGCATGATATCTTAAACAAACATGCGTTCTATGATTGCATAAGACATTTACAGTGCCTTCAGAAAGTATACAGCCCCCTTGACTTTTTCCACATTTTGTTGTCTTACAGCTGAATTTAAAATGGATAAAATGTATATTTTTTTGTCAATGGCCTACACACAATACCCCATAATGTCAAAATGAAAAGCTGAGATGTCTTGAGTCAATAACTTTCAAACCCTTTGTTATGCCAATCCTTAATAAGTTCAGGAGTAAAAATTTGCTTAACAAGTCACGTAATACGTTGCATGGACTCACTCCGTGTGGCAGACATTGAATATCCTTTTGAGTATGGTGAAGTTATTAATTACACTTTGGATGGTGTATCAATACACCCAGCCACTACAAAGATAGAGGTGTCCTTCCTAACTCAGTTGCCAGAGAGGAAGAAAACCGCTCAGGGATTTCACGATGAGGCCAATGGTGACTTTAAAACAGTTACAGAGTTGAATGTCTGTGATAGGAGAAAACTAAGGATGGATCAACAACATTGTAGGTACTCCACAATACTAACCTAATTGACAGAGTAAAGAAGGAAGCTGGTACATAATACAAATATTCCAAAACATGCATCCTGTTTGTAACAAGACACTAAAGTAATACTGCAAAAAATGTGTCAATGCAATTAAGTTTTTGTCCTGAATACAAAGTGTTATGTTAGGGACAAATCCAATACAACACATTTAAAAATATATATATATTTAACTAGGCAAGTCAGGCAAGTCTTCTTATGGCTGCAATCCCGTTAACGGGATGATATGAGAACAGCCTAATTAATCACTAACCTTTGATGATCTTCATCAGATGACACTCATAGGACTTCATGTTACACAATACATGTATGTTTGTTTGATAAAGTTCATATTTATATAAAAAAATCTGAGTTTACATTGGCGTGTTACGTTCACTAGTTCCAAAAACATCCAGTGATAGTGCATAGCCACATCTATTCAACAGAAATACTCATCATAAATGTAGATGATAATACAAGTTATACACATGGAATTATAGATATACCTCTCCTTAATTCAACCGCTGTGTCAGATTTCAAAAAAACTTTACGGAAAAAGCAAACCATGCAATAATCTGAGACGGCGCTCAAAACTATAGTCAAATTAGCCGCCATGTTGGAGTCAACAGAAACCAGAAATTACATGATAAATATTCCCTTACCTTTGATGATCTTCATCAGAATGCACTCCCAGGAATCCCAGGTCCACAATAAATGCTTGATTTGTTCGATAATGTCCGTTATTTATGTCCAATTAGCTACTTTGATTAGCGCGTTTGGTAAACAATTCCAAAGTCACGAAGTGCGTTCACTAAAACGTGACGAAATGTCCAAAAGTTCCGTAACAGTCAGTAGAAACATGTCAAACGATGTATTGAATCAATCTTTAGAATGTTGTTAACATAAATCTCGAATAACGTTCCAACCGGAGAATTACATTGACTTCAGATGAGCGATGGAACGGAGCTCCCTCTCATGTGAACGCGCATGTTCAAAGAATGGTCACCTCATGGCAGTGGTGACTCATTCCTGTCTCCTTCGGCCCCCCTTCACAGTAGAGTCATCAGACAAAGTTCTACAGACTGTTGACATCTAGTTCTGTTATACTCACAGACATAATTCAAACAGTTTTAGAAACTTCAGAGTGTTTTCTATCCAATACTAATAATAATATGCATATATTAGCAACTATGACTGAGGAGCAGGCCGTTTACTCTGGGCACCTCTGTGCACCTCTGTGCACCTTTCATCCAAGCTACTCAATACTGCCCCTTCAGCCACAAGAGTTTAAGAACAAATTCTTATTTAAAATGACAGCCTAGGAACAGTGCCTTGTTCAGGGGCAGAACGACAGATTTTTACCATGTCAGCTCGAGGATTCGATCTAGCATACCTTTCGATTACTGGCCTAACGCTCTAACCACTAGGCTACCTGAGTACCACTCCATATTTTCAAGCATAGTGGTGGCTGCATCATGTTATGGGTATGCTTGTAATCATTAAGAACTGGGGAGATTTTCAACAACAAAAAAATAAACAGGGAATAGGGATAAACACAAGGCCAAATCTACACTGGAGTTGCTTACCAAGAAGACTGTGAATGTTCCGGAGTGGCCGAGTTACAGTTTTGACTTGGCAACAACCAATTTGAAAGAGCTTGAATCATTTTGAAAAAAATTATAGGCAAATGTTGCACAATCCAGGAAAGGAAAGCTCTTAGAGACTTAACCAGAAAGACGGACAGCTGTAATCGCTGCTAAAGGTTATTCAAACATGTATTGAACCAGGGGGTTGAATACTTACCTAATCAAGATAAAT
Source organism: Salvelinus namaycush (assembly GCF_016432855.1). Classification (NCBI taxonomy): domain Eukaryota; kingdom Metazoa; phylum Chordata; class Actinopteri; order Salmoniformes; family Salmonidae; genus Salvelinus; species Salvelinus namaycush. The sequence goes on along the minus strand of NC_052316.1, from coordinate 28,661,563 downwards.
TAGTTTTATTTTTTATACATTTTTTTTTACAAATAACATTTTTCTTCCACTTTGACAAGGTTGAATAAATACTCTTACATTAGTTTGTAAGATAGCCTTAACTTAAGGCTATTTACTGTATTACAAAACGATTATTCAATTGTTTGGTTGACAAATTCCAGTTTGTCTACAAATTATTAATGTATACAGTTGAAGTCGGAAGTTTACATACACCTTAGCCAAATACATTTAAAGTCAGTTTTTCACAATTCCTGACATTTAATCAGAGTAAAAATTCCCTGTCTTAGGTCAGTTAGGAAATGTCAGTTATTCTGAAATGTCAGAATAATAGTAGAGAAAATGATTTATTTCAGCTTTCATCACATTCCCAGTGGGTCAGAAGTTTACATACACTCAATTAGTATTTGGTAGCATTGCCTTTAAAATGTTTAACTTGGGTCAAACATTTCTGGTAGCCTTCCACAAGCTTCCCACAATAAGTTGGGTGAATTTTGGCCCATTCCTCCTGACAGAGCTGGTGTAACTGAGTCAGGTTTGTAGGCCTCCTTGCTCGCACACGCCTTTTCAGTTCTGCCCACAAATGTTCTATAGGATTGAGGTCAGGGCTTGGTGATGGCCACTCCAATACCTTGACTTTGTTGTCCTTAAGCTATTTTGCCACAACTATGGAAGTTTGCTTGGGGTCATTGTCCATTTGGAAGAACCATTTGCGACCAAGCTTTAACTTCCTGACTGATGTCTTGAGATGTTGCTTAAATATATCCACATAATTTTCCTTCCTCATGATGACATCTATTTTGTGAAGTGCACCAGTCCCTCCTGCACCATAGCACCCCCACAACATGATGCTGCCACCCCCGTGCTTCACGGTTGGGATGATGTTCTTCGGCTTGCAAGCCTCCCCCTTTTTCCTCCAAACATAACAATGGTCATTATGGCCAAAGAGTTCTATTTTTGTTTCATCAGGGGGGGACATTTCTCCAAAAAGTATGATCTTTGTCCCCATGTGCAGTTGCAAACCAGTCTGGCTTTTTTATGGCGGTTTTGGAGCAGTGGCTTCTTCCTTGCTGAGCGGCCTTTCAGGTTATGTCGATATAGGACTCGTTTTACTGTGGATATAGATACTTTTGTACCGGTTTCCTCCAGCATCTTCACAAGGTCCTTTGCTGTTGTTCTGGGATTGATTTGCACTTTTCGCACCAAAGTACGTTCATCTCTAGGAGACAGAACGCGTCTCCTTCCTGAGGGGTATGACGGCTGCGTGGTCCCATGATGTTTATACTTGCGTGCTATTGTTTGTACAGATGAACGTGGTACATTCAGGCGTTTGGAAATTGCTCCCAAGGATGAACCAGACTTGTGGAGGTCTACAATTTCATTTTTGAGGTCTTGGCTGATTTATTTTGATTTTCCCATGATGTCAAGCAAAGAGGCACTGAGTTTGAAGGTAGGCCTTGAAATACATCCAAAGGTACACTTACAATTGACTCAAATTATGTCAATTAGCCTATCAGAAGCTTCTAAAGCCATGACATATTTTTCTGGAATTTTCCAAGCTGTTTAAAGGCGCAGTCAACTTAGTGTATGTAAACCCAATGGAATTGTGATACAGTGAATTATAAGTGAAATAATCTGTATGTAAACAATTGTTGGAAAAATTACTTGTGTCATGCACAAAGTAGATGTCCTAACCGACTCGCCAAAACTATAGTTTGTTAACAAGAAATTTGTGGAGTGGTTGAAAAACGAGTTTTAATGACTCCAACCTAAGTGTATGTAAACTTCTGACTTCAGCGTTCAGGTCCTGAAAGATGCAGGTATAAGGGCTGGAATACTTGACAGAGAGAACTTGTTGCGAAGGGGAGTTCCTTGTGATACATCAGAGAGAGTGTATTTTGTATCAAAATACAGCACTGAAGCAGAGAACATTCAAAGAATCATTAAAAATAATTGGGGAAACATCTAAAGTGATACGCTACTACGCCATGTCTTCCCTGAGCCACCAGTCATAAGCTTTAAGAGATGTCCTACCCTAAATGACAAATTAGTCCACAGCTATCTTCCTGGTGACTCTCAAAAAACTTGGCTTGACCACAAACCCAAGGGCTCTTTTAAATGTAACCAGTGCAACCACTGCAGAAATATTGCACAGAAAAAGTATTTTGTTGACACAGCTTCTAAAATGGAGTATTACGTCAAGCATTTAATTAACTGCAAAACCACTCATGTCATCTATAGATTGAAGTGTCCACAGTGCAAGGTGTTCTACATTGGACGGACAACGAGACGCCTTCAAGACCGCTTAGAGGAACACAAGTACACCATACGGGTAGGCAATGAAGACTACCCCATGGCAAGGCACTACAAGTCCTTACACCATGGCAACCCTGCCTCCCTACAAGCTATGGGTATTGATCATGTCCCGGCCTCAATTAGAAAAGGGGACCGTCTTAAACAGTTAAACCATAGGGAAAGTTTAGTGATTTACAAACTACAGGCTACTAAGTACCTTGGTTTAAATGAAGATATGGATTTACAAACTACAGGCCACTAAGTACCCTGGTTTAAATGAAGATATGGATTTACAAACTACAGGCCACTAAGTACCTTGGTTTAAATGAAGATATGGATTTACAAACTACAGGCCACTAAGTACCCTGGTTTAAATGAAGATATGCATTTACAAACTACAGGCCACTAAGTACCCTGGTTTAAATGAAGATATGCATTTACAAACTACAGGCCACTAAGTACCCTGGTTTAAATGAAGATATTGATTTACAAACTACAGGCCACTAAGTACCCTGGTTTAAATGAAGATATGCATTTACAAACTACAGGCCACTAAGTACCCTGGTTTAAATGAAGATATGCATTTACAAACTACAGGCCACTAAGTTCCCTGGTTTAAATGAAGATATGGATTTCTCACCCTTCCTGTAGGGTCGTGATAGGTCCATTTGCTGTCATCTAGTGGACATTTTGCTCAATTGCCCTCAGCTATGTTTAGACTGTTGTTGTTCATGTTTGCTGTGTTCTAGTGTACTATGGAATATATTGCTCTCTTATTCTTGACACTTCTCCCAGTCATATTTAAGGTTAGAACTACCTTTCTAAGTGTTCTGATACTTATAGCTTGGAGTTGAATTTTTTGATAACATAGCTACAGTATTTAACTTTTTAATGTGTATAGTATTGCTTACTAGGTGTGTCCAAACAATTTTGTAACCACTCCCTCTTCTAATTAGGGCTAATTGGAAAAGCATTTCAAAAGAGGACATTGTATTATTGCTTTGTACTCCCTGACGAAGGCCATGCAGCCGAAATGCGTCGTTTAAAAAAAAACTGTTTCTATTGAACATGCCATACAAATAAAGGTATTTTAATTAATTATATGAAGAGTGCCTTGGTCCTCCTTTCTTTTTGATGACCAATTTACCCCTTTTACCAAAGAGCACCTTCTGTCTACCAAAATGTACTATTGTGTCCCTTAGTAGCGCTTCCCTTCCTCCTCTTTCTACTGGTTGAAAAACGAGTTTTAATGACTCCAACCTAAGTGTATGTAAACTTCCGACTTCAACTGTATGTTGGATTCACATCTCCATCTCACCCAAGAATGAAAGTTAAAGAAGAGGACTAAATCAAATCAAACTTTATTTAAAGTGTAAAGTTTGATTTGTTTTAGTCCTATTCTTTAACAAAAACATTTTTTAAATAGTTTTTATTAATTGGTTTTTAGATCGCAACAGAATCACAACAAACAATATATACATTTCACCTAACAATCAACATTTCATAAGACACTGTAATTGGTACAAGTCAGTGTTGACCCTAAGAAATAATAATACCAAACATATATTTTTGGTTGAGATGGAGAATTGAATCCAACATATTTTTTATTTAACCAGGTAAGTTGACTGAGAACACATTCTCAGTTACAGCAACAACCTGGGGAATAGTTACAGGGGAGAGGAGGGGGGATGAATGAGCCAATTGTAAGCTGGGGATGATTAGGTGACTGTGATTGTATAAGGGCCAGATTGGGAATTTAGCCAGGACACCAGGGTTAACACCTCTACTCTTAAGATAAGTGCCATTGGATCTTTAGTGAACACAGAGAGTTAGGACACCCGTTTAACATCCCATCCGAAAGACTGCACCCTACACAGGGCAAAGTCCCCAATCACTGCCCTGGAACATTGGGATATTTATTTTTTAGACCAGAGGAAAGGGTGCCTCCTACTGGCCCCCTAACACCACTTCCAGCAGCATCTGGTCTCCCATCCAGGACCAACCCTGCTTAGCTTCAGAAGCAAGCCATCAGTGGGATGCAGGGTGGTATGCTGCTGGCAAATGTATTAATTTGTAGACAAACTGGAATTAAAGCCAGACTAAATCAGTGGCACGGATCAAACTATCCAAGCAGAAAATTAATCTGCATCTGCTTCAAATGTTGATATTTGGTTGTGTTGAAAACCAAACACAATTCAATACCCAAATTTGTCTACAAATTAATAGTTGATATGTTGGATTCACATGTCCATCTCAACCAAAAATCAAAGTTAAAGAATGGAGTTTAATCTAATCAAACTTTAAATACACTTTAAATAAAGTTTGATTGGATTTAGTCCTATTCTTTAACTTAGATTTTTAATTGAAATGGAGACTTGAATCCAAAATATGAATGATTAACTTGAAGATTATATTTTATATCAACCCAAGTTTGAAACCCTAGGCCTATGTATTGTACATTTTTTTGTTGAATCCTGGGTTAAATATAAACTAGCTGCTGATGACTTGCTTTGCAAATGCTTTATAGGCCTAAATAGTATCACTGATGTAACAGTACTTTATAAGTCATATCATTTCATTTGCTCTCTTAAACCTACCCTTTGGAATGACTTCGATAGCAACAGTGAATATATGTCGTTATTAAGACATCGCTCAATAATCATTCTCACGATAGATAGCACATTGGTAGTAATCATTGAGTAAGGGACAAATATAAAAGCTAAGCAGGCTTGGTTAAAACCCTCGATGGGAGACCAAATCAATAGCTGTAGATCAACTGCCCAGCCTATTTTTAAAAAAATATTTGTTTTATAGTGGACATAACGTTGAAGATCTGACGTTGTAGTGGGGGGTTAAGTGCATTGTTCAAGTGCATAACGGCAGGCAATAGCATCTAGGATTTGAACCCAGCAACCCTCTGGTTGCCAGCTCATTACCTACAGATTTTTCCTGTCAGGCCCGGGATTCGAAGTGGCAACCCTCTCTAACCGCTAGGCTACCTCAGACTGTAGGCCAGTCCAATTGACTCGCATCGAGTCTGGCTGAAAACAGAAAAGTAACCTAGTGTGATGTTTTGCACACTCCAGTTTTCCATCCATAGCCTTTGAATTGTGTTGAAACGTGTGGGGGTCGCCACTATTTAGACCAATATCATATATTGATCAATTCAATTGACAAATAGTATTAGTTTCACGGTTGCTTCCAGTAATATCTGAGTCCACCAAATATGCTAGCCCACTGTCTCCTATTATTTCAATGATCTCCCTCCACCTTCCCTTCTTCCACCGCCAAGCGCTCTCTCACGTTATACTACTTCTCACAGTGCGGGTTGGTAGCAGCAGTCGTATGCCCTGGTGGAGCAGTCGGATGCTTGGTGGAATGCTTGCGAGACAAGCAATCCGTTCCGGTCACTATTGAAAAAGAGAAAGGGGCGGTGATACATGAAGAGACATGGCTTCTAAAGAGATAACTGCCTCTTGTTTTGTCAGTGTGAGCAGGGATATTACAGGTAGGAATCACCATTCCTATCACCATTATTATCATATGTATGATGCACCGATTCTGTCTTTGACCATTGCCGTGTATGTGGTGGTCTGCGACTGGACAGAGGCTTTGGAGGTTTATGAAAAATACTGCTTTCATATCTGCCAACAAGTGTTGTGAATTTTTTTTGTATTTTAAGCTACACGCGCATTGCATTAATTTGATCACAAAGTTAGAAAGTTGTGTAAAGCAAAGACATCCTGCTTCCTCAGGACTCAGGATAAAAGCCCAGCCGACTGATCATGTCAAATCTCTAGCCCATAGGAAAAGAGGCGTTGTGAAAATCATCGTGTGTGCATCACGCATGGATTTACTCACTCATAATGCTATCTGCATTCATAAATTCATGCCAGCTTTTAAGAATAGGAATTGTTACCGTCTCAGCGTGTTGGCAGTAAGCTTGCTCTTTTTTATCTGCAGTTTGTGTGTGAAAGATAGAGGGGGAGCAGTATGCATTTTCTTGGCAACAATTTGTATGTATTCTTTGCTTTCCTTTCCTTTATTGAATGAGACAGACATGGCCACTAACCTACACTGCTCTTTCAGAGTATGATTTTATACCAGTGTATCCCAACCATGCTCCTCAAGTACCCCCAACAGTACACATTTGTATTGTAACCCTGGACAAGCACACCTGATTCAACTAATCATCAAGCCAACAATGAGTTGAACGAGGTGTGTTTATCAAGGGCTACAGCGTAAAGGTGTACTGTTGGGGGTACTCAAGGACCAGGGTTGGGAAACACTGTTCTATACAGATGACAAGGCTGCCATTGAATTGACACCAGCTTACATCTCACAAACTTACACCATCAGGACTTAATCACACTTTCACTCACCTACACCACACACACGTGCTCACATTAGCAGGGAGGTTCTGAATTAATTACTCCTAATGGCTCTATTAACCACACTGTGATAATTATTCCAGTGGAATCCCTGCCTCGCAATCCACCCATCTGCCAGCCAGCCACCCCCATCTGCCTCAGAGAGTTAGACAGCTACAGAGCATTAGACCCCAGGTGGCCTTCTGCCCTGGCCAGCACAAGGTCATCATCTGTATGGAGACAAAATACCACCTCTGTTTAAACAGTCATCATGATGTTCAGGTCATCATCTGTATGGAGACAAAATACCACCTCTGTTTAAACAGTCATCATGATGTTCAGGTCATCATCTGTATGGAGACAAAATACCACCTCTGTTTAAACAGTCATCATGATGTTCAGGTCATCATCTGTATGGAGACAAAATACCACCTCTGTTTAAACAGTCATCATGATGTTTAGGTCATCATCTGTATGGAGACAAAATACCACCTCTGTTTAAACAGTCATCATGATGTTCAGGTCATCATCTGTATGGAGACAAAATACCACCTCTGTTTAAACAGTCATCATGATGTTCAGGTCATCATCTTAATAATCAGAACATTACTCTAACTATCCTGTCAGAAGAATCAGCAGCATTCTTTCATTTGACAGTGCATTAGTCACAGGTGAAGTACAGTATATTCAGTGCCTTGGTTTGTTATCCATAATCTAATACCTTTCACCATGTCACTCTCTCCTCCTGTCCTCCTCTCTGGTCTTGCCCCTGTCTCTCTGATGGTGCCTCTCTGTCAGTGTGCCTGTCTGTCTGTGAAGGGATGTCCTCAGGCCCAGCCAGGTTATCTGCAGGAGTGGGGGGGGGGGGTCACACATCTGACTGGGATTATATGTGACACACTGGAGCAGAGAGGAGCCATGTGGTGTTGGTAGTAGTCATATTGTTCACATAAGGTTGGAGTTTGTGTGGGAATAAATTGTCTGGCATTGTATTTTGAATCTCATTAATAACAGAATGAATGAGATTGCAGGTTTTCGCCTTTGAAACACACAATTAATAATAAGATGTTTGTTGGTTTATTTGCATGATTAGATAATGAAATTACAAAAGCTATTTTTGTTTGCATAATACAAGGCAATTAACAGGTGATAATGGAAAAAATACAACAAGAAATAGAAAAACTGGAGAGAAAATACAGGAAGTGTTTTGTCTCCATCCACTCTCACCAAGTACTGTATTTCATCTCTGGTTTCCATATTCTATTAAAATGTATTTTTAAATCTATTTTATGGCTTCATTCTGTCCTCTCTCACATATCCTCGTTTTACGGGAAAATTTTTGTGTGCATGCCATTGAAAATATTGCTGTCTTTCACGTTTTAATGAAAAATACAATTCGTTTTGGAGACTCAAGGGTTTTCTCAATCAATAGCATAGTTTAAGATACCAGAAGCAGGGTCATATTCTACAAAATAGACAGTGACTGTGTTTCTGTGCAGCCTCTGATTATCTCCCTGTTTATAAAATTCCAGTATGTCAGTTTTAAATGAAAAGGTTGGTCCGCCTTCAGTCGGTTGGCGAAAGGGCTGTCCACTTGAAGGTCAAGCTTGTCTCTCTCACTTTTCTGATGTGCTGTATACTTGGTTGATTTGTGTGAAATGTTTGCTGTGTGCATTCGTGTGTATCTGACCTTGGATGTTTTTCTATTTACAGAGAGTATCAGGAAGATTATTGACAAGTCCTCAACCAAGTTTATACGTGGCATTAAGCTTGAAACCAAAAATGGCAAATCAGAGGATAGGATACTGGTGAGTAGTGTCTGAATAAGTTACACTGGTAAAAACAGCAGTTGCTGTATTGATATGCTGACTGAGTGGGTGGTATTCCCACAGATGATTGTTGAGCTTTTGATATAGAAGAGCTCTCCAGACCATCCACACACAGTACTATTCCACCCCTCACTACGCCAAAAAACAAGTCTGATACAGTGGATGGATACTACATAACACATTGGATGGAAACCTGATGGGTGGTCTATGAGAGACATGATGCAACATAGGCAGTATTGAAGTGCAATTAATTGCTATGGTCAATTACATACTGAGCGCAAGCTATGGCCAGACTGGCCACATGCCATGAATATATTAAGTTGATAGGTTTCTGCTTCCCCATCCCTGGCTGTGCCTGGGCTCTGTATTGGAACAATGTAGGACAGAGAGGTCTGTAATAGCAGCAGCTTGGGGAGGCTCTGTCTCTCTGAGACACTGGCGGTGGAGGCAATGCCGGGCGCGGGTGGACCACTGCCTTTGATTCTGGGTGCTTTCATCAGAGTATGTGGGGCAAAGATGTGAAATCTCCATTTGTGGAGCTGCAGCCTTGCCAGCTCACAGGACTAAATCTGGGCCAGTGAGCTCTTTTAGTATAGATCACAACCTGTGTGAGTACAGCAAATAGGGAGAAGTATAAGAAACAGACCGACCAAATAACAAAAGCTGCTCAACACTTTTAGAAAGAAAGGTGCTATCTAGAACCTAAAAGGGTTCTGCGGATGTCCCCATAGTAGAATCCTTTGAAAAAAAGCTTTTGGTTCCAGGTGGAACCCAAAAGGGTTTCTCCTATGGGGACTGCCGCAGAACCCCTTTGGAACCCTTTTTTCTATGAGTGTAGCAACTCCACATAAAACTGCATTGAAATGTTTTCATGTTTTTGTGCTCCCCAAAAACTACCACAAGCCTTCCCCTTAACTCCCTGATGAGGCAATGGGCTGATCCCCCAGCAGGGCAGGCAGGCCTTGGCAGAGAGTCATTCCCTTGATGACTGCTTAATGATTCATTATGGTGCGAGTTGGAAGAGTTTTGCATGTACCCTTTGCAATTCAGTGTCTTTGGTATGTCTGTCTATCTGTCGGGACTATGTTATCTCTTCAGTCCCCGCTGTCCAATCTCTCTCTGCTAAACTGTTCCTTTTTTTTTTTTACTCTGAACTGTCTGTAATTGTAGTCTCTGTGGGGCTGAGGCTGAGGAGAGGGTTAGGATTTAAGGTGTCAAGGGAACGGGAAGTGTGAAATGCTTGCTTGCTATTAGGCTTGGGCTAGGGTTAATATTTTATAGCAGGTTCAGGATGGGGCTAGAGCCATTGTTTTTATTTCATGTCATGGTCAATGTACTGTAAATGAGGCTTTGGTTTCCTTGATTGTGAATTATTTAACCAGGATACTTCCAGTACTTGTTTGTGTATAACAGTCGCCTCTCCCCCTTATCAGTCTAATAAGAAAAGACAGGCATCTCTGCTCCAAAAACAGACACATGCATAATGATATTCCACGATAAGTGTGGTATGTCCCTTTGATCTGGAAGACTTTGATGAGGACTGTCCTGGGGGAACTGTCTCCCCACCCTTCTCTCCTGGGGGAACTGTCTCCCCACCCTTCTCTCCTGGGGGAACTGTCTCCCCACCCTTCTCTCCTGGGGGAACTGTCTCCCCACCCTTCTCTCCTGGGGGAACTGTCTCCCCACCCTTCTCTCCTGGGGGAACTGTCTCCCCACCCTTCTCTCCTGGGGGAACTGTCTCCCCACCCTTCTGTCTTGGGGGGACTGTCTCCCCACCCTTCTCTCCAGCATGATTTACTTGTATAAACTCATATGGTACAGTACGCACACACTGTCTCCACCCCCTACCCAGGATACCTCCCCCCAACTCATCACGTTAATGTGATACTATCTGCACATTTTAATCAACTCCTTCAGACACAGTGTCTTTGAAGTGACTTGTTGGAAATGCAGGAGACTCTTGCTCTCTTTTTCTCTATTTCTCTCTCTAACATCAGACACACCCCTCGTTGTGGGGGGTTTGATGTTGTGTGTGTGGGTGTTGTGGGGGGTTTGATGTTGTGGGGGTTTGATGTTGTGTGTGTGTGGGGGGGTTTGATGTTGTGGGGGGTGTGTGTGTGTTGTGGCTGCCGGCAAGTGTTTGACTCTGATGGGTAGAGTCAAGCACCTCTCTCTCAAAATGCAACAGAGAGGGGGAGCCATCATTTAATTACAGCTTTTCAGTAAGAGGGCATACTGTGTACTAGTGTTACTGGGGAGAGAACAAATGAGAGTGATAGCCACAAAGAGAAATGCAGAGGAGAAAATGTTCCTCCATCCCTCCTCAGCTACTTCTCAGAGAGCTGTTTTAAAGGGGCATCAGAGAGGAAGGGGGAAATGATCAGGAGTGAAGGACGAGAGTCTGAGAGAGGAAGGGAGAGAACATCTGATAAATATGTTTGTTTATCTGATGAAAATGTTACACTGTGCTTGAACAATATTTACTAAAGATTCTTCATTCTCCCCAAAAATATGGACAGAAGGAGCATGAGACTAGGGCATAGAGATTGTGTTTGTAGCTCAAGGGGATTTAATGTGTGAGCGTACGTTTACAGTACATCTGTGTGTGGGTGTGTGCGTATGTGTGATTTATTTGAATGACTTCCCTATGTAACTATTATTGTTGTAATAATTTCTATAGAGCATCTTAATGCACAGCCTGCGAATGCAATCCTCCCCAGGGTACAGCGCAGCCCATCCATAGCATGATGTTATGGAAAAAATATTCCTACCCAGATCAATAGATGAATACAGAGAGGACTCCACATTTCACTCGGCATTACCATGGCAACCCATCAGAGAATCTGATGCCCTTAGCGAGTCTTGAGTGTGCAGTGAACTTTTGCTCAGGATGGATTTAATTTGTTCCTGTTTCTCTGGCTGTCTCAGGTTCTCACAACATGGAGACTCTATCTCCTGGTTGCCAAGGTTCCAACAAAGGTAGTGCACATGATCCGTATGTACAGTATTTACCACATACCATGCACATAATTATCAGCATGTTAACAAATAGGTGCAAAATGTGGCGTTCATTGCAGATAGAGGTGACATTTAACTTCTTGGAGATCCGAGCCATGAACAGTCACCCAGAGCATCAGGTGAGTAACATAATGCCAGGTGAACTGAGGTTTTGAATGGCCATGTTAGTGCATTGTCCCTGTGGCCTCTTCATTACAACTGATTAGTTGTCTAAACAAATTTATTGTGGAGTGTCAATCATCTCAACATCTGAGTAATTATTTGAAATCAGTTAATCTCATTATTTGGCATAATGGAGATATGAGGATCTTCATTCCTGTAAGTAGAGCTACTGTAACCATATATTTCCTGCAGTTAACTGTCAGTTATCCATTTCAAACTTCAGCACTATGCCATCAAAATCACTGTGGTGCCTGTATCACTCAACAGTCATTGAAACTATGCTGTTTCTGTGCAGGTCGTCATAGACACGGACAAGTCCACTTATTCCTTGTGGCTACAGTCACGTGACCACCTCAGTCATGTGGTCAGCCATGTTAACTTTGCCCTGTCCAGAATATTTAACAACTCTGTGTTTGCGTAAGTGTCCATTCTCAGACAGCACAGACTCCTTTACCAGACAGTGTTGAAACCCAGACAAATAAGTAATGTTAGCTAATTTGTCCCTTCTAACTTAAACCTCCTTTTGTCCTCTCTCTCTCTTTCAGTCCCTCCATCTGTCATTCAGACAGTGAACTTTCTGAGGGAAGCAGGAAGTACTCCCCCAGCTCAGAGACGTCTATGGAAACCCAGAGGGCCTGTGGTAAGAGACTCACAGGCAGGAAGGCAGGCATACAAAGACAGACAGACAGACAGACAGACACACAGCATAAGCAGGCATGTGCACAGATAGGGCTCTACCTGTGCAGAGCACATGCCCCTTTGCCTTTCCAGTCTCCAAAGTGCCCTTTTGGGTGGTGGTATAATTTCCCCCAAAATTATAATTTTCGAATAAATATTTTGTCATTGTTGTTCGGCAGTCATCGCGTGCGCCTGGTTGTGCCTGTTTCCCAGTCTGCCCTGTACGGAGATTGTGCGCACCTGGTATCCGAACATGCATGGCTTGAGAGATGCGGTCACTGGTCATGTGTGTGTTCGTGTGTGTGTGGCTAGCTACCTTTTTTAAATATCAACAGTACTGCCACTGTAGCATAACATTTGATTAACACTTGATTCAGCCTACATCATCATCACTATTCAGTCTGGTTGGCTGATACGCTCAGCAGAGAGAGGCAGAAAGACAGGAGCGACTGCATCATCGCCCTCTGACTGAACTCCATCCCTCCTTCAGTCAGGTTATGCACGTGTGTCAGGGCAGCAGCAACGCAGGTAGTCTAGACTCTAGCTAACCATCATATACAAAAATATCCACACAAGCCGCTAGCTAGCCGTACATTATGAGTTAGGCGATTATTAATATTATATTATGAACTTATTATTTGATTCGAGCATTGAAGATAAATCACAGTCAGTCAAATAAATCGAGCTAGCTAAATGATCAGCTGTAAGCCCACCCTCTTTTCCAGATGTCAATCACGAGGCACTGTATTTAGCTTGCTTATGTGTGATGATGACTGAGTGTGTTGTTGCAGAAATAAATAGGTCCATGGTCAACAATGTTATACATTTGGAGATATGAATTGTGAAGGGGTGCGGCCATTTTGAGCACATGCCCCTTGAAAGGTCTCTTCACGTACCTCTGCATATGAGACAGATTCAGGAAGATGATAGACAGTCATAGGAAATTGTTGAGTAATTTGATTAAGAGACAAATGGATAGAGAAACCCACTGCACTACATACAGTGTATAGCACATTTACAGTTGACATTTTAGTCATTTAGCAGACACTCTTATCCAGAGCAACGCACAGTTAGTAGATTCATCTTAAGATAGCTGGGTTCACAACTATATTTTTACACAGACATTGTAGAGTAATTGCACTGCTTGTTGTCTCTCTCTTCCCTTCTTTCTTTTCCCTCTTTCCCTCTCTGAAATAACCAAGTGCTATTTAAACACTCACCATCCGCTATTTTTCTTCCTCACTGTCTGTCTCAGGAGGGTTTTCGGAGACCTACGCTGCCCTGTGTGACTATAATGGAATCAGCTGCAAGGAGGAAGTGCAGTGGGTAAGCGCAATGGGAGTGGGCCGGTTGTGTGTGAGTGCACAGGAGAGGTATATACAACACTGTACTTTCAATTGAGGGGGCCATATACTATAGCAAGTGGACTCATGGGTAATCTTGTTCCTAGGATGTGGACACTATCTATCACTCCCAAGACAACAGGGAGTTTAATCTAGTGGACTTCAGCCACCTGGAAAGCAGGTGAGAGAAGAGGAGAGGGAAAGAAAGACAGAAAGAAAGAGGGCATAACTCTATCAAGTTGATGCTGCTGCAGCCTTAATAAATCCAGTTGCTAAATATATATTAAGGGTATTATGAAATGTACCTGTTTCAGTGCAGTAATTGTTGTGTGTTTATGACAGGGACTTGGCAGTTATTGTGGCATCAATGGCGTACAATACCTGGTTCACCAAACTATACTGTAAGGACATACGCATAGTAAGTATCCTTCTGTCTGTCTCTCCTTGTGCTTTAAATGGTAATTGATATTATTCAAGTTATTATGCGTGCAATGAAATTAGATCATTTCTAATTTCAGGGGTCAGAGGTCACTGAGCAGGTTCTGCACACCCTCAGTAAGTCCTCCAGTCTGGAAGAAATCACTCTGGAGAATGCTGGGCTCAAATCGTGAGTTTTCCCTTGCTTTACACTTCTCACCCATACTTAAAAAAATAATAAGAATTGTGTTAGAACCTTAAACTAAAAAGTGTTTGTGTGTGTCATTGTGTCTATGTCCAAATGTGTGTACTGTATATTGTGTATGTTGCAGTGACTTTCCTCAGAAGCTGTCAGTTGCGCTCTCAGAGAATCCTGCTTCTGTCATCCACTCTCTGAATCTGGCCCACAACACACTGGACAACCAAGGTACCAAGCAGATGCCTAACTTCCTGTTTGACTTCCACACTAGTTTGACTTCCACATTATGTTTGTTTTAGTGACATCTCTCCTCCTCTGGTGTAGGTGTGGCTAACCTCATCCAGCAAGTGTGTCGCCTCAGCAAAGGACTGCGTCTCCTCAACCTCTCCAAGACCTTCATCAACTCCAAAGGTTTAGACTGCTTCACCTCTCCATCCTTCCATCGCTCAATCTCTCCATCTCTCTACTTTCCACACCCGGAGAGAAGGCCCCACCCCCCTGTCCTACTCCATGTTGCATAAGCATCCTCCTCTACATCTCAGTGTCCCCTGACGTTAATACAAGGCAGTAATTCAGCAAGCAGGGACAGTCAGCTGGAGAATCAGTTAATGAACACCTCCAACTGTGTTTGGGTTTGACGAAGCAGCAATAGCTGATGGAACATGCCACTAAGCTATGCATGCATGCTACTTTTCTAGTTGAGGTGATATAAACCTCTGTACCTCCTGTAATTCCCCCACCAACATCTCTGTGTGTTAACGTAATGTTTTGTCTACTCTACAAAGCTTCAAGAGTCATGATATGCCCCCACGGTAACCATCCTTCAGGTAGAATGCTCTGTGTTACTCCCCCACTTTTTAAATATTTTGAATTGGAATACTGAATATTGAATTAAGAATTATACTTCACACAGGTACGGATGAGAATCACATGACTAAAAATATTCTGAAACTGGATTTTTTTGTTGTGTAAACTGTGTACATTTGCATTAGCTAGCTGAATGCATCTCTCATGGCTTCCCCCTCCCTCTCTCTGTGTGTTTCAGGTGTGGTGTCTCTGTCTCAGGCTCTGTGCTCCAGTGATGAGTATTCTAACTCTCTGCTACACCTGGACCTGAGCAAGAACCCTGGGTTCCTGTCTGGGGAGGATGCCTCGGTTAGAAAACACACACACATACACTTATACATACACTCATACTCTGTAAACAAACCAACAGTATAGTAAATGCACTGCTGATGCCTTATGAGTCAGTTTCTCAGTTAACCATATTTTCTCTCTCTTTCTTTAGAATCTGTGCCTGTTCCTGTCCCAGCCTAATTGTCTGGTCCATTTGGACCTGTCTGGCACTGACTGTTCTGTTGACTCGGTGAGAATCTAGTGTCTCTGAGAATTTGATTGCACACTTATAGAATTAAGCATTTTAAAGAGTTTATCTGCAACTTCTGTCTTTTTCTTCCTCTATAATCCCCAACCGCTGTCTTTTTATCTCTCCCACTAAACTGCACAACACAACTCTCGCTTCTCTCACGTAGCTATTTGGGGCTCTGCTGAGGGGTTGTTGTGCCGATCTCTCCTACTTGAATCTCTCCAAAAATACCTTCTCCCACAGGTTAGTCACATCCTTGAGATGAACTATTTCTTTGGTGTGATGTGGCAGAAAAACGCTTTGAGGCTCGGCGTGAGGATGGAAGGCTAATTTTTAGCAAGGGATCTTTTTTTTCTTAAAATCCTCAGGCTTGATCTTTCGCTCTCTTTTACTTTTCACTCTTATCTGTCTTATCTCTGTCGTTCTCTTCAATGTGAAATCAAAAATATGCTTTGTGGGAATCACTGGAACATTGTGTTCCTTTCTGTAGTTGTGTCTGTGGTTTTAAACTCCTAGAGCTGTCTGCATAGATAAGACTCATGAATATGAAGCAGAGCTATTTATCATCTGACCCCACTTGCTCCCTCCTCTTTGACCAGCTCCATTGTCTCTGTCTCATTCCATCTGAATACGCTCTCCACTTCATACCAGTCTCTTATTTACCCAGACTATCAACAATTTACCACTCACCTTCTATCGCTTTTCCCTCCCACTCCATCTCTACTTCTTCCTCTCCTCTCTCATTCATCTCCCTCTGACCTCGCTCCTCTCCCAGGAAAGTGAAGGAGACCCTGCCGTTGTTCCGTCAGTTCTTCAGCTCGGCCTTCAGTCTCACCCATGTCAGCCTGGCCTCTATGAAGCTGCCCCCTGAGGCCCTGAGGTCAGTTCCCCTATTCTCCCCTGGTCTCTCTCTCACACCTGCATCTCACTGGAGTGACTGGGGCCTGGCTAGCTGGTCACCATGACAAATGACACTACGTTAAAGGGTGTGAATATCCAGAAAGAGAAAGAAGCTAAAAGGTCTTTGTTGTAAACACCTTTTCCCCTTATGTTTATTTGTCCCTCTCTCTTTCTTTAGGTCTCTCTTCATCGGTCTGACCACAAACCCTCACATCAATGACCTACACCTGGACATTAGTGGCTGTGAGGTACAAGTCTGTCACTCTGTACACAACATTCAATTCCTGCTGGCCTTTATATAATTGACCATGTCTATCTCTCTGGCATTCATTGCTTATGTTTCCAATAAGGACTTACTGAGCAGTAGCTATAGATGAAAACTATGTCAAGGTCTCCTGTTATTGTGCTTTGAATGTCCTCCTCCTCTCACACATGCTCTCTGTCCTGTCTGTCTGTCTGGTCTGGTCTGGTCTGGTCTGGTCTGGTCTGGTCTGGTCTGGTCTGGTCTGGTCTGGTCTCAGCTGAAATCTGCAGGAGCTTCTGTGATCCAGGAGCTGTTCCCTAGGCTCTCCTCCATCGCCACTCTGGACATCTCGGACAACGGTGAGCAGAATGACAGACTGCACCACTATGGCACAGTGTGATACTCTGCACCACTCAAGCTAGTTTTGTGTGAGGGGGTTGTCTGTTTGAGCTTGTTTTGTATGAGGGGATGGTGTGTGCTTGATGTAGTTGTGTTTACAGGGCTGGATGCAGACCTTCTCTCAGTTCTACCAGCTCTCTCCAGACACACCTCCCTAAAGCACCTGTATCTGGGCAAGAACTTCAACATCAAGAGCAGGTACAGTACTACAGAGGCACTCTGTGTGTGTGTCAGTTTGCATCAGAGCTTGATTTTCCTCAGGCAGACTAGGATGATTACGATAGCAGCAGGAAATGACTAGTGCCAGAGCTCCTGCTGAGTGTAGCCTGAACTGACTCTCTCCCCATGGATCTATGTACAGGGTGCTGGATGAAATCCTACACAAGCTGGTCCAACTCATACAGGAGGAGGAGTGTGTGAGTGAGAATGCGTCACAATTCACACATCATTCACACATTACACACAATTGAATATTCACTGATTGTACGGAAACACATTGTGAAATACTGATATTCTCCACACACACAGACTGTATTGTACATGGTATTCTCTCATACGTACACACTCTTTATTTTCTACAGTATAGTGTTTCCCTTCGAGTACCTTGTATTCAGACCCTTTGACTTTTTCCACCTTTGGTTAGGATACATCCTTAGTCTAAACATTTTTTTATTATTCCTCATCAATCTACACACATTACCCCATAATGACAAAGCAAAACAGTTTTTTAGAATTATTTTTCTAAGTTATTTTATTTTTGGGGGGGAGGGAGAAATATCACATTTACTTAAGTATTCAGACCCTTTACTCAGTACTCTGTTGAAGCATCTTTGGCAGCGATTACAGCCGTGAGGCTTCTTGGGTATGAAGCTACAAGCTTAGCACACCTGAGTTCTCCCATTCTTCTCTGTAGATCGTCTCAAGCTCTGTCAGGTTGGATGGGGAGCGTCAGAGCTATTTTCAGGTCTCTTCAGAGCTGTTGGATCGGGTTCAAGTCCGGGGTCTGGCTGGGCCACTCAAGAACATTCAGAGACTTGTCCCGAAGCCACTCCTGCTTTGTCTTGACTGTGTGCTTAGGGTCGCTGACCTGTTAGACTCTGGCGAAGTTTCACCTTCCGAGGTCCTGAGCGCTCTGGAGCAGATTTTCATCAAGGATCTCTCTGTACTTTGCTCTGTTCATCTTTGCCTCGATCATGACTAGTCTCCCAGTCCCTGCCGCCTAAAAACAGCCCCACAGCATGATGCTGCCACCACCATGCTTCACTGTAGGGATGGTGCCAGGTTACCTCCAGACGTGACGCTTGGCATTCAGGCCAAAGAGTTCAATCTTGGTTTCATCAGACCAGAGAATCTTGTTTCTCATGGTCTGAGAGTCTTTAGGTGCCTTTTGGCAAACTCCAAGCGGACTGTCATGTGCCTTTTACTGAGGAGTGGCTTCTGTCTGGCCTCTCTATACCATAATGGCCTGATTGGTGGAGTGCTGCAATGATGGTTGTCCTTCTGGAAGGTTCTCCCATCTCCACAGAGGAACTCTGGAGCTCTGTCAGAGTGACCACCGTGTTCTTAGTTACCTCCCTGACCAAGGCCCTTCTCCCCCGATTGCTCAGTTTGGCCGGGCGGCGAGCTCTATGAAGAGTCTTGGTGGTTCCAAACTTCTTCCATTTAAGAATGATGGAGGCCACTGTGTTCTTGGGGACCTTCAATGCTGCAGACATTTTTTTTATACTCTTCCCAGATTATGTGTTTGACGTAATCCTGTCTCGGAGCTCTATGGACAATTCCTTCGACCTCATGGCTTGGTTTTTGCTCTGACATGCACTGTCAACTGTGGAACCTTATATAGACAGGTGTGTGCCTTTCCAAATCATGTCTAATCAATTGGATTTACCACAGGTGGACTCCAATGAAGTTGTAGAAACATCTCAAGGATGATCAATGTAAACAGGATGCACCTGAGATCAATTTCGAGTCTCATAGCAAAGGGTATGAAAACTTATGTAAATAAGGAATTTCAGTTTTTTCTTTTTTATTAATTTGTATATCACTCCATGGACCTCTTACTGTGGGCTGTAACATATTGTGCCCTCTGAATTATTTCCTTTCTGTACAAAACTGACACATCACTCTATTACAAATGCTAAATTCCTCAGTTCCTCCTCAGCACTGCTGCCACCTGTTCCTAGCTGTATTTAACCATCTCTCTCCACTGTCATCTCCTTCTCCTTTATTTTTCTGTCATCTGTTCTGTCCTACCCTTTTCTTCTGCTTTACCTCTCCACTGCTCTCCACCCTATCCCATCTCCCTCCATCCTCACCCTCTCGCTCCCCTCTTCCCTGTCCCTCCCCAGGCCCTCCAGTCCCTCTCCCTGGCTGACTCGCGGCTGCGTTCTCGGGGCACAGTGCTGGTAAACGCTCTGGGCAGCAACACCTGTCTGCGAAAGGTGGACCTGAGTGGGAACAGCCTGGAGGACATTGGAGCCAAGATGCTGAGCAAAGCCCTACAGATCAACACCACACTCAGGCAAGAGACAGAGACAGGGAGGGAAAGAGATAGAAGGTATGGTTGTGTTTGACACTGGTTATCCCCTGTCCTGACAGGAGTGACTTGGTTGGATGGTTGTGGTTGTGTTTGACACTGGTTATCCCCTGTCCTGACAGGAGTGACTTGGTTGGATGGTTGTGGTTGTGTTTGACACTGGTTCTCCCCTGTCCTGACAGGAGTGACTTGGTTGGATGGTTGTGGTTGTGTTTGACACTGGTTCTCCCCTGTCCTGACAGGAGTGACTTGGTTGGATGGTTGTGGTTGTGTTTGACACTGGTTCTCCCCTGTCCTGACAGGAGTGACTTGGTTGGATGGTTGTGGTTGTGTTTGACACTGGTTCTCCCCTGTCCTGACAGGAGTGACTTGGTTGGATGGTTGTGGTTGTGTTTGACACTGGTTCTCCCCTGTCCTGACAGGAGTGACTTGGTTGGATGGTTGTGGTTGTGTTTGACACTGGTTCTCCCCTGTCCTGACAGGAGTGACTTGGTTGGATGGTTGTGGTTGTGTTTGACACTGGTTCTCCCCTGTCCTGACAGGAGTGACTTGGTTGGATGGTTGTGGTTGTGTTTGACACTGGTTCTCCCCTGTCCTGACAGGAGTGACTTGGTTGGATGGTTGTGGTTGTGTTTGTGTTTGACACTGGTTCTCCCCTGTCCTGACAGGAGTGACTTGGTTGGATGGTTGTGGTTGTGTTTGACACTGGTTCACCCCTGTCCTGACAGGAGTGACTTGGTTGGATGGTTGTGGTTGTGTTTGACACTGGTTCTCCCCTGTGCTGACAGGAGTGACTTGGTTGGATGGTTGTGGTTGTGTTTGACACTGGTTCTCCCCTGTCCTGACAGGAGTGACTTGGTTGGATGGTTGTGGTTGTGTTTGACACTGGTTCTCCCCTGTCCTGACAGGAGTGACTTGGTTGGATGGTTGTGGTTGTGTTTGACACTGGTTCTCCCCTGTCCTGACAGGAGTGACTTGGTTGGATGGTTGTGGTTGTGTTTGACACTGGTTCTCCCCTGTCCTGACAGGAGTGACTTGGTTGGATGGTTGTGGTTGTGTTTGACACTGGTTCTCCCCTGTCCTGACAGGAGTGACTTGGTTGGATGGTTGTGGTTGTGTTTGACACTGGTTCTCCCCTGTCCTGACAGGAGTGACTTGGTTGGATGGTTGTGGTTGTGTTTGACACTGGTTCTCCCCTGTCCTGACAGGAGTGTGACGTGGGATCGTAACAACACCTCAGCTACAGGATTCCTGGATGTGGCTCGAGCCCTTGAACAGTGAGACTGTTTGTGCTTACCAACACACACACACACACACACACACACACACACACACACACACACACACACACACACACACACACACACACACACACACACACATACACATATACACACACACACACACACACACACACACACACACACACACACACACACACACACACACACACAGACTTCTAAGCAAGACATTTGATTTAAATAGGATCCGAGAGACATTGGGGTACCTGAAGTTCTGTCTAATTTACATTCACTGTTGTTCTGAGTATTTTCAGAATTAGCTGGCTAATATATAAACTCAGGTACACAGGAACCAAACCTAGCTTACTTTACACACACAGGACTAAACACGTACTTGTGAGGGTCAGCCAGAGAGCTTTGACTTCCCCTTAATCAGGCTGCAATAATCAAAGCATTACTCATCCTATCACAGTGCCATAGTCCAGCATAATGTGGGGGAATTCTGGGAGTTCTGTCCACTGGGGATATTAAGGCTTGGGTCTCTAACTGTTTTTCTGCAGCTCTTTTTCTATTTCCTTCCTTTCTGTCTCCTTTCTAACTCAAACCCCTTCTCTTTCTTTTAACTCTGCCGGTGGGTTTTCTCTCAGTAACTTCACCTTGCAGTACATGCCCCTCCCCCTCAGTGACATCAGCCAGGCGCACCGTAGTACCTCGGAGAGGACAGAGCAGGCACTGACCAAGGTGGGCTTCTGATGCTACCCGAGTTCATCTGCACCCATCTCAATTCCTCCCTCCATTCCTCTGTTAACCATCCTCTCATCTAATCTGCTCTGTCCTTTCCTCCCCTGCTTCTTTTCTCTACAGGGGATCTAGCATCACCAACCCTTTCCTGCTTTTTCCATTTCAAATTACACTGCTTCATTGAGATTACCACACATGACCATATTGCCAGTGTGAGTGAATGGTTTTTATCTGTGGTCATCAGATCCAGCGTGCTCTGCTGCGGAACAACCAGACTCAGCGCTTCTCTCAGAGACAGGCTCTACGGCTGCACCAGGGCCTGGTCACCAGCACTGCTGAACAGGTACATACAGCATATGTATATTATTCATGTGTGTGTGATTGAGAGAGAGTGAGTTGAGCCATCACGAGAGCAATATGTGTGTATTGTAAACCTGTATGTCTTTTACTGACGTTCCTCCTGCTTGTCTGTTCTCTGTTTCCCAGGTGATGGAGCGTCTGAGTGTGTGTGTGCAGCAGCAGGTGTGTGTGCTGCGTGGAGTAGGGGAGATGGAGGAGATTCAAGCTGCTAAACAGGTGCTGAAGGAGGCCAGAAACTCCCGTGCGGTGAGTGTGTGTACATGCCTGAATCATTTCTCTAACATCTGGAGTGTAGGTGAGTTTAAAGTGTTAATTGTATGTCTTTGTGTATTCATATGACCCCCCAACCGTCTCTCAATTCAAATTCAATTTCAATTTAAGGGCTTTATTGGTATGGGAAACATATGTTTACATTGCCAAAGCAAGTGAAATAGATAATAACAAAATTGAAATAAACAATAAGAAATGAACAGTAAACATTACACAAAAGTTCCATGAGAATAAAGACATTTCAAAAGACATATTATGTCTATATACAATGTTGTAATGATTGCAAATAGTTAAAGTACAAAAGGGAAATTAAATATAGGTTGTATTTACAATGGTGTTTGTTCTTCACTGGTTTATCTCTCGCCCTTTTTATGTATTTTTTTTCTCTCTCTCTCTCTCAGCTGTACCCCTCTCTCTGTGAGCTAGCTCATGTGCTGTCAGTAGACGGGCCAGTCAGACAGAGACTGGACCAACTGGCAGGGGAACTGACCAAAGCAGCTGACAAGGAACTACAGGTATACTGCTCAATACTGTACATCACTCATTCAACATCATCTGTTTACTTACTCCTTCACCATTTCTTAATCAAACATAGACATAGTTGTTTATTTGTTTGTTTAATTGGTTGTTTGATTGACTGATTGACAGGTGATTGTTGATTCCATGGTGTCTCTCTGTCGTGAGTTGTGCCCGCTGTCCTCCTCTGCAGCGGAGAGATTAAGTCCTCCGCTCTCGTCTGTCTCGGAGCGCGTCTCCATCCCTCGCGCCGCCATCCGCACAGCCTTGATGGAGAGAGCAGCACAGGACATTCACCGAGCGCTGGAGTAAGGGGGAGGGAGGGAGAGGGGGAGCTGAGGGAGGAAGATAAGCAATGCAGCCTTCTTTGTTCAATTGAATCAGTGTGGGTATCTGTGAACTTATTCTACCATACTCTCTTCTCCCTCCTCTCTGCCCTGCCCTCCCTCTCCCTTTCCTCCCCACACTTTTTGTCTCTCTCCCCCTCTCTCAGGGAGGTGAAGCTCTCAGTGGTCTCCTATCTCACCAACTCCATCGTGGATCAGATCTTGCAGGAGCTCTACGCCACTCACAAGACTCTGGTATAGACACGCTGCCATCTGTCTGTGTCTCTGTCTATCTATATGGGCTTGTCACCTTTTGCTTACAATTATTGGTAACGATTTACTTGAAAGGGGTATACAGGCATTCATAACACCATAACACTTTTGCAGTATCATTCATAGAAACATTCATAACACCTTTATTAAACCAGTCAGAACACATTTATGAGTGTTGCAGTATTATTCATAACAAACTTCATAATACATTTATTGAAGTGTATTGTCTGATCCCTGTCCCAGACGCGTCGGGTGTCCCAGGTGAAGCGCTGGGAGGTAACATGTGACGGAGGAACAGGTCTGAGGTCACACAGACACAGAGACTCTCTGGACCTCACAGATGATGAGATGGGCACCAGTATAGTGAGCATTGTGTGTTGGGATTGTCTGCTTAGGGTGTGTGTATGGTATGTGTGAGCGTATGTGTTTTGTGATTGTCTGTTTGGGATGTGTTTGTTTGTTTTTGCTTCTACGTCTTTCTCTGCCTTCTCTAGGACACAATTGCCATTAAGAAGCATAGCTCTAGAACTAGACGTATTCGACCTGTCTCTACCAGGCTGAGTGAGTATGTCTCCGTACCACTATCTCTCTATCCTTCTCTTCCTACCTGCTCTCTTTTAGACGTCATTAGTGACTGTCTGTTTTCCTCTCCCGCTCTCCCTTTCTCCTTTCCTCTCCTTCCCTCTCTCCTTTCCTCTCCCTCTCTCTCCTTTCCTCTCCCTCTCCCTCTCTCTCCTTTCCTCTCCTTCCCTCTCTCCTTTCCTCTCTCTCTGAGAGAGCCATTTATGGCTGATGTGCATGCCAGCCTAAGCCCATTCCTGCATCAACATACAGTGCATTCAGATAGTATTCAGATGCCTTGACTTATTCCACATTGTTTTACGTTACAGTCTTATTCTAAAATTGATTTAAAAATGCTTTCCCTCAATCTACATACAATATCCCGTAATGACAAAGTGAAAACAGGTTTTTAGAAATTTTGGCAAATGTATTGAAATGTATAAAAAGATCCTCTCAATCTCTGTCAGGTTGGATGGGGAGCGTCGCTGCACAGCTATTTTCAGGTCTCTCCAGAGATGTTCGATCGGGTTCAAGTCCGGGCTCTGGCTGGGCCACTCAAGGACATTCAGAGACTTGTCCCGAATCCGCTTCTGCGTTGTCTTTGCTGTGTGCTTGTCCTGTTGGAAGGTGAACCTTCGCCCCAGTCTGAGGTCCTGAGCGCTCTAGAGCAGGTTTTCATCAAGGATCTCATACTTTCGTTCATCTTTCCCTCGATCCTGACTAATCTCCCAGTCCCTGCCGATGGAAAAACATCCCCACAGCATGATGCAGCCACCACCATGCTTCACCGTAGGGATGGTGCCAGGTTTCCTCCAGACATGACGCTTGGCATTCAGGCCAAAGAGTTCAATCTTGCTTTCATCAGACCAAAGAATCATGTTTCTCAAGATCTGAGACTCTTTTAGGTGCCTTTTGGCAAACTCCAAGCAGGCTGTCATGTGCCGTTAACTCAGGAGTGGCCTCCGTCTGGCCACTACCATAAAGGCCTGATTGGTGGAGTGCTGCAGAGATGGTTGTCCTTCTGGAAGGTTCTCCCATCTCCACAGAGGAACTCTGGAGCTCTGTCAGAGTGACTACCGGGTTCTTAGTCAACTCCCTGACCAAGGCCCTTCTCCCCCGATTGCTCAGTTTGGCCAGGCAGCCAGCTCTAGGAAGAGTCTTGGTGGTTCCAAACTTCTTCCATTTAAGAATGATGGAGGCCACTGTGTTCTTGGAGACCTTCAATGCTGCAGAAATGCTCTGTTACCTTTCCCAGATCTGTGCCTCAACACAATCCTGTCTCTGAGCTATACAGACAATTCCTTCAACTTCATGGTTTGGTTTTTGCTCTGATATGCACTGTCAACTGTGGGATCTTATATAGACAGGTGTGTGCCTTTCCAAATCATGTCCAATCAATTTAAATTACCACAGGTGGACTCCAAGTTGTAGAAACATCTCAAGGATGATCAATGGAAACAGGATGCACCTGAGCTCTATTCTGAGTATCAAAGCAAAGGGTCTGAATTCTTATGTAAAATAAGGTATTTCTGTATTTTTTATTTTTAATACATTTGCAAACATTCTAAAAACCTGTTTTCACTTTGTCATTATGGGGTATTGGGTGTAGATTGAGGATTTTTAATTTTTTAAAATCCATTTTAGAGTAAGGCTGTAACATAACAAAATGTGGAAAAAGTGAACTGGTCTGAATACTTTCCAAATACACTGAATTTGAGTGCATTTGCTAATTGTTGTAGTTTTTAAACAGTATGTCTTTGAAGCACCGTTGACAGCGCCACATGACTCCTATGGGAACTTCTAGCCCCTCGCCACTTCCTTCTCCATTTATCTCGTCATCTTTTCATCTTTTTTCTCTCTCTTTCAGGCCAGTGTGATGACTCCAGCTCCTCCCCACCCCCCTCTGCGTCCTCTTCTTTCTCTTCTTTCTCGGCCTTCTCTCGCTCTACGTCCTGGGAGGGGCTGTCTGAGCTCCCTACCCAAGGTGCACCTCTCCATCATGTGACGCGGGTTAGGCCAAGGCCCCCACGGAGGCACCGAGCAGGACATGCCCCCTCTGACACAGTAAGAGGAAGCTGACCTCAGCATCTCACCCCATATGGAGTATATAATGTTGCTACTGAACTGCTCAGAATGTTTGTAATACTTGCCTGTGAATATGGAAATACAGGATCTATAATAACTTATATGTGAACTTTAAAAACTCTGAGTAACATAGAGATACTTGCATATTAATAACACAGGATACAGATGTTATTAGCATAGATAATGACAACTAAAAAGATAATATTCAATTATGATACATGCATCATTTATAACTTGTGGCCATATTAATTTGCTTATTAAATAAACCAGATATGAATATTGATACAGGTTTCTAACTCTCTGCTGTTCATATGTGCTTGTGTGTGTGTGTGTGTGTGTGTGTGCTCATGCGCATATTCTATTCCATTAGAGCAGTGGTTCCCAAACTGTTTATAGTCCCGTACCCCTTCAAACATCCAACCTCCAGCTGCGTACCCCCTCTAGCACCAGGGTCAGCACACTTTATTAAACATAAGAATGAGTGTGAGTTTTTGTCACAACCCGGCTCGTGGGAAGTGACAAAGAGCTCTTATAGAACCAGGTGTCGTGGCAATTTCCTGTATTACCAAATGAGGAGAGTTACAAACTTCATCTTTAATAATGTGTGAGCTTTACTATAGCCCTTTGACTCTCAGATCAATTCAGTGTCTATAATGAATTCTGAGAGTCCCTATAAAAGAATACCAAGATATTTTATAGCCAAGATACACCACCTTAGTCGACATGACAAACCACAGATAATAGGAACTCTTCACAAAGGGCCTTTTACTTGAGAAAGGAGTATCCCTTAGCCAGATTGCATTCACTATAAATTATCGCTCAGTTTGGTCTCTAAAACGAGGTTCTAATCTCGTTCCTGGTACTTCATAGTACAAAAACATTACCTCACTATCTGGAATGCTCTTTAGGCTTTATTGGCCAAAGACATCGTAAATCTCCTCTGTCAGTGCTATCTTATAGAGGCCCATCCTCAGTGGAACACTGAACACACAATAGTTGACAGATTATATTCTGTCGAATGAAACAACCATTCTAATGCAATACAAAGATTATAATATAATCTTACAAGCACTATAACATAATCTCGCAATTTTTTCACGACACAGGGCACAAATAATAATATAAAAAATAATCATTATTTTGGTTCTTTATTTAACCATCTTACATATAAAACCTTATTTGTTCATTGAAAATGGTGACTAACTCACCACAGGTTAATGAGAAGGGTGTGTTTGAAAGGATGCACATAGTGGGGCAAAAAAGTATTTAGTCAGCCACCAATTGTGCAAGTTCTCCCACTTAAAAAGATGAGAGAGGCCTGTAATTTTCATCATAGGTACACTTCAACTATGACAGACAAAATGAGAAAAAAAATTCCAGAAAATCACATTGTAGGATTTTTAATGAATTTATTTGTAAATTATGGTGGAAAATAAGTATTTGGTCACCTACAAACAAGCAAGATTTCTGGCTCTCACAGACCTGTAACTTCTTCTTTAAGAGGCTCCTCTGTCCTCCACTCGTTACCTGTATTAATGGCACCTGTTTGAACTTGTTATCAGTATAAAAGACACCTGTCCACAACCTCAAACAGTCACACTCCAAACTCCACTATGGCCAAGACCAAAGAGCTGTCAAAGGACACCAGAAACAAAATTGTAGACCTGCACCAGGCTGGGAAGACTGAATCTGCAATAGGTAAGCAGCTTGGTTTGAAGAAATCAACTGTGGGAGCAATTATTAGGAAATGGAAGACATACAAGACCACTGATAATCTCCCTCGATCTGGGGCTCCACGCAAGATCTCACCCCGTGGGGTCAAAATGATCACAAGAACGGTGAGCAAAAATCCCAGAACCCGGGGCCTCCCGGGTGGCGCAGTGGTCTAGAGCACTGCATCGCAGTGCTAGCTGCGCCACCAGAGTCTCTGGGTTCGCGCCCAGGCTCTGTCGCAGCCGGCCGCGACCGGGAGGTCCGTGGGGCGACGCACAATTGGCATAGCGTCGTCTGGGTTAGGGAGGGTTTGGCCGGTAGGGATATCCTTGTCTCATCGCGCTCCAGCGACTCCTGTGGCGGGCCGGGCGCAGTGCGCGCTAACCGAGGGGGGCGGGTGCACGGTGTTTCCTCCGACACATTGGTGCGGCTGCCTTCCGGGTTGGAGGCGCGCTGTGTTAAGAAGCAGTGCGGCTTGGTTGGGTTGTGCTTCGGAGGACGCATGGCTTTCGACCTTCGTCTCTCCCGAGCCCGTACGGGAGTTGTAGCGATGAGACAAGATAGTAATTACTAGCGATTGGATACCACAAAAAATTGGGGAGAAAAGGGGATCAAATTAAAAAATATATATATAAAAAATCCCAGAACCACACGGGGGGACCTAGTGAATGACCTGCAGAGAGCTTGGACCAAAGTAACAAAGCCTACCATCAGTAACACACTACGCCGCCAGGGACTCAAATCCTGCAGTGCCAGACGTGTCCCCCTGCTTAAGCCAGTACATGTCCAGGCCCGTCTGAAGTTTGCTAGAGAGCATTTGGATGATCCAGAAGAAGATTGGGAGAATGTCATATGGTCAGATGAAACCAAAATAGAACTTTTTGGTAAAAACTCAACTCGTCGTGTTTGGAGGACAAAGAATGCATCCAAAGAACACCATACCTACTGTGAAGCATGGGGGTGGAAACATCATGCTTTGGGGCTGTTTTTCTGCAAAGGGACCAGGACGACTGATCCGTGTAAAGGAAAGAATGAATGGGGTCATGTATCGTGAGATTTTGAGTGAAAACCTCCTTCCATCAGCAAGGGCATTGAAGATGAAACGTGGCTGGGTCTTTCAGCATGACAATGCTCCCAAACACACCGCCCGGGCAACGAAGGAGTGGCTTCGTAAGAAGCATTTCAAGGTCCTGGGGTGGCCTAGCCAGTCTCCAGATCTCAACCCCATAGACAATCTTTGGAGGGAGTTGAAAGTCCGTGTTGCCCAGCAACAGCCCCAAAACATCACTGCTCTAGAGGAGATCTGCATGGAGGAATGGGCCAAAATACCAGCAACAGTGTGTGAAAACCTTGTGAAGACTTACAGAAAACATTTGACCTCTGTCATTGCCAACAAAGGGTATATAACAAAGTATTGAGATAAACTTTTGTTATTGACCAAATACTTATTTTCCACCATAATTTGCAAATAAATTCATTAAAAATCCTACAATGTGATTTTCTGGATTTTCTTTCTCATTTTGTCTGTCATAGTTGAAGTGTACCTATGATGAAAATTACAGGCCTCTCTCATCTTTTTAAGTGGGAGAACTTGCACAATTGGTGGCTGACTAAATACTTTTTTGCCCCACTGTATCTCTGCAATGTTAGGTTGTATTCGAGAGAGTCTCAGTCTTAAACAATTTTCCACACACAGTCTGTGCCTGTATTAAGTTTTCATGCAACTGAGGGCCGAGAATCCACTCTCACATAGGTGCGTGGTTGCAAAGGGCATCAGTGTCTTAACACATCGATTTTCTACGGCAGGATACGCTGAGCGCAGCCCTATCCAGAAATCTGACAGTGGCTTCTGATTTTAAATTACATTTTCACATAACTGCTTGTTGCAATTTTGATGAGGCTCTCTTGTTCAGATATTGGTAAGTGGACTGGAGGCAGGGCATGAAAGGGGTAACGAATCCAGTTGTTTGTGTAATCCGTTTTGGGAAAGTACCTGCGTAATTGCGCACCCAACTCACTCAGGTGCTTCGCTATATCACATTTGACATTGTCCGTAAGCTTGAGTTAATTTGCACACAAAAAATCATACAATGATGGAGAAAATACACGAGAGTTCAGGGGCCTTGCTTTAACAAAGTTAACCATTTTCACTGTAGTGTCCAAAACGTCTTTCAAGCTGTCAGGCATTCCCTTGGCATCAAGAGCCTCCCGGTGGATGCTGCAGTGTACCCAAGTGGTGTCGGGAGCAACTGCTTGGACGCGCGTTACCACTCCACTATGTCTCTGTCATGGCTTTTGCGCCATCAGTACAGATACCAACATGAGCAGCAGCTACTTTTGGCTACATACGGACCGTTAGTGGAATTCCCACGAGAGAGTAATGGTTAATGTGATTGGATGTTAATTATTTGACTAGCCTACCTGTATATGACATTGTGTTGTTATTTCGCTGAACACTAGATGGTTTAATTTAATTTTTGGCAGTGAAACGAGGCTACTCAGGTGAGAGAAAAAAAACTCTCCCAAATGTTTAGCCTCGTTGGAAAATATAAATGGACTGTTTGAAAATGTGAAGAAAAAATTGTTCTACAAAATGTACCCCAGTTTGGGAATACCTGCATTAGAGCAATTATTCCTGTAATTAACATAATGATAATACAAAAACTTTTAATTGAATGAATTTATGACTCATGCTTAATTCCCACCGTATAGCATATTCCCAAATACTGGGGCCTCCCAGCTCCCGGCAGTGGCAGCATGCTGCTCTATTTTCAGGATGATTTGGATTGTGTCCAGGGTTGTCTATACTAAGTGAATTACTCCAATTGGGTTAAGTCATCTCTCCAAAGCTCTGTAGTATAATCCATTTGTATTATTACCAACAGAACACTTTAAAAATTAAACCGTACCCCCCCCCCAAAAAGTACTTTGATGTTTAAAAAGGCTTCTGAAGTTTAATGTCCACTTTTCAATTTCAGACTTGATTTTCCCTTACATAAAATGTATCAACCCCTACAAAAATGTCCATTAATTATAATCCACCTAATAATTAACATTTCATGTTGCTGCAAGAAAAATGTCTGCTGTGAGAAACTGGTGAAATTAAGATCCTACATCTATCTGTATGGTCAATCTAAAATATGGGTGTTTTTCTCTGTCCCCAGCAAAATGGAGCTGTCACCCCTATTGATCATGGACTCCCAGATTTCTACACCAAGAGAGTGCTCCCTGATAGGTAGATCTCCCCCTCTCACTTTCTCTCTCTCTCTCCTACACACCTCTCTCTCTCTCTCTCTCTCTCTCTCTCTCTCTCTCTCTCTCTCTCTCTCTCTCTCAATGACTAAAGGCAATTGGAGTGAATAGCACACCATATGCATGATCTAAATTACATGAATCCCCCAAAGAAACTACAACCTAAGTCATTTAGCATAGGCTCTACTTTCCATCAGTCCATTGACTGCTTTCAGGAGAAGGACTTTACAGTAGGTGAGCTCTGCCTTTAGTAATAGTTTTAGAGAGTATCCTCTCCGCCTGTCACAGGCTGGCAGAATAATGCTGGTCCATGCTAAAGTACACCCACACAACAGATCATCTTGTTAAGTTTATGCTTTTAGTATTATTACATTTACTGTTAAACATATTTCTAAAGTAATGCACTCTGGATAAAGCATTGTGTGCCAGGAGTGGTATCCTAGCAACATCCCTTGCTGCTGGGAAGTGTTATTAAGTTTCAGTGAGGCAGCAGCCCAGCAGCCCTCTTTTTTGGCTGTCCCCATAAACCTTTTTGGTTCCAGGCAGAACCCTTTTGGATTTCATGTTGAACCATATGTAGAAAGGGCTCTACATGGAATCCAAAAGCTTTCTACCTGGAACCAAAAGGGTTCTACCTGGAACCAAAAAGGCTTCTTCAAATGTTTATCCTATGGGGACAGCTGAAGAACCCTTTTAGATTCTAGATGGCACCTTTTTTCTAAGAGTGTTTGGGGGTCTGATGATAGAGAGAATAATAAAAAGTGCAGGTGCTGACTAGGGACAAACTGAACAGATATGTATCTTAAAAAATATAGACAAACTGTATTTTTACAGCATAGCTATGGTCAGTTTGTCTCTCATAACATCTGCTTTTTGTCTTTACCCTTTCTCTTTTTCCTGTTTCGCTCCCCTCATCTCTCTTTACCCTCTCCATCTCTCTTTCCCTACACCAGTCAGTTGTCCTCTCTCCATAAAGCCCACTCCCTCAGACGAAAGAAGAGACGCAATATGCT
This sequence comes from Salvelinus namaycush, assembly GCF_016432855.1. Lineage (NCBI taxonomy): Eukaryota > Metazoa > Chordata > Actinopteri > Salmoniformes > Salmonidae > Salvelinus > Salvelinus namaycush. Next base: position 28,629,459 of record NC_052316.1, on the reverse strand, counting down.
GGCCATCTTTGGTTTCCGTAGGAACCGCAACTCAACGCTCTCCAATCAGGGGCCAGATTCTGGCGGAGACGGATGTGGGGAAGAGTGTCGCACTGTCACCATGGCACCCACAGGGTTTGTGAATCCTCATTATCATACATACACACTCTCCCATGTAGTATGATATATGCAGCTGCAATCTGCACAGTATGATATACAGTTGAAGTCGGAAGTTTACATACACTTAGGTTGGAGTCATTAAAACTCATTTTTCAACCATTCCACACATTTCTTGTTTACAAACTATAGTTTTGGCAAGTCGGTTAGGACATCTACTTTCTGCATGACACAAGTAATTTTACCAACAATTGTTTACAGAAAGATTATTTCACTTATAATTCACTGTATCGCAATTCCAGTGGGTCAGAAGTTTACATACACAAAGTTGACTGTGCCTATAAACAGCTTGGAAAATTCCAGAAAATTATGTCATGGCTTTAGAAGCTTCTGATAGGCTAATTGACATAATTTTAGCCAATTGGAGGTGTACCTGTGGATGTATTTCAAGGCCTACCTTCAAACTCAGTGCCTCCTTGCTTGACATCATGGGAAAATCAAAAGAAATCAGCCAAGACCTCAGAAAACGTTTTTTAGAGCTCCACAAGTCTGGTTCAACCTTGGGAGCAATGTCCAAACGCCTGAAGGTACCACGTTCATCTGTACAAACAATAGTAATCAAGTATAAACACCATGGGACCACACAGCCGTCATACCGCTCAGGAAGGAGACGTGTTCTGTCTCCTAGAGATTAATGTACTTTGGTGCAAAAAGTGCAAATCAATCCCAGAACAACAGCAAAGGACCTTGTGAAGATGCTGGAGGAAACAGGTACAAAAGTATCTACAGTAAAACGAGTCCTATATCAAAATAACCTGAAAGGCCGCTCAGCAAGGAAGAAGCCACTGCTCCAAAACCAGCATAAAAAAGCCAAACTACGGTTTGCAACTGCACATGGGGACAAAGATCACACTTTTTGGAGAAAAGTCCTCTGGTCTGATGAAACAAAAATAGAACCATTTGGCCATAATGACCATTGTTATGTTTGGAGGAAAAAGGGGGAAGCTTGCAAGCCGAAGAACACCATCCCAACCGTGAAGCACGGGGGTGGCAGCATCATGTTGTGGGGGTGCTTTGCTGTAGGAGGGACTGGTGCACTTCACAAAATAGATGGCATCATGAGGGAGGACAATTATGTGGATATATTGAAGCAACATCTCAAGACATCAGTCAGGAAGTTAAAACTTGGTCGCAAATGGACAATGACCCAAGCATACTTCCAAAGTTGTGGCAAAATGTTTTAAGGACAACAAAGTCAAGGTATTGGAGTGGCCATCACAAAGCCCTGACCTCAATCCTATAGACAATTTGTGGGCAGAACTGAAAAGGTGTGTGCGAGCCAAGACGCCTACAAACCTGACTCAGTTACACCAGCTCTGTCAGGAGGAATGGGCCAAAATTCACCCAACTTATTGTGAGAAGCTTGTGGAAGGCTACCCGAAACGTTTGACCCAAGTTAAACAATTTAAAGGCAATGCTACCAAATACTAATTGAGTGTATGTAAACTTCTGACCCACTGGGAATGTGATGAAAGAAATAAAAGCTGAAATAAATAATTCTTTCTACTATTATTCTGACATTTCACATTCTTAAAATAAAGTGGTGATCCTAACTGACCTAAGACAGGGAATTATTACTATGATTTAATGTCAGGAATTGTGAAAAACTGAATTTAAATGTATTTGGTTAAGGTGTATGTAAACTTCCGACTTCAACTGTATATGTCAGTGTTGCTGCATCTTCAGTCACTTTATTACATATCACCCACCACTTTATGAATGTATATATCTCATTCACTCTCTCTTTCTCTCTCTGTCCATCTGCTCGAATGATGGGCATTAAGTGCATGCTCTGTGGGCCCTGTGTGCTACTAGTCTAAATCAGTGCTGGGATGCAGCTCTGTGTTGACATGAGGAATGAGCATGCTGCCGGAGAGCACACCCTTACAGAAAAAACACATGATTTTACATGTAGAAAATCACATGATTTCACAGGAAATTTAAAGTCAAAACACGTGTTTTTGAAACACTACACCCATTTTCACATGTAGGGTGTGGTGTACTGCAGGGCAGTTCTCTAGGCCCTCTACCTTTTTCTATTTTTACCAATGACATGCCAGTGGCATTTAACAAAGCCTGTGTGGCCATGTATGCTGATGACTCAACTATATAAGTGTCAGCAACCACAGCTAATGAGGTAACAAACACTTAACAAGGACTTACAGTCAGTTTTGGAATGGGTGGCCAGTAATAAACTTGTCTTGAACATCTCTAAAACTAAGAGCATTGTATTTGGTACAAATCACTCCCTAAGCTCTAGACATCAGCTGAATCTGGTAATAAATGGTGTGGCTGTTGAAGAGAGTTGAGGAGACTTGGTTTTACCTTAGATTGTAAACTGTCATGGTCAAAACATATAGATGCAATGCTTGTGAAGATGGGGAGAGGTCTGTCCGTAATATACAGTGGCAAGAAAAAGTATGTGAACCGTTTGGAATTACCTGGATTTCTGCATACATTTAACATAAAATTTGATCTGATCTTCACAACAATAGACAAACAGTTTGCTTAAACTAATAACACACAAATTATTGTATTTTTCTTGTCTATATTGAATACATAATTTAAACATTCACAGTGTAGGTTGAAAAAAGTATGTGAACCCCTAGGCTAATGACTTCTCCAAAAGCTATTTGGAGTCAGGAGTCAACTAACCTGGAGTCGAATCAATGAGACGAGATTGGAGATTTTGGTTAGAGCTGCCCTGCCCCATTAAAAAAAACACTCACAAAATTCGAGTTTGCTTTTCACAAGAAGCATTGCCTGATGTGAACCATGCCTTGAGCAAAAGAGATCTCAGAAGACCTAAGATTAAGAATTGTTGCTTTGCATAAAGCTGGAAATGGTTACAAAAGTATCTCTAAAAGTCAGTCCACGGTACGACAAATTGTCTATGAATGGAGAAATTTCAGCACTGTTGCTACTCTCCCTAGGAGTGGCCATCCTGCCAAGATGACTGCAAGAGCACAGAGAAGAATGCTGAATGAGGTTAAGAATAATCCCAGTGTCAGCTAAAGACTTACAGAAATCTCTGGAAGATGCTAATATCTATGTTGACGAGTCTACAATACGTAAAACACTAAACAAGAATGGTGTTCATGGGAGGACACCATGGAAGAAGCCACTGCTGTCCACAAAAAACATTGCTGCGTGTCTGAAGATCGCAAAAGAGCACCTGGATGTTCTTACACAGCGCTACTGGCAAAATATTCTGTGAGCAGATGAAACTAAAGTTGTGTTGTTTAGAAGGAGAACACAACACTATGTGTGGAGAAAAAAAGGCACAGCACACCAACATCAAAACCTCATCCCAACTGTAAAGTATGGTGGAAGGAGCATTATGGTTTGGGGCTGCCTCAGGGCCTGGACAGCTTGCTATCATTGCCGGAAAAAGGAATTCCCAAGTTTATCAAGACATTTTGCAGGAGAATATAAGGCTATCTGTCTGCCAATTTGAAGCTCAACAGAAGTTAGGTGACGCAACAGGACAACAACACAAAAGACAGAAGTAAATCAACAACAGAATGGCTTGAACAGAAGAAAATACACCTTCTGGAGTTGCACAGTCAGTCCTGACCTCAACCAAATTGAGATGCTGTGGCATGACCTCGAGAGCGGTTCACACCAGACATCCCAAGAATATTGTGGAACTGAAACAGTTTTGTAAAGAGCAATGGTCCCAAATTCTTCCTGAACGTTGTGCAGGTCTGATCTGCAACTACAGAAAACGTTTGGTTGAGGTTATTGCTGCCAAAGGAGGGTCAACCTGTTATTAAATCCAAGGGTTCACATACTTTTCCCAACCTGCACTGTGAATGTTTACACAGTGTGTTCAATAAAGACATGGAAAATTATAATTGTTTGTGTGTTATTAGTTTAAGCAGACTATGTTGTCTATTGTTGTGACTTAGATGAAGATCAGATAAAATGTTATGACCAATGTATGCATAAATCCAGGTAATTCTAAAGGGTTCACATACTTTTTCTTCTCACTGTATGTTCTGCTTTTTTGACACCACACTCCACAAAGCAAGTCCTGCAGGCTCTAGTCTTGTCTTATCTTGATTACTGTCCAGCCATGTGGTCAAGTGCGGCTAAGAAAGACCTAGTTAAGCTGCAGCTGGCCCAGAACAGAGTTGCATGTCTTGCTCTTAATTGTAATCAGAGGGCTGATATAAATACTATGCATGCCAGTCTTTCTTGGCTATGAGTTGAGGAGAGACTGACTGCATCACTTCTTCTTTTTATAAGAAACAATGTGTTGAAAATTCCAAATTGTTTGCATAGTCAACTTTCACACAGCTCTGACACACACACTTACCCCAGCATAGTCCCCAGGTCCAGAACAAATGTAAGAAATCATACAGTATTATATCGAGCCATTATTGCGTGGAACTCCTCATCTCATATTGGTCAAATGAACAGCAGACCTGGTTTCAAAAAACAGATAAAGCAATATCTCATGGCACAACTCCTCTCCCCTATTTGACCTAGATATTTTGTGTGTATGTATTGATATATCGCCATCACCATTCTGTTGCATCTCATAATCTGAGTGATAGAAGGGCAACAGCTGTCATCTTCATCTGTGTACACACACTGGTGTCATCTGCTGTCCTTTTGTATGTGTTCTATCCCAATATTCAGTGGTGTAAAGTACTTAGGTAAAAATACTTTAAAGTACTACTTAAGTAGTGTTTTGGGGAATCTGTACTTTACTATTTATATTTTTGGAAACTTTTACTTTTACGTTTAAGAAAATAATGTACTTTCTACTCCATACATTTATATTTTTGGAAACTTACTTTTACTTTTAAGAAAATAATGTACTTTCTACTCCATACATTTTCCCTGACACCCAAAAGTTCTTGTTACATTTTGAATGCATAGCAGCACAGGAAAATGGTAAAATTCACGTCTTTTAAAGAGAATCCCTGGACATCCCTACTGTATCTGATCTGGTGGACTCACTAAACACATTCTTTGTTTGTAAATTATGTCTGAGTGTTGTAGTGTGCACCTGGCTATCTGTATTTTTTTTTTTTTAACAAGACAATCGTGATGTCTGGTTTGCTTAATATAAGGAATTAGAAATGATTTATACTTTTACTTTTGATACTTAAGTATATTTTAGCAATTACATTTACATTTGATACTTAAGTATATTTAAAACCAAATACTTTTTTTTACTTTTACTCAAGTAGGATTTTACTGGGTGACTTTCACTTTTACTTTACTTTCATTTTCTATTAAGGTATCTTTGCTTTTACTCAAGTATGAGTTGTCCACACTTAATCAAATACAATCCAGGGGCCACAGAGCAAATTCTTGGTTGACTCTGTCATTGTTTCTCTGACTGTCCTCTTCTCTCTCTCTCTCTCTCAGGACAGCCACTGAGAATGTCTACACACTGCTGCAGCCCCCTCTCTCTGCTGCCAGGGCAGGCTCTCCTGGTGAGGGGGGTGATGTGGAGGACCAGAGGTTGGAGGAGCCAGTGGGCCTGAGCCTGCAGCCAGTGCAGAGCATACCACCACAGCCTGGCATGCCAGGTAGAAGACACCCCTTCTACTCACTCAGCCAGGTACAGTATATGCTGTATCACTTGTGGTACAAAACACTCCCCCTATTTTCTCTGCTCCTGCACGGCAAGAGGTACCGGTGCATCAGGTCTGACACCAACAGGCTCTTGAACAGCTTCTATCCCCAACCAATACGACTGATAAATAGATAACAAAATAGCTACACGGACTATCTGAGTTAACCTTGTATCTTTATTGACTTTTTATCTAAATTTTTGCACTGCCTCTATGCACACTCACAGCGCCCTACACACCCATATACACTGTCAATCCAACACACACTCACTCCATCGTTTGCTCTCTCACACAATATGCACATACATTTATACTGACTCTACACACCCGCACGCACACTCACATATAAGCTGCTGCTACTCTGTTTGCCTGGTCCCCTTACCCCCCCTCCCCCCAAATACATATCTACTTCCATCACTCCAGTATCCCTGCACATGTATGCTTGCTTACTTACTTACTTATTTTATTGTGTATTTCCTATTCTTATTTCTCGTGTTTTTTTCATTGTTAGTGTTATTGATTATTGCATTGTTGGGTTTTGAGTTTGCAAGAAAGGCATTTCACTGTACTTGTGCATGTGACATTAAAACTTGAACTCGTACTGGTTGATGAATTCATGATTATAATATCTCTTCCCATCTTTCCTCTGTATTTTTTTTACAGCAATCAGAGCTAGAGACAAAGCACGAGCAACCTGCAGATACAGACAGACAGGTGGACAGACAGTGGACAGAAGACAGATGGGTGGACAGACAGTGGACAGAGGGGAATCACACAGACAGAGAGAGAACATTAATAAGACCGGCTGACAGACAGGCTGAACGGCACTGGCCAGAGGACAGACTGTCAGACAAAACATGGACAGAGGGAAGAACGGCAGAAAGACAGATGGACAGATATTGGACGGAGAGCAGGCATACAGATAGACACATGGAAAGACAGTGGACAGTTGACAGACACACACCGAGACAGATCGACAGACAGTTTAATCGAGATAGACAGTGGACGGTGAGCAGACAACAGACAGACAGAACGTGGGCAGAGGGTCGACCGAAAGACATACAGATAGACAGACAGTGGATAGACAGCAGGCAGTCAGGCAGACAGACTGACAGACAAGCCCAGGGACAACATCTGGCTCAGAGACTTCTGCCCCCTTACCCATCAGACAGGACTCCATCACCTAAAAGTGAGACTGACTCTCAGAAAAACATGGACAGACAGAAGTACTCTGACACACAGACGGACAGGCACCTGCGCTCAGACACTGCTGTAGGACAGGTGGAAGGGTGGAGGGATGGAGGAGGGGTTCCCCCTGGACGGGTTTCTACGAGTGCATCTAAACCAGACCCTCCTTCCCAGAGCAGCAAACCTAACCTGTCCAAACTGAGACAGAGACATCTACAGGAGAGCTCTGGTACTGCACCCTTCTCTTACACACCGTGTTGATTTAATGTATCTGTTTCATTATTTATAATATTGTAGAGTGTGATATTATTGCTCCATCTTTATCTGCTTGTGCAGAGGAGGAAGCAGGCGGAGAGAGGGATTGTGGAAGAATGGAAAGGAAAGAGAGAGAGAGAGACAGAGATGCAGAGGGACAGCCTCCTCCCATTCCTGAAAAGGTGTCTGTCTTTTCATATTCATCTGGCTGTCTTGTTTATGTGAATACATTAGTATACTGGTGGATATGTGTGTGGTTATGTTTAGATTTGAATTTATCATTTTATTGGTTTTGTGCCCGATTTATTTTCAGCCAAAGACATCATCCTATGTGTCTTCTCCAAACGAGTATGCCAATGAAAGGCCGATCCCGCCTCCTGCACCATCTGCATTCAGAAAGCCATTGCTGGGATTGGCCTACAGGGCTGTCAGCCAAGGTATTAACAAATTAAGCCAATATAATTTTGTCATTATAGTCAAAGAGTATGACGGTGTACGATTGACTGTGGTTTATGGTGTGCAGGTGAGGAAGCAGTGAGGCCTCAAGCCCCCGTGAAACCCCAGAGGAACAGAAAGGCTATGTCTTGTGACACAGGTACACCTGTCTATCAGCCTGTCTATCTGTCAGCCTGTCTGTCTATTGTCCAATAGTGTGTGTGTGTGTGTGTGTGTGTGTGTGTGTGTGTGTGTGTGTGTGTGTGTGTGTGTGTGTGTGTGTGTGTGTGTGTGTGTGTGTGTGTGTGTGTGTGTGTGTGTGTGTGGATTAATGTGTCTCATGATCACACCCTGTATGACTGTTACCTTGTATTTCCTGTTTTCATTTACCCCAGGCACTGACAGGGATAGCCCTAATAATCTTGAGAAGCCCCCAAATCGCAAACCCCCTGTGAAAAAACCTAGACTACCCCAGAACAGAAACAAATCCTTGGACTATCCTGGTATGTCTTTCTCTCTTTATGTGTGTGAGAGTAAATGTGAGTATGTGTTTCCTCTCATACATTATGCATAAAAACAGCTACATTTCTTGGGATACAGCTAAGTTTGTGTGTGCGTGTGTGTGTGTGCATGCGTTTTTGTTTCAGACTAAAACTAAGCAACGCTTTCAATCACCTTCAGTCGGAATAGAATTCAAACATGACTTCGTTGTTGTTAATTATCTTAACAAATCGTGTTTTATGAGATTAATCAGGAATGTCTCTCGTTCGGTTCTATTCCAGACAGTGTCAACTTAGCGTCTGGTAACAGCAAGCTGTTGTGATGGCGATGGAATTCAGCTGCTTCAGACTGACCAACCAGAGGGTTGTCATGACAACTGGGCAGCATTTTGTCCAATGTGAAGAGGAGAGAGACAGGAGGGAAAATCTAGACTAGAGAGAGAGGGGACCCAGATAGAGGGGGAGGGAAAGATAAATGGCTGAGAGTGCTAAATGATAAGGACATCGCCAACCATCACTTACCTACTGCATTATTATTGGAACACACACGGCCTATTACTAGTCTGTCTCTGTCTGTACCTTGCCTTCACTGTCTGTTTTCCTGTCATCTCAATGGAAACCTGTGGAACTGTTTTGCAGCTATTCGAAATGGTAGTTACTACTTTTGAACATCAAATTCATTGTTGTCTGCACTTAAAGAATTGCCAAAACACTGTCATGCTATAATGCGAAGGGGCCAAACTTTGGAACGTTGTTATTCTCATCATTCAGAGTTGCACTTTATTTTGTATTATTCATATTAACTAAGCTATGTGGCTAAGCTGGACTAAAGAAAGGCATTTGACTTTATTGGAATGTTATGCATTTTGACTGCTGTGAACATTGATTGCCATGTTTGAAACTTAAAAATTAGTTGTTGCTTATTATTAAATGAAACTTGATTATTTCTATTTAGTTCTGCTGTCATGGACTGAAAGGTAATATATTTTATAGAACAATTCAATTGAAAAATTATGTGTGAGTATACTGTATGAATTAATAAAAATGCTGTACTGGAAGACACATTGAAAATGTTATATTTTTTATGGTTTGGTTCGTAATAGGATAATGAACAGGTAAATGATTTCTACCTTCCAAGCTGCATTCATTATGCCTTAACCACAGTAATACCACACTGGGTTATATTATCTCAACCAGCAGAGTGGCATCTACAGTAAGTCTCCTGTAATTCTCTCTAACAGCAGGTGGCGACCAACCCCAACGAATGAGAGGAGGACCACTCAGTGACAGAAAGACTCATAGGCTGCGTTCACATAGGCCCAATTCTGATCTTTTTTTCACTAGTTGGTCTTTTGACCAATCAGAACAGCTCTGAAAAAGATCGGATGTGAAACGATCTGATGTGATTGGTCAAAAGACCAATAAGTGGAAAAAATATCAGAATTGAGCTGCCTGTGAAAACGCAGCCTATTGAATACCAAACACATGAGCTGCTGAGAAGTCTTGCTGGTTGCCATTAGCAATCATGTCATGGCCTTATTTCTAAAGATGGTGGAATGAGTCAAATATTGGCTTTGGCTGGCTGGTGTGCTAAGTACGCTGTGATGCCATGAGACATACTAACGAGCTATGCATATGGAAATTAATAAGCTGCTTCTATAAACTGTAACTAAAACTTGAAAGATGCTTCTCATAAATCTCCCACCCTGCCTAACTTCTTATATTGAGGTTGGAATGAATGGGTGGGTGGGGAGCCGACTGAGAAAAGACACTGGATCTTATATTGATCTCTTTTATCATTGGCTTTCATGCACTTGGCAGTTAATCATCGTGATTAGAGACATGAACACTTACTTTAATATCCTGTCTTGGACATATTGACTTAATTTGACTGTCTGGGCTCACTGTTCAACCATCTCTCAATATGAAGGGAAGTATTGTATTAGGCTACATTTACCTTCATTTTTATTACTAACAGCTTATACCAAAAAACGTTGTAGTTCCAAATTAAATACAGCCAGTGTAAGGCAGGTTATCAGGACAGGTTTGGTACCAACAATAACTTGATCATGTTGAGTCAGGATGACGAAGAATGTATTCGAGAGTATCTGTTGTGTGTTTGTGCTTCCCTCTTCCAGTTGTTGGGAAGACACATCATCCATAACAGGAGAAGCCTGTATCAATCCTACCCAGAATTATTACTTTACCGTTATTAAGCAACATAATCACATATCATACAGAGTACTGGGAAAGGGAGAGCATGTGTAGGTAGAGCAAAGGGAGAAGCATGGAAATAAAAGCGATGAAAGCAGAGCAATGTGCACACTGTGCAGCATCTAAACATCTTTAACCCATTTTAGCCCCTGTACTGTATAGCTTGAGGAGGGATCTGTGTGAAAAAACAGGATAGACAAAGGGACAGACCCACAGACACATTAGGGTAATGGATTCTGTACTGTATATTACACCAAGTTTATGAGAGACACAGACAACACAAAGAATGTTGTAGAAATATGATAGACACCAAAACAGAGATATGTATTCAGAAACACTGACATATGCAGGGGAATAATATACAGTACATTTTATCTGTACCTCTACTGTACACACACAACCATAGACAAAAAGAGACTAGGTAGGGCTAGAATGTTCTAAATGGTTCAGGCTCTCCCATAGTTCTAGGAGTATACCATCAAATCATATATTGTGGTGGGCAGGGCAGGTCCTTGTCGTTCTGCCGCCATAGGCGAAACCAAAACATGCACCCCCTGCAAAACTAGAATAGTCCCAGTTAGCAAAATAACGTTGAAAATACGTATTTTCCAGACGTTGAAGTTAAGTTCAATTTAGGTTTTGAATGAAAGGTGAAAATATATTTTACATATGTTTAAAATACATATTTTCCAGGACGTTGAAAAGGCATCTTTACAGGACGTTGGAAAATACGAATTTTCCAGAAGTTTAAATCAAGTTCATTTTCGGCTCTGAATTAAAGTTGAAAACACTCATTTTCTGGATATTCAAAATATGTAATTTTCCAGATGTTGAAATCAGGCAAATGTTTGGTTCTGAATGAAAGTTGAAAATAAGTCATTCATAGATTTTTTAAAGTGTAACCTTTATTTAACTTGGCAAGTCAGTTAAGAACAAATTCAATGACGGCCTACACCGGCCAAACCGAGATGCTAGGCCAATTGAGCACTGCCCTATGGGACTCCCAATCACAACCGGTTGTGATACAGCCTGGATTCGAACCAGGGTGTCTGTAATGGCGCCTCTAGCACTGAGACGCAGTGCCTTAGACTGCTGTGCCACTCAGGAGTCCTTAGATGTTTATGTTTGGGCCAAATCAAGGCTGGTCCAGACCGGACAAAATCTGAACCGTACATAGACATCTATGATTGGTTCAGATTTGGTCTGGACTGGACCAAAAATCTATGTCCGTGGACGTTGAAATCAAGGCCGGTCTGGACCTCACCAAATCTGAACCAAACATAGACATTTATCATTAGTTCAAATTTGGTGAGGTTCAAACATAGACGTCTATAATTGGTTCAGATTTGGTCTGGACCAGACCAAAAACCAATGTCTGTGGATGTGGAAATCAAGGCCAGTCTGGAACTGCACCAAAAAAAGACGTCCAAAAGGCGTCGCCTTCGGTAAGTGCTTACTGAGGTGTAGCCTTCAGTGTTGCCTGAAATTAAATTTTATGAAGGCTCATCTATGTGGTAAGCGTTCCATTTGTAAAACACCGAAAAACGATGTCCAAAAGACGTCGGCTCGTGCTTGCTGGAGTGTAGCCTACCATGTAGACCCGCAATGGAAATGTATGAATGCCAATCCATGTTGTAGGCTCACCGTTTGTAAAACAGGCCATTACATTGACTTTATTAGTCCTGATTCCAGTGACTAATCAATTTGGCTATTTACGCTCTGAATATCAGTTACCCAAATGTATCAGTAGTTATCGCGAGGCTATTTGCAATGTGTTTACACAGCGGGAAATGCAGAAGTATTTGATTTTTCGCATTGATCAGCTTGTCAAAAAATTAAGGATACAAACTTGAAACCACTGATCATGACAATGGGGTGAAACTCCTGGACAACAGTTGTGATTGTCTATTCCGTATTGTCCATTTTACTTTGACCTGTCCTGATTTTAGGATATGCTGTTTGTTAACATCGCAGCGATTTTTTATTTGATTGAGCACAATTTAGGTTAGACTATTTGATCGGAGAAACCTGAATGATGGAAAAAAATTCCTTCTCATTACATTGTCATACATGTTATCTCCAGCCTGTAGACTACAGAAAAGGACACATACTCTTTCTACCATATCCTATATCTGCTACATGATTTATGTCCGATTTTTTGGGGGGGACAGAACGTTAGTGGAGCGCTGCAAAGGCGCGCTGGGAATGGACAAAAAAAATATTTTTTTGCGCCCCTGCCTTTGATAAAGTGGGAACTGCTTATCAAAGGGCGGCATCATCGCGTACCTAAAAACCCCATATTCCACTGGTTGAGAGAAATTGTCATTGTTGTGGGGCAGAATTATGTGAGGTTTTATGTGTTGTTGTTGGAGGTGCGTCTTGGTCAGTTTAGCTCAGAAAACGCCCGCTCATAATCCAGCCTAATAAACAGGCCGACCGTGGTGGTGGGTGATGTTTTCTGAAATTCCAGGCACTCGCAGTATGACACAGTCTTTCTGGATTGGTTTCATACGTAACTTCTGTTTTTGTGCTCTACTTTGGAGTTTGTTTGACAGCCCATAGAAAGATGGAATTCAATTATCTGACTCTGAAGATGAACTCAGTGCTGTTGAGACACTTCATTTAATTTTTATCTGTGCCTTCATTCACTTGTATGAATCTTTTTTTAAGGTTAAAATAAGCTAAATGATCTGGCAAAGACGTTAGACAATTTATCGTGGTAAAAAAAAAGTAGAAAAAACTATGTTTAAATGAATTATCACTCAATATAAGATATTTAGGTATGCTTAGATTTCACTTTTTGCAGTGTTGGCACTTGGCTTGTTTTTAGAGAGCTTTGGGTTTGAACAAAAAGGCAACCTAGTTCAGGTTCAAGTTCCTCACTCATACTTTCTGAGAGTACAGTGTCTGTCACCGCTAAGTGGTAGTCAATAATAATAATAAGAAACATGTCAATGAAAAGGTTTAAATTGGTTCCCTGGCTAACAGTTTATGAAAGCTCAGGGATTATATGACGAGATGTAGTTTAATGTAATTATAACCATGTCTGCTAAAGGTCAGGAGTGAGCTGTTCACCCCGTTGTCATAGGAACTGTCACCCTAATGACAGGCATGACTGCCTTCAGGGCTACATCAGAGCCCAAACAGCAGCCTCTTTTAGATCTGTCCACGGCTTACTGTAACTTCCACTGTGTTGTTACTCCATGAGGGCCTCAGGGATTCCTTGTGTTTGGTGGTAGTGTAGCTGGGTATTACATCCAAACAATGACAGACAGTTTGGCAGAGAAGACTTGGGTTTGAAAAACCCTCCCCAATTCTATCATGTATTAATTCTGTTTAAACTGCCAGTAAAAAGCAATTAAAATTGCAATGAGCACAATTGTTAGATGCTCCACCTGAAACTGAAAAAAATGTGTCACCTCCTCATGCCCACTTGTGTACCATCACCCGGCTTATAGCAAATTACACTTTGTACCTGTGTGTTTTTTTCATAATAGGGCTCTATACACCCATAGTAAAGAGAAATGGCAGCCTGTGACTGATGTATGTGATTAATTGTGATCAATAATTTACAGTAGACATTATAGTGTGTGTCTGAGTGCCGCCCGTGCCCCCGCTGTCGGAGTCTGACAGGTCGCACATGTGTTGACTCACTCCACACAGAGCTGACGCCCTCTCAGCTGAAAAGACTACCGGTAATCACAATCATTATCAGGCTTTAAATACTGCTATTACAATTCTCTGCAGTTACTTTTGAGCTCCTGTCCCTCTGTGTATATACAGTATTACCTTCAACCCCACATCTAGTGCCAAGCATTTAAGATGACCTTTTCTATTTTTAAAAACCTTTTCTCAATCGATTTGTCAAAACTGTGCATTGAGTGTTGTACAGTATTATGTGATTGTCTTAAAGGTATTTTAAAGATTGAAATATAGCTATACAGAATTAACAAAACTATCTCCCTAGCATTGCATTACAAGACCATAATGTTGGTATTAAATTAGATTTTGAATGTTGAAAGACTACAGAGTAGCATGAATATAGACCAGTAGAAGAGTGATGGGAGGGATAGATGAACGATGAAGGGAAGGGTGGAGAGATCGAGGAGGGAGGGAGGAGGAATAGTGAGGGGAGAGAATTAACAGATTTAGTGTCATCTCTCAGTCTGGGACAGGATCCAATTTATCGACCACCTTAATCCCTTCATCCTTTTCTTCCTCCTCATCTCTGTCTACTCCATGTTTTTCCTGTCTGTCTGTCTGTCTGTCTGTCTGTCTGTCTGTCTGTCTGTCTGTCTGTCTGTCTGTCTGTCTGTCTGTCTGTCTGTCTGTCTGTCTGTCTGTCTGTCTGTCTGTCTGTCTGTCTGTCTGTCTGTCTGTCTGTCTGTCTGTCTGTCTGTCTGTCTGTCTGTCTGTCTGTCTGTCTGTCTGTCTGTCTGTCTGTCTGTCTGTCTGTCTGTCTGTCTGTCCCCTGTCTTTTCTTTGTGTGTCTGTTTTTTTAGTCATTCATCTATTCAGGTGGAACTAATGGTGATTTAGTGGTACAGCTGTTATCTGCAAGTATCCAAATTAAAATGAAGAGTCGTTGCCATGGCAAAAAGTGGCAAAGGTGAGTTGCAGCACATAGTATCACAGTCTGTGAGGAATACCCGACATGGAACAGGTACGGATATTTGTGAAATAATTGTAGGGAAGTTATAGAATCAAGATGACTGAAGTTAAGCGCCTACACATCTAATAGAAACACGTATTAAAACATGTACCGTGATCGTGATTAACATTCGATTGTGGTAAATAACTTAGTACCATTGATCTGTGTGGGGTATAGACACTTCGGGGGGGGGGGGGGGGGGGGGGGGGGGGGGTGCATGGGGGACGGACGGACTATTGACAGCTTTTGTCTACATTACAGATGGTTTATTAAAGTGCGGGTATCTGTTAATCTGACACCAGTTACAGAAGCAGAATCAGCTCTCTAATCCCTTGACTAGCCTGATAATCCCACTCACAACAATACTCAACAAGTGGACACACATACACAGACACACACAAAGACAAACAACATACATACTATACAAACCGATGCCAGACAGCTCAGTCATAGTACTATAACTAGTACTAGTTTTCTTTTCATTGGTAACTCTCATGGCCATGAAGTGGGGTGAAATCGATTAATCAAATGTGGAATCTACCAGTAATATTGTAATACAGTAGTTTTATAAATTCATGCCAAAGAACTACTGTTTTTGAGAGATGATATGAAAACATGCACCATGTCTGTGAGGAAAGGGGAGGGAGGGGTGGGGGAGTGAAGGAGGGAGACTTAAATGGGCTAGATACAGTAGGGTTTAACAGTTGAAGTGGTGGATTAGATCCCTTTTACAATAATAAGGAGATTGACAGACACAGACACACAGGGGATGGAAGGAGGGTGGAGGGAGGGAGGGTGGAGGGAGGGAGGGAGATAGACGATAAACAACTGTTGCAACAGTGAATAACGGAGATTGATTTGGGGAAATAAATAACTATAAGAGGAGAACAAATTGCAACAACTAAAGGGTGAAACCATGAATTATTTGTAGTAGAACATTATCTGACTCTTTACCTGACGGTTACTTGTGTTTCTTGTGTGTTTTTTACAGTACAATGTTTTATTTGATATTGTTATAGGCACAGGATATATAGTAGGAGAGGCATGGACAAAATCAGTAATTTCATGTCTAAAGCAGAAGAATAGGGGCACGGCAGGCTTTACTGGGTGCATGGGAGGTGAGATAGAGAGTGAAGGAGACAGATCCTGCGAGGGAGGGGGCCCCCTTATGAGGTGAGATGTGTAAGCCTGCTGCTTGTAACAGAGTTAGCCAGGATAAGGACATGTATCTGTGGGATCAGAGGGAGTTAGAGGGAACCTCCAGACCACAGCCTCACACCATCTGTCTCAGTCAGAAAACAGGCCATGTTGCACTTTTAATCCCTCATGTCCAATGTTCCCTCTAATATTTTGGGGCACTGAGCAAATTTTAGGTCTTGTGAGTGGAAATTTGAAAGTTGTGAGAATTTGTGAGAATAGCCTTACAGTTTTAGACAGAAGCCAATAGGCTATTGTGGCTATTTGAGCATAATGCAGGACTACCAACAAAACCAATGGACCAAATCCCATAACATTTTCACATTGAAATACACTACATGACCAAAAGTATGTGGACACCTGCGAACATCTCATTCCAAATTCATGGGCATTAATATGGAGTTGGTCCCCCCTTTGCTGCTATAACAGCCTCCACTCTTCTGGGAAGGCTTTCCGCTAGATGTTGGAACATTGCTGTGGGGACTTGCTTCCATTCAGTCACAAAAGCATTAGTGAGGTTGGGCACTGATGTTGGGCGATTAGGCCTGGTTTGCAGTCGGCGTTCCAATTCATCCCAAAGGTGTTCGGTGAGGTTGAGGTCAGGGTTCATTGCGCATGGTGATCTTAGGCTTGTGTGCAGCTGCTCGGCCATGGAAACCCATTTCATGAAGCTCCCGACGAACAGTTCTTGTGCTGACAGTTCTTGTGCTGATGTTTCTTCCAGAGGCCGTGTGGAACTCGGTAGTGAGTGTTGCAACAGGGAACAGACAATTTTTACGTGCTATGTGCTTCAGCACTCGGCGGTCTCGTTTACACTTCACAATAACAGCACTTACAATTGACCGGCAACTCTAGCAGGGCAGAAATTTCACAAACTGACTTGTTGGAAAGGTGGCATCCTATGACGGTGCCACGTTGAAAGTCACTGAGCTCTTCAGTAAGGCCATTCTACTGCCAATGTTTGTCTTTGGAGATTGCATGGCGGTGTGCTACATTTTTGTCAGCAGCACATACTTTTGTATATATAGTATAGCTTTTGATTTCTATGCTATAGCCCACAGTAGCCTATATGTGGTGTTCAATGGAGGCCCACATCGCATGAGACTTTTAAAACGTTTTTTTACATTATGAAGAACTTGAGATTAATTATTATTTATTTCAACTTGGTCTGTAACATTATTGGCCTAATAGGTGACTGTAAATTGCATTGTACTTTGTTTTATGATGCAAGAAACCAATTTACTAAATAAAAGTAATTATTATTACCATATTGAGAATTAGACAAGGTTGGCTACCCCTCTGCCTATTGGCTTGTTTGCATATTCAAGCCTGTCTCAAAATACAACACTACCTCTTAACATAAGCTTTTTACCTGACTGGCTTTTCAAATAAATGTGGTCTACACATTTTGTGCTCTTGTAGGAAGCAGTAACTCCCCATTGTTGACCTATACTTATCTATAACAGGGCTAATAACTCGCTAACTAGCAAAGAATATCAACAAATGTGCACATGCTGAACTGATCTGAAAAGCGCATTCACTCGGGGCTCATGGGCTACCCTAACCAATAGAATTCTACTCCATTGCTCTCTGGCTCTGCCTACAACAAAATCACAGACTCAATCTTGCAAGTTAGATTTGTTTTGGTTTGTTGCATTGAAAAGAGCCTGATATAATGTTCATTCGATCACAGAAAAAGT
The DNA here is from genome assembly GCF_016432855.1 of Salvelinus namaycush. NCBI lineage: Eukaryota > Metazoa > Chordata > Actinopteri > Salmoniformes > Salmonidae > Salvelinus > Salvelinus namaycush. The sequence continues at coordinate 28,611,569 of NC_052316.1, read as the reverse complement.
GTTGATCTGTATAGTGCAAAGTAATAGGGCGAACTCAGTGAAGTTCAATCTCTTGCGTCTCTGTGTGGCCTGACATTTCTTTTGTGCGGCAGTCTTGGAGGCGGTGCGCGGCCGCATACCCGCCGCATACCCGCGCAGCTTAGAGGGACATTGCTCAGGTCCCTCTCCTCCATTCTCCTCTTTCTCTACTATCCTTTTGACACTTTGACCCAGGACAGGAGCTGTTTTAAGGTATTAGGGTAAACAAACCGGGATGACTGTGGGGTCAGCGCTGTGCTGAGGGGTTGGGTGTCACTGGCTCCGTGGCTAACCATTGCCCTAGGCCAAAGCCCTCTGCTCAACCCCATGACACAAGGAGCTGTGAAACTGTTACTACACATATTACACTAATCAAAAATGCATATGCCAAATAGAGTGATTATTACAGTAACACGTGTGGATAACAGCTAGGAAGACAGACTGATCCATTTTTTAATGCCACAGTAGTCCCTAAAACAAATGCTGCTCGTATTATTTCAGAGAGGTGATGCAAGTATTACTGTTCAGGAGCAAGTGCTCAGAACAAGGGATATTACAAAGGAGAGAAAGATACATGTAGGTTGGATATGGACTGAAACAGAGTGAGCTTTGGGGATTGTGATTTGTGGTATCATACAGTATGTGAGGTGTCTGAGTTATGTTGATGATTATATGAAAATAGTGTTTGAGATGTGGCTCCTGAATGATGAGAGGTGAGGTGAGGAGGAATGTTGGAGCTGTTGTGTGCGCTAGGGGTGGTAATGCATTTGGCATGAAGTATGAGGTAAGTTCCTCTATATCTCCCTCTCTCTCTTTGTCCCTCAGACTCACGGTAGGCCCAGTTGGTTTAAACGTTAAGCTTTCCCCCGGAAACATGACAGGAGATAGTGATGGAGAGATAGAGGTAGAGGAAAGGGGGGTAATTGTTTTTGCAGTTCTAGAAACAGTAGGATGGTCTCTGGTGGCTGTACCTCTGTCTGCTTGACTGTGTTGTTCTTACACCCCAAGGCTGAATATCTGATTGATAAATCGACAACATAATTAAATGTTTTGTGATGGACAGAGTTAAATAACATGGTCTAGATTTAAAAAAATCTCTGTGCGTCTTTTTTTTGTATGTGTGGTTGTCTGTGTGTGTGTGTGCCTGTCTCGGTATATTATTGGTTTTGTTTACCCTCCAGATCAGATTTGGGCAGACAATATTAACTCACTGATTCCTTAACGAGACGTTATTAAGACACAAAGAGACTCCGGATTAACGAGTTTAGCTTTTGAGGATCATTAAAAAGTGCTTGTTATGCTTCTCTCAGCTTGATGAATTTCAAAGGGGTGAAAAAACAGAGATTATACTGTTTCTAAAGGCTAACTCCAAGAGACAACATGGTGTGAGGGGACATGGGGTCTGGGATTTTGGGGGGACAGGCGAAGAACAGAGACATGGACCATGGCCAGATATTTTAATATCTCTTGCCAGTGCCTGTGGCAATTTTGAGTTTATTATTTAATGTGGAAAGTCAAATAATGATTTGAAGTGAATTGGCGTTATTTCGCTTGATTCATTTGCTCCACAAAATAGCTTTCTAGTCCCTTCCCCAGATATCAGATACAAAATAAGAAAGTTACATTTTGAATGAGAATGACTCACTTAAATGACACTGTAGCGCTTCGAAACATTATCATGTATTTATCTTCTTGATTTCTGTCATTACATCATTGTTACGCATTTCTTTTTTATAGGTCATCATAGTGTTTCAGTAGCGGTAAGTGGGAAATGGGAGAGCGGGATACCTACAGTGCCTTCAGAAGGTATTCATACCCCTTGACTTATTCCACATTTTGTTGTGTTACAACCTGATTTCAAAATGTATTAAATATATTTTTTTACCTCACCCATCTACCCACAATACCCCATAATGACAAAGTGAAAACATGTTAGAAATTTTTGCAAATGTATTGAAAATGAAATACAGAAATATCTATTTTACATGTTCACACCCCTGAGTCAATACATGTTAGAATCCCATTTGAAAGCGATTACAGCTGTGAGTATTTCTGGATTAGTGTCTAAGAGCGTTGCATGCCTGGATTGTACAATATTTGTACATTATTCATAAAAAAAATCTTCAAGCTCTGTCAAGTTGGTTGTTGATCATTGCTAGACAGAGATTTTCAAGTCAATTTACGTCAAAACTGTAAATAGGCTGTTCAGGAACATTCAATGTCATCTTAGTAAGCAACTCCAGTGTATAGTTGGCCTTCTGTTTTAGGTTATTCTCCTGCTGAAAGGTGAATATGTCCCCCAGTGTCTGTAGGAAAGTAAACTGAACCAGGTTTTCCTCTAGGATTTTGCCTATGCTTAGCTCCATCCGTTTCTTTTAATCCTAAAAAACTCCCTAGTCCATGCCGATGACAAGCATTCCCATAACATGATGCAGCCACCACCATGCTTGAAAATATGAAGAGTGATACTCGGTGATGTGTTGTTGGATCAAACACGCTTTGTATTCAGGACAAAGTTAATTTCTTTGCCACATTTTTTGCAGTTTTACTTTAGTGCCTTATTGCAAACAGGATGCATGTTTTGGAATATTTTTTGTACAGGCTTCCTTCTTTTCACTCTGTCATTTATGAGTAATTACAATGTTGTTGATCCATCCTCAGTTTTCTCCTATCACAGCCACTAAACTCTGTAACTGTTTTAAAGTTAACATTGGCCTCATGGTGAAATCCCTGAGCGGTTTCCTCCCTATCAGGCAACTGAGTTAGGAAGAACACCTGTATCTTTGTAGTGACTGGGTGTATTGATGCACCATCCAAAGTGTAATTAATAACTTCACCATACTCAAAAGGATATTCAATGTCTGCTTTTTATTTTACCCATCAACCATAGGTGCCCTTCTTTGCGAGGCATTGGAAAACCTCCCTGGTCTTTGTGGTTGAATCTGTGTTTGAAATTCAATGATCGACTGAGGAACCTTACAGATAATTGTATGTGTGTGATACAGAGATGAGATAGTCATTCAAAAATCATGTTAAACACTATTATTTCACACAGAGTGAGTCTTATTATGTGACTTATTATGTTTACTCCTTACCTTATTAAGGCTTGCCATAACAAAGGAGTTGAATAATTATTGACTCAAGACATTTCAGCTTTTCATTTTTTATTAATTCGTAAAAAAGTCTAAAAGCATGATTCCACTTTGACATTATGGGGGTATTGAGTCCAGGCTAGTGACAAAAAAATCTAATTTTAAATTCAGGCTTTAACACAACAAAATGTGAAAAAACTCCAGGGGTGTGAATATTTCCTGAAGGCACTGTAGTCAGTTGCCCAACTGGATACATTCAACCGAAATTGGTCTTCTGCATTAAACCCAATGCCTCTGAATCAGTGTCCACTGTGTGGAGGTAGAGAGCCCATCAATCAAGTTTCAATACAACCTTTGTAAAAGCACTAAGAAGTCTCTCTTAGTCTTTCTATTACAAGATCACTTTTGATAAGCTGTCAACATGGCTATCTTCATAAACATGTGTGTAGCAGTCGCAGTTCACTGGAGCAGCAAATGGGAAGCAAGTATTTGTCATGAAGCATTGATAAGGTGACATCATGACATGCCCGGATGAGCACGCTCCTTGTGGTGTTACCACCACACGCTTAACATGGTTTATAATATGATCTGACATGTGACTACTGATGGGTTTGCATGTGTGTGTGGAGAGTTTGTTTGGGGGATGGCTGTAAGTGCATGGGTGTATGTTGATGCAAAAAATATTACATTTTAAACAGAGTTAATGGTATTTTTGGCAATGACAAAAATGTGGGGGCTAGTGGAGTCGGGGGGACAGAATGAGCGAAAGAGAGGGGAGAGAAGGAGAGAGAGAGAGAGACAGAGAGAGAGAGAGAGAGAGAGAGATTTGAACCATGGTTACAGAGAGCCGTGGCTCTAGAGAGGGATATTGGGGTGAGAGAGAAGAGGGGAGTGTGATGAAGAGGGAGACAGGGATTTGCAACAGAGAGGAGAGAAAGAGAGGGGGCAGTGACACTCAGTGACAGAGTGTCATATGCACTCACATGTGCACACACCCTCTCTTTTTTGTCTCTCTGTGAACGTGTGTCGGTAAATCCGTCAGTCAGTATAGTCACTTTTGTGGGGGGAAATGGTGAGAGGACATCCAAATCAATCATCCTATCTATGACCTACGGTAAGAACTTTTTTTTCAACTACACCTCCTCTTCTCCTTCCCTCTCATTCCTCTCTCTTTCAGGCCTTTATCTCTCCTAGTGTCATTCTACTTTTTTCTCTCTCTTTCCCCATGTCTCTCTGTCTTTCTGTTGGTTCTCTCTCCACCTACTCTGGGCTGAAGCCAGGTTGAGGCCTCTGTGGTGCCCCACAGTTTTCCCTCTCTGTCATGGTCCATAGTGGACATCAGGGGCTACAATTAATGTGTGGAACCAGTAGAACCATCTGTCTGACATGGGTTGTCATTATTATTATTTTTACAGTAAATATGATGATTATCATCAGTATAGTAAGTGCTGATACTGATTAAGTATTCGTTGTAGAAATAGTTTGGGATGTTGTACTACCAATTTTGAGGTTGTTGTTCCGATTTCAAATGTTTTATTTTCAAGAAGAACTATAGTACTATATTTCGAAATGTGCTCTTGTACATGATCAGACAGATTTTCAGTTTGTTTATGTAATTCTTGTGTGGTAATTAGCCCAAAGTTTAAGTTTCTAAGTGTTCTAACATAAAACAAGAATACTAGAAAGACTGAGAATTTTCTTTGAATTTAATATCTTTTGACATGTTCAGTGAATGTTGGAGAATGTATTTGAAGTCTATGTTTTTCTGTCATTAATATCTATTTATAAAATATTCAGTTAGATTATCTTCTCTGTACAAGTGTTTCTTCATTAAATGACCCTTGAGGAATAAAACAGCAGAGAAAAGTTACAGGTCTTCATTCAGTCACAACCTTAGCTTTGAAATAGTTTTTGAAATTTGGGCTTGGAAATCTCTTCTGTTATGGAGATTATGAAAAGTGAATGCTTCTCGAATTACTGAAATGTGCTTTGACCTGTTATGTTATCAAATGAATGAATGTCATTCCATTAAGAAAATACTGAAGCTATGAGATGGGTAGAAGTTCTATCCTATTGCATTGCTTACTGATTTGTCCCTGAAATTCAGATAGCTTTGAAATTTCAGACAGCAAAATTTTTTAGTTGGACTTGATGATGACCAAATTCACCCCATAGTCAATTATATCAACATCACACCATTCCAGTCATATGATGTCACAGATTGTGGCAAAAAAGTTGACGAAAGTATTAGGTGTATAATATGGGTATACATATCTCTCTTGTTTGATTATGCCACATCAGACATCAGTCTTTGCTGCATAACAGCATGTTTACTACCGGTTTATAACAGGAGTCTGAGTTATATAGTACGACAAGAATGCAAGCTGACAAATGTCTATACAAATATAATTGCTATTAGTGGGTTGAGGTCGATGTAGGAATATCCAAATCATGTTTATTTGTGTGTGTGTACATGTGTGTAAATGTGTGTGTTTGTGGGGGGCAATGGGAATCTAACGAGGATTAGTCACTTAATACTTCAACATACTAACAGACAGTTGGACACATACTCACACTGGAGAAGAACACTACCTCACAAGTGTAAATTCACTTGATTGGGTGCACAGGGTGAGAGTCCTGATTTCTCTACTTTCTAGAAAGTTGCAGTAATTGTTTTGGATCTAGTTCATTACTTGTACATACTCAGACAAATTGTAAGCCATAGAGAGAGAGGTCTGGTAAAGAGCTTCTTCCGTCTATGGCCAGATTGTTGTTCTTGTGTTGTTTCCCACATCCTGTCCTCTTCTCTCTCCTCTTCTCTGTCTTCATTAGAGATGTTATCTTGACCTCAGTTCCTGTCTACCTAACACATAGAGATGTTGTTTTAATGACTTTACATCAGCTTTGAGAACAATCACCTATGCCATTTTCTCTCCCTCTGACAGGACCAAGAAGAAACACACACGGACACAGGAAGACTGTTTTTTCCACAGAGGACAGTCGCCAGTCAGTCCATTATTGGACACCAGGGCTGTCTGAGAGTCTGGAGGCATCAAGCCTGTTGTTGTGTATGGACTGCTGCTGCACTAAGACAGAGAGGTGGATTAACACACAACCCTGACACACGGACAAACTCAGTCTGCTCCCAAAGCCGTGGCCATGTCATCTCCTTCTCTCCCCATGCCCTCCCTCCCCCCCAGTCCACTGGCCATGGAGTACCTCAATGACTTTGACCTCCTTAAGTTTGAGGTGAAGCCTGACACTCCTCCTCTCCCTCCCCCCTGCACATTCCCCAAGTCTAGCCTACCCCACGACCCCTCCAGTTCCCCTGGTCCCTACACCAGCCTCAGCTCCAGCCCATACAACTCCCTGCCCCCTTCTCCAACGCTGAGCGATGCCCACCCACCTCCCTCAGCCTCTTCCTCCCTCTCCCCTTCCTCCTCCTCCTCCATCTCCTTCCCTCTGTCCATCTCAAACAGCTACACCTCTGGCATCAGTTCTGGATCTCAGGGGAACGTGGAGGGTAGCCCCTCCCATGGAGGTGCCCAGGGTCCTAACCCTGCCTCTTTGGAGGACCTGATCTGGCTCGCAGCGCTGCAGCAGCAGTTTGGAGGGGAGGCGGGGGGACCTGCGTCCCTGCTGGGAGGTGGGCCAGAGCGGGGAGACAGAGAAAGAGGGTCGGTCGGCAGCTTCCTGGGCTGTGAGGACGCTGTGGAGGCTCTACTGAACTCAGCTGCAGCAGCTGTAAACTCACAGGTATGTAACACTGTCTATATTGTCTGTGGATGTCTGTAAATGATATGTTGTTATTCACTTTTGATAGTGGGTTCGTAATGACATAGATAGACTATAATCAATGTTTGTATTTCTCTTTTTCTCTCCCTCTTTCTCTCCCTTTCTCTCCCTCTTTCCAATCCTCCACTGTGTATTCTCGCTCTCAGTTCCCAGTGCTTTCCCAGAGTTCCAGCAGTAACCTGGGGGATTCGGGTAGTGACAGTGGAGGTGACATTTCTTGCGCCAATGGGACAGATATGTGTCATCGTCCACTCCTCTACCTCTCCTCTGGCCCTCAATTGCTCCCCAACACCAACCCCTCTTCAGCATCCTACCCACAACCCCAGAGCCCCTCTGACCGACTTCACCATCCACATCATCATCATCATCACCACCCGCACCACCCCATCCATGGCCATCATCATCATCATCATCATCATCACCTCCAAGTAATTAATGAGTACAGGGGGCATGACAGTATGAAACAAAATATAGTAGAATAACCGAGATAAGCGAAACGAGAAGGCTAGTAACAGGCTAGCAACAACAGCGCCATTACTGGATGGAGCAGGAGCATATGGGAGAGGGGATGGAGATGTGATAGAGGGATCATGCTGTAAAGGATTGGGATTAGAACATTAGAACATGATTAAGTGTGCTTGCCGTGTACCTGCTATAAGTATAGAAAACATGCCTCTACTCTGAGATGACAATGAGTTTATCTGTAGACATTCCTTGTTCTAAAATGCATTGTTTGTCCTGCAGGCAAGTACAGAATATTGGATTAAATGTAATAAAGGTTGCAATAATTCTCCTTTTAATAGATACAAGTAATTGTACTACATCAACATTGATATATGAATTGTGTTAAAGCTAATACTTACTAGGCCACATCAATAACTCCAGGGTTTTGAATTGATTTGATTTTGATTTTCCTCTAGCTGTTCTAGAGTTGAAGGAGCTATGTGTGGGGCTGGTAATGCTATTGTGTGGAATGTTCAGTACTGTTCTATAGCTGCATTCTCCAACCAGGTGTCTGAGAGAATCTCTGTACAGTATGTGGAGCAGAGTGTGAGCTTATGATAATATCTGCTATTATTGCTGTGTATAACCCTGATTACTGTCACTCACAATCAGTCAGATTATCTGACAGATTATGGACGTGATACCAACATGTGCCCCCTGACACACACAGCTAGGCACACTCTCACATCACGCACAGAACCACACATGCACAACTCAGACACACACACGCACACACACATGATCACAGTATCATTTTGAAATAGAATAACAGATTGAAGTCTCGTGTCAGTATTGTAGGCCTACTTATAACTATTCCACTATACACTAGCTCCATCATATTTCCTACTAAATATATTGAAAGTCAGTCAAAATGTTTTAAGTCCTATCTATTCTGTATAACCGTAATTCATGTCAACGTTTGGAAGTAACCACCTCTCCCTGTGTCTGTGTGCAGTGTGGTGGGGTGGATGAGCGTTTCTCAGACGAACAGCTGGTGAGCCTATCGGTGCGGGAGCTGAACAGACACCTGCGTGGCGTCAGTAAGGATGAGGTGGTGCGTCTCAAGCAGAAACGTCGCACGCTAAAGAATCGAGGCTATGCCCAGTCCTGTCGCTACAAACGCTTGCAGCACCGCCACGCACTGGAGTCCGAGAAACACGTCCTCACACAACAGGTAGGACACACACACACAACAAAAACACACCACTGCCAACAACTACAAAATAAAAGCTCTAATAACTCTCTCCTGTCCGTCTCTCTCCTCAGTTGGAACAGCTGCAGTGTGAGCTATCTCGGGTCCTGAGGGAGAGGGACACCTACAAGGCTCGCTACGAAAAGCTTGTCAGTACAAACGAGGCTCCACCTACCCACGCCAACAACCCCCCCTCACCACCCCCTAACTACTTCCTCTGAGGACATACTCAGAGGAGAGGACATAAAAAGTGAGGGATGTGAGTGGGGTGAAAGAGCAGGTCAGCCTAAATAAGGCCAGCACTGGGAAATCAGACTTTGGGAGGAAGGGTTGGGGGTGTGTGTGCGTGTGTGGAGGTTGTGGAGGTTGTCAGGCGAGTAGTGGGGTTAGGACTAGGCCATATATGACTGTGAAATCAACCCGCTGAGCTGGCACTTGACTGTTAACTTAGGGTTCGAATCGAGCCTTCATAAACAGGACTAATGGTGAAGATTTCAGTTTTGATATCACGGTGACGTTCATAGTAGCACAAAGACTCAATGAAACATCTTCAGCATGCATCCTGCACTGGTGAAATCAGGGCATCGAAGGTCACAGGTCATTCTCAAACTGAACAAACACCATCGTATCATTCATCAACCTTAACACTATCAACCTATCTATGCACATTTATTTCAAGCAGAACAAATTAAAAGATGAACTGATATCCAAACAATGGTTGGGTTGAATCCAGCCCCTGACATGCACACTGTGATGGTGTAGGTTGACTGGTCTGAGTAGTGCTGTGGTATTGGATGTGTGGTGGTGTATGATCTTCAAGTGTCCATGGCATGCAGTTGTACTCGCCAGCGAATATTTCACAGTTGCCTACCAAGGTGTTTTTGCTCACCAAGACTTGTTACCCACTATCACATTTTTAAGATGAATAATCATAGAAAAATAATGTACAAGGATCCTTTTTCTGATAGAATTCCTGTGGTTGTGCTAAATGAAAAAATTGACATAAACACTCATGTATAAAGTAGATACATAAAAAAAGAAAAATTAAAACAAATCCATACTTTGCTTGTTGAAAATAACATAACTTTTTGTCATAATGACTATGAAGAATAATTGCAGTGTGCTATCTGTGATTCGTGAACAAACCTCCAAGAGACTTCTTCTGTCATCCTGTACTGTAGGATTTCCACAATCAATCAGTTGACTCTAACATGTGAAACAAGAAACTGTGGTTGCTGCAGTTGTTGTAGTCAAATAGGTCTGTACAAAGAACATCCCCCCAAAAAAGGCAACAGAGTGCTAAATGGACTGTGTTGCTGTGTTTTGTCTTCAAGCTTTTATAATACAATCTAGGTTGTGCTGAAAACACTTTTGTAAGAGAGCGACAACCATAATGCAACAAGCACCACAGAGCTGGACACTGTGGATTCTTAAAAAGTGGGGTGAAATGCAAGAAAATGTGGACATTCCAAGACACCTCTCTTAACCAGCTCATGAAATGTTACCAGGGTAGCTACATTAGAGCTAATTGTTTTGGCTAGGTGTAGGTTAATTAATTGATTTATCTGTTTTATTTATTCACTTATTTATTCACAGTATTTATTCATTGTTTATTTATGTACCAATTATTATTATTTTACTGGTTTACAATTTAATCTACAAGCTTAGTGTGTACTTTTATTTTCAAGCAGGATGAATCAATATTTTAATTATCTTTTTGATTATTTTCAATAGTATGACTACAATCATTATTGCCATCATGGTTGATGCTCCTACTGTAGTGTGGTTTCCTATGAAATAAAGACAATATTTTTATCATCCTTGGCAGTTTTGTAAATGTTCCAATCTTTTTCTGAATTTCTCTCTTTGTCTGTTTCACATGTACTTTAAACACCTAGTAATCGCTCTCTATCCCTTCTCTGTCCCTCCCACTTTTCCAATCTCCTGTAGACCTGTTCTCTTTACCAAACCTCTTCCATTTCTCTCTCCCTCCATCTCTCTGTCATTCTGTGTCCCTCTATAGAGAGGCAGTGACCCTGGCAGAGCGCTGTTTGGGATGACCTCACCCTCGGCCCTGCCTCCCTCTCTGTGTCTCTCGCTCTCTCTGGCCTGTATAATAGGGACAGGATTAGGGCTATAATAGCGCACTGACTGCTCACTGCCGGAGTCCATTGTAGCATTGTGTGCAGAGGACGTACACAGAGTAACATGAACACTCACCCTACTCACGCTGTTACACACAGCCACTCACACTTACATTCACTTACAACACGACATATGTTGAAATACACATACTTTACAGTGATGCTTAAATTAATCCACATTCATACAATCTCAGCTTGAAAATATCAGAGGTGAAAAATTGCACCCTTTTCCCCCCCAGTGTAAAATAATATTTACAGAGAGCGTGATAGAGAGAGACAAGAAACACCAACAACAGGAAACCCAGTGCTAAGATTTAGATAGCCTAAGAAGGCCTAATATGATAGGAGAAAGGCAGACAGAGAGCGAGAGAGAAAGAGAGAGAGCGAACGAGAGAGAGTATGTTAGAGGTTACTTCCCAGGGGATAAAGTGACCGCAGAAACGCACACGTGTATGAACACATGTACAGTACTTTGAATGCCCAAAGACACAAACATGTATATACGCGCGCGCACACACACACACACACACACTCAAAAGGGCAATACATGGTAGAGGTGCTGGAAGACAAAACTGTACTCTGCTGCGCCCTAGTGCCGAAAGTACACCTATTATTCCAAGTATCTGCAGCATCCAAAATATAAATTAGAGTGGAGTGAAATGAGCATCTTATCAGCAGATGATGATTTATGCTTTATCTGACCCATGTAGCTCCTGCATTCAAACATTTTATAGAGATGGACTCCACATGACATTTTCTCTACAGGGAAAATCCAGTCGACGCAGCTTTACATTCAATAGCCTAAATCAATTTTGACTAAGAAAATAAAAAGCTGGCAACGATCATTTATTTACACGTCATGTAAGTGAGTCATGATGCAGAAGAGACACTGCAGGAGGACCGAATTTACTGTACGAAAGCACGCTGTGGGGGAGAGAGAAGTGTGTTGTCTATGTAGCCTCTGAGTCTGTGCGTGTGATGTTTGTTTCTGAGCGCGCATGAAATAGAGAGAGAGAGAGAGAAAGTGGAAAAGAGAGAGAGAGAACCGTTTTTACTTTGTTGGTGCTGCGAGTCTTGTGCCAGGTGAGATCATCCTGTGGCTTTGAGGTAGAGCGCGCGGGAGTGAGAAGAGTGGGAGGGCGGGAAAACGCTCGGGAGTAGGTAAAAGTCGATTTCTGACCGGTGTATTTCACATTGCAGATGCAGACAGATGCGCTCATAGACATTATCAATATCGAGGAAACACTGGCTAAGGTAGGCGGGGATGTTTAAACACAATGTGCCGGGCAGCACGTAGCTTTTTAACTGTTTATATCGATGCAAATATGTCATAGTTTGCCTAACGGTTGCCTCACAAGACATCTGCCATCTGTGAGTGACACGACGTGGAAGGTGCTGGTGACATAATAGAAGGGTTTTGATTATTTGTTTATTTTTGAGCTTTAGATTTCACTAACATCAAATTTGTCATGGGCATGAGACCATTTAGTTCTTGAGTGGTTCTCTGCATCTCTTAATGTGTGTGTGTGTGTGTGTGTGTGTGTGAAGCGAGAGACAGACAGAAATAGAGAGGTTAAAATACAAAGGGAGATGGCAAGATAGAGAGGGGGAGACAGGCAGAGACAGTGCAGGTGTTAATGAGGGTCATAGATACAAAGCGGGATACAGTAATGTAAGAGCGTTCTATTTCAGGATCACACGGAAAGTGATAACATGTCAGGTACAGAGTGACTAGCCCACTCCCTATAACAGTCCAATTGGTGTCAAGTCTTCCTGGAGACAGATGAGGTTAAGGTAGTTCATTAGGAAGCACAGGCATGCGGACGCCACATAACCTTCCCTGCTGACGCCACATAACCTTCCCTGCTTTCTAGACAATTGACCATTTCTGTGTGTGTGGAAAACTGCTACAGAGTGTGGAATGTTGATGGAAATGTGAACACAAAGTCAGAATCTTGTTGGTCCATGTTGTATGTGAATGTAATGTGTATATTTATTTATTTGTCTCTCTTTTAGTGTGACAGTATGACTCTGTCCAGTGCCCCACCTTTACGCAGAGGAAGTACCCCTGTGCCAATCAAACACCAGCTCAGACGAGAGGAAGCAGTCCATGATGATTGTGATTGGACATCAGGGTTGGCTGGACCTTCTCCTCCAATCAGTTTCAGCCCGGCGAAGGATGAGACCATCGCCTCAGCGGCAGAGGGGAGACCCCCCTCTGAAGGGCCCTTTCGAATTGCCCTGCTGGGGCAAAATGGGGTGGGCAAGTCAAGCCTTGCTATCGCCTTGGCTGGGGATTTGGATAGAACTGCTTCTGTGGATTCTGAAGGTACATTGATTGGTGTTTGGATGTTGGACAGTGTTTCAACAAAAATAGGCCTATGATACTAACAGGTAGAGCGTGTGCAATGCATAACATCCCAGCAATGTGTATGTCTTGTAAATAAACATAAGCTAAAACCCTTCTTCCCCTCATCTCCCACCTGAGACTTGCCTGCTGTGTCTCTCCCTCAGGAGAGGGCTATATACGTACTGTTACCGTGGACAACGAGGACTGCACCATCCTTATCTATGACAACTGGAGGCAGGTGAGCCAAACTACATCTCTGTGGCCCCACTCTACCCCAGCCTTCTCTTTCCACTCCTTTACACTCCTCCCCTGTCTTATCTCATGGGTTAACTTTTAATGTGGGGGTTTTGGTGTAGTTTTTCTCTATGTTTAGTCATGAAGTGTTGCCCGATCTCCCTGTCTTTGATCAAGCAGTGGAAATATGACATTCCCATGTGGGAGTCTGTGATTGGCTGGGTAGGAAGCCTATTATCAGGTTATTTCCCACAGGATTACCTCTGTTTCTCCTGAGCGTGCTTCAAACACATGCGTTCATGGATGTGTGAGGGACAGTGGTTTAAAGTATTTAAGTAAAAATACTTTAAAGTACTACTTAAGTAGTTTTTTGGGGGTATCTGTACTTTACTATTTATATTTATATTTTGGAAAACTTTTACCTTTACTTCACTACATTCCAAAAGAAAATGATGTACTTTTTACTCCTTACATTTTCCCAGACACCCAAAAGTACTTGTTACATTTTGAATGCTTAGCAGGACAGAAATTGTCCAATTCAGGCACTTATCAAGAGCACATCCCTGGTAATCTCTACTGCCTCTGATCTGACTGACTCACTTAACACAAATGCTTTGTTTCTGAATGATGTCTGAGTGTTGGATATGCCTATGGCTATCCATAAATGTAAAAAAACACGAACAATTGTGCCATCTGGTTTGCTTAATATAAGGAATTTTAAATTATTTATACTTTAATTGTACTTTTGATACTTAAGTACATTTTTGCAATGACATTTACTTTTGTTACTTATGTATATTTAAAACCAAATACTTTTAGAATTTTACTCAAGTAGTATTTTACTGAGTGACTTTCACTTTTACTTGAGTAATTTCCTGTTAAGGTATCTTTACTTTTACTCAAGCATGACAATTGGGTACTTTTCCCACCACTGGTGAGGGAGGGAACTGCTCACTGAGCAGACGTACTGGGGACATTTTTATCCTTCTGCTTGTTCTGACTCAGCTGGAGGTTGGGTATTGCAAAATTATCTCTCTGTAGGAGGTCTCCAGTCTGGAATCACAAGAGCTTGTGAAGTTGTATTTTTCCTTTTCGTTTACCTTAATCAGCAAAATGTGAATTATTGTGTGGATTATAATTAATGGACATTTTTGAAGGGGTTGATACATTTTTTGTTAGGGCAAATGATTACAAACTTTAGAAGCCTTTTTCAACTTGATTACACTACAAGTTCGGAGTTCCTGCAACCACAGGGTGATCAAATTACAGTGTTTTTTATCACTTTGGTGCAATTTTCACAAGTATGTGGTACATTTTCATAACTCTAAGCATGAACATCAAAACAGATCATCAAAATGGCTCATGTTTCAAAACTCTAAGCACATTTCAATTTACTGAGTACAACAAATAAATTCACAGTCACTTGTTCACTGCACCAAATCTCTCTTTCAATTCAGATGCATTTTCAATCTAAGTATCTGCTTTTCAATATTCACTTTACTTTTTATATGATTTTCCTGCATTTTTTAACAATACAATTATCTATCACTTAACCATGTAGTGCCTAGTTAACATATATAGTTTGCTAACTGCTTAACACTGTCAATTTCTATATTTTAGCTTATACAATTTACATCAATTTATGTATGGATGTGGCTGTAAATACTACATCATCATTCTCCATCAGCCAGTCTGCTTCAATAGGACAAATTGGAAAGAGTCACTCTATGTGCTACCATTTGGAATTATAGTGCAGTATACAATGCACTGCTGAAATACCTGGGTTGTAACTTGTATATAACAACATTCAAATCATTATCTGACTTTCATTGATATGAATTTCATTGATGCACCGTAAGCTAATGAATTTCAAACAGAGAGACAGGCGATACCGTATCAGTTAACAAGTCACGTAAAAAAGGTGATCTTCTAAAATAATGCATGGGGCAGATAAATGGCATACAACACTGTGCTACATTTTTACAGTAGTGAACTGATGTACAATACCCTATTTCTGATGATTTGTCCTATGTACAGTACCAGTCAAAATTTTGGACACACCTACTCATTCCACGGTTTTTCTTTATTTGTACTATTTTCTACTTTGTAGAATAATTTCTACATTGTAGAATAATAATAGTGAATGAGTAGGTGTGTGCAAACTTTTGACTGGTACTGTATGTACTGTATAAGGATAATGAAACTGTGAGACTGATATATTTCTCAACATTCTCACAACCTGCCATTGGATACAAATGATAAAATAATTGTGCATGTCAAGTTTTAGTCAAATACTGTATGGAAAATTATATTTACCCGCTAATATTCTTTCTTGCTATTGGATTAAATGGTAGTTAAAATGACTAAATGGAGCCTATCATTATCTGATGTACAGTATTGGTGACTAAGCAAAATGTTCTCATGGTATTTCACGGAAAACGTAGATTTTCCATGAATGACTCAGGGGTGAAAGATGTGTGAAACCCCAATGAATGCACAATCTAAGGTCCTATAAGATAGGGGGATTACAAGTGCTATCCGTTTAGAGTTTTGTACTTAAGAGCTTTGGAAATATACAATGTGCAGTGATTGAAAAAAACAGTAAGATCCTACATCTGTAAGTGGATCACTGACGTTCTTTGGTTGTCTTTTAGGAGATACTGATCTTGGTGATGCTGCGCTGTCTCATCTGTTCAGAAGAGTTTGAGTTAACCTTTTGATGCAGTCTCAAGAGTGAAATCTTAAATTCCGATTTTAGAAATCAAATGTAGCTTTGCTCACACAGTGTCCCTGAAGCGTTTTCAGTGACTTATGAAGGATTCACTCAAAGGGCATCCAGTGTGTGTGTTTGTGTGTGTGTCTCATTGTATTCTCTGTGTGTGTCATCAGTAATTGACGTGGTTCCCAGTTGGTGTGGTATGGTAATTTGTCTCTAGGCAGCAGGGAATCATAGAATGAAAGAGCACAGGGCTTCGCTTTCACTCTTGACTGCTGCAGGCAGCAGGCTTTCACTGTATACCACTAGAACAATAATTTGTTTGAAATGTTGAAAAAACACAAGTACACACACTCTTTGATATGACTCTGTCTGTCATAGAGCACTCATCATGCCAGAGTTATAATTACATGTTCTTACTGACTGTCATTTACAAGGCTCTCAGCACAGCAGTCGGAAAATGTGGACACAAACCACATAAAGAAAGATTTTTAGGGAGGGAAGAGCTGCCTCCCTCTACCTCTTCACTTGGTGACTTATGTAGACCCATTGTAATGGGGGGGGGGGGGGGGGGGTCGAGTCATTTACATATCGGGATATTCTTTTTGACGATATATTGTTTTGACAATATCTCAATATTATTATTGCGCTAGTTGGCTGTACCTACACTAAAATTCCAGAATTTTTCCTTCATAAGTTGTTCTCATCTTCTTTTTACATAGGGAGCCAATTTCTTTTCAGCACTTTAATTTCCTTGATCAAAACTAATTTTCTCATGGCTCTCTTTTGTCCCTCTGCAGTGGACATATGGTGAGCAATATGTTTGGAACATCGAATCGGAATAAAATCACAGTATCGAATCGCAATACTTATAGAATCGTGAGAATAGCAATATGTATCGTATCGGCACCTAAGTATCGTGATAATTTTGTATTATGAGGTCCCTGGCAATTCCCAGCCTGAGTTTCTACCTGGTTTGAACATGCGTCCTTTGGCATGATCTTGTCCACATTCTGATTGTACCCACATTTTTTGATAGGTGTAGACAATTAAACAGGCACTGTGATCTGATTGTGATCAGATCTTCTTGACCACCTCTTGAGGTAGTCAGACACGCATTGTGTCTGGATGTACAAGTGTAGACCGATCTGGACAGTGAAACCATTTAAATCATCATTATCCCACCCTCTAAAATCATTGACAGGCGGAACTTTTCACATATGCCATCAATATGTGTCTTCAAATAAATAATTAAAGATTGTTTGGAAAATATACCAGTGAAATCATTTTCTTAAAGGGAAATCTGATCACAATGCAGACACAGTGGACGGATAAGAGACACGTTTTAATACCATGAGAATACACATTTCTGAAAATGTGGGCACAATCAGAATGTGGACAAGATCAGGACACAGGACCCATGTTAGAGCCAGCTATAAATTAGGCATATGATACATAGAAGTTTATTCTCATTAAAATTCCTATGACTAAATGAAAGATAAAGTGGTATGGTTGTGGTGATCTCTCTCCCTCCCTCTCTCTCTCAGGACCTGTCTGCTCTGCAGTGTGAGGTGTGTGTCCTGGTGTTCTCTGTCACGGACAGGCGTAGTTTCCACCGCACCGCCCAACTTCGCCTCCTCCTCAGGGAGACGCAGCCACAAACTCCCATCATCCTCGTGGGCAACAAGAGTGACCTGGTCCGTTCGCGCGAGGTCAGCACTCAAGGTGAGGCAGATTGGCCCTCTCTTTGTTACAGCACAGTGGTAGAGTGGTCGCCCTTTGTCGCTACAACCTCAACCTGCAGTATTCCATAGTGTATACCTTTTCCTACAGATGATCTATTCCTATAGATGCTCTCTTTTCTCATTGCCTTGTCTCTGCCTGCCATCTCCACCCAGTGTCGACAGGTTGAGTTTTATGCTGTATCTCTGCAGGGTACTGCGGTGAAGGGAGAAATATAGGAATATAGACAGAAAGTGGCACAGCATTTCAGCTGCAGTGCAGTGTGGGAGTATGGGAGGAAGGGACTGTGCATGCTGAGAACTGTTCATGAGATACTAAGAACATACCCACTGGATCCAGATCATCTATAAATCTTTGCTAGGTAAAGCTCCGCCTTATCTCAGCTCACTGGTCACCATAGCAACACCCACCCGTAGCACACGCTCCAGCAGGTATATTTCACTGGTCATCCCCAAAGCCAACACCTCCTTTGGACGCCTTTCCTTCCAGTTCTCTGCTGCCAATGACTGGAACGAATTGCAAAAATCACTGAAGTTGGAGACATATCTTCTTCACTAACTTTAAGCGTTAGCTGTCAGAGCAGCTTACCGATCGCTGCACATATATCACTCCAGTGTAAATTGTAATTACTTCGTCACTATTGGTCTTTTATTGCCTTACCTCCTTACTTCATTTTGCACACACTGTATACATATTTTTCTATTGTGTTATTGACTGTACGTTTGTTTATCCCATGTGTAACTCTGTGTTGTTGTTTTTGTCGCACTGTTTTGCTTTATCTTGGCCAGGTCGCAGTTGTTAATGAGAACTTGTTCTCAACTGGCCTACCTGGTTAAATAAAGGTGATATAAAATAAAAATAAATAAAAATACGCAAAAATACGCATTTCATCTAGATGTACATATCAACTGAGGATATGGCTGTGTGGTGTGTTAAGAAGACGTACCTGAGCTTGGCTGTATGGTCACCACAACCTATAACACACATGAACACAAAACTCTCTTTCACCCCCACCTGTCTATGTGATGTGTGTTGCTTCAGACTGCAGCTCCTCAGGCCTGGCTGTTTTTGGGATCATGTTATGAGTGTTGTGTAACCTCAGAACCATGTGGCCTTTGACTTATGAGGCAGAGAGCAGAGCAAGGCTTTCTGCATAATTACTTTCACAGGAACTGGGTGAAAACTCCCTTCCTTCTCGCTTTATAATATAGCTGAACGAGCGTGCACAGAAGAAAAAACATTAACTATATTGGTTCTCTCTTCCTCTGCTGTCAGGGATAATTTTATCTCTCTAATTAACAAATAAGATTTTAATTAAGACTAATTTGGGCAATTGCTTCTCATCATCTTTCATCATCTGGCTTCTCATTCCCTGTGATTTCTGTGTTGCACTCTATCTTTAATATGTGCTTTTTCCATCTTTTGAATAAATGTGTTCAATTATGTGTGTGTGTTTGTGTTTGTCCTAGGGATAGTAGTCTGTAATGACACAAAGAATCCAGAGAGGCAGGGATGTTTATATTGTAGTGTTTCTGAGGTCAACCAGAGGGGAGCTGGGCTGAATCACAGCACAATAAGATAATAAGAGGTGCTTCAACATGTAACTAATATGGATGAACCTGTGACAACAGCACATCACCGTGTACCCAATCTCATCCGAAATGCCCTCATCCTAAATGGGTAATGCGTTTACCACTGACAACTGTGCTTATTCTCTCTCGCTCTCTCTCTCTCAGAGGCCTTCACCAGTGCTACTCTGTTTGACTGTCTGTATGTGGAAATGTCAACCTCTCTGGACCACCGCACAGTGGAGCTCCTGGAGTCTACTGTGAGGTTAGCCAGAGGCCTCAGTCCAGTGCCCCCAGGGGCCTATGGGCACGACATGGCTGGCGGCATGGAGAGCATCACCCACCGGGCCAAGCGTTTCCTCGCTAGCCTGGTCCCACGCTACCCCCGTGAGAGGGAACGAGACGGGGGCAAGTTCTTCAGACAGAAGTCCCGCTCCTGCCATGACCTGGGAGCCCTGTGATCAGGGATGAGGGAAGGATAGAATGAGGGATGTATAGAAAGAGAGAGGGGTGGCTAGAGAGCGAGCAAGAGGGAAATAGCATGTAAGCAATTGCAAAATAGAGAGGGATTCAAAGAGGTAAATTATGGTGAAGAGAAAAGTGAGTGATGAGAGGAGGATACAGTAATGGGGATGACACATGAATGAAGCAGAGAAGACCAGGAAGAGAGAATGGCATTAAAGAAATGATGGACGTATCTGGGTTGATTCAGGTAGAAATGTTGTTGTAGAGAACCATAGAGAAGAGTGAATTAGCTGTTGAACCCCTGTAAATACAATCCTAAGCATCATACTGCAGTAGTTTGACTGATTCTCCATCTCCATTCCCATGTGATTTCATTGAGGGCCAAATAAAATACTCTGAGAAGTCATGAGAAAGGAAAGTGACTCTTTTTTATCTGGTTATGTGTCTCTGTGTTGTGATACTTCAAAGCCCAGAAACTTAATTGCATGCTTTTTGCAAGTGCAAGAGAGCAATCACAGTAGCAGCCCTGGTATAACATGGTTTTCACAGTGATTCAGATTTTGACGATTCACTTGCTTTTTTTAGTATCCAGACAATCTTGTATCCATGGGGATACAGAGAGGGGGTAGAGAAAGGGCCAGAGAGAGGGAGACAGAGACTAAACTTAGAAAAGGCATAAGATAGAAGGATTGAGGCGATGGAGAATGGAGCCAGGATTTATTGTATGTAGAGTGATCATTGCCAGGTTACTGTTGTCAAGGAGACAAAGAATCTTTGTGCCATATGAATTTTGTGTTCAACATTTCCCTTACAAAATTAGGGTACACTTTGGGGGGAATTAATTCGATTTCAGAATGTGTTTATTTTGGGGAGGAGGAGTGCCAGATGGCACTTTGTCAGATATCAGTATCACACAGCATCACACTACTACCCTTAGTTCCACTCTTCATTCAATCCCACTCACACCCACACTATTGAAGAGCAAGCATAGAAATAGAGTATATCATCATGGGTCTTCATATCATTGTCATGGACTTCATCAAAGAGAATGGGAGAACACTTCTGTAATCAGGAAGAAACAGAGTTGGAAAAATCACCACCTTTAAATGGTGCCATGAAATCATATTTTCTTTGTGACTCATTCCCTTGGCTCCAAACCCCTGGCTGGGAGCAATGGGGGTGGATACTAGATACTGGATACCTGAAACAGGCAACAGGCTCCCCCCTGTGGTTAGATAGCACACTGAACCAGCATACTGTTTTGTCTTAGAATAGCTTTTCTACTCAAGACTAAGCAGGTGTAAAATAAATGCCTGAGCGGAGTTCCCACATCCAATTTTAAGGGCAAACAAAAGCAAAGATGGTGGATAACGATGGGGATCCAGCTTTTGTCAAATTAACAAATTACTTTTTTGCATTTCAGCTAACCTTAACCCTTTTCCTAACCTTAATCTGCCGTTTACCATTGAATTTTTTTTGACAATAAGTAGTCCAGTGTCCCCTCCCCGATTAGAAAACAGTGAGCGAGAGGGGTGTCACACTTAATGGTCGTGTTTGAGAGCATCAAAACCGTAATATATCATGGGTAAATTGTGACTCACTGACGGATCGACAAATAATGAGTAGTTGATGCAAGGTGATTTGTAGATCAGTCAGTCGGCAGCCGCCTGCACCGTCGGCTGAGCTGTAGTCAATGAATAGCATTCTCATGTAGGTGTTCCTTTTGTCCAAGTGGGAAAAGGCAGTGTGGAGTGCATTAGAGATTGCATCATCCGTGGATCTGTTGGGGCGGAATGCAAATTGGAGTGGGTCTAGTGTTTCTGGGATAATGGTGTTGATGTGAGCCATGACCAGCCTTTCAAAGCACTTCATGGCTACAGACATGAGCGCTACAGGTCAGTAGTCATTTAGGCAGATTAGCTTAGTGTTCTTGGGCACAGGGACTATGGTGGTCTGCTTGAAACCTGTTGGTATTCCATACTCAGTCAGAGACAGGTCGAAAATGTCAGTAAAGTCACTTGCCAGTTGGTCAGCGCATGCTCGGAGTACACGTCCTGGTAATCCGTCTGGCCTGTGGCCTTGTGAATGTTGACCTGTTTAAAGGTCTTAGTCACATTGGCTACAGAGAGCGTGATCACAGAGTCGTCCAGCACAGTTGATGCTCTCATGCATGCTTCAGTGTTGCTTGCCTCGAAGCAGGCATAGAAGTAATTTAGCTCGTCTGGTTGGCTCGTGTCACTGGGTAGCTCATGGCTGTACTTCTCTTTCTAGTCTGTAATAGTTTGCAAGCCCTGCCACATCCTACGAGCGTCGGAGCCGGTATAGTACAATTCAATCTTAGTCCTGTATTGATGCTTTGCTGGTTTGGTGGATCGTCTGAGGGCATTGCGAGATTTCTTATAAGGGTCCGGGTTAGCGTCCCGCTCCTTGAAAGCGGCAGCTTTACCCTTTAGCTCAGTGCAGATGTTGCCTTTATTCCATGGCTTCTGTGTTGTCTTGGCTGTGTGCTTATGGTTGTTATCCTTTTGGAAGGTGAACCTTCACCCCAGTCTGAGGTCCTGAGCACTCTGGAGCAGATTTTCATGAAGGATCTCTCAGTACTTTGCTCCGTTCATCTTTCCCTCGATCCTGACTAGTCTCCCAGTCACCGTCACTGAAAAATATCCCCACAGCATGATGCTGCCACCACCATGCTTCACTGTAGGGATGGTGCCAGGTTTCCTCCAAATGTGACGCTTGGCATTCAGGCCAAAGAGTTCAATTAGATCAGAGGATCTTGTTTCTCATGGTCTGAGAGTCCTTTAGGTGCCTTCTGGCAAACTCCAAGCGGTCTATCATGTGCCTTTTACTAAGGAGTGGCTTCCGTCTGGCCACTCTACCATAAAGGCCTATTAGTGGAGTGCTGCAGAGATGGTTGTCCTTCTGGAAGGTTCTCCAATCTCCACAGAGGAATTCTGGAGCTCTGTCAGAGTGACCATCGGGTTCTTGGTCACCTCCCTGACCAAGGCCCTTCTCCCCCGATTGCTCAGTTTGCCCTGGCGGCCAGTTCTAGGAAGATTCTTGGTGATTCCAAACTTCTTCAATTTAAGAATGATGGAGGCCACAGTGTTCTTGGAGACCTTCAATGCTGCAGAAATGTTTTGGTACCTTTCCCCAAATCTGTGCCTCGACACTATCCTCATGGCTTGGTTTTTGCTCTGACATTCACTGTCAACTGTGGGACCTTACACAGACAGGTGTCTGACTTTTCAAATCATGTCTAATCAAATTAATTTACCACAGGTAGACTCCAATCAAGTTGTAGAAACATCTCAAGGATGATCAATGGAAACAGGATGCACCTGAGCTCAATTTCAAGTCTCATAGCAAAGGGTCTGAATACTTATGTAAATAAGGTATTTCTGTTTTTTATTTTTAATACATTTGCAAAACTTCGACAAACCTGTTTTTTCTTTGTCATTATGGGGTATTGTGTGTAGATTGATGAGGATTTTTTTTATTTAATCAGTTTTCGAATAAGGCTGTTACGTAACAAAATGTGGGAAAAGTGAAGGGGTCTGAGTACTTTCCGAATGCACTGTACAGTCACATCTGGAATTATTGCCTCCCTTGATAAAGATGAGCAAAAAATACTGAGCTGTAGGCCTTTTGTATGCAATTTTTTTGTGGGGAATTAAATTATTTTATAGTAAAACAATTGCTCAGAGAAATTGTTGGCACCCCTAATGATTATCATAAATACATTTAATAAGATGTACTCTGCATTAACATTCTACAGTGGCAATAAAAAGTATGTGAACCCTTTGGAATTATCTTGATTTCTGCATAAATCATGGTCATAACATTTGATCTGATCTTCATCTAAGTCACAACAATAGACAAACGCAGTCAGCTTAAACTAATAACACACAAATTATTGTATTTTTCTTGTCTATATTGAATATATAATTTAAACATTCACAAAGTAGGTTGGAAAAAGTAATGGAAAAAGTAAAGGCTAATGATTTCTGCAAAAGCTTTTTGGAGTCTGGAGTCAGCTAACCTGGAGTCCAATCAATGAGACGAGATTGAAGATGTTGGTTAGAGCTGCCTGCCCTATAACAAACACTCACACAATTTGAGTTTGCTATTCACAAGAAGCATTGCCTGATGTGAACCATGCTTCGAACAAAAGAGATCTCAGAAGAGCTAGGATTAACAATTGTTGACTTGCAAAAAGCTGGAAAGGGTTACAAAAGTATCTCTAAAAGCCTTGATGTTCATCAGTCCACGGTAAGACAAATTGTCTATAAATGGAGAAAGTTCAACACTGTTGATACTCTCCCTAGCAGTGGCCATCCTGCAAAGATGACTGCAAGAGCACAGAGCAGAATGCTCAATGAGGTTAAGAAGAATTCTCGTGTCAGCTAAAGACTTACAGAAATCTCTGGAAGATGATAATATCTATGTTGACGAGTCTACGATACGTAAAACACTAAGCAAGAATGGTGTTCATGGGAGGACATCACGGAAGAAGCCACTGCTGTCCAAAAAAAATTGCTGCATGTCTGAAGTTCGCAAAAGAGCATCTGGATGTTCGACAGCGCTACTGGCAAAATATTCTGTGGACAGATGAAACTTAAGTTGAGTTGTTTGGAAACACAACACAATGTGTGGAGAAAAAAAGGCACAGCACACCAACATCAAAACCTCATCCCAACTGTAAAGTATGGTGAAAGGAGCATCATGGTTTGGAGCTGCTTTGTTGCCTCAGGGCCTGGACAGCTTGCTATCATCGACAGAAAAATTAATTCCCAAGTTAAGCAAGACATTTTGCAAGAGAATGTAAGGCAATCTGTCCGCCAATTGAAGCTCAACAGAAGTTGGGTGATGCAACAGGACAACAACCCAAAACACATAAGTAAATCAACAACAGAATGGCGTCAACAGAAGAAAATACGCCTTCTGGAGTGGCCCAACCCAATTGAGATGCTGTGGCATGACCTCAAGAGAGCGGTTCACACCAGACATTCCAACAATATTGCTGAACTGAAAGAGTTTTGTAAAGCGGAATGGTCCAAAATTCACAACTGCTGAAAATGTTTGGTTGAGGTTATTGCTGCCAAAGGAGGGTAAACCAGTTATTAAATCCAAGGGTTCACATACTTTTCCCACCCTGCACTGTGAATGTATACACGGTGTGTTCAATAAATACATTAAAACGTATAATTGTTTGTGTGTTATTAGTTTAACTTCTTATGGCTGCAGGGGCAGTATTGAGTAGCTTGGATGAAAGGTGCACAGAGGTGCCCATAGTAAACTGCCTGCTCCTCAGTCCCAGTTGCTAATATATGCATATTATTATTCGTATTGGATAGAAAACACTCTGAAGTTTCTAAAACTGTTTGAATGATGTCTGTGAGTATAACAGAACTCATATGGCAGGCAAAAACCTGAGAAAAAATCCAAACAGGAAGTGGGAATTCTGAGGTTGGTAGATTTTCAACACAGCCCCTATTGAACAGTGGGATATGGATGAGTTTGCACTTCCTACGGCTTCCACTAGATGTCAACAGTCTGTAGAATCTTGTCTGATGCCTTTACTGTGAAGTGGGGCCGAAGGAGACAGGAAATAGTCAGGTCTACCATGACCTGGCCATGCTCTGACCATGCGCATTCACATGAGAGGGAGCTCTGTTCCATCGCATATCTGAAGTCAATGTAATTCTCCGGTTTGAACGTTACTGAAGATTTATGTTAAAAACATTCTAAAGATTGATTCAATACATCGTTTGACATGTTTCTACTGACTGTTACGGAACTTTTTGACATTTCGTCAGCTTTTAGTGAACGCGCTTTCTGACTTTGGATTTGTTTACCAAAAATAGCTATTTGGACATAAATGATGGACATTACCAAACAAAACAAACATTTCTTGTGGAAGTGGGAGTCCTGGGAGTGCATTCCGACGAAGATCAGCAAAGGTAAGTGAAGATTTATAATGCTTTTTATGAGTTTTGTTGCCTGCACAATTTGGCAGGTAACTGTATGGCTTCCTTTTGTGGCTGAACGCTGTTCTCAGATTATTGAATATTGTGCTTTTGCCGTAAAGCTTTTTGAAATCTGACACAGCGGTTGCATTAAGAACAAGTGTATCTTTAATTCTATGTAAAACATGTATCTTTCATCAAAGTTTATGATGAGTATTTATGTTATTTGACGTGGCTCTCTGCAATTTCTCCGGATATTTTGGAGGCATTTCTGAACATGGTGCCGATATAAACTGAGGTTTTTGGATATAAGTATGAGCTTTATCGAACAAAACATATATGTATTGTGTAACATGAAGTCCGAGTGTCATCTGATGAAGATCATCAAAGGTTAGTGATTCATTTTATCTCTATTTCTGCTTTTTGTGACTCCTGTCTTTGGCTGGAAAAATTACTGTGTTTTTCTGTGATTTTGCGGTGACCTAACATAATCGTTTGTGGTACTTTCGCTGTAAAGCCTATTTGAAATCGGACACTTTGGTGGGATTAACAACAAGATTACCTTTAAAATGGTATAAGATACATGTATGTTTGAGGAATTTTAATTATGAGATTTCTGTTGTTTGAATTTGGCGCCCTGCACTTTCACTGGCTGTTGTCATATCATCCCGTTAACGGGATTGCAGCCATATTAAGCAGACTGTGTTTGTCTATTGTTGTGACTTACTGTAGATGAAGATCAGATCAAATTGTATGACCAATTTATACAGAAGTTCAGGTAATTCAAAAGGGTTCACATACTTTTTCTTGCCACCGTATTTAAGAAAAATATTCTCAGTTTAAGGAACTGTATTGTGGCCTTTCTTGGCTTCTTGTTTCACTGGGGTATAAAAATGAGGTAACACATGTGTCACGAGTATTTTCAATCCCAATGATAATAACTAACAATTATTTAAGCTTTGACCAATCCCCGAGGTTTGTAAGACCCTGGGTTTAATAATAATTAGGCAAAGACTCAGCTTATGCAAAAGGTCCGTAAAGGTTATTCACGAGAACGTTCTAAAGTCAAAATACAAAGAACATGTCATTTTATAACTCACTCCCTCCCTCCCTACTTACGCACATACCTACACACAAACAGTAGGTGGGATGTATCCTTCCCCATAGTTCTCACCACTGTTTATCACTACCAAGCTGGCAGTTCCATTCCCCCGAGATTAGAGGGACCTTGATGGGACTCCCTTTCCTGCCGTAAGTTTCTCAGAGTTCTAGCCAGGTCAGGTCATACACAGTTTAATTGTTCTCGGTATTTTCTTAGTCACCCCACACACACATTTCTACTTGTCTCGACCAAACCTTATTAGACTGAAGTTTATTCTAATTCATTATACATATTACAGAATCTAATAATTACTAATAGTTACGTTTGTCTAATTATTCATTATATATGTTACATAATGTCATAATTACGTTTCAGGGTGGAATTCTTTAGTCATTACCTTTAAACATATATATTCCCTTATCAACATGTAAAATCCATTTGTCATCCATCACCATGGGGAAAGGCAAAGAACTCAGAAAATGAAAAGAGACAAATATACCAATTACACACTATTATGGTAACAATTAAAACCACTGAAACAGTGATAAACTTGCCTGGTAGAGGACCCAAGTCTATCTTGTCTTTGTGTATAGATCAGTACTTGTATTATCTATTTTATACAGTATTTTTTGCTTATCTTTATCAAAGGTGCCAATAATTTTGGATGTGACTGTGACGACCCTTCCACTCTGTCTGCCGTATTCTCTCTTTGTTCTTGTTTCCTTATTAGGATGTCGGTGGGCGGAGTTGGGAGGGTCGTCAGCTACATGGGAAACACCTGGGCCCACTGTCATAGGATAAATGCACCATTTCCCCATTCATAGGGGAGACTCTCTCCATGCAGACACCTTGATAGATTTTGTTGTGGCTTTTTGTGACTTTTTGGTTGTTTGCTTTAGCACCTTTCAACACACTGCATTATCACATTCATGCATGCCAAAACACTCACTTACACTACTGATTACTGATTACACACACCATTGTTTATTGCATTTAGGTTACTTTATTTAATAAATATATTTTGTTACTCCTTATCTCCACGTTGTCTCCCTTTTGTTACGGGCTTTGAGCCGGTTCGTGACAAGTGGGGGCTCATCCGGGATATTTGAACGTATTGGTTTGGGAGAACGTGGAGGTACGTGTTTGGTTTGCATATTTTGTTTGAGTCTGATAGGCCTAGTATTGGTTGCCTTTGTTGTTTGGTTTGTGTGCTGCGTTGGAGAGAGTATAATGGTTAGTTTCCCGGCCCTGCCCAGCCTGGAAACTCTTGTTCTTCTTTCTGTTGGGACATCGGTCTGAGGAGGTGAGTAATCGGCTGTGTACCTCAGTGGGAGATTTGGGTAGGGTAGTGGAATTTGCTACCCGGAGCTATAGCCTTTTACCCCTGATAGGCTTAGCGACGTGTTTCATTTTTGGAATATGTTGGGCATGGTTAATGTTTGTTATTTTTGTGTGGTGTCTGTGGACTGAGCAGTTGTCTCGGGGGCACATCCGTGGCTTGGTGGAATCTGCCAGCGTGCTGGGGGGTTTATTTCCTTGCCAGCGGGCTACAGTGCATAAATACCCACCGCAAATCCGCACGAAGACTAGGGTTGAGTTAATGTAGGTTTTGGGGAAGCTCCGTATCTCATCTCTCTTCTGTGGTGCTCAGGGTGATTGTTATTTCTTGGGTTGTGGTCTGGTGTGCTCAGCAGAGGGGAAGAGTGAGAATTTTTTTTGTAACTATGGTGTCTTATGTAGATGAGTTCATTCGCTTTCCATCAGAGGAATTGTTAGAATTAGGTACTAAAGAACAGCTTTTGAAGGTCGCTGAACACTACAAGGTTGAAATTCTGTGATAAACGTCTAAAGAATTCTATTAGGTTGATATTGAAGGCCAATCTGATGGAGAGTGGTATTCTTGAAGTTACCACTGGGCCAGCCTCTGCTGAGGAGTTATCTACCCGTAATGTTACAATGGCCATTCCATCGGTTAGTCCTAGTAGTCTTCTTTTTGAACAGCAGAAAGAACTGCTTCTGTTACAGCTAGAGTATGATCGGCAGCATGATCGTGAGAAGCTAGAGTATGATCGGCAGCATGATCGTGAGAAGCTAGAGTATGATCGGCAGCATGATCGTGAGAAGCTAGAGTATGATCGGCAGCATGATCGTGAGAAGCTAGAGTATGATCGTGTAAAGTATGAAAAGGAATTAGATATGGAGCATGCTAAAATCAAGTTGCAACAAGAACGGATAGAGTTGGTTAGGGAAGGAAAGATTTCAGGGGAGAGTTTGTTCTGGGAAGGTGACCCAGATGTACCTAGGGGTCGTTCCTCTTTTGGTCGTGCCCCGGACACAGTTGATATTGTTGGGAACTTACGGTTATTGCCTCAGTTTAATGAAAAGGACCCTGAGACATTCTTTTCGTTGTTTGAGCGTGTTGCTGACGCTAGGAGTTGGCCTGATTCTGACCGCACCTTAATGTTGCAGTGTGTGCTGACTGGTAAAGCGCAGGAAGCATATTCGGCTCTTAGTGTACACGACAGTGCCAGTTATGATAAGGTTAAAACGGCTGTGTTACAAATTTATGAATTGGTCCCTGAGGCTTACCGCCAACGATTTAGAACTTTAAAAAAGGATGATAAACAGACTCATGTTGAGTTTGCGCGACAATTATCTTTACAGTTTAATCGCTGGTGTTCGGCCTCTGAAGTTGTGACTCTCCAAGGGCTGTGTGATCTGATTATGTTAGAGCAATTTAAGGACACAATCCCTGATCGTATTGCCACATATATTAACGAACGAAAAGTAAAGAATGTCGCTGAAGCTGCGGTTTTGGCGGATGAGTATGTGTTGACTCACAAAAGTGTCTTTGCAGAGCCCCGTATTCGGAATGAGTGGGGGCGTTCGGATAGATTTGGGCTTCGCTCACCAAGACACTTTGGTTCACGGGCAGAGTTCAATTCAACTAGGGTTGAGCCTGACTCCCGTGGAAAAGCTGACTTTGGGCAAGAGTGTCATTACTGTCATGATTCAGGTCATTGGAAAAACGAATGTCCGGTTCTCAGGGAAAAGGACAAATTCAGTACGCATGATTACGTTAAATCTAAGCCTATGGCGTTAGCTGCGCCTGTTCCACATCAGTTCACTCATGACACATGGTCTCAGGCGCAGGTGAAAGTCCATATTCACCCAGGCTATTTACCTTTCATTACGGAAGGTTTTGTGTCTATATTAGGGAGTAAGGAATTGGTGCCAGTGAAGATCTTGAGAGACACAGGTGCCTACGAATCGTTTGTGTTGGAGTCTGTGTTACCCTTTTCAGTTGAGACTGATTCAGGGAAGAGTGTTCTAATTAGGGGAATAGGTTTGAACACTCTTTCAGTTCCCTTGCATAAACTGATGTTGGATTGTGGGCTGGTAAAAGGTGAGGTTGTTGTGGGGGTGCGTCCTTCGTTGCCTATTGAGGGTATTGACGTTATTCTTGGGAATAACTTGGCTGGTGAGAGTGTGTGGCCTGTCGTGTTTCCATCTCGAGTTGTTTCCATAAAGCCGTCAGTTGAGATTCCTGAAGAGAGTGTACAGAGCTCCCCAGAGATGTTCAGTGCGTGTGCAGTGACGCGTTCTATGAGTCGTGGCGAACTGGTCACTGTGCCGACTAATGAGAACCACAAAGAAGTATGCCACTGCTTTCCCTGTTATTCCGTTATCTGTTACCCACTCAGATCTAATCAATGCTCAACGGACTGACCCCACATTAGAAGAGTTGCGTGACCAAACAGTGCCTGTGGAACAGTTGGGAGATGTCGCCCATGGCTATTTTCTCCAAGAGGATGTCCTGATGAGACAGTGGGTGTCTCATGGTAGTCGTTTTCTGGGGGAGGCGATTAGTCAGGTTGTGGTACCAGTAAAGCTTCGTGAGTTGGTGTTGACAACTTCTCACAATGGTGTTGCTGGACATATGGGTGTGAGGAAAACATACCATCGCATATTAAGACATTTCTTTTGGCCTAGGTTAAAGAGGGATGTCTCTGATTTCATCAACTTGTCACACCTGTCAATTAACTGGTAAACTTAATCAAGCTATTAAGCCGGTACCACTGTTTCCTACTCCTGTACTCAGCCAACCTTTTGAGTATTTGATCATTGACTGTGTGGGTCCTTTGCCTCGTGCTAAAAAGGGTAGTAGTGGTGAAATGGCTAAAGAGAAGTTATCATCTTCACAGGAGAGGATGAAGGGCATATTTGATCGCCGAACTGAGCCTCGTCAGTTTTCTCCGGGTGACCAGGTTCTTGCTCTGCTGCCAATTGTTGGTTCTCCTTTTCGGGCCAAGTTTCAAGGTCCATATACAGTGGTGCGTCAGTACACTGAGCAAAATTACCTAGTTGCCACTCCAGAACGGAGAAAAGCACACCAGCTGTTAAAACCCTATTATGCACGTTCCTCTGAGACTGAACAGTGGGAGTCTACAGAGGACGGTAAACCTGTTCTTTTGGCTGATACCGTTGTTTCCTTGGGTTCTTATCATGCTAGATCTGTGCATGAGGAGGAAGATGGGCCTGGTCCTGACGATTGTATATTGCAGGGTAGATTGAAATGAGTAGTCTGTTACGTTGGGAAGTGGCTATGAATCGTTGGAAATTGTTAAATTAAGGACCTTGTTCTTTTCGTTGGAGTTTGTAGCTGATGTGGTCTCGTGCGCCCTGTTCTTGAATGGTTGTATTGTCTGGTTCTGTCGTTCCTGTCTGTTCCCTCCTGGTCTTGTATTCTTCTTTCCTCTTAAGTTGCTTCCTATGCATTAAGGTTGCTGAGGTCTGGGGAGTCTTTCCTCTTAAATGTTGCTTCCTATGCACTAAGGTTGGTGAGGTCTGGGGAGTCTTTCCTCTTAAATGTTGCTTCCTATGCACTAAGGTTGGTGAGGTCTGGGGAGTCTTTCCTCTTAAATGTTGCTTCCTATGCACTAAGGTTGCTGAGGTCTGGGGAGGAGGAGGTTGGCTGGGGCAAATTGGAAGTGTGAACATGTAACCCCTCATTAATTTGGGATGCAGAGGCTGTGTAAATTTGGGACGCAGAGGTTGTGTCAATTTGGGACGCAGGGGCCGGTATGTTGTTCCGGGGTCCTTGTTGGTCCCCGGTTTTATGGGGGGGAATGTGACGACCCTTCCACTCTGTCTGCCGTATTCTCTCTTTGTTCTTGTTTCCTTATTAGGATGTCGGTGGGCGGAGTTGGGAGGGTCGTCAGCTACATGGGAAACACCTGGGCCCACTGTCATAGGATAAATGCACCATTTCCCCATTCATAGGGGAGACTCTCTCCATGCAGACACCTTGATAGATTTTGTTGTGGCTTTTTGTGACTTTTTGGTTGTTTGCTTTAGCACCTTTCAACACACTGCATTATCACATTCATGCATGCCAAAACACTCACTTACACTACTGATTACTGATTACACACACCATTGTTTATTGCATTTAGGTTACTTTATTTAATAAATATATTTTGTTACTCCTTATCTCCACGTTGTCCCTTTTGTTACGGGCTTTGAGCCGGTTCGTGACATGACTACAATACATTGCATTGCCATAGTCAAATATGGGTAGGAAGGTGTCTTGTACAAGTCTTTTCTCAATGTAATATGAGGGAAGGGTCAATGCCGTGTTGGTTCTTTTTGATTTAATTCCATTGTCCTCCAAGTGTTGCTGAATCTCCCTGAATCTCCCTTCTACTTAATTTAATATGAGAAACAAGACCCCCCCCCAAAAAAAATAATAGTTGGACTTTTAGTTTCTTCAAAGACAGTTTATCATCTAACCATTGTGCATGCTGCAAGTCTTGCAGTCACTTGACAAAAGTCTTTGTCCAACTGCCCACAACTGAAAATAACTGCTCAGTTGTCATAAACCTTGGTCAACTCAGATAAATGTCAAATTTCTTATAATATAAAATAATTTCCACTTCCAAATGTATGTTTTATCTCAAATGGACCACCCCACATAGGTAACAACAACTGACAGTTAGATTTAATTTGTAACCCTAATGTACAGCAATCAAGTTCTGAAACTTTGGCAACTTATTTTTCATAACTGTTAAATGATGATGAACAGCAGACGATTTAATCCTTATCAGGACATGACAACTTCCTGTTTCTCAAGAATCTGAGAGAGTAAAGGAGGAAGAATGTGACCTCAAATCAAATGTTATTTGTCACATGCGCCGAATACAACCGGTGTAGACCTTACAGTGAAATGCTTACATACAAGCTCTTAACCAACAATACAGTTTTAAGAAATAAGTGTTAAGTAAAAAATAGATTAGTAAAAAATTTAAATATATTTTTTTAAAGAGCAGCAGTTTAATAACAGTAGCGAGGCTCTATCCAGGGACTACCGGTACAGAGTCAATATGCAGTGGCAAAGGTTAGTCGAGGTAATTGAGGTAATATGTACACTACTGTTCAAAAGTTTGATATCAATTAGAAATGTCCTTGTTTTTGAAAGAAGCAACTTTTTTTGTCCATCAAAATAGCATCAAATTGATCAGGAATACAGTGTAGACATTGTTAATGTTGTAAATGACTATTGTAGCTGGAAGCGGCAGATTTTTGATGGAATATCTACATAGGTGTACAGAAGCCTATTATCAGCAACCATCACTCCTGTGTTCCAAAGACACGTTGTGTTAGCTAATCCAAGTTTATAATTTTAAAAGGCTAATTGATCATTAGAAAACCCTTTTGCAATTATGTTAACACAGCTGAAAACTGTTGTTCTGATTAAATAAGCAATACAACTGGCCTTCTTTAGACTAGTTGAGTATCTGGAGCATCAGCGTTTGTTGTGCGACTGGTGCGACTGGCTTCCGGGTTAAGTGGGCATTGTGTCAAGAAGCAGTGCGGCTTGGTTTTGTTGTGTTTCGGAGGTCACATGGCTCTCGACCTTCGCCTCTCCCAAGTCCGTACGGGAATTGCAGCGATGAGACAAGACTGTCACGATCGTTTGTAGAAACGGACCAAGGCGCAGCGAATGTTGAGTTCCACATAATTTATTAATAGTGAAACTTAGCATAAACAATAAACTAACAACGAACCGTGACTACAGCGGTGCTACATACACTTACTCAAAATACAATATCCCACAAACACAGGTGGGAACAAACACTACTTAAATATGATCCCCAATTAGAGACAACGATTACCAGCTGCCTCTAATTGGGAATCATAACAAATCACCAACATAGAAACATGAAAACTAGAACACCCACATAGAAATAATAAACTAGACTTACCCCCCAGTCACGCCCTGACTTACTCCACCATAGAAAATAAGGACTCTCTATGGTCAGGACATGACAAAGACTATAACTACCACTTGGATACCACAACATTGGGGAGGAAAAGGAGTAAAAATAAATAAAAATGTAAGTAAATAGAACTTGGATTAGCTAACACAACATCCCATTGGAACACAGGAGTGATGGTTGTTGATAATGGGCCTCTGTACGCCTATGTAGATAAACGGATATTTCATGCCGTTTCCAGCTACAATAGTCATTTACAACATTAACAATGTCTACACTGTATTTCTGATCAATTTGATGTTATTTTAATGGACAATTTTTTTCTTCTTTCAAAAACAAGGACATTTCTAAGTGACCCCAAACTTTTGAACGGTAGTGTACATGTAGGTAGAGTTAAACTATGCATAGATAATAAACAGAGTCTAGCCACAGCGTAAAAGAGGGGTAGCGGACAATGCAAATAGTCTGGGTAGCCATTTGATTAGCTGTTTAGGAGTCTTATGGCTTGGGGGTAGAAGCTGTTAAGAAGCCTTTTTGACAATTTTTAGGGCCTTCCTCTCACACTGCCTGGTATAGAGGTCCTGGATGGCAGGAAGCTTGGCCCCAGTGACTGTAGTG
Organism: Salvelinus namaycush; assembly: GCF_016432855.1. Lineage (NCBI taxonomy): Eukaryota > Metazoa > Chordata > Actinopteri > Salmoniformes > Salmonidae > Salvelinus > Salvelinus namaycush. The sequence continues at coordinate 28,576,782 of NC_052316.1, read as the reverse complement.
CCTTGCGGTCGGAGGCCGAGTAGTTGCCATACCAGGCAGTGATGCAACCAGTCAGGATGCTCTCGATGGTGCAGCTGTATAACTTTTTGAGGATCTGAGGACCCATGCCAAATCTTTTCAGTCTCCTGAGGGGGAATAGGCTTTGTCGTGCCCTTTTCCCGACTGTCTTGGTGTGTTTGGACCATGATAGTTTGTTGGTGATGTGGACACCAAGGAACTTGAAGCTCTCAGCCTGCTCCACTATAGCCACGTCGATAAGAATGGGGGCATGCTTGGTCTTCCTTTCCTGTGGTCCACAACCATCTCCGTTGTCTTGATCACGTTGAGGGAGAAGTTGTTATCCGGGCACCACACGGCCAGGTCTTTGACCTCCTCCCTATGGGCTGTCTCATTGTTGTCGGTGATCAGGCCACTGTTGTGTCGTCAGCAAACTTAATGATGGTGTTGGAGTCATGCTTGGCCATGCAGTCATGGGTGAAGAGGGAATACAGGAGGGGACTCAGCGTGCACCCCTGAGGGGCCCCCTTGTTGAGGATCAGCATGGCAGATGTGTTGTTACCTACTCTTACCACCTGGGGGCAGCCCGTCAAGAAGTCCAGGATCCAATTGCAGAGGCAGGTGTTTAGTCCCAGGGTCCTTAGCTTGATGATGAGCTTTGAAGGCACTATGGTGTTGAACGCTGAGCTGTAGTCAATGAATAGCATTCTCATGTAGGTGTTCCTTTTGTCCAAGTGGGAAAAGGCAGTGTGGAGTGCAATAGAGATTGCATCATCCGTGGATCTGTTGGGGCGGAATGCAAATTGGAGTGGGTCTAGGGTTTCTGGGATGATGGTGTTGATGTGAGCCATGACCAGCCTTTCAAAGCACTTCATGGCTACAGACATGAGCACTACGGGTCGGTAGTCATTTAGGCAGATTACCTTAGTGTTCTTGGGCACAGGGACTATGGTGGTCTGCTTGAAACCTGTTGGTATTCCATACTCAGTCAGAGACAGGTCGAAAATGTCAGTAAAGTCACTTGCCAGTTGGTCAGCGCATGCTCAGAGTACACATCCTGGTAATCCGTCTGGCCTGCGGCCTTGTGAATGTTGACCTGTTTAAAGGTCTTAGTCACATTGGCTATGGAGAGCGTGATCACACAGTCGTCCAGCACAGCTGATGCTCTCATGCATGCTTCAGTGTTGCTTGCCTCGTAGCAGGCATAGAAGTAATTTAGCTCGTCTGGTTGGCTCGTGTCACTGGGTAGCTCATGGCTGTGCTTCTCTTTCTAGTCTGTAATAGTTTGCAAGCCCTGCCACATCCTACGAGCGTCGGAGCCGGTATAGTACAATTCAATCTTAGTCCTGTATTGATGTTTTGCTTGTTTTGGTGGTTTGTCTGAGGGCATTGCGGGATTTCTTATAAGGGTCCGGGTTAGCGTCCCGCTCCTTGAAAGCGGCAGCTTTACCCTTTAGCTCAGTGTAGATGTTGCCTGTAATCCATGGCTTCTGGTTGGGGTATGTACGTACGGTCACTGTGGGGACGACGTCATCGATGCACATATTGATGAAGCCAGTGACTGATGTGGTGTACTCCTCAATGCCATCCGAAGAATCCCGGAACATATTCCAGTCTGTGCTAGCAAAACAGTCCTGGAGCTTAGTATCTGTGTCATCTGTCCACTTATTTGTTGACGAGTCACTGGTGCTTCCTGCTTTAGTTTTTGCTTGTAAGCAGGAATCAGGAGAATAGAATTATGGTCAGATTTGCCAAATGGAGGGCGAGGGAGAGCTTTGTACGCTTCTCTGTGTGTGGAGTAAAGGTGGTCTGGAGTTTTTTTCTTCTGGTTGCACATTTAACATGCTGGTAGAAATTAGGTAAAACAGATTTAAGTTTCCCTGCATTTAAGTCCCTGGGCACTTGGAGCGCCGCCTCTGGATGAGCGTTTTCTTGTTTGCTTATGGCCTTATACAGCTCATTGAGTGCAGTCTTAGTGACAGCATTGGTTTGTGGGGGTAAATAGACAGCTACAAAAAATATAGATGAAAACTATCTAGGTAAATAGTGTGGTCTACAGCTTATCATGAGATACTTCCTTTATATTAGATTTTGTGCACCAGCTGTTGTTTACAAATATACAAAGACCGCAAACCCTTGTCTTACTGGAGGCAGCTGTTCTATCTTGCCGATGCAGCGTAAACATCGCCAGTTGTATATTATCCATGTCGTCGTTCCGCCACGACTCGGTGAAACATAACGTACTACAGTTTTTTATGTCCCGTTGGTAGGATATTCGTGATCGTAGCTAGTCTATTTCATTATCCAATGATTGTACATTGGCTAATAGGACTGATGGTAGAGGCAGATTACCCATTCGCCGTCGGATCCTTACAAGGCACCCCGACCTACGTCGCCGATATCTCTGTCTCTTTCTCATGCGAATGACGGGGATTTGGGCCTTGTCGGGTGTCTGAAGTAACTGGAACATGCTTAACACCCCAGCCATCCTACAATCTAAGCTTGATGCCCTCAATCTCACACAAATTATCAATGAACCTACCAGGTACCACCCCAAAGCCGTAAACACGGGCACCCTCATAGATATCATCCTAACCAACTTGCCCTCTAAATACACCTCTGCTGTTTTCAACCAAGATCTCAGCGATCACTGCCTCATTGCCTGCATCCGTAATGGGTCAGCGGTCAAACGACCTCCACTCATCACTGTCAAACGCTCCCTGAAACACTTCAGCGAGCAGGCCTTTCTAATCGACCTGGCCGGAGTATCCTGGAAGGATATTGATCTCATCCTGTCAGTAGAGGATGCCTGGTTATTTTTTTAAATGCCTTCCTCACCATCTTAAATAAGCATGCCCCATTCAAGAAATTTAGAACCAGGAACAGATATAGCCCTTGGTTCTCTCCAGACCTGACTGCCCTTAACCAACACAAAAACATCCTATGGCGTTCTGCATTAGCATCGAACAGCCCCCGCGATATGCAACTTTTCAGGGAAGCTAGAAACCAATATACACAGGCAGTAATAAAAGCCAAGGCTAGCTTTTTCAAGCAGAAATTTGCTTCCTGCAACACAAACTCAAAAAAGTCCATGGAGAATAAGAACACCTCCTCCCAGCTGCCCACTGCACTGATGACAGGAAACACTGTCACCACCGATAAATCCACTATAATTGAGAATTTCAATAAGCATTTTTCTACGGCTGGCCATGCTTTCCACCTGGCTACCCCTACCCCGGTCAACAGCACTGCACCCCCCCACAGTAACTCGCCCAAGCCTTCCCCATTTCTCCTTCTCCCAAATCCAGTCAGCTGATGTTCTGAAAGAGCTGCAAAATCTGGACCCCTACAAATCAGCCGGGCTAGACAATCTGGACCCTTTCTTTTTAAAATTATCTGCCGAAATTGTTGGAACCCCTATTACTAGCCTGTTCAACCTCTCTTTCGTGTCGTCTGAGATTTCCAAAGATTGGAAAGCAGCTGCGGTCATCCCCCTCTTCAAAGGGGGGGACACTCTTGACCCAAACTGCTACAGACTTATATCTATGCTACCCTGCCTTTCTAAGGTCTTCGAAAGCCAAGTCAACAAACAGATTACCGACCATTTCGAATCCCACCATACCTTCTCCGCTATGCAATCTGGTTTCAGAGCTGGTCATGGGTGCACCTCAGCCACGCTCAAGGTCCTAAACGATATCCTAACCGCCATCGATAAGAAACAATACTGTGCAGCCGTATTCATTGACCTGGCCAAGGCTTTTGACTCTGTCAATCACCTCATCCTCATTGGCAGACTCGATAGCCTTGGTTTCTCAAATGATTGCCTCGCCTGGTTCACCAACTGCTTCTCTGATAGAGTTCAGTGTGTCAAATCGGAGGACCTGTTGTCCGGGCCTCTGGCAGTCTCTATGGGGGTGCCACAGGGTTCAATTATTGGACCGACTCTCTTCTCTGTGTACATCAATGATGTTGCTCTTGCTGCTGGTGAGTCTTTGATCCACCTCTACGCAGACGACACCATTCTGTATACTTCTGGCCCTTCTTTGGACACTGTGTTAACAACCCTCCAGACGAGCTTCAATGCCATATAACTCTCCTTCCGTGGCCTCCAATTGCTCTTAAATACAAGTAAAACTAAATGCATGCTCTTCAACCGATCGCTGCCTGCACCTGCCCGCCCGTCCAACATCACTACTCTGGACGGTTCTGACTTAGAATATGTGGACAACTACAAATACCTAGGTGTCTGGTTAGACTGTAAACTCTCCTTCCAGACTCACATCAAACATCTCCAATCCAAAGTTAAATCTAGAATTGGCTTCCTATTTCGCAACAAAGCATCCTTCACTCATGCTGTCAAACATACCCTTGTAAAACTGACCATCCTACCGATCCTCGACTTCGGCGATGTCATTTACAAAATAGCCTCCAATACCCTACTCAATAAATTGGATGCAGTATATAACAGTGCCATCCGTTTTAGCCCCATATACTACCCACCACTGTGACCTGTACGCTCTCGTTGGCTGGCCCTCGCTTCATACTCGTCGCCAAACCCACTGGCTCCAGGTCATCTACAAGACCCTGCTAGGTAAAATCCCCCCTTATCGCAGCTCGCTGGTCACCATAGCAGCACCCACCTGTAGCACGCACTCCAGCAGGTATATCTCTCTGGTCACCCCCAAAACCAATTCTTCCTTTGGCCGCCTCTCCTTCCAGTTCTCTGCTGCCAATGACTGGAATGAACTACAAAAATCTCTGAAGCTGGAAACACTTATCTCCCTCACTAGCTTTAAGCACCAGCTGTCAGAGCAGCTCACAGATTACTGCACCTGTACATTTACATTTACATTTTAGTCATTTAGCAGACGCGCTTATCCAGAGCGACTTACAGTAGAGTGCATACATTTTTATTACATTTTACATACTGAGACAAGGATATCCCTACCGGCCAAACCCTCCCTAACCCGGACGACGCTATGCCAATTGTGCGTCGCCCCACGGACCTCCCGGTTGCGGCCGGCTGCGACAGAGCCTGGGCGCGAACCCAGCCCAGCCTGGGCGCGAACCCAGAGACTCTGGTGGCGCAACTAGCACTGCGATGCAGTGCCCTAGACCACTGCGCCACCCGGGAGGCCCATCTATAATTTAGCCCAAACAACTACCTCTCCCCCTACTGTATTTATTAATTTATTTATTTTGCTCCTTTGCACCCCATTATTTATATCTCTACTTTGCACATTCTTCCACTGCAAATCTACCATTCCAGTGTTTTACTTGCTATATTGTATTTACTTCGCCACCATGGCCTTTTTTTAGCCGTTACCTCCCTTATCTCACCTCATTTGCTCAAATTGTATATAGACTTATTCTTCTACTGTATTATTGACTGTATGTTTGTTTTACTCCATGTGTAACTCTGTGTTGTTGTATGTGTCGAACTGCTTTGCTTTATCTTGGCCAGGTCGCAATTGTAAATGAGAACTTAACTTGCTCAACTAAATAAAGGTTAAATAAAAGAAAATAGATCAGTACACATTTGTGGCTTGCTGGAGGTCATTTTGCAGGGCTCTGGCAGTGCTCCTCCTTGCACAAAGGCGGAGGTAGCGGTCCTGCTGCTGGGTTGTTGCCCTCCTACGGCCTCCTCCACGTCTCCTGATGTACTGGCCTGTCTCCTGGTAGCGCCTCCATGCTCTGGACACTACGCTGACAGACACAGCAAACCTTCTTGCCACAGCTCGCATTGATGTGCCATCCTGGATGAGCTGCACTACCTGAGCCACTTGTGTGGGTTGTAGACTCCGTCTCATGCTACCACTAGAGTGAAAGCACCCCCAGCATTCAAAAGTGACCAAAACATCAGCCAGGAAGTATAGGAACTGAGAAGTGGTCTGTGGTCACCACCTGCAGAACCACTCCTTTATTGGGGGTGTCTTGCTAATTGCCTATAATTTCCACCTTTTGTCTATTCCATTTGCACAACAGCATGTGACATTTATTGTCAATCAGTGTTGCTTCCTAAGTGGACAGTTTGATTTCACAGAAGTGTGATTGACTTGGAGTTACATTGTGTTGTTTAAGTGTTCCCTTTATTTTTTTGAGCAGTGTATATAAGGGAAGGGTCAATGGCGCGTTGGTTCTACTTTTGGCAATACTTTTGGTTCTACTTTTGGCAATTTTTATATTTAATTCCATTGTCCTCCAAGTGTTGCTGAATCTCCTCCCTACTTAATTTACTATGAGAAACAAGACTCCCCCCCCCCCCCCCCCCAAAATAACAAAACAATTAATTATTTAAGTTTCTTCAAGCAAGAAATTCAGTCACTTGGAAAAAAAGTCACTGCCCAACTGCCACACAACTGAAAACTTCACATTCAACTGAGATAAATGTCAAATTGCACTCACATCTTATAATATAAAGTAATTTCCACTTCAAATGTATGTTTTATCTCAAATGGACCACCCCACATAGGTAACAACAACTGATGACAGTTAGATTGAATTTGTAACCCTAATGTACAGCAATCAAGTTCTGAAACTTTGGCAATAACTTGTTTTTCATCACAGAGTCAAATGAGAATGAAGAACAGGATATGATTTAATCCTTATCAGGACATAACAAGACTTCTTGTTTCTCAAGAATCTGATAGAAAGAGTAAAAGAGGATGAATGTGATCTATATAAACCCAGTGATGTGTCTAGATAGAGGTATTGCTCCTGAGCCACACTCTGAAACCCCTCTTCAGTTCATCACCTGATTTTGAATCCAACCAGGTGAGTAGTCTTCTTCTAATTGTCCAATTCATCCAGATGTGTTATCTTTATTAATCTTCTCTTTCCCATTCTCCCTCTCTATGTATATCTGCTTTTTACATTTGCATACTTGATTACAGTGGTTTAAAAGTGTCAGTTCACAGATCACAACAATCACATTTTTGTTAGTGTACTGTTCATCAAATAATGATTCTGTTTCTCACAGCTGCAGCAATGGGAAATACAGGTACCCACATTGCCAATGCAACAGACGACAACATTAAGATTTCTGCAAAAAGTCAAAGTTGGAACTCCAAGACACCACTGTTAACATTGGTGGAGAAGTCCATGCAGGGCTCATGGACACCCATGCCAGAGCTACAACAGCATCAATGTTAAACTTCACTCGCAGTAACGACGTTTCCATCCAATTCATCCCAGCGAGAGACTACATCGACTGCCCTGCCTTCGGGGTCATGTTTGTCACTGGAAAAACAGACAATGGATATCTCTTCGAAACTACAAGGCGGTTAATTTAATTGAACAGCCTAGATCCTTCATCATCACCGCTAACAAAGCCATCAAGTATGCCAAGTCAGGAGAGATCTGGGTGGATGACCAGGGAAAAGATCACAAGCCTAAAACAGCATTTGACGTTTCTACTCAAAGTAAACAAATAACAGAAGATAAGGCAGTACAGATGTCTGAAAAATAATATATATTCTGCAATCCAAGCCAGAGATTTGCTCCAAAACCTACATTTTTAAACGTTTGAAAAATATATTTTTCAGTGGCCTGTGTAATTTGGGAAAATATATGCTTAATAAACACTATCAAGATGATCTTGCATTCTCGATAGTGTCTGTGATATTGTCACCACTTGAAATTCTAGCTAATAAAAACATTTATGATAAATGTGTGTAAATGTGTTACTCATAATAATGTTTGTCCAACAGGAAATACAGTGCATTCGAAAAGTATTTAGACCCCTTGACTTTTTCCACGTTGTGTTACGTTGCAGCCTTATTCTAAAATGTATTCAATAGTTTTTTCCCCCTCATCAATCAACACACAATACCCCATAATGACAAAGCAAAAAAAGGTTTTATCACGACTCAGGATATGACCCAGATGCAGTGCGGATGGTTCAGTTCTCAGATAATTTATTATAACACGGGGGCAGGCAAAGGACAGGTCGAGGACAGGCAGAGGTTTGTAACCAGGTCAGAGTCCGACAGGTACAGGACGGAAGACAGCTCAGTGTCAGGGCAGGCAGAAGTTCATAATCCAGGTCAGAATCAGGCAGGTACAGAATGGCAGGCATGCTCAGGGTCAGGGCAGGCAGAAAGATCAGAACCAAAATGAAACAAGACGAAATGGCAACAGACAAACAGAAATCAGGAGACAAAGGGCTGTAAGACAGAAGTTTAATCCTAGACACATGAAAGTTGGGATGTATATGGAGGGTGCACTGGAGCTGTAGTGAACACTGGAGCTGTAGTGAACCGATGCTTGAGGTCCGAGAAGACGAACAGCAGAGGGGCTAAGAATCTTTGGAAAAGGCAGATAAAAGGGGGTGAAAGTTTATGGGACTCCACCCGGAGGGGCAGATCCCGAATGGACAGCCATAGCCTCTGCCCGAGACAATAGCGGAGTGCAGGGGTCCGGTGGCGGTCCGCCTGTCGCCGATACCTGGTGGTGGTCTTGAGAAGAGGGGTGGTGTCGCTATCTGATGGAGGGAGACCAGTAATGAAGTCCAGGGATATATAAGACCAGGGGCATTGAGGAACAGGTGGCAGCCGGAGCTTGCAGCAGAGTCTTATTCTGAGCACACACAGTGCTGACGGCGATGAACATGGAGACGTCAGGAACTATGGTGGGCCACCAAAAACGTTATCATACGAGGCCAGGGTCCGACAGGAGCCAGGATGGCAGGCAAGTCTGGAGGAACGAGCCCCTTCCAGGACCGGGGAACGGGGCAGAGTCCAGGACAAACATCCCGTTAGCCGGACCTGGTTCTCTAAACCCCAGATGAGTGCAGCCGCTAGACAAGAGGTAGGGAGGGTGGTCTCTGGGTCCAACGGTGTAGCAGCGGGGCTATAGAGGCGTGAGAGCGCATCCGGCTTCACATTCTTGGAACCCGGACGGTAGGAGATGGTACAGTTGAACTGAGTGAATAGTGTCGTGGAAATAGTTCTTAAAAATATCTCTTAAACACTGGAGCTTGTGAGTTCAGAATAGGCTTCATTACAAAGTAACAAGCCGAGCTGTTCCGCGGGCAACTGTCAGGTCCCAGACTCGGAGATCTCTTTATATACAGTTTCAGTTTGACACATCATACATAGTCACTCCTCTTTATGTAAATGACCAACACCTTTTGGCTTTCTGCCACTATTGTTTCCTAGTCTTACTTCTAGTTTGTCTAAGCCCATCGTTACTTGGTTTCCCCTCCTCTTATTGGCACATACTCCAGGGCGTAGATTTTATTGGTGACGTGACCATAGTAATGATACAAAAAAGAATACACATATACACACATAATGCAGGTGCATGTCTGAGGATAATTATAAGGTTATGTATTATCTTCCCTTAAACCCATAATGATTATGTTTACTACTTTAATATTTCACAATACATGTACTGGAAAATTACCCATAATAGCAGGGCCCATCGAGCTTGCCTAGAGCCTCCACTCCTCCAACACCATTTTGACGCGAGTAGTTCTCGATTTCCCACGTCGTAGTTTCTCTCAGCGTGGTTAAGACGATGGGAAAGGAAAGCGCAGGGATGCAGCTTTTGGTCCTGGGCAGAACGCTGGGACAGGACGTCCCCCACTCCGACGTCCGAGGCGTCGACCTCCATCACGAACTGACGGGACAGGTCCGGATAGATTAAGATGGGAGCTGTAGTGAACCGATGCTTGAGGTCCGAGAACGACCGGTCAGCTGCTGGAGACCATGTGAACAGAACCTAGGGAGAGGTGAGTGCTGAGAGGGGGAAGCTAAGGTGCTGTAACCCCGGATGAAGCGGCGGTAGAAATGAGCAAACCTCAGGAAACGTTGCAGCTGCACTCTCGATGTGGGTTGAGACCAATCCACCACCGCTCTCACCTTGTCAGAGTCCATCTGAATATTTCCAGCAGCAATGGCATACCCTAGGAAGGAGATGGTGGAGCGATGGAATTCATATCTTTCTGCTTTAACAAAAAGCTGGTTCTCCAGGAGATGTTGGACCTGTCGAACGTGGAGGACGAGTTCTTGAACTGACCAAGGAAATCATCGCCCCCTGGAGAGGCTCGAAAGCCGAGGAGATGAGTGGTAGAGGGTAACATTTTTTTAACCATGATGTCATTCAGGCCGAGGCAGTCGATACACGGGCGCAGGGTTTTGTCCTTCTTCTCCACAAAGAAGAACCCTGTGCCGGCGGGGGAGGCAGATGGACGAATACTCCCTGCAGCAAGAGAGTACTCAATGTACCTTTCCATGGTCTTGGTCTCTATACCCGACAGGGAATAAAGCCACCCCCGAGGTGGTGTAGTTTCCGGGAGAAGGTCGATAGCGCAGTCGTAGGGTCAATGCGGAGGGTGAGATGTAGCGCGGGCCTTGTCGAAAACCTCCTGGAGGTCCTGGTACTCTGTGGCAATGGCGGAGAGATCCGAGGAAGACGTACCGGGGCAGGCTGCGCCGACTTCAGACCAGTAGCCCAGTCGATCAGCGGATTGTGCCTCTGGAGCCATGAAAACCCCAAAACTACGGGTGCGTGAGGGGATTCAATGAACAGGAACTGCATAGACTCACTGTGATTACCTGACACTCTCAGGTTAATGGGAAACGTATTGTGAGTGACTCTGCCAATAGAGCGCCCATCCAGCGCTCTGATGTCCATGGGAATAGAGAGGGGTTGTGTGGGGATTCCCAGCTCCGACACCAGGGTAGCGTCTATAAAGCTCTCGTGGACCCCAGAGTCAATGGGCACCCGGAGAGATTTGGACTGGTCACCCCAAAACAGGATAGCATGGAGAGGGGTACCTACTTGATGAGCCTGGTCTTTTAATAGATAGATAGATATGTCCTGTGTCCACAATACAGACAGCTCTTTACAAAACAAATAAAAACGGAAATATTACATTTACATAAGCATTCAGACCCTTTACTCAGTACTTTGTTGAAACACGTTTGGCAGAGATTACAGCATCGAGTCTTTTTGGGTATGACACTACAAGCTTGGCACACCTGTATTTGGGGGGTTTCTCCCATTCTTCTCTGCAGATCCTCTCAAGCTCTGTCAGGTTGGATGGGGAGCGTCGCTGCGCAGCTATTTTCAGGTCTCTCCAGAGATGTTCGATGTGCTTTGGGTCTTTGTCCTGTTGGAAGGTGAACCTTCACCCCAGTCTGAGGTTCTAGGCACTCTGGAGCAGGTTTTCATCAAGGATCTCTCTGTATTTTGCTCCGTTCATCTTTCTCTCGATCCTGTCTAGCTCTCTGTCCCCGCCTCTGAAAAACATCCCCACAGCATGATGCTGCCACCACCATAATTCACTGTAGGGATGGTGCCAGGTTTCCTCCAGACGTGACGCTTGGCATTCAGGCCAAGGAGTTCAATCTTGGTTTCATCAGACCAGAGAATCTTGTTTCTCATGTACTGAGTCCTTTCGGTGCCTTTTGGCAAACTCCAAGATGGCTGTCAAGTGCCTTTTACTGAGGAGTTCCACCTGGCCACTTTACCATAAAGGCCTGATTGTTGGAGTGCTGCAGAGATGGTTGTCCTTCTGGAAGGTTCTCCCATCTCCACAGAGGAACGCTGGAGATGTGTCAGAGTGACCATCGGGTTCTTGGTCACCTCCCTGACCAAGGCCCTTCTCCCCCAATTGCTCAGTTTGGCCAGGCAGCCAGCTCTAGGAAGCATCTTGGCTCCAAACTTATTCTATTTAAGAATTGTGGAGGCCACTGTGTTCTTGGGGACTTTCAATGCTGCAGACATTTTTTGGTACCCTTCCCCAGATCTGTGCCTCGATACAATCCTCATGGCTTGGTTTTTGCTCTGACATTCACTGTCAACTGTGGGACCTTATACAGACAGGTGTCTGACTTTCCAAATCATGTCCAATCAATTGAATTTACCACAGGTGGACTCCAATCAAGTTGTAGAAACTCAAGGATGATCAATGGAAACAGGATGCACCTTAGCTCAATTTCGAGTCTCATAACAAAGGGTCTGAATACTTATGTAAATAAGGTATTTCTGTTTTTTATTTTTAATATATTTGCAAAAATTCTAAAAACCTGCTTTTTCCTTGTCATTTTGGGGTATTGTGTGTAGATTGATGAGGATTTTTTTTATTTAATACATTTTTGAATAAGGCTGTAACATAACAAAATGTGAAAAAAGTGAAGGGATCTGAATACTCTCCGAATGCACTGTACAGTCACATCTGGAATTATTGCCTCCCTTGATAAAGATGAGCAAAGAATACTGAGCTATAGGCCTTTTGTATGCAATTTTTTGGAGGGGAATCATGTTATTTTATAGTAAAACCGTTGCTTAGATAAATAGATTTATTTATAAAGTAAAAAACTAAAATCTCAAAAAGAAAGGTGTCAAAATTGTTGGCACCCCTAATGATTCTTATAAATAAAATGAATAAAATGTACTCTACATGTCACGTGTGCTCCCTCTCCGACCTCTAGGTTACCAGGCTGCTCATTATGGCGCACACCTGGCACAATGGTTACGGGCATCTGCGTACAATGACACTCACCTGTACTCCATCACCTCCTTGATTACCTGCCTTTTATATGTCACTCCCTTTGGTTTCTTCCCCAATCATAATATTTTCTGTATCATGTTGGTGCGCTGTTCGTGTTTCTTGTTGTGTTTGTTTATTTATTAAATGTATTCACTCCCTGAACTTGCTTCCCGACTCTCAGAGTACATCGTTATAGAATGACGACTCAACAAAGGGAAGCATCAGGGAGTGTTTTTTTTGTTTGGTTTTTGTGTTGGAGGTGATGTCGGGTCCGGGTGTTGGAGCCGGAGCTACCTGGGAGGGCTCAGTGGGTTTGTAGGCTCCCATGCCTCAGCGGGTTCGATAGGCTCCCATGCCTCAGCTGGTTGAACAGGTTCCTGTGCCTCGACCGAGGCAGCCAGGGAGGTCTCAGCCGGCTCATCAGACTCTCACTCCTCAGCCGGTTCGTCAGGTTTCTGCACCTCAGCGGAGGCGATCGGTTCACTCCTGATCCCCGGGATCGTCCCTGTGGTTGGCGTCCTGCGGCTGGAGCCGAACGCGCCGGGGAGGGGGTACTGTCAGGTATGCTCTCTCTCCGGCGCTCTAGGTCTTCATGCTCCCGCGCCTTAGCAGAGGTGACCGGTCTGCTCCTGATCCCCGGGATCATCATCTTGGTCGGCGTCCTGAGGCTGGGGCCGCGCGTCGGGGAAGGGGTACTGTCACGTGTGCTCCCTCTCCGGCTTCTAGGTCACCAGGCTGCTCGTTATTGGGCACACGTGTCACCAGCATTACGCGCATCATGACACTCACCTGGACTCCATCACCTCCTTGATTACCTGCCCATATGTCACTCCCTTTGGTTTCTTCCCCAGTCGTCATTGTTTCTGTATCATGTTGGTACGCTGTTCGTGTTTCTTGTGTTCGTTTATTTATTAAATGTATTCACTCCCTGAACTTGCTTCCCGACTCTCAGAGTATATTGTTATACTGCATTAACATTCTACTTTTTTTAAATTAATCTGTTTAAGATACTGTATTGTGGCCTTTCATGGCTTCCTGTTTTACTGGGGTATAAAAATTAGGTAACACATGTAAAATCCATTTGTCATCCATCACCATGGGGAATGGCAAAGTACTCAGAAAATTAAGAGACAAAAATGCCAATTACACACTATTATGGCAACAATTAAAACCACTGGAACAGTGGTGAACTTGCCTGGTAGGAGGACCCAAGTGTGTCTGTGTATAGATCAGTATTTGTATTCAAATAAAATAAAATAAAATGTATTTGTCACATACACATGGTTAGCAGATGTTAATGCGAGTGTAGCGAAATGCTTGTGCTTCTAGTTCCGACAATGCAGTAATAACCAACAAGTAATCTAACCTAACAATTCCACAACTACTACCTTATACACAAGTGTAAAGGGATAAAGAATATGTACATAAAGATATATGAATGAGTGATGGTACAGAACGGCATAGGCAAGATGCAGTAGATGGTATAGAGTACAGTATATACATATGAGATGAGTAATGTAGGGTATATAAACATAAAGTGGCATAGTTTAAAGTGGCTAGTGATACATGTATTACATAAAGATGGCAAGATGCAGTAGATGATATAGAGTACAGTATATACATATACATGAGTAATGTAGGGTATGTAAACATATTAAGTGGCATTGTTTAAAGTGTTTAGTGATACATTTTTACATAAATTTCCATCAATTCCCATTATTAAAGTGGCTGGAGTTGAGTCAGTATGTTGGCAGCGACCACTAAATGTTAGTGGTGGCTGTTTAACAGTCTGATGGCCTTGAGATAGAAGCTGTTTTTCAGTCTCTCTGTCCCTGCTTTGATGCACCTGTACTGACCTCGCCTTCTGGATGATAGCGGGGTAAACAGGCAGTGGCTCGGGTGGTTGTTGTCCTTGATGATCTTTATGGCCTTCCTGTGACATCGGGTGGTGTAGGTGTCCTGGGGGGCAGGTAGTTTGCCCCTGGTGATGCGTTGTGCAGACCTCACTACCCTCTGGAGAGCCTTACGGTTGTGGGCGGAGCAGTTGCCGTACCAGGCGGTGATACAGCCCGACAGGATGCTCTCGATTGTGCATCTGTAGAAGTTTGTGAGTGCTTTTGGTGACAAGCCGAATTTCTTCAGCCTCCTGAGGTTGAAGAGGCGCTGCTGCGCCTTCTTCACAACGCTGTCTGTGTGGGTGGACCAATTCAGTTTGTCCGTGATGTGTACACCGAGGAACTTAAAACTTACTACCCTCTCCACTACTGTCCCGTCGATGTGGATAGGGGGGTGCTCCCTCTGCTGTTTCCTGAAGTCCACAATCATCTCCTTTGTTTTGTTGACGTTGAGTGTGAGGTTATTTTCCTGACACCACACTCCGAGGGCCCTCACCTCCTCCCTGTAGGCCGTCTCGTCGTTGTTGGTAATCAAGCCTACCACTGTAGTGTCGTCCGCAAACTTGATGATTGAGTTGGAGGCGTACATGGCCACGCAGTCGTGGGTGAACAGGGAGTACAGGAGAGGGCTCAGAACGCACCCTTGTGGGGCCCCAGTGTTGAGGATCAGCGGGGTGGAGATGTTGTTACCTACCCTCACCACCTGGGGGCGGCCCGTCAGGAAGTCCAGTACCCAGATGCACAGGGCGGGGTCGAGACCCAGGGTCTCGAGCTTGATGACGAGTTTGGATGGTACTATGGTGTTAAATGCTGAGCTGTAGTCGATGAACAGCATTCTCACATAGGTATTCCTCTTGTCCAGATGGGTTAGGGCAGTGTGCAGTGTGGTTGCGATTGCGTCGTCTGTGGACCTATTGGGTCGGTAAGCAAATTGGAGTGGGTCTAGGGTGTCAGGTAGGGTGGAGGTGATATGGTCCTTGACTAGTCTCTCAAAGCACTTCATGATGACGGATGTTAGTGCTACGGGGCGGTAGTCGTTTAGCTCAGTTACCTTAGCTTTCTTGGGAACAGGAACAATGGTGGCCCTCTTGAAGCATGTGGGAACAGCAGACTGGGATAAGGATTGATTGAATATGTCCGTAAACACACCAGCCAGCTGGTCTGCGCATGCTCTGAGGACGCGGCTGGGAATGCCGTCTGGGCTTGCAGCCTTGCGAGGGTTAACACGTTTAAATGTTTTACTCACCTCGGCTGCAGTGAAGGAGAGCCCGCAGGTTTTGGTAGCAGGTCGTGTCAGTGGCACTGTATTGTCCTCAAAGCGAGCAAAAAAGTGATTTAGTCTGTCTGGGAGCAAGACATCCTGGTCCGCGACGGGGCTGGTTTTCTTTTTGTAATCCGTGATTGACTGTAGACCCTGCCACATACCTCTTGTGTCTGAGCTGTTGAATTGCGACTCTACTTTGTCTCTATACTGGCACTTAGCTTGTTTGATTGCCTTGCGGAGGGAATAGCTATACTGTTTGTATTCGGTCATGTTTCCGGTCACCTTGCCCTGGTTAAAAGCAGTGGTTCGCGCTTTCAGTTTCACCGAATGCTGCCATCAATCCACAGTTTCTGGTTTGGGAATGTTTTAATCGTTGCTGTGGGTATTACGTCGCCGATGCACTTTCTAATGAACTCGCTCACTGAATCAGCGAATTCGTCAATGTTGTTGTTGGACGCAATGCGGAACATATCCCAATCCACGTGATCGAAGCAGTCTTGAAGCGTGGAATCAGATTGGTCGGACCAGCGATGAACAGACCTGAGCGCTGGAGCTTCTTGTTTTAGTTTCTGTTTGTAGGCTGGAAGCAACAAAATGGAGTCGTGGTCAGCTTTTCCGAAAGGAGGGCGGGGGAGGGCCTTATATGCGTCGCGGAAGTTAGTTAGTATTAACTATTTTATACAGTATTTTGTTGCTGATCTTTATCAAGGGTGCCAATCATTTTGGATGTCTGTACAGTACATTGCCATAGTTAATTATGGGTTGGAAGGTGTCTTGTACACATTTTCTCAATGTAATATGGGGGAAGGGTCAATGCTGCGTTGGTTCTACTTTTGGCAATACGCTTTTTGATTTAATTCCATTGTCCAAGTGTTGCTCAATCTCCCCTCTACCTAATTTAATATGAGAACCAAGACCCCCCCCCCCCCCCCAAAAATAACAAAAATAAGTTGGACTTTTAGTTTCTCCATTGTCTAACCAAGTCTTCAAGCAAGAAATGCAGTCACTTGACAAAAAAGTTACTGTCCAACTGCCCACATAACCTAAAATAACTGCTCAGTTGTCATAAACCTTGGTCAACTCAGATAAATGTCAAATTTCACTCACATCTTATAATATAAAGTGATTTCCACTTCCAAATGTATGTTTTATCTCAAATGGACCACCCCACATAGGAAACAACTGAGTTAGATTGAATATGTAACCCTAATGTACAGCAATCAAGATCTGAAACTTTGGAAACTTGTTTTTCATCACAGAGTCAAATGATAATGAAGAACAGACCATTTAATCCTTATCAGGACTTATTTTTCAAGAATCTGATAGAAAGAGTAAAGGAGGTAGAACGTGATCTCTATAAACCTAGTGATGTGTCTAGGTAGATATTGCTCCTGACCACACTCCGAACCACCTCTTCAGTTCTTAAGACATTGGCTCGAATCTAGGTTGTACCTTTAGATTTCGAGAAAATTAACTAAAGAATTTTTCACTTCTCTTATTGACTTCTCAAACCCCGGCCTGCGTGATCTGCTAAGTCTGCTCCGCTAGCGTTCCCGGAAGTCTTGCGATGTTGCATCTCTGAGTTTAGAAACTCAGTGACCAAGGTCTGAATCAAGGCCCTGAATTCATACTGTCCAGTCTCAACTAATCCTGTAGGTTATTCCAGAACCACAGCCCGTAAAATCAAAACACTGGTTTTTCGAATGTCTGTGCATGGATATGAGATTTTAATAAGTAACCAATCATGAACGAGCTGCTAAATTTCATAAGAAGGGTGGTATGGTGGAAGCTTCTGACAAATGGCCAGATACCAGTGCTGTAACATTCTTCTGGTTTAGTGAGGTCCAGCCTACACTCTGGTGTACGACACAATAGTGGGTGTGACACTTAGCATTAGTAATAAAAGCACACATGATAAACTACATCAAGATTGAACACAATGGAGGTAGCAGCATGCATACATACAGTCACATCTGAAATTATTGGCACCCTTGATGAAGATGAGCAAAAAATACTGAGCTTTAGGCCTTTTGTATAGATTAAATTTTTTTTGGGGGGGGGGGTTCTATTATTTTATAGTTAAACAATTGCTCAGAGAAAAAGATTTTATTTAACAAGTAAAAAAAAAATATCTCCAAAAGATGTCAAAATTATTGGCACCCTTAACGATTCTTGTAAATAAAATTAACAAAATGTAATCTGAATAAATACTACTTTAAGGTAATCCTAACATAATGTAATGACCTGACTAGATCATAAAGGAACAATTGTCCAGACAGGGGATTGAGTTTACGAATTGACGGTTTATTAACCCAACTTTACACAGGCTACTGTTTGGCCGTAGCCCACGCCAAATAAATGAAAGATAACCACACGCCATCCGTGACCTTCTCTTGTGAAGGCCAGACATAAGAGAGAGAACAAAGGCTAAACCTGGTCTTAACTTCCAATGCTCCATCCCCCTGCCCAACCCCCCTCCACGCCACTCCGCCAACCGCCAGGATGCCCGGCATCAGAACATTCCAGGCATTCCCGTGATTGGCAGATAGCAGGTTGATTGGCATGTCGGACCCCGCGAACACTGGGTACTGGTAAGTACAACACAACCACCTACCAGCCTAACACAACACACAGCTGTCTGTGCGGGTCACTACAATAATATCTATTCTGGAATCCAAGCCAGATTTGCCCCAAGGCCTAAATTCTTAAACATTTGGGAAATATATTTTTCAGTGGCCTGTGTAATTTGGGACAATATATGCTTAACACTATCAAGATGATCATGCATTCTTGATAGTCTGATATTATCACTGCTTGAAATTCTGGCTAATACGTGTTTTTTTTTATAAGGAAACATTACTGTGCCATTCAAAAAAAACTTAGATTGGACATTATGAGTAACACAACAGAAAATATATTGCTAAACATTACATTTTCAAAATACTTACCATATATACACACAAACGCATGTGGACAGCCCTTCAAATGATTGGATTCGGCTATACCAGCCACACCCGTTGCTGACAGGTATAGTAAAATTGAGCACACAGCGATGCAATCCCCATAGACAAACATCGGCAGTAGACTGGCTTTACTGAAGAGCTCAGTGACTTTCAACATGGCACCGCCATAGGATGCCACCTTTCCAACAAGTCAGTTCATCAAATTTCTGTCCTGCTAGAGCTGCCCAGGTCAACTGTAACTACTTTTATTGTGAAGTGGAAACGTCTTGGAGCAACAGCTCAGCCACGAAGTGGTAGGCCACACAAGCTCAGAACGGGACTGCTGAAGAGTAAAAATCATCCGTCCTCAGTTGCAACACTCACTACCGAGATCCAAACTGCCTCTGGAAGCAACGTCAGCAAAATAAATGTTAGTCGGGAGCTTCATGAATTGGGTTTCCATGGCCAAGCAGCCCCACAAGCCTAAGATCGCCAAGCGTCAGCTGGAGTGGTGTAAAGCTCTCCGACATTGGACGAAATGCGTTCTCTGGAGTGATGAATCACTCTTCAGCAACTTGCAGTCCGATGGACAAATCTGGGTTTGGCAGATTACAGGAGAACACTACCTGCCACAGTGCATAGTGCCAACTGTAAAGTTTGGTGGAGGACAAATAGTCGGTGGCTGTGAAATTCTAGACGATTATGTGCTTCCAACATAGTGGCAAAAGTTTGGGGAAGGCCCTTTCCTGTTTAAGCATGTCAATGCCCCGTGCACAAAGCGAGGTCCACACAGAAGTGGTTTGTCGAGATTGGTGTTGAAGAACTTGACTGGCCTGCAGAGCCCTGACCTCAACGCAATCGAACACCTTTGGGATGAATTGGAACACCAACTGCAAGCCAGGCCTAACCGGCCAACATCAGTGACCAGCCTCACTAATGCTCTTTCGGCTGAGTGGAAGCAAGTCCCTGCAGCAATGTTCCAACATCTAGTGGAAAGCATTCCCAGAAGAATGGAGGCTGTTATAGAAGAAAAGGGGGGAACCAACTCCATGAACCAATGCCCATGATTTTGGAATGAGATGTTCGACGTGTCCACATACTTTTGGTCATGTAGTGTATACTGTATATGAAATAGAAAAACATAGTAATCTAAAATAGATGTTTATACATATGAATCACTTTATTAAGGGAATGATTAGAGAAATGTGTTGTAGGGTTGATTTTACATGGTAAACATTTCATTAGACATGACACACAGCCAGGCTTCACAATTCCCATCTTAGAGAGCTCTGGCAGGGTTTGGAATGGTACAGTACAGGGGGCTCCTTACAGGCTGCAGGCCTGCAGCTTCTTGTCAGCCTGCTTCAGAGACACCCAGGTGTTGAGCATGGAGGCCCTCAGTTTGGACCACACCAGGTGGTCACTGAGCCCAAAGATCTGAGCTGCAAACTGGGCTGCAGCGTCAGGGGAGAGGACTGTGGAGCAGCCAAGACCTTTGGGAGAGAAGCAGTCAGGGTTAGGGTAAACACACAGATTCATTTCCAGGAGAATAACCATACATTACTGTACACACACAGCAAGACAGACCACACGGAGGGATATACTCACCGCTGGGCATGCGAAGGGATGACCAGATGTCCTGTGCCCCCCAGTCAGGGGTGATAGGAGGGCAATTGATGACTGGGTGGGCGGTGTTTCCTGACATCACTGGACCAAGGCCATTGCTTCTGCCCGCCACAGCCACAAACACAGTAGGTACTCCGTCTCCTGGGAAAATACTGCACATTAGCCCATCCATACAGAAGAGTAAAATGTATAATGTTTTATATTAGATAGGCATTATTTTAGCCAGTATACTGCACAGTTACTCCACATACCGAGCAATTATTCAAAATGTATGTACCACATAATCTTCCACTTTCAATAACCATAAGCAGGCAACGGCTTGTACAATCTATGTAGAGGGGTAGCTATGTTCTTTTTTGTCCACCCACACCAAATGCAATCAGGACACGCAGGTTGAAATATCAAAACCAACTCAGAACCAATTATATTCATTTGGGGACAGGTCAAAAGGCATTAAACATTTACGGCAATTTAGCTAGCTGCTGTTGCTAGCTAATTTGTCCTATTTAGATAAGCTAGCTAATTTGTCCTGGGATATTGTTATTTGACCTGAAATGCACAAGGTTCTCTACTCTGACAGTTAATCCACAGATAAAATGGTCAACTGAATTAATTTCTCATCATCTCCCCTCCTTACTTCAGGCTTCTTTTTCTTCTTTGGACTTTATATGGCGATTGGCAACCAACTTTAATAAGGTGAATTACCACAACCGACCTCAGTTAATCTTTCAATCACCCACGTGTCTATATGCTACTAAAATCCAATGAGGAGATGGGAGAAGCAGGACTTGGAGCACATTGAGCGTCACAAATAGAACTAACTTCTATTTTAGCGCCTGGCAATGCAAATGCTCGTTGGCGCGCGCAAGCAGTGTGTGTGCAATGATTGAATATCATGTATGTTTACATTTATTTTGCAACGCTCGCACATGCAACACAAGCGGTATGGTCAGCATGTTAGGGGTTGCCAGTAAGGTTAGGGCTATAATGCTGAGCTCAGCCCACCTTCGTATTCAGCTTTGATGCGAAGAGTTTCGTCTGGTCCTTTGTGTGCAGAGGTGACTCGGAGAACACAGTGGATTCCGTAGGAGCCACAGGCCTTCCTGATCTTCTCACAGTGGGCTAGGTCAGAGGTGGAGCCCATCAGAACCACCACTCTGCCACAGGCCTTGGGCTCCAGCAGAAGCTAGGGACACATACAGACACCCCATCAGTCTCTACTGAATGCCAGACCTAAACTATTTCACTATGGGCTGTACTTGTATCATGTCTCTGTGTGCGTCATGTGACAGATTAAAACAAACTGGGTTAAATTGACAAGAGGTTGTGAGGGAGTATGCAAATCTGAGATTACTCGGGTTGATCAAAGACTGGTCACAAAAAGGTTGAGCTTTTTTAAATGCTGGGATTCACGTGAGAATCCCATAATGTCTAGGTTATAACACTGGAATGGACCTCAATTAAACAGACAAGTTAATGTTAAACTATCTGGGCCCAGATTCACAAAACCTTCTTAAGAAGAAATTTCTTACCCGCCATTTTTTCCTTAACTATAGATTTAAGTTACATAAGAACCTTTTTGAAGAATAGTATTTACATGTCACCTTAACTTTTCGCTTAAGAAATTAGATTATTGAAAATACAGTTATTGGAAATGTTGTTAATTCCAAGATAGCTAAACCCTCGTCTTAAACTCAGGGCAGTGAGATAAAAAGCTCATGAAAGCAATTGTTTAATTCACAAACTGAATTTGAAAGTTTCAGTATTGATTATTTTAAACCCAAGAACATGTTTTAGAACAGTAATCTCAGTAAGAAATAAGATAACATGATTGCCATTGCTAGCTAAAATAGTTGCATAGCAATACACATCTTAAAGACATTTAAGAAGTTTGTATGAAAATCATTAATTCTTAAAATATTGTTGAGGAATTGCACTTACGAAGTTCTTATTTTTTCTTCTTCTTCTTAAGAACCTTAAAGTTTTTGCGTAAGAAGTGTTTTGTAAATCTGGGCCCTAATCCTCTATCATTATGGTATGTTGATTCAAAACAAACTAGTGGCTGTTGTCCTGATAAGAGATACAGCTAGTCAGCTCCTGTTATTTTAGGCTAAAGGGCACCGGACTAGTGGGATACACAAAGCTAGCATACCTTCACTCTTTCAGAGACCCACTCAAAGTTTTTCTTCACCATCTGCATAGCCTCAGGAGTCACCTCCTTCAGGTCCCGGTACACCTGCAGAGGACACAGGTTTATACTACAGCTAACATGGTGTAACTCAAAATCTGTGGTGGTTAAATTATGGCAACATTAGCATTTTTCCATAAAGGGAAGGCAGGATAGCAGCATTGGACAGAGCTATGCAGCAGACCATCTCACCTGTTTGTCTTTCTGCTGACTCCGATCTCCCGCAGGCCACAGCCTCCAGGAATCATTGTCAATCACGTCAGCAAGCACAATCTCTTTGGTGCGCACATTCACACCAAACTCAATCTGTCAAACAGTCAGAGAAATGCATGTTAACGGGAAGACATTCAATTCAAAACTTCCAGAACTAACTAAGAGCAAAACAATGGTGCACTTCATTACCTCCCCATACCATCTGAGGGTGATGCTGAGCCACATACCTTCATGTCCACCAGTGTGCAGTTCTGGGTGGCCCAGGCCCTCTCCAGAACCTCAAAGATGGCAACAGTGCTGCGGTTCATGATGTCCACCTCACAGCGGCCGATGTTGAGCCCAGCCAGAGAGAACTTAGTCTCCAGCAGCTGCTCCTCCGACCACTGAGGGTCATTGTTGGCATCATCCTAAGACAAACAAATAGTGACCAAGATTTCAGATAATGATGTAAACTGTAGAACACGGCAATATTTGTATGAAGGCTGATGATGGACGAAGCACCTAACTTGAAATGTTTTCACTTGAGCGGAAAATGAATGTGTGCAAATTAAGCAGGGAGATTGGATTAGCAGAGAGACTTTCTCTGATAATTTCTCTGCTGGGCATGATTGGACAGATACAAATACACACAAACACCTTGAAGAACATCTCCATTTTCAGAGGGGAGAACCTGTAGCCCTCCTTGACGCCTGGGTTCCTCTTCAGGAAGGATCCAGTAGCCACCCGCCGACAGACCCACTCGATGGGGATCATCTCACAGTGGGCCGCCACAAACGCAGTCTCAGACTGCTGCCTTACAAAGGCTGTCTTGATGCCTGAGGTATAAAAAGAACACCACGAGGACTTATTTCAGCCATTGGTGAATAAACAGCACCACTACTACAGCTGTGAAGGAAGCCAATTATCAGTCAATCAGGGAAGCCATTGTCTTCGATGAAGGGGAGGAAAGGGGGCTGGGGTGTGTCACGTTCTGTTTGATTAAAAGACGCATGTTCCGAATCAAGGAATTCATTTCCATAGTTTAGCTTACATCATGAGGGACACATTGAATGCAATTACCCCCATTTCTTTAAAAAATGTTGTGATATGGAGAGTCATTTCTGAACAGGGAGTGTTTAATAATGACTACCATGATCTCAAGTTCAAAATACAGGAATGCAACATGACCTGGATACCCAGGACAGCTAGCTGCCCAATGTGGTCAGTTACAGACAGAACACTCACTAATCATAGCTGTTTGTTTGCATTCTAGCCTGTGGACAAATGCATTCCTGAACGTTGGCACACTTTACTGACCCAGACAATATATATTTCTCACATTACCATAAAGCTTTAAAATTGATTACAGAATGTTATGAATATATGGAGGGCACATCTAAACTAGTTATCACACTCACCGACACATAACCAAACTCATCATTAGCATTAACGAACTACAATCATGAATGATAATTGAAAACACTGTAGCCTGAAGACTCACCCGCTTCCTGCAGTAGCTTGAAAACACAGCTCGTGGTTCTGTTTGCTATCGCGGCCTTGCCCTCCATCTGGTCCTTCCTCACCGCATTCCCGGCCGTGATTTGGTCCTTGGACTGGACCAGAACATGGCCTGGCTCATCCACGAGCTCGAATATCTGCTTGGTCTTTCCCTCATTTAGTTTCTGTCCAAGTTTCAGCACTTTAACAGAAAGCAGAAAAACATCAGTGCGAAATCGACGCTGAAACACTTATTTACGGGAATGCTGTTTGCAACTGAAGAAAAATATGTTGTACAAGTTTTATTTTACATGAAACCATACCTGATGCAGGTGCCATGTTGGTAGATAATCTGAAAACCTGAAAAATAAAGCAAGTAAAGTTAAATTAAAACAACAGTGTGGGAAATGTACACCAAAAATATCTTACTTTCATCTATAATTCTCGCCACTTTACCTGCAACTCGTGGATTCAGCGCAGAAAGAGAAATGTGCTGCAGGAGTCACGACTGATTTTCTGAATCCAGAAAAGCCAATTACAATTTAGTATCGATTCGGGAATAACCAATTACAGTAATGTAGGCCTCACCACGTGGGGAAAACTTTTTTTCCGCTGCTCACCCCAACATATCAGATCATCCCAAACACGGACATAGTTGTAAAATAAGTGTCTTTGAATTTGTACTTAGTATCTATTGAATACTTTCAAATAAATCTAATAACTTTATCACCAAAAAACATAGGGTGAATGACTGCATATCGGTTCTCAGTCAAAGTCCTAATCGATATGAGTTTGTATTACTTTCGCAATTTGACACGGAGTACTCCGTCTGTTGTCAGGGGATGTCAATGAAGTTCCCCATTTTGTATCCCTGTAGGTTGAGCCCGTTCGTGTAGCCGTAGCTCTGTTGTCAACACGTGTCCAGTGTTTGAGCGTGGAGATACACGCTGTGTGAAGTAGACAAGCACCGGAGGCGCAGGAATTTAAGAATGAGCGAGTTCGAAGAATCTGGCATCGGAGAAGAGTGCGGCGTTTTCGGCTGTGTTGCAGCAGGAGAATGGCCAACACAACTAGAAGTTGCCCAAGTGTTAACTTTGGGACTTGTAGCGCTACAACATAGGTGAGTTGATGTTTTCTAGCGAGCACTTTTGTATAGCCATCCGCTAATTACAAATTCCCACTATCTTGCCCATCTTGCCCATAATTGATTAGCCACACTGCTATAATGGTTACAACTTTCATCACTTTAAAAAATGCATTGTAGTGGGCAATGTCTCAAAACAACGTGGTGTGACGTCAACGTTCCACATTGCTTTGCAACTTTGTACATTGTGTTACATTGTTTCCCGTTAAAGTATGGCGATCTCTGGACTTCCTTGGAGTCCAGACTGCTAAATTTTTCCAATGCAGACTCCACTCAATATCTTTCGGGAAAGGTATTGTGTGCCACAACTTTCAGACGACTCCTATTGTATACAACAGCCAACTGGTTACAATGATGTTAACATCATTTGTAACATTCGGACGTGATTAGGCCTACCTGTTTTTGTCGGACAGAGGCTGCCATTGAGTAGACTGAGTTGATCTCTATAATGGGAATGTATTGGTCCTCCTCCAATTTGCACTGGAAAGCAATACTCTCAGCACAGCTGCTCCCAGTATCATTTTTCTTCACAATTCTACAGGTATCTAAAGAAAACAAGGATTCAAGAGGGCTAATACATCAGAGATTGAGTTGAGGGGTGAAATGCCTTCATCATTGATTCATCGATCACTTTTGTGTAGAAGTCTGATTCTTGACCTTGGTCCTCTCAAGTTGATTGTGCTGATGTGTTCTGAGAAAACATTTCAAAATGTATACTAAAGAATGTGCAGATTGCAATCTTATTGTTCTGCGTTTTGAGCACATGGATACACAGAATTCAAATTGCAGTTTTGGAAAGAAGGCTAGTGTTTTTGCACATTCTCAGCAGTTTTCGGACTCCTCTCACCAGCCCACTCTCCCATGATTAGATTAGGAGTCTTATTGGTAAGTCACAGGACTGACTCACACAGTCACACCGTCCATCATTAGTCTGTTACTGAGCCTTTGGTCTCGAGTGGATTTTAAAATGAGATGAGACATAATTGTGGATGGAGGAGGTACAATTTCAAACCTTGAATCAACGCTTTCCTTTTCAGTCCTCTTTTTGCAGTCAGATCCTGTCTTTTATCGGTATCAGAATTGTCTGGAAGGAACACAGAGGCATGCAACATCACTGTTAATGCACAATTTCATAACTTATTTTCCTCAACCAGGTTCTACTGGCTCCAACTACCAGCATTGGGGCCGATGGGGTTTATTTTTAATGTTATAGTTTAGGTTGTTATAGGCAACAAAATATGTGGGATATGTCTGAAGATGTGATGGCTTGCGTTGGAGTGTCTGCTATTTTTTTAATATAGTCACCACAAAACTACAGCTATGAAGGAAGCCAATTATCAGTCAATCAGGGAAGCCATTGTCTTAGATGAAAGGGTGCTGTGTTGGGTCACGTTCTGTTTGATTAATAGAAGCATGTTCCGAGTCACAAGGAATTCATTTCCACGGTTTAGCTTACATCATGAGGGACACATTGGATGTAGTTACCCCCATTTATTTTTACATTGTTGTGATATAGAGAGTCATTTCTGAACAGGGAGTGTTTAATAATGGACTACTGTGATCTCAAGGTCAAAATACAGGAATGCAACATGACCTGGATACCCAGGACAGCTGCCCACTGTGGTCAGTTATAGACAGAACACTCACTAATCATAGCTGTTTGTTTGCATTCTAGCCTGTGGACAAATGCATTTAGTGGTGACTTTTATATAGTCACCACTAAATGATTTGGAGTGACCTTAGGTTGATCTACAAAGGAGTCACTTTATTACCTGTGTGTGTTTGTTTGTCCTCATTCTTTGGGATAACCTCATAGCTTTGATCTGTGTAAGAGTTAACTGGAGAAGTCATGGCATCTGTGTCATTCTCATACCCCATCATGGCCCCAGCCAAAATGGCGCCAGCCTCTGCTTGTTCCTCATATCCCATGGCAGGTCCACTATCCGACCTGGTCAAAATGGCATCCACCTCGTCATAGAACCTCATGAGACGGCGTGGGTCTGTGCTGTCAGCCCTGCCTCTCTGTAGGGAGCGATACAGGTACTTGAGGTTCTTGTATTTGGTGTGACACTGCTTCCAGTCGCGCTCCACCCCCTGCTGCAGTAGCCGGCAGGAGATCTGCACAAAGATATCCCTCTTCCTGGTGGAGCTCTCCAGCTGCCTGCACACACCCTCCTCAGACCACACCTGGATCAGAGCACGCACCTCCTGGTCACTCCAGTTCCGGCCTGTGTCAGACACCGTTACCACGTGGAACTGCTCGGAGCTAGATTGATCCAATGGTGATAGATGGACTCCTAGGATGGGAGACAGAATGTAGAATAGAGTGAGCATAAGCAATTATGCCAAGCCCATGTACTGCACAGCATTTCAGAAGGCTTCTCTGCTATAGGTTATTTGATTACACATACCTGATTCCCTTTGGTTTTGGTCTGTGTCTTGCTCATAATCGTCACTGTTGTCATCTGAAAGATGCATTGTTCTAGAAATGTTAAAAGTAGGTCTAAGCAATGTATTCATTCAGTATCTCATCACCATCTGTAAACTTGGAGTATTATTTTTTTGGTTAAAATCTCACCATCGTCTATTTCAATAACCAGGTCTCCTTCAGGTTCTTTAGACTGTGTCTTGCCTTCCAGAGGGCCCAGCCTCCCAGCTCCCTGGTCCCCTTCAGGTCCTCTCTGCATATCCTGGTCCCCATCAAATCCCCTGTCCAGCACTATGGCCTCTACCTCATCAAAGAACTTCATGTACCTTCCTGGGCCACTTCCACTGCTGCCTGCAGCGTCATGGGCGCTCTTGGCTGTCTTGTACTCATACTTGAGGTTCTTGTATTTAGTGCGGCATTGTTTCCAGTTGCGCACCACTCCGAAGCCCCTCTGCATGCAGCGGGCCATCTCCTGGAAGATGGCCTTGTTGCGTAGTGTTCCTTTGAGGCGTTGGCGGATGTGGCGGTCAGACCAGACACAAAGCAGAGCTCGCACCTCCTCATCTGTCCAATGGCGACCCCCCTCAGGGCCCACGTATTGGGCATAAGGGAGAGCCTCGTGAAGAATCTGACACAGGCCTCCTAAACAAACACACACATTTTTAAAGGAATGTCAATCAGGGGATCCATTTTTGATATTGTCTGTTACTGATACTCTGGTTTATTTAGATTCAGTGTAACCCTTTTTCTAGGCTAATGGTATGTGACTCCAGTTATGTCTGAGTCAACATTTTTGTCATGAAGCGGCCTCTAATCTAAATGAGGGATACCTCAAAGATTATGCTAATTAGACTACTGCTGTGTATACTAAACATCTTCCGATTTTATTCTATTGTAAATTAGTCTATAAAAGTCCAGTGTGTCAGCATTATAATATTTTTTCTGAGCCAGTACACTGTTCCAGTTACCTTCCTGTATTATGACTGGGGAAGAGTGAGCCTCTTTCTCACTGGTCAGATCCTCCTTTTCCTCCCAGTCACTTTGGTTCATTTGGGTGTCCATCACGGCTGCTTCCCCCTGGCTGTAGTTGGTGGATGTGCCTGGCTGTTCAGCCTTCCTGTCCTGCAGTCCCAGCCTCCTGCACTGGGCCTGGCACTCCCTCCAGCCACGCAGCACGCTCAGCCCTTTCAGCTGCTCTGAGATGCATTCAAATGTGGCTCTACTGCATACACCTGAATGCTGAGCTGCTCCCAGCTCCCCCCACACTGACAGAAGAGCCAGCACCTCCGCTTCCCTCCACTGCCCTGCTGCACCTGTCTCTTCCACCTCTAGAATCTCCTCCTCTTCACCTCCTCTTTGTCTCCATGCTCCTTTCTCCATGTTTGAGCTGACCTGGAAATGCTTATTTCTCTCCCAGCCCCCCTTCCTCTGGTGCCTGGTTCCCAAGGCAACCAGGCGGTTAAGCCGAGAGGAACGCCCACCCAATCAAAGCAGCCTCACTACTGGCTTAAGCTGTGTGGTGTGGGGGAGGGACGGATGGATTGTAATCCGAGAAGCAGCTTGGCAAATTGGCTGAGGCTGCAGTGCAAGGCCACTCCATATAAGGCAACTCCACTGCAGATACACATAGCCCATCATTTTCCCTGTTCTAAAACACTTCTCCTTTACCAAACCGGTTAAGTCTGCCCTAAGACAGTATACATACAGAAAGCTAGCCTCAAACATGTTGCATCAAACAAATTGTCTGAAGACTAGAACCTAAATGTTATTCAAGCAATTTATTTGTCTTTGTTTATTTAGGGGTCAGGAAAGTGCTGGAATCGTCACAAGTAATGGAGTCAACCCACCAACGTACAACACCCTCAAGGTAAAAATGTGTGACATACAGAACCATTCAGTACGAAAACATGAACGAGAAACATGGCTATAATCACACTCATTCCAGATAATGATGATTACTCAACATCCTTTCAGTGTCCTCAAACTAAGCACAATACCACCACCTTTCCCCCAAAACACATTAACACGTCAACTAAAGTCTCAGACGGGGAGGGAACCTGCTGTACAGAAATAAGACAACAGTTATGTCATCACGTTAAAGCTTTACTAATCACATTTTGGCTACAATTTGTATTTATTTTTATGAATGCACAAGATCTTAGGAGTCAATGTTCAGTATGTGTGTCCAAGATGTCTGCATGTGTTATTGTTCTGATTTGGTATGCCGCTTCCCTTCACAGGGGATGGGGTTAGTGAACAATGCCTTTCCACCTGAGGACCTTCTGAAGCTGCGCTATGGTAACCTGGGCATCGGGCACACACGCTACTCCACCACGGGCATCTCTGAGCTGCAGAACTGCCAGCCCTTTGTGGTGGACACACTGCACGGCAAGATAGCTGTGGCACACAATGGGGAGCTGGTCAATGCAGCCGCACTGCGTAAAAAGGTGGGCCATGCTGTCATATGCAATGACTGTGTGTGCATTTGTTTATATTGTAGTTGATTATTGTGTATTTGTGTATAAGCATACATAACTGTGTGTGTATGGCAGGTGATGCGTCACGGCGTGGGTCTCTCCACCAGCTCAGACAGTGAGCTCATCACCCAGCTGCTGGCTCTGACTCCGCCCATGGAGGAACTGGATGCCCCTGACTGGGTGGCCAGGTCCATTCTATGGCC
Source organism: Salvelinus namaycush (assembly GCF_016432855.1). Taxonomy (NCBI): domain Eukaryota; kingdom Metazoa; phylum Chordata; class Actinopteri; order Salmoniformes; family Salmonidae; genus Salvelinus; species Salvelinus namaycush. The sequence goes on along the minus strand of NC_052316.1, from coordinate 28,546,430 downwards.
TTCTAATCCATTCCAATAATATCCCATTTCTTTTACCCCCTGTGAAGATCATCATCTTGATTGATTGTTTATTCTCTCTATTGCAGGATAAAGAACCTGATGCATGAGACCCCTACATCCTACTCACTGCTGGTGATGTACACAGATGTGATCTATGCTATCCGTGACCCGTACGGAAACAGACCGCTCAGCATCGGACGCCTCGTCCCCATTTCCAAACTCCACACTGCAGGTGTTTTTGGTCCTTCCTTAGCGCTGCATGGTATTTGTGTATCTTTGTCATGTGTATTTTCGATTTAACTAATCTACGCGCAGAGTTACTAATCTATGTAAAATTAGTCAAATATATTGGCATACTTGCACTTTATAATGGAGTGCAATGGTGCAGAATGATCTGTTTTTCTCTTTTCTAAACTGGTTGAATGGCTATTTTTACCCAGTAGGGACTTGCAACTTACCACAGGTAAGATAAATTACACATAAATTAGAATCACTTGCCTCCAACCAAATTATGATTCAGGCATTTTTTTGACTAAAGTGAAAATTCTAAATTGTATTTTTTGGTCCTGTGCAATTTGTAAATCAAACAAATACTTGTGTGAACACAAAGTAAAAAAATATATAAATAAGTCATATTATTTTAGAAGAAATAGTGAGTCGTGCAAGTCTGCCAATATATTTGACCGCAACTATATACAGCTCTGGAAAAAATGAATAGACCACTGCAAAATGATCAGTTTCTCTGGTTTTACTATTTATAGGTATGTGTTTGGGTAAAATGAACAGTTTTGTTTTATTCTATAAACTACGGACAACATTTCTCCCAAATAAAAATATTGTAATTTAGAGCATTAATTTGCAGAAAATGACAACTGGTCAGAATAACAAAAAATATGTAGTGTTGTCAGACCTCGAATAATGCAAAGAAAATTAGTTCATATTCATTTTTAAACAACACAATACTAATGTTTTAACTTAGGAAGAGTTCAGAAATCAACATTTGGTGGAATAACCCTGATATTTTTTTAGCCCCCTTTTTCTCCCCAATTTTCATGGTATCCAATTGTTAGTAGTTACTGTCAGGTCTCATCGCTACAACTCCCGCACGGACTCGGGAGAGGCGAAGGTCGAGAGCCATGCGTCCTCCAAAACACAACCCAACCAAGCCGCACTGCTTTTTAACACAGCGCGCATCCAAACCGGAAGCCAGCCGCACCAATGTGTCGGAGGAAACACTGTACACCTAGCGACCTGGTCAGCGTGCAGGAGTCGCTAGTGCGCGATGAGACAAGGATATCCCTGCCGGCCAAACCCTCCCTAACCCGGACGACGCTAGGCCAATTGTGCGCCGCCCCATGGGCCTCCCGGTCGCGGCCGGCTGCGACAGAGCCTGGGCTCAAACCCAGCCACCCGGGAGGCCCCATAACCCTGATTTTCAATCACAGCTTTCATGCGTCTTAGCATGCCCTCCAAAAGTCTTTCACATTGATGTTTGGTGACTTTATGCCACGCCTGGCGCAAAAATTCAAGCAGCTCAGCTTTGATGGCTTGTGACCATCCATCTTCCTCTTGATCACATTCCAGAGGTTTTCAATGGGGTTCAGGTCTGGAGGTTGGGCTGGCCATGACAGGGTCTTGATCTGGTGGTCCTCCATCCACACCTTGATTGACCTGGCTGTGTGGCTTGGAGCATTGTCCTGCTGGAAAAACCAATGTTAATTGAAATGCATTCCAACCTCTTGAAGCTGGTTGAGAGAATGCCAAGAGTGTGCAAAGCTGTCATCAAGGCAAAGGGTGGCTACTTTGAAGAATCTCATGTGAAATGTTTTTATTTGTTTAACACTTTTTTTTGGTTACTACATGATTCTATATGTGTTATTTCATAGTTTTGATGTCTTCACTAATATTCTACAATATAGAATATAGTAAAAATAAAGAAAAACCCTTGAATGGGTAGGTGTGTCCAAACTTTTGGCTGGTACTGTATATATAATTGAGAGGATGGATGATTGACAAGGCCATATTGTGTCCTCTGTCAGGTGCTGGCGAGGGAGACACAGAGGGCTGGGTGGTGTCATCAGAGTCCTGCAGCTTCCAGTCAATCGGTGCTAAGTGAGCTCTCATCACCAGTGACCAACCTCTTATTGCCATGGCAACATGTGGTCCTGTGGCTCACAAGCTTCTCTCTCTCTCTGTCTGTTCCTTAGATACTACAGAGAGGTGATGCCTGGAGAGATAGTCCAGATCTCCAAACACGGTGTGAAGTCCCTAAGCATCGTCCCTCGCCCCGAGGGAGACCTCCCTGCCTTTTGCATCTTTGAATATGTTTACTTTGCCAGACCAGACTCCATATTTGAAGGTAGGCATAGACAGTAGTTGTCCTGGCTAATAACACAAAAACGTTTTAAGTTGTGAGAGTAGTAAATAGTTTGGCTGGGAGGTTACAGCACATTACTTGCTTTTTAGCTGATGCCAGAGTAGCTATAGTTTCCTCAGTGTTTCCACCTGGTGTTGCAGGTCAGATGGTGTACACAGTCAGGCAGCGCTGTGGACGGCAACTAGCCATTGAGGCCCCTACAGAGGCAGACGTGGTCAGCACTGTGCCTGAGTCTGCTACTCCTGCTGCACTGGGATACGCGGAACAGGTGAGTCGTGGCACCTATTGAATGTTGATAGCAATAGGGTGCATATTCTGACTCGTGCATATTCATACAATATTCTAGGCTTCAGTTTGTACTCTTCTGTTCCATCTCTGCAGTCGGGACTGCCGTACGTAGAGGTTCTGTGTAAGAATCGCTATGTTGGGAGGACATTTATTCAACCAAACACACGCCTCAGGCAGTTGGGGGTGGCCAAGAAGTTTGGTGCGCTGACAGACAACTTTGCAGGCAAGCGGGTGGTGCTTGTTGATGATTCCATCGTCAGGGGCAACACCATCGCCCCCATAATCAAGCTGTTGAAGGAAGCAGGAGCCACAGAGGTGAGTGGCCCAGAGCTGTATTATTATCAGTCCTCCTCTTAATATCAATTATACTGCATGTTAGTCTCTCTCCTGTTTATAATGGTTGATTACTCAAGTTTCAGTAAAGTTTTATTAGTCGTATGTATGTGATACGCATGGTATACATCGTCCAATGAAATGCTTACTTGCAGGTTCCTTCTCGACAATGAAAGACTACATCGGGTCTCACATTGTCTGTAATGACCACTCATTTTGGTTGCTGACCTCCCCTCCCATAGGTCCACATCCGCGTTGCCTCCCCACCCATCAGGTTCCCCTGCTACATGGGCATCAACATCCCCACAAAAGAGGAGCTCATTGCTAACAGGCCAGAGTTTAAGGACATTGCTGGCTATATTGGTGAGATTTGGAATACTTATTATTCGATGTACTTATTATTCGACGTGTGTGTGGTCCAGATTTTAAAACGGTGATGTTGTTCTGTAATGTAGGTGCCACCAGCGTGCAGTATCTGTCAGTGGAGGGCCTGGTGTCAGCGGTGCAGGGGGGAATCCCCACCCTCCAGAAGGATGAGCGGATCAGCACCAACACCAAGGCCAGCAGGATAGTGGGCCACTGCACCGCCTGCCTCACAGGCAAATACCCTGTGGAACTGGAGTGGTGACCGCTGACCCCAACCTCAAACCACAACCACTATCTTGACCACACTACTGCTGTTATTGTACTTAACCTAATGTCTAAAGTGTGAACCTTAACCCTACTCTAACCAAGGAAGTGCCTCTTGGAGCCTACTTGGTCACAGTATGGGTGCCTGGGGCACGGCCTCACCTTGACAAGTAAACACAGAATTGCTGTAGCTACTAAATTGTTCCTGAAAGCTGTTACTGTTTGAGTGGTGCCTGGCCTGCTTTGGTCTGAAACCTTTGGGCCTTGATGCTTCCACTCTGGCAACACAATAACCTTATGCAGGTCAATGTATTACATTTCAACCCAGCCTTTTCATTCCACATAATATTCCATTGTTATTAAAAACTAGCATTCTGACCCCTTTCTCTCATTGGAGAGATTAGTTACAAGTGGCCTTATCCAGCTGTAAGACGCACAACTTAAAACCAAAAATTTTATGTGAAAACAACTTGCTTCCATTTAATTTAGCCTAAAACCTCTACTAAATAGACCTGCAACTGTATTTTGCTTATATCCTGTATACAAAGTGGTTGAATCCTGTTTCCCTACTTTCAGACTAATTACTGTCCCTCCCTTAAAGTGCATACTACACTGAACAAATATAAATGCAACAATTTCAAATATTTTACTGAGTTAGAGTTCATAAGGAAATCCTCAATTGGAATAAAATCATTAGGCCCTAATCTATGGATTTCACATGACTGGGAATACAGATATGAAACTGTTGGTCACAGATACCTATCCTTTGCATAGAGTTGATCAGGCTGTTTTTTGAGGCCTGGGGAATGTTGTCCCACTCATTAATGACTGCAAAGTTGATGGAAATTGACGGGAACACGCCGTCGTACACGTCGATCCAGAGTATCCCAAACATGCTCAATGGGTGACTTGTCTGGTTGTGTACAGATCCTTGCGACATTGGACTGTGCATTATCATGCTGAAACATGAGTTGATGGCAGCGGATGAATGGCACAATGGGCATCGGGATCTCATTCAAATTGCCATCGATAAAATGCAATCATGTTCGTTTCCAGTAGCTTATGCCTACCCATACCATAACCCCAACCATGGGGAACTTTGTTCACAACGTTGACATCCGCAAACCGTTCGCCCATCTGCCCGGTACATTTGAAACCAGGATTCATCCGTGAAGAGCACACTTCTCCAGCATACCAGTGGCCATTGAAAGTGAGGATTTTCCCACGGAAGCCAGTTACGATGCCGAACTGCAGTCACGTCAAGACCCTGGTCAGGACGCGCATGCAGATGAGCTTCCCTGAAATGGTTTCTGAGGAAGTTTTTCAGTTGTGCAAACCCAGTTACATCAGCTGTCCTGGTGGCTCATCTCAGACCATCCTGCAGGTGAAAAAGCCAGATGTGGAGGTCCTGGGCTGGCGTGGTCTGCAGTTGGCCTTACTGCCAAATTCTCTAAACCGCTGGAGGCAGCTTACGGTAGAGAAATTAACATTCAATTTTTGGGATCTTTTATTTCACCTCATAAAACATGGGAACAACACTTTACATGTTGCATTTATATTTTTGTTCCATGTAGATTGAAAGACTTTGAACATTTAATTAGTTCATTGTGCTTTCATTTTCCCCATCGTGATAAACATGTAAGAAAAAAAGCAATTAATGAATATAAAATACTTTTTTGAAAACCTTGTATATAAAAAAAAAAATACAATTTGAGTCATTCAGTATTTATTATGCACTCAGTTATGAAACACCCCCATGGCAGTAATAGCATCTATAGGAAATTCAATATATATACAGTACCAAACATTTGGACACCACTCATTCCTGGGTTTTTATTTTTACTATTTTCTACATTGGAGAATAGTGAAGACATCCAAACTATGAAATAACACATATGGAATCATGTATTAACCAAAAGTGTTAAATAAAAATATTTTATATTAAAGTAGCCACACTTTGCCTTGATGACAGCTTTGCATTCTCTCAACCAGCTTCATGAGGTAGTCACCTGGAATGCATTTCAATTAACAGGTGTGCCTTAACTTAATTAGTGTAATTTCTTTCCTTAATGCGTTTGAGCCAGTCAGTTGTGTTGTGAGAAGGGTGGTATACAGAAAATAGCCCTATTTGATAAAAGACCAAGTCCATATTATGGCAAGAACAGCTCAAATAAGCAGAGAAACGACATTCCATCATTACTTTAAGACATGGTCAGTCAATACAGAAAAAATTAAGAACTTTGAAAGTTTCTTCAAGTGCAGTCGCAAAAACTATCCAGCGCTATGATGAAACTGTCTCTCCTGAGGACCGCCACAGGAAAGGAAGAACCAGAGTTACCTCTGCTGCAGAGGATAAGTTCATTAGTTATCAGCCTCAGAAATTGCAGCCCAAATAAATGCTTCAGAGTTCAAGTAACAGACATCTCAACTGTTCAGAGTAGACTGTGTGAATCAGGCCTTCATGGTCAAATTGCTGCAAAGTAACCACTACTAATGGACAACAATAAGACACCAATCTGGTTTGCGCTTAGTGGGACTATCATTTGTTTTTCAACAGGACAATGACCTAACACACCTCCAGGGTGTGTAAGGGCTATTTGACCAAGAAGGAGAGTGATGGAGTGCTACATCAGATGACCTGGCCTCCACAATCACCCAACCTCAACCCAATTGAGATGGTTTGGGATGAGTTGAACCGCAGAGTGAAGGAAAAGCAGTCAAGAAGCTCTCAGTACATGTGGGAACTCCTTCAAGACGGTTGGAAAAGCATTCCAGGTGAAGCTGGTTGAGAGAATGCCAAGAGTGCACAAAGCTGTCAAGGCAAAGGGTGGCTACTTTGAAGAATCTAAAATATATCTTGATTTATTTAACTTTTTTGGTTACTACATGATTCCATGTGTTATTTCTTAGTTTTGAAAAATCTCCACTATTATTCTACAATGTAAAAATACAGAAAAACCACTGAATGAGTAGGTTTGTCCAAACCTTTGACTGGTACTGTATGTGTTATTTCATAGTTTTGATGTCTTCACTATTATTCTACAATGTAGAAAATAGTAAAAAATAAAAACCTTGAATGAGTGGGTGTGTCCAAACTTTTGACTGGTACTGTATATAAAAATACATTGCATAAACATTCCATTTCATTATAACAAATTAGTTCATGGTTATTGGGACATCCTAAGTATGTTTTCAAATGCAGATAAACAGCAGAGATGTTTTCAACTCTGGCATATAAAAAACTCAGGTAGAGGTGCAGGACAGGACAGCCTTTCTGTGGGTTGACATCATTTATACAGAAGCTGTCTCCTAGAGAAACTGGGGGAAAGAAGGGAGGCTGGTTAACATGACAAACAATGAAATGCATCTATTAAAGATTTAAACAACAATGCAGAACATACTACTTTCTGAATAAGGTCATGGTTACCTTGGCGAACAGCTACATTGGCACTCTGCCTTGACAATTGACTTTCCTGAGATGGGAGGAATAAATTATCATCAGAACTGAATCCAAAGTGGTCAATCAAAGATTAGACAAGTAGATTTTTTTCCCTGAGACTAAACAAAGCAGAAACAAACCTTGATGAATTCCAACAAATCGTCTGTATTTCTCTCTCTAGACAGCAGACAGAGACAAAAGCAATGTTAGAAAATAAGAGATACATTATAATTTTTCTTGGACTGCATGTACATTGTTTCTGTGGAAGACCCTTACCCAAGCAGGAGAGTGCTGATCAACATGCAGGCCAGACCAGGAGCCTTCAGCTTTCCTGACTGCTGCATCTGATGAGTGATGTTGGTGATGGGGGCTGTGGTGTGTATGAGCCAGACTGGCCTTGCGGGGGCTCCAGTTGTGGGAGTCACAGGAGATGTCCCACTGGTTAGAGGACAAATGGCTGTCTGAGCGGTTCTGGCACCTGAACATTTCTACCCTCTGGCGGAGAGATCCTGGGGAGTACACAAAGGAGCTATCCCTGAAACGTTTGGACTCTGGGGACTGTTCTTGGACCAGCTCCCTGCGACGCTTCCTCATGATAGAGTGGTGAGGAGACAGGGCCAGGGCGGCCAGAGCAGAGGAGGTTCCTCTGGTGGTCTCTGCTCTCCTCTCACACATACGGCAGGAGGAGGATTTGCCCTGACAGACAAGCTTGTGGTAGAGCTTCTGGAAGTCCTTGTCAATCTGCTTAGCAGAGTTTCGTAAGAGACTGACAGATGGGGAGAAGGAATCCAGGGAATAGTGTCGCCGGAGCCTTGGCTGGCCTGCCCTAGACTCATGATCAGATGATGATCTAGACGATTGGAGTTTCAGCTGGGAGGGACTGCAGGAGTCCAGGTGGTGGGGCTTCCTGTGTGACATCAGAGGCCTATGAAGAGAGGGTGAAGACGCAGGGGAAGATCTGGGCTCCACAGTGTTTCTTTGATGATATCCAGCAAAGCCCGACTTGGGGCTTCTATGGTGGGCGTTAGATGCTGCACGCTGGCCGTCCCAGATCAGCAGTCTGGCTCTGTAGGGACTCGGTGCTACTTGGGAGCGGTAGTCTGAAGACATCTCCATACTGACCACAGGGCATACCGCTGTGAAAAACCTCTGATGGGGAAGTGTGGGGAGGGCACACTTCCTTAGAGATGGACTGCTCAACCCTCCTGCTGTGAAGGTGTCTTCAGATCTGGCAGGACTGAAGACCAGGGTAGTGTGTCTAACCCTGGAGGATGGGGAAGAGGGCATGGACACCATGAAGGTTTGGTTTAAGGGGGGCTCCTCTGACTCAGGGCTCTCCTGTAGGGAGGAGTCTGCAGAGGAGAGAGAAGAGGGAAGGGAGGCTGCAGAGGAGGGAGGAGAGGAGTCTGCAGAGGAGGGAGCAGAGAGAAGGGAGGGGGCTGCAGAGGGAGGGGAGGAGGCAGGACTGGAGCCTGCAGAGGGGCGAGAGGAGAAGTCCATCACTAGAACAGGGTGGGGCGGTTGTCCGTTCCCTGAATCTGTACCCTTCCTGTGGGACAGCCTCTCTGCTGGCCATTCCTGGAGGTTGACCTTGGTCTGTGGAGGAGGATGGGTGTGGGTTGTCATTTTGAGGTTCAACTTTGGACTCTTGAGGTTACTCACATTCAGTATGGTGTTCTGAGATGTTTGGAGAAAGGATTGGCCAATGTTGAGGGTAGTCTTTCTGTGAGCAGGTCTGATGTTGAAGTTGCGGTTATTGAGGTTTCTGTTAGAGAACCACCTGAGCCTGTGGTACCTCCTCAAAACCCCTACAGCCACGTCGGACATATGTTGGCGCCGCCAGGCCTCTCCTACCTGGCTGACCATGCTGGGATACAGGTCCAGTAGAGTGCTACGTTGACTGCTCAGAGAGCGCTCCAGCTCCTCTGGCGCGCCCCACAGGCTACTCCTAGTCCCATTCAGTTTGGAATTATCCACCACTGATGGAGGCAATATAAAGGCATTTTATTAAATCAGAAATGTGTAAATGAACATGAAAAATGCTGTTGTAATTGTATATGTTTACTTTGACATGCTCAATACATACGCTATCGTTCAAAAGTTTGGGGTCACTTAGAAATGTCCTTGTTTTTGAAAGAAAAGCAAGTTTTTTGTCCATTAAAATAACATCAAATTGATCAGAAATACAGTGTAGACATTGTTAATGTTGTAAATGACTTTTGTAGCTGGAAACGGCAGATTTTTTATGGATTATCTACATAGGCCCATTATCAGCAACCATCACTCCTGTGTCCCAATGGCACATTGTGTTAGCTAATCCAAGTTTATCATTTTAAAAGGCTAATTGATCATAAGAAAACCCTTTTGCAATTATCTTAGCATTGCTGAAAACTGTTGTCCTGATTTAAAGAAGCAATAAAACTGGCCATCTTTAGACTAATTGAGTATCTGGAGCATCAGCATTTGTGGGTTCGATTACAGGCTCAAAATGACCAGAAACAAAGATCTTTCTTCTGAAACTCGTCATTCTATTCTTGTTCTGAGAAATGAAGGCTATTCCATGCAAGAAATTACTAAGAGACTGAAGATCTCGTACAATGCTGTGTACTACTCCCTTCACAGAACAGCGCAAACTGGCTCTAACCAGAATAGAAAGAGTGGGAGGCCCCGTTGCACAACTGAGCAAGAGGACAAGTACATTAGTGTCTAGTTTGAGAAACAGACGCTTCACAAGTCCTCAACTGGCAGCTTCATTAAATAGTACCCGCGAAACATCCAGTCTCAACGTCAACAGTGGAGACGACTCCGGGATGCTGGCCTTCTAGGCTTGTCCTCTTGCTCAATTGTGCACAGGGGCCTCCCACTCTTTCTATTCTGGTTAAAAGAAGGCAAGTTTTATTGCTTCTTTAAATCAGAACAACAGTTTTCAGATGTGCTAACATAATTGCAAAAGGGGTTTCTTATGACCAATTATCCTTTTAAAATTATAAACTTGGATTAGCTAACACAACATGCCATTGGGACACAGGAGTGATGGTTGCTGTTAATGGGCCCCTGTACACCTATGTAGATATTCAATTAAAAATGAGCCGTTTCCAGCTACAATAGTCATTTACAACATTAACAATGTCTACACTGTATTTCTGATCAATTTGATGTTATTTTAATGGACAAAAATGATGCTTTTCTTTCAAAAACAAGGACATTTCTAAGTGACCCCAAACTTTTGAACGGTAGTGTACATAAGTCACTATGGTTAATGTTCAAATCATTTACTTACAGTGGCTGTTCTCTGCAGCCTGCTGCATAACAGAATCATTACTGTTGACAGTGACAGCACCCTCATCTACACAATCATTGTTGTGATCATCCTGGTGGTATGAGATGTCCACCTGTTGAAAAACATAAGTACATAAGCTACAGTCAGAGTTGGGGATGTTACTTTCCAAATGTAATCCGTTACAGTTACCTGTCCAAAATTGTAATCAGTAATGTTTGGATTACAAACTCAGTAACATAAGCTAATTACATTCAGTTACTTTTAGATTACTTTCCCCTTAAGAGGCATTAGAAGAAGACAAAAAGATGTGTTTCTAATTGAATAACATCTATTGCAGGATAAATCAATGTTAAAGTTTACATAGCTGGCCATATATGGATGCTCAATTTTACTTTATGGGTTGGTTATGTAGGCTTCTTCAATCTAACCCATCGCTTTCTACTACATTAAATTATATGTTTATATTAACATATGATTTATAAGTCCAAAAATGGATGTAGCAACTACAGATCGCTCCTTTAAGTCTATAAAAAGTGTGCGAGTTTGAGCGTGTGTCCATTACCCCTATGGATTTACTTTTTTTAATCAGCATGAATTAGACTGAACGATAAAAGCCCACTTTTTATTCCATAGGCTGGGATCCGCACTATGCAGCTGTTGGAAGAGTGCATTTTCCCCTGGCTTTCCACTGGTTTCTTAAACAATGATTGATAGGCAGCTTAAACTTCTTGAATTCAACCATTATTGGGTTCAAATACACATTTAGATTTGTGAACAGCCATCCACAACAACCACAATCTGTAAGGCGCAAATAGCTAAATCAGAGAGTAGCCGTGCGATTTACATCAATGCGCTATGTAGATATCAATAATAAGTGAAATCCGTATCGCCGTAGACTACACCACTGCTATCATCCTTACCTCCAAGCATTTATTCAAGTTGGATAATTTTTGGATGCCAAAAGAAGTCGCGCCATTGGAAGACATAGCTTGGACTGTAGGCTACAAAAGCCTATTCCTGCTCTTTTCCTGTGATCCATCAAACACATTTGGTGTGTCATCATAGTGGTCTCTGACTTGTGGTCAGACTTGCTCAGGTGGAACAAACTTAAAACTTGCACCTTTTTTTTAATGCTGATTTGAATGTCATTGAGAAGTGGCAAAATATTTTTTTCCACAAACATCCTTTCTGAATTTAAAAGTAATCCTCGAAGTAATCATCTAGTTTTTCAAAAGTATCTGTAATCTGATTACAATAGTTTTGCTGGTAATGTAATGGATTACAGTTACCATTTAAAAAAACCACAAATTTAATACATGTAATCCGTTACTCCCCAACCATGGCTATAGTACTGTGGGGTGTTAACATCTGGTTAGACAAGTCTCCAAAAAGACAGATCTGTTCTGCCCACAATCAGTTGTCGCCATATGTACCTGGAAGTCTCCAATGGTGTTCTGTGGCCTGTGTATTTCAGAAATATCTGAAATAACAAAAATATATGACAAATATACCTTCAGATCAATTTAACAATTAAGGGCTATATTCAATCCACATCGCGGAAGTTCAGCTTTACAGTGTGATTGAAATGTAAAGGCAATGTTCCCACTTTAGCGGAAAGTACCTTTACATTTATATTGCAGAATCTGTAACGCTTCAGTGCAAATCTCACAGAGAAACAACGTGTTGTAGTTCCTACCTCCGAGTGACAGCTCTGCCAGGTCAACTTCACTCTAAAGAGGAGGTGGAGTAAGAGGTGTGAGTGTGATCCAGAAACGTAAGAGATTCCTCAGAAAAAGTACCAAGTGGGTCTAAAATAATTAGCTACAGTACATAACGTCATATCTTACAAACCTTTGACAATCCCAGCTTTGATAGCTCCAACTCTGACTTGACCATGCATACTATCACCTCTTCTCCATCCAATGACAAGACACATGAAAACATCAGAACATTGAGCCAATTCGGTTGAGTGTAGAATTTGTACCCATTAATATAAAACTAGCTACTGTATATCGTTGTTGACAAGGCTAAACAATTATTCAAGTACTGAGAAGCAGATCATGTGTGTAACCATAGATAAGGATAATTAACTCGTGTCCATGGACATAACATGGACACTGGAGTTTAAGTATTCTTAGCTAACTAGTGTAACCATAAACGGACTGTTGTTTACCTTGGGGTGTTATGTCCTCCAGGTTCACCTCAGTCCCATTGTCATGCAGCTTTGAATACTGTTGTCAAGGAAAAGTGTAAATACTGGCACATTCTGAGGTTTCATCTGTTACAGGCCTAGTAGTACAGTGACATTGCTTACAAGCATTTCGCTACACCCGCAATAACATCTACTAAACACATGTATGTGACAAATAACATTTGATGAGAGGGTGCATTGCTTGTGCATTTCGTCCCGTGGCCTCAAGGGGGACAGTAAAAGAAGACTAGTTGGTGAGAGAGACTAGTTACTAGCTAGTTACAATAATACGATTTCAAAAATGTGCCTCTGCTCTGTGCTACTACTACTTGTTGGCTAACGCTAGCTGGGTTAGAGAACATCAATAGGGTGTCTTTGCTAATATGTTTGATTATCTAACCACATCGTCAGAAGAACACTAGCTAGCTAACTACAATGCTAGCAGGCATCTGGCTACCACGGTTAACGTTAATTATTTAGGTAACTATCGGCACATGTTCCACATACCTTTTGAACTATTCGCTCCAAAGTGTTACTGTAAATCTTGGCATTGCTCTTAAGCTTATTTTTGACCACGTCATCCATGTTGTCAGACAACGTTTTTATCAATTTAACATTACAATTCAAGCACTTTTTCTCCCTCATTCGTTTGGTTCTCTTCGGGTCCAAAGCCGACGGACGTCTTACGTTAGTCTCGAAAACCCGACGTAGGTAACAAGGGTCGAGTTTTCGAGATTAACGGACGTCGACTGCGACGTGAAAAAAGTTCAAATTTGCCGCAATAAAATACTAAATTATGATTGGATACTTCACGATGTGACGCAATATTTTCTACACGCTGTCATCTTCATGCGACAAAACGTACTGTAATGAAGCAGGCAGGGAGCGTGTCTCAACCCTCGACCTTCTAGCCCGAAGTCCAGCGCGCTATCGATTTTGCCCCAAGAGCATGCTCAAGCGGAATAGTCGATATACGCGCTTATAAACCCAGGGTCGTTACACTACTCCCTCCTACTCCCTCCTTTCAAAGATCGCGACCTCGCGCTAGCTTGCGACTCTACGTCTTATAGGAACGCCCCAAAATACTTTAAAGTACTACTTAAGTTGTTTTTTGGGGTATCTGTACTTTACTATTTATATTTTTGACAACTTTTATTTTTACTTCACTACATTCCTAAAGAAAAGTACATACTCTTTACTCCATAAATTTTCCCTGACACCCAAAACTTGTTAAATTTGAATACTTAGCAGGACAGAAAATGCTCAAATGTATATACTTATCAAGAGAACATCCATGGTCATCCCTACTGCCTCTGATCTGGCGGACTCACTAAACACAAATGCTTTATTTATAAATTATGTCTGAGTGTTGGAGTGTGACCCTGGTTAACGGTAAAAAAAAGAATTGTGCGGTCTTGTTTGTTTAATATATGGAATTTTAAATTATTTGTACTTTTACTTTTGATACTTAAGTATATTTTAGCAACTACATTTACTTTTGATACTTAAGTATATTTTAAACCAAGTACTTTTAGACTTTTACTCAAGTAGTATTTTACTGGGTGACTTTCACTTTTACTTTAGTCATTTTCTATTAAGGTATCTTTACTTTTACTCAGGTATGAAAATGTAGTACTTTTTCCACCAGTGCCCCACGGTAATTAAGAAAATGCCCAACTGAGTGGCTCGTGCTATTTAAGAAACACAAGACAACGGTCTCCAAAGTTAAATCTAGAATTGGCTTCCTATTTCGCAACAAAGCATCCTTCACTCATGCTGCCAAACATACCCTTGTAAAACTGACCATCCTACCGATCCTCGACTTTGACGATGTCATTTACAAAATAGCCTCCAATCCCCTACTCAATAAATTGGATGCAGTCTATCACAGTGCCATCCGTTTTGTCACCAAAGCCCCATATACTACCCACCACTGCGACCTGTACGTTCTCGTTGGCTGGCCCTCGATTCATACTCGTCGCCAAACCCACTGGCTCCAGGTCATCTACAAGACCCTGCTAGGTAAAGTCCCCCCTTATCTCAGCTCGCTGGTCACCATAGCAGCACCCACCTGTAGCACGCGCTCCAGCAGGTATATCTCTCTGGTCACCCCCAAAACCAATTCTCCCTTTGGCCGCCTCTCCTTCCAGTTCTCTGCTGCCAATGACTGGAACGAACTACAAAAATCTTTGAAACTGGAAACACTTATCTCCCTCACTAGCTTTAAGCACCAGCTGTCAGAGCAGCTCACAGATTACTGCACCTGTACATAGCCCATCTATAATTTAGCCCAATCAACTACCTCTCCCCCTACTGTATTTATTTATTTTGCTCCTTTGCACCCCATTATTTCTATCTCTACTTTGCACATTCTTCCACTGCAAATCTACCATTCCAGTGTTTTACTTGCTATATTGTATTTACTTTGCCACCATGGCCTTTTTTTGCCTTTACCTCCCTTATCTCACCTCATTTGCTCACATTGTATATAGACTTATTTTTCTACTGTATTATTGACTGTATGTTTGTTTTACTCCATGTGTAACTCTGTGTTGTTGTATGTGTCGAACTGCTTTGCTTTATCTTGGCCAGGTCGCAATTGTAAATGAGAACTTGTTCTCAACTTGCCTACCTGGTTAAATAAAGGTGAAAAAAGAGGTAAATATGACAGTGGGATGAGAGTAACTTATCAAGCCTTTTGTTGCTTTTTGTTGTTGCATGTGGTAATTTTGTGTCTTGTCTCCCTCTGGTGACTCCCACCCTGCTTGGATGTTTTGTCAGGCTTGTCCTGCAGGAAGAGATCCTCTCTGCTGGCTTTTCTCTGTGTGTGTTAGCCCTGTGGGGTGAGGCCTGTCCCTCCCCAGCCCTGCTCCGTAGCTGGAGGCAGCATGGGAAATGGACTCACAACATCTATGGCATCACTGAGGTGTTCTGCTGGGCCTGCTGCTAGCACTTCCCAGAGAGCCTCCTGTAGTCTACTGATGTGAGTCAGCCCTGAACCCTGATCATGTAGTTATAGCACTAGCTCTTCTGTTTCAGTGATATGAGTACAGAGGTACCTTTTACTCAATTTATCCAATTGTTCTTGCATAATGTCGTTTTTGTGCTCGCCTCACAGGACTGAATCCTCTGTGCAGCTTGGTCCTCCTCTGATGGAGACCACAGTTGAAGTAAGAGATGAGGATGGCTGTGTTGTTACTCAGGAGGAAGAACAGGTGTTTATAGGTGGGATGGATAGGGTGTATCTTCTAGACCAGGGGTTCCCAAACTTTTTGACTCCGGGCTCCCTTCCAGCGCTGGGGAACATCTCCTAACCCACGTCTATTTCTATGGGCACAAGCACTGTTCACTCCCGTCTTGTTGGAGGAGATATATTTTTAGGTTTAAAGCTTATCTCCTGCAATTCTACACATTTTGTCATGGGGTGCAGAGAACATGTAGCAGTTTTATAGCATTCTGTTTTTGCAATTCTATACAATTTGCCATGTAAACTCAGCAAAAAAAGAAACGTCCCTTTTTCAGGACCCTGTCTTTCACAGATAATTCGTAAAAATCCAAATAACTTCACAGATCTTCATTGTAAAGTGTTTAAACACGGTTTCCCATGCTTGTTCAATGAACCATAAGCAATTAATGAGCATGCACCTGTGGAACGGTCATTAAGACACTAACAGCTTACAGACGGTAGGCAATTAAGGTCACAGTTATGAAAAGTAAGGACACTAAAGAGGCCTTTCTACTGACTCTGAAAAACACCAAAATAAAGATGCCCAGGGTCCCTGCTCATCTGCGTGAATGTGCCTTAGGCATGCTGCAAGGAGGCATGAGGACTGCAGATGTGGCCAGGGCAATAAATTGCAATGTCCGTACTGTGAGACGCCCAAGACAGTGCTACAGGGAGACAGGACGGACAGCTGATCGTCCTCGCAGTGGCAGACCACGTGTAACAACACCTGCACAGGATCGGTACATCCGAACATCACACATTGGGACAGGTATAGGATGGCAACAACACCTGCCTGAGTTACACCAGGAACGCACAATCCCTCGATCAGTGCTCAAACTGTAAACTATAGGCCGAGGGAGGTGGGACTGAGGGCTTGTAGGCCTGTTGTAATGCAGGTCTTCACCAGACATCACCGGTAACAAGGTCGCCTATAGGCACAAACCCACCGTCGCTGGACCAGACAGGACTGGCAAAAAGTGCTCTTCATGACGAGTCGCGGTTTTGTCTCACCAGGGGTGATGGTCGGATTTGCGTTTATCGTCGAAGGAATGAGCGTTACACCGAGGCCTGTACTCTGGAGGGGATCGATTTGGAGGTGAAGGGTCCGTCATGGTCTGGGGCGATGTGTCACAGCATCATCGGACTGAGCTTGTTGTCATTGCAGTCAATCTCAACACTGTGCGTTACAGGGAAGACATCCTCTTCCCTCATGTGGTACCCTTCCTGCAGGCTCATCCTGACATGACCCTCCAGCATGACAATGCCACCAGCCATACAGCTCGTTCTGTGCGTGATTTCCTGCAAGACAGGAATGTCAGTGTTCTGCCATGGCCAGCGAAATGCCCGGATCTCAATCCCATTGAGCACGTCTGGGACCTGTTGGATTGGATGGTGAGGGCTAGGGCCATTCCCCCCAGAAATGTCCGGGAACTTGCAGGTGCCTTGGTGGAAGAGTTTGATAACATCTCACAGCAAGAACTGGCAAATCTGGTGCAGTCCACGAGGAAGAGATGCGCTGCAGTACTTAATGCAGCTGGTGGCCACACCAGATACTGACTGTTACTTTTGATTTTGACCCCGCCTTTGTTTAGGGACACATTATTCAATTTCTGTTAGTCACATGTCTGTGGAACTTGTTCAGTTTATGTCTCAGTTGTTGAATCTTATGTTAATACAAATATTTACAAATGTTAGGTTTGCTGAAATAAACGCAGTTGACAGTGAGAGGACGTTTATTTTTTTGCTGAGTTTATAATATGTATTCAGGTGATATTTAAGTGACTCAAACATTACTTATAAATGGGCAAAAAAAATTGCTATAAAACGTTAGCTGACATGGGCTAGTTGATCTGGACATTTCTGGCAAGTTATAAATAGCTCTAAGGCATGCAATAACTAACATGACAAGGAAAACTGGTGCTGCACTACCCAATTTCGAAGTTTCATCTTGTGCATTTCACTATTACAACTTTCAATTGTAAGTTGAAGGCCTGTCTGAGTTCCATGAAAAAAAAGTAGCATTTAAAAAAATATATATATATATTTTTCCAGTGGGTGGCTATTTTTCTGGTGTAAATGAAGTGTGTTTCTTCAGGGAAAGTGTCTATGGGGGAATTTATGAAGATCTACCAGAGGCAAAGAGCAGGTTCAGTGTCCCATAGTGCACATGTTTTCATTTTTAACCTTTATTTACCTAGGCAAGTCAGTTAAGATCAAATTCACAATGACGGCCTACACCGGCCAAACGTGTGCTGCCCTGGGCCTCCCAAACACATCCGGATGTGTTATAGCCTGGATTCGAACCAGGGTGTCTGTAGTGACGCCTCAAGCGCTGAGATGTAGTGCCTCAGACCGCTGCACCACTCGGGAGCCCTAAGAGATCTGCACTGAGAGAAAGACTCCAGTCTCTGTAGAGGGTACAAGTCATTAGGTTGTATTATTGTCACATACAAGTCAGTATCCCTTTTACATCAAGAGTTTACATATTTGTACATGCATATTTGTGTATGTCAGGAGACTTTAGGTCAGGCTGAAGGATGAAACCATCCAGGAGGACTCCAACTTCCTGTTTAGTGGAGGCGACTCACTGCAAGCCCTGCATCTCTGTGATGACATCACCACCACCGTAGGAGTGACTTCATCTGGGCTTCTGGAGGTTATACTGGACGGATCCTTCTCAGACGTCCTGTACCATGTTGCCACAGAAACACTGACTCTCCAGTTAGAGCACAGCTGGACGTCCCATCCTGTGTAAAATAAACATCCAGCAGACCCTGTCTCCTCAGCACAGCCCAAGAAACCGCATACAGACCCTGCAGAGACGCCACTGGGAGTTGTCATTTATTCTGTGAAGAGGGCTTTAAGATGTACTGTGGTAAGGAGACCAGAGGAGGTTGTAGAGATGGGTCATTCAGACCCTTTGAGGACCAATGAAAACTCAGACTCAGAGGGACCAATCATAAGAACAAGAAATACACTCACACAGGAAAAAAGGGAGCACAGAATCCAGCCACTCCCAGACATTTGGGTCCAATAAGAGGACAGAACACAACCATTCCTATGAGGGTGAGCTTGCAGTCAGACAAAGAGGTGTGTGGATGCCTCTCCAGTCCTGCTGGTCCAGAGAGGAGGCCCCAGGGCCACAGTGTTCATTGGTTCCCATTCCCACAGGATGCAGGCCCTGGACCTGTCACTGGTGGGCTGTTGTGTTATAGAGGGTCTCAGGACAGCATCGAGTCCTCTGCTGCTGTGTCCCGATGTGGAAGACTCATCGTGGTTGGTCAGCATCCACATAAAGCATCTGTTTTTTTGGTTATGTTTAATTTAGTCTTCTATTCTATGTCTATTCTACAGTGTATATTGAGGGTCTATGCTGTGTGTTATCTGTGTTTAATCTCAGGGTGCTATGATGGTTGTGTGTGTTAACTGTGTTTAATCTCAGGGTGCTATGATGGTTGTGTGTGTTAACTGTGTGTGGAGTCTGGGGAGACAGTGGGTGTTTGAGACTGGAGATGCTGTGAAGAGCTGTCCTACTGTGGACCCCCTCGCAGGCTTGGTGATGGTGGGGTCGCAGGATGGCCACGTCTATGCCCTTGACCCACAGGTGTGTGTGCGTGTGCGTGTGCGTGCGCATACCTTTCTTTCAAGTGTAAATCTTGCATCACATGCTCAGTACTGTATAATTGTGTTTTTGTGTGTATTCTAGGTTTGGCAGTGTGTGTGGACGCACCACTGTGGGAGTGGAGATGTGTTCTCCTCACCCTGTCTCGATCCCTCTCTGACAGCAGTGTGTCGCCACCCTTGGTGGAAACTTCCTCTGTCTCCATCCTGTGAGTGTCCATGCCTTCTTGCCTGCAAAAATCACAGATGCTTGTGTGTGAAGGAAAAAAGATTCAAACTCTTTTTCTGTTTCAGGACACTGGTATTGTCCTGTAGATGTATTCCAGGAAGACTACATTTTTCTCCATCCCAAGCTGCTTCATTGGAAACCTAATCATCGGCTCTGTGGATGGAAACATCTGCTGCCTCACCCACACAGGGAAAATGGTGAGAGGAAGAACTGGCACTAAGATAATGTCAATTTTTAGTCTTTCTCTTTAACATCTTCATTTTCACCAAGTAACTATTGATATTGTTCACTTATGTGTTTCATCTTTAATACTGTGTTTTCTGCAGCTGTGGCAGTATGTGACCAAGGGCAGTCTTCTCATCTTCTCATCGCCATGCATCATACCAGACAAGCAGAGCATTGTGTGTGGGTCACATGACGGGTGTGTGTACTGTCTGAACTGTGCTGACGGCTCATTGATGTGGCGTTTCCAGAGGGTGTACTCCAGCCCCTGTGTGTTTGAGGGGTCACCCTGAGGTATGGAAGGTACATTGGTGGGCCTGGCCTCCACAGATGGGACCCTGTGTGTTTGAGGGGTCACCCTGAGGTATGGAAGGTACATTGGTGGGCCTGGCCTCCACAGATGGGACCCTGTGTGTTTGAGGGGTCACCCTGAGGTATGGAATGTACATTGGTGGGCCTGGCCTCCACAGATGGGACCCTGTGTGTTTGAGGGGTCACCCTGAGGTATGGAAGGTACATTGGTGGGCCTGGCCTCCACAGATGGGACCCTGTGTGTTCTGGATGGAGAGAATGGAACTCTGAGAGCCTCTCTTTGCCCAGGGAGCTCCTCTCCTGTGGTGTGGCAGCGCTCCTGGTGGTCGAATGACGCAATGACTTTGTGTACTGTGTGGAGCCGACAGATGAGCTCAAATAGTTTCCTGAGATGACATGTATGACATCATGTATTTTTGTACTATGTTATAATATTAAAGAATAATATAGGAAACAAATGCAAAGTATTGATACTAATTTGTTGGAGGAATATGACTTGAGGCTTTGAGTTCAGACATCAGTATTTCATTTATAATTCATAACATTTGCATCACTTTAAAGATGTTCTCATGAATACCTTTTTTAAGTGGGACAAAAAAGTGCAATTATTACCCCAATTTTTTTTTCATACAACACTGTGTACACTACATTATTGCATACGACCAAAGGTAAAAAATAGGTAAATAAATGACAAAGTGACTGACTGAGCCTTACGGGCTTCTTTCTGACCAATGTCCTGGTAAAACCGCCTCTAACATACATCCATACTTACATCCATACATACAGATCATTACATTGAGTAGCGAGAGGAAGATAATGATGGAAGAAATATCCATTTGCTGTCAGTCACCAACAGACAGCCCAGCAGAGGTTCTCACAGCAGGGCTGATTGGTTCAGATCACATTGAGGTAAATTAAGAGGATGTGATATAGTTTAACTTGTCTAATGATGGGATTCAGAGAATGTGACTTTCCAAATGCTGGAGGACCATGTAAAGGCCTTATGGATCATCACACTAGCGGTGACTTGAGCACATGGGATGTTACAGCAGGCAGGTAGTCTCTTTCCATAGCAAAGCAAAATCCATGACACATTAGAATGCTGAGAATACTGTGCAATTCACAACCACCTGAACCTTGGTCTTTAGTGCTGTGTTTCAGTGCAGTCGACATTTGATTATGACAGATTTTAGTGTTATTTTACAAACTGCGGTGATTTTCAAACAACTTTGTTAAGGGATTTTTTTTTGTTTTTTTTGCAATATAGTATCTTAGACAGCTGTCACAGTCATCACGGGCACAGTGAGAATAGTTATACTAAGTACTGCTTTTGAATACAAGTTTAAAAAAATAAGCTTTTGTACATCGCAGACAAGGCTCAGAGATTACAAATATATTGTTTCATCACTGTTAAAATCAGTGCTTGAAATAATACCCACGAGAAAAGGTAACAGAAATATTGTTGTTCTAAGGGTGATACAACTGGGTGATCATCTGTCATGTTGGTTTATTGGTTACTGGTAGCCCTTAAAACACTGTTCCCAAAGTACCCTTGAATGAAGAATCTATATCCTTTTTCAGACCTGTGGGATTGATCTTTTCAATACATAAGCTTTTTTTTCTTGTATTATGTTAAGTGCATGATCTATTTACAGCCGTGGTGCTTTGATTGGCTACTGTTGGGAAGTAAGGGTTGGGATTGGCTATTGCAATGGCCAGCAGTGGCCATGATTGGCTACTGTAGGATCTTTTGACTTGTTGGAAGATATCATATAGTTGATAATATACAGCCAGGTAATCTTAAAGTTTGTGTTTTCAGGTGTTTGTATAAGTGCATGCTTGTACGGAGTGTTCGTGTTTGTAAATGTGTGACTGTGTTTATATTATGAATGTGAAACACACTTTTAATCATACAAGTACATGGTTATGGTGAAATGGGGGGAGGCTTGGGTTGAGGTTAGAGTGCAGGGGCAGATCAGGGGCAGAGAGGAGAGGTCGGGATGGTTTGGGACAGGGGTCAAAGTTCATGGGCAGTGTGTGTACAGTACTGATGCAGTGTAGAGGTTAGAGAGGAGGTTATTTGATAATCTGAGGGCAGTCACTCCAGGCCTTGGCCTTGCGCTTGGCCAGAGCTAACCAGGCCGGCTCAGTGGACACCTGGGGAGAGTCAGTGGACGGGAAGCGCTTGGTCACCTCCTTCACTGCAGGGGGCGATGGTGTGGAGTCTGCAATATCAACTGTAACACAAGACCCAGAGAGAAAGGGTTATAATGCATGCTGAGGACACCATAAAAGTGTATAATCCACACAAGTTTGATAACAGATTTGTTTGATTATGATGATCCAGATGTAATAGAATCATGTTTCATATGTGAGATATCCTAAATGTTTGATGTGATCTTGGGAAAGTGTGATGACAAACAGTTGTGAATATGAATGCTCTTACCTGTGACTGTGCTGGGCAGAGTGTTGGCTTTCTTCAGGTGGTCCCGGAGCTCAAAGCAGCCCAGGAGGGTGTCTGGTCTCTTGGCTTCCTCCGGTGTCTGTGATTTGGGAGGGCTGGTGTTTCCACTCCCCTTACCCTCTGAAGGACTAACCAACACACACTGTGAAACACATGTACCTTTTAGCAGACTGTCCCAGTCTCTCCTACTGCCCTGAATGCATTTCTCTCTCTGCATAAGCATAATCATAATGGTATGAAGGTAAGGACAGTAATGTGTGTTAAAGTGCAGTAACATACGCTGTCTTTGTCTTTGGCCTGTTTCTCAGGCAGTTTGGCCTCTCTATTGCTGTGGCACTCGTCTCGGCTCTGCTGGTGCTCCTTGAAGCCCTTCTGTTTCTGCAGCGCCAGCGTGATCCACGGAGGCCCCGCCTCCTTGTCCTGGACCCGTACGCTGTCTAACGAGTGCCTGCTCTGCAGCGATGGCTTCCCTTCTGTAAGTGGTGAGATGAGACAACCATCATACTTAACATCATACACACCAAATCACTCAAGTAATTAAAATGCAGGTGTGACATCCCTACTCGCTTAAAAAATCCATAAAATCTCTGTCATGGAGATTGGAGCACTAGCAGCACATGCGCTTCCCAAGGTGACACTAACCTTTCCTGATGAGCTCCGTTTTCCTGTCAGCCTTCTCCCTCCAGGGCATACTGATGGAGGGGAAGAAGGACCTCTTCTCCTTGGGCTCCTCCTCCCCCTGACCCTCCTGGCCCTGTCCCTGGCCGTTCCTGTGGAGCTGGGCCACAGCTGAGGTTTTTTCCCTCCTCTCATCTCGCCCCTCATGGCCAGCTGAATCAGCCCCCACCCTCGTCCTCTGGACCACTGCATCGCTTGAACCCCCTCTGCCCACCTTGGGGAGTGGAGAGGGGGGAGGGGTGGCAGGTTTAGGGGATGTGCTCGGTCTTTGGTAGAGTGAGGGTTTGGATGGCTTCTCCTCCTTGCTGTGCATGGAAGGGGTGGGAGACTTGCCTGCTTGGACACGGGGCTTTGGAAGACATACAACCATATGTCCAGGCTTTTCCCCAGGAATGCTCTCTCTGAGTGGAGACGCAGGGCTGGATCTATCAGAGAAAACTGAGGTGTCAGAGTCAGGGTCAATGGGGGTCAGAGGTGGGGGGACACCGTTGAAGCTGTCACCGGCGCTGTACCTCTTCTTCCTCTTGTCTGTCGACTGATCACTGTGAAAGCGGAGGGAGTAGTTGGTCCTCCTCAGCTTGATCCCAAAAGGAGAGGGCTGGCCCTGCTCCCTCCCTTCCTCCCGGCCGTCAGAGTCCTCTGATTCTCCTCCCAGGCTCACAGCGTCTGTCACTGACCCCTCAGGTCTGGGGGACCACTGGGAAGACCTGGGGACTATGAACGATGGGAGGTCTTTGGCAAACATGCACTCCCCTTTTCTGGCTGCGATCCGGACGGTCTTACCACCACTGCTCTGGGCTTTGCGGCCTGGGGCTGGTGAGGCTGCAGGGGGAACAGAGGTGCTGGAGGAGATGTTGGAGAGAGCAGAGGCTGGGCTTCCTCCTTCCTTCTCTTCCGGATTCAACACCTCAGAGCTCCTGCTGGAGTCGGCAAACTTCTTCCTGGCCGGAGTGATAGAGAACTTGGCGCTGGCAGACATGGTCTTCCTGAGGTTCGTATGGGGAAACGGACTCTGGTCCTCACTGCTGGGTCGGCTTTGGCTATGGGGGTCTGGGTATTCCTCATACTTCCCCTCCTCCGCCCCCTTAAATATCTTGCAGCGGATACTGGCCCACTCTGCAAGAACGGCTGCACTGGACTGGTCTGTGGACTCACTGAGGGATTTGGTTTTTCCAGACTTGCGTACTGGTGGGGTATTGCTCTTGGTTGGTGGTGGGGTTTCCATGGTAGCTTTCTTTTCATCTGCCAGACCCAGGAGAGACTTACAAGCGATTTCTTTGATATGGTCCAGGTTGACAGCAGTCCCACATAGCTGGGCACCTGTCACCAGGATGGCTGTGTGGCGGACATACTGAGAGGACAGGAGGGTGGGCGAGTCAGCTCCTCCAAGCAATGAGGCCTTGGCTCTCTCTCTGTGTTCAGTCACAGCGCTCCCCTGCTGACTGGAGGCCGGTATAACAGGCGTTAGGTTGACCTTCTGGAACAGGATCTGCTTCTCCCCAGAGGACCCTTTGACAGTGAACGGCCTCTGTCTCTTCTCCATCTCTCTCCAGCGCACCTCCTCTGCCCTCCTCTTCCTCTCAGGGTCAGAGCTGCTCGCAGCCGCTTCTGCACACAGCCTCTTCTCCTCCTCCTCCTCCTCCTCATTTTTCTTCCTCTCCTCCTCTGCAAGCAGTTTTCTCTTTTTCTTCAACTGCTTTTTCATTCTCTCTTCCTCCTCTTCTGCCTCTTTTAGTCTCTTTTCCTCATCTACACGAAGACGCTCTGCCTCCAGTTCACACTGCTTCCTCTTCTCTTCTTCTTTCCTACTTCTTTCCTCTTCCTCTTTCTTCTTTTCCTCTTCCTCCAGTGTCCTCTCCTTCTCCTCTCGTTGCATAAGCTCCAAATCTTCTCTCATCCTTCTTTCTTCTTCTTTCTCTATCCTCTCCTCTTCTTCTTTCATCCTCCTCTCCATCTCCTCTCTCTGCCTCCTCTCCTCTTCTTCTTTCATCCTCCTCTCCATCTCCTCTCTGTGCCTCCTCTCCTCTTCTTCTTTCATCCTCCTCTCCATCTCCTCTCTCTGCCTCCTCTCCTCTTCTTCTTTCATCCTCCTCTCCATCTCCTCTCTGTGCCTCCTCTCCTCTTCTTCTTTCATCCTCCTCTCCATCTCCTCTCTCTGCCTCCTCTCCTCTTCTTCTTTCATCCTCCTCTCCATCTCCTCTCTCTGCCTCCTCTCCTCTTCTTCTTTCATCCTCCTCCCCATCTCCTCTCTCTGCCTCCTCTCCTCTTCTTCTTTCATCCTCCTCTCCATCTCCTCTCTCTGCCTCCTTTCCTCCTCCTTTTTAAGTATACGTCCCTCTTGTTTGCAACATCGCTCCTCCTCTAACTCACACAGCCGCCACTCCTCTGCTTTCTTCTTCCTATCTTCCTCTTCCTCTCTGTGCCTCTGTTCTGCCAGTTCTCTCTTTCTCCTGGACTCCCATCTCTCCTCCTCCTGCAGTTTCTGCTTCTTGGTTTTCTCTGGGGGTGTCTCCTCCTCAGCGTTCCTGTGTTGGCTGTCTGCTGCATCTTTCTCCTCCTGCTGTATGCCAGGGATATCCACCTCTTGCAGATCCTGAAAAAAATTATGTATTTTGATTTTCTATTGTTGAGCTTTATCTCACTATTTTCAGTCTACATGACAATTCTATGTATGCACATTCAAACCAAAGAAAGACCACCAACTGTAAGGACCATGACCCCCTCTCACCTGTGTATACCGGTGGTGCTTGCGGGAGATCCTCTGGTTTTTGGGTTTGACAGACAGCTTATGCTTGGCAGCGGTGTTGTCCAGCCGAGGGACAGACTGTGTGACTCCATCCAGGTCGATGGACTCAATGGTGCCGATGGCTGGAAGAACTTGTTTGGACATGGGAGATTTCACTGGAGTGCTGGGGGCTTCAGCCTGGGGAGCTCCATGGCTCTCACCGGCCTCTTGGTCCCGACTGGCCCCCTGGTTGTCATAGAAACATAAAATTTTCATTCTCTTCCTATATTTCCAACACAAATTCTTTGAGTTAATACTGTATCATTATAAGCTAACAGTGAACCAAAGATTATGCAATTAATGATCCGCTATTACCTTTGGCTCTGTGTCCACTGGCTCAGCTTCCACCTGGGCTAAGACCCTCAGAGGGCTACTGGGCACCTCCTCTTCATCCGAGCTGCCCTCGTCTCCCTCACTCTTCCTCAGAGAGGGGGGCTTCTGGCCAAACTTGATATTCTGTGCTATCTGCCGCTACATTTTCCACACACACACACACACACACACACACACACACACACACACACACACACACACACACACACACACACACACACACACACACACACACACACACTTTGGGTTTGGTGTTAGATATTGAAGACAGCAGTAACGTTAAAGTGTCTGTTATCTGGGAGCAACAGCTGACTTACGAGGACATGGTAATTTGAGTCATCAACCAAGACTGTGAACATACATCTGAATGTGTGTGTGCCCGTGTGTTTAAGGCCCACCTGCAAGTTCCTGACTTTATCGGAGACGTTTTCCTGGGACATGGTTTGTTCTGGGCTGAGCTCCTGTACTGCTTCCTCTGGGATAAACACACTGTCGTGGGAGAGGGCTTGAGACCCAATGGGGTTCAGCTCCCTGCAAAGACATAATGGGAGCTACAGTTATAGCATGCTATTACAGTCAGTCACTCATTAATTCCTGACAAGATGTAGTATCCCTGAGCAAATTAATTTGCACAAACAGAAACCATTTCACACACTC
The DNA here is from genome assembly GCF_016432855.1 of Salvelinus namaycush. Classification (NCBI taxonomy): domain Eukaryota; kingdom Metazoa; phylum Chordata; class Actinopteri; order Salmoniformes; family Salmonidae; genus Salvelinus; species Salvelinus namaycush. The sequence continues at coordinate 28,519,365 of NC_052316.1, read as the reverse complement.
TAAACTTCACCAATTAAAATCTAAAAGTCAGTCAAGCAGTTTATAGACCACATTTCAACTGAACTGCACCCCTTTCTCACCAGACTGAGATTTAGTCGAATCTGCCGACTCAAAAATAGATAACATTGCATGCCAAACGAGAAACCACATGATAATATATGTGGGATCCACGTTGGGTCTTAGTGGAAATAGTATTATAGGCTTTCTCTGTGGTATGGGTGTGGCTCAAGTCCATGCAGTCTAAGTTATTGATAAGATAAGACCTGTGTTCAGAGCTTGTTTCATTTTGAGGTGGGACCTGTACAAGCAATAGGGGGAAAACGGCAATGTAGAGCCAACTCAACTGCATTGCATGACCTCATGACAACATTATGAACAGTGTATAAATGCAACCTGGACTACTGGAGTATTTCTCATGATATCAAACAGAATGCATAGATGTCCTGTTTACCTCAGATGTTGATTGGTCTCATCATCTGAGATGACTCCGTTAGACACTTCCCCTGTGGTGAAGCTAGCCTTCAGCTCTGCTGTATCGAAGTCCCGCTCTTCTGCCTTCTTCTTCCTCTTCCCAAACAGGCGTCTGAGCGGCTGGAATTTGCCCTGTCGTCGCCTCTCTGCAGGCAGAAAGAGAAATGATAACCAAAGCCACACACTATCACCTTATCGCTCTTTATTTTCACATCCGTGGACTGTATAATTACATCTAAATGAGTGGCCCGTAGTGTGAGTGTGTGAATGTATACAAAAGAACTCCACAGCAGATGAGGTGAAGAGAAAACCTTGGATCGGTTGATAATACTTACCTTGAATAACAGAATGTGCTAAATAAAGTAGGAATAGTCAGAAGGACATGGAGGAAAACCAACATTCGAATCATAAAAAGGCTGAATCATTCTGACCTGACTGGACCATTGGAATTCAGGAAATCAATCACTCATTGAACGACTGTCTCTCTTTCTCATATGCAAACATACATTTGTTTCACTTGAACAGATACTCAAGGCTACACAGATACTCTTATCCAAAGCAACTTTAGACAGTTCAATACTGTTCATGTTATCAACACAGCATGGTGTGCTGTGGACCTTTGAGGTTCCAGGTAGTCTAATTCCACATAGATGTGATTTATCACTGACGTTTGCACATGCTCCTTCATCACAAAAATCTCTTCTATCGTAGCATGTGCCAAATTGATTCATAAATTGTCCCCAAGGATAGTTATTATACCAACTTCACTATACCAACAGCTGGGTGGTATGGAGCAGAGTATTCACCACCACAATTACTCATTACAAATCAACCTTGAAAATCCCAGCTATGTAATCGCATAACCAGAAGTTTACTACAAATGCAGAAACAATGGCGGTGAAGCTCATCATGACTGCCTGCTTATCATGACTGCCTCCTCGTCCTGTCTCTGTGACCTTGTCAGATGGTGTTTCATCTGAGCAGCAACTTAGCTGACCAACAGATCTCTTATTAAAGTGTGGGGAGCTCCTAATGTCAACAGTAAGGTTATTCTATTTTTGTGTTTTTATTTCCATTCGTTTTTTTGTTTTTGTTTTCAAATCAGTTTAGTTTCAGTGAGTTTTCAGTTCTGATTTGCTATTTTTTATTTAGTTTAACTTCGTTTTTATATTATTTAGTTTCAGTTTTAGGTTTAGTGTTAGGGACAGAAAGCATGCGTGGGAGCCTAGGAGGCATTTGGGTTATATTGTTTTTTGTTTGTTTTTGGGTTGTTACTTTATGCAACTGCACATAAGGTCAAAGACAGAAGAGAAAGCGAGACATCTCACCGGCACATTCTTTTCTGGTCGGGCAGGTATGGCGACCAGGGAGAGGACACAAAGTAGACCAGAGCCAGCTGTTCCCTCTCTCCTGTGAGCATGCCCGATATTATGGAGGAACTGTGTGTCATGCTCTGATCTGTTTCACCTGATTGTCTCCACCCCCTCCAGGTGTCGCTTATTCTCCCCAGTGTATTTATCCCTGTGTTTCCTGTCTCTCTGTGCCAGTTCGTCTTGTATGTTAGTCAAGTAAACCAGCGTGTTTTTCCCGTTCTCTTTTTGATAGTCTTCCCAGTTTTGACCCCTGCCTGACTCTGGACTCTGAACTGGTTTTGACTCTTTTTCCTGTCCACGACCATTCTCTTGCCTTATCCTATTGGATTAGTTAATATTGTAAGACCCCAACCATCTGCCTCCTGTGTCTGCATCTGGGTCTCGCCTTGTGTCATGATATCATGAGCTCATGCGGGAAAGCATGCTCACGCGAGAGAGGGAACGCCCACTTACACAGACGGAACCTTGAAAAAACATTTAAATGGTAAATGGCCTGAAAAAACATTTAAATGGTAAATGGCCTGAGTAAACTATCTTATTTATCCACCATCTTTGATAAGGTGATGGGTCAAGTCATAGGTTAGGTTAGCCCTTCTCATGACTGCAATGCTATATTGGAGAATTCCACGTCCCATTTGATTAGCTGAGGTGATTTTGTCAAGTGTGAAACGCTCTATCTAGAAACAATTGATCCTTGATTACTATACGGTTTTGGAAACCTTGAACACTCAACTTAATTATAATCCAAAATAACTTTACAAATACAAAAGATACACTTGCTGTTTTACTACAGATTTTTTTTTTTTTTTGTGTAACACAGTTTTGACTCGACAGGTTTTTTTGTTCCTTCCCGAGTTTCCATTAGCTCAGGAAGTGCAACACAAAACACATCTGTGGAAATCTGTGTTAAAACGGTGCACAGTAAGTGTATCTTTGTATTTGTAAAATAATTTTGGTGATATGAAAGAATTTCTGAGTTTTCTAAAACTGCATTGCACGCAGTGATTAACGGTTAGACTGAGTGTCGGGACTGTTGTTGTCACGCCCTGACCAGAGTTTGCTTTGTATGTTTTATGTTTTGGTTGGTCAGGGTGTGATCTGTGTGGGCATTCTATGTTGTATGTCTGGTTTGTATATTTCTATGTGTTTGGCCTGATATGGTTCTCAATCAGAGACAGGTGTTTTGCGTTGTCTCTGATTGGGAACCATATTTAGGTAGCCTGTTTTGTATTGTGGGTTGTGGGTTATTGTCTATGTTATGTTGCATGTTTGCACAGTGTTTATATAGCGGTCACGTTCGTCTTATTCGTTTGGTTGTTTTTGTGTAAGTGTTCTTCATTAAACTTAGAAGGTATTCAAACCACGCTGCGCTTTGGTCCGCTTCTTATGACGATCGTGACAGTTGTACACATTGGCCCCGCTGTGGTCAGTTCAAATGAGAACCATATGGCTGTGTGGCCTTGCGTAAGTTGGGTTCTCAAGGGCTAAGGTTAGATTCAAATCTTTAAGTCATTATCTGTGACTTGGATTTAATAGAAATCGCGCGCCAATATGGTGGAAGGATTTTTTTTTACTTAAGTAGTACATGTAAGAAGAATCAAGTTAACTAACTACACATTTTTCCGTGATAGTGATGCACACGCTAGGACTATTTAAAACATGGCTATATACTAGCAGCATTTACCCTCCAGATTCAGTAGCTTGAAACCCCATTAGATTTTTGCCCAAAGTTTAGAAAGAAACCTCAAACTGAACATAATTCATTATGGTTATTATTTTAGTTTGTTTTGGAGTCAAAGATAATATTGTCAGTATAGTTTTAGTTTATTTTCATTTACTTTTCATGATTTGTTTTCGTTTACTATAATAACCTTGGTTCACAGAGCATTTCAGAGCTGCCATGTTGTAGAATGCTAGCACACCAGGTAGCCCACAAACAAAACAAACCAATATATCTACAGAATCCCCTGTAATAATATAGAGTGAAGCTCTACCACACAGGAAATTATATTAAGATTATTTTCCTGTTTATCAGAGTATAAAATGCGGTTCCCTGAGTAAAGAAGTTTATCTCTGGAAATGACAATGACAATGTGCACAAGGACACATCAGTGTCCATATAGTTTCTATTCTCTACAAATTAATTTAAAAACCACACTCTCAGAGATATTAACCTTATATTGCACAATTCTTACTGCTATTTCAGTTACAGCTCTTATGAAGGAAGCTTGCTGTTAGTTTATCTACAAGGTGGTTTCTTACTGCTACTATAACATAATGATTACATTACAAGAGCAAAATATAATTCTGTTAGTATTGGCTATGTGATTTATTGACCAATAACCAGGTGTGAAATATTGTATCAGTAAATTACTGTCAAAAACACAAGTCATAGCTACCTGCTACACAACCCTGGCCGATGCAACCCCCTTCACTAGCAGACACTGACAGGGCATGATTTCAGTTGGCAGTGATTGAGTCTTGATAACCAAGCAGTTTCCATGCCACAGAGCTGAACTGAAGATAAGAGGACCTTTGCTTCCTATCTTTATTTCCTCATTAGCTTTCCTTGCCAGTCAGTTATACACTCCCAGTCATATTAGATACACATATCCGTGTCAAAAATAAAACGTCTGACAGTTGTCTCTCAGGGATCTCCTGACTGCTGTTGACATGATGGGGAAATCAGTGTAGATATGCTATCCATAGATATTATATTGTTACTGTATCTCAAGAGTGGAAGGAGCAGTGCTTGACTTGGGCAGGAGCTCACTGGCGCTGAGTACACCTCAAATGTTCTACTGCTTGACCTCCTGTTCCTCTTTTGGAATATTAGCTCAAAAGTATTGTGGAGCTTCTGCACCTAAATATAAGCAGTACTGGTACCCAAAATGAGTACCGGCCCTTATTTCCATCCAAATCAAGAACTGGGAAGGAGTTTATCACTTCTCCCACTAAAATGCTTTTCTATCCTCACTGATTGTCCTGGTTGAAAACTATTTGACATGCCAAGGTAAATTAAGAAAATTCAATCAAATGTTATTTTACACTAGACTAGTGCATACCGGTAATTGCATACCTTTGCCTGCCAGTATGAGAGGTGTGTTTCAACACGTGCTCAATACATGTACAGTGCATTCGGAAAGTATTCAGAACCCTTGACTTTTTCCACATTTTGTTACGTTACAGCCTTACTCTAAAATTGATTAAATTGTTTTTCCCACTTCATCAATCTACACACAATACCCCATAATGACAAAGCAAAAACATGTTTAGATTTGTTTGCAAATTTATAACAAAAAAATTAAATGACGTTTACATAAGTATTCAGACACTTTACTCAGTACTTTGTTGTAGCACCTTTGGCAGCGATTACAGCCTTGAGTCTTACACATCCAAGTATATCGGACCAAATTTTGAAAGACACGAATTGTACTTCTGAATTCCGTAAAGTCGGTATGGAAGAGGTGAACAAAATAATTGTTGTCTATCAGCAATGACAAGCCACCGGGGTCTGACAATCTGGATGGAACATTACATAAATCTTCAATTTATGCCTACTAGAAAGTGTGTGCCCTCAGGCCTGGAGGGAATCTAAAGTCATTCCGCTTCCCAAGAATAGTAAAGCCCCATTTACTGGCTCAAATAGCCGACCAATCAGCCTGTTACCAACCCTTAGTAAACCTCTGGAAAAAATTGTGTTTGACCAGATACAATGCTATTTTACAATAAACAAAGTGACAACAGATTTTCAGCATGCTTATAGGAAAGGACACTCAACAAGCACAGCACTTACACAAATGACTGATGATTGGCTGAGAGAAATTGATGATAAAATGATTGTGGGGGCTGTCTTGTTAGACTTCAGTGCAGCTTTTGACATTATCGATCATAGTCTGCTGCTGGAAAAACGTATGTGTTATAGCTTTACACCCTCTGCTACAACGTGGATAAAGAGTTACTTGTCTAACAGAACAGAGGGTGTTCTTTAATAGAAGCCTTTCAAACATAACCCAGGTAGAATCAGGAATTCCCCAGGGTAGCTGTTTAGGCCCCTTGCTTTATTCAATTTTTACTAACGACATACCACTGACTTTGGGTAAAGCCAGAGTGTCTATCTATGCGGATGACTCAACACTATACACGTCAGCTACTACAACGACTGAAATGACTGCAACACTCAACAAAGATCTGCAGTTAGTTTCAGAGTGGGTGGCAAGGAATAAGTTAGCCCTAAATATTTCTAAAACTAAAAGCATTGTATTTGGGACAAAACATTCACTTAACCTCAACAAAATCTTGTAATAAATAATGTGGAAATTGAGCAAATTGAGATTACTAAACTGCTTGGAGTAACTAGATTGTAAACTGTCATGGTCAAAACATATTGATACAGTAGTAGCTAAGATGGGGAGAAGTCTGTCCATAATAAAGCGATGCTCTGCCTTCTTCACAACACTATCAACAAGGCAGGTCCTACAGGCCCTAGTTTTGTCGCACCTTGACTACTGTTCAGTCGTGTGGTCAGGTGCCACAAAAAAGGACTTAGGAAAATTGCAATTGGCTCAGAACAGGGCAGCACGGCTGGCCCTTGGATGTACACAGAGAGCTAATATTAATAATATGCATGTGAATCTCTCCTGGCTCAAAATGGAGAAGAGATTCACTTCTTTACTACTTGTATTTATGAGAGGTATTGACATGTTGAATGCACCGAGCTGTCTGTCTAAACTACTGGCACACAGCTCGGACACCCATGCACACCCCACAATACATACCACCAGAGGTCTCTTCACAGTCCCCAAGTTCAGAACAGACTATGGGAGGCACACAGTACTACATAGAGCTATGACAACATGGAACTCTATTCCACATCAAGTAACTGATGCAAGCAGTAAAGTGAGATTAAAAAAATAACTTATCAAACAGCGGGGACTGTGAAGCAACACATACATAGACACAGACAAATCATTCACACACACACGGTAACATACACACACACACACACACACACACACACACACACACACACACACACACACACACACACACACACACACACACACACACACACACACACACACACACACACACACACACATGGATTTAATACTGTAGATATGTGGTAGTGGTGGAGTAGGGGCCTGAGGGCACACAGTGTGCTGTGAAATCTGTGAATGTATTGCAATGTTTTTAAAATTGTATAAACTTCCTTAATGTTGCTGGACCCCAGCTAATGGGGATCCATAATAAATATAAATATAAAGTATGATGCTACAAGCTTGGCACACCTGTATTTGGGGAGTTTTCCCATTCTTCTCTGCAGATCCTCTCAAGCTCTGTCAGGTTGGACAAGGAGTGTCACTTCACAGCTTTTTTCAGGTCTCTCCAGAGATCTTCGATTGGGTCCAAGTCAGGGCTCTGGCTGAGCCACTCAAGAACATTTAGAGACTTGTCCCAAAGCCACTCCTGCGTTGTCTTGGCTGTGTGCTTAGGGTCGTTGTCCTGTTTGAAGGTGAACCTTCACCCCAGTCTGAAGTCCTGAGTGCTCTGGAGCAGGTTTTCATCAAGGATCTCTCTGTACTTTGCTCTGTTCATCTTTCCTTCGATCCTGACTAGTCTCCCAGTCCCTGCGGCTAAAAACTTTCCCACAGCATGATGCTGCCATCACCATGCTTCACCGTAGGGATGGTGCCAAGTTTCCTCCAGATGTGAATCTTGGCATTCAGGCCAAAGAGTTCAATCTTGGTTTCATCAGACCAGAACATCTTGTTTCTCATGGTCTGAGAGTCTTTAGGTTCCTTTTGGCAAACTCCAAGCGGGCTGTCATGTTCCTTTTACTGAGGAGTGGCTTCTGTCTGGCCACTCTACTATAAAGGCTTGATTGGTGGAGTGCTGCAGAGATGGTTGTCCTTCTGGAATGTTCTCCCATCTCCACAGAGGAACTCTGGAGCTCTGTCAGAGTGACCATCGGGTCTTGTTCACCTCCCTGACCAAGGCCCTTCCCCCAATTGCTCAGTTTGGCCGGGCAGTCGGCTCTAGGAAGAGTCTTGGTGGTTCCATACTTCTTCCATTTAAGAGTGATGGAGGCCACTGTGTTCTTGGGGACCTTCAATGCTGTAGAAATGTTTTGTCACCCTTCCCCAGATCTGTGCCTCAACATAATCCTGTCTCAGAGCCCTACAGACAATTCCAGCAACCTCATGGCTTGGTTTTTGCTCTGACATGCACTGTCAACTGTGGAACCTTATATAGACCGGTGTGTGCCTTTCCAAATCATATCTAATCAATTGAATTTACCACAGGTGGACTCCAATTAAGTTGTAGAAACAGCTCAAGGATGATCAATGGAAACAGAATGCACCTGAGCTTAATTTCGAGCCTCACAGCAAAGGGTCTGAATAGTTATGTAAATAAGGTATCTGTTTTTTATTTTTAATACATTTGCAAAAAGTTCTAAAAAACTGTTTTTGCTTTGTCATTATGGGGTATTGTATGTAAATTGTACATTTTTACGTAACAAAATGTGGAAAAAGTCAAGGGGTCTGAATACTTTCCGAATGCACTGTATGTGCTCTAAGTCAGTGTTTTCCAGGATTACTTTATATGTTCATATGAGTATCTGTATGATCAGATGTTTGTAATGTATCTATGTCAGTGTTTGTGTGTGTCTGAATGTTTTTTTTATTTCACCTTTATTTAACCAGGTAGGCTAGTTGAGAACAAGTTCTCATTTGCAACTGCGACCTGGCCAAGATAAAGCATAGCAGTGTGAACAGACAACAACACAGAGTTACACATGGAGTAAACAATAAACAAGTCAATAACATACTAGGGGAAAAAAATAAAAAAAGAGAATCTATATACAATGTGTGCAAAAGGCATGAGGAGGTAGGCAATAAATAGGCCATAGGAGCGAAGTTAGTGGGAGATCCTGTGGATGAACTGAAGTGGGAGAGGTTACCAGGCTACTCTGCACCACTGTGAAGACAAATGCTTTCTGCTTTCTCTGGGTATCCCTTTCAGGGCTATAAGTAGCAACCAGTGTATGATTTCACTCTGTGTGTGTTGCTGCACAGGGGCATTGTGGAAAATTATACAGCAAACTCATTTCTACTCTCTGGTCACAAACACAATCTCTCTGAGCTGTGTGAGTTTGAGTCAGTAGTGTTAAAAAGTTGCATCTGAATCCATCTAACCTTCGTGATTAAAATACTATCCTGTAGGTCGACTAACTCCTGACCATGTAAATCATATTAAATGTTCAATAGCCATCAATCCCCTCTACCAAGACCTCAGCCAAATCATAATCTGTACTCATCCAAACTACCATATCATCTGTGGTATAATTCAATCATGTGTGTTACCTAATCATTTATTAACAATGGTGCAATTTAGAGAAACAAAGGCTTCAACAGAACAGTGTACCGGCAGTTTACCAACAGGGTGTCAACAGTGTGCCAGTCTGTTGACCCAGACTGCTGACTGAGCCAACTCTGAGAGACTACTGGGTTCAGCCTCTGTATCTTAGTGTGTTATTGAGCAAACTGATGAGCTGCTCCAGCCTATTTCTCTCTGTCTGTCAGACTATTTCTCCCTCTGGGGAAGTACTGAGTGTTGTACTGTGGATGATGTCCTATTTTTACCAGCATTAGGGCCTGTCCTGCACTGCTTCTACTCTGTTTCGCTGGCCGGCCAATACTGCACTCACTGCCCCTGGCGTGCTCACACACTCATGCATGGGGCAGCACATAGACTAGTGGTTAGAGTGTTGGGCCTGTAACCAAAAGGTTGCTAGATCGAATCCACAAGCTGAAAAGGTAAAAATCTGTTGTTCTGCCCCTGAACAAGGCAGTTAACCCACTGTTCCTAGGCTGTCATTGTAATTAAGAATGTGTTCTTAACTGACTTGCCTAGTTAAATAAAGGTTAAAAAATGAAACCAGAAAGGACATGTTTTCAGCAGAGTAGAACACCCAGTAGCATTCCACACATCTACTTTAGGGTTAAGTCTGAATGGTCAGCATGAAACATAATCGACTACATAGTAAAGCTATTATTACTTTCTACTATCAACACAGACCTATATTTTGAACTATAGCCTAACATCACATCGGGCTGTCTGTAAATGCAGAAAGTAAATGCTTCAAGCCTAAGCCTAGAGTGAAGAGATATGGGCTCAGGCTGTGTATTGATTTATGTAGGTCCATATTCAGAGTTGTCAACTAAAACTATTCCACTGATCAATTTCAGTTATTTACTGTAGCTTGGACAATCAATAATCTACACTGCTCGCTGTCCTGATACGTTGTTTTATTTCCTTTAGTTTCTGTCCTTTCAATTACATCCTTTCTGAATGTATTAATTCCCCATAGGAAAGTAGATATCAATAGGTGATAAAAGTAGGTACAGAGTGCAGAAATCACACACAGGGTCACACAGAGGCCTTATACCATCACACAAGTCTAAAATAAGCCCTGTAAGCTTTTGATATCAGTTACTGTACAACCCATCACTGCATCACCACACCATGCATTTCTTAAAGAGACAGTTAAAAAGAGGTATAAATATAAGCCAACAAAGGCCTCCTTGTATTCTCTTATCATCTACCTGGCAATGACCTTCTCTCCCCTCTCTCCAAGGGTCCCTTGCCCTCCTCTCTCTCCCTAGCCCTCTTATCATCTACCTGGCAATGACCTTCTCTCCCCTCTCTCCAAGGGTCCCTTGCCCTCCTCTCTCTCCCTAGCCCTCTTATCACCTACCTGGCAATGACCTTCTCTCCCCTCTCTCCAAGGGTCCCTTGCCCTCCTCTCTCTCCCTAGCCCTCTTATCATCTACCTGGCAATGACCTTCTCTCCCCTCTCTCCAAGGGTCCCTTGCCCTCCTCTCTCTCCCTAGCCCTCTTATCATCTACCTGGCAATGACCTTCTCTCCCCTCTCTCCAAGGGTCCCTTGCCCTCCTCTCTCTCCCTAGCCCTCTTATCATCTACCTGGCAATGACCTTCTCTCCCCTCTCTCCAAGGGTCCCTTGCCCTCCTCTCTCTCCCTAGCCCTCTTATCATCTACCTGGCAATGACCTCTTATCAGTCTCTGCACTTTGTTGGCTGCAACACCTCTTATCAGTCTCTGCACTTTGTTGGCTGCAACACCTCTTATCAGTCTCTGCACTTTGTTGGCTGCAACACCTCTTATCAGTCTCTGCACTTTGTTGGCTGCAACACCTCTTATCAGTCTCTGCACTTTGTTGGCTGCAACACCTCTCATCAGTCTCTGCACTTTGTTGGCTGCAACACCTCTTATCAGTCTCTGCACTTTGTTGGCTGCAACACCTCTCATCAGTCTCTGCACTTTGTTGGCTGCAACACCTCTCATCAGTCTCTGCACTTTGTTGGCTGCAACACCTCTCATCAGTCTCTGCACTTTGTTGGCTGCAACACCTCTCATCAGTCTCTGCACTTTGTTGGCTGCAACACCTCTTATCAGTCTCTGCACTTTGTTGGCTGCAACACCTCTCATCAGTCTCTGCACTTTGTTGGCTGCAACACCTCTCATCAGTCTCTGCACTTTGTTGGCTGCAACACCTCTTATCAGTCTCTGCACTTTGTTGGCTGCAACACCTCTTATCAGTCTCTGCACTTTGTTGGCTGCAACACCTCTCATCAGTCTCTGCACTTTGTTGGCTGCAACACCTCTTATCAGTCTCTGCACTTTGTTGGCTGCAACACCTCTTATCAGTCTCTGCACTTTGTTGGCTGCAACACCTCTTATCAGTCTCTGCACTTTGTTGGCTGCAACACCTCTTATCAGTCTCTGCACTTTGTTGGCTGCAACACCTCTCATCAGTCTCTGCACTTTGTTGAGCCACCGGCTTTCACATGTACAGTGGAAACACATGGTGTGTAAATCCCAATCACTTGGGCCGGAAGCCTGGCATGTGTGAGACAGTATTGAGAAAGAGAGAGGGGGGGAGACAGAGATAGAGAGAGGGGGGGGGGGGGGTAGAGGGAAAGACAGAGAGAGAGGGGGGTAGAGGGGAAGACAGAGAGAGGGGGGTAGAGGGGAAGACAGAGAGAGGGGGGGTAGAGGGAGAGACAGAGAGGGGGGGGGGGTAGAGGGGAAGACAGTGAGAGAGGGGGGTAGAGGGGAAGACAGAGAGAGAGGGGTAGAGGGGAAGACAGAAAGAGAGGGGGTAGAGGGAGAGACAGAGAGCGAGGGGGGTAGAGGGGAAGACAGAGAGAGAGGAGGGTAGAGGGAGAGACAGAGAGAGAGAGGGATAGAGAGAGGTAAAGAGAGGGATAGAGACATAGAGAAGGAGAGAGAGAGATAGACAGAGAAAATGATCCCGTCCCCAGAGGGATCAGCAGCGTGCTGTACTCCCTCTGCTCAATGCTTCTCCTTCCTGAGGGTGACAGAGCCTCTCAGAAATGCCTCACCCAGAATGGCTCTTTGTCCTGACTGACTCTAGTTAGCACAGAACAAGGAGATGTATGTGGAGATGTAAGAGAGGGAATGTGTTGGAGTATACTGTGTGTATTGATGTGTGTGAGAGAGATTGTGTTATTGATTGTAAGGAAGTGTGTTAGTGTATTGTATATGTATGTGAATGGTGTGAAAGGGTGTATGTGTGTTCAGTATGTGTGTGTACAGTATGTGTGTGTACAGTATGTGTGTGTTCAGTATGTTTGTGTACAGTATGTGTGTGTACAGTATGTGTGTGGATATGGACGTATATGTGGTGTGTGAGTACAATAGCTTTAGCTGAACTGACCACATGAGAGTGTATGTTGAGCAGGTGTCTGCGTGGCAATGAGACAGTGTGTGTGTGTGTGTGTGTGTGTGTGTGTGTGTGTGTGTGTGTGCGTGTGTGTGTGTGAGTGCGTGTGTTTCTGTGTGTGTGTGTGTGTGTGTGCGTGCGTTTGTCTGCGTGTGTCTGTGTGTGTGTGTGTGCGTGCGTGTATGTGAGTGTGTGCATGCGTGTGTGTGTCTGTGTGTGTGTGTGTGTGTGTGTGTGCGTGCGTGCGTGCGTGCGCACGCAGTAGACAGACTTGAGAGGAAGTGTGTTAGTGTACTGTCTATGTATGGGAATGGTGTGAAAGCGTGTATGTGTGTTCAGTATGTGTGTGTACAGTATGTGTGTGTACAGTATGTGTGTGTACAGTATGTGTGTGTTCAGTATGTTTGTGTACAGTATGCGTGTGTACAGTATGTGTGTGTTCAGTATGTTTGTGTACAGTATGTGTGTGTTCAGTATGTGTGTGTTCAGTATGTTTGTGTACAGTATGTGTGTGTACAGTATGTTTGTGTTCAGTATGTGTGTGTTCAGTATGTTTGTGTACAGTATGTGTGTGTACAGTATGTGTGTGGATATGGACGTATATGTGGTGTGTGAGTACAAGCTCATTAGCTTTAGCTGAACTGACCACATGAGAGTGTATGTTGAGCAGGTGTCTGCGTGGCAATGAGACAGTGTGTGTGTCTGTGAGTGTGTGTGTGTCTGTGTGTGTGCGTGCGTTTGTCTGCGTGTGTGTGTCTGTGTGTGTGTGTTTGTCTGCGTGTGTGTGTGTGTCTGTGTGTGTGTGTGCGTGCATTTGTCTGTGTGTGTGTGTCTGTGTGTGTGTGTGTGTCTGTGTGTGCGTGTGTGCGTGCGTTGGCACGCAGTAGACAGACTTGATAGCAGAACTGCAGATAGGATGAGAGAAGCACGAGGAGCGGCTATGTGCTCTGCAGAAGCAGAGAGAGAGAGATGCCTTTGACAAGGGTACAGCTGCAACACAGAGTGGGAATGGCATAGCATCACACTGCTGTATTGCAGTGCTGCTGTGTAGCCAGCCAACAGCTCCACATCCCTCCTCTGTGACACAGCCCTGCACCATGGCTTCATAGCACTGGTTATAGCCATAAGCATAGTGGGACAGCTAACAGCTAACTGCCATAGCTCAATAGCATAACTCAGTGCCATGATAGCGCAATGTGTCGGCTAAAGTGCCGTATAGCTTTTCAGCGTAAACAGCTTGTTGTCATTGTCGAAGAGCATGGATGCGATGCAGCAGTGTAACCTTTTACCTATTTCAACGGCACAACTCGACAGGGCTGCGCACCACTGCAGTAAAATCTTAGGGAACATCGATCTGGCCTTCTGCACAATGTCTGTCTCTTTTACCCAGACCAGACCAGCGGCGCTGCTGCTGTTGCCTCCTCTCTCTGGGGCTTTGGGAGAAACAAAGGGAAATACAACCAGAAAGGTAAACAGCAGCTTTGGGGTTGTTATTAAAGTTATTAGGGTTGCTTAAGGCGCTCTATTGAGAGTTAGGGATATAGGATGGAGATAAGGTATGACATCAAGGCAACTAAAGTAATTGAAGGTATGGATGAGGAAGAAGTCCTAGTCAGTAGTACTACATGTACTGTAGCATGGTGGGAGCGGAGGACAAGAGGGACATAGAATCCATAGATTCAGGTAAGGGCCTCTTCTTGGTTACAGAATATCAGTTGTTATTGACTAAAGTGCCAATAATGTCTGCTATGCTTCACAATACATTATAACAGGGTTGTTAGTGTAACATTTACCCCTCTCTTTGTTGCCCTCTCTCTTCTCTCCATACACTGATAAAAAATATCTGAAGTTTAGCAACCTCCGGTTCCCATGGCAAAAGCTTCTTGGCAAATCAGTAACGAAAGAGACACCAAAGAGATCAAGAGGCTTGTCCAGACGAGTTTCAGAAGAAAGTTCTTTGTTTCTCGCCATTTTGAGCTTGTAATCGAACCCACAAATGCTGATGCTCCAGATACTCAACTAGTCTAAAGAAGACCAGTTTTATTGCTTCTTTAATCAGAACAACAGTTGTCAGCTGTGCTAACATAATTGTAAAAGGGTTTTCTAAAGATCAATTAACCTTTTAAAATTATAAACTTGGATTAGCTAACACAACGTGCCATTGGAACACAGGAGTGATGGTTTCTGATAATGGGCCTCTGTACGCCTATGTAGATATTCCATTAAAAATGAGCCGTTTCCAGCTACAATAGTCATTTACAACATTAACAATGTCTACACTGTATTTCTGATCAATTTTATGTTATTTAAATGGACAAAAAATGTGCTTTTCTTTCAAAAACAAGGACATTTCTATGTGACCCCAAACTTTTGAACGGTAGTGTACATACACAGAAGTATGAACACCAAATGATGCTGTTTGTCACCATACTGCAAGTCTTACCATATGCAAGTATATATGATCTATAAAACCGAGAGCGACAACATCAGCTTTAATATAACAGTTGGAGTGAAAAAGATAAAAGGATAGGCTAGAGAAAGAAAGATAGAAGGGATGAAAAAATAACATGAAGTTGAAGTCTAGATGTGAAGAGTAGCAGAAGAGAGATGGTGGGACAGAGCGTGAGACACACAACGCAGCAGTCACATGACCAGCAGGGTTATAGTTACCCTACTGACCACTAGTGAGGTAATAGGCTTCCATCGTGTGCCATGCAATGACAACGAAAACAAACAAATAGGCTTTTTTCTCTCACTGGACATCTCACAATGGCACAGTGATGTGAGGCTGACACTTCATGTGCAAACCGTTTTTCATGTTACCTACTGCAGCATACCACCCTGCATTCTACTGCTGGCTTGCCTCTGAAGTTAAGGCCGGTTGGTCCCTTGATGGGACACCAGATGATGCTGAACGTGGTGTTGGACGACCAGTAGTAGGCACTCTTTGCTCTGGTCTAAAAAATATCCCAATGCCCCAGGGCAGTGATTGGGGATGTTGCCCTGTGTCGGGTGCTGTCTTTCGGATGGGACATTAAACGGGTGTTCTGATTCTCTGTGGTCACTAAAGATCCCATGGCACGTATCGTAAGAGTAGGAGTGTTAAACCCGGTGTTCTGGCTAAATTCCCCAGCTGGCTGTCATACCATCATGGCCACCTAATCATCCCCAGCTTCTAATTGTTTCATTCATCCCCTGTAACTATTCCCCAGGTCGTTGCTGTAAATGAGAATGTGTTCTCTGTCAATTTATCTGGTAAATTATTTTCATCCTATGAACTTGGAGAATACAGTATTACATTATCTATTTACCAGGAAGAAATGTAAAATGCAGTTTTGTTCAAATATGATTGAATGTTTTTGTGTTGAGAGCATTATACGATCCTGCTATTTGTTGATTAG
Organism: Salvelinus namaycush; assembly: GCF_016432855.1. NCBI lineage: Eukaryota > Metazoa > Chordata > Actinopteri > Salmoniformes > Salmonidae > Salvelinus > Salvelinus namaycush. The sequence goes on along the minus strand of NC_052316.1, from coordinate 28,503,347 downwards.
AGTCAAGAGCAAGCTAACAGTGCTTCTATCATTGTGTACTGTGCATACATCAATGTTAGATTTGATCTTGAATGATGTTTAAAGAGCAATAATGTCAGTTTCTGTGTATAAGAATGCAGTCTTACCTTGCTGCTGTCGTATCTGTGTGCAAAGATATCTCTATGTGAGTGGTGTGTATGTGTGGCTGTTCCACCCTCCTGCTGTGTCACAGTAACACCATCCCTACCATGAAGCATGGTGGTGGCAGCATCAGGCTATGGGTATGCTTTTCAGCGGCAGGGACTGGGAGACAGGTAAGGATAGAGGAAACAATGAATGGGGCCAAATACAGGCAAATCCTTGATGAAAACCAGCTTCAGAGTGCAAAAAAACTTAGACTAGGGTGAAGATTTACGTTCCAACAGTAAAATGACCCCAGAGCATACTGCCAAAGCAATGCTGGAATGACTTCAGAACAAGAATGTGAAAGTCCTTGAGTGGCACAGCCAAAGCCCAGACTTGAATCCCATTGAAAATCTGTTGAAAGACTTGAAGATTGCTGCTCACTGCAGCTCCCCATCTAACTTAACAGCTGCTTGAGAATATCTGCAAGGAAGAATGGGAGAAAATCCCCAAATCCAGATGTGCAAATCTGATACAGTCATACCCAAGACGACTCAAAGCTGTAATCGCGTTCAAAGCTGCATCTACAAAGTACTGACTCAGGGGTTTGAATACTTATGTAAATTAGATATTTCTGTGTTTCATTTTCAATAAATTTGCTAACATTTCTAAAAACATGTTTTCACTTTGTCATTATGGGGTATTGTGTGTAGACATGTGAGAGAAAAAAATGATTTAATCCATGTAGAATTCAGGTTGCAACACAACAAAATGTGGAATAAGTCAAGGGGTGTGAATACTTTCTGAAGGTACTGTAAATGTGTTAGTGGGCAGGAGAAAGTGTCTCTGAGGAGAGGGAGGGGTGGTCTTTTGGCCTGTGATAGGCTAGAAGCCGGGTGTTCTGCTGTGTCTGTTGCTGAGGAGGCACAAAGTGATACTTTGTTTCTTAGCCAGATCAGCCAGTGCAGGGTGAGAACAAAGTGGCATTCATAATTTCAACTGGCTGACGCGCGCGCACACACAGCCAATCATTGTGAATTAACTGTAAATGTGTGTGTAACTGTATCTGTGCCCATTATAGTCGGCATGCTACAGTGGGTCTCATAATGTTATTGCAGTCTCTCATAGAACTTCTCTAATGTCAAGAGACTTGCCTTGCAGTCTTGAGGAATTCAGAGCCTTTGTGGACTCCTTCACTGAGAATATGCTGGTGGAATCATGTTGTCAAAGGGTTCTAACAGTAACATGATATTTCATAGGATTATAAAATTCTGAGCGGGTTAGAACTCATTAGATCTAAAGAGATGTCACAGGATGATCATAGACTGACGATGCTTTATTGGACTTAACACCAAATGCCATTATAGGGTAAAGCTATACGAGTTCCATCGAGTAATATGTTTTATTGTAATCTGAGATAATTTACAGTAACCTCAACAGATAACAAATCATCTTATTTAGCTAGCAGACTACAAGTCACCCATAATCATTTCACAGTTGTAACGGTCTCCTCCAGCATCATAATGGGGTTGGAACGGTGTCGTGTTACAGGAGGGAATTGGCAGTAGTATCACACTACAGCCTCATAGGGATATACAGTACAGTAGTAATGATGGGGCTTTACCAGCCTGGAGGCTGGCTGACATTACAGCAGCATAACACATCATAGACTCACTGTTCTCTGACTGGCTTAATTCATAGAAACTCCCACAAAACACAGAAGGGGAATGAGAGGGGAATAAGTCTAAATCATTCAACATTACATGAGCTGGGAGGTTTACAGGCCAAGATCAACAGCCTGCAGCGGTGATTCTCAGTCATACAGTTGCAGACTTTTTTTCTTATATCGTAAGGCATTAATTCATTCAGGGATCATAAGTGTGGCTTTTAATTTGAATGCAAATGTGTAATTATTGGAATTCCTCCAGTATGATTGGCCTGTCAGATGATGCATTATGATAAGCTGGTCCAATTCAGGAATGTCCTGATGGATTTATGGTACTACAGGAATTTTGTCGTGTTTGAATAGTGTGATTGGATCAGATGCCATTGCAAGAGGCTCATGGATCAAACTTGAGTGAAAAAAACAAATAAAATCTATCATAGGAAGGGCTCAGATCCACTTATGGAAGAGGGAGCCAGTACTGAATGTATATATAAAAAAATTAAAAACTCCATAGAGTAGTTTGTAGGCAATGCTGGGAAAATAGGATGCATGTCAATTCATTCCATTTATTCAGAGAATTTCCTAAAGTATGCTCTCTATGACTGCTATTTTAGGTTGAACCAAATCGGTCAAAACGTAATATTATACTTTTATTTAACTAGGCAAGTCAGTTATGAACAAATAACAAATAACAGAGATATCGTTTTCTGACATACCCTCAATATGCTATTTTAAATATACCGAGCTCATTTCCATTTGTATTTTCTTACAGTATATCAATAACACTATTTAACACTATTTGCTACATGTAGCCTGCCTCACCATAGATGCCAAGGGTTACAGACCCAAATGTATAAACAAACAACATAGCAATACTGTGTCTTTGACAAATTATGTTTCTGTCTAGCAAGAGACGACTTGACTGTACAATCTGAGAAACAACAAGCACTTTGGTCAAAGGCTGAGGACCTACACCTTCGCAAGGTAGTTACTGGAACTTTGGTTTTCCTAGATATTTGCTTTAAAGCAGGAGCCAAATCCATAGGATGTAGTGATCACAATATAATAGCCAAATCTAGGAAAACCAAAGTTCCAAAGACTGGGCCTAATATAGTGTATAAGAGGTCATACAAGAAGTTTGTAGTGATTCATATGTTGATGATGTAAAGAATATTTGCTGGTCTTTGGTGCGTAATGAGGAGCAACCAGACGCTGCACTTGACGCATTTATGAAACTACTTATTCCAGTTACTAATAAGCACGCACCCATTAAGAAAATGACTGTAAAAACTGTTAAATCCCCTTGGATTGATGAGGAATTGAAAAAGTGTATGGTTGAGAGGGATGAGGCAAAAGTAATGGCAAATAAGTCTGGCAGCTCAACTTGGCAAACGTACTGCAAATTAAGAAATCATGTGACTAAACTAAATAAAAATAAACTACACTATGAAACAAAGATAAATTATACAAAGAATGATAGTAAAAAGCTTTGGGGCCAACTCGGCTCCTTCATTTATTGAATCAGATGGCTCATTCATCACAAAGCCCAATGATATTGCCAAATACTTTAATGACTTTTTCATTGGCAAGATAAGCAAACTTAGGGATGACATGCCAGCAACAAACGCTGACACTACACATCCAAGTATATCGGACCAAATTATGAAGACAAGAATTGTACTTTTGAATTCCGTAAAGTCAGTGTGGAAGAGGTGAAACAATTATTGTTGTCTATCAACAATGACAATCTAGATGGAAAATTACTGAGGATAATAGTAAACGGTATTGCCAAACCTATTTGCCACATCTTCAATTTAAGCCTACTAGAGAGTGTGTGCCCTCAGGCCTGGAGGGAAGCTAAAGTCATTCCGCTACCCAAGAATAGTAAAGACCCCTTTACTGGCTCAACTAGCCGACCAATCAGCCTGTTACCAACCCTTAGTAAACTTCTGGGGAAAAAATGTGTTTGACCAGATACAATGCTATTTTACAGTAAACAAATTGAAAACAGATTTTCAGCATGCTTATAGGGAAGGACACTCAAAAATCACAGCACTTACACAAATGACTGATGATTGGCTGAGAGAAATTGATGATAAAATGATTGTGGAGGCTGTCTTTTTAGACTTCAGTGCAGCTTTTGACATTATTGATCATTGTCTGCTGCTGGAAAAACTTATGTGTTATAGCTTTACACCCCCTGCTATAATGTGGATAAAGAGTTACTTGTCTTACAGAACACAGAGTGTGTTCTTTAATGGAAGCCTATCAAATATAATCCAGTTAGAATCAGGAATTCCCCAGGGTAGCTTAGGCCCCTTGCTTTATTCAATTTTTACTAACTTACATGCCACTGACTTTGAGTAAAGCCAGAGTGTCTATCTATGGGGATGACTCAACACTATACACGTCAGCTACTACAGCGACTGAAATGACTGCAACACTCAACAAAGATCTGCAGTTAGTTTCAGAGTGGGTGGCAAGGAATAAGTTAGCCCTAAATATTTCTAAAACTAAAAGCATTGTATTTGGAACAAAACACTCACTAAACCCTAAACTTCAACTAAATCTTGTAATAAATAATGTGGAAATTGAGCAAGTTGAGATTACTAAACTGCTTGGAGTAACTCTAGATTGTAAACTGTCATGGTCAAAACATATTGATGCAGTAGTAGCTAAGCTGGGGAGAAGTCTGTCTATAATAAAGCGATGCTCTGCCTTCTTAACAACACTATCAACAAGGCAGGTCCTACAGGCCCTAGTTTTGTCGCACCTTGACTACTGTCGTGTGGTCAGGTGCCACAAAAAAAAGGACTTAGGAAAATTGCAATTGGCTCAGAACAGGGCAGCACGGCTGGCCCTTGGATGTACACAAAGAGCTAATATTAATAATATGCATGTCAATCTCTCCTGGCTCAAAGTGGAGAAGAGAATGACTTCATCACTACTTTTATTTATGAGAGGTATTGATTGACATGTTGAATGCACCGAGCTTTCTGTCTAAACTATTGGCACACAGCTCGGACACCCATGCATACCCCACAATACCTGTACATGCCACCAGAGGTCTCTTCACAGTCCCCAAGTCCAGAACAGACAATGGGAGGCACACAGTACTACATAGAGCCATGACAACATGGAACTCTATTCCACATCAAGTAACTGACACAAGCAGTAAAATTTGACATTGGCACACACACACACACACACACCACACACACACACACACACACACACACACACACACACACACACACACACACACACACACACGATAACATACGCACTATACATACACATGAATTTAGCACTGTAGATATGTGGTAGTGGTGGAGTATGGGCCTGAGGGCACATAGTGTGTTGTGAAATCTGTGAATGTATTATAATGTTTTAAAATTGTATAAACTGCCTTAATTTTGCTGGACCCCAGGAAGAGTAGCTGCTGGGGATCCATAATAAATACAAATACAATTTATCAACTACCTACCCAACCATCCATCCAAGCAGGGATATAATTATTCTCGCCAAAGCACTTTGGTCTTATTTAAGACATGGTCCTAAGCTCATTTAGGGTTCGATGTACACTACCGTTCAAAAGTTTGGGGTCACTTAGAAATGCCCTTGTTTTTGAAAGAAAAGCACATTTTTTGTCCATTAAAATAACATAAAATTGATAAAAAATACAGTGTAAACAATGTTAATGTTGTAAATGACTATTTTTAATGGAATATCTACATAGGCGTACAGAGGCCCATTATCAGCAACCATCACTCCTGTGTTCCAATGGCACATTGTGTTAGCTAATCCAAGTTTATAATTTTAAAAGGCTAATTGATCATTAGAAAATCCTTTTACAATTATGTTAGCACATCTGAAAACTGTTGTTCTGATTAAAGAAGCAATACAACTGGCCTTTAGACTAGTTGAGTATCTGGAGCATCAGCATTTGTGGGTTCGATTACAGGCTCAATATGGCCAGAAACAAATAACTTTCTTCTGAAACTCATCAGTCTATTCTTGTTCTGAGAAATGATGGCTATTCCATGCAAGAAATTGCTAAGAAACTGAAGATCTTGTACAACGCTGTGCACTACTCCCTTCACAAAACAGCGCAAACTGTCTCTAACCAGAATAGAAAGAGGAGTGGGAGGCCCCGGTGCACAGCTGAGCAAGAGGACAAGTACATTAGAATGTCTAGTTTGAGAAACAGATGCCTCACAAGTCCTCAACTGGCAGCTTCATTAAATAGTACCCGCAAAACACCAGTCTCAACGTCAACAGTGAAGCGGCGACTCCGGGATGCTGGCCTTCTAGGCAGTCTATTCTTCTACCTGCCACTGATCCCTTTTTCCCCTTGTATGTTTATTGGTTTCACCTGTGTGTAATTTCGGTTGATTGGTTGGGCTTTATTTACCAGCCGGCCCGCCTGCTGGTTGTGCGGGATTATTTTCGATGTACATGTTGTACACGGCTATATGTCACTGTTGTCCTTGTATTTGGGTTTTGCTGGACTGTTTTAAGTCCCACCGTGTTTGGGGCATTTGTTTTGGTCAGCGTCTGTTCACTATTGTGGTGGAATAAAAGTACGCTACCCTGAACTCTCTGCTTCCTGCGCCTGACTTCTTCCCCACTACACCCCGGGCGTTACACCATGGTGTTTATACTTGCGTACTATTGTTTGTACAGATGAACGTGGTACCTTCAGGCGTCTGGAAATTGCTCCCAAGGATGAACCAGACTTGTGGAGGTCTACAATTTTTTTTCTGAGGTCTTGGGTGATTTCTTTTGATTTTCCCATGATGTCAAGCAGAGGCACTGAGTTTGAAGGTAGGCCTTGAAATACATCCACAGATACACCTCCAATTGACTCAAATGATGTCAGTTGGCCTATCAGAAGCTCCTAAAGCCATTACATAATTTTCTGGGATTTTCCAAGCTGTTTAAAGGCACAGTCAACTTAGTGTATGTAAACTTCTGTGGAACTGGAATTGTGATACAGTGAGTTATAAGTGAAATAATCTGTCTGTAAATAATTGTTGGAAAAATGACTTGTGTCATGCACAAAGTAGATGTCCTAACCGACTTGCCAAAACGATAGTTTGTTAACAAGAACTTTGTGGAGTGGTTGAGAAACGTGTTTTAATGACTCCAACCTAAGTGTATGTAAACCTCCGACTTCAACTGTATGTAGACATTCCATAAAAAAACAGCCGTTTCCAGCTACAATAGTAATTTACAACATTAACATTAACAATGTCTACACTGCATTTCTGATCAATTTTATGTGATTTTAATGGACAAAAAATGTGCTTTTCTTTCAAAAACAAGGACATTTCTAAGTGACCCCAAACTTTTGAACGGTAGTATATGTGCTATGAGATATGAAACTCTCTCAGAGGCCTAATGTCAACAATGTTCCCCTCCCTGGCTTGGAGACATAAACATGGCTGGCCATTTAAAATTATGTTTTTCTACAGGCTACATCACACATAAAGGTATGGGGCCTTACTGGATCATCATATTGCTTACTCTGCAATGTGTAAGCTAATGAGATACTCAAAAGAAGCCAACTATAACTGATATGAACACAACTCGCATCACCCACCCGAGATGCAGTGTATTTACTGCAGATAACAGCTCTGAATGTCAATTTCTGGCTAAATTCAATTATTCATGTTCTCTATATTAAGGTCAAATGAACATTGCAATTTATAACGGTACATGCTGCATTGAAGAAAACTAGGCCAAAACCATTGGCTGAAACTCAACAAACCCACTTTTACGCGCCTTCCGTGTTACAACGTTTGAGACAATGATTTCTGTTTTTAGACATTCCATCTGACATCTGGGGATACGGGTCGAAACAATATTGCGTGAAAAGCATAATGCCATCTCTCTGGTCCATGACACAATAGGATATGGCACAGCACAGGTAGCCTACAAAGAGATGCAGGGATAAAACATAATAAGGGTTTATAATATAACGTAGGAGCTGCAATCCTGGTTATACATTCATATAAAAAGGCTGACTTAAGCATATGGAGAACAAAGCATCTATCGTTTATTTCATATTTTATCACAAATATGCCTTCTGTAAATTGAGACAGCCAACATAAACGAAAGCTGTAGGGTGAACGTGTTCCAAATGCAATAATATAAAATAATATAATGAAAATGCCAAATAGCCAATTATCTCCACAATTCGAGCCATGCCAAATATATTTACGCGTTTATAATCAAATGAAACGACACTGTCCTTTTCCAGTGCACACACATCTCTGAACGATGGAGCAATCGTCAGCAGGTCAATGAAAATGAAAGGCTGTGACAAGGTCAGCAGCTTATTGAAAATAAAGACACAATTTATCACTAAGAAAATATGCAAGAGTAAAGGACAAGCTCCCACCACCTTATAAGTGATCTTGTTTGCCCGCAAATCGGTCTTGAAGATGCCCACCGCGCCTTGTATCTCCCATCCACAGCTCTTCGACCCTCTTTGTGTTACTGATGCTGCGGGTGCTCGCACCGACACGCACGCACGGCAAAGTGCACAGACAACCGCACAGAAACCGAGTCCTGCAAGCACATGAGGCGGGAGGGTGTGGCTGGCGGAGGCTGTGCTTGGCACAAACATCACCCAAAGTCCACAACCGATCTCCGCTGCGATGCCGCTCATCTGTTGGTCGAAAATGGTTGCCTGTATATAGCATATATTCACACAAATAGCTTTGGCTATTGATCTTGTATAGGCCTAATGTATGGATAGGCCTAGTATTTTATTCGGAGTGGAGGCGCTTGTTTGTCATTGACAGTCTTCTCAGTCTGTCACGGTGAAGTGGCTATCATATTTCTGTCTTGTATAATTAGTATTGCACTAATCAAAATTTCACTTCCGTCAGCCGCCCTGCAATGGATCTCAAAATATTAGGAAAAAAATGATATGTGAAGAATGTGCGATTTCTCAATTAATTCATGAGGCATAACGTATTCACACCGTTATTGTTCTCTGATCAAGACTGGCATGACTGACTTCTTTGTACTGTGCATCTTGAGCCAACCCTGGCAAAAGGAACCAGATGAATTACCATTTTTACTTGCAATGGGAGTGGGTGCTTTAATAATTCCTAAAGCATAAAGGCCTCCATAGTTTGGGACCATTTCAGTGATTTAACACCACCCTGATAGTTCTAGGCTTAAAGTCATGAACAAAAATGTAGGCAACCTTTCATCAGATCAATGTGCAAAAATGCTGCTGGAAAGGCATTCATAAACTAATGCAGTCAGAAACTGAAAACAGCTGCAGCTGTAGGTAGGCTGGTCTTCCAGTAGGAGTCAGTATAGGATCAATAATTTATATATACACAAGTCCTTCACTTCCTCTGTCAGCTCCCAGACTCAGTGAGAATATCAATAATTTTCCTTGATTCCTCATGTCCTCTCTCCTCGCCTTCTTCTCAAAACCCATTGGATGAGAAGGTCAGAGGGCCCTCCCTCGGTGGCAGGTAGCCACGGCCTGTTCTCCCTGCTTCCATCACTCAGACCTGGCCAGTACAGGAGTATCATGGCAAAAACTGTCAGACTGGCCAATAGCTTCTATCCCCAGGCCATCAAGCTGCTGAATAGCCACTAGGCAGCTATCTGCTACCCCTGTCTCCCTCCTGCCCCCGGGACTTCCTACCCCTCAACAAACATTTACCCTGCCCACACCCCCCAATGGACATTGTTACAGTTGTAAATGTGTATATTATTATAATTTGCATTATTGTCTCATTGACTTCACACTTCTCCCCCGGGCTGCTCCCCCTATGGGCATTCTACACCCCTCCCCAACAGACACTTCCCCTGCCCCCACCCCCCAATGGACATTTATCATTGCTACAGTTGTAAATGTGTATATTATTATTTTTGTAAATTATTTTCTCATTCACTTCTCTTTTTTTGTACCCTGGGATTACATCTGCGTACGCTGTGCATGTGACTAATAAACTAATCTAATCTAAATCAAGTCAAATTGTTTTCGTCACATGCTTTGTAAACAGGAGTAGACTAACAGTGAAATGTTTACTTTTGGCCCTTCCCAACAATGCAGAGGAAAAAAAGATAAATAATTTTAAAAAATAACATGAGGAATAAATACAAAATGAGTAACAATAACTTGGCTATATACACGGAGTACCAGTACTGAGTCGATTTGCAGGGGTACGAGGTAATTGAGGTAGATATGTACATACTGTATAGGTAGGGATAAAGTGACTAGGCAACAGGATAGATAATAAGCAGTAACAGCAGCGTATGTGATAAGTCAAGAGTTAGTGCAAAAAAGGGTCAATGCAGATAGTTAAATAGTTAACCAATAGCTACCCGGACTAACTATTTAGCAGTCTTATGGCTTGGGGGTAGCAGAGAGAACATTCTATGACTTGGGTGGCTGTAGTCTTTGACAATTTTTAGGGCCCTCCTCTGACACTGCCTGGTATAGAGGTCCTGGATGGCAGGGAGCTTGGCTCCAGTGATGTACTGGGTCGTACGCACTACCTTCTTTAGTGCTTTGTGGTCAGATGCAGTTGCCATACCAAGTGGTGATGCAACCAGTCAAGATGCTCTCAATGGTGCAGCTGTATAACTTTTTAGGATCTGAGGGCCCATGCTAAATCTTTTCAGCCTCCTGAGGGGAAAGATGCATTGTCAAGCCCTCTTCATGACTGTGTTGGTGTGTGTGGACCATTCTAGTGGTTAAGAGAGTTGAGCCAGTACCCGAAAGGTCACTCAGTGGTTCCCCTAGTATATTTTTCAGCAGTGGTGGCAGGGGTAAGGGGGGGGGGGGCATTGCTTCCAGTGTCCGTGAAATGACATGCTAGCTGTTCCCATATACTTCCAGCCATTGAGCCAACAACTATTTGAAAGAGCATCCCTGCCGAAATATACACTGCTCAAAAAAATAAAGGGAACACTAAAATAACACATCCTAGATCTGAATGAATGAAATATTCTTATTAAATACTTTTTTCTTTACATAGTTGAAAGTGCTGACAACAGAATCACACAAAAATTATCAATGGAAATCAAATTTATCAACCCATGGAGGTCTGGATTTGGAGTCACACTCAAAATTAAAGTGGAAAACCACACTACAGGCTGATCCACACTACAGGCTGATCCAACAAGTCAAAATGAGGCTCAGTAGTGTGTGTGGCCTCCACGTGCCTGTATGACCTCCCTACAACGCCTGGGCATGCTCCTGATGAGGTGGCGGATGGTCTCCTGAGGGATCTCCTCCCAGACCTGGACTAAAGCATCCGCCAACTCCTGGACAGTCTGTGGTGCAACGTGGCATTGGTGGATGGAGCGAGACATGATGTCCCAGATGTGCTCAATTGGATTCAGGTCTGGGGAACGGGCGGGCCAGTCCATAGCATCAATGCCTTCCTATTGCAGGAACTGCTGACACACTCCAGCCACATGAGGTCTAGCATTGTCTTGCATTAGGAGGAACCCAGGGCCAACCGCACCAGCATATGGTCTCACAAGGGGTCTGAGGATCTCATCTCGGTACCTAATGGCAGTCAGGCTACCTCTGGCGAGCACATGGAGGGCTGTGCGGCCCCACAAAGAAATGCCACCCCACACCATGACTGACCCACCGCCAAACCGGTCATGCTGGAGGATGTTGCAGGCAGCAGAACGTTCTCCACGGCGTCTCCAGACTCTGTCACGTCTGTCACATGTGCTCAGTGTGAACCTGCTGTGAAGAGCACAGGGCGCCAGTGGCGAATTTGCCAATCTTGGTGTTCTCTGGCAAATGCCAAACGTCCTGCACGGTGTTGGGCTGTAAGCACAACCCCCACCTGTGGACGTCGGGCCCTCATACCACCCTCATGGAGTCTGTTTCTGACCGTTTGAGCAGACACATGCACATTTGTGGCCTGCTGGAGGTCATTTTGCTCTGGCAGTGCTCCTCCTGCTCCTCTTTGCACAAAGGCGGAAGTAGCGGTCCTGCTGCTGGGTTGTTGCCCTCCTACGACCTCCTCCACATCTCCTGATGTACTGGCCTGTCTCCTGGTAGCGCCTCCATGCTCTGGACACTACGCTGACAGACACAGCAAACCTTCTTGCCACAGCTCGCATTGATGTGCCATCCTGGATGAGCTGCACTACCTGAGCCACTAGTGTGGGTTGTAGACTCCGTCTCATGCTACCACTAGAGTGAAAGCACCGCCAGCATTCAAAAGTGACCAAAACATCAGCCAGGAAGCATAGGAACTGAGAAGTGGTCTGTGGTCACCACCTGCAGAACCACTCCTTTATTGGGGGTGTCTTGCTATTGGGGGTGTCTTGCTGTTTTTCAGTCTCTCAGTCCCAGCTTTGATGCACCTGTACTGACCTCGCCTTCTGGATGATAGCGGGGTGAACAGGCAGTGGCTCGGGTGGTTGTTGTCCTTGATGATCTTTTTGGCCTTCCTGTGACATCGGGTGGTGTAGGTGTCCTGGAGGGCAGGTAGTTTGCCCCCGGTGATGCGTTGTGCAGACCTCACTACCCTCTGGAGAGCCTTACGGTTGTGGGCGGAGCAGTTGGCGTACCAGGCGGTGAAACAGCCCGACAGGAAGCTCTCGATTGTGCATCTGTAAAAGTTTGTGTGTTTTTGGTGACAACAAGCCAAATTTCTTCAGCCTCCTGAGGTTGAAGAGGCGCTGCTGCACCTTCTTTACCACGCTGTCTGTGTGGGTGGACCATTTCAGTTTGTCTGTGATGTGTACGCAGAGGAACTTAAAACTTTCCACCTTCTCCACTACTGTCCCGTCGATGTGGATAGGGGGCTGCTCCCTCTGCTGTTTCCTGAAGTCCACGATCATCTCCTTTGTTTTGTTGACGTTGAGTGTGAGGTTATTTTCCTGACACCACACTCCGAGAGCCCTCACCTCCTCCCTGTAGGCCGTCTCGTCGTTGTTGGTAATCAAGCCTACTACTGTAGTGTCGTCTGCAAACTTGATGATTGACTTGGAGGCGTGCATGACCACGCAGTCATGGGTGAACAGGGAGTACAGGAGAAGGCTGAGAACGCATTCTTGTGGGGCCCTAGTGTTGAGGATCAGCGGGGAGGAGATGTTGTTTCCAACCCTCACCACTGGGGTCGGCCCACAGGTTTTGATGGCGGGCCGTGTCAGTGGCAGTGTATTGTCCTCAAAGCGAGCAAAGCGAGCCAATTGAAAAAGAGGAATTACAAAGGGTGCAGTTAACCATTCTATCGTCTTGACCTGAGCGTATAAATGGAAATTCTCTCATCATGTTGTCATTAAAATGGCATTTCCGTTTCTTGGAAAGAGCCATTGTACCTCCTCTGTCTGCTCTTCTTCACTCTCCTTGTGTCACTCTTCTTACTGTCTTAACTTTTTCTTCTCCTCCAATCTTTCTCCACTCGTCTTCCTGCTCTTTCTTCCTTTCCTTCTCTTTACCTTTCCACCTCACTCTTCCACACTCTTTTTACTCCCTTAATTTTTCCTTCTCCTTCTCCAATCTTTAATAATAAATAGCACACTATTAGATAAAATACTTATATAAAACTATTAGATAAAATACTTATATTAATAATCTGGTTAACAGATTCCCATTGCTTGCCTCATTTTTGTATTTTATCTAAAAAAAAATGGTTTGGAATAATAAATTGGCAGTCTCTGTAATCATATCTTTCCTCCTCTATCTCACTCTTCTTCCTATCCAGTCTTCCTCCTCTCCACTCTCTAACTGTCACGCCCTGGCCTTAGTTATCTTTGTTTTCTTTATTATTTAGGTTAGGTCAGGGTGTGACATGGGGGATTTATGTGTTTTGTCTTGTCTAGGGGTTTTGCATGTTTATGGGGTGTTTTCTAGTCTAGGTGTTTGTATGTCTATGGTTGCCTAGATTGGTTCTCAATTAGAGGCAGCTGTTTATCATTCTCTCTGATTGGGAACCATATTTAGGCAGCCATATTCTTTAGGGATTTCGTGGGTTATTGCCTATGTGTAAGTTGCCTGTGTCTGCACTTTTCGTATATAGCTTCACGTTCGTTTTGTTGTTTTTTGTATAGTTTGTCAAGTGTTCTTCGTTTCGGTAAATAAATAGAAGAATGTATTACTATCACGCTGCGCCTTGGTCCTCCTCTCTTCCTCCATACGACGAACGTGACACTAACAGAAAACATTATGCTAATGTTATCCATGAAAATGTCTAAATATATTTTCACACTACTTATAATGCCAAACCATTAACATTGTAATCTACGAATAAATATTCTCATAATTAATTGTGCATTAATTTAAATTAATCATATTTTCAAAATAGCCGGTCCACTGCTTGTTTACATGTGAACGTTTTTTAACCTAGCTACCATGACAGTAGCTGGTTAACCTAGCTAGATAACTTAGTCGACATAGCTAATGTTAGCTAGCATAACCTATTTAAAACCTTATAAAGCAGAGCATCTATCTATATAATAAATTGTGACATTATAACATCATTAGCTAGTATCTCAAACAAGTGTAACTTTGTTTGTTTGTGGTGATGTTGTGGATTCACTTGACACTTGCTAGCTTCTGGCCTGAGTTTTCTTCTGAGTTTTCCACTGCAGTTTTCTCTAAAACTAGCGCGAGCAAGTAGTTAGAAGAAGAGTGAATGAACAGTTAAAAACGGGGACATTTCCGGGGACAGCTCCAGCCAGGGACAGGCCACCAAAAACGGGGACTGTCCCCGGAAAACAGGGACGTCTGGTCACCCTACCTTAGATGCCTTCACAGTTTCAGTCAAAGTCCCAATACTCTTTGAGATATCAGACAACCTTGTGTCCACCTTCTTGCTTAATTAGTTTATGGCTGCCAGGAGGTCACTTTGAGTAGGTTCTGTGGGGAACTCTTGGGAGCTAGCATCTTCAGCTAACTCCTCGTGGGTCGGCGATGTTCGAATTGGTTTGTTGTCTATCTCATTCAAATTATCTTGTTTAGCGCCCCCTTTTTTGGTGCCTTTTCCATTTGACATATTCCCAGACAATGTTTGAAGTTATAGGTTGTGAGAGGTTAAGATAAATATTAATTTGTTTCAAAATTGAGTGGAGCTCTAGCAAAACCTGTATACTCCATAGCACGCTCTCTAGCGCCCCCCCCCAGCTATTGGCATTGTTCACTGAGCTGGTCTCTCAGCAGTCAGGGCCTTCACACTGGTCTGGATGTCTTCTATGTGTCTTTCAAAGCCCAGCAGTACAGCCTGGAGCTCATCCCTCTCCTTCACTGTCCAGGAGAGCTCTAAATCTACACGGCCCCCCTAAACAGCACACAAAAAATAAATCCTTTACCATACATGCAGTGGCGGTTCTAGACCATTTCAACTGGGGGGGCCAAGCTGGGGCCAGTTGTACTGTTAGAGGGGCCAGTTACATTAGACGTTATTGTTGTCATCGTTTTCTTCACTGCATTGCAGGCATTAGCAGGCAAAAGACCATGTTCATAATCATTCAACTATTTATTTGCATTTTCTGTCTAATAACGGATGTAAAAAAAGAACAAGAGCAAAAGTTAGTTATGTGAAAATTATTTCATACTCCACATTTAGGGGGGCCACAAGGGGGTCTAAAATTGTTGTCACAGGGGCACATGCTAACGAATATAATAAACATAAGACTTATACAGTACGTTTATGTATGTATACACAGTAAATGAGAACATATCTATGTATTCTTTGCATTTGTGGACTGGCTGGCTCTCCCACCGTGCCATGCCAGCCTGCTCTCCCCCTGGGGCTCCTGCCTTGGCTGCTGCAGGTGGGGCCGAGGTCCATGTCCCCTGGTCTCCTGGCCCTGTGGTAGCGCTCAGCTTCCTGTCGGTAATAGTCCCTCTCCTATTCCAGGCTCCTGAAAAACACATCCAGGCGAGATGGGGAGTGGTCCTTCCCACATACACCATGTTTAGACCTCATGCTCTCTAAGTCCAGAACCAGCTCTTTATCTAAGGACAGCAACCAGGGAGTCAGTGGTGCTTGCGCAAACTATAATCAATGAGAGACTGGCTATTGAGTCCAAAAATTAGTGGGTCAGGAGAGAAACTGCTACTCACCAGCATCAGTCATTTTCTCTAGTTTGTCCCCAGTCTCCTCTTCTCTTCCTCCAGGATGTTTATCAGTGTCTCCATCTTCTCATTCTGCTCCCTGAGCTTCCCCAGCTGGTCCCTCAGATGGTTCTTCTCATGGTCTCCCTCAGCCTGGTCCTAAAACACCCATTCAGAGGAGTCAGATACAGCTATGAAATAGTCAGTAAAATGCTGCTCTTTAACAACTAACTGGTAAGACAAGAATGTGGTGACAGATGATGACATTCTCTAGTTGTTTAGACATTATGCTTTTACAACAGGAAAGTGTAGGCTGTAAGCCATGATACGCACAATAAGTCATACCCTTCTTAACTTTATGATTACATATTCCAAGTCCTCCAAGGCTCAGTGTTGCCTTTGGATTCTTTTCTGACGAGAAAAACAGGCCACAGATATCTTATCAAAAACATTTACCTCATATAGAACCCTCTCTCTGCCTGTCTGTATACAGTATTCCTCCAGTTCTCATTTATCATCTCCCTCCCTCTCCTCACCTCACCTTGGCCTCCTGTAGTTACAGATCATCAGTCTCCAGCACCAGGTCCTTGTCCTTCTCCAGATGCTTGGCCAGGTGGTCTAATTGGGTGAGCTCCTGACACAGCTCCTGGTTCTTGGCACGGAGGTCCGCCACCTCGGTGGGGGCATCCTGCTTCCTCTGCTGCAGCCCCTGAGCATTCTGCTCCAGAGTACTGTTAGTCTCCTGCAGGTATTCTACCTGGGAACACAACAAGTCCTGTTAGTCTCCTGCAGGTACTCTACCTGGGAACACAATACTCAGAGGTCAATGTGTCAGTGCACAAAGGACTCTGGTGAGCCTAACTTTAGGTTTATAGTTGCTGGTGTCGTCAGTAAGTCAAGTGTGGTCAGTTTCAGTTTAAAAGGGGTAGGTTATAGAGATCATTTCAATGGGTGGGGTAACGCCCATTGCTTGAATGGGTCAGGGTTTGGTTCTTTCCTGCAGGTTAAGGTAGGAAATCAGTTTTTCATTGCTGATGGTCTGAGCCTCTAGGGAGATGACATCATGAGGACGTCCTCCGTCAAGTGCTCGAATAAGATGCTCAATCTCTTTGTCTCGCTCTTCAACATGTATGTTCAGGTGTTTGATACCGCCCTGAGCTCTTTCAAGGTCTAATTTCAGTTTTGTTATGTCCTGCTGCAGCTCCTGGATCCTAGGGTAAAATGTATCAGTTAGAAGATCTGTGATGTACGGGTCATCAGGCTGCACCACAGTTTGAGTGGGGCCAGAGGAGGGAGGGATGAGCTCATCAATCTGCATTAGCTGACGTCTGAAAGTAATGCTGTGCTTTTTCCCTCCTGTCAAATCATAATGGAATATTCATGGAAATGTTAACCTAGTCAACTGCAACAAACAGCACTAAGACATGTTGGTATGTGGTTATACAGTATACAGGCTCGATGTATACATGGCAGAAAAACAGGGCATGCTCCAGATACCTAAAGAAGGACAGTTTTATTGCTTCTTTAATCAGTGCAACAGTTTTCAGCTGTGCTAACATAATATCAAAAGGGTTTTCTAATGATCAATTAGCCTTTTAAAGTGATCAACTTGGATTAGCTTATACATTGCAACAGTGCCATTGCAACACAGGAGTGATGGTTTCTGATAATGGGCCTCTGTACACCTATGTAGATATTCCATTAAAAATGAGCCGTTTCCAGCTACAATAGTCATTTACGACATTAACAATGTCTACACTGTATTTCTGATCAATTTGATGTTATTTTAATGGTCAAAAAATTTTGCATCTGATGCAGCATTCCATCACTCTCCTTCTTGGTCAAATAGCCCTTACACAACCTGGAGGTGTGTTGGGTCATTGTTCTGTTGAAAAACAAATGATAGTCCCACTAAGCACAAACCAGATGGAATGGCGTATCACTGCAGAATGCTGTGGTAGCCATGCTAGTTAAATGTGCCTTGAATTCTAAATAAATCACCCAGTGTCACCAGCAAAGCACCCCCACACCTCTTCCTCCGTGCTTCTCGGTGGGAATCACACATGCGGAGTTCATCCGTTCACCTACTCTGCGTCTCACAATGACACGGTGGTTGGAACCAAAAATCTCAGATTTGGACTCCAGACCAAAGGACAGATTTCCACCGGTCTAATGACGGCCCAAGCACAAGTCTCTTCTGATTTTTGTCCTTTAGTACAGTAGTGGTTTCTTTGCAGCAATTTGGCCATGAAGGCCTGATTCGCGCAGTCTCCTCTGAACAGTTGAAGTTGAGATGTGTCTGTTACTTGAACTCTGTGAAGCATTTATTTGGGCTGCAATTTCTGAGGATGGTAACTCTAATGAACTTATCCTCTGCAGCAGAGGTAACTCTGGGTCTTCCTTTCCTGTGGCGGTCCTCAGAAGAGCCAGTTTCATCATAGCACTTGATGGTTTTTGCGACTGCACTTGAAGAAACTTTCAAAGTTCTTGAGATTTTACGGATTGACTGCCCTTCATGTCTTAAAGTAATGATGGACTGTCATTTCTCTTTGTATATTTGAGCTGTTCTTGCCATAATATGGACTTGGTCTTTTACCAAATAGGACTACCTTCTGTATACCACCCCTACCATGTCACAACACAACTGAATGGCTCAAACGCATTAAAAGGGAAAGAAATTCCAACTTTTAACAAAGCACACCTGTTAATTGAAATGCATTCCAGGTGACTACCTCATGAAGCTGGTTGAAAGAATGCCAAGAGTGTGCAAAGCTGTCATCAAGGCAAAGGGTGGCTATTTTAAAGAATCTCAATATAAAATCTATTTTGATTTGTTTAACACTTTTTTGTTACTAACGTAAATTCACCCCATTCCGTACAAATGTGCGCAACCGCAACATTCAAACGAGGCTACAAAGAAAACTAATGGGACTGTAGCGACTGTGTTGACTTCAAAATCGGGGGTGTGAACTAGGTTTCTATTCAAGCGTTGATCGACATGGTAATGGCTCTATTGTATTGGAGAAAAGTTGATAAAACGGACCCTCCGTTACATCGTGACGTGTCATGTCGCAAAGTACAGCACGCATAAAGCAACTATTTCTGTCTTACAATCTCTCTCTAATCTCTCTCTTTGTAGCCTCGATACATGAAGCACTTCTCTCATCGTTTAAAAACCAGAAATAGACAGTGACGGGGGTAAGGGGGCATACCTAGTCATTTTTTTTGCGTCATCATTGCATGCGATCATCATTCTCAAAGCCGCTGTTTACTTCTAAGATCACTTTAGCACCGCCCTAAAAACCCGATTCAAATATGTATGTAATGACACATTATATAAACTCTTTATAGTGTTTTATTTACATTTTAGAGGCGATAAGGTGATAAGTTGGAAATGTGTTATTTCATAGTTTTGATGTCTTCACTATTATTCTATAATGAATGAGCAGATGTGTCCAAACTTTTGACTGGTACTGTATATATATATATATCTGTGGTTATAACTAGTTTGTTAGCTGACTATTTATTGACTAGATAGCTAGCCTGCAATAAACACCCAATACTATTGGTTTAGCCCAATATGGGCTGTTAATGCACTGACAGTCAATGAAATGGCCTTCTATTGGACCAGAGCAAGTAGTTACAACCTGTCAAGCTGGTGCTAGCTACTGTAGCATGGCTAGATAAGTTAGCTTGTTCAGGCCAGGTAAAGTTGAGGCAACAGGGAAAACAGGATTTCACTGACACAGTCTAGCTATATAACATCATAATAGCTATATATTCTTGCCAGTAAACTTTAACTAGTAAGTTTTACTGTAGTCTGAAATCCACGGCACGGTTAGCTACTGTTAGATAGCTAGCGTTAGCTCGTCAGCCTGTGATTCTTGACATGACTTCTGTAGCTATAGAAAGTTGTCGAACCAACAAGGCTGAATAGATTGCACAAGACTGAGACTCTTTCGCGTATGTGGAATGCCTTTAAGGGGTTTGCGATGGTGGTCTCTTTTGTGGTCAGTACATGGATTTTTCATGAATGCAAAGATCTCATTCGACTCGTCCTGACCTGAACTAGCTTTTTGTTTGACTTTGTCCACGGTAAAGTAGTTTGAAAATGGCGCCGAAGCACACACAGCCCACTTCTCTTTACTTTATCCATGGAAACGAGCCACGTGAACATTGGTCAGTACTTTATAGTATCATTGGGACGTCCCTGCCTTAACACTAACACGACATTTTACCATTATGTTAACTTCAATGGGTTAGGGACGTCCCAAGTACAGATCGAACAATACTGGTTTAGTTATACAAATCTTTGTCCCAAGGACCAAGGTAAAGATCCCGGATAGCACGGACCCCCGAACCTGCGCAAGTGAAAAGCTCCAACAAATTGTAAACTCTTATTTTAGAACGTGAATGAGCTCAGGGCTAATGCCAAATCTAATCTGTCCTTATCCCCTTTTACAAAAGAGGACTGTAATATTCATATGTGTAAACATACTGAATTGTAATTGGATGCATTTTACCACCATATCATACTGTGCTATGATTGGTTAAGACCACCCAAATGGTTAGGTCATGGTCAGTTTGATCCTGGTTGGCGATACGTGAACATGCCAGTTATAGCTAGCTAATAAAGAGCTACGTTAAGAAATATCTAGCTAGCTAATAAAGAGCTACGTTAAGAAATATCCTGTAGTACTGCATTTTATTATTTTGTACAAAGCGTGCAAAACAAGACAAGGACAACTGTGACTGTCTATATTATTCATAGGCTGTAGTAGTATCATCAAGTATAAAATAAAAGTAAAAAAAATGGACATAAAAAATAAATGTTTTAGGCAATATGGCATTCTGTTAAGTCACATTTGGTGTTATGTTCTGTTAATTACTGATGTCCCCTTTAAGAATGGAGCACCCTTGGTCATGCGCAGTGTTGTTCTATGTTATTCTGGCGCTAACTGATTCCAGTAAAATGTGAAGCTCCAGTTCCATTTCTTGTATTCAGAGTCTTTCTTATTATATAAATAAGTAATAAGAGCTAAGACACTACAATGGCGACGAGGATGATTACCTGCAGTGTGCATCACGAATGCAGATGGAGCTCGTAGGAAGAGAGGAAGATTTTGACCCTGTAGCACAACAGCTAGCAAGCAGTGACGACGAGGGGAGAGCTAACGAGAACGAGGCGGCAGATCAAAGACCCGTGGAGCCGGAGGTAAAGAGAATGGCTAGCATCGGGAAAATAGATGTGTTTGATGACACGCAAGAAAACTGGGCAACTTACATTGAACGACTGGAACAGTACTTCATTGCAAACGACATTGCTGATAACAAGAGAGTACCAGCGTTGTTGAGTTTAATTGGCCCAAAAACGTACAGTTTGCTAAGAGATCTGACTGCCCCTCTGAAGCCCTCAAATAAAACATTCACAGAGATTGTGGAGATATTGCAAAATCACCTATCACCTAAACCACTCCTCATCGCGGAACGTTTTCGTTTCCACAAGAGAGATCAGAATGAGGGGGAGGGTGTTAGTACATATGTAGCAGAGTTGAAGAAACTGTCTGAACATTGCCAGTTTGGAGAGAACCTAAATGACACATTAAGGGATAGATTTGTTTGTGGACTGAAACATGAACACATTCAAAAACGTTTGCTCACAGAATCAGATCTCACGTTTGCAAAGGCTGTTGAAATTGCTGTGACTATGGACATCGCGACGAAAGATGCATTTGAGTTGCAAAGTAAAAGAAATACTGACCTATCACAAACTTCCCTGCACAAGTTTTCGCGCAGCCGACAGCGCCCCCGTGTGGCCGATAAATGCAACAGGTGTGACAGAGATGGTCACAGAGCAGAGGACTGCCGTTCAAAGACGAAATTTGTCACAAATGCAGTAGAAGGGGGCACATTCAAAGAGCATGCAGAGCAAAATTCAGTCACAACAGGAAAACTGAGAAAATGAAAGGGTCTGTGAATGCACTAGCAGAGAACAGTGGCAGTGATTCAGATGAACGAGTAATTGGTACAATGGAGTTAAACACAGTGACTTCTCCCAGCAGTAGCATAATATGGGTGACACCAGATATCGAAGGCAAACCCCTCAAAATGGAGCTGGACACAGGATCTGCAGTGTCTATAATTTCCACTACTGTCTACAATCAACACTTCAAGGCTATCAAGCTGAAGAACACAAATGTGTTGCTGAAGACCTACTCAGGAGAGAGATTGAGCCCAATGGGGGTGTTGCAGGTCAGAGTGAGTTATGGGGGGCAAACACAGCAGTTACAGCTGTATGTGGTGCCTGGAACTGGCCCCCCATTATTTGGCAGGGAATGGCTTTCAAAAATAAAGCTGAACTGGTGTGATTTGAAAATGCTCCACACGTTCCAGTCCAAAGAGAAGGACACAGACCAAACACTGGAACACTTGCGGAAGAAATACAGCACAGTTTTCAGTGATCAGATGGGAACAGTAAAAGGCTTCACAGCAAAACTTGTACTGAGAGATGACGCAACCCCAAAATTCTGCAAAGCCAGATCTGTTCCATACTCCCTGAGACCAAAGGTGGAAGCAGAAATCGATCGCTTGCAGGATACAGGGATCCTGACGAAAGTGGACAGAAGCGAATGGGCCACACCCATAGTTCCTATTGTGAAGAAAGACGGGTCTGTTAGAATGTGTGGGGACTTCAAGGTAACTGTGAATTCAATGTTGCATGTGGACCAATACCCCTTGCCACGTCTGGAGGACATCTTTGCTGCACTAGCTGGTGGGAAACACTTCAGTAAAATCGATCTGAAACAGGCTTACCTGCAGCTACCGGTTGAAGAGAGCTCCAAACAGTACCTGACAATAAACACACACAAAGGTCTATACAGGTATAACCGCCTGGTTTTTGGCATCGCATCGGCCCCAGCCATTTGGCAACGAACCATTGACCAGATTTTGCAAGGAATCCCAGGAACCCAGTGTATCCTGGATGACATGATCATAACAGGACGCACCGACAAAGAACACCTGGCTAACCTGGAAGAGGTCCTGAAAAGACTGAAAGAATATGGTCTACAGGCAAACTTACAGAAGTGTGAGTTCTTCAAAGACAAGATTGTCTTCTGTGGACATGAAATTGACCGCAATGGATTGCACAAAACACAGGACAAAATCGAGGCAGTGGTACAGGCACCACGACCACAAAATATCACAGAAGTGAGATCTTTTGCGGGACTGATCAATTACTACAGAAGATTCCTCCCAAACCTTTCAGCAGTACTCCAGCCTCTAAATCAGCTCCTGGAAAAGAATAGGACATGGCGGTGGACAGAACAGTGTGAAAAGGCATTTCTGGAGGCAAAACGGCTCATCACATCTGAACAGGTCCTGATGCATTACGACCCTGAACTGCCAGTGAAGTTGGCTTGTGATGCGTCCCCTTATGGCTTAGGGGCCGTCCTTTCACACACACTGAAAGATGGGTCAGAGAGGCCAATTGCATTTGCATCACGAACTTTGAATGATGCAGAGAAAAACTACTCACAAATCGACAAAGAAGCACTGGCGCTAGTGTGGGGCGTCAAGAAATTCCATGCATACCTATATGGCAAGCGTTTCACACTGGTTACGGATCACCAGCCGTTGCTTTCCATTTTCAGTCCAAAGAAAGGCATTCCGGCAATGACAGCAGCCAGGTTACAGCGAATACGCCTTGTTCCTTGCCAGTCATATGTATGACATTGAGTTTAAGCCGTCGTCCCTCCACACAAATGCAGATGGATTATCCAGACTGCCGTGTAGAAGAGAAAGACAAAGGAGTGTGGATGCAGTGGACATTTTCCATACCGCTCAGCTCGAGGCACTACCGGTCACAAGCACAGTGATCAAACAGGAGACAAGGAAAGATGTGACCTTGTCAAAAGTGTACACCTACACCATGTCAGGATGGCCAGCTACTGGCAGAAAGGAGCTGACTCCGTATTTCCAGCGGAGAAATGAAATTACAACGTACCAAGGATGTTTGATGTGGGGAATGAGAGTCATGATACCCCAGAAATGCCAACATCAGGTTTTGCAGCAACTACATGAAGGTCATGTTGGAATTGTCAAAATGAAGCTGCTCGCAAGGAGCCACTTCTGGTGGCCAGGTCTGGATCAACAGATAGAAAATATGGCAAAGAACTGTAGCGGATGTTTGGAAACCCTTCACATGCCTGCTCCTGTCCCAGTCCACCCTTGGGAATGGCCCACAGAGCCATGGCAGAGAATTCATGTGGACTACGCTGGTCCCTTTGAAAAGCACATGTTTCTGGTTATAGTTGATGCCCATTCCAAATGGCCAGAGGTGTTTTGCACTGACTCCTCCACCTCAGACGATAGAGTGTCTCAGAACAACGTTTGCACGCTTCGGATTGCCACTGCAGCTAGTAAGTGACAACGCGCAAGCTTTTGTAAGTGACGAGTTTACAAGATTCATGTCAGTAAATGGAATCAAACACTCAACCTCAGCTCCGTACCACCCTGCCACCAATGGGCTGGCAGAACGCTTTGTGCAAACCCTAAAGCAAGGACTCCGGGCAGCAAAACGAGATGAAGGGACTTTGCAAACAAAACTGGCCAAGTTCCTGGTCTCCTACCGAAACACCCCACATGCCACGACAAATGAAAGCCCAGCCGCACTGATGTTCGGGAGGCCTCTCCGCACACGGCTGGACCTCATGAAGCCTAACAGGCGTAATGAAGTGCTGAACAAACAAGCCAAGATGCTCTCCGGTGGCCGGGAGCGCCATCTCCAAACAGGACAGGAAGTGATGGTGCGAGACTACAGAAGAGGAGGGAAATGGACAAGAGGGACCGTACATACACAAACGGGACCCAGAACTTACCAGGTTCAAGTGAGCCCAGACATAATGTGGCGGCGTCACATTAACCAAATGCATTCCACGGAAAACAGCACAACAATCGAGAAAGAACAGGCACAGAGAGTTCCTGAGAGTGACACACAGGGAACTGTAGAGGACGGTGGAGCAGTAAAGAGACCCCAGGCTGAAAGAAGGGAACGTGTTGATGAAGGTGCTGCTATAGCAGAAGCTATAAGGGAGCAAGCACACACTGAGGATGTTCAGGAGCCTCCAGACAATCCTAGGCGCTACCCAGAACGAAGGCACCGTCCACCAGACAGACTGGACTTATAAACAAACAAACAAAAACTAACTGTTCAAGTTCAAATTAAAAGATGCAAAATAACTACAACAAGTTCTGGGAAGTGTTTCAGTTGTGGTTTGGTAAAAGTAACTCTGATTGTATAAAAGAAGGAATGTTATGTTCTGTTAATTACTGATGTCCCCTTTAAGAATGGAGCACCCTTGGTCATGCGCAGTGTTGTTCTATGTTATTCTGGCGCTAACTGATTCCAGTAAAATGTGAAGCTCCAGTTCCATTTCTTGTATTCAGAGTCTTTCTTATTATATAAATAAGTAATAAGAGCTAAGACACTACATTTGGGATGAAGATTCCAGTAGATGACTGATATTCTGTGACTCTCTACAAAGTTAAAGACATCAGTGATCACAAATGGTTTAAGATTTTTTGAGCAGTGACATACAAGCCAACATTTTAACCTATTAATTTTGAAGAGGTTGTGTATAGGTGATTAGTGTTATAACAAAAGGAAGAAAAATCACACAATTACAATTTAATGAGAAATCAGTAACATTATTGTATGTGCAAATATGAACACACACAGACACTTTAGTCATTTAGTAAACACTTATCCAGAGCGACTTACAGGCACAATTAAAGTGCCTTGCTCAAGGGACATCGGCAGTTTTTTCTCCTAGTTGGCTCTGGGATTTGAACCAGCAACCTTTCAGTTACTGGCCCAATGCTCTTAGCCACTAGGCTACCTGACAGACGTGCACACACACACTACCTTTTAACAAGTGTTCATTCATTCATTCCCTTCCTGACAATTTCAAGTGCAGTTAAATCAGTTTCATTCAATCTACTTTATATTGGCCACACACACAGCAATGCCGGATTGATTCCAGTAAATAATATTTATTTTGTGTGAGGCGCTATGACGCAATAAAGAGCATGTGTAATGTTATACCGAACAAACATATAAATGCAACATGTAAAGGGCTGTTCCTATGTTTCATGAGCTGAAATAAAAGATCCCAGAAATGTTCCATATGCATAAAAAGCTTACTTCTCTAAAGTGCACACATTTGTTTACATCCCCGTTAGTGAGCATTTCTCCTTTGCCAAGATAATCCATCCAGCTGACAGGTGTAGCATATCAAGAAGCTGTTTAAACAGCATGATCATTACATACCTTGTGCTTGAGGACAATAAGGCCACTTTTAAATGTGCAGTTTTGTCACACAACACAATGCCACAGATGTCTCAAGTTGAGGGAGTGTGCAATTTGCATGCTGACTGCAGGACTGTCCACTAGAGCTGTTGCAAGAAATTGAATGTTAATTTTTCTACCATAAGCCACCTCCAACATTGTTTTAAAGCATTTTGCAGTACGTCCAACTGGCTTCCCAAACCACGTGTAACCACACCAGCCCAGGACCTCCACATCCGGCTTCTTCACCTGTGGTACCATCTGCATGCTCGTTGTCCTCACCAGGGTCTTAACCTGACTATAGTTAGGTGTTGTAACCAACTTCAGTGGGCAAATGCTCACCTTTGATGGCCATTGGCACGCTGGAGAAGTGTGCTCTCCAGATTAATCCCGGTTTCAACTGTACCGGGCAGATGGCAGCGGTGTGGACGAGCAGTTTGCTGATGTCAATGTTGTGAACAGAGTGCCCCATGGTGGCGGTGGGTTTATGGTATGGGTAGGCATAAGCTACGTACAACGAACACAATTGCATTTTATCGATGGCAATATCAATGCAGAGATATCGTGACAAGATCCTGAGGCGCATGGTCGTGCCATTCATCCGCCGCCATCACCTCATGTTTCAGCATGATAATGCACAGCCCCATGTTGCCCCTCTGTACAGAATTCCTGGAAGCTGAAAATGTCCCAGTTCTTCCATGGCCTGAATACTCACCAGACATGTCACCCATTGAGCATGTTTGGGATGCTCTGGATCAACATCTACGACAGCGTGTTCCAGCAACTTCGCACAGCAATTGAAGAGGAGTTGGACAACCTTCCACAGGCCACAATCAACAACCTGATCAACTCTATGCACAGGAGGTGTGTCGCGCTGCATGAGACACATGGTTGTCACACCAGACTGGTTTTCTGATCTACGCCCCTACTTTTTTTTATTAAAGGTATCTAACCAACAGATGCATATTTGTATTCCCAGTCATATGGAATCCATAGATTAGGGCCTAATTTATTTATTTAAATTGAATGATTTCCTAATATGAACTAACTCAGTAAAGTTTTTGAAATTGTTGCATTTATATTTTTGTTCAGTACACACACACACACAATTAATGTGATTGTGCAATGCTTGAGAAGTACTCCAACATGTCTCCAATGGTAAACTCCATGGTAATTCCAGACCCAGGGTAGCAACGGCCAATCAAGCCTTCAAAGTGCTTGTACTGACAGATGAACTCATCCTGCATGGAATGCCACACCACCTAGTGGAGAAAATGGGGAATTCATTCAACTGTTGTACAAAGAACTTGGATCAACCATTACAACACATTTACATTACCAGCTGTTAAACTGAACAGAATATTTGTATTATAAACTGCTAGATTGTCTGTCACCTGTAGCAGGCTCTCCTCCTCACATAGATGCTTGTCCACCTTCTTGTACAGGTTGTCCAGTCCCTTCTTTACCTCCTTGCCGGGGTACTCCTTGATCACTTTACGCAGCTCCTGTTTATTGAACGCCAGCTGGTAGCTCACCTCATCCTCACGTACGCCCTGGGCCACACGTGCCTCCACTCCCTCAAAGAAGTGCTGCAAAGCATAGAGGGGCATAACTGATTAGCTGTGTGTATTGTTTGATTCTATATGTTTCACATACGTCTTGAGTATGTCTGAAATATCTGATAGTTCTAATGAGTTATATTTATCATACAATGTATAGATTAAATACAAACATGAAACAAATTCAATTCCGTTTCTACACCCATGGCGCACTCCCTCACAACACTTTAACATTGCCAAGTATAAACCCTCTCTCTCACATTGAGTTTCTCTAGGGGCTGTCCCAGGGAGTTGATGACATAGGACTGCAGGTGGTCTGTGTATTTGTGTTTGGCCTCTCGCCTCTCTGTCTCCAGGCAGGAGATCTTAAGGTGGGACAGTGTGGAGAAGATGTGGTGGAAGTTCTCCATCATCACCACGTCACAGGGCGTCTTCTGACTCTCATTGGCCACTTTCTCCACTGGAAACACCCCACAGCAAGACCAACACCAATCAGAGCACTGCTTCCCAACCATCACACAGATTAGAAGCCAACCACATGACTCTATTTAACTTGTCCACCAAATCATGAGCAAATATTAGGCCCACCATTCATGAAGACAGCTCTGATGAGTTTGACATATGCCTTGTCCAGATCTCCTCTGCGCTCTGCATTACGGAAGATGGTTTCAGCCAGCTCAGCAAACTCCTCAAACCCAGCGACAAAGGGCAGGATGCCCACCTTGCTCTTCTTAGAGATCTTAACCTCCTCCATCTGTCTGATCTGACCCGACTGAGACGGAAAAAGAACTGGTTCACACACAGCTAATAGTCTAACAGCACTAGATACACAGATCAACAGGTTCCTTTAACAACTGTTGACGTGAGCGCTACTCACAATGCACTTGTCAAAGTTCCTTTTGACGGTGACCAGCACGTTGCCGAGGGTGGTGCTGAGGTAGGAGGCGGGGTCCACATTCTCTGCCGTCCACACATGATGACTCATCTTCACCAACATGTACAGGGAGTGGAAGCTGTCAATCTTGTCTCCCAGAGCGATGAGGCTGTTAAGTTCTGTCTCAATGCTCTGGAAGACCTTGTTCATCATCAACCGCACCATGTCCTTCCTGAGGAGGCCCAGATAAGTGATAAGACAGAAAGAAAGAGAATATGGGAAAAGTGAAGACGATAGCAGAGAGGTGGACCATGAAAGATGACATATGGATTTGTCATATTTGTTGCATGTTTAGTGCCCCTAGTACTATTGATGGACATTAAGAGCATACAGTAGATGTCAGTAAGAAATGAGAAGCTAGCTACTCACTCAGTCGATGATATGAAGTGTCTGTACTCCCCTGGAGGTGGCTGTCTGGAGGGCACCCCCCCATCCGATTCCTCCACTTCTCCCTGATAGAAAAAAACTGTGGTTAATTGAAAGTTGTTCATAATCTCACTTGCAAACACTCAGCCAGTCAGATTAGCATGTCATTTACCTGAGCCAGGGTGGGGTGCTGCTGTAGCTTGAAGAACTTGCTGATGAAGTCTTGTTCTGCTAGACAGAGAGGCTCCAGCTCACTAAGAACCTGCTCAAAGATCTACAAAGAGAGAGACACCTAAATCAATTGATCAATATAAATAAAAAACACACAAAACAAATTACTCATCTAAAATGAGAAAGAGATTAACAAAAACCCACAGGTAGTATCTGCACGATAAAGACTGTAGTATGGTGGCTATGGTCCTCTCAGTGACTATCACCTTGTCAAACTTGGTCCTGTCGGCCACATCCAGGTCTGAGGCAGACATGTTTCCCATGTCCAGCAGTGAGGAGGACTGGGAGCGCCTGCTGCTGGAGCCCTGCACTGCCAGCTTATTCAGACTGGAGGTGGAGCCTGTAAGCTTCCCGGAGCTGCCATGCAGGCCTGGGGCACGAGAAAGGTAACAGTTGAAAACATGTTCAAACCACAGGATAAATACTAGTCTCTGGAACACTGCCCTATCTATAGCCCCTGAGAGCAAAGCTGCATTCACATTGACTTATTTTCAAAGCAGAGCAACTGTGCTGTTGAAAATAAATAACTTTGTGGAATCTGAAAAAGTGTGCCACAAAGCACATGTGAATATGCATCTTTAAAACATGTTTGTTTAGCAGTAATTACACATAACATGAACAGCTGAAGACAATTGAGAGAGAAGAAAATATGAAACATTTAAATGCGTGCTTGGTAATAAAGACCATTTGTAAGAGTTCAAATTCATCTTATTATGGATGTTGGACATTCATTGTCAGAGAAACTTGCTGGATATGTTGACCCCAATGTATCCTTTTGTATTGTGAATGAGTAGTATCCTATACCACAAATACAGAATGTACATGCTTATTGAATTTGTCTGATAGATGTTAATTTATGTGCTCTATAAATGGAAGGTTGGGTGTACTCTAGGCAGAAGAAGTCTGTAGGGGAGGAGGGTTCTAAGCAGGGGGAAGGGGGTTCTGGCTGTGCTGCAGTTTCAGGGACATAGTAGTGGGGAGCAGGTGGGTAGTGGTGTGGGCAGGTTACAGATGTGGGACTGCGTGACCCACATGGGATACTTACTTTCCGTTTCCTGTTTGAGAGCACTCTCTTTCCGCGGAAGCGTGGCTGGCGAACGGTTAGAACGGCAGGCATCAGAGACAGAGACATGTTAGGCCCATGACATGCAGCACGTTAAGAGGTCAAAGGTAACAGACTGACATGCGCTACAAAATCTGTAATTGCCCTGAAGACATCCTTTTGGAAAACAAACATTTTGTTCATTTTGTTCTGTAGAAGAAAAATCTGAAATTCTGAATTTGGAAAGCAGAGCCTTGTACTCCTACCAAACCAAAGCTCTCTAAATGAAAAGGTTGTTTTTCAGAGCATTGAAATATAAATACAGTGGCTTGCGAAAGTATTCACCCCCTTGGCATATTTCCTATTTTGTTGCCTTACAACCTGGATTAAAATGGATTTTGTTGGGGGTTTGTATCATTTGATTTACACAACATCTCTACCACTTTGAAGATGCAAAATATTTTTTGGTGTGAAACAAACAAGAAATAAGACAAAAAAACTTAACTTGAGCGTGCATAACTATTCACCCCCCAAAGTCAGTACTTTGTAGAGTCACCTTTTTCAGCAATTACAGCTGCAAGTCTCTTGGGGTATGTCTCTATAAGCTTGGCAAATCTATCCACTGGGATTTCTCCCCATTCTTCAAGGCAAAACTGCTCCAGCTCCTTCAAGTTGGATGGGTTCCGCTGTTGTGCAGCAATCTTTAAGTCATACCACAGATTCTCATTTGGATTGACGTCTGGGCTTTGACTATGCCATTCCAAGACATTTAAATATTTCCCCTTAAATCACTCAAGTGTAGCTTTAGCAGTATGCTTAGGGTCATTGTCCTGCTGGAAGGTGAACCTCCGTCCCAGTCGCAGATCTCTGGAAGACTGAAACAGGTTTCCCTCAAGAATTTCCCTGTATTTAGCGCCACCCATCTTTCCTTCAATTCTGACCAGTTTACCAGTCCTTGCCAATGAAAAACATCCCCACAGCATGATGCTGCCACCGCCATGCTTCACTGTGGGAATGGTGTTCTCGGGGTGATGAGAGGTGTAGGGTTTGCACCAGACATAGCGTTTTCCTTGATGGCTAAAAAGCTACATTTTAGTCTCATCTGACCAGAGTACCTTCTTCCATATGTTTGGGGAGTCGCCCACATGCCTTTGGCGATATTTTTTTCTTTAAGCAATAGCTTTTTTTCTGGACACTTCCGTAAAGCCCAGCTCTGTTGAGTGTGCGGCTTAAAGTGGTCCTATGGAAAGATACGCCAATCTCCGCTGTGGAGCTTTGCAGCTCCTTCAGGGTTATCTTTGGTCTCTTTGTTGCCTCTGATTAATGCCTTCCTTGCCTGGTCTGTGAGTTTTGGTGGGCAGCCCTCTCTTGGCAGGTTTGTTGTGGTGCCATTTCTTTCCATTTTTTAATAATGGATATAATGGTGCTCTGTGGGATGTTCAAAGTTTCAGATATTTTTTATAACCCAACTCTGATCTTTACTTCTCCACAACTTTGTCCCTGACCTGTTTGGAGAGCTCCTTGATCTTCATGGTGCTGCTTGCTTGGTGGTGCCCCTTGCTTAGTGATGTTGCAGAATCTAGGGCCTTTCAGAACAGGTGTACAGTCGTGGCCAAATGTTTTGAGAATGGCACAAATATGAATTTTCACAAAGTCTGCTGCCTCAGTTTGTATGATGGCAATTTGCATATACTCCAGAATGTTATGAAGAGTGATCAGATGAATTGCAATTAATTGCAAAGTCCCTCTTTGCCATGCAAATGAACTGAATCCACCAAAAACATTTCCACTGCATTTCAGCCCTGCAACAAAAAGACCAGCTGACATCATGTCAGTGATTCTCTCGTTAACACAGGTGTGAGTGTTGACGAGGACAAGGCTGGAGATCACTCTGTCATGCTGATTGAGTTCGAACAGACTGGAAGCTTCAAAAAGGAGGGTGGTGCTTGGAATCATTGTTCTTCCTCTGTCAACCATGGTTACCTGCAAGGAAACACGTGCCATCATCATTGCTATGCACAAAAAGGGCTTCACAGGCAAGGATATTGCTGCCAGTAAGATTGCACCTAAATCAACCATTTATCGGATCATCAAGAACTTCAAGGAGAGCGGTTCAATTGTTGTGAAGAAGGCTTCAGGGCGCCCAAGAAAGTCCAGCAAGCGCCAGGACCGTCTCCTAAAGTTGATTCAGCTGCTTTTGGAGGATGGCCTGGTGTCAAGAAGGGCAGCAAAGAAGCCACTTCTCTCCAGGAAAAACATCAGGGACAGACTGATATTCTGCAAAAGGAACAGAGATTGGACTGCTGAGGACTGGGGTAAAGTAATTTTCTCTGATGAATCCCCTTTCAGATTGTTTGGGGCATCCAGAAAAAAGCTTGTCCGGAGAAGACAAGGTGAGCGCTACCATCAGTCCTGTGTCATGCCAACAGTAA
This sequence comes from Salvelinus namaycush, assembly GCF_016432855.1. Taxonomy (NCBI): domain Eukaryota; kingdom Metazoa; phylum Chordata; class Actinopteri; order Salmoniformes; family Salmonidae; genus Salvelinus; species Salvelinus namaycush. The sequence goes on along the minus strand of NC_052316.1, from coordinate 28,470,599 downwards.
AGCATCCTGAGACCATTCATGTGTGGGGTTGCTTCTCAGCCAAGGGAGTGGGTTTACTCACAATTTTGCCTAAGAACACAGCCATGAATAAAGAATGGTACCAACACATCCTCCGAGAGCAACTTCTCCCAACCATCCAGGAACAGTTTGGTGACGAACAATGCCTTTTCCAGCATGATGGAGCACCTTGCCATAAGGCAAAAGTGATAACTAAGTGGCTCAGGGAACAAAACGTTGATATTTTGGGTCCATGGCCAGGAAACTCCCCAGACCTTAATCCCATTGAGAACTTGTGGTCAATCCTCAAGAGGCAGGTGGACAAACAAACCCCCACAAATTCTGACAAACTCCAAGCATTGATTATGCAAGAATGGGCTGCCATCAGTCAGGATGTGGCCCAGAAGTTAATTGACAGCATGCCAGGGCAGATTGCAAAGGTCTTGAAAAAGGGTCAACACTGCAAATATTGACTCTTTGCATTAACTTCATGTAATTGTCAATCAAAGCCTTTGACACTTATGAAATGCTTGTAATTATACTTCAATATTCCATAGTAACATCTGACAAAAATATCTAAAGACACTGAAGCAGCAAACTTTGTTGAAATTAATAGTTGTGTCATTCTCAAAACTTTTGGCCACGACTGTATACAGTGGGGAGAATAAGTATTTGATACACTATGATACACTACACTGTACCTATGATAAAAAATGACAGACCTCTACATGCTTTGTAAGTAGGAAAACCTGCAAATCGGCAGTGTATCAAATACTTGTTCTCCCCACTGTATATACACGTGACAGATCATGTGACCCAGATTGCACACAGGTGGACTTTATTTAACTAATTATGTGACTTCTGAAGGTAATTGGTTGCACCAGATCTTATTTAGGGGCTTCATAGCAAAGGGGGTGAATACATACGCACGCACCACTTTTACGTTTTTTATATTTTAGAATTTTTTGAAACAAGTAATTTTTTTTGTTTCACTTCACCAAATTTGGACTATTTTGTTTATGTACATTACATGAATTCCAAATAAATATCAATTTAAATTACAGGTTGTAATGCAACAAAATAGGACAAACGCCAAGGGGGCTGAATACTTTTGCAAGGCACTGTAAATTGATTGAGTGCAGATTCAATTCGTATTGCAAAACATTTGTGTTATAGCGTGATTGACATTTAAAGGCAATGTTTCCGCGTTCGTGGAGACTGCATTCACGGTAAACGCTGCATATGTCGGCTCAAACAGAAATTACATCGAAATTTCAACCGTGCTACATCGCAGATCTTCCACGCTAGGGATTGACTCGAGCCCTTACTTTAATATACTGTATATCAGTTTACTTTACAGGAAAACATAAATTAGTGTTTTCATTCTTCTTGTAATGTTTAGGATCTCCAGTTGGTCTTAAAACACTCAAATAGTGAAGTCATACTCTGAAGTCAGAATAAGTAGTACGGATAATATCAGGCTTTGGTTTATGTCATGGCTTCATACAGTAAGCAGCCAAATAGGGAAATAACATTGAGCAAAACACCAGCTAGCAACACTGAGCAGGACAATGACATGACACAGGAGCATTTCCTAGGCAGTGAAAGGCTACGAAACAGGAGGCAGTATGACCAGGTAAGTACATGTTTGCTGAAATGAACCATGCAGAAAATGCTGGTCAAATATTGAAGAAAATTACACACACTTACCTGAAAGTCAAACCACATACAGTACACACACCACAAATACAAACCATACGCAACAACCCAAGGGAAAAACAACATCTAATTGGCTAAACACCTCAAACAAACCACACAGAAAACTACAAGGCTACACAGAGAAAAGAAAAGACAAACAATCACACACACACATCCCACATTAAAAAAAAACACTCATGGTCTTACCAAACTTATTTCCCTTCCCCTCCTTGGCTGTGCCCGCCATTTTGATCTTCGCCACCTCAAAGAAATCTTTGATTTCTCGTTCATATAATCTGGTCATGTAATCAACATAAGTCTGAAAATGGAGAGAAAATTCAAATATATTGTTTAATTGTCATGAAATGCAATAAGACGTTATCGTTGTGCTGCTGGTGATGATGATATAAATAGAGATGTAATAGTGGTGCTGATCATAATAATGATGATAGCTGATAGAGGCACTGATGATACCAGATAGTGGTAATAATGATGACAAAGCCACTCACCCTGGACAGGCCTTCGTACTTCTCTCTCTGGGTGTTCTTCAGCCACTCCATGAGCTTGGCGTAACGTAGCAGGTCCCTGTGTAGGGGGCTGTGTTTAGGCAGGGTCAGCTCTGCCATGTGCTGGGACAGCACGGAGCTTTGGTCATGGCCCTGGACGTAGGCAGCACAGGGAATTAACAAGGGCTTGACAAATAGAGAAACACAAACTCTCAGTTTCACACACAGGCAGAGAGAGACTGATTTTGACCCTCTTGGACCATTTAGGGACATCCCCTGCAATCTTGGGGACTGGTGTTAGTAGAAGATTAACCATTTAATATAAACTCAGCAAAAAAATAAACATCCTCTCACTGTCAAATGCATTAATTTTCAGCAAACTTAACATGTGTAAATATTTGTATGAACATATCAAGATTCAACAACTGAGACATAAACTGAACAAGTTCCACAGACATGTGACTAACAGAAATGGAATAATGTGTCCTTAAATAAAGGGGGGGTCAAAATCAAAAGTAACAGTCAGTATCTGGTGTGGCCACTAGCTGCATTAAGTACTGCAGTGCATCTCCTCCTCATGGACTGCACCCGATTTGCCAGTTCTTGCTGTGAGATGTTACCCCAATCTTCCACCAAGGCAACTGCAAGTTCCTGGACATTTCTGGGAGGAATGGCCCTAGCCCTCACCCTCCGATCCAACAGGTCCCAGACATGCTCAATGGGATTGAGATCCGGGCTCGTCGCTGGCCATGGCAGAACACTGACATTCCTGTCTTGCAGGACATCACGCACAGAACGAGCAGAATGGCTGGTGGCATTGTCATGCTGGAGGGTCATGTCAGGATGAGCCTGCAGGAAGGGTACCACATGAGGGAGGAGGTTGTCTTCCCTGTAACGCACAGCGTTGAGATTGCCTGCAATGACAACAAGCTCAGTCCGATGATGCTGTGACACACCGCCCCAGACCATGACAGACCCTCCACCTCCAAATCGATCCCGCTCCAGAGTACAGGTCTCGGTGTAACACGCATTCCTTCGACGATAAACACGAATCCGACCATCACCCCTGGCGAGACAAAACCGCGACTCGTCTGTGAAAAGCTCTTTTTGCCAGTCCTGTCTGGTCCAGCGACGGTGGGTTTGTGCCCATAGGCGACCTTGTTGCCGGTGATGTCTGGTGAAGACATGCCTTACAACAGGCCTACAAGCCCTCAGTCCAGCCTCTCTCAGCCTATTGCGGACAGTCTGAGCACTGATGGAGGGATTGTGTGTTCCTGGTGTAACTCGGGCAGTTGTTGTTGCCATCCTGTACCTGTCCCGCAGGTGTGATGTTCGGATGTACCCAATCCTGTGCAGGTGTTGTTACACATGGTCTGCCACTGCGAGGACGATCAGCTGTCCATCCTGTCTCCCTGTAGTGCTGTCTTAGGCGTCTCACAGTACGGACATTGCAATTTATTGCCCTGGCCACATCTGCAGTCCTCATGCCTCCTTGCAGCATGCCTAAGGCACGTTCACGCAGATGAGCAGGGACCCTGGGCATCTTTTTTTTGGTGTTTTTCCGAGTCAGTAGAAAGGCCTCTTTAGTGTACTAAGTTTTCATAACTGTGACCTTAATTGCCCACCGTCTGTAAGCTGTTAGTGTCTTAACGACCGTTCCACAGGTGCATGCTCATTAATTATTTATGGTTCATTGAACAAGCATGGGAAACAGTGTTTAAACCCTTTACAATGAAGATCGGTGAAGTTATTTGGATTTTTACAAATTATCTTTGAAAAACAGGGTCCTGAGTTTACTCTTAAGTCCATATCCCACACCTTAGCATTCAAAATCAAATAACTTCATTGCCAATAACACGTGTTTCATTTGCTGCTAAAATTCCCATATCAGTGGGTTTCCTCATATTCTACCATTCTCAGTCTATTTACTTGCTATTGGTGCTGCAACCAAGCATGCAGGCAGAGCAGACAGGCAGAGGTATAATGACTTAGCACCCCAGCACAGCACACTGATAGTCAGTACAAGAAGAACCAAGGCCTTCAATGAAGGAGGAAAGTCTGAGGCACTTCGAGGCTTTTAGACCCATTGAGATAAAAGAGGAAGGTTAGCAATGTAGTCATGAGCAGCACAACCCATACGGTCATTAATGCGTTTTTGCAACAAAAAAACACATGTGTGTAGATAAGTAAGAAAGGCCATAGTTTAGAGTGGAGGGTCAAGGGGGGTGCTGTGAAGGTACTACTCACTGGAAGCGACATACAGGAGGACCTATAGAACTGAGGGATGGTCATTTTGAAGTGACTGAAGTGGTTGAACTGACAAGTACAGGGACAGAGAGCAGAGAGATCAAAGTGGGGTGGTTTAGAGTGAGGCAGAGAGTGAAGAATAGGAGGACCAGAGCAGTACTGGAAGAAAACAGGACAGAGACAGGAAGAGAGGATCAGAGGAGTTAGAACTTAACCAGGAAGTGGATGAGGAGGACAGAAAGAGCTGCCTGCCAAAACGAGGAAAGACTAAAATACTGTAACAAGAAACACATATATAGTGCACTGTTATGCCTGGTATCTAGTCATGAATGCTGTTCAGGTGTCTGTGTTTTTAATTTAAATCAGAATAAAAATCTTGAGACCATTGCAAAGTGTTACCGTGGTGTGTAGATTACCTGGTGGACGAACACGTTGTTGAGGTGGTTGGTGAGGCGCCGGGCAAAGGTATCTCTGAGCTCAGTGAACAGGTGCTGCTGCTGCTTCACAGCCATCAGTTTCTCATGACCTGGTCTGAGTGCCACGTTCATGCACTGCAGTAGAGCCTCAGAGGCATTGATACAGGCCTCAATGCCTTTGGAGGAGGAAAGGTCTCCTTCCTGCAGGGCCCTGATGTGTCCCTTTGACAGGTCCATGTAGTTCTGAGAGACAGGCATTCATCATTCAACGTCATCTCAAAAAACCAAACCAACTGAAACCCCTCCTCAACCCCATCCTCACCACCAGGAACTGGATCTCGTCCAGGAGCTTGCCGTTGTTGGTGTTGCTGATCTGGATGAGGCGGTTGCTCTGGGAGATCTGGTCCATTTGCTCCTTGACGCTCTGCAGCATCTCCTCATAGCTGCTCATCTTGCCCTCGATGGTGTCCACCTCTGACAGAGCCTCGTCCAGCAGCTGCATCAGGATGTTCACCTGCTTCTCAGATGCCATGATGGAGTGGATGTTGGCCTGGGATTAAGGGGATTATGGGAGATAAATAGGACTCATCTTTACATCTGTGCCATTTTAGCATCTATGACAGCATGGGCGCCGCCATTGTGGCTACAACCAATAGGAATCCCCACCCAGTTGACTACTTTAAAATGGCGGACGCTTAGTGAAAGCCCTCAATGGCGCTGACCATGCTAAGACTGCCTTTTGGCCACTAGAGGCCTCTATCATTCTCTATGGGCAAACTACACTAAGTGCTCAACCACAGATAAACCATAGTACAATGATCAGTGTAGTCAGTATATGTCAGCCAACTCAAGTCTATGTTGTAGCTCTGTATCAAGAAGACCCAAGGCTCCATGGCTGTCTACTCACCCCATCCAGAACCTGTAGCTCTTTGGAGAGTTTCTCAGCGAAGGCCTCAGCGTTAGAGATGGCGTACTCGCACACCTCCATCATGCCCTCGATGTCTTGCTCCTCACGGGCATTCAGCTCCTGGTAGTTATCCAGAGCATCCTCGTCACCCCCGGCAACACTTTGACTCTCACCACTGGGGACTGACTCTAAACGTAAATTCGTGTTTTCATTCTTGGAGAGGATGGTTTAACATTGTGCTGAGCGCATACATCACAGTACACACACATGAACAAACAAGCAAAAAACATCCCCCTGCTATTCGTTCAACTATATCATCAAAACACATATACACTATATAATACAACAAACTAAACAAAAAGCAGAACAGACAATTATTATTCATACAGTAGCACCCATTCAACAGCCACTCACTTAATAGCCAAAGGCGGCAAACAATCGCAACAGCTTTCAAAGATGTGTGAGTCGACTATGAGAATGGTTACTCATCACAGTGAAATCACAATGGAAATGGGAAAATAAGTTAAGTGCTACCAACCTTCCGCTTTAGGAAGCTCTGGCCAGCGAGAGTTTGAGAAGAGTAAGAATAAAGACGTGTTAAGCCACACCAAGGTCAACTCATATCTTACATAGACACTTCAGGTTGAGTTCAGGAGATTGGGAACAGGCAAGAAAGAAGAGTCTCATAGATGCAAGGCACAGGGGACAGCGAGGGTCACTAGAAAACGCACAAGCTTTTTCATCCTCCCCCATAGTTAGAGAGCCGTCATACCTTCCAGCAGCTGGGAACTGACATTCACAAACTCCACCTTCTTCCGCAGGTAACGCTGATTCAGCTTCCAGATGCAGGAGATGAAGGAATTCTTCTCAGCTGTGCTGCTGGCCACCCATCGATACACCTTCTCAAAATGGAGGTCAAACTCTGGGTTCTCCTGAATGACAAGAACAGCAGAGATGCCAAAATCAAACAAATTAGCAGGAAGACAAAGCATAAGAGGAAAGGAAGACAAATAAGATTGGCCATAGGGAGTGGAAGAGGAGGAGAGAAAGACAAAGTTATGAGAAATTACATTCAGGCAGTGAGAGGAAGATGAGAAAAAGTAGTCTTTCCCTGACCTTGCTGGCATCTTTTGCATCCACTTCAGCCAGATCCCTCAGTTCCCAGGCCATCTGTCGCTTGTAGAAATCCCCTTTGTCTGACTTCTTCACCTTCACCACCCTCACCTGCACAGGCCTCTCTGTGGTGACTGGGGTAGAAACATCAAACAGTTATAATACTGGGGTGTGAGTGAGCTGTAGATCCATTTATAAGTAGTATTTTCAGTAAAATCACTGTTCAGAGACATTTGATTCTGATGTTAAATCTCTGATAGTGGTTTTCATGTTTTGAATGTGTACATTATTTCACACTGATATGGTGAAATTAGCTGATTTATGTTAGACTTTAAAAGCATTTATGCTCTACCTGTGGCACACAGGAAGCAGTTCTTCTTCTTCTTCCCCGCCTTGCAGACGTTGACAATGCTGAGGAGACGCTCATCGTTGGGCGTAAAGATGTCCCTCTGGAGGGCGTGCTTGATGGCTGTCATTGTGGTGACTGTAAAATATAAATCAAACAGATTTATGCTGCTTTCAAAACAGCTGGGAACTGGGAAATCTCAGACTTCCGACTTCAGTGTGTTCAAGGCAACTGGGAACTCGGTAAAAAATGGAATATCAAGTCGGGAACTCGGGCCTATTTTTAGAGTTCCGACCTGAAGATCAGACGTCATGATTTGACCTCGTTTTTTACCCTTGAGTTCCCAATTGTCGCACCATTACTGCAATCATAACCTTTATGTGAAAGCAACTAACGTTAAACATAATACATTTTTGCTGCAGGAAAACACCATTGTACTCCTCCCAGTGGGGCACAGCCTATGACACTATAATTTACAAGTGCAACTAGCTAAGTACCATATTCAAGATTTGTACCATAACATTTTCCGACATTCCTAAAATATATATTATCAAGAACGTCTGCACCATTGACATCACAGGTGCAGTCAACAGGTGCAGTCAACTAAAGCAACAAAGGTTGGCTAGCATGTAGCTATTAAGGGAGCTAACATGTTTTTATTTTATTATTATTTTTTAAATTCATAATACAAAAATCAACAAACATGTCTAGCAAACCAAACACAGGTATTAACAATACTCAAACATACAAAAAATATCAACAAAAATAAAATACAAAAAATAAACAATTTAAGTGCAATTATATTCACTCTGAAAATACCTTATTATAATGAATCATGAAGATGTTATTCTTTTTCTTTTTTTTCTTCTTTTTTTTTTCCTTTTTAAATTTTATCCCATTTTCTCCCCAATTTTCGTGGTATCCAATCGCTAGTAATTACTATCTTGTCTCATCGCTACAACTCCCGTACGGGCTCGGGAGAGACGAAGGTCGAAAGCCATGCGTCCTCCGAAGCACAACCCAACCAAGCCGCACTGCTTCTTAACACAGCGCGCCTCCAACCCGGAAGCCAGCCGCACCAATGTGTCGGAGGAAACACCGTGTACCTGGCCCCCTTGGTTAGCGCGCACTGCGCCCGGCCCGCCACAGGAGTCGCTGGAGCGCGATGAGACAAGGATATCCCTACCGGCCAAACCCTCCCTAACCCGGACGACGCTATGCCAATTGTGCGTCGCCCCACGGACCTCCCGGTCGCGGCCGGCTGCGACAGAGCCTGGGCGCGAACCCAGAGACTCTGGTGGCGCAGTTAGCACTGCGATGCAGTGCCCTAGACCACTGCGCCACCCGGGAGGCCTTGAAGATGTTATTCTTGTTGTTATTCACTAGGGTTAATGTTTTAATAAGATAATTCAATTCAATCAGAAAAATTGGTAATTTTGGTATAGAATTTTGGAATCTTTGTTTGTGTATAAAGTATTTGGCAACAAGAATAAAAAAATTAACAATCATTTCAGTGGTTTTGTTATCATTGCAATAGTAACATATTATATATTTTATGTTAAAAATATAGGCAGTGTTCATAATGGTAAATAAGTAAATTATGACACAAATTTACATTCAAAGAACAAGTGAGACAGATTCTCACTTTCTTTTTCACAGAAAACGCAGATATCATCAATAGCCACAAATTTGGAAATCATAGAATTACATGGATATATCTTATGTAAAATTTTGAAGTGCACTTCCTTAACTTTGTGTGGTATACAGTATTTGTAAGGCCTTAACCATGCATTTTTCCAGACAATGTCAGGAATAAGCATGTTCCAGAAAAACTTTCCTCTCGGTGTAAGTTGGTTTTGTGAATGAAGAATTTGTCTTATATATTTATTACAACAAGATCTCTCAAGTAAGCCCACGCCTTCCAATCTGAGTTCTGGATAAACTTTGTGATCTTTCCCAAAATAAAGATGACTTTTCATAAGTGTAGTTAGACCACTGGGAACGGCTTTGATCACAGAAATAAACTCTCTGAAAGGTATTGGAAAGTCTTTCAATGTTATAAATTGTTCATATGTGAGAATATTACCCTTGTTGTCGAAAATATCAAGAACAAAGTCAATATTCCTCTCATGCCAGCTGGGGTAGAACAATGACTTATTCCTTACAGTTATGTCTGAATTATTCCACAAAAGAGCTTTATGAGGGGAAAAATTGTACAGGAAACATATTTTCCAGGCCATTAAAGCTTGTTGGTGAAACCTAGCCAATTGTCACGTTCTGACCATAGTTTGCTTTGTATGTTTCTATGTTTTATGTCTAGGTTGTCGATTTCTATGTGTTTGGTCAGGGCGTGAGCTGGGGTGGGCATTCTATGTTGTTTTTTCTATGTTTGTATTTCTGTGTGTGGCCTGATATGGTTCTCAATCAGAGGCAGCTGTCGATCGTTGTCTCTGATTGAGAATCATACTTAGGTAGCCGGTTTTCTCACTACGGGTTGTGGGTAGTTATTTTCTGTGTCTCACCATACAGAACTGTTTTGGTTGTTTGTTTGTGTTCAGTTGATTTATTAAAAATCGAATTATGGACACTTACCACGCTGCACATTGGTCCGATATTTCCTACTCCTCCTCAGACGAAGAGGAGAATCGTTACACCAATTTAGCAGGTAATCTTTCAGGAATATAATTACATTTCAGTAAAAATTGAAGACCTCCCAATTTATTAAACACATTATTTGGAATGAAATACCATATTGAATCAGTATCGATCAAACATTTTTTCAACCAGTTTATCTTGAAAGTGTTATTTATGTCAACAAAATCCAACACTTCTAGACCGCCTTCAGCTCTTTTGTTAGAAAGGACAGATTTTTTTTAGTTTGTGAGACTTATTTTTCCAGATGAAGTCAAGAAAGGTCTTATTGATCTCTTTACAAGTAGCTGGATTTACACACAACGATAATGAGGGGTACACAAAACGAGCCAGTCCCTCTGCCTTGGACAGAAGTACTCTCCCAAGTATAGAAAGATCTCTTTGTAGCCAATTATTAAATATATTTCTAGTTCTTAATTTTAGGAGAGAAATTCAAATGTTGTCTGACTAAGTGATTTTTTTTGACAGATGTATTCCTAAATATTTAACACAGTCCTTTGATAAAGAAATTTAAAATTCCTGTAGAGTCAAATAAACATAAGATTTCACATTTAGAAACATTCAGCATTAATCCTGATGCAATAGAAAATGCAGTTATAGCATTAAGGGCATGTGCGACCTGGTCTTTGTCTCTTAAGAAAAGAGTAGTATCATCAGCCAGTTGGGAAATTGATTTCTCTGTTAAAAATGGTTAAACCATACAAATTTGCATTATTCAGAATATCTAGAGATAGAAGTTCCACAACCAAAATGAATAAAAACGGCGAAATTGGGCATCCCTGTCGTACACTTCTGTTGATACTAAATCTTTTGGCAGTATTAAGGTTTAGTAGCACAGAACTATTTATATCTTTGTAAAACATGCAAATTACTTTAATAAAATTTTCACCAAATCCAAAAAGTTTAAAGAGACCTAAAGAGAAATTAATGTTCAATTGTGTCAAAGGCTTTACAGAAGTCCAGAAATGGGACAACCGCATCTGAGTCAATTGCATCTGAATAATCTATAAGTTCCAAGACTAAACGAATGTTAGAGCTTATGTGACGGCCCTTCATAAATCCTGTTTGAGTCTCATTTATAATGGTATCTATTCCTTTCTTTAATCTTTTGGCATAAACCAGAGCAATCAATTTGTAATCAACATTTAATAAAATAATTGGTCTCCAATTGTCAATGAGAGAAGGGTCTTTATCAGGCTTCGGAATCAATGAAATAAGGCCCTGTTTCATAGTGGAGACCATTTCCCCATTTTTAATGCAATCTTGAAACATATTGAAAATCGGGTCTTCTAGCAACTCCCAAAACTGTCTATAGAATTCAACTGACAGGCTATCAGGGTCAGGTGATTTCCCTTTTTTCATTGAATTCAGAGCCTCTCTAATTTCTCCAATTGACACAGGTGAATCGCAAACTGAGTGGAAATCATCCTCAATTACAGGGACATAATTCTGAATGTGGCAAATGTAGCTTTCACAACCATCTTCCTGAAATTGAGAGCTGTAAAGGTTTTCATAAAAGGAATTGACAAAATGATGATATTGTAATGGGATCTTTGCATAAAACATTGTTAATTTTGAGTGCAGTTATAGATTTTCTTTTGTAGTTTCTCTTTTCAAGTGCAAAAAAGTAACTAGTGTTTCTTTCCCCCTCTTTAATCCATTTTGCTCTTGACCTTACAAAGGCGCCCTTTGCCAGATCCGTGTAAGTCTGTTCTAATTCTAGTTGTAAAGACCTGAACACAGACTCCTCTTCTTCAGATAGATTATCTTTCTTTAGAAAACTGTCAAGCTTGCGTCGCTGTGAGAGGGAGTGTTTTCTCGCTCTTCAAAGCAATATTGAGGGTTAGGTGTGTCATGACGTTGCCTGTTTAGGTACATAAAGCCCATTCCCCTCTCCCTGCCACTCTCTGCCTCCCCCTTTCCTCCTTCAACCCATGCTGTGATCACAGAGAGACGTCGTAAATTCCTGAGAATCTCCTCATGGCCAAACAGTATTAGAGAGAGGGTAAACTTTCAGGACAAAGAGGTTTCTTCCACCTCACAGAACTTGAGGTACGAACAGATTTCATGTTCCGGAAAAAGTATAAAAGATCGGTGAAGAGTCCAGCTATTAACATGTCCGTTTGTCCCAATGTGGGAAACTCATGGGAGACGGGGTGGCTACATTACCATACCGCTGTTTATATAATAACCTCAGATATGAGGTTTACATCTGTTTGTTGTATAAAATGAATGAGTGAGTATGATACTGTTTGTATAATTGTGTAATATGATTTTGGACTGTTTAATGAAGAAAAATACAAATCCCTTTTGATTTGAACTAAATCCAAGGACCGCCCCTGAGCCCAGTTAGGGTCAGACATCCTGGGACAGCCCCTTTCTGCTATCCGAATAAAAGCCCTACTCTGAGAAATTATCAATAGACCATGTTTTTCTCCATAGGAGGAGAATGAAGGTTAAGTACCATTGCTGAATCTTTAACCATACCACGTGGTTAAACTCTTAGACGAATAAGAACAAGTCTTTGATATTGACTACTAGTCTGCAGCTAGGAATTCGGTATCATTGAACGCGAAGAAAGACAACCGCCGAAACATCCATCCTTAAAAAAAGTCACTCTGAACTATCCACAATAACCAAAACAGAGACTGAAGGAACTCCAACAAAAACTAACTTTCCTCCAGCGACCAAGACGACACATTGAGCGTAAATATATATATATTGATTGCAATTGTTCCCGAATGAGTGAGCGTTCATGTGTAAAGGATTAGCATGTCAATTGTTATAATTATGAACTCTGTAGTGACTTCTTGGTCGAACGCCAATTTTCCCTTTGTCTAACAAGCCGCCATGCCGGTTCAGCCCACTAGGGCATATTTCTCCCATCATTTCATGTAACCATTTTAAGTTTGTTTGTTTATGCATTTCTGTGAATTACTTAGTTAGTAATAAATAAATGATTCAAGACAATTGATGTATGGATGACTCATAGTGAAGACTGGGTTCGTGCAGATAACCAACAATTTACGACGTTTGGAATGAGACTAACGTGAGGTAAAATAAATAAATCATTAATCAGAAGACTATTGATCAGATATGAAAATATCTGAAAGGTTATATTGGGAAATTATAACTTTAATCTGACTACTTTCCCTGGTGCCCTCGAATTCATAGTTAATTAGTTACGTTATTAATCAGTTGATCGCGTAATAACTAATTACAGGAATCTTTTATGTAAACTATAAGTCTTCAATTTAATGATAGCAAAGACACGACAGGTGGTTAACAGTCAAATATTGGCAATTAATATTGAAAGAAACTAACTAACATTTTTTTATGGACATGGGATAAGTTTAGAGTTAGTTTTTGTCAATTTGAATGGGAAGAACACGACAGAAAGACAAAAGTAGACGAAATGTCCAAGTCTCACAGAAGACGGCTGACATGCTAGCTAGCCACAACGAGAACCAGAGCAGCATGGATACACAAGAAGCCGCGAACTCAAGCAAGAGAAAGAACAAAACTGACCAGGATGAAATCCTTGCAACCTCTTTACCTCAGACCCCAAGTAAAAATCCACCGGTGAAAAAAGTAAAAGACATTTCCATGTCGGAAATTTTCTCTGCAATCCAGTCCCTGTCTACTAAACAAGACGCCACGCTCTCCAAAGTGTCCATCATAGAGCGGGCTACAGAAGAAACATCAAAGAAGATCGATAATTTGTCAAACTGTCAATCAACTACACAAAATTGTGAGCGAGAACAAGGAAAAGATAACGTTCCTAGAGAATGAGTTGAAGAAAATGCAATCCAAAAATAATGAGCTGTGTGAGAATGTAGCTGAACTTTACCGGTACTCTGGCAGGTGGAATCTGAAAATCCAAGGTGTAAAAGAGGTAGAGGGAGAGGATATTAGAGAAGCAGTCATTAATATCCTGGGAAAAGTGGCACCATGCATCAAAGACAGGCTAAGAGACGTGATTGATGTGGTACATTGACTTGGGAAACAAAGATCTGATGGACCCCCTCGCAATATCATCTTGCACTTAACTATGCGCCATTACAGGGACATCATATGGAAAATGGCCAAGGGGAACAAGTTTCTGGACGAGAAGAAACTCCGCATCAAAGAAGCTCTGATACCGCAGGATCAGGCTGCCAGAGAGAAACTGTGGCCGCTTATACAGAAGGCGGGGTTCAAGAGGGAAAGAAGGTGGGGTTCAAGGGCCCACACACGTTTATCGAAGTAAGAATGATTACTGGGTAACTCTGTTGACATTAACCAAATTGGAACTGTGAGTACTACCATGAGTACAGTTAATGTACTGCCAATAATAAATGTACCGTTCGAACTACAACTGATGAACACTTGCCAAAGAAAAGGAAGTAAATAGATGTGTTATTCTGTTAACCACCGCTACCTCAGCTGAGCGTAGTTTTCCGTCTTCCGAGTAATCCTCTCAAGGTTCACTGTTTGTTTTATTGTTCACATTAATACTTGTTATCTAATTTGTACTTTCTTTTTTAATGCAGGAGTTCGTTTTCAATTCACTCAATGTCGTTAGTCTGAATGCTAGGGGTTTGAGAAATCCTACAAAAAGGAAAGCTTTATTTTTATACTGTAAACGCAGTAACGCAGATTTTGTCCTTCTTCAGGAAACTCATTCGGGTGAAAGGGATTTGAAATTTTGGAAAGCACAATGGGGAGATATGGCCTATTTCAGTCATGGATCAAATCATTATGCTGGTGTTTTGACACTTATTCACAAGTTTAAAGGTGACATTCTAGAATCCACATCTTCACAAGATGGCAGATGGGTCATAGTAACTGTTAAACTTGACAATGCTATTTTCATCATCTGTAATGTATACGGACATAACTCACATGCTCCTAATAAGACCCTTTTTACCCAATTTACCAGGAAAGTACAGGATTTAAGTAACAAATACTCAGAGGCTTTTCTAATTATTTCAGAGGATTTTAATGAAACACCTGATGCATCTGCTGATCGTTTTCCTCCTAGAACGAGTCAAAACCCTCAAAATGGTAACATTATCATTACATTATGCAAGGATCTCTGTGTTGAGGATGCCTGTGTAACGGATGTGAAATGGCTAGCTAGTTAGCGGGTACGCGCTAGTAGCGTTTCAATCAGTTACGTCACTTGCTCTGAAACCTAGAAGTAGGGTTGCACCTTGCTCTGCAAGGGCCGTGGCCTTTGTGGAGCGATGGGCAACGATGCTTCGTGGGCGACCGTTGTTGATGTGTGCAGAGGGTCCCTGGTTCGCGCCCGTGTCGGGGCGAGGGGACGGTTTAAAGTTATACTGTTACATTGATGCTGTTGACCCGGATCACTGGTTGCTGCGGAAAAGGAGGAGGTTGAAAGGGGGGTGAGTGTAACGGATGTGAAATGGCTAGCTAGTTAGCGGGTACGCGCTAGTAGCGTTTCAATCAGTTACGTCACTTGCTCTGAAACCTAGAAGTAGGGTTGCACCTTGCTCTGCAAGGTCCGCGGCTTTTGTGGAGCGATGGGTAACGACGCTTCGTGGGTGTCAGTTGTTGATGTGTGCAGAGGGTCCCTGGTTCGCGCCCGGGTCGGGGCGAGGGGACGGTTTAAAGTTATACTGTTACACCTGGCATTATTTCAATCCGGATGCTAAGGGTTATACCTGGACCAACAAAACTGTCACGTAAATCTAGAATAGATTTATTCCTAATTTCCCCTTTTTTTGTTACAATTTGTTATAGATGTAGATCATCAGTTGGCTCCCTTTTCTGATCATCACTTGATTTCCCTGAATTTACAAGCTACTAAAAAATCAAAAGGTACTCGAGGATAAGGGAAATTAAACAATACACTTCTTAAAGATACTGCTCTCATTGAAAACATCAAATGATTAGCTAAAGATATTTTTGCAAGAAAAGACTTGGGTCATGGAAGTAGATGGGAATTTTTCAAATATAAAGTCAGAGTGGTAGCCATTAAACGCGCCAAAGAGCTGCTGCAATTCAAGAACCATAGAGAAAAGGAGATGATGAGCAAGCTTGACAGTTTTCTAAAGCGAGCTAACATGGTTCTGGGCGTGTCTAGCTACTAAACATGCGTCATATCACGATGCGAGGCCAGACAGATTTTGTACACAAGTGCAATTATGTTAGTTACATATGTCGTTCTGTAAAGTGAAGACAGTGCACTTCTTCAGGCAGATAACGTTAGCTGTCTAGAAACATATGAACACCAAGCTCCACGCTAGCTTGGTGTCTTATTATTTAACTAGGCCAGTCAGTTAAGAAGAAATTCTTATTTACAATGACGGCCTACCGGGGAACAGTGGGTTAACTGCCTTGTTCAGGGGCAGAACGACAGATTTTTACGTTGTCGGTAACCTGTCGGTTACTGACCTAACCACTAGGCTACCTCGGGGCGGCAGGTAGTTGGACTAGTAACCGAAAGTTTGCAAGCTCAAATCCCCGAGTTGACAAGGTAAATATCTGTCGTTCTGCCCCTGAAGAAGATAGTTAACCCACTGTTCCCCGATAGGCCGTCATTGAAAATAAGAATTTGCTCTTAACTGGCTTGCCGAGTTAAATAAAGATAAAATAAAAACCTGCCGTCCCAAGTCTTATACACTTACCTCAAATGGGATGTGAATAGAGAGTCATGCACAAGACTCTGCATTTAATCACTGTTTATTTTCATTTAAATGTGTTATTTTTCCTATCGCTATTAAAGGAAAATAGTAAACAGTCTTCGGCCACTGCCCTGCTGTTTTCTGTTTCCGGGATGGGCTGGACCAGTCACGTGACGAACTACTGATGACGAGTCACATCACAACCTGCCTCTTTCAGTCTGGTCCTTGGTGAAGACTTTTCCATCATTCATGAAGAAACGTAGCTAGTTTTTGAATAAATGTCAACATGTTATTGTTGTGTATAGGCTGTACGTTTTCTGTAGGTTGAACACACCAGGCCTATGTAGTTTACAGACACCAAGGCGAGACTCAATCCTCAGAATATCTAATCCGATTGCGAATTGAGGCCTACTGTAATTCATTTATGTAAATAAGTGGGATTTGTCTACTTTTCCAAGTTATTAGTGAAGAATCACATTAAATTGGCACAAACTCAAACATGTAGCCCTGATGTCACTCAGTGAAAGCACAACATGTGTGTGTCTTTACTGAGTATGGTTGTGTGTGACTGTTCCTGACTCTATTTTGTTGACTGGCTTGGACAATGTGCTGGCTTGTTTGATTTCTGCTGAAAGTGTTAGAATGACCTTTTCAGGACCAAATGGACACAACTTCTCACTTTTACAGCCTAGCTAGTCCCTGTGGACATAACATGACACAACACATCGCTCTCTCCTCTCTGCCTACACCTCTGGTGAGACTCACACCAGGACCCAATTCAATCAAAGAACATCAGGTGGCAACATTCATCTGTTTCCTTATGTAACATATAGATAACTATTTATGATAACAATTGTCTTATTAATTATCTATAATTTCAAATAGCTGGATAAGAATACTGAAATTTCTCAAAAACACATTATTTTGTCTCAGTATCCTGGATACACTAGATGAGCATCAATATACCAAATTAAGTGGGTGCTCTAGATCATCTTTACTTTTGGGAGGATCTGTAAACCCCATCCACATACTGTACAAGTCCCTCAGAGACATCTCGTGATTCAATCAATTGTGTGGGTTGGTCAGATAAGAGATAGTATAATATAGTGAGGCAGTCCAAAGAGGTTGGGTTCCACAATTATGTTTTGTTTTCTACAAATACACATTTGTCTCTTGTCTCTGTCATTGTTGTCACATGTGCTCCCTCTCTGGTCTCTAGGTCACCAGGCTGCTCATGATGGCGCACACCTGTCACCATCGTTACGCGCACCTGCGCGTCATCACTCACCTGGACTCCATCACTTCCCTGATTACCTTCCCTATATATGTCACTCCCTTTGGTTCCTTCCCCAGGCATTATTGTTTCTGTTTCTGTGTCATGGCTGTGCGTTGTCTGTGTTTCTTAGTTTGACTTGTGGTTATTTATTAAAACACTCACTCCCTGAACTTGCTTCCCAACTCTCAGTGCACATCATTACAATTGTATCATTGGTTCCCATTATCAATATTCACAATAACCGAGGTGGTTTAATGTGTTCATTTAGTTTTTTTTGGGGGGGGGGGGGGGGGGGGGATCATTTTGAAATTAGCTGTAATGCTGATATTAGTGTGTCTTTTTGCTCTTCCGCAGTAATTGTTTTAAAGGTTAATTGAGCATGTCCTAACCAAAACATAGATGTGTGTCCTTATCCTGACTGTGATCTAATTATTTGCAGTTCTCACATGTTGACCCAGAAGGATATGACTAATATGAAATAGGAGATAATAGGAGACTAATATGAAATAGGAGATAACAAGATTATAGTCCCAGAGGTCTGAAGCAGATTCAATGAGGTGAGTAATTCAGAAGTGTGTGAAAGAGGTCAAGACTCTGGGGTAAGGGGTTTTAAAGGGTACACCACACTTTAAGCAGCAGTTGTTAGTGCCTGTGTGTTTCTCGCCAAGTCATTTTCAGCTCTCTGGCATGGTTTGGGCCCAAGGGTACCAATGGCTCTCCTAGAGTCTTAAGAATGATGGGAAACTACTGGCCAAGCATGGCTCTTTGAGATGTGGATGTTGGAGTTGGCGGTGTTGGATATCTGATTATAGGAGTGCACTAAGACGTACTGAGCTTCTCACATCCCACATCAAGACTTTGAACACAGTTATTGCTTTAATATGAAAATAAATGTTTAGTGTGATATTACATTTTGTTTTTAGAGATGTGAAGTAGAGCAGTGTTTATACAGTAGCCTATATGCATTATCATTTGACACATTAAATAAAATACTGGTACACAACAATTTATTGTCCAAATTAATCTCCTAATAAGGTTGAAGAGATGGCAATAATTCCATAAAGGAATTGTGCATGCGTCAAATGAGGAGCTGAATAGGAGCGTCTTAAATCAGGGGTTTTCAAACTGGGGTCCGTGGCTCCCTAGGGGTTCTCAGAGGTACTGCAAGGGTCTGTGATTTAAAAAAATATATAATCTGAAAAAATAAAAAATTGGATTTTTTCAAATTATTTAATGAATATCGCTGGCTACAACATAATACCATTGTGGATACTATTTTCATGTCTCTGCGTCCAATATGAAGAAAGTTAGAGGTAGTTTCACGAGCCAATGCTAACTAGCGCAATGACTGGAAGTTTACAGGAACAATTAGCAAGCTAGCTGTTCCGGTTCATCCGACTCTGGGGAAGTAGATAAAAGGCTTCCTTTTCAAAATCTTGAACGATCCCTTTAATATAGATGAAAATTACAGTCATTGAAGCTATACTGAACGAAATAGAAATGCAACATGCAACAATTTCAAATATTACAGTTCATATAAGGAAATCAGTCAATTTAAATAAATGTATTAGACCCTAATCTATGAATTTCCCATGACTGGGAATCAGTGGAGGCTGCTGAGGGGAGGACGGCTCATAATAATGGCTGAAACAGAGCAAATGAAATGGCATCAAACACATGTATTTGATACCATTCCACTCCAGCCAATACCGCTAGCCCGTTCTCCCCAAATAATGTGTCACCAACCTCCTGTGCTTGGAATACAGATATGCATCTGTTGGTCACAGATACCTTAAAAAAATGGGCCTCACAATGGGTTTCAGGATCTTGTCACGTTATCTCTGTGCATTAAAATTGCCATTGATACAATGCAATTGTGTTTGTTGTCCGCAGTTTATGCCTGCCCATTCCATAACCCCACCCCCACCATGGGGCACTCTGTACACAACGTTGACATCAGCAATCCGCTTGCCCACACGACGTCATACACGTGGTCTGTGATTGTGAGGTCGGTTGGACGTACTGCCAAATTCTCAAAAACAATGTTGGAGGTGGCTTATGGTAGAGAAATTAACATTCAATTATCTGGCAGCAGCTCTGGTGGACATTCCTGCAGTCAGCATGCTAATTGCACACTCCCTCAAAACTTGAGTCATCTGTGACATTGTGTTTGTTGTGTGACAAAACTGCACATTTTAGAGTGGCCTTTTATTGTCCCCAGCACAAGGTGTAATGATCATGCTCTTTAATCAAGAGAATCTGCTAGATGACTAAAATGTAAAATGTAAATATTTTATATACAGATCTCGTATAACTGTAGTGATTCATTTAAAAATAAAACGGTTTTATATTGATGTCACAAATGCATCATTCGTACAGTTCTTCATTTAAAAAATTGTTATTTGTTACATTTGACTGTGTAAAACCTAGCCGTACTACTTATTTCTCTGAGAGTGAGGAGGATATATAGCGTTTTATAACAAAACATGATTATTTGTCTCTCTGAAATGAAACCATTAATTAAGTGATAGATTTCAAACAAATACATGTCTGTCACTGAACCCCATTCCATGATTAGATGGTGACAAAGCACACCAATATCTTTCATAAGTTCTTTAAACAATGAAATTCAAATTTACCAACATTTCAGTAAAATTATATATAGCGTTTTGGAATAAACTCTTCATTTGGTGGTGACACTTTACATTGACTTCTCCCAGAAAGCTTCTCACAATAGTCCTGAGTAGTTCAATGTGACATGCTGATGCGTGTGTTTGGTTCAGTGCATTAGAGGAAAAGGAGCCTGTTTTAGCCCAACATGTTTAATGTGTATCCTGTGGTTCTGACAGCCCACACACATACACAGCCATTAGCTTTTACCAACACACATTTATTTTATGCCACAAGCTCTGCTTGCCGTGGTCGTGATTCACACGCTGGTCCTGCTATTTTGGTGCTTGATCTCACTGTCCACATATTTATATATTTTGAAAATGTCAAAGTAAGATGTCAGTGCCCACGTAGACATTCTGTCGATAGAAGTGTTGACACAAAACAATAACCTCAGGCGGCTTTGATTGCAATCACTGCATATGACCAGCAAGCCCTTTGGCAAGGTGTGAATGCAATTTAGGACGTGTTAAAACCTGCCCGGTCACTCCACTTTTCCCATCTTCTAAGCTCGACCACCACGCCTCCAGATGCAAGAGGTGTCTCTTGTAAATTAACCTGGCAGGAGTGTAGCCTACTACAGTGCTGTGGGAACCCCTTACGACATGCACAGCAAATAACATGCAGATGTGACCTGCAAACAAAAGGGCTTTTCACACCTGAACTGCAGCGTCGAGGGAGACTGATGGAATCTGTGTGTACATTCACACTGGTGATGAAAACATTGACAGCCTTTCTATCTTTGATTAATAATCAGAAAGGTCTCTAAATAAGCATTTTATGATGAGTTGATATCAGGTGAACATTTTGTGTGGCCCTGTATTAGCATGTTCAAATCGTCATATCTGTGTTTCATCCATCTCTTGTTCTATTGCCAGGAATAACATAGAGGGTAGTTAACCAAATTATATTAATGATTATAATTAATAATACTGAATAATATGAGTACTCTTGGCTACTATACTGCAAACCTAAAAGAAGATTGTATACAATTGTTCAAGGCGACCAGCAAAATATTAATTTGGTATGTGAAAGTTGTTGAAAACATGTACTTTTTGTGTAGGAAATGTATGAGTATCCTGCACCCTATTTTCTTTCAAGGGTCCTCCAATATTATTGACCTTGTGTTGGTATCCGCTGCACCGTTGAAGTGTGTATTACTGCTGTGTTGTTGTTGTGACCTTCCTCTCCACACATGTCATCTAAACCAGTGTGGCAGAGTAGTGTCATCTGCCTCCCCTGTAATACTGAGCCCTATGTCCAAGCTCTCATGAACAGGGCTCACTAGGGCTCACATAATCTCAACAGGAAACTGGTTTGTTGACTGCATACCCAACTTTGTAACCTCATCTTATGTGGATAGTCCTCGTCGTCATTAGCAAATGCACTTAAACATAAAGATATTGGTGGTCTTCCCAACTGAAGTACAGTATGCTCAAAAGCTGTGGCAATTTTACTAAGCAGTAGTCTCTTTCAAGTTTCAAGTTAAGTTTGAATGTCACATGCACAACTATGTCTTTCTTGCAAGCTCTAAACCCAACAATGAAGTAATCAGTTACAATGTAATACTAAAAATAACATAAGGTAGAACAAAAACACAAGAGAAATAAAAATAAGAAATAAGAACACGAGAAAGTAACTAAGCATGCTATTTTGAAACCAAAATATAAACGCAACATGTTTCATGAGCTGAAATAAAAGATCCCAGAAATGTTCCATACACACAAAAAGCTTATTTCTCTCAAATTTTGTGTACAAATTTGTTTACATCCCTGTTAGTGAGCATTGCTACTTTGCCAAGATAATCCATTCACCTGACAGGTGTGACATATCAAGAAGCTGATTAAACAGCATGACATTACACAGTGCACCTTGTGCTGGGGACAATAAAAGGCAATGTCATTTTAGAGAATTTTAGAGAATTTTGAATTACATCCAACCGGCCACACCATCCCAGGTCCTCCACATCCAGCTTCTTCACCTGCGGGATTGTCTGAGACCAGCCACCCGGATGAAACTGAGGAGTATTTCTGTCTGTAATAAAGCCCTTTTGTGGGGAAAAACTCATTCTGATTGGCTGCGCCTATGCTCTCCTAGACCCACCCATGGCTGTGCCCCTGCCCAGTCATGTGACATCCAAAGATTAGGGCCTAATAAATGTATTTCAATTGACTGATTTCTTTATATGAACTGTAACGTAGTAAAATCATTGAAATTGTTGTATGTTGTGTTTATATTTTTGTTCAGTATATATACAGAGTCAGTCATTTCTAGTACCATATTTACAATGTGCAGGGATACTGGAATGATAGGGGTAAGGTTATTAGGCATTAGGATATAAACAGAGTAGCAGCAGTGTATATGATGATTCGTATGTGAGTGGGTGTGCGTGTGTGTAGAGTCAGTATAAATGTATGTGCATATTATGTGAGTGTGAGCAAATGATGGAGTGAGTGTTTGTGTGTGTGTTATTGAGTGCCAGTGTGCGTGAGTGTGTAGGGCCCTGTGAGTGTGCATAGAGACAGTGCAATATTTTTTATAAAATAAAATACATGGATCAACTCAGATAGTCCTTGTAGCCATTTTGTTAGCTATTTAGCAGTCTTATGGCTTGCGGATAGAAGCTGTTCAGGAGCCTGTTGGTGCCATACTTGATGCACCGGTACCACTTGCAGTGTGGAAGCAGAGAGAACAGTCTATGGCTGCAACTATGTGGACTCAGGAGAGGCGAAGGTCGAGAGCCATGCGTCCTCTGAAACACGACCCTGTCAAGCCGCACTGCTTCTTGACACACTGCTCACTTAACCCGGAAGCCAGCCACACCATTGTTTTGGAGGAAATACCGTACAACTTGCAACCAAAGTCAGCTTTCAGGCGCCTGGCCCGCCACAAGGAGTCGCTAGAGCGTGATGGGACAAGAACATCCCGACCGGCCAAATCTTCCCCTAACCCGGACGACACTGGGCCAATTGTGCGCCACCTCACGGGTCACCTCACACAGCCTGGGATCGAACCCGGGTTCAGTAGTGATGCCTCAAGCACTGCGACGCAGTGTCCTAGACCGCTGCGCCACTCGGGAGGCGAGTGGCTGGAGTTTTTAACGATTTTCCGGACCTTCCTTTCACCCCACCTGATATAGAGGTCCTGGATGAATATAGCTCAACGGTTGTGATGATAGGTGGTGTGTGAGATTGTGTTATATTTAATCATGTAACTCGGCATCTTGCACAAGGATGGGTAGGGGGCAGTATTTTCACCTCCGGATGAAAGCGTGCCCAAAGTAAACTGCCTGTTACTCAGGCCCAGAAGCTAGGCTATGCATATAATTGGTAGATTTGGGTAGAAAACACTCGAAAGTTTCTAAAACTGTTAAAATAATGTCTATGAGTATAACAGCACTGATATGGCAGGCGAAACCCAGAGGACAAACCATCCAGGGAATTTCTTTTGAGGTCATAGGATTTTCCATTTGTTTTCTATGGGATACCCTTATTATTAGGAACCTAGTTGCAGTTCTATGGCTTCCACTAGATATCAATAGTCTTTAGAAATTGTTCTATGTTTTTCTTTTGAGAAATTAAGAAGTAGTGCTATTCATGGTAAGTGTCACTCCAGTAAGTGTCACTTGTTTTGATGCGCAGGAACTGGAACATGCTTCATGTTGTTTTTATCCGGTATTGGAAACAGTTTATTCCATCTTAAATTGTATCGATTATTTACGTTTTAGGGTAGGATTAGGAACGTTGTTTGAAATGTTTGGACCAAGTTTACAGGTAACTTATTAGATACTTTGTAGGCATGTTGGGCGAGTTGAAACCGGTGTATTTCTGAATCAAATAAATTGACATTTTTGAGACATAAAGAAGGACATTATCGAACAAAAGGACCATTTGTGATGTTTCTGGGACATTTTGGAGTCCCAACAGAAGAAGATCTTCAAAGGTAAGGCATGAATTATATCGCTATTTCTGACTTTTGTGGCGCACCTGCCTGGTTGAAATATTTTCATGTTTGTATGCAGGGCGCTGTCCTCAGATAATCGCATGGATTGCTTTCGCCATAAAGCCTTTTTGAAATCTGACACAGCGGCTGGATTAACAAGAAGTTAAGCTTTATGTTGATGTGTAACACATATATTTTCAAGAATGTTAGATATTTGAATTTGGTATTTTTGAATTTCGCACTCTGCAATTTCACCGGATGTTGGCCAGGTGGGACGCTACAGTCCCACCTGCCCATAAAAATAGAAATAATAATAAATCATTATTTAAATATTTGGAGAAATGGTACAAAGCAGAGACAGTTTGAGGTGGTGGTGGTGGTGGTAGGGAGGGGGTAGGGTGTGTATGTGTGTGACATTTTTTAAATGAATACAAAAAGATGATGATAAGCAATTAGTTGAGCATGGAATCTGATTTAAAAAATAATTACACAATATGAAAGCAAGTGTAATTACCATTGGTGCCTGTGGCCTTAGCAGGTGATTTAAGATTTTGTTGATTATATTAATCTCCACTTCACATTCTGTAGTGTGCTCTGGCAGATATAATAGAGGACTTTTAACTCCTCTCCTCGTTTATATAGAAACTGTTGCTTCTCAAACAAAATGTTCTGTAAGGGTTTGTTTGTGGTCCAAAACCCTCTGTTCAATGTTCAGAATTACATTCGTGTGGTCAGTTTTTGACCTGACTGAGAATACTTTTGCTGCTCTGCCGACCATTATTGTTATAATAATATAATTACTCATTATGTAAGGTGAGACCAAGGTAAAGTATATTAGTCTGACCATGATTTCAAGCGCATGGATTTCTCTATCATGGAGTCACGAATTACCTAGATGGAAAACCTTACAGCTAAAATAATATTTAGGGTATAGTATACATTCTTGTTAGTAGGATGAACTAGCAAATTGAGATCAGTGGGTAAAGGATAAACCACAGAACTAGAATGTGTGATTTAATTTATATGACATGAACTAGTGTGGATATCTTATTAGAGTGACAATATTCAGTCATATTCTATGATAGTGTCAACCGGTCTTCGCTTCGCTCTATTGAGATTCCTCACCAGACAAATGGATCTTGATAACAGCCTTCTCCTCTCAGAGACACAACGAGCGCTATATTATCATTGTTGCACATCAGTATTTACTGCTTCCAGAGGGGCTTTTCCACAGCTCACTAAAGATGGAAAAACACAGGATAATTGTAGACACTCACAGGACACTGGTATATGAGCTGTGTACAGCTGTTTTCTAATCATTGATTTCTCCAAGAAATGCAATATTGTCAGTGACTTGCCATATTGATAAGGTTAATCATATTTATTTATAGGAAGACAACACATGTCTGTGAGTGATTTTTCTGGGCAGTTTGTAAACAATAGGGCAGGAAAAATTATTTGAGAATGGAACAATCTCCATCCAAAATCATCCTAAATAAATAAAATGATAGAGGACGTTTTTTCTTTGAATTGAAAATCACCTTTATAGACATGATGTATGCTAGGCTTATATAAGCAACATGTCTGGATAGGAAATATATTGATTCACCCCATGACACTTTCTCTACAGGCTCAACAGTACTGAGGTAAACAGTGTTATGATCAGAGAAGTTGAGGTGAGCATGGCTAAATGTAATTACTCCAGTGATATGTCACAGAGAAAGCAACCTTCCCACAATACCTCTGGTCCCGTCTCAAACAAGCCAATTAGAGCTGGGCATACAAATGCCAATCTAGACCTCCTACCCATCTCCAAACTCAGACTGCAGCGTGATCTAGAACTCGCAAAAGGTTGTGACATTTCACCACATTTCAGCCAAAGGCATCTGTTTCATTGATGAACAAGAGGTTTTAGCAGTCAGGTTTGGAAGGAAACAAAAACTGTACATTTCACAACCACATACAGTGTAAAGAAGGCTATGCTAATCGTACCCAATTTGTGCCGCTGAGTGGTCCTGTTTGTTTATTGGGGAATGTAGTTAAGACTCTTGAGAAGTGAGATCCCCCCGAGTACTAATGAGTCACAAAAGCTGCATCTAGTCATCAAATCCTTGCTTCCTCCTATACTTGTTTCCTCCAATTCCTCACCCCCTTTCAAAGCGCATTGGACAAGAGGATCAAAGGCTCCTCCCCTGGAACTAGTACTGTCTTCAGATACAGCCATTGTGTTTCGCATTTCATGAGCTACTATTTGGTAGTAATACTAATCAGGAAAATGACAATCACAATGACCTCCACAGATGAACCCATCTTACAGTAATCAAGCAAGGAGGAGGGAGTTTGAGTTAGAGAGAGACAGTTACAGATTAGCGTAGGAAGTGCAGAAGGGTGTGGATGAGTCAAGTGTAAACACTGACAGGAAATAGTAGTGGTTCATTACTGCACTCCTCCACGCCTTTGAGCTAAGGGTCGGTCTCAGGTTAATATGGTAAAAGATAATGGAACAGCTGGACCCAAAAAGAGGAGACATTTTTGGATGGATGCTCTAACAATCTAATGGCATATCCAAGTATTACAGTGTAATACACTCAGGTGGGCCATTGCTATCATTTTGATTCACGTTCTATAGATATGAATTCTGGGCTTGAGCGCTGAATGATTGCAGAATTATATTTTGTTTTGAGTGCTTCTACATGCCAGTGGGGAAGGTAGATCTTTAAGAGTCATTGGTTGAAAATAAATAAATAAATCCTAATCATATTTGTCCTTGATTTTCTTTAACTGCCTCTTATTCAACTTCCTCAATATCTCTATCCTCTTCCTCATCAGTTATAAATGCAAATCTGTATTCCCTTTAAACAACTATATCATCAATGTGACCAATTACAGCTCAAGCAATAACCCTCTTGTAAGGGATCTTCTCATATTTATTCATTCATTTGATATTTGCGGTATATTTCCCCATGGCGCTGAACATATTGTGTGTATCAGATATTGTTCCCACATGTGCATCAGTTACTGTATAACTGGAGTGAAACAGTGAAAACACACACATAAAGGTTAGAGAATCATCCAACACATTTTTGTATTAGTCACCTGAGATGTTTATGCAATAGAGCTAATGTGGATAGCATTGATGAGTTGTGGTTTAGCTTTACATATGACACGCATATGCATTAGGTTTCTCTAGCCTACTGTGACCCCAACATCCAGAAGAGATCCTACTACTGTAACTCGTAACATGTCATATGTTTTGCAAATTCGTAACATATTGTACGTTTAGAAAATTTATAACATAAAATACAAATTGTAATTCGTAACATATCATATGAAATGGGTGATGGACATCCACAAATTAATACATACCATATGAAACGTAACATATCCAGAATGGAGTGTCTTGGATTTGCATACAGAATACGGAATGCTCTGAGACCAGGTTGAAGAAGGAAACAGAAAAGGAATTCACTCAATAACCAGGTTTCCAGTAAAGTACATGTCAGATAAAAAATGTCATGACAGGCCTGATGGAAACAGAACATTTATTGGTAAACTTTCCAAATGTCAACACAAAACAAAATACGCAAGACAAGGTGGGATCTTTTTGTGTCGGTAAAATGAATTATGTGAGAAATGTCAGTGGAAACACATTTATAAAAAAATGTTGCCCCATTTTACTCCTCAATTTCATCATATCCAATTGCTAGTTATGATATTTTCTCATCGTTTCAACTCCTCAACGGGCTCAGGTGAGGCGAAGGTCAAGACATGTGTCTTCAGAAACATGACCTGCCAAGCTGCGCTGCTTCTTAACACACTGCTCGCTTAACCCGGAAGCACCAATGTGCCAGAGTAAACACATTTGACTGACAATCGAAGTCAGTTTGCAGGTGCTGGCCCGCCACAAGGAGTCGCTAGAGCATGATGAGCCAAGGGAAGCCTTCCCTAACCCAATTGGGTCACGGCTGGTTGTGACACAGCCTGGGATCGAACGCCAGCCTGTAGTGCGATGCAGTGCCTTAGACCACTGCGCCACTGATATAATAACCATCCTATCAAAGTAAACTTGGAGTCACGCGATGACACGTTGTGTGGTCCTCCCACACAACGTTAGGCTACAGATGAAATAAGTTATGATGAACTTCACAGGGTGGTGAAAGTGCAAGGTGATGCGCTTGTTGCTCCTTTCCAATAAATATGAGGGTCTTATTCTGGTGACATACGATACCCCCGGACAGGGCCAAACAGGCAGGATATAACCCCACCCACTTTGCCAAGGCACAACTCCCACACCACTAGAGGGATATCTCCAGCCACCAACTTAACATCCTGAGACAAGGCCGAGTATAGCCCACGAAGATCTCCCCCACGGCACAACCCAAGGGGGGTGCCAACCAGGACAGGAAGATCACGTCAGTTACTCAACCCACTCAAGTGACGCACCCCTCCTTGGGATGGCATGGAAGAGCACCAGTAAGCCAGTGACTCAGCCCCTGTAATAGGGTTTGAGGCAGAAAATCCCAGTGAAGAGAGAGGAGCCGGCCAGGCCGAAACAGCAAGGGCGGTTCATTGTTCCAGTGCCTTTCCGTTCACCTTCACACTCCTGGGTCAGACTACACTCAATCATAGGACCTACTGAAGAGATGAGTCTTCAATAAAGACTTAAAGGTTGAGACCGAGTCTGCGTCTCTCACATGGATAGGCAGACCATTCCATAAAAATGGAGCTCTATAGGAGAAAGCCCTGCCTCCAGCTGTTTGCTTAGAAATTCTAGGGACAATTAGGAGGCCTGCGTCTTGTGACCGTAGCGTACGTGTAGGTATGTACGGCAGGACCAAATCGGAAAGATAGGTAGAAGCGGGCCCATGTAATGCTTTGTAGGTTAACAGTAAAACCTTGAAATCATCCCTTGCCTTAACAGGAAGCCAGTGTAGAGAGGCTAGCACTGGAGTAATATGATCAAATTGATGAGTTTATAAACACACCATATAAGAGCAGGGAATATTATACAACAAGAGGAGGGACTCCCATTTTACAGTATTTGAAAACTCCTGAAGAAGGGATCTAATTCTGCACTAGACACGATTTGAAAAGCCATCATAGTGTTTAGAAGCTTTAGAGAGGAAACGACACCAAAAGAGAAGGGATCTAATTCTGCTCTACACAGGACTCTAACACCATAATAGTGTTTCCAAGAGTTGCTCTTGACTATGTGATGTTACAACACACCATGTCATGTTTCAGAACACCTCCGGATGAATTTTTCAGTACACCTTAAATCTGTCCCAATACCCTCACAACCATGTTTCAATACTCCAGCCAAGTTAAGGTTTTGGCTCCTTTAAGGTGATGGCAACTGAGCTGCCACTAGATTTAGTGTTACAAAGCACTTAATTTTAACAGTGTAGTATACTATTCAGCTGAAGCCATATTCAACACACCAGGCGTAGAATATGGGTTAACTGATGTTGACATGATGGACCTTTGACCATTTAGTACAGATAGTAATGACAAACTTGATTACAGTTTTATTGATGTCAATTGAAGAACACAGATGCACATTGCCATAGTCTAATTGTGTGAACTTACTGAGAAAAGGCTGGCTTTGAGAGAACTGGGGTCACACTACTGCTACTTAAATAGTATATTTGAGAAGATGGAAACAGAGAACTGACAGGTTGAATAAAATGGTTGACTGGCTCAGCATCTGTGTGGTTGCTGAACCAATCTGTGATGGTGTTAATTTGTTATGTACAACTTTGATAAATAGTGAAGTTTAACAGATGTTTAATCTTTCTAATGGGTTTACTGTACAACAGTATTTTTATTCTGAAACAGGCTACACATAACAGTTACACTTGCTCTGGACATAAATTAAAAAGTCTCAGATGACAATGTCAACCTGAGCTTGGTATGAAGCAATGTGTGCTTTGTTTCTATACTATCCATTGCCTGATTATGTCATAATGCTCTCTCATAAGGCTTTTGTTTGTATAAAGTTGTCTTATACAGGTCAACCATAACTTCTCACAGTAGTCTACAATACATGACTCTGTCCTGGTGACCCTTGGGTGGTGGTGCGTGAGAGCTAATGTGTATTAGTTTATCCACATCAAGTTTAATATTCTACTGCCTGCCTTCCTATTGTTCTATTTTGGGGTAAAGTTCGATTCGCTGACCCGCTGTGCAGGCTGGGGGCCTCAAATCTTATATTCCAGACTACATTGAGACATTAAGACTGTAAAATTTCCCTTCCATTACTTATATGAGTGGGGTGGAAAAACAGCAGTCACATACCAGGCAGTCGTGGTGTTTCATAGGACCTCTTGACATAAAGGCACTCGCCTGATTATGCAATTTCCTGCCTCCATAATACCCTTTCCGGACTAGTGCTGCCTCACTCGAGGATCTTCCACATACCAGAAAGACACCCTTTCTCTTCTCCAACAGAGTTGATGAATTCCAATGAACCACTAGCAAATTTTAAGTAGTTTTTTAAAACATATAAGCTGAATATTTATTTTAACAGTAGGTCTGAATAGCCTACTGTTCAATTCCCACGGTCATAAATAGTAAAGTTTTGTTCTTTAATATCGTGTTTTCATTACTTCTTGTCACTTTCTTGTCATGTCTGAACCCATTTGATTGACAATGAGGATATAAATTCATTAAGCTACAATATCTATTTCCTTATATTGACGGGTTGGTGTTATAAAGGCCTGGATTTAGACAATACGATAAAATAATTGTAAAACGAATAATATTTTCAGATATTATGTCAAACATATGGTGTTTTATATCTTATTAGTTTATTTGTTCAGGCAGAATGTTATTTCTGTTATAGCACCACGTTCCCTCCTAGCCTTACTCATCAATTAGATAGGCCCTAGTGTATGCACGCGTGGAATTAATGACGCAGTGTAGTGTCATTGATGTAGAGAGGGGGTGACCTCGTGCTTTAAAATTATTCCTGTGAAAGATTAGAAATCACAGATCGGCAAGAACATAAACCAAGAGCAACCAGAGACCGGTAATGATGAAGACCTCTCAGTGCCAAACCAGAGTCTCTCAGAGCGGCAGCGCGAGCTACGTGAGCGTTCTCAGCACCAGCGCAATGAACACGTTCAGCAGCACGAGCCTCGCGCTTCTTGTTCTCCTCATCTCAGCGATCCCAGTCTGCAAAAGTAAGTAAATATATATATTTTGACCATGCTTTGGGTATAGAATATGGACAGTCTTATGCATTGCTATAGGTCCAAGTCAAGATGTAAAAACGTAAAACTTTAGTCCATGGAAAATGTTTGCGGGTCTGATGTAGCCTAATTGAATAGTTTAGGGAAAATTTAGTTGTTCAAAACCATTCAACATAAATTGGTAATCAACAAGCTCATTTAAATCATTAAAGTTCAAGTCTATTTGCATTTACTACTTATTTAAGACATTTTTTGCAAAAAAACAATATGTTGAAAAGATTGAAAGGAACTTGTTTACCTTACAAAATAAAACATTATAGGTTTAAAGTGCAATGAAAGTTTACTTCTCCTTAAATAAAACTGTAGACCAAAGGTACAGTATATTTCAGTTCTTTACAATATGAATAGACCCATAAATGTTTAAACTCAAGATTCTTACACGTCAAACATATTGAGCGTAATTACGCATTCTTTTGAACTTGCGCAACGGAGAGAATGTTTGAGAAATATTTGACATACTTCAGCACTTTCAATTGGTAAGTTTTGTTATGAAGAGGCCCTGGTGTCTTGTTGGTTTATAACCTATTATCCAAGACTATTTTCGTTCTGTTATGGGATTTTCTCTGACTGGAATTGTATTTATTCTAAACTGTGCAGCATAGAGAACTGGTGTAGCCTAAGCATATAGAAGCTGCAACCACCAGTAGGCCTAATGCGACTTCAGCCTGTTGTTCTAGTACGTAATTACACGTTTACTCGAATGCCTCCACATAGCCATATACATAACATACATCAGTTGGAGAGGAACTCCTGTTTTGGTAATATTCTGTAAAATTTGGATTTTAGTGTACTCTTAAGTTCTAAAGTAAAACATTTCACTCAAACAGAAGGGGAACTAACAAAGAGTCACTGCCCAACAACCAAAATGAAACAGGTGGGGTTTTAGGAGGGATTCTGAAAGACACTCATGGGGTTGTCCACTGAAAGTTGACTAGCAACAACAACTGGAACCTTAAAGACATCCACCATGAGCGCCCACTAAATTTGCAAACAAAATAAAAACCCACACCAAACTTAATAAAGACAGGAAGCAAACAAAATCCGATAAAGGATTGTTTGTATAGAACACAAAAAGGGAGTGCCGACTAAAGGTGTTAACCCTCCGCATCCATCAAGACAACTGGAGCACTGGGCCAGCCACTCTTAAATAGTACCTGGGCTAGCACAGGTGAAACACCTTCCCACTAACAAGATGGCAACCAGTACAGGTGTAACACATATTGACTAATGAGGTGACACCAATCGATGAGCCCTACGTGCTAAAGTCCAACGTCAAAACATAAATGGAAAAACCTAAACCTGTAACAGTACTTACTGCATTGGTCATTTCACTCTCTCGCTATTCTCTCTCATGCATGGCTCTCTTCTCCCTTTCTAACTCCTTTCTTTGTTCTATGACTGACAGCTTGAATCTACTACAATTACCCCCCAGCCTTGCATGGGGCAGAGGCATGTCAGCCTAATCTGATGCAGGCAAACCGTGGCCTTGACAAACAGGCAAAATCTTAATGACTCCTAACAGTGGCTTGGATTTGGTTCCAAACAGCAATAATATCACAAATAATTGAAACAAATAGATTTACAATGGCAATTGTGTCAATCCCTCTTCAGTGACGTGAGAAATTATATTTGTTAAGGGTTATTTTCTGTGACATTGAGCGATCAATCAAATGTATTTATTTATAAAGCCCTTTTTACATCCGCCGATGTTACAAAGTGCTGTACAGAAACCCAGTCTAAAACCCCAAACAGCAAGCAATGCAGATGTAGAAGCACAGCCTCAATTTGTTGGTCACTATGAGTTTTTGAATATGAACAGATATGATTAAAGCGTAACATACACTCTTAGAAAAAAAGTTATCTAAAACCTAAAAGGGTTATTCGGCTGTCCCCATAGGGGAACCCTTTGAAGAAACCTTTTTACAGAGGGTTCTACCTGAAACCAAAAAGGGTTCTATCTGGAACCAAAAAGGGTTCTATGGGGATGACCGAAGAATCCTTTTGGAACCCTTTTTTTCTGAGTGTAGGAAAGCTTCAATGCACTCTCCAATTCCCCATCCTCATGTTATGTTGTTAAAATGCATTAATTGATGTCTGTGATGCACTGGAAGTGGATTGTTATGGCTGTGTAATCACAATCTGCACATTCCTACCACCTTACTGCTACAGCATCAATACGATGATAGAGATGTAATGATTGTTGTGTCTGTCTGTTTCAATGGAAGGTGTTCCAATACAACAGCAGAGAGCAAATATATACCAGAACCAGCTTCTCAACCGGGTAGGCCACAGAACTACAGCACATCTCTTTCTCTCTCTCTCTCACTCTCTGTGTCTCTACATTTTCCCATACTAAGACTGTGAGTTGTTGCTTTCCTTTGAAACAAAGAGATGTGTATTTTTCACTCCCCCTCTCATAACAGCACTCACCTGTCTTGTCTCCCATAGCTTGAAGATGTGTGCTCATCCTACTTTTCTGCAGACCTGCCATTTCGGGTGAGTAAGACTAGAATTATGAAATTATCAAAGGAAAGTTAAATAAAGGTACAAAAAAAGCACTGAAGGGAAAAGATGCATGTTCAATGTTTTCTCACTCTCGTATATTTTCAAGTTCAGGATCAATTCCAATTATGATCAAATTGAACTAGTCACTTACAGGCTTGAAATGAAAAAGTGTGTACAACTGTATCAGATTCTTTCTCTCACCTCCTCCCCCTTGCTCTCTGGTTGCTACTCTAGACACCTGATGTTTTGGGAGAACTCTGTGTGTTAATCCTTGAACAGAAGTCTAAGGTATTCCACCCTTCATGTTCCAGCATAGTAGCTCAAACAATAATCATATCACATGTACACACATAGTGGTTTATTCTGTTCTGTGAGCACAGCACAGTTGCACATACACTGAGTGTACAACACATTAAGAACACCTCCTACTATTGAGATTCCCTCAGAACAGCCTCAATTTGTCGGAGCATGGACTCTACAAGGTGTCGAAAGCGTTCCATAGGGATGCAGGCCCATGTTGACTCCAATGCTTCCCACAGTTGTGTCAAGTTGGCTGTATGTCCACTCTCTGAATGGCACATACACAATCCATGTCTCAATTCTCTAAAGGCTAAAATATCCTTCTTTAACCTGTCTCCTCCCTTTCATCTACACCGATTGAAGTGGATTTAACAAGGGACATAAGTAAGGGATCGTAGCTTTCACCTGGTCAATCTGTCATGGAAAGAGTTTTGTACACTCAGTGTATATGCAGTGTTTAAAGGAGTAGTTCACGAATCCATGGTTCAGTTGTTTTCAAACAGCCATTACAAACTTCAGCTACCTTTATCCACCTCTAGTGAAAAATCTATGGAAGTGATGGCGGCACGTGAGCATGTTGTCACGCCCTGACCTTAGAGATCCTTATTATTCTCTATGTTTGGTTAGGTCAGGGTGTGACTTGGGTGGGAAAATCTATGTTTTCTATTTCTTTGTGTTTTTGGCTGAGTATGGTTCCCAATCAGAGGCAGCTGTCTATCGTTGTCTCTGATTGGGGATCATATATAAGTTGTCATTTTCCTTTTGGGTTTGGTGGGATCTTGTTTTCTGTATAGTTTATTTGCCTTACAGAACTGTGCGCTTTCGTTTTTGTCGTTGTTATTTTGCTTTTGGTGTCATCAATAAAAATAATGATGTACGCATACCACGCTGCACCTTGGTCCGGTCATTCCACAAACGAGAGCCGTAACATATGTTTTCTTTTTAAATGGCCAAATCACCTTTAAGTAACATCAAACCAAATATTTCAGGTGATTTGGACATATATTTTTTAAACATGCACACATGCCACCATCATTTCCATAGATGTTTAAATAGCAGTGGTTAAAGTTAGCTGAAGTTTGTAATGGCTGTTTAAAGAAAACTGGACCATGGATTACAGTTTATCCTGGCTCATAGACTACTTTCAGGGTGAGGAACCATCTAACATCAAGTTGTAAAATAGTGAACTACTCCTTTAATAATTTTCAATAGTAAATTTAGTTTTGTTTTCTTGTCATTGCAGGACATGAAAGTGCGGGACAATCCTAGTAAAAGGGTAAGTGTGACATTGTCGGTTTTATCATGTCTGCTTCATCATGTCTTTCATCTGTCTATTGAAATATGTTCCCTTTAGTGAGCGCCTATCAATGCAATCAACATAAAAACTTTTGAAATGTTTTATTTGTGTGTGTGTTTTTGTGTGTTTGCTTGTGTATAGTTTTTATTTCATTATGCTAAGCAACAAGGTGCTGGCCTAACAGAGGGGGCGGTAAGTTGGGTTAAAGTTCACTTTGCACTGCTTGACAAGGCACACTGCATTTTTTTATTCGTTGTTAGTTGTACTGTGCTTTTAGTATTGTATTACTTATTTACTCTAGAACATTAATTTTTTTCCGGAAAAACTGTTACGTTTTAGCTTAGTTTTTATTTCCAGAGTAACCAAAATATTATCAGGCATGAATTGCAAACTCTTCTGCATATTACATTACCCCAGCTCTTACCTTCTCAAAATGCATGCACGCAGACAAACACAGACCCTATTGCTGCCCAGTCCCTCAGATTGTTAACATAGTCAGTTCTCAATAGCTGTCCTCCAAGGAGATAGTCCCCTACATTTCTGGTTCTTGGTATAGAAAATAGTTTTCCATAGTTTTCTGTGGTATAAAGAAAGTTGGAAAAGCACTGCTCCACCTGTCACAGTGCTTCCCTTCTCCTTGTCTCTTGCTCTGCATGCAAGATGCGCACTTTCTTGGAAACAATTTTAGGTGCGGCATGTGTCCACATCCATATATCTTGTCTTGTTTGCACAAGTTACTTTGAATTCCTCATGCCTCCCTCCCTTCCGCTGTGTCATCAGTTTGACTGACGTGGGGAACACCATCAGTGTAAATGAGATAAACAGAAATGACAAGGAACAGACACATTTTCTGCCCCATCTGAATAATTCATGGCAGACTGTATTTTTAATTGCCAACCATTTTCTTCTCAAGTCTCCCAAGTTATTGTAATGGAACCAAAATGCCATCCTCTATTTCTAGTGAAGGCTTCATTAATTCATTTAGGATATAGCTTTGTTTACAGTCACTGGGCAGAGATTGGCTTTGCAAAGGTTTGTTATAGTTTGTCCTCAGAGGATGTTAGCACAGTAAAATCAAGTTGAGTTGACAAAATGTCAAATATGTCAACCAGATAACAATGAAAATATGACGTATTTCCTAGACATTGTGCATGGCC
This sequence comes from Salvelinus namaycush, assembly GCF_016432855.1. Taxonomy (NCBI): domain Eukaryota; kingdom Metazoa; phylum Chordata; class Actinopteri; order Salmoniformes; family Salmonidae; genus Salvelinus; species Salvelinus namaycush. Next base: position 28,433,685 of record NC_052316.1, on the reverse strand, counting down.
TGCATGTGAAGAGCGTGCTGTCACTATGTGCTTTGTTGATCTAAACATGAATGCAGAGTCTGCAAATGAACACAGGGTTGTACTGAGGTGTGTGTGTGTGTGTGTGTGTGTGTGTGTGTGTGTGTGTGTGTGTGTGTGTGTGTGTGTGTGTGTGTGTGTGTGTGTGTGTGTGTGTGTGTGTGTATGGGGTGTCTAGTGGTAATGTGTGTGTATATGGAGTCCTCTCTGCAGCCCCCAGCCCTTTGTCTCTGTCTCAGGGCAGTTGTTCATGGTTCTCATGTTTCTTCATGTCTGTCTGTATGTTTTGTGGATGTGTCAGTCCCCTGTGATGCATCCTCTCCTGCAGCTAGTTCCTCAACTCAATACCAGACGAGAGAGAGGAGAGGAGTTTGTGGTCCGCGTATGTACCATCTGCATGTTCCTTTTTACATATCTGCATCATTATAACTTGAATAACTCTACCTACATGTACATATTACCTCGACTAACTGATGCCCCTGCACATTGACTCTGTACCGGTACCCCCCGTATATAGCCTCGCTATTGTTATTTTACATCTGCTCTTTAATTATTTGTTACTTTTATTTATATTATTCTTAACTGCTGTCACGTTCGTTTAGAGATGGATTGGACCAAGGTGCAGCGTTGTAGGCGTACATTTTTCTTTTATTTAAATGACACCGAAAAAACAACAAAATACAAAAACGAACATAAAGCGACATGCAGTGCAGAAAGCAACTACACACAAACAAGTTCCCACAAACTAAAGGTGGAAAAAAGGCTGCCTAAGTATGATCCCCAATCAGAGACAACGATAGACAGCTGCCTCTGATTGGGAACCCTACCCGGCCAACAAAGAAATAGAAAAACTAGAATGCCCACCCAAATCACACCCCGACCTAACCAAATAGAGAAATAAAAAGTCTCTCTAAGGTCAGGGCGTGACAACTGCATAGTTGGTTAAGTGCATGTAAGTAAACATTTCACTATAGGGTCTACTACACCTGTTGTATTCGGCGCATGTGACAAATAAACAAATTTGATTCTTTGGAGAGGAAATATCACACTAATCCAGGGGTCTCCAACCTTTTCTAGCATGAGAGCTACTTTAAAAAAATGAAACATGTCACAAGCTACTAATGGTTCTGTACTGCTGCTGCTCATTTCATTGCAAAGTTTGAAAATAACAATAGATACAAATTATATACTGTACCTACTCATGATATATTTCTGCCAGGTAAGCCTACTTTGCAGTTAACATTTAATTGAGAAGGTTTTGGGAAAACTGTCTCTGTCATCCCACAAGATTATCACATCAACTGTGATGGGCATTCCGAGTCTTTTCTTTGAGCCGGATCATTTGGTTCAGTTCACCTAAAAGAGACCTTTGGCTCACAAGTGTCTCTTTGTTAAGTAATGCTTAGAAATTGACCTAAAACCATTTTAAAGCCTAAAACGTTGCCTAACATTATGTCAGATCGTGAAATGTGAGTTCAAATAAAAAATGTCCTGACCAAATTATTAGATTGCCTACAAAATAAATGAAGACAGTTACACACTGAAAAGATTTGCGTGGACTAGGATGAGGCTCTCTCCTCACTATATTGTTCCTGCACTGAGGAGTTACCATCTTCAGATAATGTTTTTATAATTTATCTGCAGATAATTGACGCCTGGAGGTCAAAAAGCAGTGGTAAAAGTATGCAAATATGGGAGCCGACGTTCACCAAAAAGAGGCGTTCAAAAAGAGCCAATCGTTTGCGAACGACCCATCACAACTGGCTACACACGGAGTGATAGACAAAGGTCCGCACCGCACAGATAGAAAGGGGCCATGGCAGAACACTGACATTCCTGCCTTGCAGCAAATCATGCACAGAACGAGCAGTGTGGTTGGTGGCATTGTCATGCTGGAGGGTCATGTCAGGATGAGCCTGCAGGAAGGGTACCACATGAGGGAGGAGGGTGTCTTCCCTGTAACGCACAGCGTTGAGAATGTCTGCAATGACAACAAGCTCAGTCTGATGATGCTGTGACACACCGCCCCAGACCACGACGGATCCTCCACCTCCAAATCGATCCCGCTCCAGAGTACAGGCCTTGGTGTAACGCTCATTCCTTCAATGATAAACATGAATCCGACAATCACCTCTGGTGAGACAAAACCGCGACTCGTCAGTGAAGAGCACTTTTTGCCAGTCCTGTCTGGTCCAGCGATGGTGGGTTTGTGCCCATAGGCGACGTTGTTGCCGGTGATGTCTGGTGAGGACCTGCCTTACAACAGGCCTACAAGAACCTCAGTCCAGCCTCTCTCAGCCTATTGAGGACAGTCTTGAGCATTGATGGAGGGATTGTGTGTTCCTGGTGTGACTCGGGCAGTTGTTGTTGCCATCCTGTACCTGTCCCGCAGGTGTGATGTTCGGATGTACCGATCCTGCAGGTGTTGTTACATGTGGTCTGCCACTGCGAGGACAATCAGCTGTCCGTCCTGTCTCCCTGTAGTGCTGTCTTAGGCGTCTCATTGTACGGACATTGCAATTTATTGCCCTGGCCACATCTGCAGTCCTCATGCCTCCTTGCAGCATGCCTAAGGCACATTCACGCAGATGAGCAGGGACCCTGGGCATCTTTATTTTGGTGTTTTTCAGAGTCAGTAGAAAGGCCTCTTTAGTGTCCTAAGTTTTCATAACTGTGACCTTAATTGTCTACCGTCTGTAAGCAGTTAGTGTCTTAACGACCGTTCCACAGGTACATGTTCATTAATTGTTTATGGTTCATTGAACAAGCATGAGAAACAGTGTTTAAACACTTTCCAATGAAGATCTGTGAAGTTATTTGGATTTTTACGAATTATCTTTGAAAGACAGGGTCCTGAAAAAGGGACGTTTCTTTTTTTGCTGAGTTTACAACAAAGCCACCACAATTTACAATACTTTGTTATAGTGTGATAGTAATGATCAAATGAAAGATCTTGTAAATCTCTTTTATTTACATGGGAGAGCTAAAACTCTTGATGTGCCCTTAGAAGTAAATTTTAGCAGTCAAACCTTTATTTAACTAGGCAAGTCAGTTAAGAACAAATTCTTATTTTACAATGACGGCCGACCCCGGCTAAACACTCCCCTAACCCGGACGACGCTGGGCCAATTGTGCGCCGCCCTCCTGATCAGCCCGGGATCGAACCAGGGTCTGTAGCACTGAGATGCAGTGCCTTGGACTGCTGCGCCACTCAGGAGTCAATATAGGGCATCTGGAGGATATGCTCTTTTCACCTTGTCAATGTGTATATGATTTGTCATTTTTTTCAGTGCGTTACCCTATTATGAGACTGTTGTGTATGTGATGTCTGTTTGTGTACAGTATATGCATGTGATTCATTGTGCGTATCGAGGCTACCTTTTTTACACACATACTGTCACTCTGTACTCGCCCTGTCTACATTAGCTGTTCTTTTCCATGATGCAGGTAATTACGGTCTAAAATTAGTGCATCTGACAGGTGAACTTCCACATTGCTGTGCTTTAACTCAACATAATTAATCCTTCATCCTACATGGGATTGGCGTTGACATAGTAGCTACAGCAGACTTGTGAGAGGAAAAGTGCTCAGCTTAGTGTGTGTCTGTTTACGGTGGAAACTCAATGGGAGTGATCTCTACTCTAATGGTTTTGCCCACGAAAGAATGAAATAAGTGGAAATAAGCTTCAACAACGATATCTAGCACACTGCTTTCTGTTCCAACTGAAATTGTAAGACTTTCTTTTCATCGGGAAGCAGTTGTCGGCTGAATAAATACTGCCATACTCAAATGAGACAATACCTGAATGTAGAGCACCTGTTCATTGTTTTATTCTGTCCTGCTTTACTTTCTGTTTTAGGATGATCTCCAGGGACCTGAGGGAATTCAGAGCAGAGGATACTTCTTATATCGGGTATGAATACACACATTCAGAGGACAGGAATAAACTCTGTTAAAATGTTTGTTTGATTTCATTCATCAGTAACATTTCCTTATCTTACTTACAGCCAAGAAATGGAAGAAGATCCCTAGAATTTGATTAAATGTAAGGTATGGGGTATTGAACTGAACAGCCACAACCTTCATAGAGTGGTTCAGACCTCTGCCACAACCCCTTAATGACCATTGTACAGTGATGTTGAATGTACACAATGAAATGAAAGAATCCAAATGAAATAGTCTTTGTTGGTCCAAAAGTCTTATTTGTGTTACGAGGTGTCTTGAATTAAAAGCATTGTTATATGGTTATTTTTGTGGTGGCATGATTTTGCAGAAAGACAGATACTGCATAAGAAACTTGCACAAAGAGGTCCTGACGCAACTGGAAAATTGTCAGTGAACACGAAAGCGGAGTGTGTGTGTGTGTGTGTGTGTGTTAGCTGAAATATTCGTGACCATAGCCTACTTAGTGTGCTCAAAAAAACTACACACACAAATGTTGTCTTTCTCTGAAACATCGCCTACACAAGATTGAGATCTCACCCAACACTATTGTGCTGCACCACATTCTGTTATGATTCAAATCCACCTTTCTAAACAGACTAGACCAGAAAGGCTGCTTATTGTCTCAATGCACTGGACAAAAACTGGTTAAATCAACGTTGTTTCCACGTCATTTAAACCCCCCCAAATAAATTTTATGACATTGAATCAACATGGAAAACTGATTGGATTTCGTATTTTTTTCACCCAAGTTTTAACCTAAATCCAATGACATGCTGACATTTTTTTGTTGATTTCACATTGAATTCACGTTAGTTGACAACTCAACCAAATGTAAATCAACTAGACTTTGAACTGACGTCTGTGCCCAGTGGGAATATACCAATGACTTTAAGACTGGCTGCATAACAAGTGTTCCCGTTTGGAGTTTTGTGCTAAGAATTTTGAAAATTCCCCACATACTTGTGAAACTAGCACCAAAGCAATTGAAAAAAACTGTTGACTAGGCACTACATAATTTTGGTTCAGTAGTTTTCGGTTTTGATTAAGTGATAGTTAAGTTTGGGCGACCCAACCAAATTCACATAGTCTAAGAAGTGTTAGATCTGTTCTATGTGCGCTATTTCTATGCTTCCCGTTCTTACATTTATTTTTGCATCTTTTACTTTCGGTTTTGTAAAGCAGCTTCAAACAGCTGAAAATACAATATTTTTTGTTTTGTAAAATATATTTTATGGTGGTTTAGATGGTACAGTGATTCTCTACACTATACTTGCTTGTTTTGTCACAAACTGAAATTAGGCAAACTATTCGAATTTTAGCAACTATGAAATGGCGGAGTGATATCTGCATAGTGCATCTTTAATTGTATTGTTAACACATTACAAGAAAAATCATTTCAAAAGTGAATATTGCATTTTAAAAAGCAGATTGAATATCTATACAAATTGAAAGAGTGATTTGGTGCAGTGAACAAGTGATTTTGAGAATTTGGTTGTAGAGTTTTGAAACATGAGCCATTTTGATTATCTGTTTTGTTTTTTGTGCCACATACATTACTTCTGAAAATTGCACTGAAGTGATTGAAAAAAACTGTAATTGATCCTGCATCATGATACAGATGTGTATACGTCTTCTGTTTTATCTGGTGCAATATTATGTCCAGCTGGCAGGTATTGTGTAGGCCGTCATCGTAAATAAGAATTTGTTCTTAACGGACTTGCCTAGTTAAATAAATTGTATTTTACCAGCCCTTCTCATCCTTTGACAGAGCATTCTGGCTGGTGACAGAACACATGCTTTGCACTTGGCTGAGTTCTCACACTCAGAGAGTTGTCTTGGGGGTGGCTTGTCGTTTCACACCCCCAACTCCTTCAGCCTCCCACCCATAGTCCTGTATGGTTCTGTATTGCTCAGTTGGTAGAGCATTGGAATTTGCAATGCCAGGATTATGGGTTTGATTCCCCTGGCCACACATATGTAAAATGTATGCACGCATGACTGTAAGTTGCTCTGGATAAAAGCTTCTGCTAAATGGCATGTATGGTTATATATTACCAACAGTTCAAATTGTTTCAGCTACCAACTATTACATTCAGGTGAAGAACTAAACTCATTCTGATGACTTACTAATTGTGAACGACAAGCATCCCCAAGACAACTCTCTGAGTGTGAGAACTCAGCCAAGCGGAAAGCCTATGTTCTGTCACCAGCCAGAATGCTCTGTCAAAGGGTGAGAGAAGGTCTGGTAAAATACAATACCTGCCAGCTAGACATAATATTGCACCAGATAAAACAGAAGACTGACACACATCTGTATCGAGGTACCGAGTCAATGTGCGGGGGTAAAGGTTAGTCGAGGTAATTTGTACATGTAGGTAGGAGTAAAGTGACTCTGCATAGATAGTAAACAGCGAGTAGCAGCAGTGTAAAAACAAAGGGGGGGGGGGGGGGGGGGGTCAATGCAAATAGTCCTGGTGGCCATTTGATTAATTGTTCAGCAATTTTATGGCTTGGGGATAGAAGCTGTTAAGGAGCCTTTTGGACCAAGACATACCCTCTGTAGCGCCTTACGGTCGGATGCCGAGCAGTTTCCATACCAGGCGGTGATGCAACCAGTCAGGATGCTCTCGATGGTGCAGCTGTAGAACTTATTGAGGATCTGGGGCACCCATGCCAAGTCTCCTGACTTGGACCATGATAGTTTGTTGGTGATCGATGTGAATGGGGGCATGTTCGGCCCTCCCTTTCCCTGTAGTCCACGATCATCTCCTTAGTCTTGCTCACGTTGAGGGAGAGGTTGTTGTCCTGGCACCACACTGCCAGGTCTCTGACCTCCTCCCTATAGGCTGTGTCATCGTTGTCGGTGATCAGGCGTACCACTGAGGTGTCCTCCGCAAACGTAATGATGGTGTTGGAATCATGCTTGGCCACTTCATGGCTACCGACGTGAGTGCTAAGGGGCGGTAGTCATTTAGGCAGGTTACCTTCGCTTTCTTAGGCACAGGGACTATGGTGGTCTGCTTGAAACATGTAGGTATTACAGACTATGTCAGGGAGAGGTTGAAAATGTCAGTGAAGACACTTTCCAGTTGGTCTGCGCATGCTCTGAGTACACGTCCTGGTAATCCGTCTGGACACGCGGCTTTGTGAATGTTGACCTGTTTAAAGGTCTTGCTCACATCGGCTATGGAGAGCGTGATCACACAATCGTCCGGAATAGCTGGTGCTCTCATGCATGCTTCAGTGTTGCTTGCCTCGAAGCGAGCACAAAAGGCATTTAGCTCGTCTGGTAGGCTTGCATCACTGGGCAGCTTGCGGCTGCTTTTCCTTTTGTAGTCCGTAATAGTTTGCAAGCCCTGCCACATCCGATGAGTGTCAGAGCCAGTGTAGTAGGATTCAGTCTTAATTCTGTATTGACGCTTTGCCTGTTTGATGGTTCGTCTGAGGGCATAGCAGGATTTCTTATAAGCGTCTGGATTAGTGTCACTTCTTGAAAGCGGCAGCTCTAGGCTTTTAACTCGGTGCGGATGTTGCCTGGAATCCATGGCTTCTGGTTGGGATATGTACTGTACGTACGGTCACTGGGGGGATGACGTCGTCAATGCACTTATTGATGAAGCCTGAGACTGAGGGGGTATACTCCTTAATGCCATTGGATGAATCCCGAAACATATTCCAGTCTGTGCTAGCAAAAAAGTCCTGTAGCATTGTCTGACCATTTCCGTATTGAGCGAGTCACTGGTACTTCCTCCTTTAGTGATCATCAATTAAGGACTTTGTAATAGTAAAATGTATTTTTTTTTTAATTGAGAAGATAATCATATCAAAAGTAATGTGTGCATTGTATTGTGAAAGGAAATTAGTTTATATGAACATGTGTTGCAATGTGAAACATGTATTTCTAGATGAAACACTGATTAAGTTTGGTGAAAAAGTGACTGTATGATTTTTTGTGTTGTACTTTTAGTCAATTGAAAATGAGCTTACAGTTTTGAAACAACTGCCTTTTTGATTATCTGTTTGGAAATGTGTACTAAGAGTTGTAAAAATGTACCACATACTTGTGAAAATTGCACCAATGTGATTTAATAAAAACTGTAACAAATATAGTTTGATAACAGCTGATTGCTGAACACTGTAAATGTATATGTTCACCTCATAAATGTATCAATTTGACAAACATTTTAAAAAACAAATCACATATAGATATGGCTATAAATATTAAATCATCATTCTCCATCAGTCAGGCGGCTGCAATAGGACAAAGTGAAAATAGTCACAATGTGCTACCATTTGGAATTATATTGTTCTGTTCAATGCACTGCTGAAATACCTAGGTTGTATATACAGTAACAATATATTCCACTCATCTGAATTTCATTGATACACTCTAAGCTGATGAATTTCAAGCAGAGAGACAGGCGATACTGTATCAGATTACAAGTCACGTAGAAAAGGTGATCTTGTATAATGTTGCATGGGGCAGAAATGGCATACAACACCGTGCTACGTAGCCAACTGCTTTACAATACCTTAATTTCTGATGATTTATCTAACGTACAGTTGAAGTCGGAAGTTTACATACACTTAGGTCGAAAACTCATTTTTCAACCACTCCACAAATTTCTTGTTACCAAACTAGTTTTGGCAAGTAGGTTACTACATTTTTCCAACAATTGTTTGCAGACAATTCCAGTGGGTCAGAAATGTACATACACTAAGTTGACTGTGCCTTTAAACAGCTTGGAAAATTTCAGAAAATTATGTCATGGCCTTAGAAGCTTCTGATAGGCTAATTGACATCATTTGAGTCAATTGGAAGTGTACCTTTGGATCAAGGCCTACCTTCAAACTCAGTGCCTCTTTGCGTGACATCATGGGAAAATTGAAAGAAATCAGCCAAGAACTCAGAAAAAAATTGTAGACCTCCACAAGTCTGGTTCATCCTTGGGAGCAATTTCCAAATGCCTGAAGGTACCACGTTCATCTGTACAAACAATAGTACGCAATTATAAACACCATGGGACCACGCAGCCGTCATACTGCTCAGGATGGAGACACGTTCTGTCTCCTAGAGATGAACGTATTTTGGTGCGAAAAGTGCAAATCAATCCCAGAACAACAGCAAAGGACCTTGTGAAGATGCTAGAGAAAACAGGTACAAAAGTATCTATATCCACAGTAAAACGAGTCCGATATCGACATAACCTGAAATGCCGCTCAGCAAGGAAGAAGCCACTGCTCCAAAACCACCATAAAAAAGCCAGACTACGGTTTGTAACTGCACATGGGGACAAAGATCGTACTTTTTTGAGAAATGTCCTCTGGTCTGATGAAACAAAAATAGAACTGTTTGGCCATAATGACCATCGTTATGTTTGGAGGAAAAAGGGGGAGGCTTGCAAGCCGAAGAACACCATCCCAACCGTGAAGCACGGGGGTGGCAGCATCATGTTGTTGGGGTGCTTTGCTTCAGGAGGGACTGGTGCACTTCACAAAATAGATGGCATCGTGAGGAAGGAAAATTATGTGGATATATTGAAGCAACATCTCAAGACATTAGTCAGGAAGTTAAAGCTTGGTCACAAATGGGTCTTCCAAATGGACAATGTCCCCAAGCATACTTCCAAAGTTGTGGCAAATGTATTGGAGTGGCCATCACAAAGCCCTGACCTCAATCCTATAGAAAATTTGTGGGCAGAACTGAAAAAGCGTGTGCGAGCAAGGAGGCCTACAAAGCTGACTCAGTTACTGCAGCTCTGTCAGGAGGAATGGGCCAAAATTCACCCAATTTATTGTGGTAAGCTTGTGGAAGGCTACCCAAAACGTTTGACCCAAGTTAAACAATTTAAAGGCAATGCTACCAAATACTAATTGAGTGTATGTAAACTTCTGACCCATTGGGAATGTGATGAAAGAAATAAAAGCTGAAATAAATAATTATCTCTACTATTATTCTGACATTTCACATTCTTAATATAAAGTGGTGACCCTAACTGACCTAAGACAGGATTAAATGTCAGGAATTGTGAAAAACTGAGTTTAAATGTATTTGGCTAAGGTGTATGTAAACTTCCGACTTCAACTGTATGTACTATATAAGGATAATGACACTGTAAGACATATTTACAACATGCTCACAACCTGCCATTGAAAATTATATTTACCATCTATTTCTATTCATCACTTTAAAAATAACAGTTTTGAAATGTCTTCCTTGTATTTTTAGCTATTAGATTAAATGGTTGTTAAAATGACTACATGGTGAGCCTATCATTCCTTATCTGATGAATTGGTGACAAAAATGTATCAGCAAAACTGATTTTGCATTAATGACTTGGGTGAAAGATGTTTGAAATCCCAATAAATGCTCAATCAAAGGTTCTGAACATAAGAGAAGAGGCATTACAAGTGTTATAAATTTAGAGTTTTGTACTTAGAGCTTTGAAAATATACCACTTACATCTGAAAAATTTACCAAAATGATTGAAAAAAACTAATGTTTGTGTTGAAAAAATATTTGATAATGGCGCTATCTGGTGGTTGTCAAAAGAACTCAGAAAACATAGTCCTCTCTTCAGCACCAAGCCCATCCCAAGGAAATGGTACATTTCCATTAAGACTGTTGAAAACTTTGACCCTAAAGGGAGATAGGCTGGTCTCTTTCGTTGATCAAACTGATTTGACAAATCCTTTGTTTTGTGGAGGGGATAAAATAAATAGAAGATAGCTGCTCCAAGCCAAGGTGCAGTTCTTCCTCTGAACAGTAGATATCTACATGCTGCAACAAATAAAACTTCACTAGTTGCAAATGTATGTACTTAAACACAGTTTCTTAAATGGATATAATTTCCATCAGCTAAAGCCGCCCTTGGAAAGCATAGAACTGCAGCAAAATATTATGGGCTACATCAACTCACTTAGCAGACATTTCTCATTGCAATTATGCCGCTAGTAGTTTCAGATTAATACGGTTCTACAACAAAAGAAACATCAAAATGTTCCCTCATTTAGAAGTTGTGTACATTTGTTTAAGATTATTATCATAGTGTTGAAAACCATACAAAATAAAGTGTTTGTTTGTTCTCAGCTATTGGGTCAGGTTCTGAGTGCTTGTTTGTTTTTTTCTCAATTCCTTCAGGGAAACAGCACATTTTAGCAGGGGCCACAGAATATCCTAAAGCAGACAGAACTTTGTGTCATGATGGTAGTTAGGTCCAGTAGTCCTACACTATTATTACTATGTTTATTATTATTTAAAACATTTTTTTTATTTAACCTTTATTTAACTAGGCAAGTCAGTTAAGAACACATTCTTATTTACAATGACTATGTAGGCCTATACAGTAAATCTCCCACACCCAGCATGCTGCAAAACCTTTAGTAAAACAGTAGCCTAAATACAGTTTATTTGTCAGCTTGCAAACCTGCAAACTGACTTTGCACTGAACTATGCCCCAGAGAGCTATCATTAATGGAATGTGAGGTCAATAGTGATAACACAATAAAGACTATAGTTCAAGTACTGTGCCAGATTTCATGTTCTTGCTGTACTTTATACCCTTATCAATGGGATACATTTCAGAGTAGGCTATGATATGGTGATAACAATTGCTAAAATAAAAAGTCCATCACTTTCAAACAACCAGGTCAGGTCATGTCTGAAGACCCAAAATAAATATGAAGTTCTGTAGTTGGCTAATATTGTCTTACTGGCTTTGTTATTTCTGTGGATTGTGTGGGTTTACAGTTGAGTTGAACAATAGTCCTGGTCCATTTCGATTATACAGTATATCTCTCCTTGTTCCACTCTTATTTGTTCAGAATCTAAGAAACGGATAGTTGAAATAGTGACGCAAGCTCCCACTTAGTCCTAAAATGCAGGAGCCTTTCTTAAATTGCTTTCAATTTTAACTGTAGGAACCATTGAGCTATAAAATAACCAAAAATATTTAAAGCTCGTGCCCAACTTTTAAAGGGACGTTCTGTTTGACGTAAATCCTGTTGTGAAAACGCACAATCCAATGATACGACACATCAGCTGCTAAGCACCTATTTTCCCGCGCGCACAGTAAAGGTTGGTTGACTCGTGAGTTTGACCTAATTGGCACTCTGCCAACGCAGTGAGCGCTCATGAAGGCCAAAGATCTGGAACATTTGTATAACAGGAATTCAGAGAGCGCGTGCGTAGCCAAAAACCTGACCATTCTTAAAAGGATTCACATGAAACAAACATAGTAGCCAACATGTTGTTTACACCATCTAATAGCAAAATAAGGATTGTGTTTGCTGTCATTCTGTTTTATGATAAGTATATATACAACTAAAAGCACATTTCTATTAATGAACAAAAATATAAATGCAAAATGCAACAATTTCAAAGATTTTACTCAGATGATCCAGCAGGTGAAGAAGCTGGATGTGGAGTTCCTGGGCTGGCGTGGGTACATGTGGTCTGCGGTTGTGAGGCTGGTTGGATGTACAGCCAAATTATCTAAAATTACGTTGGAGGCGGTTTATAGTAGAGAAATTGACATTCAATTCTCTGGCAACAGCTATATTGGACATTCCTGCAGTCAGCATGCCAATTGTATGCTCCATTAAAACTTGAGACATCTGTGAAATTGTGTTGTGTGACAAAACTGCACATTTTAGAGTTGCCTTTTATTGCTCCCAGCACAAGGTGCACCTGTGTAATGATCATGCTGCTTAATCAGCTTCTTGATATGCCACACCTGTCAGATGGATGGATTATATTGCAAAAGAAGAAATGCTCACTAACAGGGATGTAAACAAACAAACAAACATTTTAGAGAAATAAGCTTTTTGTGTGTGTGGAAAATGTCTGTAATCTTTTATTTCAGCTCATGAAACATGGGACCAACACTTTACATGTTGTGTTTATATTTATGTTCAGTATACATAGGCCTACATGAAGAAAATGTTTGTAGGGTAGGCTATTATGAGAAAAAGTGTTCACTAGCAACAAATGATAGGCTATGCGCTGCGTTCATATGCTTGTCGGAGCTTCCTATTTCCTACCTGTGATGTCGGAAATACGACTTCGTTTCATTCATGTACTTTTGGTCGGAACAATTCTTCAACCTATAATAAGACTTTAGCTATCTTGATAAGGTTGATAGGCTAGCTAACGTTGCTTATAATTAACTTATATAGCTTTCTTAATATCTGTAGTTGTTTAAAACGGATTTGTTATCATCTTTTGTTCCCCACTTGTTAACTTATTCAGACTTGAAGGGTCTTTCAAGTGAACTTACGAGTAGGAACTAGGAACTTCCAATATCACGGATAGTACATAAACACAGCAATAGACCCGTTCTAGATACACAACAACTATAATAAAATTAAAGGAAATATGACAAGAATATAAAAAATAACAGTACTTTACAATATTGCATGGAAGAAACAAAAATGTGTTTGGCTGTGTGATGGTAACCCTTTTAGTTTACAGATAATGAACCACTAATATAAACTATGAAACATAATAAATCATTGAATATATATGATTCATATAAAACATCTGGTTTTGTATTTAATATTCCTATAAAATACTAAATTAGCCATTTATCCATGTTGACTTTAAAGTGAATAATTCCGTATATATGCCTATACGCAGAACACTTTTTTGAAGTGCCTCGAAAATTTATAGGCTACTTCTTTCCAAAAATATAATAATTCAACAACAAAACTATTATGGTTATGGTTGTTGTGCTAGGCTATATGCTTTGTGTTATTATCTAAGCGAAACATAATTCACTCAAACGTCTTACAATATTTGTAGGATATTGATGAGTTTATTGTGCCAAATTGAATGCTCAGTAAAAATGCGCATGCGCGTCAGGAGACCGCGGTAGGCCCTGCTGTTTATCCAACTCCAGTTCAACCCAGCGCAGAAAAACAAGGAGCAGGAAAATCCCGATGAACAGAGAAGGTAAGAATTACATTTTTACCGACAAAATCCACAATAATTTGGAAACGCGCCTGTCATAGTGCGGACGCAGTCATATTGAAGAGGAGTAAACGGAGATGTCTTTTTGTTGCTGCTATGTTTGCTTGATTCAGAAGGCCTGGTGACCCACATTCATAATCTAGGCTACAAATACCGGAGAGTGAGCAGCAGAACGCCGCAGATGTTTTTGAGGTTTAAATATTCCCCGGGTTTCGTATGTTTACAATCTTCTGTAATATTGTTGATATATCTGTCGCATAATGTGTTAACTTTGTTTCTATATTTAACCTGGTTGCTCGCAGTGACCCCTGTTTTGGAGTGATGAAACGCGCAGTTGGTTTCGGGTGCGCGTTTGGAATGACAGCACAGTTGCGTCTGTTTCACAGTAATTTCTAGCGATGTTCATTTTGGGGTTGAACGCTGCGGTTGTGCAGCGAAGTGGCCAGTAGCTGTGGATGCGATTGTTACGTTTTTACTGTGCAATCGGATGCTTTCTCATGGATTTGGGCTCTCCCGTGTGAAACAAATCCAAGTTACCCAGAACATTTTCACCTAGGTTCCGCGGACGCAACCTGTAAACGTAGCGAGCGGGTTGATCCAGTGAGAAATTCAAATCAATATTATGCAGAGGAAATCCGTTGGCTATAACGGGGATGAACATTTAGCATGAGCTTGAATGGGTTTGTCAGTGATCAGATATGCTGCCAATGGGCATAATGGACACTGTAATCAAGAATGAGCTACAGTTACAATTCGAACCTCGGATTTTGGCTCATAGAATGAGGGAGAGCATTGTGCGCCAGTAAACAACTAAATAGCTGCAGTTTGGAACATTTGAGAAAAATACACAAAATGTAGGCTATGGGTAAAAAAATGCAGAACACTTATAGTTGTAAGCAGATACAGTGGATCTTGTAAGCAACATTTTGAGCATATATACTGAACACAAATATAAATGCAACATGCAACAATTTCAAATGTTTTACTGAGTTACACATCATAAAATGAAATCAGTCAATTGAAATAAAATCATCAGGCCCCAATCTATGGATTTCACATGACTGGGCAGGGGTGCAGCCATGGGTGGGCAGTGGTGCAACCATGGGTGGGCATAGGCCCACCCACTGGGGAGCCAGGCCCAGCAAATCAGAATTAGTTTTCCCCCACAAAATGGCTTTATTACAGACAGAAATACTCCTCAGCGTATGGTAGAGAAATGAACTCTCAATTCTCTGGCAACAGCTCTGGTGGACATTCCTGCAGTCAAGCATGCCAATTGCACGCTCCCTCAACTTGAGACATCTGTGGCATTGTGTTGTTTGACACCACTGCACATTTTAGAGTTGCCTTTTATGGTCCCCAGCACAAGGTGCACTTGTGTAATGATCATGCTGGTTAATCAGCTTCTTGATATACCACACCTGTTAGGTGGATGGATTATCTTGGCAAAGTAGCAATGCTCAAATTGGTGGAGATTTTGAGAGAAATTTGGAACATTTCTGGTATTAAAAAATAAATAATTCAGCTCATGAAACCAACACTACGCGTTGAGTTTATATTTTTGTTCAGTGTATATGGCTTTTGACTCGGCTACAATGTATTCCACTGGTAAAAGTCTAAATGGCTTTAGGTTACTCAACTGATTGGGTTACTAGAACTATCTGACCATCTTCGTTCTATTATTTTACTGCCTTGATGTAGGCTACAAATGTTGTTTATTTATGCACGGAATGCCTGACAAATGCAATTTGGGTTCACTGGCTCCTGTGATGCTCAGTAGTGTTGGATAGCCTTGAAAACATACCGATATGTTTCTTAATCAGCTGTAAAACAAGCAATTCCATGGTAGGTAACTGTGACACAAGACTCAGATTTGTCACTTTAAAATGTATGTTAAACAAAAACCAATGATTGCAAAGTTAAACAAACCATACAACTCTATACACAATTTTAGTAACAGAGTGATGCACTGTTTGTGCAGTCATTGTTAATAAACTTTGCATCTGCACTCAGTTACTGTGTAATTGCCCAGTATCATCTAACAATGGCCAATGTTTGCCAAGTCCAGGATGGATACGTCATCTGTTATTGATAAGTTGCCCTCTGACTTATGCCGATCCAATATCTACACTGACGGATGCAGCGTGTAACCAATGCTGAAACATCCATTTAACCATGCAAATGAAATAACAAGTTGTTCAGTGGCTCTATGGTTGAACAAGTTGAGGGCAGGCCATGGTTAGTAATTCCTATTCTGTAATGGAATAAAGATTCCGCACACTCAGGATCAATGCACAAATTTAATTTAATTAGGCTAAGCTTTCAGTCGCAAGACCTTCATCAGAGCATACACATTCTTATCATTCTTAATAGTTATCCACTCTGAGCTGTATCTGTTTTGTTGACAGTACTAGAGATACCTAGTTTGCCCTGCATCTTGTGATATCTTTAGTGCAGCGTCTGTGTGACTTGTCTGAGTGACCTTAGTGTTGTTTGTGTTTAGGGAGTTTGTGGAGAAGTTGTCCTTGAGTACTGCACAGAGTATGGCCTTTATGGCCCTTGGCAGCTCTCTTCCCTCAAACCATCATTGGGTGCCACGTCACAGCTCTCACACAATATTGGGCAGGAAGCCATAACCTGCTGCACAGTAGCCTGTTGTCTGAATTCTAGAAACTGCACAGTGACTTTTGGTTTGACCGTGACCAAGTTAGGTGTGTCAGTCGCTCCCCAAATAGTACACTGTTTATTTCTTAGCCTAAACCTTGTATTCTTAGAAACTGCACAGTAAGGAAATATGTTTGAGGCGAGGTGCATTTTGACACCTAGACTCCGGCATACAATATTAGCTGCCCTCAGATGGAGTGACGTATGGTGTTGTTCATTTGATGCCAAGATAAAATCAAATCAAAGTTTATTTGTCACGTGTGCCGAATATAGCAGGTGTAGACCTTACAGTGAAATGCTGACTTAAAGGCTCTAACCAACAGTGCAATAAAAAAAAGGTATTAGGTGAACAATAGGTAAGTAAAAAATAAAAACAACAGTAAAAAGACAGTGAAAAATAACAGTAGTGAGGCTATAACAGTAGCGAGGCTATATACAGGCACTGGTTAGTCGGGCTGATTGAGGTAGTATGTACATGTAGATATGGTTAAAGTGACTGCATATATGATAAACAGAGAGTAGCAGTAGTGTGAAAGAGGGGTTGGTGGGGGGCGGGACACAATGCAGATAGCCCAGTTAGCTAATGTGCGGGGGCACTTGTTGGTCGGGCTAATTGAGGTAGTATGTACATGAATGTATTGTTAAAGTGACTATGCATATATGATAAACAGAGAGTAGCAGCAGCATAAAAGAGGGGTTTGGGGGGGCACACAATGCAAATAGTCCGGGTAGCCATTTGATTACCTGTTCAGGAGTCTTATGGTTTGGGGGTAAAAGCTGTTGAGAAGCCTTTTGGTCCTAGATTTGGCATTCCGGTACCACTTGCCATGCGGTAGTAGAGAGAACAGTCTATGACTGAGGTGGCTGGGGTCTTTGACAATTGTTAGGGCCTTCCTCTGACACCGCCTGGTGTAGAGGTCCTGGATGGCAGGCAGCTTTGCCCCAGTGATGTACTGGGCCGTACGCACTACCCTCTGTAGTGCCTTGTGGTCGAAGGCCGAGCAGTTGCCGTAGTAGGCAGTGATGCAACCAGTCAGGATGCTCTCTGTTGCAAGTCCCATTGATTTGAAGGTGGGGTGAATTAGCTGGCTAGTTGATTGCCAGTCTTTTGCTTTTAAAGAAGCACAACACAACAGCCTAGGGATCTCTAAGCTGAACCTGACAGCTGATTCACTGCAGCAGGGCATGGCAGCTCAGATCGTATGCCCACCGACTACAGTTACATTACAGCCTGATAGTATTATGTCCTTAGGGCTTTTGATCTTGGAGCGTGTTATTAGTTCTTCACTGCAAAATACCTTTGACTGTCTTGAAATCAATTGCAGTGTTAAACAATCGATCCAAACCTTTGTGAAATGTGTACATAATAAGCTGTGGAGTTCGGGAATTGATCCATGATGTGGGGGTGTGATGACTTCTCTGTTGGAAATAATTAATGAGGAAACACACAAACAGAATGTCCTTTTTAAAGGTGGCAGAGTGAGGAGAGATAGAAACAGGCATGTGGTAGTATGGCTGTAAGCCCACATCCCTTGTGTAGCTACTCTGAACTTACACTCATTTTCATTATGATCTTCCAGTAGAATGGAGGCTGATATGCAAATCCAGCTCGTTCCAATAAGCCTACTTGACACTTCTGTTCCCTTTTTAGGTATAGAGGTGGTCTTTTCCAGTAATGTATCTAGGTCTAACTCAGTGTAGGACACCACCTCTCTTCTTGGGATGCTTGTCAACCGTTTGATGCGAACTGACCACTCTGTGTCATGATGTTCAGGAAGCAATGGACGCAGATGGCTTTTTCTACTAGCATAAGCTTGTCTCTGGCATTTGTACGCTATTGTGGTGCTGCCTGAAATTACAGCCTTTGTTATAGCAGAGCACCAACGCTTTCGTCACCGACAACACAATATGTCACGTCTTTGACCATCGTCTGAAATAGCAAGCCTTTAGCTAAATGTTTGATTTAATGAGCATCTTATTGGAAAGGATCATTTGGCCTTTTGTTTTAACGCACAACACATCCATTTCATCCTTTGGTGTTGAAGTTCATTGCTCTTATATAGCATTGACTTCATCTTCAAATTGTCGGGTTTAATGTCTTTTTCTCTTATGTTTTCCTTGTATATTGCTAGAAGTTTGAGGGTAGGTTAACTTTAGTCTAGCACTACCTAGGTCAGACATAAATGTCAGTGGTGACGGTGGATATTCTGTGTAGAATGTGATCTCCACTCAAGTGGTGCCCTCCTCTACAGTGGTAATGGCTGTCAGACTGGCTCTGTCTTTGTGCAAAGAGGATGGAAACAGGGATTAGTTTGCTTTCATCAGAATGTAGCCTAATTTCCTTGATTTATTATAGCACTGGAATTGATTGTGTGTGTTTCTGACTGGTGTGTGACTACTGTGGGAGCTTCAGGATGACCCAGATGTTTTAGTTGTGATTCATCTCTAATCAAAACCTCTGGGAGTAGCAGAGCAGGCAGGACGACTCTCTGGGCTGACGGTTCTAGAACAGAACCATCAGCACTGCGCTTCTCTCACATGGCACCACCTTGTCCTCTGAAAACATACACAGTCCACCACAGCCAACCCCAATGAAACCCAAATCTACACCATAACACCATCCTCGGTCCAACAGCTTATTGGATTAATATAAACCAAAACTGCGGACTTAAGAGCAAGAAAGAATGTGATGGGTGTTTTGAGGCTGTTTTCCCAAATAGTGGATTGTATTAGGCTAGTATCCAATTCCCTCTGGGTCTCTGCCTGCTAAAGACTGAATTCTGGCACGATACATTGTTTGTTTCTTTGGCTGGTCACAAGGACATTTGAGAAGCTTCAGGAGGGTCATGTCACAAGAATGTTAGGTAACAACTGTTTCATATTCCTACCATGTAGACTATCCCAAACCACAGCGCAATCTTGATATAATTTGAGTATGATTATCATTGGCCTTTGTTTTTCTATTTTCCATGTGGACATTTTGAACAAGGCGGATGTGCTGAGACCACAGTCTGCAGAGGGTTAGTTGCCTTACAAGACATCTCTTAAAGTGAAGGAAGTAAGGAGATGAGGAAAAAGGCTGCATGGATTTTGAGGAATGTACAGTCTGTATGCAAGGATTCCATTTAGACTGGCACCATTGGTGTGACGGTCTGAATAATTTCTGCATAAACGCTGTGACGAATTTAGTTTATGTGTATTTGTAATTTAGATTTGATCTAGCTATGTGGCAGCCTATTGGGGGATGGGTTTCTCAATGCTGGTCTTTGGGTTTGCCGAAGTAAAGTCGTTGGTAGAATGTGTCCAGGTAATAAGTGAAAATGGTGTTGCGTAAGTGTTTTGGGATCATGGCCTGATTTAAAAATATATATATATACACTGCTCAAAAAAATAAAGGGAACACTTAAACAACACAATGTAACTCCAAGTCAATCACACTTCTGTGAAATCAAACTATCCACTTAGGAAGCAACACTGATTGACAATAAATTTCACATGCTGTTGTGCAAATGGAATAGACAAAAGGTGGAAATTATAGGCAATTAGCCAGACACCCCCAATAAAGGAGTGATTCTGCAGGTGGTGACCACAGACCACTTCTCAGTTCCTATGCTTCCTGGGTGATGTTTTGGTCACTTTTGAATGCTGGCGGTGCTCTCACTCTAGTGGTAGCATGAGACGGAGTCTACAACCCACACAAGTGGCTCAGGTAGTGCAGCTCATCCAGGATGGCACATCAATGCGAGCTGTGGCAAGAAGGTTTGCTGTGTCTGTCAGCGTAGTGTCCAGAGCATGGAGGCGCTACCAGGAGACAGGCCAGTACATCAGGAGACGTGGAGGAGGCCGTAGGAGGGCAACAACCCAGCAGCATGACCGCTACCTCCGCCTTTGAGCAGGAGGAGCACTACCAGAGCCCTGCAAAATGACCTCCAGCAGGCCACAAATGTGCATGTGTCAGCATATGGTCTCACAAGGGCTCTGAGGATCTCATCTCGGTACCTAATGGCAGTCAGGCTACCTCTGGCGAGCACATGGAGGGCTGTGCGGCCCCACAAAGAAATGCCACCCCACACCATGACTGACCCACCGCCAAACCGGTCATGCTGGAGGATGGTGCAGGCAGCAGAACGTTCTCCACGGCGTCTCCAGACTCTGTCACGTCTGTCACATGTGCTCATGTGCTCAGTGTGAACCTGCTCTCATCTGTGAAGAGCACAGGGCGCCAGTGGCGAATTTGCTAATCTTGGTGTTCTCTGGCAAATGCCAAACGTCCTGCACGGTGTTTGGCTGTAAGCACAACCCCCACCTGTGGACGTCGGGCCCTCATACCACCCTCATGGAGTCTGTTTCTGACCGTTTGAGCAGACACATGCACATTTGTGGCCTGCTGGAGGTCATTTTGCAGGGCTCTGGTAGTGCTCCTCCTGCTCAAAGGCGGAGGTAGCGGTCCTGCTGCTGGGTTGTTGCCCTCCTACGGCCTCCTCCACGTCTCCTGATGTACTGGCCTGTCTCCTGGTAGCGCCTCCATGCTCTGGACACTACGCTGACAGACACAGCAAACCTTCTTGCCACAGCTCGCATTGATGTGCCATCCTGGATGAGCTGCACTACCTGAGCCACTTGTGTGGGTTGTAGACTCCGTCTCATGCTACCACTAGAGTGAGAGCACCGCCAGCATTCAAAAGTGACCAAAACATCACCCAGGAAGCATAGGAACTGAGAAGTGGTCTGTGGTCACCACCTGCAGAATCACTCCTTTATTGGGGGTGTCTGGCTAATTGCCTATAATTTCCACCTTTTGTCTATTCCATTTGCACAACAGCATGTGAAATTTATTGTCAATCAGTTTTGCTTCCTAAGTGGACAGTTTGATTTCACAGAAGTGTGATTGACTTGGAGTTACATTGTGTTGTTTAAGTGTTCCCTTTATTTTTTTGAGCAGTGTATATATACACAGTATATCACAAAAGTGAGTACACCCCTCACATTTTTGTAAATATTTGAGTATATCTTTTCATGTGACAACACTGAAGAAATGACACTTTGCTACAATGTAAAGTAGTGAGTGTACAGCTTGTATAACAGTGTACATTTGCTGTCCCCTCAAAATAACTCAACACAGCCATTAATGTCTAAACCGCTGGCAACAAAAGTGAGTACACCCCTAAGTGAAAATGTCCAAATTGGGCCCAAAGTGTCAATATTTTGTGTGGCCACCATCATTTTCCAGCACTGCCTTAACCCTCTTGGGCATGGAGTTCACCAGAGCTTCACAGGTTGCCACTGGAGTCCTCTTCCACTCCTCCATGACGACATCACGGAGCTGGTGGATGTTAGAGACCTTGCACTCCTCCACCTTCCGTTTGAGGATGCTCAATAGGGTTTAGGTCTGGAGACATGCTTGCCCAGTCCATCACCTTTACCCTCAGCTTCTTTAGCAAGGCAGTGGTCGTCTTGGAGGTGTGTTTGGGGTTGTTATCATGTTGGAATACTGCCCTGCGGCCCAGTCTCCGAAGGGAGGGGATCATGCTCTTCAGTATGTCACAGTACATGTTGGCATTCAAGGTTCCCTCAAAGAACTGTAGCTCCCCAGTGCCGGCAGCACTCATGCGGCCCCAGACCATGACACTCCCACCACCATGCTTGACTGTAGGCAAGACACACTTGTCTTTGTACTCCTCACCTGGTTGCCGCCACACACGCTTGACACCATCTGAACCAAATAAGTTTATCTTGGTCTCATCAGACCACAGGACATGGTTCCAGTAATCCATGTCCTTAGTCTGCTTGTCTTCAGCAAACTGTTTGCGGGCTTTCTTGTGCATCATCTTTAGAAGAGGCTTCCTTCTGGGACGACAGCCATGCAGACCAATTTGATGCAGTGTACGACGTATGGTCTGAGCACTGACAGGCTGACCCCCCACCCCTTCAACCTCTGCAGCAATGCTGGCAGCACTCATACGTCTATTTCCCAAAGACAACCTCTGGATATGACGCTGAGCACGTGCACTCAACTTCTTTGGTCGACCATGGCGAGGCCTATTCTGAGTGGAACGTGTCCAGTTAAACCGCTGTATGGTCTTGGCCACCGTGCTGCAGCTCAGTTTCAGGGTCTTGGCAATCTTCTTATAGCCCAGGCCATCTTTATGTAAAGCAACAATTCTTTTTTTCAGATCCTCAGAGAGTTCTTTGCCATGAGGTGCCATGTTGAACTTCCAGTGACCAGTCAGTATGAGGGAGTGTGAGAGCGATGACAGCAAATTTAACACACCTGCTCCCCATTCACACCTGAGACCTTGTAACACTAACGAGTCACATGACACCGGGGAGGGAAAATGGCTAATTGGGCCCAATTTGGACATTTTCACTTAGGGGTGTACTCACTTTTGTTGCCAGCGGTTTAGACATTAATGGCTGTGTGTTGAGTTATTTTGAGGGGACAGCAAATGTACACTGTTATACAAGCTGTACACTCACTACTTTACATTGTAGCAAGGTGTAATTTCTTCAGTGTTGTCACATGAAAAGATATACTCAAATATTTACAAAAATGTGAGGGGTGTACTCACTTTTGTGATATACTGTATATATATATACACAAAATAATGATAGCCTGACTATCTTGGGATAAATAGGTAAAAGATCTATTGAATACTGTTTCTGATGTTGATGTCATTGTCTACTGTTGAACTTGTACTTGTTTTTGTTTGTGTTGTTGGTGTATTGATATGATGTAGGCTAGTCTTAGAAAGCTTGGACATACTGAGGGCTCCTTGATGACTTTGCCAGAGCAGTCTGTCTGTATCTTGCATCTCCAGAGAGCACACTCTTCCTCATTCAGCAGTCTGTAACTGTGGGAATTTCCCCTATAGCCAATGATCTCACTGTCTGGGCTACAGCAGACAGACAACCGCTGAACTGATGTCTCCTTCCACCCTCCCTCCATTCAGCCCCATGACTGAGTTTGATGATATGAACATTAGGCCTAATGGAGTAGATCTCAGCAGGAATACATTGTTGCTGGGCTGTAGTTGGTCATCTGTAGGGTAAATTCAAACCTTTTGGGAAAACTCTGCAACAAGTATTGGGATTAATGGCTCAAAACTGAAGAAAATTGTGCCTTTGATAAATTGACATCCCTGATAATCATCACCATTGGCTGTGATGCTATTAAATTAGAAGTTTAATTGTCATATGCAGACAGTGTTTGGCAGAGCGTACCACCCTCTGTAGCGCTTTGCGGTCCCTGGCTGTGGAGTTGCTGTGACGCAGCCCGACAGTATGCTCTCGATGGTGCCCCTGTAGAACACGGAGTGCCCTCGGAGACAGTCTACATTTCTTCAGCATCCTGAGGTTGAAGACTCTGTCGTGACTAGTTCACCATGGTGTTGGTGTGGTTTGACCATCTCAGCTCCTCGGAGATGTGTACGCTGAGGAACTTAATGTTTTTGACTGTCTCCACGGTGATCCCGTTGATGACCAGGAATACGACTTAACCGAATTGGATCCTTTGTTCGTACCCCCCAGGGCAATTGAACTTATCCCAGAGGCTGCTCCAAGACGCCGCTGGCAGAGAAGGGGTATTCGGGGTGGACTTCTAGTCCGACTCAGGAGGCGGGCACACCATCCACCGCTTCCGATTAGATTACTCGCTAATGTTCAGTCTCTGGACAATAAAGTAGACAAGCTCAGGTCGAGGATCTCCTTCCAGAGAGACATCAGGGACTGTAACATACAGAATCATGGCTCTCTCGGGATATACTGTCCCCGTCCATACAGCCATCTGAGTTCTCAGTTCATCAAGGCAGAAAGGAATAAAGAACTCTCTGGGAAGAAAGGCGGTGGTGTATGTTTCATGATTAACTACTCATGGTTTGATTGTGATACCATACAGAAACTCAAGTCCTTTTGTTCACCCGACCTAGAATACCTCACAATCAAATGCCGACCGTATTACCTTCCAAGAGAATACTCTTCAGTTATAGTCACAGCCATGTATATTCACCCTCAAGCTGATACCACGACGGCCCTCAAGGAACTACACTTGACTTTATGCAAACTGGAAACTACATCCTGAGGCCGCATTTACTGGTGCTGGGGATTTTAACAAAGCACATTTTGAGAAAAACACTACTGAAGTTCTATCAACACATTGACTGTAGTACTCGCTTAGGAAAAACATTAGATCCCTGCTACTCGCCTTTTCAAGACTCCTACAAGGCCCTCCCTTTGGCCCTCCCTTTGACAAATCAGATCACGACTCCTTTTGCTTCTCCCTTCCTATAGGCAGAAACTTGAACAGGAAGTACCCGTGCTAAGGACTATTCAAGTCTGGTCCGACCAATCGAAATACATGCTTCAAGATTGTTTTCATCATGCGGACTGGGATATGTTCCGGGTAGCTTCAGAGAATAACATTGACGTTTACCCGGACACTGTGACTGAGTTCACCAGGAAGTGTATAGGGATGTTGTTCCTACGGTGTCTATTAAAACCTACCCAAACCGTGGATGGATGGCAGCATTCTCGCAAAACTGAAAGTGCGAACTACCGCATTTAACCATGGCAAGGTGACTGAGAATATAGTTAAATACAAACCGTGTAGTTATTCCCTCCGTAAGGCAATCAAACAAGCAAAACGTCAGTACAGAGACACAGTGGAGTTCAAATTCAACAGCTCAGACACGAGACATATGTGGCAGGGTCTACTGACCATCACAAGATTACAAAGGGAAAACCAGCCACGTTGCGGACATCGACGTCTTGCTCCTAGACAAGCTAAACGCCTTCGCCCGTTTTGAGGATCACACAGTGCCACCGACGCGGCCCGCTCCCAAGTACTGTGGGCTCTCATTCTCCGTGGACGACGTGAGTAAGACATTTAAGCGTGTTAACCCTCGCAAGGCATGTTAACCCGGCCCAGACAGCATCCCAAGCCGCGTCCTCGGAGCATGTGCAGACCAGCTGGCTGGAGTGTTTACGGACATATTCAATCTCTCCCTATCCCAGTCTGCTGTCCCCACTTGCTTCAAGATGTCCATAATTGTTCCTGTACCGAAGAAAGCAAAGGCAACTGAACGAAATGACTATCGCCACGAAGCACTCACTTCTGTCATTATGAAGTGCTTTGAAAGGCTAGTTAAGGATCTGTTGTGTCTTTGGCTATGCCGGATTAAGTGATATGACATGCTATTCTATAAAATAATTTCTCTGTAATTAATATTACCTGACTAAGCTAATCAGGTAAATGTAATTAACTAGAAAGTCGGGGCACCACAAAATAATGTTTATAGAGCTGTTATCATCCGAATAAACTCTTAAAGACCTAGTAATCGTTTACATCAGTAGCAGTCAATATTTAATCCTCACCTTATTCAGTCCCATCTGAAAGTTGTAAATTCGAACCCTGGCTAACAAGTTGAATAAGCAATACAAAATTTGGTTTAATTATTTATTTACTAAATAGCTAACTAATCACACATAATTACATCTACACAGAATGGATCATACATTGATTACAAATTATGTCATAAAGGAAAACGTCCCTAGCGGACGGAACAGATATGACGGCTGGTTACACAAAGAAAGGGGGTTGGGTTTTGAATGAAAGAGCGGGAAGAATGAGGAACAAAAATATCTCTATCGATCTCTATCGGGCCGTAGGCAGCTATGCTATCGTAAATACAGTATCTTATGCATTCTAAATAACCGCTCATTTGAAAAAGGAAAATGCAATAAATATTTACTCTGAGCTGCGCTTCGGTAGATTGGTCGTAGATCGGCCGGGTTGTTCAGCATGGATCTCTTGTCCTCTGAAGAATGTCTCTGGTGGTAAACTGGAAACGTTGTAGTATCGTTGTGTGTATTAGACTGGATACGTCGTCCGTCCTTTCCCATCCCACGTTTACAGCGGCTGCTGCTAACTCAACGGCTAGGAGGTATCACTTCTGGAGTGAATCAGAGTTCAAAGTTCATACCAGGTTGCCATACTTTTAAGCTCGTGCTATATTCTGGCTGGTATAGTCGAAATTCATCCTTTCGGCGTGTTGATCGTCATCTTCACGTTGAAATTCGATGCTATTTTCGTTAGGTTCTTGTCGTTCAAACAGAGCTCACGCTGAGGTTGGCTTAGTTCTGTAGGTGATCTTTGTCCTTTCAACGTGAGGACCGCAAGTCCTCACGTCCTTGGAACAGAAAGTTGAATTTTCGTCAACGGGTTTATATTGTGGTGAAAGAAGGGCGTGTTTCATAGTTTACAACCAATGTCTGTTCACTTGGGCGGGGCCTCTGAGTGAGCAGAGTTTCTCTATGACAAACCGTTCTCTCATTTAAGAAGCTAAAATTACATTTCATCTTTTCACAAATAGTTTCATATTTAAACATTTAAATTGCACAACAATTCCATGTGAATCTGATAACTAGAATGTGTCGACTTTCCAAGATAGTTTATGTCATCCTGTCATTAGTAGTAATGGCTCAGACAACAACTGATCTGAGATCATATATTCATTAAGTACCAACGCATATTTTTAACTGGTTGAATTACTGAAATATGGTTCCATTTCCCACCTTTTGATGTTACCAGACTCTCTTTGTTACAAAGGCTTTACAAGAGTCAACTCTATAGAGTAGAGAGAGAGAAAAGGGGAAAGGTATTTATGGGGTCATAAACCTCCCCCAAAAGGCCAACGTCATGACAGATCATATTAACTCCACCTTTCCTGACACACTAGACACACTTCATTTCCCTTACCGACTCAATAGATTCACAGACGATACAATCACCATCGCAATGCACACTGCCCTATCCCATCTGGACAAGAGGAATACCTATGTAGGAACGCTGTTCATTCAACAACATAGTACCCTTCAAGCTCATCATTAAGCTCGGGGCCCTGGGTCTGAACTCCGCCCTGCGCAACTGGGTCCTGGACTTCCTGACGGGCCGCCCCCAGATGGTGAAGGTAGGAAAGAACACCTCCACTTTGTGATCCTCAACACAGGGGCCCCACAAGGGTGTGTGCTCAGCCCCTTCCTGTACTCGCCTCTTCAACCTCAGGAGGCTGAAGAAATTTGTCTTGGCCCCTAAGACCCTCTGAAACCTTTACAGATGCACAATTGAGAGCATCATGTCAAGCTGTATCACCGCCGGGTACGGAAACTGCACAGCCTGCAACCACAGGGCTCACCAAAGGGTGGTACGGTCTGTCCAACGCATCACTGGGGGCACACTGCCTGCCCTCCAGGACACCTACAGCACCCGATGTCACAGGAAGGCTAAAAAGATAATCAAGAACGTCAACCACCCGAGCCACTGCCTGTTCACCCAGCTATCATCCAGAAGGCGAGGATGGTACAGGTGCATCAAAGCTGGGGCCGAGAGACTGTAAAACAGCTTCTATCTCAAGGCCATCAGACTGTTAAATAGACATCACTAGCCGGCCACCACCCAGCTACTCAACCCTGCACCTTAGAGGCTACTGCCCTATAAACATAGACATGGAATCAGTGGTCACTTTAATAATAGAACACTAGTCACTTTAACAATGTTTACATACTGCTTTACTCATCTCATATGTATACTGTATTCTATTCTACTGTGTTTTAGCCAATGCCACTCTGACATTGCTTGTCCTAATATTTATATATTTCTTTATTCTATTATTTTACTTTTAGATTAGTGAATTGTTAGATACTACTGCACTGTTGGAGCTAGGAACATAAGCATTTAGCTACACCCGCAATAACATCTGGTAAATATGTGTATGTGACCAATAAAATTAGATTTGAGGATGGGGGCGTGCCCAAGTACACAGGGAGTACAGGAGGGGACTGAGGACGCACCCCTGTGGGGCCCCCGTGTTGAGAATCAGTGTCGGAGGTTTTGTTGCCATATGTGTGTGCAGTAGGTGAGGTGTTTGTTGACTCTGTTGTCTGTTGAGTCAAACTAGTGTAGCAGGTGACTGTGAAATCGGAAATGTTTTTGTTAGTCTGTTTGACCCCAGCCAATAAAGACAACCTTTGGACCAGGCGTGTCTGCAGGACTTTTTCACATACAGAGAAAAACGCTCATGTAGGCCAACACTCATGATGCATATGGGGGTATGTGGCGACCAGTGTGCAGTTGGCATGGCATCTTTTAATTTCCTCCTCTCATGTGCTGGAAAGTAGCAGCAGGGAGCTGCTGAGGGAGGTCCGTGGGGCGACGCACAATTGGCATAGCGTCGTCCGGGTTAGGGAGGGTTTGGCCGGTAGGGATATCCTTGTCTCAGTATGTAAAATGTAATCAAATGTATGCACTCTACTGTAAGTCGCTCTGGATAAGAGCGTCTGCTAAATGACTAAAATGTAATGTAAATGCTGGCCTGGCAGTGCTCATTCCCCCTCTTTCTTTCTCTCTTTTTTTTTAAACCCCACTGATCCAGTTGGCTGCAGTGCGGGGCCCTTGGTATGGTTCAGGCCCCTGTGGGACAGTGGCGGGACCCCTGCCAGCCTCTCCCTTCTCCCGCTGCTAGTGGAAACCGCTGCTCTACTCTCAGACATTCCTGTCTGTGGGCTATGGGACACATGCAAGCAAAGACTCCTTTTGTGCTGCCCGGGGCTGCGGATGCATGTTCTTGGGTGTAACACAGCTGGCTGCCCAGCTCTGGGGGGCTTCAGCTGCCCAGTGGTGGAGAGACTGGCTGGGGTGGGCAGGGCACTGGGCAGCAGCATGGATAGAGGAATAGCTCCAGACCTAGGCTTTAGCCTAAGCCCAGCTACAGTATGGGTCAATGACCATCAGAAGAATCAAGCCTGCTGCTATTTGTCAGTAACTTCACTTACCAAGAAATCCACTGTATTCTCTGTTTTCTTGGAAATGTCAGCCTACTAATTAGAAGCCATTAACCACAGTGTGCACTGTAGCAGGCACACCCTCTCTTATTTTCTGAGCGTGATTAACAGGGAGAGGTGCAGCCTCTGATCTGATAGCGGGAGAGAAAGATGGTGTATATGCAAAGTGTGTGTAAATGTGTATTTGGTTGCAGTTCCCAGCAGTGAATGTGTTGATGCTCGTTGGTGGTTTCTGACTGCATTAGATTAATGAGGGATTCTCTGCCACAATGGCTGTGTTTACACAGGCAACCCAATTCTGATCTTTTTTTCCACTAATTGGTCTTTTGACCAATCACATCAGATTATTTCACATCATATCAGAGCTGATCTGATTGGTCAAAAGACCAATTAGTGATTTAAAAAAAATCAGAATTGGGCTGCCTGTGTCAACGCAGCCATAGAGCAGAACCTCTAATCCAGTTTATTGTCTGAAGGTTTTAAATGTTGGCGATGCGAGCCGATGGACCCGTTTCTATGGCTATGGCGGACTCATTTTTCCCATCCCTACTGTAAGCTCCCTGCTGCTACTTTTCAGACGTTGACACTCGGGCTATCCTACCCACTCACTAATAAATGGACCACAAGTCCTCATTGTGTCAGGAATGGTACATACAGGTTTAGGCTCAGTTTAGAGAGGACCCGTTCTGTATGCCAAGGTCCATATGATCCGGATCAGATTTTTTTGTTTAATCTAGGTACGTTTTTTTTTTGTTCTGTTTTCCTTACCTTTATTTTCTGTATTCCTTCTTTGTTCTGCTCTGTTTACCCTGCTATATTCATTTTAACCCTGTTTTATTTTTCACAATGCTTCTAGACCAGAATGGGGAAAGCACTTTCCTTGATGGAAAGAGTTTCTGCTGTATAATGGCAGGGGGGTGGGCATGCTTGGTGATTGAGTCTCTCTATCTCTCATATACAGTAGAAACTCCCTGTTTTTAATATAACATAGAAAGCACACGTATGGGGACAGTCTCTTCTCTATAGCATTACGGAACACTCAAACGGTAATGGATGGTTTAGACTGCTTGCGAGCAGCATCCTGTGATGGAGGTAGGTACTCTCTGCGGTAGTTAGACCATCATAGGGCAGCCTCAGCCAGATATAAAGGGATTCTCTCTCTGCTCTATTATAGAATAGGGGAGGCTCACTCGGTGATGGAGTCTCAACTGTAGAGGAATTCAGCTAGGCTATTTTTACCCTGTATGGCGCGGGCGGTTGCTATGGCGTTGCCGATGGGCACCGTCGCTATGAGTGCGTGATGACAAGCGGCACCGAGGATCCACTTCACGCACAGCACATCAGCACAATTTGTGTGTGTAGAAATGGTGAGAAAGTGTTGGAGTGAGATTTTGTGAGTGCGAGAAGCTATGTATTTGAGGCTACTGAGAAATGATGAAGGGGCTTCTGTGTGGGAGGTGTATTTATCTGTTCGGGTGTATATGAGGGAGAAAGAGAACATTTGCGGCGTCAGTGATTTGAGTGGCTGCTTTAAACATTTCTCTTTCCCTTCCACCACTTCATTTTCCATTTCCCTCCCTCTCTTCTCCGAGTCTCCCTCTCTTCTTTTCGTAGTTCCTTTGTCTCACTACTGCCCCGGGGAAGCCAGGATGCATTTGGTTACTGTGTGATTGGCTTCCAAATGTTGTAAAATGCCGGTTAGGGACTTGATTGGCTGTTCAGGGCTCATGGTGACATACTCTGCTCACTGGTTGGCTGTTCAGGGTTTTACGGTGACTGAAAGTGCTCTGTTATTGGCTGCCTGTGGAGCTGTGATGAAGTATAAAGGGGAAGGAGGAAGAAAGTAGGTCATTGTGTCAGCAGGTCAGTGAAGCACTGAGTGCAGTTATACAAGCACAGCTTTTTGCTGCAGCTACCGCTTGTGTTCCTGCTGCTACTGCAACTATTGCTGCTTTAAAGGAAACAGAAATGTTGCTATTAACCCTACTTCCTATCATTCCTTTGCTCTCACATCATGCTTTGTCTGCATGTCTTTTCCCACTGTCAACACTGTCAACACTCTTTTCAGTGTTGACAAAGTTTTAGTGATTGTCAGCTTTTAAAAGAACAGTGTATGAATGAAACAGTGCTCTCTGCTTTGGTCTGATTACCCCTCCAAAAGCTGTAGGTGAGATGAGACACAATTCACTTGCTGTGACCCATATTCACCTTATGTAGCCCTGCCCACTTGACCCGAGCTATTTTGAACGCGTTTGTCTTTCAACTTCCTGCGCATTGACACACAAGCAAAACCATTGTAAAATATGAAATACATTTGTCAAAACTATTAAATAATGTGCACAGAATTTGAAATATGTTATTATCTGTTGAGGAAAATGTATGTGTAACGGATGTGAAATGGCTAGCTAGTTAGCGGTGGTGCGCGCTAATAGCCTTTCAATCGGTGACGTCACTTGCTTTGAGACCTTGAAGTTCCCCTTGCTCTGCAAGGGCCGCGGCTGTTGTGGAGCGATGGGTAACGATGCTTCGTGGGTGACTGTTGTTGATGTGTGCAGAGGGTCCCTGGTTCGCGCCCGGGGCGAGGGGACGGACTAAAGTTAAACTATGAAAACATTTTAAATGTTAGCCAATTTTTTTTCCAATCAATGCTTGAATGGACAATGTCGTTAACGCAGAATATCAATGACAAAAGGCAAACAGTGCCGAAATGTTTTATGTAAATAACATTAGGATATTTTATCTGTTGTGTCTCAAAGCTAACTAGCTAACCTGCCGTGTTAACTCTATGGGAATGCTAATTATGCTAATGTCAGCTTCCGAGTGCTTTTACTACGAAAACACATTTTTCAATGTTTTTCCCCACCATGAAATGACCATATCTTTCAATTCTGTGCACTTTATTTATAGCCTGATGACACTAATTTCATCCGCTGCTCTGTTGTTTGCCACATGCTTGAGTGTGAGACGGCCATCACTGAAGTCGTTTGTGGTGACGAGGGGCGTCAACAGCGATTTTTGAGCATCTCTAACCAATGAGTATCAAAGCCAATGACCAATTTTCAAATCGCTGCTTGTCCACGTGTTCTGGCTCTGGCCCAACCCATCGGTTTCTGGACCAATCAGATGGCGCCCTTGTTGCCAGGTTACATAAGGTGGATAGAAACTCTGCTGCTGCTGTTACATACATGGTCATGTTGAGAATTTATTAAACCTGTAACCTTATGTTATCGACAGAGACCCTCACATTTTATGTTATGGACAGAGTCGTCATTCTCTGTGTGATGTGTTTGTGGTGTGAGAGCCTGTGTGTCGTGCTGCTTGTGCAGGTCAAATGTATCTGTTTTTTATTTATTTCACCTTTATTTAACCAGGTAGGCTAGTTGAGAACAAGTTCTCATTTGCAACTGTGACCTGGCCAAGATAAAGCATAGCAATTCGACACATACAACAACACATAGTTACACATGGAATAAACAAAACACACAGTCAATAATACAGTAGAAAAAAATAAAACAAAACGTCTATATACAGTGAGTGCAAATGAGGTAAAATAAGGGAGTTAAGGCAATAAATAGGCCATGGTGGCGAAGTAATTACAATATAGCAATTAAACACTGGAATGGTAGATGTGCAGAAGATGAATGTGCAAGTAGAGATACTGGGGTGCAAAGGAGCAAGATAAATAAATACAGTATGGGGATGAGGTAGATAGATGGACTGTTTACAGATGGGCTATGTGCAGTGATCTGTGAGCTGCTCTGACAGCTGGTGCTTAAAGCTAGTGAGGGAGATATGAGTCTCCAGCTTCAGTGATTTTTGCAGTTCGTTCCAGTCATTGGCAGCAGAGAACTGGAAGGAAAGGCGACCAAAGGAGGAATTGGCTTTGGGGGTGACCAGTGATATATACCTGCTGGAGCGTGTGCTACGAGTGGGTGCTGCTATGGTGACCAGTGAGCTGAGATAAGGCGGGGCTTTACCTAGCAGAGACTTGTAGATAACCTGTAGCCAGTGGGTTTGGCGACGAGTATGAAGCAAGGGCCAACCAACGAGAGCGTACAGGTCGCAGTGGTGGGTAGTGTATTGGGCTTTGGTGACAAAACGGATGGCACTGTGATAGACTGCATCCAATTTGTTGAGTAGAGTGTTGGAGGCTATTTTATAGATGACATCGCCGAAGTCGAGAATCGGTAGGATGGTCAGTTTTACGAGGGTATGTTTGGCAGCATGAGTGAAGGATGCTTTGTTGCGATATAGGAAGCCGATTCTAGATTTAATTTTGGATTGGAGATGCTTAATGTGAGTCTGGAAGGAGAGTTTACAGTCTAACCAGACACCTAGGTATTTGTAGTTGTCCATGTATTCTAAGTCAGAGCCGTCCAGAGTGGTGATGCTGGACGGGCGGGCAGTGATCGATTGAATAGCATGCATTTAGTTTTACTTGCATTGAAGTTACGTCCAGAGAGCAGAAAAATGGGCATAGCTGAAAGTCAATGGGCTGTGACAATGCCCCTCCCCCTTCCTTTCAGGCACTTGGGGTCACACTTTATTTGGGTAGTCCATCTGTAGATGCTCTATAGATTTCCCAGCACTCCCCTCATTCACCTAGACACTCCGCCACAGCCACCACACCCCAATGTCTGTCTTTGTCTCTCTTGGTCGCTGTCTTTCTCTCCCAAAAATATGTTCATAGTTTAACATGTTGGAAAACATTCACTTTAATGGTCTGTTCTATCCAGGCATTAGTCCAGTTTGTGTGAAAGCATTGCAGTCTGTTGGGTCAGAATGGAATTAATCATGATACTGGTCATTTTAGGAAAGCTCACTATTAGAGACTTATATTGGTCAGTCGAGCTCCACTGTTGACGTCCTTGCATTGGCACAAGTAGGCATTATTAGGATCCCTAACTAGTTTAGAGACTAGGGCCTGTGTCTAAACCAGGATTTTATCATGTCAGTTTGTGGCTGTCATGACCTTTCTGGCTCTTTTTTTATTTAACCTTTTATTTAACCAGATAAGCTAGTTGAGAACAAGTTCTCATTTACAACTGCGACCTGGCCAAGATCTAGCAAAGCAGTTTGACAAAAACAACACCAGAGTTACACATGGAATAAACAAGTCAATAACACAATAGAAAAAAAGAAAGTCTATATACAGTGTGTGCAAATGGCGTGAGGAGGTAAGGCAATAAATAGGCCATAGTAGCGAAGTAATTACAGCTTAGCAAATTAACACTGGAGTGATAGATGCACATCATCATCTGCTCAAGTAGAAATACTGGTGTGCAAAAGAGCAGAAAAGTAAATAAAAACAATATGGGGATGAGGTAGGTAGATTGGGTGGGCTATTTACAGATGGGCTATGTACAGCTGCAGCGATCGGTTTAATCAGCTTTTCCATCATCATGTGTCATCGCTAAGGATATAAGGTTATGTGTACGTCTATATGTAAGGTTATGTGTGTGTCTGTTGCAGGGTTTAAGGATGTGTGTGTTTTCAGGGTATATGTTGTGTGTTTTTTCTTATTTTAGATCCCTGAAGGAAAACGTATTTTTTCTAGTCCAGTACCATAGCGGCTCCAGACGAACCATGTGATCGGTAAGTGCTCACCTCTGCTCTGTACTAAAAATATACAGTGAGGGAAAAAAGTATTTGATCCCCTGCTGATTTTGTACGTTTGCCCACTGACAAAGAAATGATCAGTCTATAATTTTAATGGTAGGTTTATTTGAACAGTGAGAGACAGAATAACAACAAAACAAAAAAATCCAGAAAAACGCATGTCAAAAATGTTATAAAATTATTTGCATTTTAATGAGGGAAAAAAGTATTTGACCCCCTCTCAATCAGAAAGATTTCTGGCTCCCAGGTGTCTTTTATACAGGTAACGAGCTGAGATTAGGAGCACACTCTTAAAGGGAGTGCTCCTAATCTCAGCTTGTTACCTGTATAAAAGACACCTGTCCACAGAAGCAATCAATCAATCAGATTCCAAACTCTCCACCATGGCCAAGACCAAAGAGCTCTCCAATGTTGTCAGGGACAAGATTGTAGACCTACACAAGGCTGGAATGGGCTACAAGACCATCGCCAAGCAGCTTGGTGATAAGGTGACAACAGTTGGTGCGATTATTCGCAAATGGAAGAAACACAAAATAACTGTCAATCTCCCTCGGCCTGGGGCTCCGTGCAAGATCTCACCTCGTGGAGTTGCAATGATCATGAGAACGATGAGGAATCAGGCCAGAACTACACGGGAGGATCTTGTCAATGATCTCAAGGCAGCTGGGACCATAGTCACCAAGAAAACAATTGGTAACACACTACGCCGTGAAGGACTGAAATCCTGCAGCGCCCGCATGGTCCCCCTGCTCAAGAAAGCACATATACATGCCTGTCTGAAGTTTGCCAATGAACATCTGAATGATTCAGAGGACAACTGGGTGAAAGCGTTGTGGTCAGATGAGACCAAAATGGAGCTCTTTGGCATCAACTCAACTCGCCGTGTTTGGAGGAGGAGGAATGCTTCCTATGACCCCAAGAACACCATCCCCACCGTCAAACATGGAGGTGGAAACATTATGCTTTGGGGGTGTTTTTCTGCTAAGGGGACAGGACAACTTCACCGCATCAAAGGGACGATGGACGGGGCCATGTACCATCAAATCTTGGGTGAGAACCTCCTTCCCTCAGCCAGGGCATTGAAAATGGGTTGTGGATGTGTATTCCAGCATGACAATGACCCAAAACACACGGCCAAGGCAACAAAGGAGTGGCTCAAGAAGAAGCACATTAAGGTCCTGGAATGGCCTAGCCAGTCTCCAGACCTTAATCCCATAGAACATCTGTGGAGGGAGCTGAAGGTTCGAGTTGCCAAACGTCAGCCTCGAAACCTTAATGACTTGGAGAAGATCTGCAAAGAGGACTGGGACAAAATCCCTCCTGAGATGTGTGCAAACCTGGTGGCCAACTACAAGAAACGTCTGACCTCTGTGATTGCCAACAAGGGTTGTGCCACCAAGTACTAAGTCATGTTTTGCAGAGGGGTCAAATACTTATTTCCCTCATTAAAATGCTAATCAATTTATAACATTTTTGACATGTGTTTTTCTGGATTTTTTTGTTGTTATTCTGTCTCGCTGTTCAAATAAACCTACCATTAAAATTATAGACTGATAATTTCTTCGTCAGTGGGCAAACGTACAAAATCAGCAGGGGATCAAATACTTTTTTCCCTCACTAGCTCTGCTTAGCCCACTGATATGCTAAGTGACATTTTTGCCATATAACATTTATCGAATACATTTATTTCAGATAGCCTCTGTACCGTAGGTTCTTGTCTATGGTTGAATTGGGATTGAGTAAATAGAACATTTTACAGGTTAACTCATGTAATGTCTTCTGTTTTGTAACTAGTTAGAGCATCCGATGTAGCTGTCATGTGGTACGTCCACAGCCCAGCACGGCGGAATGCCCAGCTCAGCAAGGAGCCATTGACAACCGCTGGCCTTTGACAAAGGATCCTCCCAGTGACTCTTGTAACTACCTCCCTCCCCTAGGGGACACACAGACCCCACAGTGCCTCCACATAGGGTGGACCTTCATCCTACACCACACTCCTCATCCTCCCACAGAGTCTGTTAGACAGGAGGTAAGGTTGGGCCGGGTGCTGCTGCCCTTCAGGAATAGAGGCTGTGGGTTATTCTGTGTGAGATATATATTATCTCTCTCTCACACACACACACACACACACACACACACACACACACACACACACACACACACACACACACACACACACACACACACACACACACACACACACACACACACACACACACACACACACAGTTGAAGTCGGAAATTTACATACACCTCAGCCAAATACATTTAAACTCAGTTTTTCACAATTCCTGACATTTAATCCTAGTAAGAATTCCCTGTCTTAGGTCAGTTAGGATCACCACTTTATTTTAAGAATGTGAAATATCAGAATCATAGTAGAGAGAAGGATTTATTTCAGCTTTTATTTCTTTCATCACATTCCCAGTGGATCAGACGTTTACATACACTCAATTACTATTTGGTAGCATTGCCTTTAAATTATTTAACTTGGGTCAAACGTTTCGGGTAGCCTTCCACAAGCTTCCCAGTTGGGTGAATTTTGGCCCATTCCTCCTGACAGAGCTTGTGTAACTGAGTCAGGTTGGTAGGCCTCATTGCTCGTACACGCTTTTTCAGTTCTGCCCACAAATCTTCTATAGAATTGAGGTCAGGGCTTTGTGATGGCCACTCCAATACCTTGACTTTGTTGTCCATAAGCCATTTTGCCACAACTTTGGAAGTATGCTTGGGGTATCATTGTCCTTTTGGAAGACCCATTTGCGACCAAGCTTTAACTTCCAGACTGATGTCTTGAGATGTTGCTTCAATATATCCACACAATTTTCCTCCCTCATGATGCCATCTATTTTGTGAAGTGCACCAGTCCCTCCTGCAGCAAAGCACCCCCACAACATGATGCTGCCACCCCCGTGCTTCACGTTTGGGATGGTGTTCTTCGGCTTGCAAGCATCCCCCGTTTCCTCCAAACATAACGATGGTCATTATGGCCAAACAGTTCTATTTTTGTTTCATCAGACCAGAGGGCAATTCTCCAAAAAGTATGATCTTTGTCCCCATGTGCAGTTTTAAACTGTAGTCTGGCTTTTTTATGATGGTTTTGGAGCAGTGGCTTCTTCCTTGCTGAGTGGCCTTTCAGGTTATGTCGATATAGGACTCGTTTTACTGTGGATATAGATACTTTTGTACCTGTTTCCTCCAGCATCTTCACAAGGTCCTTTGCTGTTGTTCTGGGATTGATTTGCACTTTTCGCACCAAAATACGTTAATCTCTTGGAGACAGAACGCGTCTCCTTCCTGAGGGGTAAGACAGCTGCGTGGTCCCATGGTGTTTATACTTGTGTACTATTGTTTGTACAGATGAACGTGGTACCTTCAGGCGTTTGGAAATTGCTCCCAAGGATGAACCAGACTTGTGGAGGTCTACAATGTTTTTTCTGAGGTCTTGGCTGACTTCTTTTGATTTTCCAATGATGTCACGAAAAGAGGCACTGCGTTTGAAGGTAGGACTTGAAATACATCCACAGGTACACAGATGATGTCAATTAGCCTATCAGAAGCTTCTAAAGCCTTGATGTCATTTTCTGGAATTTTCCACGCTGTTTAAAGGGACAGTCAACTTAGTGTATGTCTTCTGACCCACTGGAATTGTGATGCAGTGAATTATAAGTGAAATAATATGTCTGTAAACAATTGTCGGAAAAATTACTTGTCATGCATGCAGTAGATGTCTTAACCGACTTGCCAAAATGTATAGTTTGTTAACAAGAAATTTGTGGAGTGGTTGAAAGACGAGTTTTAATGTCTCCAACCTAAGTGTATGTAAACTTCCGACTTCAACTGTATACACACACACACACACACACACACACACACACACACACACACAGTCAAAAGTTTGGACATACCTACTCATTCCATGGTTATTCTTTATTTTTTAAAACTATTTTCTACATCGTAGAATAATAATGAAGACATCAAAACTATGAAATAACAAATATGGAATCATGTAGAAACCAAAAAAGTGTTAAACAAACCAAAATATTTTTTATATTTGAGATTCTTCAAAGTAGCCACCCCTTGCCTTGATGACAGCTTTGCACACTCTTGGCATTCTCTCAACCAGATTCATGAGGTTGGAATGCATTTGACCTGGAATGCATTTCACTTAACAGGTGTGCCTTGTTAAAAGTTAATGTGTTGAATTTCTATCCTTCTTAATGCGTTTGAGCCAATCAGTTGTGTTGTGACATGGTAGGGGTGGTATACAGAGAGAGCTCTATTTGGTAAAAGACCATATAATGGCAAGAACAGCTCACATAAGCAAAGAGAAATGAGAGTCAGTGAATACGACACGAAGGTCAGTCAATACGAAACATTTCAACAACTTTGAAAGTTTCTTCAAGTGCATTCGCAAAAACCATCAAGCGCTATGATGAAACTGGCTCTCATGAGGACCGCCACAGGAAAGGAAGACCCATGTCTGATGAGTCCAACATTTTGTTTCATGAGGAATGCTTTTCCAACAGTCTTGAAGGAGTCACAACACAACTGATTGGCTCAAACGCATTAAGAAGGAAAGAAATTCCACAAATGAACTTTTAAGTGGTTTCTTCATGATCCCATATATGTTATTTCATAGTTTAGATGTCTTCACTATTATTCTATAATGTAGAAAATAGTAAAAATAAAGGAAAACCCTTGAATGAGTATGTGTGTGTCCAAACTTTTGACTGGTACTGTACATTGTTTTTTAGTTTCAGGCCATGTACTGTAATTTCACTGTTAATCTCGCTTTTTCTGACAGGTTCATTCACAAATGTCTACCTCACGATTAAAAGGCCCCTCTCCATAACTGCGACCCTGAACAGGCTACAAGATGACTTCCAGTATAGGCGGGTGAGTTAGTCTACCAATCTCCTCTTACACTTGAGAGAAATGGATATCCTACCCTACCTGCTCATCTAACTGGTAGCTAGCTGTCTGTCAAATCATCTGTGACTAACAATCTATAAAATAAAACGTTTTTTAAATGTTCTCAATCTGTGCTTTACTTTGCCTGGATTTAGTCGTCATGGTGATTTCAAGCAACATTTGGTGGACCTTTAGGTGTGTGTGACTGACCTGTGTGTGGGTGGACTCAGTGGCTCTGGACCTGTTTTAACTGGCAGGGGTAGCTGAGTGACAGCAGGAATGGCCCACCAGCACGGGATCTCCCGCCTTCATCCCAGGATTAGCATGCCGCTCAGCCCTGCTCCGTTTTGAGTGGTTGGTGTTTAATTATTATGTTTATGAAAAAAATAAAAATAATTTACCCCTTTTTCGTGGTATCCAATTGTCTCATCGCTGCAACTCCCGTACGGACTCGGGAGAGGCGAAGGTCGAGAGCCGTGCATCTTCCGAAACACAACCCAACCAAGCCGCACTGCTTCTTGACACAATGCCCACTTAACCCGGAAGCCAGCCACACCAATGTGTCGGAGGAGACACTGTACCGTGTCAGCGTGCACTGCACCCAGCACCCACAGGAGACACTAGTGTGCAATGGGACAAGGACATCCCTGCCGGCCAAACCCTCCCCTAACCCAGACGACGCTGGGACAATTGTGCACCGCCCCATGGGTCTCCCTGTCATGGCCGGCTGCAACAGAGCCTGGACTTGAACCCAGAATCTCTAGTGGCACAGCTAGCACTGCGATGCAGTTCCTTAGACCACTGCGCCACTCGGGAGGCCATGGTTGGTGTTTTTACTCTTCCCCTGATGTGTGTGTGTGTGTGTGCCGTCTCATGTGACAGAGGGGGGCCAGCCAGGGGCTGGGGCTTCTGTCGGCACCACTGAACTCCCCCTTTACTGTCATTAGAGCAGGGGAGGCAGGGGTGCGGTGGGTGGTCAGTAGAGAGTATGGAACATGACCTCATGCTGAAGGAGGGGCTTAATTTGGCCAATCAAAGGCAAATAGTTTCCTAGAAGGAGAAGTTGGGTTCCTAGAAGTACCCAGCTGAGTTTATGGCTGTTATTCACTATGGAGAGTATACTCATTACCTCCTGGCAGGGATATACTATACCTTGCCAGGTCGTCATTGTAAATAAGAAGTTGTTCTTAATGGACTTGCCTGGTTATCTCTTTACACTCATACCCGTATACGGGTTAAAATTAGAGGTTGACCGATTAATCGGAATGGCCGATTTAATTAGGGCCGATTTCAAGTTTTCATCACAATCGGTAATCGGCATTTTTGGACACCGATCATGGCCGATTACATTGCACTCCACGAGGAGACTGCGTGGCAGGCTGACTACCTGTTATGTGAGTGCAGCAAGGAGCCAAGGTAAGGTGCTAGCTAGCATTAAACGCATCTTATAAAAAACAATCAATCTTAACATAATCACTAGTTAACTACACATGGTTGATGATATTACTAGTTTATCTAGCTTGTCCTGCATTGCATATAATCGATGCTGTGCCTATTAATTTATCATTGAATCATAGCCTACTTCGCCAAACGGTTATTTAACAAGCTCATTCGCGAAAAAAGCACTGTCGTTGCACCAATGTATACCTAACCATAAACATCAACGCCTTTCTTAAAATCAATCACAAGTATATATTTTTGTTATATGGGATGAAAATTGATTTAATTGTGATTTTTGCTAACGGTCTACACAAAATACTCTGTCAAAGTGGAAGAATAATTCTAACAAAAAATATGAAAAATAAAACACATATCTTGAGACAATACATGTTAGAAACACCTTTGGCAGCGACTACAGCTGAGAATATTTTAGGATATGTCTCTAAGAGCTTTGCACACCTGGATTGTACAATATAAAATTGTTCAAGCTCTGTCAAGTTGGTTATTGCTAGAATGCTATTTTCAAGTCTTGCCATAGATTTTCAAGTTGATTTTAAGTCAAAACTAACTAGGCCACTCAGGAACATTCAATGTCATCTTGGTAAGCAACTCCAGTGTAGATTTGGCCGTGTGTTTTAGGTTATTATCCTGCTGAAAGGTGAATTTGTCTCCCAGTGTCTGTTGGAAAAAAGACTGGACCAGGTTTTCCTCTAGGATTTTGACTGTGCATAGCTATATCCTGCTACTTTCTATCCTAAAAAAAAACTCCCTTTCCGATGACAAGCATACCAATAACATGATGCAGCCACCACCATGCTTGAAAATATGAATAGTGGTACTCAGTTATGTGTTGTTGGATTTGCCCCAAACATAACGCTTTGTATTCAGGACAAAAAGTTACTCTGTCATTTAGGTTAGTATTGTGGAGTAACTACAATGTTGTTGATCCATCCTCCTTTTTTTCCATATCACAATCATTAAACTCCGTTTTAAAATCGCCATTGGCCTCATGGTGAAATCCTGAGCAGTTTCCTTCCTTTCTGGCAACTGAGGTAGGAAGGACATCTGCATCTTTGTAGTGACTGGGTGTATTTATACATCATCCAAAGCCTAATTAATAACTTTACCATGCTCAAAGGGATTTTCAGTGTCTGCTTTTTTTTTTAAATATTTTTTTTAGACATCTACCAATCGGTGCCCTTCTTTGTTAGGGATTGAAAAACCTCCCTGGTCTTTGGTTGAATCTGGCTTGAAATTTACTGCTCGATTTGAGGGACCATACAATTATTTTTATGTGTGGGGTATAGAGATGGGCTAGTCATTCAAAAATCATGTTAACCACTATTATTGAACACAGAATGAGTCCATGCATCT
Source organism: Salvelinus namaycush (assembly GCF_016432855.1). Taxonomy (NCBI): domain Eukaryota; kingdom Metazoa; phylum Chordata; class Actinopteri; order Salmoniformes; family Salmonidae; genus Salvelinus; species Salvelinus namaycush. Next base: position 28,390,906 of record NC_052316.1, on the reverse strand, counting down.
TATGTGATTTTAAGCACATTTTTACTCCTTAACATTTCCGCTTGTAATTTATCATATTTTTGAAAATGTTCTACAAAGACAATTCTACTTGACATTATGGGCTTATTGTGTGTATATCAGAGACACAAAATCAAAATGTAATCAATTTGAAATTCAGGCTGTGACACAACATTTAGAAAAAGTAAAGAGAATACTTTCTGGAGACACCAGTTAGACCTCTCACTCGAAACCATTTTTTTTGTCTTATTTTGCACCTACCCCAAATTTGCCATGAATATTCTTATGTTACTGAATGTATCCGGAGTATTGTCAGATTTCGTTATCAACAAATGCAATGAAAGTACAGCAAATGTAAAATGCATATATAATCAACAGTGTAATGTTTGGATTCAGTCTTGGCAGATGAACTGTTTTGTCCTCACCTTTTAGTCTAATAATTTTCCCATAATCTCCAAAATGTGCCCCTTGAAATTGCTGCCATGGTTATGCATATGCTTTCCATATTTCTTCTGTAAGAAACATTTCAATTTAGCCCTATTCATATAGGACAACTCCAGCAAGTGTACGGGGTTGAATAGAGGTTAGAACATTTTTAAATCCATTTACTTATTCACATTAGCTGCTACTTAAAGGAATAAATGGTGAGGATTGAAAACAAACTGCACAACCGCTATAGAAATACCCTTTGTCAAAAGTCCTTTGTTAGTTTTGTGTAAGGTATGTTGATAGTTTAGCAGGGGTGTCAAACTCATTTTCCCTGTGGGCTGCATTTGGTCTTCACTGAGGTTGAGGGCCGCACATAATATTGATATTCCCTCGCGGTCAAAACGTGCAAAACATTGTTCTCTATCAATCGCTTCTGGAATTTTCTACGTTCCCTGACTGTCTAGCTTTCGTTTCAGTGACTAATAGCAAGCTGGACAGAGTGAAGAGACTATAAATGTAGGTCCATTATTTCTACACAGTTTCGATATGTTTTTTGTCATTTCATTGTCGATTTGAGATTGTTTTTCTGGGGAAAATTTACAAAAACAAGATTGAAATGGGCCTTGAGTTTGACACGTGGTCTAAGGCATGTTGATGGCAATTGTGTAAGTATGTTTTGTGTGAGCAGGGCCTGTTGCTCATTGTCCCTTGGAGAATAGGGTTTTGTTGCCACACCCATAGAGCCCTTAGGTCTTCTGTAGCTCTGCCTCCTGTAAGGCAGAGGTTAGAGCTGACGAACACTATTACCACCATCTTAAATACACAATCCTCAGGCTTTACATGGCATCATATTAAAACACTGGCAGCTTTAGGTGGCCTAATCTAATTGTGTGCTATGGGTGGAATTTCATTTGGTCATGTGGCATCTTTAAGGGCATGTTGTTAAAGCTCTGATACCTCCAGGGAAGGGGAATGTAATAAGAAAGTTCTTCTTTCTGTCCATATCAGTTCACATTTCTCCCGAGTCCCATTCTCATATGAGAGCAAACACCATTAGGGTAAATGATAAGCCAGAGCCTGACTGTACTTATCTATCTTTGGCTTGGTGTGGGATGTACAATAGAGCTGGGATGATAAACCCAAAATTACCCACACCGACATTGCCCTCTTACCGGAGCAGTTTGCTTAGGTCGGTCATTTTCAGTGATTTTTCTACACAAAGTTCCTGCACATATTTTTTTTGTTCTAAAACTATTATTTGGCCAACAGTGATCGCTCCCTCTCCCCACTGTGCGCACAGAGGAGGGAGGGATGCTTTCTGATAAGCACAAGCATATGACCATTGCTCCAAATGCAATTGCGGGACAGACTGTTTTCAAAGGTACTACTGTTTATTTCTCACCTCTTAATATTGAGTTCATGCCACCACTTTACAACCGGAGTATGGTTTTGATGTGCCCACGGAGCGGAGTGCACCATTTGCGCTGAATAGGCTTACATCAAGTAGCCTAGGCCTAGTACTGGATAGTTTTGTTGGACATTACATTTACTGATAGCCATATAGGCTAATTAATAAAACAATCTAGCAACAAGATCATATTTAGAGTTAGCAATCTAGCTAAGTGTTTTGAGTTCTCACTTCCACACGTGGTGAATAATATAGCTTAGAACAGGGGTGTCAAAGTCATTCCATGGAGGGCCTAATGTCTGCAGGGTTTTGGTCTTTCCTTTTAATTAAGCCCTAGACAACCAGGTGTGGGGAGTTCCTTACTAATTAGTGACCATAATTCATCAATCAAGTACAAAGGAGGAGTGAAAACCTGCAAACATCTCAGCCCTCCGTGGAATAAATTTGACACCTGTGGCCGAGACCAATAGGCGCGGGCAAATTAATCTCTGAAGACCTCAAAACAAATCTGATCATTCTGGATCCTATTTTGACAGGTTGCACATCAAAATATCAATAATGCATTCCCTGGAAGTAATTTACATTTTCTATCATAGGCTATACTATCTCAGTTACTTGTCTTGGCACAACAACAAAAAACTGCCACTAATGGAAAGTAGGCCTAATTGTCAATTTAAAAAATATATATAAATAAATACGTTATTAATATATATATATATCTATATCGATCATTGTATTTATCACTATCAAGCAAAATAGTTACATTTTATCATATTACTTTTGGTCCATATCGCCCAGCACATGGTTGTAAAATGCTTGTTTACTCTTCATTACTGTATTTGTTGTTTGCTATTAAACTATTGTGTTTCTACATTGTTGACTTTAATGGGTTTGTCTAAAAATAGCATTGGTGAGTGTAATTGAAGCTTATTTGTTTGAAGTAGCCCTGGGGTAAAAAAACACAAGCACCACATTATTCTCATGCTCACACAGCATGCACAGAAACGCATGAAGGCAAATTAGGCACAGATGCACACATACAGAAAAGCGTGCCAGTATATGTCATTCCACAGAATGTCATAGGCTCAGATCAGCACCCCCCCCCCACCACTCCAAGGACTCTTGGTTAGTGGTCCATTAATTATTGTTCAATGAGAAGTGTGCAGTGAAAATAGACCATGGAGGGAGCAACCTTGAGGGAATCTTATTTGAGTCAGAAAAGGATGTTCATATGACAGGGAAGATATAGAAAACCTGCCAGAGAACATATCCAACGGACAATCTCTTAGGAAAAAAGACAAAGTAACTGATGTTGGCACAAGATGGAGGGAAAGTTGGAGCATAACTAACAAAATTACAGTTTAAGAAAATATAGGCTTAATCCAGTATAAACTAATGTATGGAATTTATTATACATGAGAGAATTCATAAATTCTACAGCACAACTGCAGAGTCATGTCTTAAGTGTAAAGCAAATAATGACTCAATAATCCATGCTTTCTGGGAATGCTATAAAGTCTGGAAGTTGTGGGCAGCGCTAGAAAATTGGCTGTCAGAAGTATTACAATGTAAATGTACTTTTAATCTGTCTGCCTGCATATTTTAAGACATTTGCCTATGGGTGTGTATTCAGTGCTTGACTTGGGTCGGAGCTGTCCGGAACACCATACTTTCAATTTTTGGGGAATTGCATACCGGCTCCTCTATAAAAAATAAAGTAGCCTTTTGCTGGCCCAGATTCACACACCCTGGCAAAAAAGATTGATCAAAGTGGAATGAAGGCGGGATCTTCATTGAATAGCAATGAAGAGTGGGCATTCATTTCCTGATGTACGGTTTGTTCAAGTTTATTTGCGTTAGTCTGTTCGAGATTGCACTGATTAAAAATGTGCCAGATGAGGGTCAAATGAGGGTTTGTAAAGTCAGGAAAAGTCATGGAAATTAGTTTCATAATTGTTGTTAATGTAATTCATGAAAGCACATATCAGCCATTATCGGAATGGCCCTTCAGTACATGTCTGGTGCTGCGTGTGTGCCAGTGTGAGTGGGCCGTTGCCCGAGGGGAGATTCAGTAGCAGGTATAAAATAATTGCAGACTAACTATACTGAACAAAAATATCAACACAACATGCAGCAATTTCAAAGATTTTACTGAGTTAGAGTTCATATAAGGAAATCAGTCAATTTAAATAAATTCATTAGGCTATGGATTTCACATGACTGGGCAGGGGCGCAGCCGTGGACCTTGGAGGGCATAGGCCCACCCACTGGAGAGCCAATCAGAATGAGTTTTTCCCCATAAAATGTATTTATTACAGTTATAAAAACTTAGCACACTCTTGGCATTCTCTCAACCAGCTTCACCTGGAATGCTTTTCCAACAGTCTTGAAGGAGTTCCCACATATGCTGAGCACTTGTTGGCTGCTTTTCTTTCACTGTGCGGTCCAACTCATCCCAATTGGGTTGAGGTTGGGTGATTGTGGAGGGCAGGTCTTCTGATACAGCACTCCATCACTCTCCTCCTTGGTCGAATAGCCCTTACACAGCCTGGAGGTGTGTTAGGTCATTGTCCTGTTGAAAACAAATGATTGTCCCACTAAGCGCAAACCAGATGGGATGGCGTTTCACTGCAGAAAGCTGTGGTAGCCATGCTGGTTAAGTGTGCCTTGAATTCTAAATAAATCACAGACAATGTCACAAGCAAAGCACCATCACACCACCACCTCCATGCCTTACGGTGGGAACCACAGATGCGGAGTTCATCCGTTCACCTACTCTGCATCTCACAAAGACACAGAGGTTGGAACCAAAAAATCTCAAATTTGGACTAATCTGACCAAAGGACAGATTTCCACCGGTCGAATGTCCATTGTTCGTGTTTCTTGGCCCAAACAAGTCTCTTCTTCTTATTGGCGTCCTTTAGTAGTGGTTTCTTTGCAGCAATTCGACCATGAAGGCCTGATTCACGCAGTCTCTGAACAGTTGATGTTGATGTGTCTGTTACTTGAACTCTGTGAAGCATTTATTTGGGCTGCAATATCTGAGGCTGGTAACTCTAATGAACTTATCCTCTGCAGCAGAGGTAACTCTCTTGGTGTTCCTTTCCTGTGGGGGTACTCATGAGAGCCAGTTTCATCATCGCGCTTGATGGTTTTTGCAACTGCACTTGAAGAAGTTCTTGAAATGTTCTGTATTGACTGCCCTGCATGTCTTAAAGTAATGATGGACTGTCGTTTCTCTTTGCTTATTTGAGCTGTTCTTGCAATAATATGGACTTAGCCCTATTTGGTAAAAGACCATCTTCTGTATACCACCCCTACCTTGTCACAACACAACTGATTGGCTCAAACGCATTAAGAAGGAAAGAAATTTTGCATATTAACTTTTAACAAGGTACACCTGTTAATTGAAATGCATTCCAGATGACTACTTCATGAAGCTGGTTGAGAGAATGCCAAGAGTGTGCAACGCTGTCATCAAGGCTAAGGGTGGCTACTTTGAAGAATGTTTTTTTTGGGGGGGGTTACCACATGATTCCATATGTGTTATTTCATAGTTTTGATGTCTTTACTATTATTCTACAAATAAAGAAAAACCTTTGAATGAGTAGGTGTCCAAACTTTTGCTTTTGATCTGTCCGTTTCGTCTGTCCGTCGTCTACTTAGACATCTTGCTTTGAAGTAGCCTACCTTATCCATTTGATCCCTGATTTATTGAATGAAGAAATAATTTTATAAAGACAAAAGTATTTGGTTGTGACGCTGAAAAAGTCAAGCCTGCACACCCAGGAGCTCTCCTGATGGAGGGTTGACCACATGTTGATAACATGTGACTAACAGTGCAGTTCTAAGTGCCTTGATCAACGGCAGGAGTTGGTATATCTACATGGGATCAGACAAAAGTTTCCCAGTGTCAATAATGTTTACTTTTTCATGTAGGCTATAATAAGTCATGAAAATATGGTTCAACGTATAGAGGTCTATATAGCCTAATGCAATTTGTGAATTTCGGTGAACATAGTCTAATGTACCGACTTGGAAAAAGACAGCTCCTGCAATTCTTCCATCCCAAGTCAAGCACTGGGTGTAGTGAGATACGCAATGGGCTGGACGATTCTCTTCTCATCTTGGAAGTCAATCAATCTGCCATAATTGACACAATGGAAAAAATCTAATCATTTATTATTGGGATAGCATGGGTGGTTTGTATCTGGAGTGTATTAAAAAAAACTATGACAAATATATATATATATATATATATATATACACACACACAAACACACAAAAGTATGTGGGCACCCCTTCAAATTAGTGGATTCAGCTATTTCAGTCACACCCGTTGCTGACGGTGTATAAAATGAAGAACAGAGCCATGCAATCTCCATAGACAAACATTGAAAATAAAATGTACTTACTGAAGAGCTCAGTGACTTTCAATGTGGCACCTTCATAGGATGCCATCTTTCCAACAAGTCAGTTCGTCAAATTTCTGCCCTGCTAGAGCCAGGAGCAACAACGGCTCAGCCGCGAAGTGGTACAGGATGCTCACAGGATGAGACCAACAGGTGCTGAAACGTGTAGCGTGTAGAAATCATCTGTCCTCTGTTGCATCACTCACTACCGGGTTCCAAACGGCCTCTGGAAGCAACGTCCGCACAAGAACTGTTAGTCGGGAGCTTCATGAAATGGATTTCCATGGCCGAGCAGCCGCACACAAGCCTAAGATCACCATGCGCAATGCCAAGCGTCAGCTGGAGTGGTGTAAAGCTTGCCGCCATTGGACTCTGGAGCAGTGGAATCGCGTTCTATGGAAAGATGAATCACGCTTCACCATCTGGCAGTCCAACAGACGAATCTGGGTTTGGCAGATTTTTGCCCCAAAGCATATTGCCAACTGTAAAGTTTGGAGGAGGAATAGTTCCAATGAAGGGAACTCTTAACGCTACAGCATATTATGACCTTTCAACTTTGTGGCAACAGTTTGGGGAAGACCCTTTCCTGTTTCAGCATGACGATGCCCCCATGCACAAACAGAGGTCCATACAGAAATGGTTTGTCGAGATCGGTTTGGAAAAACTTGACTGGCCTGCAAAGAGCCCTGACCTCAACCCCATCGAACACCTTTGGGATGAATTTCGAACGCCGACTGCGAGCCAGGCCTAATCGTCCAACATCAGTGCCCGACCTCACGAATGCTGCTGTCACTGAATGGAAGCAAATCCCTGCCGCAATGTTTCAACATCTAGTGGAAAGCCTTCCCAGAAGAGCGGAGGCTGTTATAGCAGCAAAGGGGGTACCAACTTTATATTAATGCCCATGATTTTGGAATGAGATGGTCGACAAGCAGGTGTCCATATGCTTTTGGTCATGTAGTGTATATAAAAACTATGTAGATGGTTGGAAGGACTGATGAGTACAGTGACCGCTCACCTGGACCTGAGGAAAGTGCACCTGAATATCCACGCATGCAAACAGACAGACAAGCAGTTAATTCTGTTCTTGGAGGTGTGTATTGACATTTACTGGGTGTACACACTTATATACACACAGCTACATGCATACTGGCACGTACACAACACCCTAGGCTACAATAGGTCACATCCATGCTGACACTACTTCAGGATTATTATTTTCTAACTGCAGGCAGAACATTAGCAATGCCACTTGTCAAGGTTCTAATAATGACCATCTGACCTACATGTTAGTGATGTCAGTCCTAGTCTGCTGAGTAAGCAAAAGGTTCTGCCTTCCAAGGAAAATTAGTTGCATTCCTGGTCATTCTGCCTCAATACCAGCTGAGTCATCGAGCATGGGCTCTGTCTAAATTTAGACTATGCTTCGCACTGCCCTCTACGGACCGGGCTGGGGTAGCAGTCTGACCAATGCTATCTGCACCAGTGTTTTGGCCCGAAATAAAAATGGTTGGTTGTTTGTTTTTCAGGGATGACGCCAGCAGTATCTTTGATGGGTTAATGGAAGAAGATGAAAAGGACAAAGCAAAACGGTGAGGTCTTTATGAGCTCAAGCACTACATTAAAGACAACTCTGTACGTAAGCTTAGTTTGATCATATTAAATCACATTTTATTTGTCACATGCGCCGAATACAACAGGTGCAGACCTTACAGTGAAATGCTTACTTACAAACCCTGAACCATCAATGCAGTTTTAAGAAAATACCTAAAGAAAAAGTAATAGATAAGAATAACAAATAATTAAAGAGCAGCAGGAAATAACAATAGCGGGGCTATATACATGGGGTACCGGTACAATGTCAATCTGCGGTGGCACCGCTGTTGAGGTAATATGTAGATGTAGGTAGAGTTATTAAAGTGACTATGCATAGATAATAACAGAGAATAGCAGCAGCATTATGGGTAGCCATTAGATTAGCTGTTCAGGAGTCTTATGGCTTGGGGGTAGAAGCTATTTTGGAGCCTCTTGGACCTAGATGTGTGGTAGCAGAGAGAACAGTCTATGACACGGGTGGCTGGAGTCTTTGACAATTTTTAGGGCCTTCATCTGACACCGCCTGGTATAGAGGTCCAGGATGGCAGGAAGCTTGGCCTCTGTGACGTACTGGGCCGTACGCACTACCCTCTGTAGTGCCTTGCGGTCAGAGGCCGAGCAGTTGCCATACCAGGCAGTGATGAAACCCATCTGGATGCTCTCGATGGTGCAGCTATAAAACCTTTTGAGGATCTGAGGACCCATGTCAAATTATTTCAGTCTCCTGAGGGGGAATAGGCTTTGTCGTGCCCTCTTCATGACTATCTTAGTGTGTTTGGACCATGATAGTTTGTTGGTGATGTGGACACCAAGGAACTTGACACTCTCAACCTGCTCCACTGCAGCCCCGTCGATGAGAATGAAGGCGTGCTCGCTCCTTCTTTTCCCGTTAGTCCACAATCATCTCCTTTGTCTTGATCACGTTGAGGAAGAGGTTGTTGTCCTTGCACCACACGATCAGGTCTCTGACCTCCTCCCTATAGGCTGTCTCATTGTTTTTTTGTAAAAAAAAAAATGTTTAAAATGTTACCCCCTTTTTCTCCCCAATTCCGTGGTATCCAATTGTTAGTAATTACTATCTTGTCTCATCGCTACAACTCCCGTACGGGCTTGGGAGAGACGAAGGTCGAAAGCCATGCGTCCTCCGAAACACAACCCAACCAAGCCGCACTGCTTCTTAACACAGCGCGCATCCAACCCGGAAGCCAGCCGCACCAATGTGTCGGAGGAAACACCGTGCACCTGGCGACCTTGGTTAGCGCGCACTGCGCCCGGCCCGCCACAGGAGTCGCTGGTGCGCGATGGGACAAGGATATCCCTACCGGCCAAACCCTAACCCGGACGACGCTAGGCCAATTGTGCGTCGCCCCACGGACCTCCCGGTCACGGCCGGCTGCGACAGAGCCTGGGCGCGAACCCAGAATCTCTGGTGGCACAGCTAGCGCTGCGATGCAGTGCCCTAGACCACTGCGCCACCCGGGAGGCCGGCTGTCTCATTGTTGTCGGTGATCAGGCCTACCACTGTTGTCATCAGCAAACTTAATGATGGTGTTGGAGTCGTGCCTGGCCGTGCAGTCATGAGTTAACAGGGAGTACAGGAGGGGGCTTAGCACACACCCCTGAGGGGCCCAAGTGTTGAGGATCAGCGTGGCGGCTGTGTTGTTACCTACCCTTACCACCTGGGGGCGGCCCGTCAGGAAGTCCAGGATTCAGTTGCAGAGGGAGATGTTTAGTCCCAGGGTCCTTAGCTCAGTGATGAGCTTTGAGGGCACTATGGTGTTGAACGCTGAGCTGTAGTCAATGAATAGCATTCTCACATAGGTGTTCCTTCTGTCCAGGTGTGAAAGGGCAGTGTGGAGTGCAATAGAGATGGCATCATCTGTGGATCTGTTGATGCGGTATGTAAATTGGAGAGGGTCTAGGGTTTCTGGGATAACAGTGTTGATGTGAGCCATGACCAGCCTTTCAAAGCATTTCATGGCTACAGACATGAGCGCTACGGGTCGGTAGTCATTTAGGCAGGTTACCTTAGTGTTCTATGGGACTATGGTGGTCTGCTTGAAACATGTTGCTATTATAGACTCAGACAGGGAGAGGTTGAAAATGTCACTAAAGACACTTGCCAGTTGGTCTGTACATCCTCAGAGTACACGTCCTGGTAATCCGTCTGGCCCTGCGGCCTTGTGAATGTTGACCTGTTTAAAGGTCTTACTCATATCGGCTGCGGGGAGCATGATCACACAGTCGTCTGGAACAGCTGATGCTCTCATGCAAGTTTCAGTGTTACTTGCCTCGACGCGGGCAAAGAAGTTATTTAGCTCGTTTGGTATGCTCGTGTCACTGGGCAGCTCTCGACTGTGCTTCCCTTTGTAGTCTGTAATAGTTTGCAAGCCCTGCCACATCCGATGAGCGTCTGAGCCGGTGTAGTACGATTCGATCTTAGTCATGTTGTCACGTTCCTGACCTGTTTTCTTTTGTCTTGTATTTATTTAGTTGGTCAGGGCGTGAGTTGGGTGGGTTTGTCTATGTGTGATTTTCTATGTTGGGATGTTTGTGTTCTATGATTCTCAATCAGAGGCAGCTGTCAATCGTTGGCCCTGATTGAGAATCATACTTAGGCAGCCTGGGTTTCACGTGTGTTTTGTGGGTGTTTGTATCTCGTGTCAGTGTTCGTGCCACACGGGACTGTTTTCGGTTTGGTTACGTTTGTTGTTTTGTGTCTTGAAGTGTTCTGTTTTACTTTCATTAAATAATGAACACTAACCACTCTGCGTGTTGGTCCGATCCATGCTCCTCCTCGTCTGAGGAGGAGAAATACTATGACAGCCGTTACACCTGTATTGATGCTTTGCCTGTTTGATGGTTCGTCGGAGGGCATAGCGGGATTTCTTATTAGCTTCCGGGTTAGAGTCCCGCTCCTTGAAAGTGGCAGCTCTACCCTTTAGCTCAGTGCGAATGTTGCATGTAATCATTGTGTTGTTTTTGTTAGAATCTTAGTATGTGTATTCTTGTTTCTCATGTACAACCCTCCAGAGTGTCCCGTAACAAGTCTGAGAAGAAGCGCAGAGACCAGTTCAATGTCCTCATCAAGGAGCTGGGTACCATGCTTCCAGGCAACACCCGGAAGATGGACAAGTCCACCATCTTACAGAAGAGCATCGACTTCCTGCGCAAGCATAAAGGTAAGGACCTCTCCTCCTCCTAGCCCTCGGATATCAACATGTCTGGAAGAATAGGAACATTTCTGTGTTTTTACCAAGCTGTCTGAGTATTTCACATCAGTTACTCCCCCATCTGTGTTTCTGTCAGAAATAGCTGCGCAGTCAGAGTCGAGTGAGATCCGACAGGACTGGAAACCTCCTTTTCTTTGTAATGAAGAGTTCACACAGCTGATGCTGGAGGTCAGTGGCACTTGACACACTGAAAGTACAGTAGTTTGCACATCCTTTCACTAAGAAGTATCTAGAAAGAAAGGATGTCAGTCCAAGGATATCAGTAGCAACATTCTGTACTGTTTTTGTAGTTAACTGAAGAAGGTTGACAACGAAACGTCTGTGAATTTTTTTCCCTGCCTGCTGTGTAAGCAAGAAAACCCCCCCACCCTTTTTGGTTTAACGCACCAAGGACTATTCAAGTTCAAGGTTGAGCGCAATGGTACCTGTTTTCTACATAGTTCACTTTCTCACATTCTATTTTGCAAGTAGATGGTGTTTTAACACACTGTTTTGTATCTGCTAGGCATTAGACGGCTTCTTCCTAGCAATTATGACAGATGGGAACATAATCTATGTCTCAGAGAGTGTTACATCTCTACTGGAACATCTTCCTGTAAGTATTCACTCCATACATATACATGAGTTAAGGTTGACATCCATGACCAAGGATTACATACATGTGTGTGTTTGTTTCAGTCTGACCTGGTGGATCAGAACCTGTTGAACTTCCTGCCCCTGGTGGAACATTCAGACGTGTATAAAGCCCTGTCATCTCACATACTGGAGGGAGAGACGCTAACACCAGAGTATCTCAAGAGTAAGTACTGGAGCTGTTTAGTAGTTTCTATCATGTTCATGGTCTAAATGGCCTATGTCAAGTCAATTTGGCCACAGCATGCCATGAGCAGATGATTTGTTTCAGAACTAGATGTTTAAACCAAGTCTATCAAATTGTACTCTGCTTTATTGTATGATTTAATTTGTTTTCAGCGAAAAACCAGTTAGAATTCTGTTGCCACATGCTCCGAGGGACGATCGACCCCAAAGAGCCTCCTGTGTATGAGTATGTTAAGTTCATCGGAAACTTCAAGTCCCTGAATAATGGTAAATTTTCATTATATTGATGTAGGAAAAAATTTGGCTTTGAATGTAGTACACAAGTAGCTGGTCTGTATTTGGTTTGTGACCATAAATGCACTTAGACTGACCAAAAGGCAACAATGACTAAGTTGTAATTTTCCCTTTCTCCTATAGTGCCTAACTCAACTCGAAATGGCTTGGAAGGGGTGATCCAGCGGTCACTCCGGCCCGCTTTTGAGGACCGAGTCTGTTTCATAGCAACTGTGAGATTAGCCAAACCACAGTTTATCAAGGTAAGACAATTGGAATTCTAGAGACTTATATATCACAGACTGCATATTTCGGTAGCTAGGTAACCAAGTATATCTAATGTTGTACTGTAAAGTCTTCTTAGTAGGAGCACTGTAAATTATTTTATTTGTATGAGATGTAAACCTCTAGTTTTTCCTCACTCACCCCACAGGAGATGTGCACTGTTGAAGAACCCAATGAAGAATTCACCTCTAGACACAGCTTAGAATGGAAGTTCCTCTTCTTGGACCACAGGTAATGTGTGCTGTCTATATCCATGTCTGTGTGTGCTTACTTGCCAATGTCATGCAAGAGAGAGTTAGCCTCTAGCTGTGTGAGACTCAGCACAGCAGTCAGAACACAGTCCCAGTGAGAGTGTGTTTGGGTCAACTCTGTTAGCTGGCTGCTGTGTTCTATATCTGGGCCAGTCAGTCGGCTTGCTCTCTAGAGGAGACAGCTCTGAGTCTCAACCGTTTAGGAGCAACAGCACTAGATTGAGTACTTAGTGTTTCACTGCTACTGAAAACCTCTATTATACGAACCTTTGTAGACACTATGTCCAGAGGGTAATACAATGCTTTGTATGGGTTTTTAATGTGTTATTACTGCTTAAAAGGCTGAGAAACTGTATATCATTGTATTTGAATGGGTTATGTTGTCACATTAATAACATTGCTTGTTTATCTCCCCAGGGCTCCGCCCATAATAGGTTACCTGCCGTTTGAGGTTCTGGGTACATCTGGATATGACTACTACCACGTAGATGACCTGGAGACACTGGCCAAATGCCATGAACACTGTGAGTCATTTTTTTGTCGCATTTGTGTATTTTGTAAGTGCACATTTTATGAGTGTGTTTTACTGTCCCATGTACAGATCTGTGACATCATCTCTCTCCTCTCTCTTTTGCTGTGTTCTGCAGTAATGCAGTATGGGAAGGGGAAATCGTGCTACTACAGGTTTCTCACCAAAGGGCAGCAGTGGATCTGGCTCCAGACCCATTACTACATCACCTACCACCAGTGGAACTCCAGGCCCGAGTTCATTGTCTGCACGCACACTGTCGTCAGGTGAAGATCGACTAATCACTAAAAAGGATATTCATATGCATATCTCACAACAAGTATCAATGTGTCAGTCATACTACATATAACCAGCAGTATTGCATTGATATCCTAAACACTATCACATACACTACCATCAGGAATGATGTTCAACCCTGTCTCTCTCTTGTGGAGCAGCTATGCTGAGGTGAGGGCTGAACAGCGCAGAGAGCTGGGGATTGTTGAGGAGTCACCGCCAGAGATCTCTGCAGTAGATAAGGTGAGACACTTATCAGACCAATGTGAGAACTTGCTGACCGCTGAATATAAGAAATCACTGAGTCCAGGAATAAAGAGGTGGCTGAGTTTGGTTAATGAGGTCTTCAGTTTAAGGGATACGATGTCTCACTGTCTGTGACTCTCACTGGAGTAAGACATGGTTAAGTGCTCAGACAACAAGGATGATGTTAAAACATCTTTGGTGAGCAAACAGCGGGGTTATGGGTTTTGAATTCGTCCTTCAATCCCAGTAGTACGATCCTTCTTTTCACCAATCCAACTATGTTAGATCAGTGATTACCTCATGCAAGGGAGGGAGGAAGGATGTACTTCCCAAGTGTTCTAACAAGGCTTGGGAGTTCTAGTAGTGAGTCTCTACTGACTGTTCTATCTGCTCTCTCATCTCACAGCAGTCTCAGGACTCTGGTTCTGAGTCTCAACACCAGCTCAACACCTCCAGTCTGAAGGAGGCCCTAGAGGGCTTTGACCGCAGCCGCACGCCCTCGGCCTCCTCACACAGCTCCCGCAAGTCCTCGTCCCACACTGCTATCTCCAACCCAGCCTGTAAGCGCTGACCACATGACGTTACTACATCCATCTTGTCTAGTATGATGTCATCTGTCCTGAGAGCTTCTTTGATCCTAAGAGTAAGGTGTTTGTTTTTTCCTTCTCAGCACCTAAGCTTAAGACAGACAGGGGTACACCGGGATGCCAGTCCGTCTCTGCTATTGAGATGACATCACAGCGAAGATCATCCATCAGCAGTCAGGTCAGAGTGGGTTTCTTTCAGCTTGCGGTCAAGCCTCTCTATATTTGATAGTGATTTGGTTCCTAATGTAGTTCCTGTGCTTGTATCCAACAGCAATCGATGAGCTCCCAGCACACCCAGAACACAGGGCAGAACATGGCCCCATCCATGGTTCCACAACAACAACCGCAGCAGCAACAACAACTGCAACAGCAGCAACCACCACCACAACAGCAGCAGCTTCAGATCCAGCCTAGTGTCCAGGTGAGAAATATTCCTCATGATTGTAATTTGGCAGTTTCTTTTGCTAGAGCCAGTGACACAGAAACTCAGCAAAAAAATACGTCCTCTCACTGTCAACTGCGTTTATTTTCAGCAAACTTAACATGTGTAAATGTTTGTATGAACATAACAAGATTCAACAACTGAGACCTAAACTGTGACTAACAGAAATGGAATAATGTGTCCCTGAACAAAGGGGGGTCAAAAGTAACAGTCAGTATCCACTGCAGTGCATCTCCTCCTCATGGACTGCACCAGATTTGCCAGTTCTTGCTGTGAGATGTTACCCCACTCTTACACCAAGGCAACTGCAAGTTCCCGGACATTTCTGGGGGGAATGGCCCTAGCCCTCACCCTCCGATCCAACAGGTCCCAGGCGTGCTCAATGGGATTGAGATCCAGGCTCTTCGCTGGCCATGGCAGAACACTGACATTCCTGTCTTGCAGGAAATCATGCATAGAATGAGCAGTGTGGTTGGTGGCATTGTCATACTGGAGGGTCATGTCAGGATAAGCCTGCAGGAAGGGTACCACATGAGGGAGGAGGATGTCTTCCCTGTAACGCACAGCGTTGAGAATGTCTGCAATGACAACAAGCTCAGTCCGATGATGCTGTGACACACCGCCCCAGACCACGACGGACCCTCCACCTCCAAATTGATCCCGCTCCAGAGTACAGGCCTCGGTGTAACGCTCATTCCTTCAACGATAAACACAAATCCGACCATCACCCCTGGTGAGACAAAACCGCGACTCGTCAGTGAAGAGCACTTTTTGCCAGTCCTGTCTGGTCCAGCGACGGTGGGTTTGTGCCCATAGGCGACATTGTTGCCGGTGATGTCTGGTGAGGACCTGCCTTACAACAGGCCTACATGCCCTAAGTCCAGCCTCTCTCAGCCTATTGAGGACAGTCTGAGCACTGATGGAGGGATTGTGTGTTCCTGGTGTAACTCGGTCAGTTGTTGTTGCCATCCTGTACCTGTCCTGCAGGTGTGATGTTCGGATGTACCGATCCTGTGCAGGTGTTGTTACACGTGGTCTGCCACTGCGAGGACGATCAGCTGTCCGTCCTGTCTCCCTGTAGCGCTGTCTTAGGCGTCTCACTGTACGGACATTGCAATTTATTGCTCTGGCTACATCTGCAGTCCTCATGCCTCCTTGCAGCATGCCTAAGGCACATTCACGCAGATGAGCAGGGACCCTGGGCGTCTTTCTTTTGGTGTTTTTCAGAGTCAGTAGAAAGGCCTCTTTAGTGTCCTAAGTTTTCATAACTGTGACCTTAATTGTCTACCGTCTGTAAGCTGTTAGTGTCTTAACGACCGTTCCACAGGTGCATGTTCGTTAATTGTTTATGGTTCATCGAACAAGCATGGGAAACAGTGTTTAAACCCTTTACAATGAAGATCTGTGAGGTTATTTGGATTTTTACGAATTATCTTTGAAAGAGGTAACTTTGTTAGCCCATGGTACAGTTTTCCACCCAGATGGACGCAATGCAGCACCTGAAGGATCAGCTGGAGCAGAGGACCAGGATGATCGAGGCCAACATCCAGAGGCAGCAGCAGGAGCTCAGGCAGATCCAGGAAGAGCTCAACAAGGTGCAGGGCCATGGCCTACAGGTGAGCACTGCCCCCTACTGTCTGTCTGGGGAACAGCGCTATAGGGCCTCATATACTAACCACCACTGCCCTCTTATGTAGAACTGTGTGAGTACTTGAACCAAAAGGTCTGCACATTTGCGTGGATGCATGTATGTGTCATTATGCCTGTGTTTGTCTTTGAAAGGAGATTCGTCTTATTCTGTGGTATTTGCTCTGGTGCAGATGTTTCTCCAGCCGGGTACTAGTGGGCTGAGCCTGGGCTCTGTGCAGCTGGCACACGGGACCACCATGCAGCCAGGGGGTGCTCTCACCATGCAGGGCCAAGTGGTGTCTGCAGGCAGTCTGCAGGGCAGCATTCCACAGCAGCATACGGTCCAACAACAACCCCAGCAGCAGTCCCAGCCCCAACAACAGAACCTGTTACGAGACACCAGCTCTGTCCTCTCACAGTCTTCAGTGAGGTCGACTCACTCTCTGCCGCCCCAGCAGAGTGCCCTGCCGGCCTCCCTCTACAACACCATGATGATCTCTCAGCCCAACCAGGCCAATGTGGTCCAGATCGCCACCAGCCTGGCCCAGAACAGCAGCAACAACACAGCTGCCATGGCAAACTTTGCCCAGGACCGCTCGGGACAGATCAGGTACACGATGCCACCAACAGGGTATGTTCTCCTCTCACTCGGTATGCGCCACACTCAGTGGCTGATGTTACTGAGAAATATGCCGATTATCCACAGGATTTGCATACATTTTCATGTGTCTGTCTAAAAAAAATCTGTTGCTCATTCATTACCACCCTCACTCCCTCATCTCTCTCAGGTTCCCTGCTGGCTCTCAGTTGCTGACTAAGCTGGTGACTGGGCCGATGGCGTGTGGAGCGGTCATGGTCCCTACAACCATGTTCATGGGCCAGGTGGTGACAGCGTTCGCTCCTCAGCAGGGCCAGACTCAGACCATCAGCATCGCCCAGCAGCAGCCTCAGCAGCAGGAGCAGCAGGCTCAGTCTCAGGCCGATGCCACACAGCAAGGGCTGGCCCAGCAACAAACACAGTTCCTCCAGGTGAGGTGACCACCAGAGAGTACCGTTTCTAAAGGTAGATCCGGTACTTGTCCCTATTCTGACCAGCCACTCACCTCTCTGTTCTTCCTTTCTAGGGCCCTCGGCTGCTCCATGGAAACCAGTCCACCCAGTTGATCCTGCAAACGGCGTTCCCACTGCAGCAGCAAGGAGCCTTCGCCAGCACACAACACCAGCAGCAGCAGCAGCTACAACAGCAACATCAGCAGCAGCAGCAACAACTCCAGCAGCAGCAACAACAACAGCAACAACAGCTCCAACAACAGCAGCAACAGGAGCAGCAGCTGGCCTCTCACAGGGCAGATAGCATGTCAGGCCGCTCCAGCACACAGCCCCAGTAACCTGACAACATCCGATCAGACATGTGGACTGAACCAAGTCTATTTGTCTGTGTGATGGGGTGAAGAGATCGGTTGAGAAAGCAGTATTGAGACTATGCCTCTGAGGCTACCCTGCTTCAACTTGGTCTGTAGAGTTAGTGATGGATGGATCAATAGATGGATCTCTGGCTGCCTGCACTGAACTCATGAGCCACTGGCGCGTCAGATAGAAAACAATGCTGTGCTCACAGTGAGCACGGAGTCGCTCCGCTTCATGGCCATGCTCAGAACTCTCACCACCTCACCACTGTGACAGGGGCCAGTGCTTGTCCCCTACCCTGCCCTCTTCTTGTGTGTTCAGTGTGTGCTCCCGTCACCCTCACAGATGTTATTTATGCAGGACGATCCAGTCTGGAGCTTCAATCAAGGCTTCAAAGAAGTCCTACAGAGAGTAGACAGACGCCTCGTTTGTTTTCTGTTTTTCTCATATTGTTTTTCATGTCAAAGTAATTATGGGTCAGAAAATATTTTTAAGAATGTCATGTGGATTGAACTTTTATTGTACAGAACAAAAAATAATATGTAAATATATGGAAAAAAAGAAAAATGACTATTTTATATGATGCATGAAATGAAAAGCATAGTCTGTTATTTGTAGCTTTGAATATACCTTTTTTTCTAGTACTCTATGGAAAAAAAGGAAACCTAAACACGCTTAATGGCTGATCTTTTCACAGATTTTCTTCTTCCCAGGGGCCGTGTGTCTTTATGGGACCGTGGGTGTGTAGCTGATGCTGCTGGTCGTGTCACAGTTTGTTTCATCCTCTTCCTCACTTTCGTAGTTTTAATAAAACTCCTCTATTGAGATTAAAAACAGAAATGTTTTAAAGTTACAATATTTTTTTAGAATATATATTGTGGTCCAAAGCGACATGTTGAGGACTAAATAGATACATGATTTTACTCAGAACAATATTTTAAATTGTAAATAAAGCAAAGACCCAAAGTTGACCAAATAGACTTTAAATGTATCCTATGGAAAGCTTATGAGCTCATTATTTTCTCTGCCATCATGCCTCATAACATTTGCCATAGCTATTCATAAACATTTTTTACACTTAAGTCCTTAGTGTTTATCTTTAGTTGATTTAAATATGAGTGAGGCATTATGACTGTTTTAGAGTGGTCTCGTAACGCTCATAGCGATGCATGCAAAGTACCTCTAGGTACAGACTATACTAGTGCTTTACAATACTGTACTTTTTTAGCCCTAAAGGCTTGTGTAGAAAAATGATTATCCTCATATAAATATATATTCAATTACGTTTTAAATGGTCACAAAAATTACCTTAAACTCAGAAATTCAATTCACGCAGTGATATTTCTGAGCATTATCCTATTTCCGCCGTTAGAAATCTAGTGTCTGTTCTATGAATGAAATGCCCTTATGTTCCTACTCTCTCCTGTCACTTGCAACTACAGCATGTTTATCTCCTATTAAGCTTTTTATGGGTTGGAAATGTCAGAACAAACAAAGGGGTGATATCTCTCCTCTTTAGAACATTAAATGATGGTGGATCTCATCAAATAAGTGTTTGGACAGAATGCCACTAGCAATTGTTGTGATCTGAGTTAATCTTCATGTGTTAATAAAGTCAGCTTGTCTGTTTTATCTAAAGCCAGTCAGACAGTGCTGGAGGCATTATAGTGTGTGGTGGGATGGGGGGTTACTGTTTTAACCAAGATATGTTAAAATGCTAATCTGAGCTGCTGGGGTCATTAAAGTAAACATATAGCACTTATTTATACCTCTCTAACACTAAGTACCCCTTACAGACAGTATTCTCCACTTCTCAGTTGTTTGAATGGGAGAGAAACTGCAAAAATGTTTCCTAATGTGTACTATGGCTAAGCCCAGTCCAGACAAGAATAGAGCGAATGCTAAGGCTATTTGATCCATGACCTAGAACACAAATTACCTCTGAAATAAGTGAAACTGGTGTTAGTTGGACCTGCCAAGAGAATGAATTGAAACAATTCATCATAGAGATGTGGTATGTTTGAAGTTTTTCTGCTCCTGCTCCTCTGCCGCTTCTGTCAGACAGTACGTATATCCCCATGTAACTGTGTTATAAGGTGATGGTTTGATTGTCGTGCTGATGGGGTGTCGCTTGCCATGGCAAATTTAAAACTATGTTGAGTGGGGTCCTATGAACTGGTTGTAATGTACGTTGCCATATTAACTTCCATAGGGGATTTCCAGGTTTCTATTGTAAATGTTGTGGAGTGGGGCTCTTGGGGATCGAGCCTCTGGTTTTCCAAGCTGCTCATTTCTTGTCAGGGGCCTCTGTAGAATGGCACTTTAGTAGTAGTCGTATTGAATGTTAACTTGTCATGGTAAGGGACAGGATTAGTTATGTTCATCTCAAGAAAAAAACGATTGCCAAACTATTTAGTTATGCTTGCTTGGGCATTTCCCTATTTCCTCGATTTTCAGTGTGACAATCCTGAATCATGTGGTCAGAAAGAAGTTATTGTTTAATTGGTAGCATTTATCTTTGTGGTCTGTTCGATTTCAATTGACTTTTCTTAATAGATGGCAATTTTTTTTCTTGAGGACTGTGAAACCTACATTATTTCACTTTTTATTGGTGGAAGAAAATCACATATCAAACCTCTCTGGAATCACAGCACAACACTATGTAGAATGTCTGGGCCCTCTAGGGGTCATTTCCTGCTCCGGTCTCTAACATGGCTGGCTGCTCCAATCTACAGTGCATTGGGAAAGTATTCAGACCCCTTTTTTCAAATTCTGATATGTTACAGCCTTATTCTAAAATTGATTAAATAGTTTTTTTCCTCCTCAATCTACACACAATACCCCATAATGACAAAGCAAAAACGTTTTATTTTTTATTTTAGCAAATGTATAAAATAAAAAAGAGTACATTTACATAAGTATTCAAACCCTTTACTCAGTACTTTGTGTGTACCTTTGGCAGCGATTACAGCCTCGAGTCTTCTTGGGTATGACGCTACAAGCTTGGCACACCTGTATTTGGGGAGTTTCTCCCATTCTTCTCTGCAGATCCTCTTAAGCTCTGTCAGGTTGGATGGGGAGTGTTGCTGCACAGCTATTTTCAGGTCTCTCCAGAGAGTTCTATTGGGTCCGGGCTCTGGCTGGGCCACTCAGAGACTTGTCCCGAAGCCACTCCTGCATTGTCTTGGCTGTCTGCATAAGGTCGTTGTCCTGTTGGAAGGTGAACCTTCACCCCAGTCTGAGGTCCTGAGCGCCCTGGAGCAGGTTTTCATCAAGGTTCTCTGTACTTTTCTCCGTTCATCTATACCTCGATCCTGACTAGTCTCCCAGTCCCTGCAGCTGAAAAACCTCCCCACGTCATGATGCTGCCACCACCATGCTTCACTGAAGGGATGGTGCCAGGTTTCCTCCAGATGTGACGCTTGGCATTCAGGCCAAAGAGTTCAATCTTGGTTTCATCAGAACAGAGAAACTTGTTTCTCATGGTCTGAGAGTCTATAGGTGCCTTTTGGAAAACTCCAAGCGGCTGTCATGTGTCTTTTACTGAGGAGTGACTTCTGTCTGGCTACTCTACCATAAAAGCCTGATTGGTGGAGTGCTACAGAGATGGTTGTTCTTCTGGAAGGTTGACCCATCTCCACAAAGGAACTCTAGAGCTCTGTCAGTGACATCGGGTTCTTGGTCACCTCCCTGACCAAAGCCCTTCTCCCACGATTGCTCAGTTCGAGCGGGCGGCCAGCTCTAAGAAGAGTCTTGGTGGTTCCAAACTTCTTCCATTTAAGAATGATGGAGGCCATTGTGTTCTTGGGGACCTTCAATGATACAGAAATGTTTTGGTACCCTTCCCCAGATCTGTGCCTTGACACAATCCTGTCTCTGAGCTCTATGGACAATTCCTTTGACCTCATGGCTTGGTTTTTGCTCTGACATGCACTGTCAACTGTGGGACCTTATGAAGACAGGTATGTGCCTTTCTAAATCATGTCAATTGAAATTACTAAAGATGGGCTTCAATCAAGTTGTAGAAACATCAAGGATGATCAATGGAAACAGGATGCACCTGATCTCAAATTCGAGTCTCATAGCAAAGGGTCTGAATACTTAAAAAAAAAAAATGCATTTGCAAGAATTTCTAAAAACCTGTTTTCACATTGTCATTTTGGGGTATTGTGTGTCGATTGATCAGGAAAAAAATATGTAATACATTTTAGAAAATCCTGTAATGTAATAAAATGTGGATTAAGTCAAGGGGTCTGAATACTTTCCAAATGCACAGTATGTTCATGTTGCAGTACCTCATGGCAAAACTGTCCCAGGCCCTTGTGTTTACAGTGCAGTAAGTCAGTCTGCTAGTCTCTGCTTTTTGAAATTCACCCTTAGTGCAAATGGTGGTCCCTGCTGCTAGGCTATTGGTGGTGCATTGCCATGCACAGCAGAACTTAGCTGGTACTTCTTATAACCACAAAGTTATTGTCTTGCGAGTAATGCATATCGACACAGATTTATTCAACACGTTGTATAGAAACTGTCCGTGGCTCTTACTTAAGTTGTTTGGTCACTGTGATTTTATAATATTTTTTTGGACACAAAGTAAACCTGTGCCACCAATGGCGTGATAAACCTTACAGCTACCAGTACCGGGTCAGGCAGTGCAATACTTGAATGAATGTAATTCAATATCAAACGCTAACATAGCTGTCTGAAGACGGTCATGCATAAATAAATTAATAGTTGAGGGCTTAGCAAAAAGTATTTTAACAGAAAACAAACCTCAGATTTTAAGATTATTTTTCTATGGCCAAGCTAGACCTCAAACGATGAATAGAGCGAGTAGATATATAACGTCATACACTGTAATATACTGCTTTCATTGTGTAGAAAAGAAAGCAAAACAAAAATCTACCCAATGAGTTACCTCAAATGAGAAAGGAATTAAACAAACTGTGACATGTGTGAGGACTGTTGATCTAATGTACCCAAAACAGAACTCATCATGAGCTCATCACGAGCTCATGGTTATGCAAAGGTGTACAGAAATATTTAAAGAAATACCTATTTGATATCATATATCCCCCCATGTAATTGGTTTCTTTTTCCCAATAAATGTTATAAATTCTCTCAAAATATTCCTCTGAAAATGTGATGAGGTATACTAGATAATTTGTTTTGTTTTTATTAAGTTTTAACAATTAGGAATGCTAGATTTTAATATTTTGGATCATCTCTAGGATGACCACATTCATGGTCTCTTTTAACAAATTACCCATATAAGACTTATCCACATGTTTATTGGACGTATCAAAGTAGGGATCCCTTATGTTGTATCTCAAAAGGCTACAATAAGGTAATTCAACCCAGACTATGTGAGGTGGGGGAAAATGGAGTGGTATTGATGTTTTGTATCCAAAGTGAAAGATGGGAATAAATTGTTATACCTGGTTTTAATACCCAGATGGAAAGCCCAATGTAAAAGGTGGTGAATCATGTTCTAATGTACAGTACCAGTCAAAAATCTGGACACACCTACTCACTCAAGGGTGATTCTTTATTTGTACTATTTTATACATTGTAGAATAATAGTGAAGACATCAAAACTATGAAATAACACATTGAATCATGTAGTAACCAAAAAAAGTGTTAAACAAATCAAAATATATTTTCAAATTAGCCACACTTTGCTTTGATGACAGCTTTGCACATTCTTGGCATTCTCTCAACCTGATTCACCTGGAATGCTTTTCCAACAGTCTTGAAGGAGTTGCCACATATTCTGAGCACTTGTTAGCTGCTTTTCCTTCACTCTGCAATCCAACTCATCCCAAACCATCTCAATTGGGTTGGGGTCGGGTGATTGTGGAGGCGGGTCGCCTGATGCCCTTACACAGCATGGAGGTGTGTTGTGTCATAGTCCTGTTGAAAAACAGATCGTCCCACTAAGCGCAAACCAGATGGGATGGCCTGTCGCTGCAGAATATTGTGGTAGCCATGCTAGTTAAGTGTGCCTTGAATTCTAAAATACCTCTGCAGTAGAGGTAACACTGGGTCGGTCTTCCTTTGCTGTGGCGGTCCTCATGAGAGGCAGTTTCATCATAGCACTTGATGGTATTTGCAACTTCACTTGAAGAAGTTCTTGCAATTTTCCAGATTGACTGACCTGCATGTCTTAAAGTAATGATGGACTGTTGTTTCTCTTTGCTTATTTGAGCTGTTCTTGCCATAATATGGACTTGGTTTGTACCTAACAGGGCTATCTTCTGTATACCACCCCTACCTTGTCACAACACAACTGATTGGCTCAAACGCATTAAGGAAAGAAATAACACAAATTAACTTTTAACAAGGCACACCTGTTAATTGAAATGCATTCTAGGTGACTACCTCATGAAGCTGGTTGAGAGAATGCCAAGAGCGAGTAAAGCTGTCAAGGCAAAGGGTGGCTACTTTGAAGAATCTTTAATATAAAATATTTTTATTTGTTTAACACTTTTTTGGGTTACTACATGATTCCATATGTGTTATTTCATAGTTTTGATGTCTTCATTTATTCTACAATGTAGAAAATAGTAAAAATAAAGAAACCCTGGAAAGAGTAGGTGTCCAAACTTTTGACTGGTACTGTACGCACTAGAAGTTCTGAATGTCTATCAGTGAGTGTTCTTCTCTCTATCATTTAATCTTTGTATGTGTGGTGTTCTTTGCAGAACACTTGTTTGGCTCGTGAAATGAATCTGTGCAGTACACTTTGCAGAAAGCACCTGGAACTGGAAAATGCTGTTTTAATACTCAATATCTCTTAGCCCTTGGCTATAACTCAATTTTGCCATGTGTCACTTTTTACACCAGCTGTTCTTGACTTGGGCCAACCCATAATACTTTTAATTATAAAATTAGAACAAGTAGAATGGACAGTTTGTAGTTAAATGCATTTCTCAGCATTTTAGTCAAGTAAAAAATTCCACAACCTCTGGGTAGTTCTGTGACACCATATTAGTTGAACCAC
Source organism: Salvelinus namaycush (assembly GCF_016432855.1). Taxonomy (NCBI): domain Eukaryota; kingdom Metazoa; phylum Chordata; class Actinopteri; order Salmoniformes; family Salmonidae; genus Salvelinus; species Salvelinus namaycush. The sequence continues at coordinate 28,366,087 of NC_052316.1, read as the reverse complement.
AAAATTCAAACACATTGATCCTTGAGGGTGCCCAGAAATCAGTAGAACGGACCAACATACAGTTGAAGTTGGAAGTTTACATACACTTAGGTTGGAGTCATTAAAACTTGTTTTTCAACCAATCCACACATTTCTTGTTAACAAACTATAGTTTTGGCAAGTCGGTTAGGACATCTACTTTGTGCATGACACAAGTAATTTTTCCAACAATTGTTTACAGACAGATTATTTCACTTATAATTAATTCATTGTATCACAATTCCAGTGGGTCAGACGTTTACATACACTAAGTTGACTATGCCTTTAAACAGCTTGTAAAATTCCAGAAAATGACGTCATGGCTTTAGAAGCTTCTGATAGGCTAATTGACATAATTTGAGTCAATTGGAGGTGTACCTGTGGATGTATTTCAAGGCCTACTTTCAAACTCAGTGCCTCTTTGCTTGACATCATGGGAAAATCAAAAGAAATCCTCAGAAAAAAAATTGTAGACCTCCACAAGTCTGGTTCATCCTTGGGAGCAATTTCCAAACACCTGAAGGTACCACGTTCATCTGTACAAACAATAGTATGCAAGTATAAACACCATGGGACCACGCAGCTGTCATACCCCTCAGGAAGGAGACGCGTTCTGTCTCCTAGAGATGAACGTACTTTGGTGCGAAAAGTGCAAATCAATCCCAGAACAACAAAGGACCTTGTGAAGATGCTAGAGGAAACAGGTACAAAAGTATCTATATCCACAGTAAAATGAGTCCTATATCGACATAACCTGAAAGGCTGCTCAGCAAGGAAGAAGCCACTGCTCCAAAACCATCATAAAAAAAGCCAGACTACGGTTTGCAACTGCACATGGGGACAAAGATCGTACTTTTTGGAGAAATGTCCTCTGGTCTGATGAAACAAAAATAGAACTGTTTGGCCATAATGACCATCGTTATGTTTGGAGGAAAAAGGGGGAGGCTTGCAAGCCGAAGAACACCATCCCAACCGTGAAGCACGGGGGTGGCAGCATCATGTTGTGGGGGTGCTTTGCTGCAGGAGGGCCTGGTGCACTTTACAAAATAGATGGCATCATGAGGGAGGAAAATTATGTGGATATATTGAAGCAACATCTCAAGACATTAGTCAGGAAGTTAAAGCTTGGTTGCAAATGGGTCTTCCAAATCGACAATGACACCAAGCATACTTCCAAAGTTGTGGAAAAATGGCTTAAGGACAACAAAGTCAAGGTATTGGAGTGGCCATCACAAACCCTGACCTCAATCCGATAGAACATTTGTGGGCAGAACTGAAAAAGCGTGTGAGAGCAAGGAGGCCTACAAACCTGACACAGTTACACAAGCTGTCAGGAGGAATGGGCCAAAATTAACCCAACTTATTGTGGGAAGCTTTTGGAAGGCTACCCGAAACGTTACCCAAATACTAATTGAGTGTATGTAAACTTCTGACCCACTGGGAATGTGATAAAATAAAAGCTGAAATCATTCTTAACTATTATGACATTTCACATTCTTAAAATAAAGTGATCCTAACTGACTTAAGACAGGGAATTTTTACTAGGATTAAATGTCAGGAATTGTGAAAAACTGAGTTCATGTGTTTGGCTAAGGTGTATGTAAACTTCCGACTTCAACTGTATTTAATTATTCTCATAGTACCCATATTAAAAAAGACACTACGGTGGCCTGATTTATTTGGGAGTTTCATCCCTTGAACCCTGTGTGGACTTAAACTTAAAGTGCAGTCTGTTCTACGGTGCTAACCCTGCTCTGCAGCATAGCTAAATTAAGTTGTGTGAAAACCTTGACACATATTCTGAAGGCATTTTAATATTACTGCAAGTAGTGTACTGCTATAAATTAATTTCTAGAGCCAGACCAATCTTACATAAACTAAACATAATGGAACATTTTAAAGCAAACAGTGCTGTTTTCTCCCCTTATTCAATAAAAACTATTGATGTTTTCAGTTGAAGAATCATTTGATGAGTTGGCAAGTAACTGAAAGGTTGCTAGTTCAAATCCCTGAACTGACTAGGTGAAAAATCCATCTGTGCCCTTGAGCAAGGCACTTAACCCTAATTGCACCTGTAAGTCGCTCTGGATAAGACTGAGCGTCTGCTAAATAACAAATGTTAATATCCAGAATAACTTGGTACATAAAATGTAGGGGCTGAAAAAGTAGTTAAGGTAAGAGAGTCTAGGCAAGACAGGTTTTATTGAGCATTTAAGCATTGATCAGGCTTTACAACAATCAAAAGTTCATCTGTCTCAAACCACGTACATGTACACACCTGTTTGGTCGTCACAGGGTACAACTGGTCAAATATTGACAATGGAGTCACATTACCCTGTGCACTTAAAAAAAAAAAAAGGTATTATTTTCTACAGTACCTTCAAAAAAATACAAAACTTAACAAGAACAAAATCCTCATCTGTGCCTCAAAGTTGTAAATAAATACCATAACCAACCACTCAGGACAGGTGCAGTAGACTTAGTAGCTTAGGTCCTTTTTATCGGCAGTGAAATTTAGGAGGAAGCAAAGAAATATTTATATTTGTTCCATGATTTCGTCGCTAGTAGGCATCAGACAGAACCTCTTAATAAACCCTAGTAGCAATAAGAGTGGCAGACAGACCAGAGGAGGCTGGTGGGGGAGCTATAGGAGGAAGGGCTCATTGTAATGGCTGGAATGGAATTAATGGAACGGAGTCAAACGGGGTTTGATACTGTTCCATTCCAGACATTGAGCCCGTCCTCCTATAGCTCCCCCCACAGCTGGGGACAGACTGGCCGTGGGGTGTTTCCCCCCCTCTGCTGCCTTGAGGCCGGAATGTAGAATACTGACACTGAATGGGTTACTGCTGCTTCAAGATCCCCAAGATGCTTAGAACTGGCATGTCCTGTCTAGCAGATGGAAATCACTGAACAGTAATATTCACAACCGTGAAAAGATTCCCATCCCCGATACAGCTGGAGAAATGGTAGATCAACTAACTATGGGGTTTATGAAGCAAAGGCAGCCCAATGTTACTGTTCTCAGATGACATTCTGAGGGGAACAAAACGTATGGGAGTTGGCCTGAGGCCTGGCCATAGATCACAGGGACTGAATCGCTTCACAGTGGCCATAACACTGCACTCTATGGGACAAACCTGGAGTCAGTGTTCAGCCGGCATATTTTTTGTTGTTGTACTTTTCCTATTGAAAAGCAATATCCCAAGTATAAATACAGTAAAGTACACACAAGGGTAAAAAAAAATGTTTTTTTTGGGGGGGGGGGGGGGGGGGGGGGGGGGACAACTGCAAACTTCAAGGAGTAGGGCTTTTGATGAGTTGGTCTGATGGTGCCCTATGATGTCATTGACCTCCCGGCTTGCTTGAGGAACAATACTGGCGCAATAGAGAACAAAAGAGGAAAGCGCCCCCCGTTACGTAAATCAGGTGTTAAATGAGGTGAAAATTAGACTGGAGTAGGACTTTAAAGCATAATATAATAATAAGGATGGGGAATTAATGAATAAACAGACCCAAGCTCAGTACTGACGGGCCTGAGTGTGAGGGAGAGGTAAGTCTTGTTCTTGGTGTAGGCCACAGGACTCAGACCGGTGAGGGATCACAGACTTAGCAAGACTAGAGAACAGAAATCACACACACACTCGCTCAGTCCCATTAGAGAATATTCTCCATATTTCTCCCTCTCAACCACACACACACACACACACTAAATAAACATAGTTGAGCTTTACAGATATGTACAAAATTTGCCTGAAAGTCTTCCCTCCAATTAGAATCCAGCATCCGGTTTGATGAAGAGGGCAGAGAAGGCAAAGGCCAGGAACATGATCCCACCAATGATTGTAACTGAGGAGGAGAGAAAAACAGTCCATAACACAATTCTGATGACTACTACATGTATTACAGTATAGGCTATGATGACCACTTGACCAGGAACACTGAAAGGAAGAAAATAAAACATTACCAGTTCTGACAGAAATCTTCTGTGCAATCATCCTTCCTCCAACCACAGCCAGTCCTGTGCACAGACAGTGTCCCAGAGTACCACCCACCGCCACTCCAAAAGGATCCTGAGACAGAGCATTGGCTTATGACACCTTTAACATTCTCACAGAACCAAAAAGCATGACAGTAGAGTAGAAAGAACGCACAACAATAATTCCCTAACAATGTAATTCCTTTTGAGTATACACAGCAACAGTAACTCTTCATTCTGACCATAATAATTAACTGACTTTGTATCCACTGTAAAATGCTTTGCAGCCACACCTAAGCATTATAGCCTTGGTTTGAAGTCAGTGTAACATTTGCCAGAATGTCCCATTTTGACTAGGCAAGCACAGACTCAACAGTGGCTCTGTCAGGACTCACCTCCTGGGCACCCAGGATGATGGTGGTGAGCTGAGAGCGATCACCCCACTCTGCCAGGAAGGTGAGGGTGAAGGCCTGGATGAACACAGGCGAGATGAAGCTGTGCCACTTCCTCTGAGGATGGCTTGATCCTGAGCCCGACTCCACATCTGCAGCCCCATTTAGCAGCTTAGACATCTGCAGCTATAGGAAATAGGAATACAAGCCAAACATTGAATCCCTAGAACAAGATACAGCAAGGTAATATGAAAATGCATAACAATATGCAAATGTGGGGATGGGCCGTGTGTGTGTACAGACCTCCTCATCCTTCTTTTTAATATCAGCCTGCACCTCCTCCAGCTCCTCCTGGCCCTCGTCTGGACTCATCTTCAGCCCCTCTCTCAGCATGCGCACACCAAAGATGGCGAACAGAGCCGTAGACACGTAGTATGTGTAGATCCTGGGGATGATGGTGGTGGCATAGCCAAACATCACTGATAAAAACACAAGAGGGTCTTGGTTAGACAAAGAACAGGCAGGGTGACGGCCCTGTAGTCTGTACAGATCCAAATATTCAGACAAACATTCGGACAAACCCAGGATTCATCAGTGGTACCTCCACTAATTGGGATACATTAATGAACTTAGAAGCCATGTCACATCCATTCTAATCACAGGGGGCTTTCTGCATAGAAAAGTCTTGGGTTGGCCACCTAAGTGTTTTTTCGGGCCGCCTATGTCCAAACATTAAAACAAATATTTTTTAAATGACAAATTGTTGGGATTGTAAAGCTCTCTGTGTAATCTTAAACAACTCAAACTTTGTTTAAGTTTACGAAATAAAGTTTGTAGAAAAGATAATGGACCTAGATATTTTTAAATAAGATAACTAACAATCACCAAAATAAAAGCTAGGCATTCAGGAGTATTTTGGTCACGGCATGAGGCCCCCCATTGATGTTGTTATAATGTTTGAGTCATTCGATAGAATAAGACATGGCAAATTGTGTAGAATTTCAGAATTTGCTATAAAACTGAATTTCTTTCTCTCAGCATCAAAGCAAAATGTGTAAAATTGCAGGAAATTAGCAAACTGCAACATTGTATCTCCGCCACATGGCAAAATGTGTAGAATTGCATAAAATTAGCTTTAAAAGAGCAAAATTGCATCCCTGCAGAAAACAGGAGGGCCTCTAAAATGTTTGGTCACCTACTACACCATTGACCATGGCCATGTCCACGCCCCTGCCATGCTCACCACCTACAGTTGAAGTCGGAAGTTTACATGCAGCCAAACGCATTTAAACTCAGTTTTTCACAATTCCTGACATTTAATCCCAGTAAAAATTCCCTGTCTTAGGTCAGTTAGGATCACCACGTCATTTTAAGAATGTGAAATGTCAAAATCATAGTAGAGAAAATGATTTATTTCAGCCTTTATTTCTCTCATCACATTCCCAGTGGGTCAGAAGTTTACATACACTCAAATAGTATTGGGTAGCATTGCCTTTAAATTGTTTAACTTGGGTCAAACGTTTCGGGTAGCCTTCCACAAGCTTCCCACATTAAGTTGGGGGAATGTTGGCCCATTCCTCCTGACAGAGCTGGTGTAACTGAGTCAGGTTTGTAGGCCTCCTTGCTCGCACACGCTTTTTCAGTTCTGCCCACAAATTTTCTATAGGATTGAGGTCAGGGCTTTGTGATGGCCACTCCAATACCTTGACTTTGTTGTCCTTAAGCCATTTTGCCACAACTTTGGAAGTATGCTTGGGGTCTTTGTCCATTTGGAAGACCCATTTGCGAACAAGCTTTAACTTCCTGACTGATGTCTTGAGATGTTGCTTCAATATGTCCACATAATTTTCCTCCCTCATGATGCCATCTATTTTGTGAAGTGCACCAGTCCCTCCTGCTGCAAAGCACCCCCACAACACGATGCTGCCACCCCCGTGCTTCACGGTTGGGATGGTGTTCTTCGGCAAACATAATGATGGTCATTATGGCCAAACAGTTCTATTTTTGTTTCATCAGACCAGAGGACATTTCTCCAAAAAGTACGATCTTTGTCCCCATGTGCAGTTGCAAACCGTAGTCTGGCTTTTTTATGGTGGTTTTGGAGCAGTGGCTTCTTCCTTGCTGAGCGGCCTTTCAGGTTATGTTGATGTAGGACTCGTTTTTCTGTGGATGTGGATACTTTTGTACCCATTTCCTCCAGCATCTTCACAAGGTCCTTTGCTGTTGTTCTGGTATTGATTTGCACTTTTCGCACCAAAGTACGTTCATCTCTAGGAGACAGAACGTGTCTCCTTCCTGAGCGGTATGCCGGCTGCGTAGTCCCATGGTGTTTATCCTTGCGTACTGTTTGTACAGATGAACATGGTACCTTCAGGCATTTGGAAATGGCTCACAAGGATGAACCAGACTTGTGGAGGTCTACAATTTTTTTCTGAGGTCTTGGCTGATTTCTTTTAATTTTCCCATGATGTCAAGCAAAGAGGCACGTAGTTTGAAGGTAGGCCTTGAAATACATACACAGGTACACCTCCAATTGACTCAAATTATGTCAATTAGCCTATCAGAAGCTTCTAAAGCCATGACATCATTTTCTGGAATTTTCCAAGCTGTTTAAAGGCAGTCAACATAGTGTATGTAAACTTCTGACCCACTGGAATTGTGATACAGTGAATGATAAGTGAAATAATCTGTCTGTAAACAATTGTTGGAAAAATAACTTGTGTCATGCACAAAGTAGATGTCCTAACCGACTTGCCAAAACTATAGTTTGTTAACAAGAAATGTGTGGAATGGTTGAAAAACGAGTTTTAATGACTCCAACCTAAGTGTATGTAAACTCCCGACTTCAACTGTATACCCCATTTTGAACCAGGAAACCCCCCCCAGAAAAAAACCCAGGATCATCAGCTCCCCCCATCTCATCCACTACTCATCCACTAACCTGAGATGCAGGTCATAAAGCCAAGGGCTAGTATTGCCCCCAACAGCACGGTGAGGCGGTTGTAGCGCATTGCCATGATGGCAGCGATGAAGAAAGTCTTGTCTCCCAGCTCAGAGACAATGATGACAGAGATGGCAGCTACAAAGGCATGGATGAAGCCCAGGTTCTCGGATTTGCTGGAGTCATTTCCACTGACCTCGGGGCCAATGGCGTGAGCAGTAGGTGCTTTCTGTTGAAGGGGGAAACAAATGTCACTTCAGGTCCACAACAGGTTGGCCATGAAAACCATGTTATGATTTGTATGTCCACATACTGTATCTTGGAATGTGTAAAGTCTGTCTAATTGAAGCGGGTAGTCAAGTCACGTAGAGGGAGGGGCACAATAATACTTGTTAGCTATGAGAATCAATTACTTCACTCATTGCCAGTTCAACTTCCTGACTTGGGCTCGTGACATGGACATAACAACGCGGAACTGAACACCACACGAGCTGGAAAGGAACAGCCAGCTAACGTTAGCTTTGTCTTCCCTAAAACGTGAACCTCGAAAGGAGGTCAGTGACTAGGGGAATATATACTGGTGGCGGTGACGTTGCTTTGGCTAGCTAGTTAGCATTAGCTATCTATGTGGAATGCTTTCGAGTTGCTAACCATAGTTAGCTAGTATGCTACCGTTAGCATGCATGGGAAACATCGGTGTATTGCATTTTATTGATGATTGCTAGCTACCTCTTGTGGCGTTTGTTCTTGGACATGTTTGTGTTCCTCCTGGATCCCAGCAACTCTGACCGACAGCAACACCGCGACAGCCATGGGCAGCAGGACACATATCACACTTCTGTTAGCCCTTCCATCCCTTACGCCGGCCAGAAGCATTTCAGCGAAGCGTGCAGATTGTTAAAAAGCGGATAATAAGGGCAATTTGTAGTAGCGTAGCTATGTGTTAAATTATCAAAATTACTGCCCCCTGACTGCATGAATCACTCGGTATAATTAGCTGTAAACGGCCTAACTACATAGCTAGCTAGTAGAGAAGGCAATCTGTCCCTCACTGACTGATCGAACTCATACGGGATGTGAAGTTGTTACCTGAAAGACAAGTAAACAAACCACTTATGTGATTGGACCGCTGAAAGGAGGACGTGTATGTAATGTCCCTACGTACCTACTCTGCAGTACTGTCATTGGCTATTTCAACTTTCAATTTTTAGATGTCATGGAAAATGTCAGACACCATTCGAATTTCTCCTAAAATTAAGAAAAAATATATTTAATCATTGGGATCTCATTGGTTTTATTTTTATGCATGGGAGAGTGCTTCTGTCCAAGGCAGAGGGACTGTCTTGCTTTGTGTACTTCTCATTATCTTTATTTGTAAATCCCTCTACCTGTATAGAGATCATCAAGACCTGTCTTGACTTCATCTGGAAAAATAATTCTTTCAAACGGAAAAAAGTCAGTCCTCTCAAATAAATCAGCTGAAGGAGGTCTGGAAGTGTTGGATTTTGTTTACATAAATAACACTTTGAAGATCAATTGGTTGAAAAGATGTTTGGTCAATACAGAGTCAATTTGGTATTTCATTCCAAACAATGTGTTTAATAAATTGGGAGGTATTACATTTTTACTGAAATGTAATTATATTCCTGAAAGATTACCCGCTAAATAGTCTAGGTTTCACCAACAAGCTTTTAATGTCCTGGAAAATATGTTTCCTGTACATTTTTTCAGACATAACTTTAAGGAATAAGTCATTGTTCTACCCTAGCTGGCATGAAATAAATATTGACTTTGCTCTTGATGTTTTCGACAACAGGGTTAATATTCTTGCATTTGAACAATTTATAACATTGAATGAGTTTCCAATACCTTTCAGATAGTTTATTTCTGTGATCGAAGCCATTTCCAGTGGTCTAACTACGCTAATGAAAACTCATCTTAGCTTTGGTGATGATCACAAAGCTTTTCCAGAACTCAGTTTGGAAGGCGTGGGCTTACTTGTGAAATCTTGTTGTAATAAATACATGAGACACATTTTCCATTCACGGAACCAACTGACGCCTAGAGGAACATTTTTCTGGAACATGCTTATTCCTGACATTGTCTGGAAAAAAGCTTGGTTGATGCCTTACAAATATTGTATACCAAACAAATTTAAGGAAGTGCACTTTAAGATTCTACATAAGATATATCCATGTATTTCTATGTTGTCCAAATTGGTAGCTATTGATGATATCTACGTTTTCTGCTAAAAAGGTGAAAATCTGACTCACTCGTTTTATAAATGTAAATCTGTGATAGAATTTTGGGAAAACCTTGCAGAATACTTATTTACCTTTTTGAACACTACCCATGTTTTTTATACACAAACAAAAGTTCCAGAATTCTATACCAAAATTACAAATATTTTTGATTGAATTTAATCATCTCGTTAAGACATAGCTATCCCTAGTGAATAACAAAAATAATAACATCTTCCTGAATCATTATGAGATTTATAATGAGTGTATACAATTGCATTAGAATTGTCGTTCTTTAAAAAAAAAGTTTTTATATATTTATATATATTTTTGTATTTTCTTGTATTTTCTTGTTTATACCTGTGTTTTGTTTTGTTATACATGTTTGATGTAGCGATGTAAGTTGTTGATCATTTTGTATTATGAATAAAAAATATAAAGGAAAAATATATATATATATAAAAATACTTGCAAACCCATGAAGGAGTGGGTTCAGCATGACAGAACGGTGAGCAATGTTGTATAGAACGGTAATGTACTGAACGACCAGTTAAATAACATTGTGGTTGTAAGGTGTGCTGCAGGCATAGTCGTGGGAAGTAGGGATGCTGAGCAAGCTTTCAAAATCTGTGCATTGTGCCCTCGGGCTGAATATAATAAATATAATTCACTTCTCCGGACTGCCAATCGCCTGTGCTCCAAAGCACCTCTCACTTACATGGCTCTTTCAGATATCTCAATTCTTATTTGCCAATGCCCTTCACCTGATCAGATCCTTCTCACAGGCATTGCAGCTCCAAAGTAGGCTACAAGGGTAAGACAGACGCATCAAGGATGCAACGACGCGCCTCCTTATCAAATTCCGAGGCGCATATTGATAAGATGTTAGAAGAAAGGTCTACATTTACTTTGTCAGCCAACAAGATGAGTAAGGAACAGCAAAAGCACTCGCCTATGTCAATCTACTATATCCCATAGTACAAAAGTTGACCTATTCTTTTGGTCAGCTTGTCCTTCTGTGTGAGAAATAAATATTTAAAACATACTCTGGGACTGTTGTGGGATGCGATAGATCCAAATTAATACAACGACCCTTTTAAAAGCTATGAGGCTGATGCAACAGATCAGAACGTTTAGCTTAAAATGTTGATAAACTATTAGGCTATTTCTTCACATTATAAGCACAGCAATGCGCACACGGCAGTATATAAGCGCAAATGTTCCAATATGCAATTAGTGGGAAAACACAGTTCTCAAAAGTTTAATATGACCTAGATGAAAATATCCTTCAGAAATGTAGGAAGAGGGAAGATGTAAAGACACAACCACAAGCATGGGTTCAAATAAAATTTTATTGGTCACATACACATGGTTAGCAGATGTTAATGCGAGTGTAGCGAAATGCTCGTGCTTCTAGTTCTGACAGTGCAGTAATATCTAACAAGTAATCTTACAAATTCACAACGACTACCTTATACACACAAATGTAAAGGGATGAATAAGAATATGTACATGTAAATATATGGATGAGCGATGACCGTGCGACATAGGCAAGATGCAGTAGATGGTATAGAATACAGTATATACATATGAGATGAGTAATGTAGGATATGCAGACATTATAAAAGTGGCGTGGGGGGTCGTTGTCCTTGATCTTTTGTCCTTGACCCTCTGGAGAGCCTTGCGGTTATGGGCGGAGCAGTTGCCGTACCAGGTGGTGAGCCCCACAGGATGCTCTTGATTGTGGATCTGTAAGTTTGTGAGTGTTTTAGGTGACAAGACACATTTCTTCAGCCTCCTGAGGTTGAAGAGGCGCTGTTGCGCCTTCTTCACCACACTGCCTGTGTGGGGGGACCATTTCAGTTTGTCCGTGATGTGTACGCCGAGGAACTTAAAACTTTCCACCTTCTCCACTACTGTCCCGTCGATGTGGATGGGGGGATGCTCCCTCTGCTGTTTCCTGAAGTCCACGATCATCTCCTTTGTTTTGTTGAAGTTGAGTGAGAGGTTATTTTCCTGACACCACACTCCGAGGGCCCTCACCTCCCTGTAGGCCGTCTCGTTGTTGTTGGTAATCAAGCCTATCACTGTAGTGTTGTCTGCAAACTGGATGATTGAGTTGGAGGCGTGCATGGCCACACAGTCGTGGGTGAACAGGGAGTACAGGAGAGGGCTGAGAACGCACCCTTGTGGGGCCCCAGTGTTGAGGATCAGCGGGGTGGAGATGTTGTTTCCTACCCTCACCACTTGGGGGCGGCCCGTCAGAATCATGTAATCTGTGATTGACTATAGACCCTGCCACATACGTCTCATGTTTGAGCCGTTGAATTGCGACCTTACTTTGTCTCTATACTGATGCTTTGCTTGTTTGATTGCCTTGCGGAGGGAATAGCTACACTGTTTGTATTCAGTCATGTTTCCAGTCGCCTTGCCATGATTAAAATGGGTGGTTCGCACTTTTAGTTTTGTGCGAATGCTGCCATCAAGCCACGGTTTCTGGTTAGGGAATGTTTTAATAGTCACAGTGGGGACAACATCACCGATGCATTTGCTAGTAAACTTGCTCACCGATTCAGCGTATACATCAATGTTGTTGTCTGAGGCTACCCGGAACATATCCCAGTCCACGTGATCAAAGCAATCTTGAAGCGTGGAATCAGATTGGTCAGACCAGCATTGGATAGACTTGAGCACAGGCGTTTCCTGTTTTAGTTTCTGTATATAGGCTGGAAGCAACAAAATGGAGTCATGGTCAGATTTGCCGAAGGGAGAGCGGGGGAGGGCTTTGTATACATCGCGGAAGTTAGAGTAGCAAATGTCGAGAATGCTACCTGCCCGTGTCGTGCATTCGATATGCTGATAGAATTTAGGAAGCCTTGTTCTCAGATTAGCTTTGTTAAAATCCCCAGCTACAATAAATGTAGCCTCAGGATGTATGGTTTCCAGTTTCCATAGAGTCCAGTGAAGTTCTTTCAGGGCCGTCGAGGTATCTGCTTGGGGGGGGATATACACAGCTGTGACTATAATCGAAGACAATTCTCTTGGTAGATAATGCGGTCAGCATTTGAATGTAAGGAATTCTAGGTCAGGTGAACAAAAGGACTTAAGTTCCTGTATGTTGTTATGATCACACCATGAGTTTTTAATCATAAGGCATACACCCCCGCCCTTCTTCTTACCAGAGAGTTGTTTGTTTCTGTCGACGCGATGCGTGAAGAAACCCGGGTGGCTGTACCGACTCTGACAACATATCCAGAGTGAGCCATGTTTCCGTGAAACAGAGAATGTTACAATCTCCGATGTCTCTCTGGAAGGCAACTCGTGCCCTAATTTCGTCTACCTTGTTGTCTAGAGATTGGACATTGGCGAGTAATATGCTCGGAAGCGGTGTAAGGTGTGCTTGCCTTCTCAGTCTGACCAGTAGGCCACTCCGTCTGCCTCTCCTGCGGCGACCGTGTGGTTTTGGGTCGGCCTCTGGGATAAGATCCAACGTCCAGGGTGGAGGTCGGAAAAAAGGATCCACTTCGGGAAAGTCGTATTCCTGGTCGTAATGTTGGTAAGTTGACGTCGATTTTATATCCAATAGTTCTTCCCGGCTGTATGTAATAGCACTTGAGATTTTCTGGGCTAACAATGTAAGAAATAATACATTAAATAAACAAATGACTGCGTAGTTTCTTAAGGACCTGAAGCGAGACGACCATCTCTGTCGGTGCCATCAGGATTGTGTCTTTGGATGCTGGACAATGAAAGATTGTTGAGAACATGAGAGAAATATTGGTTTCAATGGCATAGGAAGTGTTTATAAAACAATCCCCTTAACATTCCTATGTTTGGAACACAGTAAGACATGCCTCATAAAATGAAGAAAAAATATCCAGGTTATAAACAATTACCTTTATGGTTAAAGAGTTTCAAAATGTTGACTGCCTCCGCTCAGATTGCAAGGTGGGTGATTTTGCAGTGCGCAACAGGCACTGGCCTTTCTCTCCTATCTGAATGAACAGTGCCTCAAGTACACTACCGTTCAAAAGTTTGACGTCGCTTAGAAATGACCTTATTTTTGAAGTAAAAGTATTTTTTGTCCATTTAAAATAACATAAAAATTGATCAGAACTACAGTGTAGACATTGTTAATGTTGTAAATGACTATTGTAGCTGGAAACAGCTGACTTTTTATGGAATATCTACATAGGCGTACAGAGGCCCATTATCAGCAACCATCACTCCTGTGTTCCAATGGCACGTTGTGTTAGCTAATCCAAGTTTGTTATTTTAGAAGGCTAATTGATCATTAGAAAACCCTTTTGCAATTATGTTAGCACAGCCTAAAACTGTTGTGCTGATTAAAGAAGCAATAAAACTGGCCTTCTTTAGACTAGTTGAGTATCTGGAGCATCAGCATTTGGGGGTTCGATTACAGGCTCAAAATGGCCAGAAACAAAGAACTTTCTTCTGAAACTCATCAGTCTATTCTTGTTCTGAGAAATGAAGGCTATTCCATGTGAGAAATTGCCAAGAAACTGAAGATCTCGTACAACGCTGTGTACTACTCCCTTCACAGAACAGCGCAAACTGGTTCTAACCAGAATAGAAAGAGGAGTGGGAGGCCCCGGTTCACAATTGAGCAAGAGGACAAGTACATTAGAGTGTCTAGTTTGAGAAACAGACGCCTCACTAGTCCTCAACTGGCAGCTTCATTAAATAGTATCCGCAAAACACCAGTCTCAACGTAAACAGTGAAGAGGCGACACCGGGATGCTGGCCTTCTTTGCCCCACCTCTGGGTTGTTGACCTCTGCCTACCCTGAGTCTGCCTGCTGTCCGGTACCGTTGCCCCACCTCTGGTTTACTGACCCTTGCCTGCCTTAACCGGTCTATTGCCTGCCCCTGTTGAAATATTAAACCATTGTCAATTAGAATTGTCTGCATCTGGGTCTTACCTTGATTCTTGATAGTCTGAATACTTTCCAAATGCACTGTTTATTTAACTATTTTTCAATGTTACTTTCATAGGGTGCGCCTGGCAAATACACAGTCCATGTCTCAATTGTCAAGCTGCCAAAGTTTTCTATTCAAAAGGCCATTCAAGATGGTGGAAAGCAGTTTTCAGCATCAACTGACATTATTGATAAATCTACATCTTCTTTTTTTAGCATATTGTATTATACTGAAACATGTTATTGTATTTGTTAAGTGTCTATTTTTAATAAACCCTGTTTGATTAATATGTGTCAAGTCTGGTAAGACTTTTGCCATTCGGTTGCTTTTGAGTCTATTATTTCATTGTCACAAATCAAATCAAATTGATTTATATAGCCCTTCTTACATCAGCTGATATCTCAAAGTGCTGTACAGAAACCCAGCCTAAAACCCCAAACAGCAAGCAATGCAGGTGTAGAAGCACGGTGGCTAGGAAAAACTCCCTAGAAAGGCCAAAACTTAGGAAGAAACCTAGAGAGGAACCAGGGTATGAGGGGTGGCCAGTCCTCTTCTGGCTGTGCCGGGTGGAGATTATAACAGAACATGGTCAAGATGTTCAAATGTTCATAAATGACCAGGATGGTCAAATAATAATAATCACAGAAGTTGTCGAGGGTGTAACAGGTCAGCACCTCAGGAGTAAATGTCAGGTGGCTTCATAGCCGATCATTGAGAGTATCTCTACCGCTCCTGCTGTCTCTAGAGAGTTGAAAACAGCAGATCTGGGACAGGTGGCACGTCCGGTGAACAGGTCAGGGTTCCATAGCCGCAGGCAGAACAGTTGAAACTGGAGCAGCAGCACGGCCAGGTGGGGCCAGGTGGACTGGGGACAGCAAGGAGTCATCATGCCAGGTAGTCCTGAGGCATGGTCCTAGGGCTCAGGTCCCCCGAGAGAGAGAAAGAGATAATTAGAGAGAGCATACTTAAATTCACACAGGACACCGGAGAAATACTCCAGATATAACAGACTGACCCTAGCCCCCCGACACAAACTACTGCAGCATAAATACTGGAGGATGAGACAGGAGGGGTCAGGAGACACTGTGGCCCCATCCGATGATACCCCCGGACAGGGCCAAACAGGCAGGATATAACCCCACCCACTTTGCCAAAGCACAGCCCCCACACTACTAGAGGGATATCTTCAACCACCAACTTACCATCCTGAGACAAGGCCGAGTATAGCCCACAAATGTTTCCTTACCTTTGATGAACTTCATCAGAATGCAGTCCTAGGAATCCCAGGTCCACAATAAATGCTTGATTTGTTCGATAATGTCCGTTATTTATGTCCAATTAGCTACTTTGGTTAGCGCGTTTGGTAAACAATTCCAAAGTCACAAAGCGCGTCCACTATAACGTGACTAAATGTCCAAAGTTCCATAACAGTCAGTAGAAACATGTCAAACGATGTACTGAATCAATCTTTAGAATGTTGTTAACATACATCTTGAATAACTTTCCAACCGGAGAATTAGATGGAACGGAGCTGCCTATCACGTGAATGCTCGTGGTCAAAGCATGGTCAGCTCGTGGCAGTGGTGACTAATTCCTGTCTCCTTCGGCCCCCCTTCACATTAGAGTCATCAGACAAAGTTCTATTGACTGTTGACATCTAGTGGAAGCCGTAGGAAGTGAAAACTCATCCATATCTCGCTGTAATTTCAATGAGAGCTTGGTTGAAAATCTGCCACCCTCAGAAAAAATCCAAACAGGAAGTGGAACTTTTCAGGTTTTTGCCTGCCATATGAGTTCTGTTATACTCACAGACATAATTCAAACAGTTTTAGAAACTTCAGAGTGTTTTCTATCCAATACTAATAATAATATGCAAATATTAGCAACTATGACTGAGGAGCAGGCCATTTACTCTGGGCACCTCTGTGCACCTTTCATCCAAGCTACTCAATACTGCCCCTGCAGCCATAAGAAGTTAAAGGTTGAGACCAAGTCTGTGTCTCTCACATGGGTAGGCAGACCATTCCATAAAAATGGAGCTCTATAGGAGAAAGCCCTGCCTCCAACTGTTTGCTTAGAAATTCTAGGGACAATTAGGAGGCCTGCATCTTGTGACCGTAGCGTAAGTGTAGGTATGTACAGCAGGACCACAATTTACTAAATTTATGGGACTGTAATCTGCAAGGAGCTCCAGATTTTCCTGGTTTTAATATAACTGAAAACTGTTTGATACATGGAACTAGGAAGCACTGAATGGTCATTTGAGTAAATAGGGGCGCTACCTTGGACCAGAATGTTAAGTAAAATTCTATTGGAAGCTGTCCACACCTGGTGCTTTTCTCTTCAAGAAAGTCTAAAGAGGCTGATGTTTATTTTTGGGTGATTTTTATTTTTTGTGATTATTTTGTCTGCTGATAGTTGCTTCAGAATTGTTGAGTCTAAGAAGGCTGTAGGATCAGTCCAACTGCTGTTTAATTCTGATTTGTATAGATTTTCATAGAAGCTTTTAAAATTGTCATTAATAGCGTTGTTGTTTCTAATTGAAGCATTTGCATCCTTATATTTTAAAACTATAACTGGCTTGGCCTGTATTCATTTAGCCAGGTGTCCTGGCTAAATTCCCAATCTGGCCCTCAAACCATCATGGTCACCTAATAATCCCCAGTTTACAATTGGCTAATTCATCCCCCTCCTCTCCCCTGTAACTATTCCCCAGGTCGTTGCTGCAAATGAGAACGTGTTCTCAGTCAACTTACCTGGTAAAATAACGGTAAAATAAATAAAATAAATAAAAAAAATTGTATTTATTATGGATCCCCATTAGCTGCTGCCAAAGCAGTAGCTACTCTTCCTGGGGTCCAACAAAATTAAGGCAGTTTATACAATATTAAAACATTACATTCACAGATTTCACAACACACTGTGTGCCCTCAGGCCCCTACTTCACCACTACCACATATCTACAGGACTAAATCCATGTGTATGTATAGTGCGTATGTTATCGTGTGTGTGTGTGTGTGTGTGTGTGTGTGTGTGTGTGCCAATGTTTGTGTTGTGAGGGCCGCAAGGTGTTTACTGGGCCTTATTTGCCATTAATTAGTATGTTTTGAGTTTAACATGTAGTTGTTGGCTCTCTTCAAAAGTAAAAGATAATTTTCCTGCTTAAGTTCAGAAATACTTGTTTCTTCTTGACCGTGTATATGTAACAGTTTAACTTTAGTCCGTACCCTCGCCCCGACCCATTCGCAAACCAGGGACCCTCTGCACAAATCAACAACAGTCACCCACAAAGCATCGTTACCCATCGCTCCACAAAGACCGCGGCCCTTGCAGAGCAAGGGGAACCACTACTTCAAGGTCTCAGAGCAAGTGACGTCACCGATTGAAAGGCTATTAGCGCGCACCACCGCTAACTAGATAGCCATTTCACATCCGTTACATATAGACTTTATGGGCTTTTTGTAAGATAGTGATTATTATTATCTATTATTATTTATTTTTTACTCAGATTTAACTTTTTTTATTTTGAATTTTCCTCCCAAATTATGTCAGGGGTTGGCTTTTCTCTGTCCTCTATGTCTACATTTGTAATGGTAAAGGTTTTATTTTTTTGTTTACATATTTAATACATTTTGAGTCTTGAAGATAGAATATGGAGAATGAACAGAGCGCATCTGTCACTAAGTGTATTTTCTGCAACAGATCAATTTGAATGGAAAATGTGCATATTGTTTTTATGCGGATTTTAGAAAATTTGCATGAACATCTGTGCCAATTGAATGGAAATCTAGCTTGGTTTTGAACCTCTTGAACATAGCTTCTGACTAGACTGCTTTGAGCCACTGCCAGAGAAAAGAGCTCAAACAGACAATCCACATTGTAAACCCAAACAGACATTAACTCAACCTTATAGTGCCATCCAGTGGTTGCTGTGGGAACTTTCATTGAACACATTCATAGTGCTTTCCAGTAGAAATGTTTATTTCGGCTTTTGTAAAGCAAATGTAGGCAGAAGCATGTTAACTGTTTCTAAACCATTTATTTCCTGTAATGGCCTTCTGTTTGAGACAGCACGAGAGGTACAGTAGCTCCAGCAGTCAAGACCCAGTCATAACTCCAGATATTTTAGTGATCTGTGTTTATTTGGGCTTGGCATCTGACAACTGAAAATGAGAACAGGAGAGGGATGGCTGACATTCGTTTTGTGTGCAGGCGATTGCCTCACTTTGATTCACAGAGCATTATAACAAAATAATTTAATGTGCTACAGTACATCACATCCCAGCTAGCACATTTAGTTCCTTGGCAGATGTGGTAACGTATGTGCTTGGTTTCACATTGGTTGTGGGAACAAAGCCATATGTTACCTAACCGGTAAAACTAAAAAATTTTAAAACATTCTGAGAACAGATGTGAAAAGTTAGCCTGTTCTGGGAATGTTTATTTTTAGGTTGCAGGAGGTACTGAGAATGTTTTACTCTGGTTCCCTGAATGTTTTAAAATAACTGCCTTAAAACCTTCACTCAATGTTTCATTAAGACTTTTAATAACACTGCTAGCTTATTTTGGCTTAACTTTCTTAAAATCCAAGCACAGATAGGACACATGGAAATGTATTTTCTTAGGCATTAATTATGCAAACACATTTTTTTATTGTGGCATGGCGATTCAGTGAGATTCAAACCTATAGTTCTGTTCTCTATACATGGAATTAGCCCCACATACAAAGCTGGTCAAACAGACCCGAGTTCAAAGGAAACGATCACGGAATGTATGTTTTTAAATAAAATTCTTAGAACGTTCTAAAAACATTACAATCTCTGTGTCTTTTTTGGAACGTTTTCTTAACATTCTCTGAACAATTTGAGAACATGACTTTAGAACCGTTTATTTTTATTTAACTAGGCAAGTCAGTTAAGAATTTTATTTTATTTACAATGACGGCTACTGAAATTCCCACAGAAGAACGTTGTTTCTTAATGTTCTGAACTATTTGAGAACATTCCCAATGTCAAACCAGTTGGAGAACATTCCTAGAACATTACCAAAATTGAAATGTAACCATTTTTGAACTTTTAGGAAACATTCTGTTAAAGTAATGAAATACCAATAATATTTTTTTGGGGGTCAAGTTCCTTAAATGTGATGAGAACGTTCCAAAGCCAAGCAACTATCCTGCACCGTTCCCAGAAAAGTTGTGGGAAGGTTGTATGCAAAATAACCATAGGACAACCCTGCTCTCAGCATCTAAGAAATATATGGTTCTCAGAACGTTATGTGCAAGCTTTATTGGAGCTGCAATCCGATTGTTACATTACAGAAAGCCCTTGTTGATTTAAAACTGGTTAAATGTGGGCAAAACTAAATATATGTTCTCTAATTCACAGAAAAATATCTGTTGTGCTACATCTTCACTCATTGGATGAATCTCTCATCGAGCGGGTTCCTATCTATAAATATCTGGGCATTTGGATTGATAAAGATCTAACGTTTAAAAAAAACATACGGCTGAGCTAGTTAAAATGCTGAGATTTAAATTGGGCTTCTTTTTTAGAAAAATATATTCTCTCCATGAACAGCAGGAAGCAGATTGTGCAGTCAACTTTCCTGACAGTTCTTAACTATGGTGACACCATTTACCAGAATGAAGCAGCCCCTAGTCTTAAACCTTTGGATGCAGTCTACCATAGCGCCCTTCACTTTATTACAGGTGACAGTTTAAATACTCATCACTGCATCCTGTCTCAGAAGGTTGGCTGGACCTCACTAAAGCCCCATAGATCACTTCATTACTCCCTTGTTTGCAAAGCTCTTCTCTACAAGCTTCCATCATACCTCACTTCCCTGTTGAAATATAAAAATATGAGATAGGTTTGGATAACTATTGAAGTCCTGCTCATCTCCACAAAGTTTGATGAATCTGCCTTTAGTTTTAACGCACTAGTTATTGAATACCTTACAAAACAAATGAATCTGGATTCCATGGTGCCTATATGATAGTTTATCAGGAATCAAGGTAAGACCCAGATACAGACACGTCGAATTGACAATGGTTTAATAATCCAACAGGGGCAGGCAATAGACAGTTCAAGGCAGGCAGGGGTCAGTAAACCAGAGGTGGGGCAACGGTACCGGACGGCAGGCAGGCTCAGGGTAGGCAGAGGTCAATAATCCAGAGGTGGGTCAACGGTACCGGACGGCAGGCAGGCTCAGGGTAGGCAGAGGTCAATAATCCAGAGGTGGGTCAAAGGTACCGGTCGGCAGGCAAGCTCAGGCAGAGTGCTCGGGCAGAGTGCTCGGGCAGAGTGCTCGGGCAGAGTGCTCGGGCAGAGTGCTCGGGCAGAGTGGTCGGGCAGAGTGGTCGGGCAGAGTGTTCGGGCAGAGTGGTCGGGCAGAGTGGTCGGGCAGAGTGCTCGGGCAGAGTGCTCGGGCAGAGTGCTCGGGCAGAGTGGTCGGGCAGAGTGCTCGGGCAGAGTGCTCGGGCAGAGTGGTCGGGCAGAGTGCTCGGGCAGAGTGCTCGGGCAGAGTGCTCGGGCAGAGTGGTCAGGCAGAGTGCTCAGGCAGAGTGGTCAGACAGAGTGGTCAGACAGAGTGGTCAGACAGAGTGGTCAGGCAGGCGGGCTCATAGTCAGGACAGGCAAGGGTCAAAACTAGGAGGGTGAGAAAAAGAGAGACTGGGAAAAGCAGGCGCTGAGAACAAAACCACTGGTTGACTCGACAAACTGGCAATGGACAAACAGAGAACACCGGTATAAATACAAAGGGGATAATGGGGAAGATGGGCAACACCTGGAGGGGGGTGGAGACAATCACAAGAACAGGTGAAACAGATCAGGGTGTGACAAGTTTAAAACTCTGTTGTTAAATGAATTTACATAAGTGTGCAATTGCTTCAATTGACTATTATAAGTTGTTGTAATAACCTGATGTAATTTATTTATACAGTTGCTGTCTTGTAGTTATTCTTTTATTTTTTTATGTTGTGTTGATGGAATTTTTGTCCTGAGGGCACCATTGCAAATGAGACACTGGTCTCAATTGGGCTCCCCTGAATTAATACACGTAAATAATAAATAGCTGGTATGTCCCTGCTTTTACAAAGTGCCATTTACAGCATCAACCTGTATTTGGGATGCATGCATGCTACAGGAGGGACAAAATCTTTCTAATAAACAAAAACTTTGACTGAGCTCCATTTTGTAACAGAAATTGGAATTTGATTGATTGATGACATTGAGCTGTGTTCATAAAAGCACTGTAGGCCTGAAAATAATATTTTAATTAACTTATTAATAGCACCATTGTATTCATTGCCTTAATAGCCATTATTCTTAAGCTGACATGATTTAATGGTAGTAGCTTTTTGTTGTTATCTGTCTCAAGGATAAAGCCCTGGACATGATCTGTATGACAATTGAAATTCATTACGAGGGTATAAATTCAGTCCTCGTCTACCTATACTGTCTGTCTGCAGCGCAACAGAGGTTTAATTAGGGAGCAATTTAGCACAGGAAACAGGGCAGAATGGTCTGCCTTAGTCCAAGCATGTGTGTTATTGTGAGTGCATGGGTGTGAGAGAGAGTGAGAGTGAGAGTGAGAGTGAGAGTGAGAGAGAGTGAGAGAGAGAGTGAGAGAGAGTGAGAGAGAGAGTGAGAGAGAGAGAGAGAGAGAGAGAGAGAGAGAGAGTGTGAGAGAGACAGAGACAGAGACAGAGACAGAGAGAGAGAGAGAGAGAGAGAGAGAGAGAGAGAGAGAGAGAGAGAGAGAGAGAGGGAGGGAGGGGTGTCTGTGTTTACTGCGTATATCCATTGTGTTCTTGGCTTTGTTTGTGAAATGGATATGGAAAGTTTTTATTTGTATTTATTGATTGGTTAATTATTGATATGTACTATCACTCTGCTAGGTTTGTCAGAGTTCAGCTCACCCCATGGTTTGAAAATGTGTGTGTATGTGTGTGTGTGTGTGAGAGAGAAATTAACGTATCTGTTTGTATCAAATGTGTACAGTGTGACAATGTGTTTAGGGCCAGTGTGTGTGTAAGAGTTCTGCCTTTAAAGCATTTGATTCCAGGATGCCTCTTAGAGGAGCGCAGTATCCCGTCTGAGGAAGAGTGGACTTTTTCCTGTCCCCATCCCTCTCCCTTGCCCTCCAATCCCACACCCTCCCCACCCCACCCCTACCCTCCACCTACCCTCCCTCATTGTGCCCAGAGTTGGAGCCTCATTAGACCCCATGCCCACGTTTGCCATCTCTCTGTCCTGTGCAATCATAGACCTCCACCATCAGCTTTGAGAGAGCCATCCCTAATTACACATGACACGGGGATGACACTGAACTCAGAACCACAAACTGGGGATCAGCAGTCCTGATGAGCAACTAAGGGAAGACTGGAGGATATGAAGTTGAGAGAGAAAGTGAGAGAGAGTATTGGGTCGATTTTGCTCTCCCTCGCTTTGCTATTGCCTCTCTGCTTTCGTAACGGCAGAGCAGGCTCTCTTGGACACTGGTCTGGAGTCTGTTGTGGTGAAAAGAGCCATCAGCTTTCCAGTGCAGTCAGACAGAAAATGTGACTATGAGAAGTTTGAGAAGACTGTACCATTTAGACTTTTACTGGATATAAGGAATGTTTGATGGCTAAGAAATGGCTGTGATGAACCCTGTTGATGTACAGGGTTTAACTATTCAATATCAATCCAATGCCTGAATGTAACGGCAGTCTAAGTCGTCCTCCTCATCGGACGAGGAGAGGCGAGAAGGATCGGAGGACCAATGTGCAACGTGGTAAGTTTCCATAATTTAATGACATGAAAACTAGACAAGAATACAAAACAACAAACGTACTAACCGTCACAGTCCCGTGTGGCACAAACACTGACACAGGAGACAACCACCCACAAATCCCCAACACAAAACAAGCCACCTATATATGATTCTCAATCAGGGACAACGATTGACAGCTGCCTCTGATTGAGAACCATATTAGGCTGAACACAGAAACAGACAAACTAGACACACAACATAGAATGCCCACCCAGCTCACGTCCTGACCAACACTAAAACAAGCACAACACATAAGAACTCTGGTCAGGACGTTACAGTACCCCCCTTCTGAGGTGCGGACTCCGAACGCACCCCTAAAACTCAAGAGGAGGGTCTGGGTGGGCATCTGTCCGCGGTGGCGGCTCCGGCGCAGGACGAGGACACCACTCCACCATTGTCTTTGTCCCCCTCCTTAGCGTCCTTTGAGTGGCAACCCTCGCCCCCGACATTGACCTAGGAATCCTCACCAAGGTCCCCACATGATTTAGGAGGTAGCTCAGGACAGAGAGGTAGCTCAGGACAGAGAGGTAGCTCAGGACAGAGAGGTAGCTCAGGACAGAGAGGTAGCTCAGGACAGAGAGGTAGCTCAGGACAGAGGGGCAACTCCGGACCGAAGGGCAGCTCCGGACTGAGGGGCAGCTCCGGACTGAGGGGCAGCTCCGGACTGAGGGGCAGCTCATGACTGGAGGGCAGCTCATGACTGGAGGGCAGCTCATGACTGGAGGGCAGCTCATGACTGGAGGGCAGCTCATGACTGGAAGGCAGCTCATGACTGGCGGGCAGCTCATGACTGGCGGGCAGCTCATGACTGGCGGGCAGCTCATGACTGGCGGGCAGCTCATGACTGGAAGGCAGCTCATGACTGGCAGGCGGCTCTGGCAGCTCCTGACTGGCTGGCGGCTCTGGCAGCTCCTGACTGGCGGGCGGCTCTGGCAGCTCCTGACTGGCGGGCGGCTCTGGCAGCTCCTGACTGGCGGGCGGCTCTGGGAGCTCCTGACTGGCGGACGGCTCTAACGGCTCCTGACTGGCGGGCGGCTCTGACGGCTCGGGACAGACGGGCGGCTCAGATGGCGCTGGGCAGACGGATGGCTCAGACGGCGCTGGGCAGACGGATGGCTCAGACGGCGCTGGGCAGACGGATGGCTCAGACAGCGCTGGGCAGACGGATGGCTCAGACAGCGCTGGGCAGGCAGGCAGCTCAGACGGCGCTGGGCAGACAAGCAGTGCAGGCGGCGTTGGGCAGACGGCCGACTCTGACCTGCTTAGGCGCACAGTAAGCCTGGTGCGTGGTGCCGGAACTGGAGGTACTGGGCTAAGGACACGCACCTCAAGGCTAGTGCGGGGAACAGGAACAGGGCACACTGGACTCTCGAGGCGCACTATAGGCCTGGTGCGTGGTATCGGCACTGGTGGTACCGGGCTGAGGGCACGCACCTCAGGGCGAGTGCGGGGAGAAGGAACAGTGCGTACAGGGCTCTGGAGACGCACAGGAGGCTTGGTGCGTGGTGCCGGAACTGGAGGTACTGGGCTGGAGACACGCACCACAGGGAGAGTGCGTGGAGGAGGAACAGGGCTCTGGAGACGCACTGGAAACCTGGTGCGTAGTGTAGGCACTGGTGGTACTGGGCTGGGGCGGGAAGGTGGCGCCGGATATACCGGACCGTGCAGGCGTACTGGCTCCCTTGAGCACCGAGCCTGCCCAACCTTACCTGGTTGAATGCTCCCCGTAGCCCGTCCAGTGCGGGGAGGTGGAATAACCCGCACTGGGCTGTGTTGGCGAACCGGGGACACCATGCGTAAGGCTGGTGCCATGTACACCGGCCAGAGGAGACGTACTGGAGGCCAGATATGTTGAGCCGGCTTCATGGCACTTGGCTCAATGCTCAATCTAGCCCGGCCAGTGCGGGGAGGTGGAATAACCCGCACCGGGCTATGCACACGTACAGGAGACACCGTGCGCTCTTCCGCATAACACGGTGTCTGCCCGTACTCCCGCTCTCCACGGTAAGCATGGGAAGTGGGCGCAGGTTTCCTACCTGCCTTCGCCACAGTACCCTTTAGCCCCCCCCCCCCCCAAGAAATTTTGGGGATTTCTTCTCGGGCTTCCGTGCTAGCCGCGTACCTTCATAACACCGGTTCCTCTCTCCGGTTGCCTCTGCTCTCCTAGCTGCCTCCCGCTGTTCCCATGGGAGGCAATCCTTTCCAACCTTAGCCCAGGGTCCTTTACCGTTCATAATTTCCTCCCATGTCCAGGAGTCCTGTGTAGTGGGCCGCTGCTGCTGCCCGTAGCCACGCTGCTTGGTCCGAGTTAGGTGGGTGGTTCTGTAACGGCAGTTTAAGTCGTCCTCCTCATCGGACGAGGAGAGGCGAGAAGGATCGGAGGACCAATGTGCAACGTGGTAAGTTTCCATAATTTAATGACATGAAAACTAGACAAGAATACAAAACAACAAACGTACTAACCGTCACAGTCCCGTGTGGCACAATCACTGACACAGGAGACAACCACCCACAAATCCCCAACACAAAACAAGCCACCTATATATGATTCTCAATCAGGGACAACGATTGACAGCTGCCTCTGATTGAGAACCATATTAGGCTGAACACAGAAACAGACAAACTAGACACACAACATAGAATGCCCACCCAGCTCACGTCCTGACCAACACTAAAACAAGCACAACACATAAGAACTCTGGTCAGGACGTTACACTGAACCCATGTTAGATTTTGGATATTTAGATTTTCTTTCAAAACTAAACATCTGATCGAGGCAACAAGGTGAAGTCCGTCTTAAAAGACAGATTGTTAGAAAACATCCAGCTCAATGAATCAGTTGATTTTTCATGGAGAATATTGCCAACATAAACTTGATAAAACAACTGTAATGAGTTTTTCTTGGCATTAAATAACATTCTGCAGTTTGTTGAGCAAGGTAGCCTATATATGAATGTGTGTGTCAGAGGTTTAGGAGTATCCTATTTTATCTCTTAGGTATGAAACTGTACTGTAATTATAGTAATCACAGTTTGAATGGGCCATCAGACATAGTGTACAGAGTCATAGGTTTACTGTGTGTTTTGTAGTGGTGCCATATTAGTATAGCCTATGAAAGGCATGCTGTATTAAAACAACAAAATTCCTAGACCTAACTTTGGATCAAAGTGCTATTTTCACTTGTCTGATCTGACTTCTGGAGGTATGAGGAACATTAAAAGCTTAAGATGTTTACAAAAGCCTGAGAGCCAGATGTAGCAAACACACTGCAACTTTTGAACATTTCACCCATGTCTTAAAAGAAAATCACACGTTTTCCAAACTTAAAACTTCCATCACATAGTGTGGAAGGTGTTTTGAGGTTCTTAGCAGTTTATCTTTGTGGTGAAGTTTGAGATGAATGCTATCTCAGCAAGTTCCTGTCTGAAGTCATGGATAATGTTAACATTGTTATAACACATGTGCACGCACACGCACGCACGCACGCACGCACGCACGCACGCACGCACGCACGCACGCACGCACGCACGCACGCACGCACACACACACACACACACACACACACACACACACACACACACACACACACACACACACACACACACACACACACACACACACACACACACACACACACACACACACACACACACACACACACACACACACACACACACACACACACACACACACCACCAGCAACGCTTTGAATAGTGTGATGCTGACATTTGAAAGGCCCCTTGTGGCCCCAGTCACAGACCAAGCCCTAAACCTTAGCGGTACTAATGCAAGCCAGGACAATACAGTAAAACACTGTAGAGTAAGTTTCATTTACAAGCTAGAGTTATATGACTACATTTCAGGTATGCATTGTATGGTCCGCGTTGGCTGTACTGTACATGCCATGTGCATGGGGTACATCAATTGAACACTTTCTACAGCCATGAAAACTGTTAATGTCACACCCATGACCCCACAACAGTGTACTTCCTTTATAGAGACAAAGGCACACCCTGGATAAAAGGTGTGTTGCACCAACTAACTATTGAAAGGGGTGAAAAAGTTATTCCACTATCCCACAGTACAGTAAGTATCTGTTTTATAGTATCCCCACGTAAATTGTATTAGTGTTGTGGTGGAAATTCTAACTAATAACGAGAAGAGGCAAAATCCGTAATCAATCAAGGTATTACTTTTATTAAAAATGTATTATAATAAGGAGGATGGTCTCCCCACCACTGTAGGTGAGATGGAGTGAGAGCCTAAAAACAGACAGAGTACAGGACCATTATATAGTCAAGCTACCCCATGCAAGCATCTGCAACACACGTGACCCTATCTATGTGTATGTGTGTGTGAGCCTGTCACAGCTGAGTGAGGACAACAGGGGCCAGAATGACAGTAACCAGACATGCTTCCTCTAACCGTAGCTCCACAGTTCCCCCAAGTTGGGCAAGTAAGCGCCTTTGACTGTCAGCCCAGATGATGTATGGTCGTACTGGTCTATCTCTCTCACACTCACTCACACTCACACACACACACACACACACACACACACACACACACACACACACACACACACACACACACACACACACACACACACACACACACACACACACACACACACACACAAACATGAACCTTTTTACCAGAAACAGGCTCCAAAACAGAACAATAGCTATGTTACGGTGTGCAGGATATCACCTTTACTCTGTTTAGGATCAAGAGGAACCAGTCAGTTTCTGTCATATTCTTGGCTGAGTGCCCAGACATCATGGGTCATTCTACACACACTTTTCTTATCTTATATGAGTTAGTTAAAGAAACTATCTCAAGCCCAATGCCTAGGCTTAAAGAAGGATATTTTAGTACACAAGCATTAGTAGGGTTTAACAGAAAATTTCCCTCACAGTGTTGAGACTTTCCACTGCTCTCTTTGTTTCCCTCTCCAGAGGCCTGTCTGTTGAGCGAACAGGAAGATTCTCACCTTTGTCTGACTGTGCTCTTTGTTTTAACCACTGGAAGACCTTGCATAAATCTCTAGCAGGAATCACAACCCTGTTTTTTTCACTGTGAAATATGTGTTCCCCATCCAGCAACACCCAAATACCTCATAAACATAGAAGATCATGCTGTTCTGGTACAACTTCTCTCTCTCTCCCTCAAGACCCCCTGCTCCTCTCTATTTCACCATCCTTTCTTCTTTTAAGCTCTCTCTCATTCTCTTTGTTGAGTAGAGAACAATTAGTACCTCTTATTGTGAATCTAACAATAACAAGAAAAAAAAGAAAAGTTCCTGTTCTAAGTGCTCTGTCGGGATTTGAGTGCCCGCCAGGAAGTGTTGGTTAGGATGGCAGGCAGTTCAGGTGGCAGAGAGTCCTAACAGAGGTGACCGGGACAGGAAACATATGGAGATAGGAGATCTACATTCTGACATCCAACTCCCCACATCCACCCCCAACAGCAAACAGCAGAGAGGCTCAGATCCCACCACCCCATCAGATTCATCAGACAAAATAACAAAACAAAGTTTCAAATAACAATTTGTCCCATGGATGGCTGAAGCTCCAACTGCAAAATCATCAGTAACGAGATCTTAAACATGGATCTAAGTTATGCGGGAGATGACAGCACTACCAATGTTTCTTCAATTAGTCATGTTCTTCCTCATAGCCCACTCCGAGTCAGACCATAGTGACTGGTTTTGAGGCGACATGTCATTATGTTACAAAGTGGGATTCAAACGTATTTTATTGTCCTTTTTTGTCAACAATCCACACACAGTACTCTGTAATGTTAAAGTGGAAGAAAAATTATATTAAGAAGAAAGAAGAAAGAAAGAAAGAAAGAAGAAAGAAAAATTATATTATAAAAATTAAGTATTCTAACCCCTGAGTCAATAAATGTTAGAACCACCTTTGGAAGCGATTACAGCTGTGAGTGTTTTTGGGTAAGTCTTTAATAGCTTTGCATACCTGGATTGTACAATATTGGCCCATTATTCTTAAAAAAAATCTTCAAGCTTTATCAAGTTGGTTGCTGATCATTGCTAGACAGCCATTTTCCTGGTTTGCCATAGATTTTCAAGACAATTTAAGTCAAAATTGTAACTAGGCCAAGCAGGAACATTCAATGTTGTCTTGGTAAACAACTCCAGTGTATATTTGGCCTTCTGTTTTAGGTTATTGTCCTGCTGAAAGGTGCATTTGTCTCCCAGTGTCTGTTGGAAAGCAGACTGAACCAAGTTTTCCTCTAGGATTTTGCTTGTGCTTAGCTCTATTACGTTTATTTGTATGCTAAATATTTCCCTAATCTTTACCGATGACAAGCATACCCATAACATAATGCAGCCACCACCATGCTTGAAAATATGAAGAGTGGTACTCAGTGAAGTGTTGTGTTGGATTTGCATAACACTCTGTATTCAGGACAAAAAATGTTTTATTTGCCACATTGTCTTGTAGAATTACTTTAGTGCCTTGTTACAAGCAGGATGCATGTTTTGGAATATTTTTATTCTGTACAGGCTTCTTTCTTTTCAATCTGCCGTTTAGCTCAGTATTGTGGAGCAACTACAATGTTGTTGAACCATCCTCAGTTTTCTCCTATCACAGCCATTAAACACTGTTACTGTTTTAAAGTCACCATTGCTTGAATCCCTGAGTGGTGAAATCCCTGAGTGGTTTCCTTCCTCTCCGGCAACTGAGTTAGGAAGGACGCTGGTATCTTTGTAGTGACTGGGTGTATTGATACACCATCCAAAGCGTAACTGATAACTTCACCATGCTCAAAGGGGTATTCAATAGCTGCTCTTCTTTGTGAGGCATTGCGGTTGAATCTTTGTTTCAGTTCTAAACTGAGGGGGAGCTTACAGATAATTGTATGTGTGGTGTACAGAGATGGGGTAGTCATGAAGAAATCATGTTAACCACTATTAACCACCATGAAACATATTATGTGACTTGTTAAGCACATTTTTACTCCTGTACTCTTCCCATGTCCTCTCCACAGAGTTTTTATTTCATCATGTTACCAATCAAATGCACTTTGGTTATTTCCCCTCCAGTATAGGCCTATTGAGTAGATTTAAACCTTTGACAAATCCTAATTTCTTAGTTCAATAGATAACAGGTAATTATGAGCAAACATTTGAAGGGGTAAAATATGTGTGTGTAGTGTGTTTGTAAAGTAAATAGAAAAATAATTTTATAAAGTGAGTTTATAAAATACAGGCATATACATGTGCGGAGTGGAGTGA
Organism: Salvelinus namaycush; assembly: GCF_016432855.1. Lineage (NCBI taxonomy): Eukaryota > Metazoa > Chordata > Actinopteri > Salmoniformes > Salmonidae > Salvelinus > Salvelinus namaycush. The sequence continues at coordinate 28,335,496 of NC_052316.1, read as the reverse complement.
TGGCGTCTGAGTAGCTTACTGTGTGGAAATACGCCTTGGCTATAGATCTAGCATTAGTCCTCGTTCTCTGGGTCGCTTTATCCAAGTTTCTTTGAAACAAGTCGGTTAAGTTGAGCGATAACCTGCAGGTGGATGAGGAGATGGGGACTCTCGCTCCTCCCTTGCATTTGCCACCTCCTCTCTCTGCTACTGCGCATTTCCACTGCCCGTCATTCCTCAGAGCGAACCATCAACTCCACTTTGACTCAGGCGCCAAACTGACCCCAGTGCACTGCTGTGAATGGGATTTACCTATTTTATTCAATTCCGTGTGTTTTTGGTTCGGCATTTTGTCACATTGTCCAGTTGAATAGAAATAGTGTCCGTGTGCGTCAAGAGGATTTATGAACGGGTAGGCTTGGATTACTTCTGGAGTGAACTTGTATTGCGTGTTCTTGCGGGGACAGTTCATATCTATTGTAGGACGATGGTAAAGGCATTATCCGTCATGACTTTACATCTCGTAGGCATTATTATGGGAGTCAGCAGGGTGATTGGTAAGATGACACAGAAAGAACATTGTTCAAATTGATTCAGTTTAATATGTCCTGAAAAAATTTAATGTGTTTCAATTGTGGTTTATTATAAGGTTGCTAACACTAACAACTGTATTTAGATGTTTATTATTATTATTATAATCATTTCAAATATTTTTTTGTTAGGTATACAAGTCTAAAATCTCAAATGTTCTATCTCACTAGGGCAGTAGACAATATAATTTGAACATAGTTGAATGATTGATCATCAATTAGTGGAAGTTGTGTAATAATTGGTAACATCCACCAGTGCACATGCCAGGTATAAAATGTGACGCATTAGATCATTGCAATGTGTTGTCTTATGATTCTCTTGTGCATATAGGTCAGTTACAATTCCTCTTGGCCCCACATTCTGTTGTGGCCCTCATTCCCCCTGGCCTTGCCCCTCAATTCGTTTAACTATCCATTCTGATGGGAAATCAATTCACTTGAGGAAGTTTAGCAAATTACCATTGAGGCAACACATGTTCCTCCCCGCAATAGTATGGCGCTACAATTCTTTTTGATATATTCTTTGATCAGTAAGGGCTCAATATTCCACATTTCAGCATGTAGCATATGTGTCCAGGCCCTCACTGGCTGGAAGGCTGTATCCTCTAGAACAGGAACCCCACCTTAGGTGACACAGAGCTGGGCTATTGAGCCTGACCCAGCCCATCTGCCTTGGCTTCCTGTTTTGACACAGCTCCGCTCTGCCATTTTCTGCAGAATAGCCCCAGAGTAAATAGAGTCCACGCTATGGGTGCAAAACATTTCTCCTCTCTGTGGTTTCTACTGTTGGGATGATTCAATAAACTGTATTTTATCATTGACTTACAGACTTAGTATTTTGTATTCTAGCTATCAACAATCTAATTGCAGAGAATAAACTATTATGTTTGAGGAGTCTGATATCACCCTACCAGAGTGCAACAGTATACATGGATTCTGGGATTTGATAGGAGAGCAATAACCATAGTTGTAACCATTAACCATCTACTCAGCCCTCACTCCCACTCAACACATTTCTATACACAGGATATAAGGTTGATTTAACATGATAGTAAGCAGTCTCATATTGATCTCCACTGTGTGGTAATGCTGACTGAACTGTTGAGATAAGTCAATCATCAGGGTGATTGACTGGCTGTTTACCCCTCCATTCCTACAGCGTTGGAATGGATGCCTCACCCCCCAACAATGAGCATCCAGGACAAGGTCCTCAGGATGAACCCATCAGACTCGCTGGACATCACCGGCAGGTGAGACAAACTGGAACCTGATGGGCCTCTCTCCCACAGAAGTCTGGCAAATACGGCCAGGAGTGTAACTCAAATGGTCTTAAAACTGATATCAACTACATCTGATACCTCACATAATGAGACTCCATACAAGTAATCCATCCATCAAAATGTTCCCCTGCTAACGATCATCATTGTCACTCCGTTCTTTGGTTCTACAGTGGCCGTCAGTACCTGGAATGGACCACATCCTATAATCACATACGTGCCGGCAGTCGTCTCTCCACTGTAGACTGCAGTGGGTCAGGATTCTTCTGCACCACATTACAAATGTCCTCGGCCACTGTCAACGAGACTGGAGAGTATTGATGCTCCTACAGAGACCTGGCGGTGGAGGATAGCAAAACCTCTGTGGCTGTTTATGTCTTTGTCCAAGGTGTGCATCATCATTACCTCACTCTGAAATAGGCTTACCGAATCTCTGAACAGTGACTCAATGGGTGATCTTTCCTATCTGACCCAAGAGCTGCTTACAGTAAAGCTTCCTTAATTATGATTGGCTGCAGGACTACCTGATCTTTACCTCCACCCATGAATTACATACTGAATGTTGTTGGTTCTCACCATGCCTTATAACTTCTTTATGTATTTGTGTTTAATTTCAGACTATAAAGTGCCATTTGTGCCCTTTGATGAGGACTATGAGATTGTGCTTATCAGTGAGGGAGTGCAGGTGGTTATCCTATGCCGCTGTCACGAATACTACTGAAGGTGGCTCCTCTTCCCGTTCGGGTGGCGCTCGGCGGTCGTCGTCGCCGGTCTACTAGCTGCCACCGATCCCTTTTTCCTTTTTGTTTATGTCTGTCTAATTGTTTTCACCTGTTCCTTGTTGGGGTTTTGGGAGGTGTACTATTTAGTTTCGTTTCGCCCGCTAGTGTTTGTGCGGGCTTATTGGTTGTCATTGTACGTCGGAGGTGGATTATTGATTTTGGGTTTTCGCTGTCCAGTTTATTTCACAGTGGTCTTTGGGTTGTGTTTGCGCCTGTGTTTTGGCGTCACCCCTTTTGTACCTGTTCCTGTTGACTGTGGACATTAAAGCGTTTGTTCCCGTGAAACTTCTGCTCTCTGCACCTGACTCTACACCCATCATTCTCCTGACGTTACAGCCGCGGGTCTGGGGAAGATCTCAACGTCACGCTACATACTGTAAAGACAGACCCACTGACTTTATTGTCCTTTTGGGGGGAACTTTTAAGGCATACTTGTTATATTTAAAAGACATTAAAACACAGAACAGTATTACAGTATGGGATACATGCAATAGATTCTGTTCAGAATGGAGTGAAATTTCCTGAAGGTATTCTATCGTGTCTTATTTTGTCTAAAGTTGACAACTAAGCCTCCACTTCCAAACCACCTTTCCTCTAGTCTAACTGCATAATATAGCAAACAAATCCAGTTGGTAAAGACTTTGCTCTCTCAGGTATGTTTTGTTAGACTGGAGGCTACAGTATGTGAGTGGCAGATAATGTCAGCGTGGATTCTGAATAGAGTTTGTTGCATTGTTTCCATGTCAGATCAGGGAAATAGAAAACTGAGTTTCCATTTCCTATCTGGGTTGTTCCCACCTCTTCTCCTGACCACATCAGTCAATATCTGATCTCTGGGACCTTATTGATGGCCTGTATGGTTCATAGAACACTTCACTGAGAATGAAGGTTGGAAAAACCACAACACCCTCTGACATAGCCAGTGCTAACCAAGTGGTAAAACATCACTCATAATTTCATGTAAGGGTCGGTCGGTCGGTCAGCATCACTACATTTAGTCAACCAGCATAGAACCTGCTTTACTTAGTCTTGTCAAATCGATGCAATATTGTGATGTAACTGTAATTTTTTATATATTTTTGTGAACTTTTCATCAGAAGTTTCCCAAGAAAGAACTCTTATCTGAACGGGAAGGACATTTTTTGGGATAGTATGAAGGGTTTCTCCATTCCCAGTCACCTGATCAGTTACACTGGAGTGGTCTTCTGTCAGACATACATATACAACGAGGCCTACAAGTCACCTCTCTACATTGCTGCTGTTGTTGATAAGTGGGTTAGGTTTTAATTTAGTGTATGAATCCTGTTTGATCCACTGTATGCATCACTTAAATATGCCAAGGTGTCATTCAAAGTGTTAATGTAAGTTTGTGTTTATTTGTGTTTACATAACTTCATGCATATGTGTGTTTATCTAAGTGTATTGTCTGCATGCATGTACCCTGTGTGCGTGTGTTTGTGAGTCTCAGGAGAACAATAGTCTGCTCACCACTCCGCTGTGTCTCCCCTCCCTTCTCCGCAGCACATAAGATCCATAACCTCACCCTGACCCCACCACATGAGAGGCTGTCTGTGGGGGAGAGACTGGTGCTCAACTGCACTGCCAACACAGAGCTCAACGTTCCCATTGACTTCACCTGGACACACCCTCTCAGCCTGGTCAGTACCCTGCATTGCCCACTCTTATAGACCGACGCATCAGTAAATGAACATGAAATCCCTGACTCAGGCTTTATTGACAGACATGTTACTCATCACACTGCTTTCAGATTAAAAAAACACAACTTCAGATCGAGGCTGCCCTTATGTAATTAATGGTTTCATCTTCTCATGTGGGAGACTGGGGTAAGTTGCGAAAAATGGGTTAAGTTGAGCCACCCTTGTTTTTAGGAGACCATACACAAAATGTATAATTTGAACAAATATTTAGAAAGAGGTCATAATTTCATGGAGTATGTGAAGGAAGAAACACATGGACAAAGTGGTAAGCAAGTTAGGTAAAAAAATAATAATTTCACCAAGACAAATTAATTTATTGTGTTAGAGGTTTCATGATGCTTGTATCTAAACCAACATAGATAATTGTAAGATTGTTCTATATATCAGTTGGGGTCTCTATAAGCTTCAATATGAGGTCCTAAACCTAGCATGAAAGTGCAGCCTTGCAGTTGTGCAGGGTATATTAGTCAAAATGTTTGCCTTGGGGTAAGTTTTTGGTGGTGTCACGCCCTGACCTTAGAGATCCTTTTTATGTCTCTATTTTGGTTGCTCAGGGCGTGAGTTTGGGTGGGCATTCTATGTCTGGTGTTCTATGTTGTCCTTGTTTTGTATTTCTATGTGTTTGGCCTGGTATGGTTCCCAATCAGAGGCAGCTGTCTATCGTTGTCTCTGATTGAGAACCATACTTAGGTAGCCTGTTCCCACCTGTGTTTGTGGGTAGTTGTTTTCTGTTTTGTGTGTCGTCACCTTACAGAACTTTTCGTTTGTCGTTTTTGTTGTTTTGTTCAGTGTTCAGTTGAGGAAATATTGGATGGCAAGGGACCCTGGGCACAGCCGGGGGAGTATCGCCATCCAAAAGAGGAGCTGGAGCGGCGACACTACGAGGAATTGACTCGAGGTAACGGGCACGAGAGGCAGCCCCAGAATCATTTTTTGGGGGGGAACACGGGGAGATTGGCGGACTCAGGTAGGAGACCTGAGCCAACTCCCCGTGCTTACCATGGCGAGAGAGTGACTGGGCAGGCACCGTGTTATGTGGTGAAGCGCACGGTGTCCCCAGTGCGCACGCATAGCCACGCATAGCCTCGAATCGGCCGGGCTAGAGTGGGCATCGAGCCAGGAGGGATGATGCCGGCTCAGCGCATCTGGTCTCCAGTGTGTCTCCTCGGCCCGGGGTATACTGCACCAGCCCTACGCACGGAGTCAGCACAGCCCAGTGCGGCCTGTTCCAACTCCCCGCACTTGCTGGGCTACAGGGGGGATCCAGACAGGATGAGTTGTGCTAGCTCTGCGCTCGAGACCGCCAGTGCGCCTCCACGGTCCAGTGCATCTGGTGCCTCGGCCAAGGACAAGGCCTCCTGCATGTCTCCCCAGCCTGGTGAGTTCTGTGCCTGTGTCTCTCCATTCCAGTGATGATCCATGGAAAGAAGCCTCCAGTAATGATCCATGGCATGAAGCCTCCAGTGATGATCCATGGCAAGAAGCCTCCAGTGGTGATCCATGGCACGAAGCCTCCAGTGATGATCCATGGCACGAAGCCTCCTGTGATGATCCATGTCACGAAGCCCCCAGTGATGATCCATGGCACGAAGCCTCCAGTGATGATCCATGGCACGAAGCTTCCATTGATGATCCATGGCACGAAGCCTCCTGTGATGATCCATGGCACGAAGCCTCCTGTGAGGATCCATGGCACGAAGCCCCCAGTGATGATCCATGGCACGAAGCCTCCTGTGATGATCCATGACACGAAGCCTCCAGTGAGGATCCATGGCACGAAACCTCCAGTGAGGAGTTATGGCACGAGGCCTCCAACGAAGGACTTCAGTCCGGAGCCTCCAGCGTCGCCCTCTAGTCCGGAGCCTCCAGCGTCGCCCTCTAGTCCGGAACCTCCAGCGACGCCCTCTAGTCCGGAGCCTCCAGCGACGCCCTCTAGTCCGGAGCCTCCAGCGTCGCCCTCTAGTCCGGAGCCTCCAGCGACGCCCTCTAGTCCGGAGCCTCCAGCGACGCCCTCTAGTCCAGAGCCTCCAGCGACGCCCTCTAGTCCGGAGCCTCCAGCGACGGGCTTCAGTCAGGAGCAGCCAGAGTCTCCCTCCTGTCCGGAGCAGCCAGAGTCTCCTTCCTGTCCGGAGCAGCCAGAGTCTCCCTCCTGTCCGGAGCAGCCAGAGTCTCCCTCCTGTCCGGAGCAGCCAGAGTCTCTCTCCTGTCCGGAGCAGCCAGAGTCTCTCTCCTGTCCGGAGCAGCCAGAGTCTCCCTCCTGTCCGGAACAGCCAGAGTCTCCCTCCTGTCCGGAACAGCCAGAGTCTCCCTCCTGTCCGGAGCAGCCAGAGTCTCCCTCCTGTCCGGAGCAGCCAGTCTCCCTCCTGTCCGGAGCAGCCAGTCTCCCTCCTGTCCGGAGCAGCCAGTCTCCCTCCTGTCCGGGGCCCGCTGCAAGGGTCCCCGGTCCGGGGTCGGCGGTAAGGGTCCCCGCTCCAGAGGCGCCACCTAAGTGGGCCAAGACTAAGGTGGAGCGGGGTCCACGTCCCGCACCAGAGCCGCCACGCGGTGAAATGCCCACCCAGACCCTCCCCTATAGGTTCAGGTTTTGCGGTCGGAGTCCGCACCTTTGGGGGGGGGGTACTGTCTCCTTCTCCCGACGACGTTCGTTACAGGTGGGTTTTGGTTGAAGTAGTGCAAGGCATTGGCACTGGGATATGAGGTAACAACAGGACTTGGCCTATGTTAAAAGTGTTTAAAAAACTACAAAGTGTTTGTTAGGTGTTAAGCCTGTGTTAAAATATGTTTAAAATGATTAAAAGACAAAAAAACTATTGTGATTGTGTTGAATTGTGTTTGGGAAATAAAAATACACATGCTTTTAAATAGGTAGTAGTAATATTTAATTCAGTACAGAAATGTGTATGCAGCTTAACTTACCCTGTCCCACGGCTCATCTAACCCCAAACCCGGGGTAAGTTGTGCCGAGAGACCTTTTTGGGGACAAGCTATGTTTTCAAAACTGTAATGTTTACATGAATTCATACTATTTCCAGGAATACACAACATCCTAAAATATATGTAGATATCTTTGTTGGAAAGAATACTATATTTCCCTTGACAAAGTGATGCTGAATGTAAAAAATTGCTCAACTTACCACACGCTCACCTATACCAGTCTTTAGGTTGATTTATGGAGCTCTAATCCCCTCGCTCTCCCCTTTGCCCCTCTTGCAGGCCCCAGTGAATGGCTCTGTGTGGGCCTACACCACGTCACACAAGAAGAAGCTGTGGGACCATCTAAAGCTGTCCAATAAACTCATAGTGGAGAATGTGACTGTCAACTACACAGGAGAATACAAATGCACAGCCTCCAGTGGACAAATGGTCAAAACTGCATATGCATCTCTCATGGTCTATGGTAGGTACACCAGGTTCTTTGTGGTTTAAACCACATCAGTTGTCCAAGGTAAATAGTCCAGAGGTTTTGCAGAGTACAATTTTTTTGCGGCTATCCTCTTGTTGGTTTAGATTGAATTTTTCCCCTGGTCTGGTTTTATTACACAATAATCCATTATGTTACTTTGTGACATTTAATTGTTTTGATGACGTTTGTGTTATTTTTGTTGTTGTTAGAAAAGCCTTTTATTGTTTTTGATGGCCGCAAGTGGGTTAAGGTTCTGGGGTGAACGTTAGCCAGACCATTAAGATACCAGTCAAGTTCGACACCTACCCAGAACCTACAGTCAGATGGTTCGTTGATCATATACAGTAATAATATATACATTGCATTCAGAAAGAATTCATACCCCGTGAACTTTCCAATTTTATTTTATATTACAGCCTTATTCAAAACTGGAATAAATACATTTTTATCTCATCAATCTACACACAATACCCCATAATGACAAAATGAAAACAGTTTTTTTGCAAATGTATAAAAATAAATAAAAACATACTTTATTTACATAAGTATTCAGACCCTTTGCCTTGAGACTCGAAAATGAGCTCAGGTGCATCCTGTTTCCATTGATCATCCTTGAGATATTTCTACAACTTGATTGGAGTCCACCTGTGGTAAATTCAATTGATTCGACATGATTTGTAAAGGCACACACCATAAGGTCCCACAGTTGACAGTGCATGTCAGAGCAAAAACCAAGCCATGAGGTCAAAGGAATTCTCTGTAGAGTTCCGAGACAGGATTGCGTCAAGGCACAGATCGGTGGAAGGGTACCAAAACATTTCTGCAGAATTGAAGGTCCCCAAGAACACAGTGGCCTCCATCATTCTTAAATGGAAGAAGTGTGAAACCACCAAGAATCTTCCTGGAGCTGGCCGTCCAGCCAAACTGAGCAGTCGGGGGAGAAGAGCCTTGGACAGGGAGGTGGCCAAGAACCCGATGGTCACTCTGACGGAGCGCCAGAGTTCCTCTGTGGAGATGGGAGAACCTTCCAGAAGGACAACCATCTCTGCAGCACTCCACCAATCAAGCATTTATGGTAGAGTGGCCAGACGTAAGCCACTCCTCAGTAAAAGGCACATGACAGCCCGCTTGCAGTTTGCCAAAAGGCACTTAAAGGACTCTCAGACCATGAGAAATAAGATTCTCTGGTCTGATGAAACCAAGATGGAACTCTTTGGCCTGAATGCCAAGCGTCACGTTTGGAGGAAACCATCGTCATGCTGTGAGGATGTTTTTCAGCAGCAGGGACTGGGAGATTAGTCAGGCTTGAGGGAAAGATTAACAGAGCAAAGTACAGAGAGATCCTTGACAAAACCTGCTCCAGAGTGCTCAGGACCTCAGACTGGGGCAAAGGTTCACCTTCCAACAGGACAACGACCCTAAGCACACAGCCAAGACAACACAGGAGTGGCTTCGGGACAAGTCTCTGAATGTCCTTGAGTGGCCCAACCAGAGCCCAGACTTGAACCAGATCGAACATCTCTGGAGAGACCTGAAAATAGCTGTGCAGCAAAGCTCTGCAGAGAAGAATGGGAGAAACTCCCTAAATACATGTGTGCCAAGCTCGGAGCATCATTCCCAAGAAGACTCCAGGCTGTAATTGCTGCCAAAGGTGCTTCAAGTACTGAGTAAAGGGTCTGAATACTTACATTACCGTTCACAAGTTTGGGGTCACTTAGAAATGTCCTTGTTTTTGAAAGAAAAGCTAATTTTTGGTCCATTAAAATAACATCAAATTGATCAGAAATACAGTGTAGACATTGTTAATGTTGTAAATGACTATAGTAGCTGGAAACGGCAGATTCTTTATGGAATGTCTACATAGACATTCAGAGGCCCATTATTAGCAACCATCACTCCTGTGTTCCAATGGCACGTTGTGTTAGCTAATCCAAGTATATAATTTTAAAAGGCTAATTGATCATTAGAAAACCCTTTTGCAATTATGTTAGCACAGCTGAAAACTGTTGTTCTGATTAAAGAAACAATAAAACTGGCCTTCTTTAGACTAGTTGAGTATCTGGAGCATCACCATTTAAGGGGATGACCCAATGCTTAATAATACCACTTCTGCTACTACCACTTCTACTTTGTGTTACGTCAAGTACGGTACTGGTATTAATGCCAGAGTCTCTTTTTGCTACAGGTATGATTCTGAGCCGATTGAACCATACCCTGACCAACCTTACGTGTGAAGAAGGAGGACAGTGATCTGTATACTTGTACTGACTGTAACAGCCGTGGCTGCGATGCATCTCAGCCTACCTAATCACTGAAGGTCAGTGATCCCACTACGGGAAACTGGATCACAGCACCACAGAACAGGAAACACCACTAATCACCCTGCAGACATGATGCAGTATTACAGAATGCCTGTATTTTCTGTTCTCTGGTGGTGTAACCATAACCAAAAGATGGCACAGCCTTAATAACCAAAGAGCGATTCATACCACAGTGAATTTGTTAAGTTTTACTGAGGATGTCTTTCCCATAAACCCAGTCTTACCCAAAATGTCCCATATAGCTCGACCATTCACTCAAGGTTTCCCTGATTCACCTCCCACTTAAGACATTTAGCTCTATCAAAGATTACGTGTATAAATAGCTATTCCACCACAGGTCAGGAAGCGGGCCCTATTAGAGCACATCCTCCTGGGAGTTTCAGAATACAAAACAATGAGAAGCCCAGCGAGGACAAAGGGAGAGGCCGGCCCTGGGGATGAGAAGACTAACGTGGAGCTTATTGTTCCTATTGGCTCTGTGGTCATCGCCATGTTCTTCTGGCTACTCATCGTCTTCGTCATCCTGATGGGGTTCACCTTGTCATGATAGGGGCTGTACCAAATGTTTGATGTATTATAATAATTGATTATGCTTATGTTGTATTAATAGAAAGGGAAGGGTTATAAGACCCCCCCCCCCCCCCCCCCCCCTTACATTTATAGGGTCCTAGACTACAAAGTAACAATATACACTGCACAAAAAAATAAAGGGAACACTTAAACAACACAATGTAACTCCAAGTCAATCACACTTCTGTGAAATCAAACTGTCCACTTAGGGAGCAACACTGATTGACAATAAATTTCACATGCTGTTGTGCAAATGGAATAGACAACAGGTGGAAATTATAGGCAATTAGCTAGACACCCCCAATAAAGGAGTGGTTCTGCAGGTGGTGACCACAGACCACTTCTCAGTTCCTATGATTCCTGGCTGATGTTTTGGTCACTTTTGAATGCTGGCGGTGCTTTCACTCTAGTGGTAGCATGAGACGGAGTCTACAACCCACACAAGTGGCTCAGGTAGTGCAGCTCATCCAGGATGGCACATCAATGTGAGCTGTGGCAAGAAGGTTTGCTGTGTCTGTCAGCGTAGTGTCCAGAGCATGGAGGCGCTACCAGGAGACAGGCCAGTACATCAGGAGATGTGGAGGAGGCCGTAGGAGGGCAACAACCCAGCAGCAGGACCGCTACCTCCGCCTTTGTGCAAGGAGGAGCAGGAGGAGCACTGCCAGAGCCCTGCAAAATGACCTCCAGCAGGCCACAAATGTGCATGTGTCTGCTCAAACGGTCAGAAACAGACTCCATGAGGGTGGTATGAGGGCCCGACGTCCACAGGTGGGGGTTGTGCTTACAGCCCAACACCGTGCAGGACGTTTGGCATTTGCCAGAGAACACCAAGATTGGCAAATTCGCCACTGGCGCCCTGTGCTCTTCACAGATGAAAGCAGGTTCACACTGAGCACATGTGACAGATGTGACAGAGTCTGGAGACGCCGTGGAGAACGTTCTGCTGCCTGCAACATCCTCCAGCATGACCGGTTTGGCGGTGGGTCAGTCATGGTGTGGGGTGGCATTTCTTTGGGGGGCCGCACAGCCCTCCATGTGCTTGCCAGAGGTAGCCTGACTGCCATTAGGTACCGAGATGAGATCCTCAGACCCCTTGTGAGACCATATGCTGGTGCGGTTGGCCCTGGGTTCCTCCTAATGCAAGACAATGCTAGACCTCATGTGGCTGGAGTGTGTTAGCAGTTCCTGCAAGAGGAAGGCATTGATGCTATGGACTGGCCCGCCCGTTCCCCAGACCTGAATCCAATTGAGCACATCTGGGACATCATGTCTCGCTCCACCCACCAACGCCACGTTGCACCACAACGTCCAGGAGTTGGCGGATGCTTTAGTCCAGGTCTGGGAGGAGATCCCTCAGGAGACCATCCGCCACCTCATCAGGAGCATGCCCAGGCGTTGTAGGGAGGTCATACAGGCACGTGGAGGCCACACACACTACTGAGCCTCATTTTGACTTGTTTTAAGGACATTACATCAAAGTTGGATCAGTCTGTAGTGTGGTTTTCCACATTAATTTTGAGTGTGACTCCAGATCCAGACCTCCATGGGTTGATAAATTTGATTTCCATTGATAATTTTTCTGTGATTTTGTTGTCAGCACATTCAACTATGTAAAGAAAAAAGTATTTAATAAGAATAGTTCATTCATTCAGATCTAGGATGTGTTATTTTAGTGTTCCCTTTATTTTTTCAGCAGTGTATATATGCATTATAATATTTAATATTGTTCCACAGCTCTTTTCTAGTCTCTGCTTCTTATAAGAAATGGTTTGAGAGGTGTGTGAGTTATTGCAGTCAAAACAGGGTGTCTGTGAGAAGCGCCTCAAAGATAAAAGAGATTCATAGACACAGAACCCTGCAGGGGAGTGAAAGAGATAAGAGTCTAGTCAGACATACCACCATAAATCAACTTGGGGAGTGGACATTTATTGCTGAGCCTTTGGATAACACTGAAACTATTGTTTGTATAGCTGTGTATGCATGGGCTTGGTCACATGAGTAGAAGGTATTGACGTAGGCAGTTACATCACTAGGGGTTGACTGCAAGCATAATAAAACATCTTGGACCCTTTCCTATTTTGCAGAACTTACTCGGAAACATGCGTGCTATGTTCCCGTTGTCAACTTCAGTCTGCAATTACCTTAATAAAGGTTTTTGATTGATTTACTTAAAGATATTGTCTGAATGCTAATTTCACCAATGAGCCAATGATTGACAAGGAACAAGGAACGAACCCCAACAATCTGCAGCAGGAAAAGAGTAAGACTACCCTTCTCCTCTTCCACAGAACCTTTCCCTTGTTTTCACAACCCTGCCACACACTACCCCACACACACTACACTACACACACAGTGGGCTGGGTCTGACAGATGAGAAGTAACTGGTCTAGCTCTGTGTCCACACTCCTTTGTATTAGGGAACAACAGAGCCTCATTCTGTCACTGGCCTGGTCTGGCATTGCATCTCACTGATGGGCCAGAGAAGGCACTGAAAGGGGACTGAGGAGACTGATATTGACAAAAAAACTCCCATAGTGAAACACTGCCATGGGTTGGTCATAATTGTGAATATTCTTGTCTGTTTTCTCTCTCCCTCCCCTCTCTCTCTCTCTAGCCAACTAATGGGGAAATGAAGACAGGGTACCTGTCCATCATCCTGGACTCTGAGGACATGCCCATGGACGAACCCTGTGAGAGGCTCACATATGATGCCAACAAGTGGGAGTTCCCTTGTGACAGGCTGAAGCTATGTGAGATTTTCAGATCCTTATGGGTCAAGGCTCTGTGAGAAAGAGATGTTATACACACATTAAGTGAGACTTAAGTTTTATGTTCACTGTCTGAAATGATATATGGTGTGTTTTAAAGGGGACCAATTGGGGCAAGGAGCTTTGGACAGGTAGTAGAGGCAGCTGCCTTTGGCATAGAGAAGGCCAGTACCTGCACCACAGTGGCAGTCAAGATGCTGAAAGGTGAGTACAACTCCTTCTAATCTCCTACACACATGCAAGCAACACACACACTAAAACACTGAATGAGCTGATTGAGTGTTATCTCTGCCCACCACAGAAGGAGCCACCTCCAGTGAGTACCGTGCGCTGATGTCAGAGCTGAAGATCCTCATCCACATCGGCCACCATCTCAATGTGGTCAACCTGCTTGGGGCCTGCACCAAACCAGGGAGTGAGTCTTCACATTATGAACACACACTCACATATTTCATATTTCACTTTTCCCCTGCCAATACCCTCCACCTTTCTTTTGAATTTATATTCTCTCTCGCCAACTCTGGTTCTACCTTTCTTGGCCCCCCTTCCTGCTCCTCGTCCACTTGTGTTCTACACATTGTGTTCATCAAATCAAAATCAAATCAAACTTTATTTGTCACGTGCCGAATACAACAAGTGTAGACCTTACCGTGAAATGCTTACTTACAAGCCCTTAACCAACAGCGCAGTTCAAGAAGATGAACTCATCAGGAAATATCTACTTTATTAGCGGTGAGAGGCGGAGTTTAACGAGCATCCTCTGTCTGTCCTAATTGTATATCTCCTCAACCCCAGAGATGAAGCCATGTTTCGGCAATTGGGGAAGAGGGCCTCTGTTTCCATGGCCTCTCTCTCTTTCTCACTTCTTCGCTTTCCTTATTTACTCCACACAAACATTCTACAGTGCTCCAATGAAGTGATGATCTTCCTCTGATATTTAACATTTTCTCCCTCCATCTCCCCTCAGGTCCATTGATGGTGATTGGGGAGTACTGTAAAAAGGGCAACCTTTCCAGCTACTTACAAAGCAAGCGTGGAGAGTACAGCCCCTTCAAGGTAAATGTGCAGAGCCCCAACTACAACAGCCTGTAAAGCCCAGCCAGCCTCTGATGTGGTTACACTGATCCCAGACCATTACACAACGGTTCTCCACAACACTTACACATTGTCTGCCTGATCTGTTGAACTACCAGCTTCCATTTTATGTTGTATTGTTAGGGATAGGAGTTTTCCAGCCCAGTTTTTCATTTGGACTTTTGGTCCTTGATCCATTAACATGCAACTCCTCCATGGTAACAGAGGTCAGTTGGAGCGGATGGGGGAGGACGTGACTGAGGGGGACCTGGGTTTTTGGACCAGCACCCACCTGGATATCTGCACTGGGACAGCAGTCTGCTCCAGACATGGAGAGGAGTGCTGTCAGCCACATATAGGAGGAAGGTGGTACTGCAGCTCTAAATCATACTAGCCACATGCAAATACTGTACATATCACCTACAGTGATCGGAAGTTTACATACACTTAGGTTGGACTCATTAAAACTCATTTTTCAACCACTCCACACATTTATTGTTAACAAACTATAGTTTTGGCAAGTAGGTTAGGACATCTACTTTGTGCATGACACAAGTCATTTTTCCATCAATTCTTTACAGACAGATTATTTCACTTATAAATCACTGTATCACAATTCCAGTGGGTCAGAAGTTTACATACAGTAAGTTGACTGTGCCTTGAAACAGCTTGGAAAATTCCAGAAAATGATGTCATGGCTTTAGAAGCTTCTGAAAGGCTAATTGACATTATTTGAGTCAATTGGAGGTGTACCTGTGGATGTATTTCAAGGCCTACCTTCAAACTCAGTGCCTCTTTGCTTGACATCATGGGAAAATCAAAAGAAATCAGCCAAGACCTCAGAAAAAAATTGTAGACCTCCACAAGTCTGGTTCATCCTTGGGAGCAATTTCCAAACGCCTGAAGGTACCACGTTCATCTGTACAAACAGTACGCAAGTATAAACACCATGCGACCACGCAGCCGTCATACTGCTCAGGAAGGAGACGCGTTCTGTCTCCTAGAGATGCATGTACTTTGATACGAAAAGTGCAAATCAATCCCAGAACAACAGCAAAGGACCTTGTGAAGATGCTGGAGGAAAGTATCTATAAAGTATCTATATCCACAGCAAAACGAGTCCTATATCGACATAACCTGAAAGGCCGCTCAGCAGGGAAGAAGCCACTGCTCCAAAACCATCATAAAAAAGCCAGACTATGGTTTGCAACTGCACATGGGGACAAAGATCATACTTTTTGGAGGAATGTCCTCTGGTCTGATGAAACAAAAATAGAACTGTTTGTCCATAATGACCATCGTTTTGTTAGGAGGAAAAAGGGGGAGGCTTGCAAGCCGAAGGACACCATCCCAACCGTGAAGCACGGGTGTGGCAGCATCATGTTGTGGGGTGATTTGGTGCAGGAGAGACTGGTGCACTTCACAAAATAGACGGCATTATGAGGAAGAAAAATTGTGTGGATATATTGAAGCAACATCTCAAGACATCAATCAGGAAGTTAAAGCTTGATCGCAAATGGGTCTTCCAAATGGACAATCACTCCAAGCATACTTCCAAAGTTGTGGTAAAATGTCTTAAGGACAACAAAGTCAAGGTATTGGAGTGGCAATCACAAAGCCCTGACCTCAACCCTATAGAAAATTTGTGGGCAGAACTGAAAAAGCGTGTGCGAGCAAGGAGGCCTACAAACCTGACTCAGTTACACCAGCTCTGTCAGGAGGAATGGGCCAAAATTCACCCAACTTATTGTGGGAAGCTTGTGGAAGGCTACCCAAAACGTTTGACCCAAATTAAACAATTTAAAGGCAATGCTACCAAATACTAATTGAGTGTATGTAAACTTCTGACCCACTGGGAATGTGATGAAAGAAATATAAGCTGGAATAAATCATTCTCTCTACTATTATTCTGACATTTCGCATTCTTAAAATAAAGTGGTGATCCTAAGACAGGTAATTTTTACTGGGATTAAATGTCAGGAATTGTGAAAAACTGAGTTTAAATGTATTTGGCTAAGGTGTATGTAAACTTCCGACTTCAACTGTATATCCACCATTGCGCTTCAAAATGTATAATGTATGATGTGATGTAAACTAACCACTGTATTTGTTATAATATGTATGATTTTACTAAATGCTCAATTTAACCCCATGCAGAGAGTTGTGAGTGGGAGGAGCACCTGACCGTGGAGGAACTGATCAGCTACAGTTTCCTGGTGGCCAAGGGCATGGAATTCCTCTCCTCTAGCAAGTGCATCCATCGGGACCTGGCAGCTAGGAACATCCTGCTCTCAGAGAACAATATTGTAAAGATCTGTGACTTTGGTCTGGCCAGAGACGTCTGCAAAGATCCCGACCCTGTCCGCAATTGAGAAGTAAGTTATTAAGAACACAACGTAACCTCAGTCACTAACAGTGGTTATGATGTTTTATAAACTGTGCTATAAATTGTGATTATCTCTACAGGTCCATCTGAAATGGATGGCTCCTGAGACCATCTTTGACCGGGTCTATACCACACAGAGTGACGTGTGGTCCTTTGGGGTCCTGCTCTGGGAGATCTTCTCTCTAGGTGAGCCAGGTTACCAACAGTACCACTGTTGTGTCCTGTGCACGTGACAAACTTTGATTTGATTAACCCTAACTGTAACTGATATTGTAATGGTTGTTCTCTCCACCACAGCCCTACCCTGGTGTTAGTATTGATGAGGCCTTCTATTGATGAGGCTGAAGGAAGGGACCAGGATGAGAGCACCAGACTACGCCATGACTGAGATGTGAGTGGGCTAATGAGAACATAGTACAAGTTATTACATACAGAATCCTACTATGTACATTAACATTGTTGTATGAGGCTATAGATAACTTGATGTGACCTTAGTGTATTATAGTACATTATAAACCCGGTAGTTTTGGTCCTGGATGCTGATTGTCTGAAACTGCATTTTAGCAGTGTGTATATCTGACAATATACCATAGGTATGACACAAAAATAATTGTTTGTTCTATTTATGTTGGTAACCAATGGGGATGGGCATTTTAAATAATTTCACTATTTGAATAATATCATGAAATGTTTTCGGATATCCTAAAAGTTGAAATATGTGTAAAAAAAGTTGGGGAACTATCTTGCTGCGCAGCCTGCACCACTTGGGAAAGGTGCAGCTCTGTTTGCTTGGAGCAGTGCGGGAGATGGGCAGGGGTTGGTGTTTTTGACACAGGAGGGAGAGAGATTACCCATACAGACTTGCGATAGTTAGACATCCCATCTTGTAGTGCCTGTCTTTACTGCATCAAATCGATCTAAAGAAGCTAGCTAAGACAGCCAGGCATGTTAGCCAGCTAACTATCTTGGCTAATTGAGGCTATTTTGCTGCGTTTCCCATCCATTCAGTTTCATTGTTTAATCCATCAGATTAAACAACATAGCTGATGGTTGCTCGTTGTAGCCTACTCCTTCTCAATTAGCTAACTTAAATACATCATTTTTATTCCAATTTGTATTGAATAGAGATCTCCCACGTCTCCTTTCTACACATGGAGCCTCTGACTGTAGTGCCATATTGATTTGCCAACAATAACAACAAACACGTGAAATCCGTGTAGGCTAAAGTATGTATTTTTATGGGGTGCACCATAAGTCATAAAAACTATATTCAAATGTTTGTTTTATTAAATTGAGAATTTAAAATGTCATCCTTGTGTGTAGCAATGTCACATAGATAATTTAATTTAATTTAGACAAAGACTTTTAATTGTTAAATAGGCCTGTCACGTTCCTGACCTGTTTTCTTTTGTCTTGTATTTATTTAGTTGGTCAGGGCGTGAGTTGGGTGGGTTTGTCTATGTGTGATTTTCTATGTTGGGATGTTTGTGTTCGGCCGGGTATGATTCTCAATCAGAGGCAGCTGTCAATCGTTGTCCCTGATTGAGAATCATACTTAGGCAGCCTGGGTTTCACGTGTGTTTTGTGGGTGTTTGTTCCTGTGTCAGGTTTTGTGCCACACAGGACTGTTTCGGTTTTGTCACGTTTGTTGGTTGTTTTGTATTTTGAAGTGTTTTGTTGACTTTCATTAAATAATGAACACTAACCACTCTGCGTTTTGGTCCTCTCCTTCTGTCAGCGAGGACAGCCGTTACAAGGCCTATGATTTTTTTATTTTAAAAAATGTATACTTTCGCAAGCATTCGAAAACTAATGTCAGTTTGGATATTTGAATATTCAAATAATCTTGCCCATCCCTAGTAAACAGTTTATAATAGCAATAGGGCACCTCACGGGTTTGTGGTATATGGGAAATATACCACACACCCTTGGGCGTTTATTGCTTAAATGTAGTGATATGCTCTCTTAGATATCAAACCATGTTGGACTGCTGGCTGGACAAACCCACAGACAGACCACATTTCACAGAGCTCGTAGAACATCTGGGAAACCTCCTACAGGCCAGTGCTCATCAGGTGACTGTGTGTACATGTGTTAGTTACTTTTTTAGGGTATAAGAGGTATGTGTGTGTCTTCATCTTATTGTGTGTGTGTATATGAGGTGAGAGAGTGATGTCGTGTCTTTGGCTATGCCAGATTAATTGCTATGACATGCTATTCTATAAAATAATTTCTCCGTAATTAATATTACCTGATTGAACTAATCATGTAAATATAATTAACTAGAGAGGGACACCACGGAATAATATTTATAGAGCTGTTATCTTCCGAATAAACTCTTAAAGATTTAGTAATATTTTACATCCATAGCAGTCACATTAATCGTCATTTTATTCAGTCTCATCTGAAAGTGGTAAATCCTTGGTTATCTGCAAGAATCCTGGCTAACAAGTTGAATCAGCAATACAAAATTGGGTTTAATTATTTATTTACTAAATACCTAACTAAGTACACAGAATCACACATACACAATTAAATCATAACTTGATCACAAATTGCCGTCATAAAGAAAAACGTCCCTAGCGGGCAGAATAGATATGACAGCTTGTTACACAAAGAAAAGGGGCTGAGTTTTAGTGAAAGGGCGGGAGACTGGGACAGGGCCGAAGCTGTGCTATCGTAAATACAGTATCTTATGCATTCTAAATTACCGCCCATTTGAAAAAGGAAAATGCAATAAATATTTACTCTGAGCTGCGCTTCAGTAGGTTGGTGGTAGATGGAAGACCGTATCGCCAACCCGAGTCCTCTGTCCTTTGAAGAATGTCTCTGGTGGTCACTGGATACGTTGGAGTAACGTTGTGTGTAGTAGATGGGATACTCTGACTGTCCTTCCTAACCTACGTTTGTAGCAGCTGTTGCTAACTCAACGGCTAGGAGGTATCACTTCTGTAGTGAATACGAGTTCAAAGTTCATACCATTTACAACCAAAGTCCATGCCGATGTTGGCTTAGTTCTGTAGTTATTATCTGAACCATTCTGACATCGGATCGTCATCCTAAATGTACCCGGAACAGGAAGTTATATTTTTGTCAATGGCTTTTATAGTGGAGGGAGAGGAGTGTGTCTGAAAAGTTTATAACCCATGTCTATTCACAGGGGCGGGCCCCTGGTTGAGCAGAAGCCAAACTTGAAAACCCATGAAAACCCAAATCTCTCATTTGGAAGCTAAAATTACATTTAATCTCTTCACAAATAATTTCATATTCAAACATTTGAATTAAACAACAATTCCATGTGAATCCGATACCTCTGACGTTTAGACTTTCCACAGTAGAGTTTATGTCATTCTATCATTGATGAGAATGTGTCAGAGGGCAACCAAACTGACATAATATACCTTAAGTACCACCGCATATGTTCAGTTGGTCGGATTACCGGAATATAGTTCATTTCCCCCCCAACTTCTGATGTTCCCAGAATCTCTATGTTAACCAATGGGTTTTCTTATGTCACATCAGTTATAGTAGGGAGAGAGAAAAAGGGGGAAAGAGGTATTTATGACTGTCATAAACCTACCCCCAGGCCAACGTCATGACAGTGAGGATTGAGAGTGTAATTGGTGTGTTTTTATCTTTAGGATGGGAAGGACTACATCCCTCTGACAGCAGTGGAGGTGGAGAGGAACTCACTCAGCCCTGAACCCAGGAACCCCTTCACCAAGATCATTAGAGGAAACACCCGGCCCCCAGATGCACTATGACAACGCACCCCCATCATCCTCGGGTCAGCAAGCATGCACACTCACTCAAATTAACACCAAGCATCACATTGATGTGTCACAAATTAAACCCCCATTTAATGGACTAAATTTGCACAATTTGTATGAACACTTTCTAGTTGTTAGATTAACTTGTGGGGCCTAGCTTTTGACCCTCCCCTCACTGCTCCTAATAGGTTCTCCCAGCAGAGTGACAGGTGCAATCAACCACTCAGTGTGAAGACTTTTGACGACATCCCTGTAGAGCATAGCATCGTCATGGTGAGTGTCTCCACGGTCACACACAGTGTCCCTCCCCCTCACATATCAACAGCCAATGAACAATCCATGTGGGTGTTTCCCACAGGGGTGTCAGACAGACAGCGGTATGAGCATATCACCAGAGGAGATGAAGAGTCTGGACCATCAGCCTCACCGCATGCCTAACTTCAGGTGAGTTCACAGGACCATAACCCCCAACCCTAATGGTGTTGTGTGATACTCTGGACTCTTATGGCGTTGGTATATTTGTTTGTTACTATATTTGTTTATTGGGTTATAGATTCCTCACGTCCTCCCCCAGCCACATCCGGCAATGTAAGTGTAAGGAGTCCCTGGCATCTGAGTTGTCCAATCAGATGAGTGGGTACCAGTCAGGCTACCACTCAGATGACACTGACACCCCCATTTATGCTAATGTAGAGATGATCATGAAGAGGAGCATCCAGAAGAAGCCGTTGCCGCCCAAAATAGCAGACAAGTTCAGTGTTGAGGTGCGCTACAGTGCCCCCCCCCCCCTGTTTTTATTCCCTAATGGTCACCATCACTAGCACTGTTCCCCTGAATTCCCACAAAATATACCCCTCTCCTTGAGCCTGGTTTTGTACAGTGTTCTATGTCTTTACCCTCCCCTTAGGCAGGACCCTCGGGTGACCATCAGGAACAATCTTATCACATGTAATAGTGCCTTATATATTGAATTGTTTATTCTGCAAAGTATTTTCATAAGAGATAAATGTAATATATTCAATGTGAATGATAAAGGCTGTATGCTGTAGAAAACCCTCTCTATTGCCCTGGGACACAGAGACAACTCTGTGTCTTCTAACCGCACGAAGTAGGCGCCCCACCCCGCTGGAGCCTAAACCCGCGGGTCATAAACTGGCACTTCACACCTCTGTTGCTAGGCCGGGTTGCCTTATCACACCGTGGGGTCAGCCAATCACAGGCAGTCATTTGGGGTCGCAGATCCCCAATTCCTGCCTCTTTCTCATAACCTTCAGCAGCAGTGGCAGCATGAGGACAAACACTAGTGTTAGTGCAAACCACTTCTACTCGTTCCATCTTGCTATGGTGGTGTGTGTGTGTGTGTTATGTGAGCTCAATAAAGTGTGTTCTGTACGCCCATCTCCTACTGGTCATTACGACGCCTTCAAATAGAGACATCGGGACGATTGTACCTCTATTTAACCCACACCTCTTTCGGAGACATGGTGCTCTTTTTCATATGTGCTAATTCATGTTTGTAAAGACCACTATTTTTAGCGAGCCTTTGGAATGCTATCATGTTTAAACAGAAAATGGAAGGTCAGTGGAACCTAGCCGCAGGGCCACACCCACTTCCCGAGAAGCAATCCGCCCACTTCCTCTATTGCAGGAAATTGCAACTCGAATTTGGGACAATTGAATGAGCAAATGTTCTTTCCTTTTCTGTCAATTGTGTCTTATTGGACGAAGCCAGTCTGCATCATGTGGTTTCATCCATTTTTGTAGATTGTTCTTGCCTCTCAATTGTACAGTTTTATTACAATTATTTTTGTATTTGTAATAGTTATTAGCTTATTTTATTGAAACCAATATCTACTTTACTAAACTTGTAAATGTAACTATTTTTATAAAATAAATATATACAAATATACAGTATGTGCGTTCGTGTACTGTCTGTCAAATTTATCCTGAGGTGACAATACTTTCCCAGCCTTGGCTATTCTGCATGTGTATTCTGCTGGCACAGCTCAGAATGGTGAGGGCAATGTAAAGAAAACATTTTAATTCATGCAGATATAATACCTGTACAACTACTTTGGAGCCTTGATACTAAATGTGCCAAGTTTGTAACTGTTTTGTGTTCAGTTATTTGTTGGGAGTGGGCATCTACTGGTATCTGTTGAGGTTTATTTTACCTCTGACCCACAATGTGCCAGGAAGTAAAGCTGAAAATGTTCTGACTATTTATTACAACCCACCATTAAGGATGAGTTCAAAGAACAGCATCTCTACATAACCTTGAGGACATCTCAGAGCATGTAATTGCACACACCCTCTTGTAACAGTGCATTCTCACTACCACAGCAGTCAGAGCTGCTGGTGACCGTGGATCTGTTAAAGAGGATAGAGGTGCTTCCCTAGGAGTGTGTGTAAGTGTTCTTGAATGAATATTTGTCCTCAATCAACGACAGCACTCTGTTTAATTATAGCATACCGGAGGAAATGTTTTGCAGCTTAAGAGGAGCTTGTTTTCCACTTCCACACAAACTACTGTGGAGTAAATATACAACATCAAAACTCTCATCCGTCTGTCTGTTAGTCGGAACTCTGAGCCGTAGTTCTGCAGGATCTGGTAGTTCCGTTTTATGGGTTTCAGGCAACTGTATGCAGTTCCACTCATTGACTATAGATGCCTCTGTACCTCTGCTGTTTTAATGGAGAACACACATCTACTGTACATGCCTTACTCTGGTCCTGTGAGGAACTGGTGTGCATTTTATAGTGCACATGCATGCGTGCGTGCGTGTCTGTGAACCCATGTATGTGTGTGTGTGTGTGTGTGTCTGTCTGTGAATATGTCAGAATTCCGGTAATATCTATTGTTTGGTAAAATAATACAAAATACTAAAAGAAAAGCTGCAAATGTGTCGACGCAAATGTGTTTGTTGGTCAGTGTTTGAAAAAGTACCCAAAAGTCATACTTGAGGAAAAGTAAAGATACCTTAATAGAAAATGAAGTAAAAGTGAAAGTCATCCAGTAAAATACTACTTGAGGAAAAGTCTAAAAGTATTTGGTCTTAAATATACTTAAGTATAAAAAGTAAATGTAATTACTAAAATATACTTAAGTATCAAAAGTAAAAGTATGAATAATAAAGATTCCTTATATTAAGCAAACCAGACGGCACAATCCTTTTATTTTTTTAAATATATTTTTTTACAAATAGCCAGGGGCACACTCCAACATTCCGACATAATTTACAAACAAAGCATTTGTGTTTAGTGAGTCTGCCAGATCAGAGTATTTAGGAATGACCAGGGATGTTCTCTTGATAAGTGTGTGAATTGGACCATTTTCTTTCCTGCTAAGCAAGACTGTGAAGCAACACAAACGTAGGCACAGACACATGCATACACACACGCACAATAACATACGTACCATACACACACGTACGCACATATTTTGTATTGTAGATATGTGGTAGTGGTGGAGTATGGGCCTGAGAGCACACAGTATGTTGTGAAATCTGTGCATGTATTGTAATGTTAAGATTGCATAAACTGCCTTAATTTTGGTGGACCACAAGAAGAGTAGCTGCTGCCTTGGCAGCATCTAATGGGGATCCATAATAAATACAACTACAATGCCCCTTTCAAAAAATGTAGAACTAAGAACAGATATAGCCCTTGCTTCACTCCAGACATGACTGCCCTTGACCAGCACAAAAACATCCTGTGGCGTGCTGCACTAGCATCGAATAGTCCCCGTGATATGCAACTTTTCAAGGAAGTCAGGAACCAATATACACAGTCAGTTAGGAAAGCAAAGGCTAGCTTTTTCAAACAGAAATTTGCATCCTGCAGCACCATTTCCAAAAAGTTTTGGGACACTGTAAAGTCCATGGAGAATAAGAGCACCTCCTCCCAGCTGCCCACTGCACTGAGGCTAGGAAACACTGTCACCACTGAAAAATCCACGATAATCGAGAATTTCAATAAGCATTTCTCCACGGCTGGCCATGCTTTCCATCTGGCTACTGTCATGAAGTTGGCTTGAGTGGGGGAAGTTTATGACCCCCATAAATAACTTTCTCTTCAAAGGACAAGGAAGATCTCTGTTGGGCAACACGGCCTTCCATCTATAACCAACCTATTGAAGCGCAGCTCAGAGTAAATATTTATTGCATTTTCCTTTTCCAAATGGGCGGTTATTTAGAATGCATAAGATTCTGTATTTACGGTAGCATAGCTTCTCCCTTTGTTACTCAGTCTTCCCGCTCTTTCATTCAAGCCCAACCCCCTCTCTTTGTGTAACCAGCCGTCGTAGCTGTTCCGTCCACCAGGGACGTTTTCTTTATGACATAATTTGTAATCCATGTATGATTCATTCCGTGTATATGTAATTCTGTGTGATTAGTTAGGTATTTAGTAAATAAATAATTAAACCAAATTTTGTATTGCTGATTCAACTTGTTAACCAGGGTCCGTGAAGATAACCAAGAATTTACAACTTTCAGTAGAGACTAAATCAGGTGAGGATTAAATATTTAAATATTACCAGGCCTTTAAGAGTTTATTCAGAAGATAACAGCTCTATAAACATTATTTTGTGGTGCCACGACTTTCTAGTTAATTACATTAACCTGATTAGCATAATCAGGTAATATTAGAGAAATTATTTTATAGAATAGCATGTCATATCACTTAATCCGGCATAGCCAAAGACACGACACGACACTACCCCAACCCCGGCCGACAGCTCTGCACCCCCTGCAGCAACTGGCCCAAGCCCCCCGCTTCTCCTTCACCCAAATCCAGACAGCTGATGTTCTGAAAAAGCTGCAAAATCTGGATCCCTACAAATCAGCTTGGCTAGACAATCTGGACCCTCTCTTCCTAAAATTATCCGCCGCCATTGTTGCAACCCCTATTACTAGTCTGTTCAACGTCTCTTTCGTATCGTCCGAGATTCCTAAAGATTGGAAAGCTGCCACGGTCATCCGCCTCTTCAGAGAGGGAGATACTCTAGCCTCAAACTGTTACAAACCCATATCCATCCTGCCCTGCCTTTCTAAAGTCTTCGAAAGCCAAGTTAACAAACAGATCACCGACCATTTCGAATCCCACCGTACCTTTTCCGCTATGCAATCCAGTTTCCGAGCTGGTCACGGGTGCACCTCAGCCACGCTCAAGGTCCTAAACGATATCATAACCGCCATCGATAAAAGACAGTACTGTGCAGCCGTCTTCATCGACCTGGCCAAGGCTTTCGACTCTGTCAATCACCGCATTCTTATAGGCGGACTCAACAGCCTTGGTTTCTCTAGTGACTGCCTCGCCTGGTTTACCAACTACTTCTCAGACAGAGTTCAGTGTCTGAGAAGGCCTGTTGTGCGGACCTCTGGCAGTCTCTATGGGGGTGCCACAGGGTTCAATTCTCGGGCTGACTCTTTTCTCTGTATATATCAATGATGTCACTCTTTAATGCGGGGGATTCTTTGATCCACCACTACGCAGACGACACAATTCTGTATACTTCTGGCCCTTCTTTGGACATTGTGTTAAACTTCATTGGGATAGGAGGCAGTATTTTGACGTCTGGATAAAAAGCGTGCCCAAAGTAAACTGCCTGTTATTCAGGCCCAGAAGCTAGGATATGCATATAATTGGTAGATTTGGATAGAAAACACTCTAAGGTTTCTACAACTGTTAAAATAATGTCTGTGAGTATAACAGAACTGATATGGCAGGTGAAACCCCGAGGACAAACATTTTTCAGCTTACCTCTATTTTCAATGGCTACCACTTTTATTATAAGGCGAAGTCCTCCCAGATTGCAGTTCCTAGGGCTTCCACTAGATGTCAACAGTCTTTAGAAAGAGTTTCAGGCTGGTTTCTGGAAAAATGAGCCAGAAATTGTAGTTTTTCTAGGTGGCTCCCATTTTGGCTGTAGTGTTTCCAAGCGCGGTGAAGAGAGCGTGTTTTTTGGTATTTTTCTCGGGTAAAGACAATAACGATTCTCTGTCTTAAATTTTTGCGTTTATTTACGTATTAGGGTACCTAAGGTTTGATTATAAACGTTGTTTGACTTGTTTGGAAAAGTTTATTAGTAACGTTTGGGATTCATTTTGTAAGCACTTTGATGGAGGGAAACCGGTGGATTATTGACTGAAGCGCGCCAGCTAAAATTAGTTTTCATGATATAAAGGACTTTATGGAACAAAAGCACCATTTGTGATGTAACTGGGACCTTTTGGAGTGCCAACAGAAGAAGATCATCAAAGGTAAGGCTTTTATTATATCGCTATTTCTGACTTTCGTGTCGCACCTGCCTGGTTGAAATATGTTTTCAATGGTTTGTATGTGGGGCACTGTCCTCAGATAATCGCATGGTTTGCTTTCGCCGTAAAGCCTTTTTAAAATCTGACACAGCGGCTGGATTAAACCTCTCTGGGATAGGCGGGATGCTTGTGTCCCACTTGGCCAATAGCCAGGGAAAATGTAGAGCGCCAAATTTAAAAAAAATTATATAAAATCAAACTTTCATTAAATCACACGTAAGATACCAAATTAAAGCTACACTCGTTGTGAATCCAGCCAACATGTCAGATTTCAAAAAGGCTTTTCGGCGAAAGCATAAGATGCTATTATCTGATGATAGCACAACAGTAAACAAAGAGAGTGTAGCATATTTCAACCCTGCAGGCGCAACACAAAACGCAGAAATAAAATATAAATCATGCCTTACCTTTGACGAGCTTCTTTTGTTGGCACTCCAATATGTCCCATAAACATCACAAATGGTCTTTTTGTTCGATTAATTCCGTCCATATATATCCAAATTGTCCATTTATTTGGCGCGTTTGATCCAGAAAAAAACAGCTTCCAATTTGCGCAACGTCACTACAAAATATCAAAAAAATTACCTCTAAACTTTGCCAAAACATTTCAAACTACTTTTGTAATACAACTTTAGGTATTTTTAAACGTTAATAATCGATCAAATTGAAGACGGGTCTATCTGTTTTCAATACAGGAGGACAACAAACTAACGCTACTTTTCTAGTCTTGCGCAACTCTCAAACAGTACACATAACATTACACTGATTCCAGATGGCCGTACTTCTTCATTGCACAAAGGAATAACCTCAACCTATTTCCAAAGACTGGTGACATCCAGTGGAAGCGGTAGGAACTGCAAACAGGTTGATTAGAAATCTAGTATCCCAATGAAAACTTATTGAACAGACAGTGACCTAAAAAACAACAACATTTGAATGGTTAGTCCTCGGGGTTTTGCCTGCTACATAAGTTCTGTTATACTCACAGACATGATTCAAACAGTTTTAGAAACTTCAGAGTGTTTTCTATCCAAATCTACTAATAATATGCATATCTTATATTCTGGGGATGAGTAGAAGGAAGTTGAAATTGGACACGCTATTTATCCAAAAGTGAAAATGCTGCCCCCTATCCTAGAGAAGTTAACAAGAAGTTAAGCTTTATTTTGATGTGTTACACTTGTGATTTTATGAAAGTTAAATATTTATAATACTGTAATTTGAATTTGGCGCTCTGCAATTTCACCAGATGTTGTCGAGGTGTCCCGCTAGTGACACGCCTTTCCCAAAGAGGTTTTAACAAACCTCCAAACGAGCTTCAATGCAATTTAACAAGCCTCCAACTGCTCTTAAATGCAAGTAAAACTAAATGCATGCTCTTCAACCGATCTCTGCCCACACCCACCCGACTAGCATCACTATTCTGGACGGTTCTGACTTAGAATATGTGGACAACTATATACCTAGGTGTCTGGCTAGACTGTAAACTCTCCTTCCAGACTCATATTAAGCATCTCTAATCCAAAATTATATCTAGAATCAGCTTCCTATTTCGCAACAAAGCCTCCTTCACTCACGCTGCCAAACATACCCTCGTAAAACTGACTATCCTGCCGATCCTTGACTTCGGTGATGTCATTTACAAAATAGCCTCCAACACTCTACTCAGCAAATTGGATGCAGTCGATCACAGTGCCATCCGTTTCGTCACCAAAGCCCATATACTCCCCACCACTGCGACCTGTATGCTCTCGTTGGCTGGTCCTCGCTATATATTCGTCGCCAAACCCACTGGCTACAGGTCATCTATAAGACTTTGCTAGGTAAAGCTCCGCCTTATCTCAGCTCACTGTTCACAATAGCAACACCCAACCGTAGCACGCGCTCCAGCAGGTATATTTCACTGGTCATCCCCACCTACTTTGGCCTCCTTTCCTTCCAGTTCTCTGCTGCCAATGACTGGAACGAATTGCAAAAATCACTGAAGCTCGAGACTTATATCTCCCTCACCTACTTTAAGCATCACCTGTCAGAGCAGCTTACCGATCGCTGCAGCTGTACACAGTCCATCTGTAAATAGCCCATCCAACTACCTACCTCATCCCCATATTTGTTTTTGCTTTTGTGCTCTTTTGCACACCAGTATTTCTACTTGCACATCCTCATCTGCACATCTATCACTTCCAGTGTTAATCGCTAAATTGTAATTACTTC
The DNA here is from genome assembly GCF_016432855.1 of Salvelinus namaycush. Taxonomy (NCBI): domain Eukaryota; kingdom Metazoa; phylum Chordata; class Actinopteri; order Salmoniformes; family Salmonidae; genus Salvelinus; species Salvelinus namaycush. Next base: position 28,306,324 of record NC_052316.1, on the reverse strand, counting down.
GCCGCTCTGGCCTATTTATTGCCTTACCTCCTTACTTAATTTGCACACACTGTACACAGATTTTTCTATTGTCTAATTGACTGTACGTTTGTTTATCCCATGTGTAACTCTGTTGTTGTTTGTCTCGCACAGCTTTGCTTTATCTTGGACAGGTCGCAGTTGTAAATGAGAACTTGTTCTCAACTGGCCTACCTGGTTAAATAAAGGTGAAATAAAACATTTTTAAAATAAAATAAATACAATTTAAAATGTGACGAGTACTTTTGGGTGTCAGGGAAAGTGTATGGAGTAAAAAGTACATTATTTTCTTTAGGAATGTAGTAAAAGTAGACAATTGGTCAGCCCCCTCTGGAAATGTAGCACTATTCGGATGCAGTGGGTGACTATTGTACATGTTCATGTTATTGCACTTCTTCCAACCTGTCTGTCTATCCTCCAACAGGACATCTCACTGGAGCCATAGAGAACCATAAGCCAAACATACAGTGGCTTGCAAAAGTATTCACCCCCTTGGCATTTTTCCTAATTTGTTGCCTTACAACCTGGAATTAAAATAGATTTTGGGGGGGTTTGTATCATTTGATTTACACAACAAGCCTACTACTTTGAAGATGCTAAATATTTTTTATTGTGAAACAAACAAGAAATAAGACAAAAAAACTGAAAACTTGAGCGTGCATAACTATTCACCCCCCCAAAGTCAATACTTTGTAGAGCCACCTTTTGCAGCAATTACAGCTGCAAGTCTCTTGGGGTATGTCTCTATAAGCTTGGCACATTTAGCCAATGGGATTTTTGCCCATTCTTCAAGGCAAAACTGCTCCAGCTCCTTCAAGTTGGAATGGTTCTGCTGGTGTACAGCAATCTTTAAGTCATACCGCAGATTCTCAAATGGATTGAGGTCTGAGCTTTGACTAGGCCATTCCAAGACATTTAAATGTTTCCCCTTAAACCACTCAAGTGTTGCTTTAGCAGTATAATTAGGGTCATTGTCCTGCTGGAAGGTGAATCTCCGTCCCAGTCTCAAATCTCTGGAAGACTGAAACAGGTTTTCCTCAAGAATTTCCCTGTATTTAGCGCCATCCATCATTCCTTAAATTCTGACCAGTTTCCCAGTCCCTGCCTTAGAAAAACAACCCCACAGCATGATGTTGCCACCACCATGCTTCACTGTGGGGATGGTATTCTCGGGTGATGAGAGGTGTTAGGTTTGCGACAGACAGAGCATTTTCCTTGATGGCCAAAAAGCAACATTTTAGTCTCATCTGACCAGAGTACCTTCTTCCATATGTTTGGGGAATCTCCCACATGCCTTTTGGCGAACACTAAATGTGTTTGCTTACTTTTTTCTTTAAGCAATGGCTTTTTTCTGGACACTGTTCCGTAACGCCCAGCTCTGTGGAGTGTACAGCTTAACATGGACCTATGGACAGATCTTTGGTCTCTTTGTTGCCTCTCTGATTATTGCCCTCCTTGCCTGGTCCATGAGTTTTGGTGGGCGGCCCTCTCTTGGCAGGTTTGTTGTGGTGCCATATTCTTTACATTTTTTAATAATGTATTTAATGGTGCTCCGTGGGATGTTCAAAGTTTCGGATATTTTTTTATAACTCAACCCTGTTCTGTACTTCTCCACAACTTTGTCTCTGACCTGTTTGGAGAGCGCCTTGTCTTCATGGTGCCGCTTGCTTGGAGGTGCCAATTGCTTAGTGGAGTTGCAGACTCTGGGGTCTTTTAGAACAGGTGTATATATACTGAGATCATGTGACACAGGTGGACTTTATTTAACTAATTCTGAAGGTAATTGGTTGCACCAGATCTTATTTAGGGGCTTCTTTGCGAAGATGGTGAATACATATGCACTCACCACTTTTCCATTTTTTGTTTTTTAGAATTTTTTGAAACAAGTAATTTTTTCATTTCACTTCACCAATTTGGATTATTTTGTGTATGTCCATGACATGAAATCCAAGTAAAAATCTATTTAAATTACAGGTTATGCAGCAAAACAGGAAAAACGCCAAGGGGGATGAATACTTTTGCAAGGCACTGTAAAATGAGTACAACTAATGTATACAAAACACTCCAGTCTGGTTTTAGACCCCATTATAGGACTGAGACTGCACTCGTGAAAGTGGTAAATTACCATTTGTTGGCGTCAGAGCAAGGCTACTATATACTCTTTGATACTGTACCTCTTGGTGATGTCATTCGGAAACACACTGCTTTGCAGAGGACACACAGTTGTGCATTTCGATAAAACATTGTGAATCCCCAAAATAACCTACCCTGGAATATTGTGTTTCAGACATAGGGAAGCGGATGGTGGCAAATGTTTTACTTTTAAACTTGGACAGAACAGAGATGTGTAACGATGTGCGCTGATAGTCGGGAAGTAAGATCAGGGAGCGAGTGTTAATAAATATACACAACATAATACAAAATGAGAAACACGAACAATGCACAGACATGACACAGGAACAATGACACTAGGGGAAGGAACCAAAGGGAGTGTCATATATAGGGCAGGTAATCAAGGAAGTGATGGAGTCCAGGTGAGTGATGACGTGTAGATGCGTGTAACGATGGTGACAGGTGTGCTCCATAACGAGCAGCCTGGTGACCTAGAGGCCGGAGAGGGAGCACACGTGACAGTACCGGCTCCAGCCGCAGGACGCCGACCAAAATGACAAACCCGGGATCAGGAGCAGACCAGTCACCTCTGCTGAGGCGCGGGAAACCTGTCAGTCCGGCTGAGAAGCGGGAGCATGGCGACCTAGAGCACCGGAGAGAGAGCACACGTGACGGTACCCCCTCCCCGGCGCGTTCGGCTCCAGCCGCAGGACGCCAACCCAAGGGACGATCCCGGGGATCAGGAGCCGACCGGTCATCCCTGCTGATGCACGGGAACCTGCTAAATTTTTCTGCATCATTTTTGGACAGAAAATTTTGGATTTTTGCAATGTTACGTAGATGGAAAAAAGCTGTCCTTGAAACAGTCTTGATATGTTCGTCCAAAAGAGAGATCAGGGTCCAGAGTAACGCCGAGGTCCTTCACAGTTTTATTTGAGACGACTTTACAACCATCAAGATTAATTGTCAGATTCAACAGAAGATCTCTTTGTTTCTTTGGACCTAGAACAAGCATCTCTGTTTTGTCCGAGTTTAAAAGTAGAAAGTTTCAGCCATCCACTTCCTTATGTCTGAAACACAGGCTTCTAGCGAGGGCAATTTTGGGGCTTTACCATGTTTCATTGAAATGTACAGATGTGTGTCATCCGCATAGCAGTGAAAGTTAACATTATGTTTTCGAATGACATCCCCAAGAGGTAAAATATATAGTGAAAACAATAGTGGTCCTAAAACGGAACCTTGAGGAACACCGAAATGTACAGTTGATTTGTCAGAGGACAAACCATTCACAGAGACAAACTGATATATTTCCAACAGATAAGATCTAAACCAGGCCAGAACTTGTCCGTGTAGACCAATTTGGGTTTCCAATCTCTCCAAAAGAATGTGGTGATCGATGGTATCAAAAGCAGCACTAAGGTCTAGTAGCACGAGGACAGATGCAGAGCCTCGGTCTGACGCCATTAAAAGGTCATTTACCACCTTCACAAATGGTGCTCAGTGCTATGATGGGGTCTAAAACCAGACTGAAGCATTTCATATACATTGTTTGTCTTCAGGAAGGCAGTGAGTTGCTGCGCAACAGCTTTTTCTAAAATGTTTGAGAGGAATGGAAGATTTGATATAGGCCGATAGTTTTTTATATTTTCTGGGTCAAGGTTTGGCTTTTTCAAGAGATGCTTTATTACTGCCACTTTTAGTGAGTTTGGTACACATCCGGTGGATAGAGAGCCGTTTATTATGTTCAACATAGGAGGGCCGAGCACAGGAAGCAACTCTTTCAGTAGTTTAGTTGGAATAGGGTCCAGTATGCAGCTTGAAGGTTTAGAGGCCATGATTATTTTCATCATTGTGTCAAGAAATATAGTACTAACACACTTAAGTGTCTCTCTTGATCCTAGGTCCTGGCAGAGTTGTGCAGACTCAGGACAGCTGAGCTTTGGAGGAATATGCAGATTTAAAGAGGAGTCCGTAATTTGCTTTCTAATGATCATGATCTTTTCCTCAAAGAAGTTCATGAATTTATTACTGCTGAAGTGAAAGCCATCCTCACTTGGGGAATGCTGCTTTTTAGTTAGCTTTGCGACAGTATCAAAAATACATTTTGGATTGTTCTTATTTTCCTCAATTAAGTTGGAAAAATAGGATGATCGAGCAGCAATGAGGGCTCTTCGATACTGCACGGTACTGTCTTTCCAAGCTAGTCGGAAGACTTCCAGTTTGGTGTGGTGCCATTTCCGTTCCAATTTTCTGGAAGCTTGCTTCAGAGCTTGGGTATTTCCTGTATACCAGGGAGCTAGTTTCTTATGACAAATATTTTTAGTTTTTATGGGTGCGACTGCATCTAGGGTATTGCACAAGGTTAAATTGAGTTCCTCAGTTAGGTGGTTAACTTCTTTGGGCTGCAAGCCCGAAGCCGGGCACAATATGACAACAGCCACTTCAAGTGCAGGGCGCGAAATTCAAAATATATTTTTTAGAAATATTTAACTTTCACACATTAACAAGTCCAATACAGCATATGAAAGATAAACATCTTGTGAATCCAGCCAACATGTCCGATTTTTAAAATGTTTTACAGCGAAAACACCACATATATTTATGTTAGCTCACCACCAAATACAAAAAAGGACAGACATTTTTCATAGCACAGGTAGCATGCACAAAGCCAACCTAACTAACCAAGAACCAACCAAACTAACCAAGAAACAACTTCATCAGATGACAGTCTTATAACATGTTATACAATAAATCTATGTTTTGTTCGAAAAATGTGCATATTTGAGGTATAAATCAGTTTTACATTGCAGCTACCATCACAGCTACCGTCACAAATAGGACCGAAGCAGCCAGAGTAATTACTGACACCAACGTCAAATACCTAAATACTCATCATAAAACATTTCTGAAAAATCGATGGTGTATAGCAAATTAAAGACAAACATCTTATGAATCCAGCCAATATTTCCGATTTTTTAAGTGTTTTACAGCGAAAACACAATATAGCATTATATTAGCTTACTACAATAGCCTACCACACTACCGCATTCATTCATCAAGGCACGTTAGCGATAGCAATAGGCACGTTAGCGATAGCGAATAAACCAGCAAAAGATATATAATTTTTGACTAACCTTGATAAGCTTCATCAGATGACAGTCCTATAACATCAGGTTATACATACACTTATGTTTTGTTCGAAAATGTGCATATTTAGAGCTGAAATCAGTGGTTATACATTGTGCTAACGTAGCATCTTTTTCCCAGAATGTGCGGATATTTTTATGGCACTCAACTATTCTGACCAAATAACTATACATAAACGTTACTAAAAAATACATGTTGTATAGGAAATGATAGATACACTAGTTCTTAATACAATCGCCGTGTTAGAATTCAAAAAATAACTTCATTACGACATCCAGCTTAGGTATAGCGAGAGAGTACCCAAAATCTGGGCGCAAACGACTATTTCACATGTTCGACAGATATATGAAATAGCATCATAAAATGGGTCCTACTTTTGATGATCTTTCATCAGAATGTTGTACAAGGGGTCCTTTGTCGGGAACAATCGTTGTTTGGATTTAGTATGTCCTCTTCTCCAGTCAATTAGCACGGAAAGCTAGCAAAGTGGCGCGAAGCTCTCCTTCCTGAACAAAGGCACACAACGCAACACGCCTATCGTCCCGAAAAAATTTCAATAATCTAATAAAACTATATTGAAAAAACATACTTTACGATGATATTGTCACATGTATCAAATAAAATCAAAGCCGGAGATATTAGTCGTCTATAACGACAGCTTATCAGAAGGCAAAACCAGGTCCCTTCACGCGCTCTCCAGAAAACAGGAAACTGGTGACACGTCATGCCGAGAGCTTTTATTCAATCCCAGATCAAGTTATACACTCCATTTCTTCTCTCACTGCCTGTCGACATCTAGTGGAAGACGTATGAAGTGCATGTATTCTAATAAATATCAAGGACATTTATAGGCAGGCCCTAGAACAGAGCATCGATTTCAGATTTTCCACTTCCTGTCAGGAAGTTTGCTGCAAAATGAGTTCTGTTTCACTCACAGATATAATTCAAACGGTTTTAGAAACTAGAGTGTTTTCTATCCAATAGTAATAATAATATGCATATTGTACGAGCAAGAATTGAGTACGAGGCCGTTTGAAATGGGCACCTTTTATCCGGCTACTCAATACTGCCCCTGCAGCCCAAACAGGTTAACTGATTTTTGTCCTCTGACGTCCTTGGGTAGGCAGAAGGAGTCTGGAAGGGCATCAAGGAATCTTTGTGTTGTCTGAGAATTTATAGCACGACTTTTGATGCTCCTTGGTTGGGGTCTGAGCAGATTATTTGTTGCGATTGCAAACGTAATAAAATGGTGGTCCGATAGTCCAGGATTATGAGGAAAAACATTAAGATCTACAACATTTATTCCATGGGACAAAACTAGGTCCAGAGTATGACTGTGGCAGTGAGTAGGTCCAGAAACATGTTGGACAAAACCCACTGAGTCGATGATGGCTCCGAAAGCCTTTTGGAGTGGGTCTGTGGACTTTTCCATGTGAATATTAAAATCACCAAAAATTTGAATATTATCTGCTATGACTACAAGGTCCGATAGGAATTCAGGGAACTCAGTGAGGAACGCTGTATATGGCCCAGGAGGCCTGTAAACAGTAGCTATAAAAAGTGATTGAGTAGGCTGCATAGATTTCATGACAAGAAGCTCAAAAGACGAAAACGTCATTTTTTAAAATGTAAAATGAAATTTGCTATCGTAAATGTTAGCAACACCTCCGCCTTTGCGGGATGCACGGGGGATATGGTCACTGGTGTAACCAGGAGGTGAGGCCTCATTTAATGTCACGTTCTTTCAAAATCGAACCCAGAAGCAGACCAGGACAAGGAGAGTAGGAAGAAGGTGAGTATTTATTTACAAGTGAATATGAAGGGGTAGAAATATCCAGGTGGCGTAGCGGGCAGCGGTGGTGAGTTGATGGGAGTGAATAGGTGGGTCCAAGGGAGTAGCGGAAACCTCCGACGACCAGGCAGGAATGGGGTAAGTGATCCGGGTGAATAACTGAAGACAGAACAAACGGAGGTAAGTTTAAGGCAAGCAAGACGTACAAAACAACAAAACAAATTCTATCAAGCTGGAGGCTGATACGCTGGCACAACATACTGTTAATGGCTAACGATCCGGCAGGGAATGGATGTCAGGTCCTGGCTTATGAAGAGGAGAGATGATGATCAGGACCAGGTGTGCAGATAGCTGATGGGATACAGGTGCGGGTAATCAGAGATCTCCCAACTAGCTAAATCGCCCGGCAACCAGACAGGGTGCGTTCCAGGACACCGGAAAAAACACTCCAGAACAGAACACAGGCAAAAAACAGACTCAGGAAACGGGATTCGTGACATTTAACACAGTAAATTCATCAGGCTTAAGCCATGTTTCAGTCAGGCCAATCACATCAAGATTATGATCAGTGATTAGTTCATTGACTATAACTGCCTTTGAAGTGAGGGATATAACATTAAGTATCCCTATTTTGAGATGTGAGGTATCACGATCTCTTTCAATAATGGCAGGAATGGAGGAGGTCTTTATCCTAGTGAGATTGCTAAGGCGAACACCGCCATGTTTAGTTTTGCCCAACCTAGGTCGAGGCACAGACACAGTCTCAATGGGGATAGCTGAGCTGACTACACTGACTATGCTAGTGGCAGACTCCACTAAGCTGGCAGGCTGGCTAACAGCCTGCTGCCTGGCCTGCACCCTATTTCATTGTGGAGCTAGAGGAGTTAGAGCCCTGTCTATGTTGGTAGATAAGATGAGAGCACCCCTCCAGCTAGGATGGAGTCCGTCACTCCTCAGCAGGCCAGGCTTGGTCCTGTTTGTGGGTGAGTCCCAGAAAGAGGGCCAATTATCTACAAATTCTTACAAATTCTATCTTTTGGGAGGGGCAGAAAACAGTTTTCAACCAGCGATTTAGTTGTGAGAATGCTGTAGAGCTCATCACTCCTCCTAACTGGGAGGGGGCCAGAGACAATTACTCGATGCCGACATCTTTCTAGCTGATTTACACGCTGAAGCTATGTTGCGCTTGGTGACCTCTGACTGTTTCATCCTAACATCGTTGGTGCCGACGTGGATAACAATATCTCTATACTCTCGCCAGTTTTAGCTTTAGCCAGCACCATCTTCAGATTAGCCTTAACGTTGGTAGCCCTGCCCCCTGGTAAACAGTGTATGATCGCTTGGTGATTCGTTTTAAGTCTAATACTGCGGGTAATGGAGTCGCCAATGACTAGGGTTTTCAATTTGTCAGAGCTAATGGTGGGAAGCTTCGGCGTCTCAGACCCCGTAACGGGAGGAGTAGAGACAAGAGAAGACTCGGCCTCAGACTCCAACTCGCTGCTTAATGGGGAAAACCGGTTGAAAGTTTCTGTCGGCTGAATGAGCGACACCGGTTGAGCATTCCTACAGCCTTTCCCTCCAGAAACAATGAGAAAGTTGTCCTGCTGCGGGGACTGAGGGAGGGGATTTATACTACTATCTGTACTTACTGGTGGCACAGACGCTGTTTCATCCTTTCCTACACTGAAATTACCCTTGCCTAACGATTGCGTCTGAAGCTGGGCTTGCAGCACAGCTATCCTCGCCGTAAGGCGATCGTTCTCCTGTATATTATGAGTACAGCGACTGCAATTATTAGGCATCATGTTAATGTTACTACTTAGCTTCGGCTGTTGAAGGTGCTGACGAACCATGTCCAGAAAAAGCGTCCGGAGTGAAAAAGTTTAATGAAAAAAAAAGTTGAGGGAAAAACTAAAAATATAAACGGTAATTAAAAAGTAAAAACCGTAAAGTTGTCAGGTAGCAAAGTAAGGTTGGCAACAAAACGCACAGCAACACGTCTGCAAGTTCAAGATGAAGTGACGATCCGACAGACAAATCTGGGTTGGCGAATGCCAGGAGAAATCTTAACGCTATAGCGTACAATGAAATTCTATACGATTCTGTGCTTCCAACTTTGTGGCAACAGTTTGAGGAAGCCCCTTTCCTGTTTCAGCATGACAATGGCCCCGTGCACAAAGTGCGGTCCATACAGAAATGGTTTGTCGAGATCGGTGTGGAAGAACGTGACTGGCCTGCACAGAGCCCTGACCTCAACCCTGTCGAACACCTTTGGGATTAAAACTTCTTATGGCTGCAAGGGAAAGTATTGAGTAGCCAGTGAAATCGTGCCCATTTCAAACGGCCTCGTACTCAATTCTTGCTCGTACAATATGGATATTATTATTACTATTGGATAGAAAACACTCTCTAGTTTCTAAAACCGTTGGAATTATTTCTCTGAGTGAAACAGAACTCATTTGGCAGCACTTTCCCTGACCAGGAAGTGGAATGTCAGAAATATATGCTCTGTTCAACTTCCTGCCTATACATGGTCATGACACGTAGGAGTCTACGTACACTCCATACGCCTTCCTCTGGGTGTCAAGAGGATGTGAGAGAAGAAATTTTGTGTTCATCTTGGTCTGAGGTGGAATAAAAGCTATTTCTTTGACGTGACCGTCCACTTCCGGTACTCTGAAGCGCGCGACTTGGAAGTGGGATTGCCTTCTGTTTTGCTGCCGTAATGGACGACAACTATCTCCGGCTCTGATTTTTTTTGATACATGTGACCCTGTCATCGTAATGTATGTTTTTTCAATATAGTTTAATCAGATTATTTAATTTTTTTCGGGAGTTTTGCCGTGTTCCGTTCTCTGACTGTGTTTACGTTGGAGAGATCCGTGCCACTCGGCTAGTGCCCATGCTAAATGAAGAGGGAAAGTTGCCATTCTGAATCCAAACAACGACTCATCTGGACAAAGGACACCTTGTTCAACATTCTGATGAAAGATCAGCAAAAGTAAGACCCAATTTATGATGTTATTTCATATATCTGTCGTGCATTTGAACTGGTCGTGGGCGCCCAAGTGTTTCTGGCTATTGTGGCTACGCTAATATAGCGCTATATTTTGTTTTCGCTGTAAAACATTTAATAAATCGGAAATATTGTCTGGAATCACAAGATGCCTGTCTTTCAATTGCTGCACACTATGTATTTTTCAGAAATGTTTTATGATGAGTAATTATGTATTTGACGTTGGTGTCTGTAAATATTATGGCTGCTTTCGGTGCAATTTCTGATTGTAGCTTAAATGTAAACTATGATTTATACCTGAAATATGCAAATTTTTCGAACAAAACATATGCTATACAATAAATATGTTATCAGACTGTCATCTGATGAAGTTTTTTCTTGGTTAGTGGCTATTTATTTCTTTATTTGGTCGAATTTGTGATAGCTAGTGATGGAGTAAGAAACTGATGGAGTTAGAAAAGTGGTGTCTTTTGCTAACGTGGTTAGCTAATAGATTTACATATTTTGTCTTTCCTGTAAAACATTTTAAAAATCGGACATGTTGGCTTGATTCACAAGATGTGTACCTTTCATATGCTGTATTGGACTTGTTAATGTGTGAAAGTTAAATATTTAAAAAAAATATCTTTTGAATTTCGCGCCCTGCACTTGAGCTGGATGTTGTCATAAGTGTACCGGTGTCGGGCCAGCCAGCCTAACAGGTTAATTTGGAACGCAGACTGCGAGCCAGGCCTAATCTCCCAACATCAGAGCCTGACCTCACTAATGCTCTTGTGGGATTCCCAGAAGAATGTAGGCTATTATAGCAGCAAAGGGGGAACCAACTCCATATTACTGCCCATGATTCTGGAATGAGATATTCGAATTGCAGGTATCCACATACTTTTGGCCAGGTAGTGTACCTAAAGGTATGCTATGGTCACAACGCAGGCCTGTTTATTGTTCCTGGAATTTCTAAGTAAACATACAGTACCAGTCAAAAGTTTGGACACACGTACTCATTCAAAGGTTTTTCTTTATTTGTACAATTTTCTACATTGTAGAATAATAGTGAAGACATCAAACTATGAAAAAACACATATGGAATCACGTAGTAACCAAAAAAGTGTTAACACTGTTTCCCATGCTTGCTCAATGAACGATAAACAATTAATGAACAAGCACCTGTGGAACGGTCGTTAAGACATTAAGACACTAACAGTTTACAGACGGCAGGCAATTAAGGTCACAGTTATGAAAACTTAGGACACTAAAGAGGTCTTTCTACTGACTCTGAAAAACAACAAAAGAAAGATGCCCAGGGTCCCTGCTCATCTGCGTGAACGTGCTTTAGGCATGCTGCAAGGAGGCATGAGGACTGCAGATGTGGCCAGGGAAATAAATTGCAATGGCCGTACTGTGAGACACCTAAGACAGCGCTACAAGGAGACAGGACGGACAGCTGAATGTCCTCGCAGTGGCATACCATGTGTAACAACACCTGCGCAGGATCGGTACATCCGAACATCACACCTGCGGGACAGGTACAGGATGGCAACAACAACTGCCCGAGTTACACCAGGAACACACAATCCCTCCATCAGTGCTCAGACTGTCCGCAATAGGCTGAGAGAGGCTGGACTGAGGGCTTGTAGGCCTGTTGTAAGGCAGGTCCTCACCAGACATCGGCAACAACGTCACCTATGGGCACAAACCCACCGTCGCTGGACCAGACAGGACTGGCAATAAGTGCTCTTCACTGACGAGTCGCAATTTTGTCTCACCAGGGGTGATAGTCGGATTCGCGTTTATCGTCGAAGGAATGAGTGTTACACCGAGGCCTGTACTCTGGAGCGGGATCGATTTGGACGTGGAGGGTCCCTCATGGTCTGGGGCGGTGTGTCACAGCATCATCGGATTGAGCTTGTTGTCATTGCAGGCAATCTCAACACTGTGCATTACAGAGAAGATATCATCCTCGTACCCTTCCTGCAGGCTCATCCTGACGTGACCCTCCAGCATGACATTGCCACCAACCACACTACTCGTTCTGTGCGTGATTTCCTGCAAGACAGGAATGTCAGTGTTCTGCAATGGCCAGTGACAAGCCCGGATCTCAATCCCATTGAGACCATCTGGATCGGAGGGTGAGGGCTAAGGCCAACCCTAAATCTGTGAACATGGGCACCTGTCAGGACCCGGTTACGAACTCGGGTCTCCGGTGTGAGAAACAGTCACTTAACAAACTGAGCCACTAATAGTCGGCAGAACCCAGAAGATGAGGCAGACACAGCAGTACTTGAGACGGTGTTTTAATAAAGTAAAAAGGAAAGTTCTCCAGGCAAAAATATAAATCCACAACGTCAAAAGTAATTCCAAGAGAAAAAAGGTAAATCCTCCAATTCACAAGGTAAATCCACAAAGTGGAAAGTACAGCAGGGAAACAACCTCAAAAGAATAAACAAAAAAATAAATAAACGACCAGAGTACCTCAAGAGAATCCAACTGGAGTAACAAATGATCACAGCATGGCTGGGGCTGGGTGCTAACATTCAAACACAGAGCAAAGAACTGAGGAAAACTAAGGGTTTAAATACATTCAAGGGAAACGAGGCACAGGTGGAAATAATAACTGGAAACAAGGGAAAAACAAAAGGGTCAAAAAAGCACAATGGGGGCATCTAGTGACCAAAACCGGAACAATCCTGGCCAAATCCTGACAGGCACCCTCATAGATATTATCCTGACCAACTTCCCCTCCAAATACACCTCTCCTGTTTTCAATCAGGATCTCAGCGATCACTGCCTCATTGCCTGAATCCGCTATGGGTCCGCGGTCAAACGACCACCCCTCATCACTGTCAAACTCTCCCTAAAACACTTCTGCGAGCAGGCCTTTCTAATCGACCTGGCCCTGGTATCCTGGAAGGATATTGACCTCATCCCGTCAGTCGAGGATGCCTGGTTGTTCTTTAAAAGTAATTTCCTCACCATCTTAAATAAGCATGCCCCTTTCAAAAAATGTAGAACTGAGAACAGATATAGCTGTTGGTTCACTCCAGACATAACTGCCCTCAACCAGCACAAAAACATCCTTTGGCGGACTGCACTAGCATCGAATGGTCCCCGCGATATGCAACTTTTCAGGGAAGTCAGAAACCAATACACGCAGTCAGTCAGGAAAGCAAAGACTAGCTTTTTCAAACAGAAATTTGCATCCTGTAGCTCTAACTCCAAAAAGTTCTGGGACACTGTAAAGTCCATGGAGAATAAGAGCACCTCCTCCCAACTGCCCACTGCACTGAGGCGAGGTAACACTGTCACCACCGACAAATCCACGATAATCGAGAATTTCAATAAGCATTTCTCTACGGCTGGCCATGCTTTCCTCCTGGCTACCCCAACCCCGGCCAACAGCTCCGCACCCCCGCAGCTACTTGCCCAAGCCTCCCCAGCTTCTCCTTCACCCAAATCCAGATAGCAAATGTTCTGATAGAGCTGCAAAACCGGGACCCGTACAAATCAGCTGGGCTAGACAATCTGGACCCTCTCTTTCTAAAATTATCCGCCACCATTGTTGCAACCCCTATTACCAGTCTGTTCAACGTCTCTTTCGTATCGTCCGAGATCCCTAAAGATTGGAAAGCTGCCACGGTCATCCCCCTCTTCAAAGGGGGTGACACTAGACCCAAACTGTTATAGACCAATATCCATCCTGCCCTGCCTTTCTAAAGTCTTCGAAAGCCAAGTCAATAAACAGATCACTGACCATTTCGAATCCCACCGTACCTTCACCGCTGTGCAATCCTGTTTCCGAGCTGGTCACGGGTGCACCTCGGCCACGCTCAAGGTACTAAACGATATCATAACCGCCATCGATAAAAGACAGTACTGTGCAGCCGTTTTCATCGACCTGGCCAAGGCTTTCGACTCTGTCAATCGCTGCATTCTTATCGGCAGACTCAATAGGCTTGGTTTCTCAAATGACTGCCTCGTCTGGTTCACCAACTACTTCTCAGACAGAGTTCAGTGTGTCAAATTGGAGGGCCTGTTGTCCGGACCTCTGGCAGTCTCTATGGGGGTACCACAGGGTTCAATTCTCAGGCTGACTCTTTTCTCTGTATATATCAACGATGTTGCTCTTGCTGCGGGTGATTCCCTGATCCACCTCTACGCAGATGACACCATTCTGTATACATCTGGCCCTTCCTTGGACACGGTGTTAACTAACCTCCAAATGAGCTTAAATGCTGTACAACACTCCTTCCGTGGTCTCCAACTGCTCTTAAATGCTAGTAAAACCAAATGCATGCTTTTCTCCCCAATTTCGTGGTATCCAATTGTTAGTAATTACTATCTTGTCTCATTGCTACAACTCCCGTACGGGCTCGGGAGAGACGAAGGTCGAAAGCCATGCGTCCTCCGAAACACAACCCAACCAAGCCGCACTGCTTCTTAACACAGCGCGCCTCCAACCCGGAAGCCAGCCGCACCAATGTGTCGGAGGAAACACTGTGCACCTGGCTCCCTTGATTAGCGCGCACTGCGCCCGACCCGCCACAGGAGTCGCTGGTGCGTGATGAGACAAGGATATCCCTACCGGCCAAACCCTCCCTAACCCGGACGATACTAGGCCAATTGTGCATCGCCCCACGGACCTCCCGGTCGCGGCCGGCTGCGACAGAGCCTGGGCGCGAACCCAGAGTCTCTGGTGGCGCAGCTAGCGCTGCAATGCAGTGCCCTAGACATCTGCGCCACCCGGGAGGCCTCTAAATGCATGTTTTTCAATCGTTCGCTGCCCACACCCGCCCGCCCGACTAGCATCACTACTCTGGACAGTTCTAACTTAGAATATGTGGACAACTACAAATACCTAGGTGTCTGGCTAGACTGTAAACTCTCCTTCTGGACTCATATTAAACATCTCCAATCCAAAATTGTATCTAGATTCGGCTTCCTATTTCGCAACAAAGCCTCCTTCACTCACGCCGCCAAACATACCCTCGTAAAACTGACTATCCTACCGATCCTCGACTTCGGCGATGTCATTTACAAAATAGCTTCCAACACTCTACTCAGCAAAACTGGATGCAGTCTATCACAGTGCCATCGGTTTTGTCACCAAAGCCCCTTATAACACCCACCACTGCGACCTGTAGGCTCTAGTCGGCTGGCCCTCGCTACATATTCGTCGCCAGACCCACTGGCTCCAGGTCATCTATAAGTCGATGCTAGGTACAGCTCTGCCTTATCTCAGCTCACTGGTCACAATAACAACACCCACCCATAGCAGCGCTCTAGCAGGTATATTTCACTGGCCATCCCCAAAGCCAACATGTCCTTTGGCCGCCTTTCCTTCCAGTTCTCTGCTGCCAATGACTGGAACGAATTGCAAAAATCACTGAAGCTGGAGATTTATATTTCCCTCACTAACTTTAAACATCAGCTATCTGAGCAGCTAACCGATTTCTGCAGCTGTACATAGCCCATCTGTAAATAGCCCCCAATCTACCTACTTCATCCCCATATTGTTTTTATTTAATTTTCTGCTCTTTTGCACCCCAGTATTTTTACTTGCACATCATCATCTGCACATCTATAATTCCAGTGTTAATTTGCTAATTTGTAACTACTTTGCTACCATGGCCTATTTATTGCCTTACCTCCTCACGCCATTTGCACACACTGTACAGTCGTGGCCAAAAGAGAATGACACAAATATCAATTTCCACAAAGTTTGCTGCTTCAGTATCTTTAGATATTTTTGTCAGATGTTACTATGGAATACTGAAGTATAATTACAAGCATTTCATAAGTGTCAAAGGCTTTAATTGACAATTACATAAAGTTGATGAAGAGTCAATATTTGCAGTGTCGACCCCTCTTTTTCAAGACCTCTGCAATCTGCCCTGGCAGGCTGTCAATTAACTTCTGGGCCACATCCTGACTGATGGCAGCCCATTCTTGCATAATCAATGCTTGGAGTTTGTCAGAATTTGTGGGTTTTTGTTTGTCCACCCACCTCTTGAGGATTGACCACAAGTTCTCAATGGGATTAAGGTCTGGGGAGTTTCCTGGCCATGGACCCAAAATATCGATGTTTTGTTCCCTGAGCCACTTAGTTATCACTTTTGCCTTATGGCAAGGTGCTCCATCATGCTGGAAAAGGCATTGTTCGTCACCAAACTGTTCCTGGATGGTTGGGAGATGTTGTTCTCGGAGGATGTGTTGGTACCATTCTTTATTCATGGCTGTGTTCTTAGGCACAATTGTGAGTGAGCCCACACCCTTGGCTGAGAAGCAACCCCACACATGAATTGTCTCAGGATGCTTTACTGTTGGCATGACACAGGACTGATGGTAGCGCTCACCTTGTCTTCTCCGGACAAGCTTTTTTCCGGATGCCCCAAACAATCGGAAAGGGGATTCATCAGAGAAAATGACTTTACCCCAGTCCTCAGCAGTCCAGTCCCTGTACCTTTTGCAGAATATCAGTCTGTTCCTGATGTTTTTCCTGGAGAGAAGTGGCTTCTTTGCTGCCCTTCTTGACACCAGGCCATCCTCCAAAAGTCTTTGCCTCACTGTGCGTGCAGATGCACTCACACCTGCCTGCTGCCATTCCTGAGCAAGCTCTGTACTGGTGGTGCCCAGATCCCGCAGTTGAATCAACTTTAGGAGACTGTCCTGGCACTCGCTGGACTTTCTTGGGCGCCCTGAAGCCTTCTTCACAACAATTGAACCGCTCTCCTTGAAGTTCTTGATGATCCGATACATTGTTGGTTTAGGTGTAATCTTACTGGCAGCAATATCCTTGCCTGTGAAGCCCTTTTTGTGCAAAGCAATGATGACGGCACGTGTTTCCTTGCAGGTAACCATGATTGACAGAGGAAGAACAATGATTCCAAGCACCACCCTCCTTTTGATGCTTCCAGTCTGTTATTCGAACTCAATCAGCATGACAGAGTTTGCTGAAAATGAACGCAGTTGACAGTGAGAGAACGTTTATTTTTTTGCTGAGTTTATATCTTCTAGAGTTTAATTTGGGAGATGAACTCAACCTCTACCGCTTCTCTCTCCCGGATCCGGGATCCTCCTCATCAAAAAAGCTGACTAGCATAGCCTAGCCTAACGCGACAGGGATATCATATAATATAATTTTCATGAAATCACAAGTCCAATACAGCAAATGAAAGATAAACATCTTGTGAATCCAGGCATCATTTACGATTTTTAAAATGTTTTACAGCGAAAACACAATATGTATTTCTATTAGCTAACCACAATAGCAAAAGACTCAACCGCATATTTTCACCATTTTTCTACCGCATAGGTAGCTATCACAAAACCGACCAAATAGAGATATAATTAGTCACTAACCAAGAAACAACTTCATCAGATGACAGTCTTATAACATGTTATACAATAAATCTATGTTTTGTTCGAAAATGTGCATATTTGAGGTATAAATCATAGTTTTACATTGCAGCTACCATCAGAAATATCACCAAAGCAGCCAGAATAATTACAGAGAGCAACGTGAAATACCTAAATACTCATCATAAAACATTTATGAAAAATACATGGTGTACAGCAAATGAAAGATAAACATCTTGTGAATCCAGCCAATATTTCAGATTTTTTAAGTGTTTTACATATTTTGAGCTGCAAACCGTGGTTATACATTGTGAATATGTAGCATCGATTCACCAAATTGTCCAGAGATATTTTGGACACTCACCTAATCTGACCAAAGAACTCATCATAAACTTTACTAAAAAATACATGTTGGACAGCAAATGAAAGATACACTAGTTCTTAATGCAACCGCCATGTTAGATTTAAAAAAAATAACTTTACCATAAGAAACAGCTTACATTATAGCGAGACAGCGCCCGCAAAAAGGGCGGAAAATAGGACTCCACATTTTCCACAGAAATACGAAATAACATCATAAATTGTTCTTACTTTTGCTGAGCTTCCATCAGAATCTTGTACAAGGAGTCCTAGGTCCAGAATAAATCGTTGTTTGGTTTTAGAATGTCCTTTTCTCCTGTCGAATTAGCAACCTTAGCTAGCCATGTGGCGCGAACATGCCCATCTTCTCCTGACGCAAAGAAAGGAAAATTCCAAAAGTCGCAATAAACGTTGAATAATATACAGTGTTACATACAGTTGATACAACTCGGTTGAAAAAAACTACTTTATGATGTTTTTATCACATCTATCAAATAAAATCAGAGCCGGCGATATCCACCGTGTATACCGAACGCTTTTCAGAAGCCAATGTTGATGTCCTTCCCGCACCTAGGTAGAGAAAGGAAATTCTGGTCACGTCATTCCAAGAGCTCTTGTTCGACCTCAGATCAAGCTAGACACCCCATTCCACCTTCCACTGCCTGTTGACATCTAGTGGAAGGCGTATGCAGTGCATGCAAATCCATAAATATAAGGCAATTCAATAGGCAGGCCCTGGAACAGAGCATCGTTTTCAGATTTTTCACTTCCTATCTGGAAGTTTGCTGCCAAATGAGTTCTGTTTTACTCACAGATATAATTCAAACAGTTTTAGAAACTTGAGTGTTTTCTATCCAATAGTAATAATAATATGCATATTGTACGATCTAGAATAGAGTACGAGGCCGTTTAAATTGGGCACGATTTTTTCCCAAAGTGAAAACAGCGCCCCCTATTCACAAGAAGTTTTAATAACTCATGTTCAAAATTGTGCACTCTCAAACAATAGCATGGTATTCTTTCACAGCATAATCAGCTACACTGCGGGAGCTGTCAAAGCTGATTAGCTTCCGGGCGGCCTCTCGCCTCTTCCTCACTTCTCCCACGAACCCCTCCAGACTAGCGCATATGGCCGGCTGTTGTTTCCACATGGTAGTAGCCCAAGTGAGAGCCCTCCCGAACATCAGCGTGATGAGGTAGGCTATCTTTGAGCGATCCGAGGGGAAGAAGGAGGGCTGAAGTTCAAAGACGAGAGCACACTGAGCTAGGAACACCCGACAGGTGCTCGGCTCTCCATTGAAGAGAGCCGAGGAGGGAAGTGGTGCTCCCGAGAAGATGGAGTGACTGATGAGATGGCGCTGCTAGAAGCAGAGTTGTGGAGGAGCTGTGGGGTTACCACCGTGGTAGGCGGCCTCCCAGACAACCCATGGAATTGCTCCAGCACACTGTCCAACGCCCGGTCATGGCATTCAGTCAACATTTGGAACCCCTCCACAAGGTGACGAGGCAATTCCTCGTGCCTACTGATGGTGGCTCCCTGGGTGATGGCGTTGCGCAGCTGGCCCGGGTCTGCTGGGTCAGTCATGGCCAGTTCGTACTATCAAGAATCAAGGTAAGACCCAGATGCAGACACGTCGAATTGACAATGGTTTAATTTTCCAAAAGGTGGCAGGTAATAGACAGGTCAAAGCCGGCAGCGGTCAGTAAACCAGAGGTGGGGCAACGGTACCGGACAGCAGGCAGGCTCAGGGTAGGCAAAGGTCAACAATCCAGAGGTGGGGCAAAGGCACAGGTCGGCAGGCAGGCTCAGGGGCAGGCAGAGTGGTCAGGCAGGCGGGCTCAGAGTCAAGACTGGCAAAGGTCAAAACCCGGAGGACGAGAAAAAGAGAGACTGGGTAAAGCAGGAGCTGAGAACGAAAATGCTGGTTGACTTGACAAACAAGGCAAACTGGAAACAGACAAACAGAGAACACCGGTACAAATACACAAGGGATAATGGGGAAGATGGGCGACACCTGGAGGGGGGTGGAGACAATCACAAAGACAGGTGAAACAGATCATGGCGTGACACAGACCCCTTGACTTTTTTCACATTTTGTTATGTTACAGTCTTATTCTCAAATTGATTCAATTGTTTTTTTCCTCATCAATCTAAACACAATGCCTCATAAAAACCAAGCAAAAACAGATATTTGGACATTTTCGCTTAAAATGACATACCCAAATCTAACTGCCTGTAGCTCAGGCCCTGAAGCAAGGATATGCATATGCTTGGTACCATTTGAAAGGAAACACGTTGAAGTTTGTGGAAATGTGAAAAGAATGTAGGAGAATATAACACAATAGATCTGGTAAAAGATATTACAAGGAAAAAACCAACCATTCTTTTGTATTTTTTGTACCATCATCTTTGAAATGCAAGAGAAAGGCCATAATGTATTATTCCAGCCCATGTGCAGTTTAGATGTTGGCCACTAGATGTCAGCAATGTATGTGCAAAGTTTTAGGCTGATTCAATAAACCATTGCATTTCTGTTCAAAATGTTTTATCAAAACTGCCCAAATATGCCTAATTTGTTTATTAATAATATTGTTTATTAAAATTAATAATAATTTTCAAGTTCAAAACTGTGCACTTTCCTCAAACAAAAGCATGGTATTATTTAACTGTAATAGCTACTGTAAATTGAACAGTGTAGTTAGATTAACAAGAATGTAAGCTTTCTACCAATATCAGATATCTCTATGTCCTGAGAAATGTTCTTGCTACTTACAACCTCATGCTAATTGCATTAGCCTACGTTAGCTCAACTGTCCCGTGGACGGGACACCGATCCCGAAGAAGTTTTTTAACAAATCAAAAAAACAATTGTAGTCGAGATTCTTCAAAGTAGCCACCCTTTGCCTTGATGACAGCTTTGCACACTCTTGGAATTCTCTCAACCAGCTTCATGAGGTAGTCACCTGGAATGCATTTCAATTAACAGGTGTCGTGATGTGACTTTAGTTAATCTGATGACTGTTATTTATTTAATCCACGAACTATGTTTAATTGTTACCCAATTAAATTAATAATGTAACAATTATCTCATTGGGAATTTGGGGCACCACGGAAGAAGTTGCTTAACTTCGCTGCGCTACGGATCCCTTTAGCGGGATCATTTTCCTAAAGAACCGCTGAATTGCAGGGCGCAAAATATTACTAACAATATTTCTAATCATGCAATCACAAGTGAAATATACCAAAACACAGCTTAGCTTGTTGTTAATCCACCTATCGTGGCAGTTTTTGAAAATATGCTTTGCAGCGAAAGCAATCCAAGCTTTTGTGAGTGTATCAATCAATGCTACAACAGCTAGCCCCAAATTAGCATGGTCACGAAAGTCAGAAAAGCAATAAAATTAATCACTTACCTTTGATAATCTTCGGATGTTTGCACTCACGAGACTCCCAGTTACACAATACATTTTATTTTTGTTCGATAAATATTACTTTTCTAACAAAAAAATGCCATTTGGGTTGCGCGTTATGTTCAGAAAACTACAGCCTCGTTCCGGTCCTGAAAGGCAGAAGAAAATTCCCAAACGTATCAGATTCAAAAATATTACTAAAAATATTTATAATCATGCAATCACAAGTGAAATATACCAAAACACAGCTTAGCTTGTTGTTAATCGACCTATCGTGTCAGATTTTGAAAGTATGCTTTGCAGAAAAAGCAATCCAAGCTTTTGTGAGTGTATCAATCAATGCTACAACGGCTAGCGCCAAATTAGCATGGTCACGAAAGTCAGAAACGCAATAAAATTAATCGCTTACCTTTGATAATCTTCGGATGTTTGCACTCACGAGACTCCCAGTTACACAATACATTTTATTTTTGTTCGATAAATATTACAGAATATTAAAGAAAATGGAGAGCTACCCCTCTCGCGTGCAGGAACTAATCAGAGGACACCTGACTAGTTTTGAAAAATCTCGCTCATTCTTCAAAATAAAAGCCTGAAACTATGTCTAAAGCCTGGTCACAGCCTGAGGAAGCCATTGGAAATGGAATCTGGTTGATACCCCTTTAAATGGAAGAAAGACGGGCCAGGAAACACAGATAGAAAAAAAAAAATCACTTCAGCGTTAGATTTCCTCAGGTTTTTGCCTGCAGAATCAGTTTTGTTATACTCACAGACAATATTTTGACAGTTTTGGAAACTTTGGAGTGTTTTCTATCCTAATCTGTAAATTATATGCATATTCTACGATCTGGACCTGAGAAATAGTCCGTTTACCTTGGGAACGTTATTTAAAAAATAAATAAAAATCTGACCCCTAGCGTCAAGAGGTTTTAACCTGTTTGGGCTGCAGGGGGAGTATTGAGTAGCCAGATAAAAGGTGCCCATTTCAAACGGCCTCGTACTCAATTCTTGCTCGTACAATATGCATATTATTATTACTATTGGATAGAAAACACTCTCTAGTTTCTAAAACCGTTTGAATTATATCTGTGAGTCAAACAGAACTCATTTGGCACAAACTTCCTGACCAGGAAGTGGAAAGTCTGAAATCGAGGCTCTGTTCTTCTTCCTGCCTATAAATGGGCATGATACGTAAGAGTATACGTGCACTTCATAGACCTTCCCCTGGATGTCAAGAGGCTGTGAGAGAAGAAATTTAGTGTTTATCTTGGTCTGAAGTGGAATACAAGCTCTTTGTATGACGTGTCCCTCATTTCCGGTACTCTCGAGAGCGCGAGGTGGACAGTGGGATTGCCTTCTGTTTAGCTATCGTTATAGGCGACTACTATCTCCGGCTTTGATTTTATTTGATACATGTGACCATATCATCGTAAAGTATATTTTTTCAATATAGTTTAATCAGATTATTGAAATTTTTTCGGGAGTTTTGCCGTGTTCCGTTCTCTAACTTTGTTGACGATGGAGAGATCCGTGCCACTTGGCAAGTGTGCTTGCTAAATCAAGAGGGAAAGTTGCCGTTCTAAATCCAAACAACGATTGTTCTGGACAAAGGACACCTTGTCCAACATTCTGATGGAAGATCAGCAAAAGTAAGAAACATTTTATGATGCTATTTCATATATCTGTCGTAGATGTGAACTAGTCGTCGGCGCCTAAGTGTTTCTGGCTATTGTGGTAAGCTAATATAACGCTATATTCTGTTTTCGCTGTAAAACACTTAATAAATCGGAAATATTGGCTGGAATCACAAGATGCCTGTCTTTCATTTGCTGTACACTATGTATTTTTCAGAAATGTTTTATGATGAGTAATTAGGTATTTGACGTTGGTGTCTGTAATTATTATGGCTGCTTTCGGTGCAATTTCTGATTGTAGCTGCAATGTAAACTATGATTTATACCTGAAATATGCACATTTTTCGAACAAAACATAGATTTATTGTATAACATGTTATAAGACTGTCATCTGATGAAGTTGTTTCTTGGTTAGTTTGGTTGGTTCTTGGTTAGTTAGGTTGGCTTTGTGCATGCTACCTGTGCTGTGAAAAATGTCTGTCCTTTTTTGTATTTGGTGGTGAGCTAACATAAATATACGTGCTGTTTTCGCTGTAAAACATTTTAAAAATCGGACATGTTGGCTGGATTCACAAGATGTGTACCTTTCATATGCTGTATTGGACTTGTTAATGTGTGAAAGTTAAATATTTTAAAAATATATATTTTGAATTTCGCGCCCTGCACTTGAGCTGGCTGTTGTCATAAGTGTACCGACGTCGGGCTTGCAGCCAGAAGAAGTTTTAACAAGAACTTTGTGGAGTGGTTGAGAAACGAGTTTTAATGACTAAGTGTATGTAAACTTCCGACTTCAACTGTAGATTTGATTCAATGAAAAGCAAAGATGACCGGGACATCACAATGAACAAGACCCTTATTACAGTATTACAGTACTTCAAGGAGACATTCAGGAAATATGGAAAACAGACACAAATCACAACATTTGGAAGCAATGTGATTATACCACATACAAAAAAACACAAGGAAACCATATCTTAATATGTGAGCTTTTCCACAAGCAGCAGTGAAAGGAGTTTGAAAAGTATCGGTAAAAATTGATAATTTGAAATGGTTCACCTGAGATTTTGTTGATTTTGATATAGAGTTTACTTTAGCAATAATTTGTGGATAATGGTGATACAAGGCTCTTGTTCATCAAACTATGCACTGAAAATCAATATAGCCCCTCAAATTTTTCCTGATCATTATTACTGTACAGGGGCCATTTGGACTGATTTTGGGTACCTGGCATGTATCTGCTTTCCCCCAACAGTGTGACCAGGTATCCCAATTAGCCCTGTTAGACAGCACAATGATAGTGTGAACACAAACACCTATATGAATGATGCCAAACAATGAATGTCCAGCCAAGCTGCATTCTGTGAACCAAAGACTGCTATCACCAGCTGTTATCAGGGAATGGATTGAATAATGCCAAAGCAATTATACTGTATTCAAAACAATATTTAACTGCACAATTAACCATTATGCATTGAGGCGGACAGGATGTGTTGTCTCACTGTTATTGTGTCTCCTGGGCCTACGGACGGGGGTGAAATCTGCTGGGGCTGATAAGACTGAATGACGAGGCACTCTCCATTCACAAAATATCTAAGGATGTCATTATTATTAAGCTGTTTGAGATTGAAAACAGGGGAAGGCGGAGGGGGCAGGGGCAAAGAGGGGGGCAGGTCAGGGATATTTATTTGGATAACTTCAGGATGTTTTTTCGTCCTCGTCGCAACATTGGGTTGGTTTCTTCCTTCCGGAAAAACAAATGACAAATAGAATACCAAGGTAAAACACAGGTGTCCTGTTCTCTGCTAGTATCTATGTATTTGTGTATATGTGGATATGAGAGAGAGTTTTTCATGTGTGTGTTCCGGCGTTTGTGTTCCGGCGTGTGTCTTTCGGTGAATGATTCACCAGTGAGTGTGTTGTAGATGAAGAGGCTCAGCTGTACAGGAAGTCGACCCTCTAGGCTGATCAGGACTCTCACCGGAGACGTGGACGTAATTTTCCCTCCCAGCACCGCTGCAGACGTCCCAGTGTTTTCTCTGCTCTGTCCCTGGGATTTCTCTGCTTTGTCTCCAGTGATAGGGACACCATAGTGAAGAAAACCCACATAAACCCCTATAGTACACAGACCACATTGGTACCAATACCACCACACACAACCAAACAAAACCAGCCTGAACACCTGACACCCCTCACCAGGTCCAATGCTCATCTCAGAAACCATCACCACACTTGCTGTTTCAACACAATTCTCCACAGAGAGATTAGGAAAACCTGTCCCTGCCAGGCCCTTGAGGCCTAAAACAAGATTATAATGGAACTTGTCTTATCGGTATTGTCCCTGGGCAAAGTCCCCATGAGATTACCCTGCTATTCAAACTACTGTGTGAATAGGTAAAGCATCACCTACAGTAAAGTTAACGTGTGAGTTTGTTTGTCTAGCTGGTGTTAACATGATCCTGTAGGTTGTGAGGGAAGGAAGTGTGGTATCCCTACACTTAAGATTATGGACAAACAGGATGTTTGGTTGATACTGGGTTGAGAGAGATGTGCAGTAGGTAGGGTATGATAGCAAACTGTTGTGTGTGTGTGTGTGTGTGTGTGTGTATGTGTGTGTGTAGTGTGTGTGTGTGTAGTGTGTGTGTGCGTGTGTGTGTGTGTGTGTGTGTGTGTGTGTGTGTGTGTGTGTGTGTGTGTGTGTGTGTGTGTGTGTGTGTGTGTGTGTGTGTGTGTGTGTGTTTGTAGTGTGTGTGTGTGTAGTGTGTGTGTGTGTGTGTGTGTGCTCACACAGGCACAAAGGGTAATTTAATATTTAATCATCATAAACAACTACAGTTCCCTTTTCTGGTCCAAATATAAAAATAAGTCTTGATCCCTTTATCAGTAGCCTACATCATCTCAACCCTGCCTTGTCTCAGACTATAGGTGGTGTTTGGGGAAGATTATGTGGCTTACATGAAGATAAGACCACAGCAACAAAATGAGTGAAAACAATATTGAGGAACCTAGATTCACACATTTATTAACCATGTGACCAAATGGAGCAAGAACATTTTATTGGTATTTCCATCACAATGGTGTACTATGCTATATGTACCTGCGTCATAGTGTTTATGTGAAATAAGAGGCTAAGAATAGACCAAGAAAGAGAATGGGGTGTTTTGTTGTAAGCAGAAGGGTCACTGTAGGTCAAAATCACATCTCTAATGGTCATCATATGACCAATGACCTTTAAAACCTCTTAGCGCTAGGGTTTTCTTTTCAAATAACGTACCCAACGTAAACGGAAATTTTCTCTGGCCCAGATCGTAGAATATGCATATAATTTACAGATTAGGATAGAAAACACTCCAAAGTTTCCAAAACTGTCAAAATATTGTCTGTGAGAAAAATAATATTTATTCTGCAAGCGAAATCCTGAGAAAAAGTTACCCGGAAGTGATATTTTTCAAAATAAATCTTTGTTTCCTTTCCCCTCTAACCTCCATTTAAGGGGTACCAACCAGATTCTTTTCCCAATGGCTTCCTCAGGCTGTGACCAGGCTTTAGACATAGTTCCAGGCTTTTATTTTGAAAAATGTATGAGATTTTTCAGAAGTAGTCAGGTGTACTCTGAATATTTCCTGCGCTCCAGAGGGGAGCTCTCCATTTTCCTTTTGTCTCTTAATGAATAGGTTATGCTCCGGTTGAAATATTATCGATTATGTTTGTTAAAGACAACCTGAGGTTTGATTATAAAAAACATTTGGAATGTTTCTACGACCATTTCGGATATTTTGGGGGATTTGTCGAACGGAACACGGCTTTTGTTTTCTCAAAATATTGCGCAAACCTAATGGCGGTGTTTTGTGATAAAAGTAATATTTATCGAACAAAAAGAACATTTGTTTTGTAACTGGGAGTCTCGTGAGTGGAAACACCCGAAGATTATCAAAGGTAAGCGATTAATTTGATTGCTTTTCTTACTTTCGTGACCAAGCTAGCCAAGCTAAGGCTAAACTGTTATAGCATTGAAAGCTACACTCACAAAAGCTTGGATTTCTTTCGCTGTAAAATATATTTTCAAAATCTGACACGATAGGTGGATTAACAACAAGCTAAGCTGTGTTTTGGTATATTTCACTTGTGATTGCATGATTATAAATATTTGTAGTAGTATTTTTTAATCTGATACGTTTGGAAATTTCCGTTTTCCTTTCAGGACCGGAATGAGGCTGTAGTTTTTTTCATCATAACGCGCAACCCAAATGGCGTTTTTTTGTGATAAAAGTAATATTTATCGTACAAAAATAAGATTTGTTGTGTAACTGGGAGTCTCGTGAGTGGAAACGTCCAAAGATTATCTAAGGTAAGTGATTAATTTTATTGCTTCTCACACTTTCGTGGCCATGCTAATTTGGGGTTAGCTGATGTAGCATTGAAAGCTACACTCACAAAAGCTTGGATTTCTTGCGCTGTAAAATATATTTTAAAAATCTGACACCATAGGTGGATTAACAACAAGCTAAACTGTGTTTTGGTAGATTTCACTTGTGATTGCATGATTATAAATATTTTTAGGAATATTTTTGAATTTGGCGCCCTGCAATTCAGCGGTTGTTTAGGAAAGTGAACCCGTATTCGGTATCCGTAGATCAGAGAAGTTAACAGAGGATTTAAGTTTTCTGAGTGCAAATATACCCCCAGGCAGTTTTCAAGCCCTATTACATTAGAACGCAAAAAACACTCCACCATGGTCTGACTAGAGAACTGAAAGTAAACATTGACATAAATAGATACAGTGCCTTAAGAAAGTATTCACACCCCTTGACTTTTTCCACATTTTCTTGTGTTACAGCCTGAATTTAAAATGGATTGTGTGTCACTGGCCTACACACAATACCCCATAACATCAAACTAGAATTATGTTTTTAGAAATGTTTACAAATTAATAAAAAATGATAGGCTTGAGTCAATAAGTGTTCAACCCCTTTGCTTTGGCAAGCCTACATACAGTTGAAGTCGGAAGTTTACATACACTTGGGTTGTAGTCATTAAAACTCGTATCTCAACCACTCCACAAATTTCTTGTTGACAAACTATAGTTTGGGCAAGTCGGTTAGGACATCTTCTTTGTGCATGACACAAGTCATTTTTCCAACAATTGTTTACAGACAGATTATTTCACTTCTAATTCGCTGTATCACAATTCCAGTCGGTCAGAAGTTTACATACACTAAGATGACTGAGTATAATATTAGCAGCACTGTTGGAGCGAGTGGTCGCATTTCGCTCCGCAGGTAGTATTACATTTCATTACAGTACAACGGTTTGACTTGTCTGATCTTAGCTAGCTACATAGCCGTCTTTGTATCAAAGATAATTGTGTAGTTTAGAGTAATTATCGTAATTACCGAGGTTAGCTAGTTAGCTATTTTCGTCCTAGTCCTAGTCAACACTGCTAGCTAGCCAGCAGCTAGCAGCTAGCCAACGTCTACCGTCTACCGAATAGCAGCACTGTAGAAACTATTACATTAGTTTCTACATTACAACGGAACGACTTGATTAGTGTAGTGTTAGCTAGCTACATAGTTGTCGTTGCTGTCTTTGTATCCAAGGTAATTGTGTAGTTTAGAGTAATTATCGTAATTACTGAGGTTAGCTAGCCAGCTATTTTCGTCCTAACGTAGGCAACACTGCTAGCAAGCCAGCAGCTAGCCAACGTCTACCGTCTACCGAATTGCAGCACTGTAGAAACTATTACATTACAACGGAACGACTTGATTAGTGTAGTGTTAGCTAGCTACATAGTTGTCTTTGCTGTCTTTGTATCCAAGATAATTGTGTAGTTTAGAGTAATTGTCAAAGTTACCTAGCCAGTTACCGAGGCTACCTAGCCAGCTACACTTTCAAACTAAGTCAACAACGCAGCCACTGCTAGCTAGCCTACTTCACCAGTCAGCAGTACTGTATCATTTTAGTCAATAAGATTTTTTGCAACGTAAGCTTAACTTTCTGAACATTCGAGACGTGTAGTCCACTTGTCATTCCAATCTCCTTTGCATTAGCGTAGCCTCTTCTGTAGCCTGTCAACTATGTGTCTGTCTATCCCTCTTCTCTCCTCTCTGCACAGACCATACAAACGCTTCACACCGCGTGGCCGCCGCCACTCTAACCTGGTGGTCCCAGCGCGCACGACCCACGTGGAGTTCCAGGTCTCCGGCAGCCTCTGGAACTGCCGATCTGCGGCCAACAAGGCAGAGTTCATCTCAGCCTATGCTTCCCTCCAGTCCCTCGACTTCTTGGCACTGACGGAAACATGGATTACCACAGATAACACTGCTACTCCTACTGCTCTCTCCTCGTCTGCCCACGTGTTCTCGCACACCCCGAGAGCTTCTGGTCAGCGGGGTGGTGGCACTGGGATCCTCATCTCTCCCAAGTGGACATTCTCTCTTTCTCCCCTGACCCATCTGTCTATCGCCTCCTTTGAATTCCATGCTGTCAAAGTTACCATCCCTTTCAAGCTTAACATCCTTATCATTTATCGCCCCCCAGGTTCCCTTGGAGAGTTCATCAATGAGCTTGACGCCTTGATAAGTTCCTTTCCTGAGGATGGCTCACCTCTCACAGTTCTGGGTGACTTTAACCTCCCCACGTCTACCTTTGACTCATTCCTCTCTGCCTCCTTCTTTCCACTCCTCTCCTCTTTTGACCTCACCCTCTCACCTTCCCCCCCTACTCACAAGGCAGGCAATACGCTTGACCTCATCTTTACTAGATGCTGTTCTTCCACTAATCTCATTGCAACTCCCCTCCAAGTCTCCGACCACTACCTTGTATCCTTTTCCCTCTCGCTCTCATCCAACACTTCCCACACTGCCCCTACTCGGATGGTATCGCGCCGTCCCAACCTTCGCTCTCTCTCCCCCGCTACTCTCTCCTCTTCCATCCTATCATCTCTTCCCTCTGCTCAAACCTTCTCCAACCTATCTCCTGATTCTGCCTCCTCAACCCTCCTCTCCTCCCTTTCTGCATCCTTTGACTCTCTATGTCCCCTATCCTCCAGGCCGGCTCGGTCCTCCCCTCCTGCTCCGTGGCTCGACGACTCATTGCGAGCTCACAGAACAGGGCTCCGGGCAGCCGAGCGGAAATGGAGGAAAACTCGCCTCCCTGCGGACCTGGCATCCTTTCACTCCCTCCTCTCTACATTCTCCTCTTCTGTCTCTGCTGCTAAAGCCACTTTCTACCACTCTAAATTCCAAGCATCTGCCTCTAACCCTAGGAAGCTCTTTGCCACCTTCTCCTCCCTCCTGAATCCTCCTCCCCCTCCCCCCCTCCTCCTCCCTCTCTGCGGATGACTTCGTCAACCATTTTGAAAAGAAGGTCGACGACATCCGATCCTCGTTTGCTAAGTCAAACGACACCGCTGGTTCTGCTCACACTGCCCTACCCTGTGCTTTGACCTCTTTCTCCCCTCTCTCTCCAGATGAAATCTCGCGTCTTGTGACGGCCGGCCGCCCAACAACCTGCCCGCTTGACCCTATCCCCTCCTCTCTTCTCCAGGCCATTTCCGGAGACCTTCTCCCTTACCTCACCTCGCTCATCAACTCATCCTTGACCGCTGGCTACGTCCCTTCCGCCTTCAAGAGAGCGAGAGTTGCACCCCTGCTGAAAAAACCTACACTCGATCCCTCCGATGTCAACAACTACAGACCAGTATCCCTTCTTTCTTTTCTCTCCAAAACTCTTGAACGTGCCGTCCTTGGCCAGCTCTCCTGCTATCTCTCTCAGAATGACCTTCTTGATCCAAATCAGTCAGGTTTCAAGACTAGTCATTCAACTGAGACTGCTCTTCTCTGTGTCACGGAGGCGCTCCGCACTGCTAAAGCTAACTCTCTCTCCTCTGCTCTCATCCTTCTAGACCTATCGGCTGCCTTTGATACAGTGAACCATCAGATCCTCCTCTCCACCCTCTCCGAGTTGGGCATCTCCGGCGCGGCCCACGCTTGGATTGCGTCCTACCTGACAGGTCGCTCCTACCAGGTGGCGTGGCGAGAATCTGTCTCCGCACCACGTGCTCGCACCACTGGTGTCCCCCAGGGCTCTGTTCTTGGCCCTCTCCTATTCTCGCTATACACCAAGTCACTTGGCTCTGTCATATCCTCACATGGTCTCTCCTATCATTGCTATGCAGACGACACACAATTAATCTTCTCCTTTCCCCCTTCTGATAACCAGGTGGCGAATCGCATCTCTGCATGTCTGGCAGACATATCAGTGTGGATGACGGATCACCACCTCAAGCTGAACCTCGGCAAGACGGAGCTGCTCTTCCTCCCGGGGAAGGACTGCCCGTTCCATGATCTCGCCATCACGGTTGACAACTCCATTGTGTCCTCCTCCCAGAGTGCTAAGAACCTTGGCGTGATCCTGGACAACACGCTGTCGTTCTCAACTAACATCAAGGCGGTGACCCGTTCCTGTAGGTTCATGCTCTACAACATTCGCAGAGTACGACCCTGCCTCACACAGGAAGCGGCGCAGGTCCTAATCCAGGCACTTGTCATCTCCCGTCTGGACTACTGCAACTCGCTGTTGGCTGGGCTCCCTGCCTGTGCCATTAAACCCCTACAACTCATCCAGAACGCCGCAGCCCGTCTGGTGTTCAACCTTCCCAAGTTCTCTCACGTCACCCCGCTCCTCCGCTCTCTCCACTGGCTTCCAGTTGAAGCTCGCATCCGCTACAAGACCATGGTGCTTGCCTACGGAGCTGTGAGGGGAACGGCACCTCCGTACCTTCAGGCTCTGATCAGGCCCTACACCCAAACAAGGGCACTGCGTTCATCCACCTCTGGCCTGCTCGCCTCCCTACCTCTGAGGAAGTACAGTTCCCGCTCAGCCCAGTCAAAACTGTTCGCTGCTCTGGCACCCCAATGGTGGAACAAACTCCCTCACGACGCCAGGTCAGCGGAGTCAATCACCACCTTCCGGAGACACCTGAAACACCACCTCTTTAAGGAATACCTAGGATAGGATAAAGTAATCCTTCTAACCCCCCCCCCCTTAAAAGAGTTAGATGCACTATTGTAAAGTGGTTGTTCCACTGGATATCATAAGGTGAATGCACCAACTTGTAAGTCGCTCTGGATAAGAGCGTCTGCTAAATGACTTAAATGTAAATGTAAATGTAATGACTGTGCTTTTCAACATCTTAGAAAATTCCAGAAAATTATGTCATGGCTTTAGAAGCTTCTGACAGGTGTGGCAAAGAAGGGGGTCGAGTGATAAATGGCAGATATGTGAGAGCAGAACTAATAAACGGGCTCTGCCCGATCACTAAAATGGCCACCCCGATCAGAACTACAGATCACAAAATGGCCGACTGCCAAAACTACAAGTCCCAGAAGCAAGGGGAACCCTCAGAAGGTGGAGCCAACACACAGATAAAGGGTCAAGAAAAACCAGGAAGAGGAAGTGAGGGCTGGAAGGATCTGTGAACCATAGAGAAAGAGACAATAGATATTGGCTGGATTTACTGTGTATGAGCTGGACTGTTTTGGACTTACCTGTTGGCGTTTGGACCTGGACCTACTGAGAACCCGATTTGTGTACCGAACCCTGCTATCCTTGACCTTGCCTACGACCTGGGTGGACCAGGACGGAGAGACAAACACACAGGTACTGTCCTGTTCGAAAGAACTCTCATTCTGGGGTAATTTAGTGACAGTTTCCCACTTAATTTGTGACAAACGCTCATAACCTTGAAGAGGTTTGCCACACGTGGTGGAGAATGTGGGCATATGGACTAACCATTCCGCTGGTTAGGTAAAAAAAAAAAAAAAAAAAAGTTAGCACTCCAAAGGGGGGTCAGGTTTTTTTTTGTGGCTTTGTTTGGTTAGGACAGTTTCTCAGGAAAATGAGTATGGAGGGAGCCATACAGGCCCTGTTACAAGCGGCGGCCACCCAACAAGAGGCAACTAGAGCTCAACAAATAGCTCATCAGGATGCAATGCGAATGTACCAGGACACGTTACAGGTCCAGCACCACACCAACCAGCTGCTCAGAGAAGAGCAAGAGAGAAACACCCGGGAGTTAAGAGAAGGCCTAAAGGGGCTAGCGGGTCAAATTGGGGCTCAATTACCAGCTGCAAATACCCAGAGGCGGGCCAATCATTTTCTTCAAAAAATGACAGCGCAGGATGATGTGGAAGCATATCTTACCACCTTCGAAAGGACTGCAGAGAGGGAGAAGTGGCCGAAAGAAGAATGGGCAGGGCTTCTGGCACCATACCTGGCAGGGGACGCTCAAAAAGCGTATTTCGACCTGGAGTTGAAAGATGCACAGGATTACGATAAACTAAAGGGAGAGATTCTGACTAGACTGGGAGTGACCGATACCGTGAGGGCACACCGCTTCCACCAGTGGTCCTACCGATCTGGACAACCTCCCAGAACACAGATGTTCGACTTGATTCACCTGGCACGGAAATGGTTGCGACCGGAGACCCGTTCCTCCGCCGAGATTGTCGAGATCATCGTACTCAACCAGTTTCAGCGAGGTCTACCCCAAGAAGTGCGACGATGGGTTGGCCAGAACGAGGTACTTCCCCCGACCATCTCGTGGGCCTGGTTGAACGGTATTGTTTGGCAGGAACAGCTGAGCAGGCACAGGAGGAAAGATTCCCATTCCCCAGGCCTGGGCGAACCAGCGGACAGGGTAAGACTGTCCCAACAGGTGGAGGGGGAAGAGAGCAGCGTGGGGCCATGAGGAAAGAATCAGAATCGGGCCGAGACACTAAGGAAAAAAACGGAAACCGGGACCGGGGGTCGAGGGGGTCTTCCCCCCGAACCCCTATTATCTGTTACAATTGTAATCGACCAGGACATATTGCAGCCTACTGCCCTATTAAAGAAGAGCCAATGCAATGTAACCTTGGTGAAAAAGAAGATGATATGTGGTATGCATGTCCTGTTGTAACCACTGTACTTGAAAGATCAAGAAACAAACATATGTGCAGGGTGACGGTTGAAGGGAAAGAGGTTGAAGCACTGCTGGATTCCGGCAGTATGCTAACCCTGGTGGTTGCAAACCTAGTGCCAACTCATAAACTGGATACAAGTCAGGATATCAGTGTTACATGCATTCATGGGGATACCCGTCTGTACCCCACAGCCTTAGTGAGCATACAAACAGAGGACGGTCTGCTGGATTGTGAGGTCGGCGTGGTCCCAAAGATGCCATATGATGTAATATTGGGTAGATACTTTCCTAACTTTGTGAAGTTAGGCCAAAAGAATGGCATATTTGAGAAGCCAACAACCCTGACCAAGCAGGAAGAAGTATGGGGTCTTCAACCAAAGCCAAGAAAAGAGGTCTCCCAGGGGCCAACCTCACAGGTGCTAGTAGGGGAGGATGAGGATGAAGTGGCAAACCTCGTTGATAACGAACAGCCCGGTACTAGTGGAGCTGGGGTCGATCTGAATCCAGAGGATGACGATCTAGAACCAGCAGACCTGGCAGGGTCCTTGACTAATTTCGGGACGGCCCAAAACCAGGATCCAACCCTGCAGCAAGCCAGAGCAGACGTGCAGGTCGTCGATGATACTCCCATAAATGATGGGATGAGGCCTAATAGTTTTCCCCACTTCATTATGAAAAAGGGTTTGGTGTACAGAGTCTCAAAAATAGGGGTTGATGTGGTTGAACAGTTGTTGGTCCCCACCCGGTACCGGAGGACAGTACTGGATCTAGCTCATGGGCACATTCTGGGTGGACACCTTGGTATCGATAAAACCCGAGACCGGATTGTAAGGAGGTTTTACTGGCCAGGAATTCAGGCTGAAGTGGCTCGGCATTGTGGAGAGTGCCCGGAGTGCCAGTTAACAGCTCCCCGACCAGCTGTTAGAAGCCCGTTAGTGCCACTCCCCATAATCGAAACGCCATTTGAGAGGATAGCGATGGATATAGTGGGCCCACTACCCAAGTCCGCCAGAGGACACCAATACATTCTGGTCATTCTAGATTATGCCACTCGCTACCCAGAAGCCATTCCCCTTCGGACGATGACTTCCAAAAATATTGCCAAGGAATTAGTGCTCCTGTTCACCAGGGTAGGGGTTCCAAAGGAGATCCTTACTGACCAGGGGACCCCCTTTATGTCCCGCCTTATGGCGGACCTTTGTAAATTGTGGCAGGTGAAACAGTTGAGGACATCGGTTTACCATCCTCAGACGGACGGGCTGGTTGAGAGATTCAACAGGACCCTGAAGTCAATGCTCAGGAAGGTAATCGATAAGGATGGAAAAAACTGGGATTGCATGTTGCCGTATCTGATGTTTGCCATTAGAGAGGTTCCTCAAGCCTCGCTGGGGTTTTCTCCCTTTGAGCTGGTATATGGGAGGCACCCCCGGGGAATCTTAGACATCGCCCGGGAAACCTGGGAGCACCAATCCACCCCGTATACTAGTGTCATAGAGCACGTCACGGCAATGCAAGACAGGATAGCCACAGTCATGCCCATCGTCCGAGAGCACATGAGACAAGCACAAGAGCACCAGCGGCACACTTATAACCGGCAGGCTACCCTGAGGGAATTTCAACCGGGAGATAAGGTGTTAGTGCTGATCCCCACGGTAGAGTGCAAACTACTAGCCACATGGAAAGGACCATATGAAGTACTGGAGAGAATAGGAGAAGTGAATTATCGGATCCGACAGCCAGGTCGACGGCCACAGGAACAGATCTATCACATAAACCTGTTAAAAGCATGGAGAGAGAGAGAAACACTAATGGTCACATACCCTACACACACTCAGGAGGCAGCCGAAGTAAATATTTCACCTACTCTGTCCCCAGCACAAGTACAGGAAGTAAAGACCCTGATCCAGAAAAACAGAGATGTGTTTTCAGAGATACCCGGCCGAACTGAGGTTACGGCTCACGATATCGTTTCCCTACCAGGGAGAAAAGTGAGCATGAGGCCCTATCGGGTACCCGAGGCTCGACAGGCCGCGATTCGAGCAGAGACAGAGAAAATGTTGACAGCTGGAGTGATCGAGGAGTCACATAGTGAGTGGTCTAGCCCAATTGTGATGGTCTCCAAGCCCGATGGGTCTTTGCGGTTCTGTAACGACTTTCGGAAGGTAAATGAAATCTCCAAGTTTGATGCCTACCCCATGCCCCGAGTAGACGAACTACTGGAGAAAGTTGGTAAAGCTCGGTACATTACGACCCTGGACCTGACAAAAGGGTACTGGCAAATTCCTCTGACCCCCAGGGCCAAAGAAAAGACAGCCTTTGCAACCCCTGACGGTTTGTTTCAATACACCGTCATGCCATTCGGCTTACATGGGGCCCCAGCCACCTTTCAACGGCTCATGAACAAGGTCCTAAAACCGCACCAGGCATACGCCGCAGCTTATTTAGATGACGTGGGAATCTACAGCCCTGATTGGGAATCCCACTTACCCCGGGTACAGGCGGTGTTAGACGCCCTTAGAAAGGCAGGGCTCACGGCGAACCCTGCCAAGTGTTATGTGGGGTTAGGGGAAACAGAGTATCTGGGATACACCGTGGGAAGAGGGTTAATCAAACCCCAACGTAAGAAGGTGGAGGCAATTAGAGAATGGCCCAAACCAGTAAATAAGAAGCAAGTTCGAGCCTTCCTAGGGCTGACCGGTTACTACCGGAAGTTCATCCCAAGTTATGCCACAGTGGCCGCCCCACTCACAGACACGACTAGAGCCAGAGGGCCAAACATGGTCAAATGGGATGAAAGGGCCACCAAAGCATTTAGGACATTACAGGAGGCTCTCTGCTGTAATCCAGTGCTGGTGGTACCAGACTTTGAGAAAGAGTTTGTGGTTCAGACGGATGCCTCAGAGGTCGGCTTGGGAGCAGTGCTATCCCAAGAGGTAGAAAGGGTGGAACACCCCATCCTGTTTTTAAGCAGGAAGCTGGAACCACGGGAAACCAACTACGCGGTCGTTGAGAAAGAGGCGCTGGCAGTAAAGTGGGCTCTAGAAAGCCTGAAATACTACCTGCTGGGGCGCCACTTCACCCTCATCAGTGACCATGCCCCACTCACCTGGATGCATAGGGCTAAAGAGAAGAACGCTCGGGTGATGCGGTGGTTTTTGAGTCTCCAACCGTTTCACTTTGACTTGAAACACAAAGCAGGGAAGGAAATGGGAAATGTGGATGGGTTATCCCGCATGCACGCATATTTTGCTGCGGTAGCCCGACCTAGGGGGTCGGATCAAGGGGGGGGAGATGTGTGGCAAAGAAGGGGGTCGAGTGATAAATGGCAGATATGTGAGAGCAGAACTAATAAACGGGCTCTGCCCGATCACTAAAATGGCCACCCCGATCAGAACTACAGATCACAAAATGGCCGACTGCCAAAACTACAAGTCCCAGAAGCAAGGGGAACCCTCAGAAGGTGGAGCCAACACACAGATAAAGGGTCAAGAAAAACCAGGAAGAGGAAGTGAGGGCTGGAAGGATCTGTGAACCATAGAGAAAGAGACAATAGATATTGGCTGGATTTACTGTGTATGAGCTGGACTGTTTTGGACTTACCTGTTGGCGTTTGGACCTGGACCTACTGAGAACCCGATTCGTGTACCGAACCCTGCTATCCTTGACCTTGCCTACGACCTGGGTGGACCAGGACGGAGAGACAAACACACAGGTACTGTCCTGTTCGAAAGAACTCTCATTCTGGGGTAATTTGGTGACAGTTTCCCACTTAATTTGTGACAAACGCTCATAACCTTGAAGAGGTTTGCCACACAGGCTAATTGACATCATCTGTGTACCTGTGGATGTATTTCAAGGCCTACCGTCAAACTCAGTGCCTCTTTGCTTGACATCATGGGAAAATCAAAAGAAATCAGCCAAGACCTCAGAATAAATTGTAGACCTCCACAAGTCTGGTTTCCAGACGCAATGTCCAAACGCCTGAAGGTACCACGTTCATCTGTACAAACAATAGTACGCAAGTATAAACACCATGGGACCACGCAGCCGTCATACCGCTCAGGAAGGAGACGCATTCGGTCTCCTAGAGATGAATGTACTTTGGTGCGAAAAGTGCAAATCAATCCCAGAACAACAGCAAAGGACCTTGTGAAGATGCTGGAGGAAACAGGTACAAAAGTATCTATATCCACAGTAAAAACGAGTCCTATATCGTCACAATCTGAAAGGCCGCTCAGCAAGGAAGAAGCCACTGCTCCAAAACCGCCATGAAAAACCAGACTACGGTTTGAAACTGCACATGGGGACAAAGATCATACTTTTTGGAGAAATCTTTTCTGGTCTGATGAAACAAAAATAGAACTGTTTGGCCATAATGACCATTGTTATGTTTGGAGGAAAAAGGGGGAGGCTTGCAAGTCGAAGAACACCATCCCAACCGTGAAGCACGGGGGTGGCAGCATCATGTTGTGGGGTGCTTTGCTGCAGGAGGGACTGGTGCACTCCACAAAATAGATGGTACCATGAGGAAGGACAATTATGTGGATATATTGAAGCAACATCTCAAGGCATCAGTCAGGAAGTTAAAGCTTCGTCGTAAATGGGTCTTCCAAATGGACAATGACCCCAAGCATACTTCCAAAGTTGTGGCAAAATGTCTTAAGGACAACAAAGTCAAGGCATTGGAGTGGCCATCACAAAGCCCTGACCTCAATCCTATAGAAGATTTGTGAGCAGAACTGAAAAAGTGTGTGCGAACAAGGAGGCCTACAAACCTGACTCAGTTACACAAGCTCTGTCAGGAGGAATGGGCCAAATGTCAGGACTTCTACCGAAGTCGGTTCCTCTCCTTGTTCGGGCGGTGTTCGGAGGTCGACGTCAGCGGTCTTCTAGCCATCGCCGATCCATTTTTCATGTTCCATTGTTTTGTCTTGTTTTCGCACTCACCTGGTTTCAATTCCCTAATTACATGTTGTATATTTTCCCACTGTTTTCCCCCATGTCCTTGTTGGGAATTGTTCGTTGTATGTATTGGTGCCAAGTATGTTATGGTGTGCGAAGGGTTTTTACCCAATTTCTTTATTTTGTATGTTGGTTTTCGGAGTTTGTAAGAATTTATTAAATAACTCAGTTTATACCAATTGTGTTCTCTTGCGCCTGACTTCTCTGCCACCAGCACGCACCCCATTACACCAAAATTCACCCAATTTATTGTGGGAAGCTTGTGGAAGGCTACCCAAAATGTTTGGCCCAAGTTAAACAATTTAAAGGCAATACTACCAAATACTAATTGAGTGTATGTAAACTTCTGACACACTGGGAATGTGTTGAAAGAAATGAAAGCTGAAATAAATCATTCTCTCTACTATTATTCTGACATTTCACATTCTTAAAATGAAGTGGTGATCCTAACTGACCTAAGACGGGGAATTTTTACTGGGATTAAATGACAGGAATTGTGAAAAACGGAGTTTAAATGTATTTGACTAAGGTGTATGTAAACTTCCGACTTTAACTGTAAGTTAATGAGTAAAAATGCGCTTAACATGTCAAATAATAAGTTGCATAATGACCAGGCACCCTTCATTTACAAAATGTTTAATGATGTGTGCAATAATAGTGTTTCACATGACTTTTAAATGACTACGCCATTTCCTATCCCCACACATACAATTATCTGTAAGGTCCCTCAGTCGGGCAGTGAATTTCAAACACAGATTCAACCACAAAGACCAGGGAGGTTTTCAGATGCCTCGCAAAGAAGGGCACCTATTGATAGATGGGTAAAAGACAGCAGACACTGAATATCCCTTTGAGCATGGTGAAGTTATTAATTAGACTTTGGATGGTGTATCAATACACCCAGTCACTACAAAGATAAATGCGTCCTTCTTAACTCAGTTGCCGAAGAGGAAGGAAACCACCCAGGGATTTCAGCATGAGGTGATGGTGACTTTAAAACGGTTACAGAGTTTAATGACTGTGATGGGAGAAAATTGAGGATGGATCAACAATATTGTAGTTAATCCACAATACTAACCTAAATGAAAGAGTGTTTAAGAATACAAAGAAACAGAATAGAGCTAAGCACAGGCAAAATCCTAGAGGAAAACCTGGTTCAGTCAGATGTCCAATAGACACTGGGAGACAAATTCGCCTTTCAGCAGAAC
Source organism: Salvelinus namaycush (assembly GCF_016432855.1). NCBI lineage: Eukaryota > Metazoa > Chordata > Actinopteri > Salmoniformes > Salmonidae > Salvelinus > Salvelinus namaycush. Next base: position 28,266,351 of record NC_052316.1, on the reverse strand, counting down.
AATAACCTAAAATATACAGTAAGGCCAAATATACACTGGAATTGCTTACTAAGATGACATTGAATGTTCCTTAGTGGACTAGTTACAGTTTTGACTTAAATTGGCTTGAAAATCTATGGCTTGAAAATCTTGACAGAGCTTGAATCATTTTTGAAAGAATAGTGTGCAAATATTGTACAATCCAGGTGTGCAAAGCTCTTAAAGACTTACCCAGAAAGACTCTCAGCTGTAATCATTGCCAAATGTGATTCTAACATGTATTGACTCAGGGGGTTGAATACTTATGTAATCAAGGTATATTAGTGTTTTTGTCACGCCCTGACCTGACTCTGTTATCTTTATATTTTGGTTAGGTCAGGGTGTGACTAGGGTGGGTACGTTAGTTTTTGTATTGTCTAGGGTTTTTTGTAAGTCTAGGGTTTTTGTAGGTCTAGGTATTTGTATATCTATGGTGGCTTGATATGGTTCCCAATCAGAGGCAGCTGTTTTTCGTTGTCTCTGATTGGGGATCATATTTAGGTAGACATTTTCCTTTTGGTGTTCGTGGGTTCTTGTTCTATGTTTAGCTGCCTGTCTGCACTACTATCAGCTTCACGGTTCGTTTTGTTATTTTGTTCGTTTGTTCAGTTTTCATTCTTATAATAAAGAAGAATGTACGCCCTTGGTCTCCTCCTTACAACGGCCATGACAGTTTTATTTTTCAATAATCCTTTAAAATGTTAGAATTAATCGTCCACTTTGACATTACAGAGTATTTTGTGTAAATCGTTGACAAAAAATGACAATTAAATCAATTTTAATCCCACCTTCTAACACAAGAAAATATGGAAAAAGTAAAGGGTTGTGAATACTTTCTGAAGGCACTGTAGATATGATAATTGGAAAACTATTAGCTAGGTCTACAAGACTCCCCAAACATATCCCTGAGTGATCCCACTTTGGTGGCACCTCTGGTGCGGGGACCCTCGTCGCCGACCCCGGACTGTGGACCCTCGTTGCGGGCCCCGGACTGGGGACCCTCGTAGCGGGCCCCGGACTGGGCACCCTCGTTGCGGGCCCCGGACTGAGCACCCTCGTTGCGGGCCCCGGACTGGGCACCCTCGCTGGGGGCTCCGGACTGGAGACCGTCGCTGGAGGCTCCGGACGGGAGACCGTCGCTGGTCTATTTCTTGCCCTGGATCATCACTGGAGGCTTCGTGCCATGGATCATCACTGGAGGCTTCTTGCCATGGATCATCACTGGAGGCTTCTTGCCATGGATCATCACTGGAGGCTTCTTGCCATGGATCATCACTGGAGGCTTCGTGCCATGGATCATCACTGGAGGCTTCTTGCCATGGATCATCACTGGAGGCTTCGTGCCATGGATCATCACTGGAGGCTTCTTGCCATGGATCATCACTGGAGGCTTCTTGCCATGGATCATCACTGGAGGCTTCTTGCCATGGATCATCACTGGAGGCTTCTTGCCATGGATCATCACTGGAGGCTTCTTGCCATGGATCATCACTGGAGGCTTCGTGCCATGGATCATCACTGGAGGGAGGAGACGTATGGGCATTCTGGTACGTGGAGCTGCCACAGGGCTCACCAGGCTGGGGAGACATACAGGAGGATTAGTTCTGGGCGCAGGCACAGGACTCACCAGGCTGGAGAGACATACAGGAGGCCCTGTCCTTGGCAGAGGCACCGGATACACTGGGCCGTGGAGGCGCACTGGAGGTCTCGAGCTTGGAGCCTGCACAACCCGTCCTGGCTGGGTGGTTAACTTCACCCTGTAAATGCGGGGCGCTAGCACAGGACGCACTGGGCTGTGCAGATGCACCGGAGACACAGTGCGCAGAGCCGGCACCCTCTGCGCACTGAGACGTACTAGCGGCCAGATGCGCTGAGCCGGCACCCTCCAACCTGGCTGGATACCCACTCTAGCCTGGCCGATACGGGGAGCTGGAAGGTAGCGCACCGGGCGCTCCACCGCATAACACGATGCCTGACCAGTACGACGCTCGCCACGGTAAGCACGGGGAGTTGGCTCAGGCCTCCAACCTGACTCAGCCACACTCCCTGTGTGCCCCCGCCCCAAATGTTTGGGGGGCTGCCTCTCGGGCTTCCTTGCTAGCCGTGTCCCTTCGTAACGCTGCCGCTCTGCTTTTGCTGCCTCCAGTTCCTCCCGTGGACGGCGATACTCCCCAGCCTGCCTCCAGGGTCCCTTACCGTCCAGGATTTTCTCCCAAGTCCATGAATCCTGAACACGCTGCTCCTCCTTACCACGCTGCTTGGTCCGTTGGTGGTGGGAAATTCTGTCACGACTGTTGAATGAAGTAGACCAAGGTGCAGCGTGGTGAGCGTACATTTTCTTCTTTATTAGAAATGACGCCGACAAAACAGTAAACAATACAAAACAAACTGTGAAGCTTAAGGCTATGTGCCATAAACAAAGTCAACTTCCCACCAAGAGAGGTGGGAAAAAGGGCTACCTAAGTATGGTTCTCAATTAGAGACAACGATAGACAGCTGTCCCTGATTGAGAACCCTACCCGGCCAAAACATAGAAATACAAATAATAGAACATAGAATACCCACCCCAACTCACACCCTGACCAAACCAAAATAGAGACATAAAAAGGATCTTTTATCTTTTAAGGTCAGGGCGTGACAACAGCCTAGAGCTCAAACATGACAAGGAAAAACACTGAGCAGCAGATGCCAGGAGCAGTGGTGTAGAATATAGTAATAGTGACAGCTAAATCATCTGTATTTTTCCTCATCCAAACATCAGTTCTACCAACCAGACCATTAGTATGCTTTACTGACTTTAGGTCTGAGTTCAGACAAGGTCCTAAATACCACTTTAATTATGTTGACCCCCCCATCATCAACCTGCTTGTAGTACTAAACAAGTGGGTGTAATTAAAAAAGGTACAATGTCCTTGGGGTAAGAGCAAGACAGACATATCAGATGACTGGGGAGGAGTTATGAGGAGCAATAGCAATTTTAGCAATTTTCCTTTCATTTCATTACAGTACAACGGTTTGATTTGTTTGATCTTAGCACTTTTTTTCTTAGTTAGCTACATAGCCGTCTTTGTATCAAAGATAATTGTGTAGTTTAGATTATTATCGAATTATCGAATCTTCTAACGTTGTCGACACTGCTAGCTAGCCAGCTAGCCAACTTCTACCGAATCATTACAACGGAACGATTTGATTAGTGTAGTGTTAGCTAGCTACATAGTTGTCTTTGCTGTCTTTGTATCTAAGATAATTGTGTAGTTTAGAGTAATTATCTAGCCAGTTATCGAGGTTACCTAGCCAGCTCCACTTTCAAACAAAGTCAGCTAGCCAGCTATTTTCGCCGTCCTAACGTTGTCAACACTGCTAGCTAGCCAGCTAGCCAACTTCTACCGAAACAGTACAACGGAAAGATTTGATTAGTGTAGTGTTAGCTAGCTACATAGTTGTCTTTGCTGTCCTTGTATCTAAGATAATTGTGTAGTTTAGAGTAATTATCTAGCCAGTTATCGAGGTTACCTAGCCAGTTATCGAGGCTACCTAGCCAGCAACACTTTCAAACAAAGTCAACAACGCAGCCACTGCTAGCTAGCCTACTTCACCAGCCAGCAGTACTGCATCATTTTAATCATTTTAGTCAATAAGATTTTTGCAACGTAAGCTTAACTTTCTGAACATTCGAGACGTGTAGTCCACTTGTCATTCCAATCTCCTTTGCATTAGCGTAGCCTCTTCTGTAGCCTGTCAACTATGTGTCTGTCTATCCCTGTTCTCTCCTCTCTGCACAGACCATACAAACGCTTCACACCGCGTGGCCGCTGCCACCATAACCTGGTGGTCCCAGCGCGCACGACCCACGTGGAGTTCCAGGTCTCCGGCAGCCTCTGGAACTGCCGATCTGCGGCCAACAAGGCAGAGTTCATCTCAGCCTATGCTTCCCTCCAGTCCCTCGACTTCTTGGCACTGACGGAAACATGGATTACCACAGATAACACTGCTACTCCTACTGCTCTCTCCTCGTCTGCCCACGTGTTCTCGCACACCCCGAGAGCTTCTGGTCAGCGGGGTGGTGGCACTGGGATCCTCATCTCTCCCAAGTGGACATTCTCTCTTTCTCCCCTGACCCATCTGTCTATCGCCTCCTTTGAATTCCATGCTGTCACAGTTACCAGCCCTTTCAAGCTTAACATCCTTATCATTTATCGCCCTCCAGGTTCCCTTGGAGAGTTCATCAATGAGCTTGACGCCTTGATAAGTTCCTTCCCTGAGGATGGCTCACCTCTCACAGTTCTGGGTGACTTTAACCTCCCCATGTCTACCTTTGACTCATTCCTCTCTGCCTCCCTCTTTCCACTCCTCTCCTCTTTTGACCTCACCCTCTCACCTTCCCCCCCTACTCACAAGGCAGGCAATACGCTTGACCTCATCTTTACTAGATGCTGTTCTTCCACTAATCTCATTGCAACTCCCCTCCATGTCTCCGACCACTACCTTGTATCCTTTTCCCTCTCGCTCTCATCCAACACTTCCCACTCTGCCCCTACTCGGATGGTATCGCGCCGTCCCAACCTTCGCTCTCTCTCCCCCGCTACTCTCTCCTCTTCCATCCTATCATCTCTTCCCTCTGCTCAAACCTTCTCCAACCTATCTCCTGATTCTGCCTCCTCAACCCTCCTCTCCTCCCTTTCTGCATCCTTTGACTCTCTATGTCCCCTATCCTCCAGGCCGGCTCGGTCCTCCCCTCCTGCTCCGTGGCTCGACGACTCATTGCGAGCTCACAGAACAGGGCTCCGGGCAGCCGAGCGGAAATGGAGGAGAACTCGCCTCCCTGCGGACCTGGCATCCTTTCACTCCCTCCTCTCTACATTTTCCTCTTCTGTCTCTGCTGCTAAAGCCACTTTCTACCACTCTAAATTCCAAGCATCTGCCTCTAACCCTAGGAAGCTCTTTGCCACCTTCTCCTCCCTCCTGAATCCTCCTCCCCCTCCCCCCCCCCTCCTCCCTCTCTGCGGATGACTTCGTCAACCATTTTGAAAAGAAGGTTGACGACATCCGATCCTCGTTTGCTAAGTCAAACGACACCGCTGGTCCTGCTCACACTGCCCTACCCTGTGCTTTGACCTCTTTCTCCGCTCTCTCCCCAGATGAAATCTCGCGTCTTGTGACGGCCGGCCGCCCAACAACCTGCCCGCTTGACCCTATCCCCTCCTCTCTTCTCCAGACCATTTCCGGAGACCTTCTCCCTTACCTCACCTCGCTCATCAACTCATCCTTGACCGCTGGCTACGTCCCTTCCGTCTTCAAGAGAGCGAGAGGTGCACCCCTTCTGAAAAAACCTACACTCGATCCCTCCGATGTCAACAACTACAGACCAGTATCCCTTCTTTCTTTTCTCTCCAAAACTCTTGAACGTGCCGTCCTTGGCCAGCTCTCCTGCTATCTCTCTCAGAATGACCTTCTTGATCCAAATCAGTCAGGTTTCAAGACTAGTCATTCAACGGAGACTGCTCTTCTCTGTATCACGGAGGCGCTCCGCACTGCTAAAGCTAACTCTCTCTCCTCTGCTCTCATCCTTCTAGACCTATCGGCTGCCTTTGATACAGTGAACCATCAGATCCTCCTCTCCACCCTCTCCGAGTTGGGCATCTCCGGCGCGGCCCACGCTTGGATTGCGTCCTACCTGACAGGTCGCTCCTACCAGGTGGCGTGGCAAGAATCTGTCTCCTCACCACGTGCTCTCACCACTGGTGTCCCCCAGGGCTCTGTTCTAGGCCCTCTCCTATTCTCGCTATACACCAAGTCACTTGGCTCTGTCATAACCTCACATGGTCTCTCCTATCATTGCGATGCAGACGACACACAATTAATCTTCTCCTTTCCCCCTTCTGATAACCAGGTGGCGAATCGCATCTCTGCATGTCTGGCAGACATATCAGTGTGGATGACGGATCACCACCTCAAGCTGAACCTCGGCAAGACGGAGCTGCTCTTCCTCCCGGGGAAGGACTGCCCGTTCCATGATCTCGCCATCACGGTTGACAACTCCATTGTGTCCTCCTCCCAGAGCGCTAAGAACCTTGGCGTGATCCTGGACAACACCCTGTCGTTCTCAACTAACATCAAGGCGGTGGCCCGTTCCTGTAGGTTCATGCTCTACAACATTCGCAGAGTACGACCCTGCCTCACACAGGAAGCGGCGCAGGTCCTAATCCAGGCACTTGTCATCTCCCGTCTGGATTACTGCAACTCGCTGTTGGCTGGGCTCCCTGCCTGTGCCATTAAACCCCTACAACTCATCCAGAACGCCGCAGCCCGTCTGGTGTTCAACCTTCCCAAGTTCTCTCACGTCACCCCGCTCCTCCGCTCTCTCCACTGGCTTCCAGTTGAAGCTCGCATCCGCTACAAGACCATGGTGCTTGCCTACGGAGCTGTGAGGGGAACGGCACCTCCGTACCTTCAGGCTCTGATCAGGCCCTACACCCAAACAAGGGCACTGCGTTCATCCACCTCTGGCCTGCTCGCCTCCCTACCTCTGAGGAAGTACAGTTCCCGCTCAGCCCAGTCAAAACTGTTCGCTGCTCTGGCACCCCAATGGTGGAACAAACTCCCTCACGACGCCAGGTCAGCGGAGTCAATCACCACCTTCCGGAGACACCTGAAACCCCACCTCTTTAAGGAATACCTAGGATAGGATAAAGTAATCCTTCTAACCCCCCCCCCCCCCCTTAAAAGATTTAGATGCACTATTGTAAAGTGGCTGTTCCACTGGATATCATAAGGTGGATGCACCAATTTGTAAGTCGCTCTGGATAAGAGCGTCTGCTAAATGACTTAAATGTAAATGTTAAATGCAATAGAGCATGATTTATGTCTGTGCAATCAGTAGGAAATGTGGGTAAGAGAGCTGTCTTTTATGTTTTATGCTGCAGTAACCTCTCATGGATAAAATAGAAAAGGTCTCGTAATTCATTGTTTAATAACCAGAATACAGTGAAAGACACTCATAAAATGAATTAATGTCTACAAGCTAGGGGGAGTGGAAAACACTGTAACTGATGCACTCACACAGCTACATGACTGATGATGACACCAAACAAGCTCTTCAAAGGCTTGATTACTGTTTAATATGGATTCAGTGGGTGTGTAATTATTCAGTTATGAAGGGAGTCTAAGTTTAACACACACACAATGGCTTGTAGGGGATGCATAGTCCTCAGGACAAAGGAGATCACAGTTGTTCAACAGCTAACAGAGCTAGTCTGAGTGACTACTCTCTCTGAGTGGCAGTGGTTAACTAGCAGCCTTAACCCATGGCCCAGGATAAATGAGGGTCAGACAGTGAGGGCCAAAACAGCTCTCAGTAGTGAAGTCCTTCAATACAACCAAAAAAGAGGGCTAATTTATGCAAATCTTTCTAGATATGATCTGCATAATATTTATTGAAAAGGCTCATATATTTGCCTGTCGTCCAAAGAGATTTACAGACACCACATTAAAGGGTAATGATCCATCTGACACGTGTCAATATTAATTATCACACTGTTGCGTTCAGTCAAAACATACTGTCTGCCCAATGCCCAGGGGCTAGCTAGCATTTGTTGCTTAGGCCACATCTGTTTCAGTACAGTAATATGTTGACTTCTGTCTTTATGAGAGGAAGAGAGGCATGTTGCACAAACTAATCTGGATGTCACAGTTTCACCTGTCCTCGTTATTGTCTCCACCCCCTCCAAGTATCACTTGTTTTCCCCAGTGTATTTATCCCTGTGTTTCCTGCCTCTCTATGCCAGTTTATCTTGTTTGTTTATCAAGTCAACAAGCGTGTTTTTTCCCGTACTCCTTTTTCAATTATCCTTTTGCTAGTCCTCCCGGTTCTGACCCTTGCCTGTTTTCTGGACTCCATGCCCGCCTGCCTGACTATTCTGCCTGCACTGACCTCGAGGCTGCCTGCCCTTCGGTACCCCCTGAACTGGTTTTGACCTTTTGCCTGTCCACGACCATTCTCTTGCCTATTCCCTTTGGATTTATTAAACATCTTAAACTCCAACCATCTGCCTCCTGTGTCTGCATCTGCCTTGTGTCATGATACTGGATGTGTCTGAACCTTCCTACCGAAACAAGAGCACTTTCCTGAGTGAGACCTAAAATGACAGGGGGCTGACAGATCATTACTGCTCACAGACATCTGGCTTATTTCACTTCACTGACAGAAATCTAACAGTGAACTGATTAAATCCGTGGCGCAGAAGATCTGCGTTGTAGCACGATTGAAATTTAAAGGCAATGTGTCCGCATTCGCTGAGTCTGCATTCACGGTAAACGCTGCACACAGTATGTTGGCTCAATCGGATATTACCTTTAAATTCAACCGCGCTACAACACAGATCTTCTGCGCTATGGATTGAATCAAGTAACTAATCCTACTGACACCTAAATGACAGTAGAGTACAGTAGGTCTGATTCTATTTCAGTCCCTAGATCCTTCTCCTAGACACTACTCCATATGTGTTCACTGATCTGAAAGGAGGAGGATGGGGTAATCAGTACTGTTATGGTGTTCGCGTAGCCCTTCCTTAGTGGAGCTAATATTATATTGCTTTCACCTATCCAGCCCTTATCAGATATGTGAGCATTAAAGGGTTAGGGTCAAGGAGCTAGGGGAAGGGTATAGTGACTCAAATAGAACTGGGCCTGATGTGATGTTATATCCCTTACCTATCAATCACAATGTTCTCTGAGTTGAAAGGGAACATGTTCCCTCCACAAATGAATGTGTCCTCAGTTTGAGGTTCAGGGCAAGCTGATCCATAATGTCTCTTGACTGACCCAACCTCCAACCTACTATTCTAAGTATCCTGGGCTTTGGGTTACACTTATGTGTGACTGTCCCTGCTGGTCAGCCAGGACGAGACCCCAGGTTATCCTTCAACCCCTGACCATCAGCAAAACAGACTTTTGCTCCATATGTCTATATTAATGTTGGCCAGCTGACTGAATATTGCTAGTGTGACAACTGAGAAACAACATAGGCATCAATATATCAAGGTTGTTTGATGGTAATTTAATGAATCTCACGGGACATTATACATACAGTATGTGAAATAAATAGTACAGAACATGTTTTCCTGAAGGAATGGTGTGCTCAGTTACACACCAATACTAACATAATGTACAGAATAAGGCAGTAGCAAAGTGTGCCACACCTTTTATAAGAAACATGGATAAACTTTTGGCAAATGCATGTGAAACTCAGCAACACAAGGATCCCTTGTGTGAATTCTGCCTGTCAACACAACCATTGAACAGAGATGTTGGTCAACACATACCGCACTTTAATCTAATCTCAAATGCTTGGTTCAGGTCCATGAAAATGAACCGAATGTTGAGGAAAGCCAGCCAGGTTCCCATGGGGCCCAGATCTAGTTTGGCGGAACACACAGCTGTCAAGCCTGGGATGAGAGGTCAAAGGTCAGATGGCAACGTGATATTAACCTTGTCACAATGAACTGACGACATCTCTTATCATCACTGCTTCCAGGGGTTAACTAAAACACACCAGTCCTCCCAGGTCATCCATCTCACTCTGGACTTCTAATCCTACACCTGGAAACAACATGAGGGTTATTCATGATGACTGAAAATAGTATGATTATGACTATTTCATATTTTACTTAATAGCAATGTCTTAAATAACATACAAAACACAATCATTTGATCTTTATAGTGCAACTTTCAACCGTTAGGTCTTGATGACATGCTTATGAGTGTACATTTAAATCTAAAGCATAGAGAGAAAACATGTGATGAAGAGAGGCATTCCAAATTCACCACAGCCTCAGTGTATTCCCCATTTATTTCTTTATCTTTACTGATGTACTGTTGTTATTGGTCCTCCCAGACTGGGATTGTGTGTACCCTGTGCCCTCCCAATGTCTATGTGTGTACATACAGGGGGCTGAGGGAAGGAGGGAGCTGTCTGGATTACCACAGGAGGAAGTGCAGTGTACCTTAGATAAATGAAGCCTACTCCCCTGCCCCCTGTTCCTTGGTGCCCCCCTCACCCTTCTCTCTCCTGTACCCCCGCTGCGGTGTCCATATCTTCAAGCTTCTGGCTTGCAGGCTGTGGTGTCACCCCCAGGTCACACCAAGCCGACTGCCCGTCCCCACACACACAGGGGCACATGCTTCCTGAGCAGCTGGATGAAAGAGGGAAATGGTGGTGAGCCACAAACACACCCATATGTGACATTTAGCCCCTTCTACACTACTCACAGTTAAACCGATAAAACTCCAGAATGATCAACCAAAAAATAAGAGAAGATATACATTAGAGAATCAACATGTACATTGCAGAAAATTCTCTTTACTTGTTGTCACCTGTAAATGTAAGTGGAGTACAGGCAGAGATGTTTCACGTTGGAGACAACATGATGTACCTGGCCCAGGCTATGGAAAACAGGAAAGGAGTAGGTCCCTATCACAGGCAACTATAGCTAGTCTCTATAGAGGCTCACCTGTTTAAGTATGGGAGTTAAAGATAATGATCTACTGTGATGTCTAATCTGTCATTGTGCTCTAGAATATTCTGGGACCCCAAGGGGCAAAATACTAAATAGAGAATGCTAGAGAATGCTGTGCTTTCATACAATCATACAGAAACAGTTGGGTCACTCCACGACAGTAGTGACTTTTGCATCCCTTTGATATTTTAAGTAGAAATTGTGCATCAATATTTATGAAGTGCCCTTTAATATGGACAACAAGGATAATTTAATAAATCTGAATAAAGACTTGCTAAAGTGTAAAAATTCAGCATCCCTGTCACGCCCTGACCTTAGTTATCTTTGTTTTCTTTATTATTTTGGTTAGGTCAGGGTGTGACGAGGGTGGTATGTGTGTTTTTGTCTGGTCTAGGGTTTTTGTATGTCTAGGTGTGTGTGTAGTCTAGGCATACGTAGGTCTATGGTGGCCTGGATTGGTTCCCAATCAGAGGCAGCTGTTTATCGTTGTCTTTGATTGGGGATCCTATTTAGGTTGCCATTTGCCAGTTTGGTTTGTGGGTGATTGTCTTTGTTGATGTTGCATGTCTGCACTCGTTATTATTAGCGGCACGTTATTTTGTATAGTTTGTTAGTTTAACAGGTTAAGTGTTCTTTGTGGAATTAAAATATGTATTCCAATCGCGCTGCACCTTGGTCCACTCCTTTAAACGGCCGTGACAGAATCACCCACCACAAACGGACCAAGCAGCGTGGTGAGGAGCAGCAGCGTTATCTGGACTCATGGACATGGGAGGAGATTTTGGACGGCAAGGGACCCTGGGCACAAGCTGGGGAGTATCGCCGTCCGCAGGAGGAATTGGAGGCAGCGAAGGCTGAGCGAAGACACTATGAGGAGTTAGCACGGCAGCGCAACAGGCACGAGAGGCCTGTTTGGGGGGGCACACGGGGAGATTGGCGGAGTCAGGCGAGAGACCTGAGCCAACTCCCCGTGCTTACCGGAAGCGGCGTGGCACTGGTCAGACACCGTGTTATGCGATGAAGCGCACGGTGTCGCCAGTGCGCGCTCATAGCCCGGAGTGCTATATGCCAGCCCCCCGCAAGTGCCATGCGAGAGTGGGCATCCAGCCAGGGCGGATTGTGCCTGCGCAGCGCGTTTGGTCTCCGGTGCCTCCTCCACGCACCAGGCCTCCTGTAGGTCTCCCCAGCCTGGTGGGTCCTGTGGCATCCCCACGCACCAGGCTGTCTCTCCGTCTCCTCCCTCCAAGTTCTCTCTCCAGTCCGGAGCTGCCAGAGCCGCCCGTCAGTCCCACTTAAGCCCAACATTTCTCCAAGTTGTCACCATCATCTACACACAATACCACATAATGGCAAAGTGAAAACATGTTTTTAGACATTTTACCAAATGTATCGAAAATTAAGTACAGAAACATCTCATTTACATGTGTATTCACACCACTGAGTCAACACATGTTAGAATAAACTTTGGCAGTGATTACAGCTGTGAGTCTTTCTGGGTAAGTCTCTAAGAGCTTAGCACACCTGGATTGTACGGTACAATATTTCTAATCAAATCAAATCAAATTTTATTTGTCACATGCACCGAATACAACAGGTATAGGTAGACCTTAGTGAAATGCTTACTTACACGCCTTTAACCAACAATGCAGGTTTTAAGAAAAATAAGAGTTAAGAAAATATTTACGAAATAAACTAAAGAAAAAATAAATAAAATAGCAACAATAAAATAATAATAATGAAGCTATATACAGGGGGTACCGGTACCGAATCAATGTGATGGGGTACAGGTTAGTCAAGGTAATTGAGGTAATATGTACATGTAGGTAGGGGTAAAATGACTATGTATAGATAATAAACAGTAGCAGCAGCGGGGGAAAAAGTGTGTGTGTGTGGGGGTTGGCAATGCAATTAGTCCGAGTAGCCATTTGATTAGATGTTCAGCAGTCTTATGGCTTGGGGGTAGAAGCTGTTAAGAAGCCTTTTGGACCTAGACTTGACGCTCCGGTACTGCTTGCTGTGAGGTAGCAGAGAGAATAGTCTATGACTAGGGTGGCTGGAGTCTTTGACAATTTTTAGGGCCTTCCTCTGACACCGCCTGGTATAGAGGTCCTGGATGGCAGGAAGCTTGGCCCCAGTGATGTACTGGGCCGTACGCACTATCCTCTGTAGAGCCTTGCGGTCAGAGGCCGAGCAATTGCCATACCAGGCAGTGATGTAACCAGTCAGGATGCCCTCGATGGTGCAGATGTAGAACCTTTTGAGAATCTGATGACGCATGCCAAATCTTTTCAGTCTCCTGATGGGGAATAGGCGTTATAGTGCCCTCTTCACAACTGTCTTGGTGTGTTTGGACCATGTTAGTTTGTTTGTGACGTGGACACCAAGAAACTTGAAGGTCTCAACCTGCTCCACTAAAGCTCTGTCGATTTGATTAGATTTGTGATTATCTCTTTTAGTCCTCATTTGGAGTCCTTAAACATTAAAATACAATTTATAATACGATCACATTTGAACAGATAACACACTGTTACAAACAGACATAATACACTGACACGTCGATGAGAATGGGGGTATGCTCGGCTCTTCTTTTTCTGTAGTCCACAATCATCTCCTTTTTCTTAATCACGATGAGTGAGAGGTTGTTGTCCTGGAACCCCACTGCCATAGACTGTCTCATCATTGTCGGTGATCAGGCCTACCACCGTTGTGTTGTCGGCAAACTTAATGATTGTGTTAGAGTTATGCTTGGCCACATAGTCATGGGTGAACAGGGAATACAGGAGGGTCTAAGCACGCGCCCCTGAGGGGCGCCTGTGTTGAGGACCAGTGTGGCAGATATATTGTAACCTACCCTTACCACCTGGTGGCGGCCCGTCAGGAAGTCCATGATCCAGTTGCAGAGGCAGGTGTTTAGTCTCAGAGTCTTTAGCTTAGTTATGAGCTTTGAGGGCACTATAGTTTTGAACTCTGAGCTGTAGTCAATGAATAGCATTCTCACATAGGTGTTCATTTTGTCCAGGTGGGAAAGGGCAGTGTGGAGTGCAATAGAGATTACATCATCTGTGGATATGTTGGGGTAGTATGCAAATTGGAGTGGGTCTAGGGTTTCTGGGATGATGGTGTTGATGTGAGCCATGACTAGCCTTTCAAAGTACTTCAGGGCTACAGACGTGAGTGTTATGGGTTGGTAGTCATTTAGGCAGGTTACCTTGATGTTCTTGGGCACAGGGACTATGGTGGTCTGTTTGAAACATGTAGATATTACAGACTCAGTCAGGGACAGGTTGAAAATGTCAGGGAAGACACTTACCAGTTGGTCAGCGCATGCTCGGAGTACACGTCCTGATAATCCGTCTGGCCCTGTGACCTTGTGTATGTTGACCTGTTTAAAGGTCTTACTCACATCGGCTACAGTCGTCCGGAACAGCTGTTGCTCTCATGCATGCTTCAGTGTTGCTTGCCTCGAAGTGCACATAGAAGTCATTTAGCTCGTCTGGTAGGCTTGTGTCACTGAGCAGCTCGCGGCTGGTCTTCCCTTTGTAGTCCAAAATAGTTTGCAAGCCCTGCCACATCCGACAAGCTTCGGAACAGGTGTAGTAGGATTCAATCTTAATCCTGTATTGACGCGTTGCCTCTTCAATGGGTCTTCGCAGAGTATAGTGGGATTTCTTATAAGCATTTTTTTTTTTTTTATCTTCAAGCTTCGTCAAGTTTGATGTTGATCATTTCTAGACAGCCATTTCCAAGTCTTGCCAAGGTGATTTAAATCGGCCACTCAGGAACATTCACTGTCTTCTTGGTAAGCAACGTGTGTATTTGGTCTTTTATATTTGGTGTTTTAGGTTATTGTCCTGCTGAAAGGTGGATTTATCACCCAGTAGATTCAGGCAGTAATTCAAAGGGTTTGGATACTTTCATAAGGCACTGTAAAAGTAGGTGAGCTGGTTCTACTCTTTTTTTGCCATTTTCTGGTGTTTTCTGGTGGAAAACTGAGTAGTGGTTCAAGCATAACACGTCAACCTTGTTACTCATAGACAGGCTAGAAATGTTTGAAGAAAACCATATTTTTTGTGAAGCTTGTATTCCATTGCCACTCCCTGTTGCAATCAACACGCCTTCTTTCCCCTGTCACAAGGGGATTCATGGCTGATTTTTAAATGTTTTATTTCACCAGGTAGGCTAGTTGAGAACAAGTTCTCATTTGCAACTGCAACCTGGCCAAGATAAAGCAAAGCAGTTCGACACATACAACAACACAGAGTTACACATGGAATAAACAAACATTCAATCAATAATACAGTAGACAAAGTCTATATACAGCATGTGCAAATGAGGTAGGATAAGGGAGGTAATTTAAGATGAATTAGTCAACCCTGCTACTTAATTTGGCTGCACCACAGGTTCAGCAACAGCAGCTATCAAACTCTGGCAGACCTGCACTGGAGCTTTCCCTGAAGGAGCATAACACTAAAATATATGCAATATAAATTAAAGCCCCATACTTTCACAGCAAAATCTGCAGACAAAACACAACATTCAGGGGATTGTTTTAAAGAAGTACACACAAATACACACATGTAAGCATGAACACATGCACGCACAATCGCACACTCGCACGCATGCAAACACACGTAAACACGCACACACACACCATATCATGTGTATTAATGACATATTGCATCGTTTTGGCACTTGGCCCTTGTAACTAGATCATCCCAGAGAAAAAGCAATGGAACTGCCACGATACAACTGGGTGTTTGTTTTTCCATCTTGGACAGAAGTATAATTTACCAGAGGCTATTAGAAAACAAATGAGACTATTGTGCTGGAATGAGGACCTGGACAGAATTCAAACCTTACTGAGACAGAGGGTGAGAAGGGAGAGGGATAAAGAAAGAAAAAAAGGGTGCAATACACTGCGTCTAATTGGACTGTATTGTGAGAGTAATAACATATGAAAATCTCAACTGGGCCATATACAGATGTAAGATCTTCATTTGATCACCCTGTTGTTGCAGGACATTTCATATCAGACCAACAGTACAGTAGCACAAGTGTAAGTAGCTTTTGCTGTAAAAGTCCAGTCTTAGTCTCGCAATGATCTTCAAATAATGTGATGAAATATTACAGAAAAGATTATTCTCCCTCTCTCAGCTGCTCTTTACTTTAAGCGACCACTCTGTCTCACTGTCACGTTCTGACCTTAGTTCCTTTTTTATGTCTTTGTGTTAGGTTGGTCAGGGCGTGAGTTGGGGTGGGTAGTCTATGTTCTTTTTTCTATGTTGTTATATTTCTGTGTTTGGCCTGGTATGGTTCTCAATCAGAGGCAGCTGTCGATCGTTGTCTCTGATTGAGAATCATACTTAGGTAGCCTGTTTTCCCCATTTTGGTTGTGGGTGTTTATTTTCTGTTTTAGTGTCTGTTCACCTTGCAGAACTGTTTCCGTTTTCTCCTCGTTGTTATTTTGTGTAGTGTTCAGTTTTCAATTAAATTATGACGTACACTTACCACGCTGCATTTTGGTCCTCTTCTCCTTCACCAGACGAGAATCGTTACACTCACAAACGTATTCAATCAACCATTCTGCATCAATGGTGGGATTTCCTGTCCCTCTTATCAGATACTGTAGATGCTAGAACAATGGGCTCAGCCCACACCGCGACACGCACAAGGGCCCTCCGTCTGTCTGTCCACCGGCCTGGCCTGCTGGACAAGCCACTATCCTAGCGGCGTTCCCCTACAGCCAGATGTCCCAAGCTGGACCCAAGCCAAAGACCCTGACAATTCTGGAGCAGGAAACATGATTTTATAAACAGATACAGTCAGTGACTGTAGACTAGTATGACTGTACACTATCATGGGGAGGAGACTGACAGTGACCTGAGGCATCACCTGCTCAGAGGCTTGACACAGATGGCTGACAATATGACCCTCAGATCTATGTCAATCTAAATAAAATGACTCCACCAAATTATCAAACTGAATCAAAGGAGAAGACAGGAATGTCTTAAAAATGTACTAAACTGCACACATGAAAATAATAACATGAAAAATTCACATATTACTAATACAAATCATGATTAACAAAACTATTTTAAGGGTTTCTTTTATTTATATTACAGTAACACAAGAGATAGCAACACATTGCAAATGTGCACAACAAACAACTTTGTCTCTTGTAAAATAAATATACAACAAATATACAAAATAAACTTATCTTTGAATAGGAGGAAAATACAAATGTCCTAAAAGTTTGAAAACAAGCATCATATTATATCAACTTTTCCAGCGTAACCTTGTTAGGGATAATCAGACAATATTTTGGTTGTGCTATCTTTAACAGTGTGATGAATGACACAGATAAACATGTAACTACTATATTATTAGTGTGTAATTACCTATTTTGAGGTCTCCAATTCCATGTGACAGAAGGGGGAATGGGGAATGAGCATTGCATTGATGTGAGTCATTGCCCTACAGCTCTACTCGTCCTTGCTTGTAATTAGCCAAATTAGAACAATATTTGCTATTGCCATGAAAGTATGAAGTGTTCCTGTTTGGGGCTGAAAACAAACCTGATTTTCAAGGCAAAGCTGTACAAAAGCATTTGAAAATAAAGAACAAATGTTTTGGCCTGCTTGTAGAAGACAGCATGTGATGGTTAGCCAAGGGGAAAATGACACTACACAAGGAATCTACAGCAATGTCCAAACAAAGACATCTACAGTTGTCACAAGAAAACAGAAAAACAAGCAGCTTACCTCCAAAGAAGAAGATGTACAGTATATATTTAATGGATGTATCTCTGTGTATCTATTTGTGGTAGGAAATGTTTTATATTACAGAATATCAGAGGTGTGCATTAAATATACCATATTAATAGAAAATAAAACATTTAAGACAGCATCCACATTACTTTACATTGTATTCACACACATATTTACAAAGAGCCAGCTTTGAGAAGGAGACAGGGTTGAAAAGCGAGATGGGTAAATGTCATACATTTCATACTGTGGCACCTACACACACAGACACACAGACGCACACACTTTCAGTCTGTGCATTTCCAGGTGCTCTTCACAACAATATCTCAGTGTGGGAAGAGGGAAGTCCTAGTGATGGGAGTCTGAAGTGATACAGAGCTCTGGCTGAGAGATGGTGGAAGTGACACTTCCGTCAGAGGAAGCAGCTGGACATAAAGAGCGGAGGGAAGGCTGAGAAATTAGCTACTGGTGGATGGGATGGGAGCACTGAGGGAACTGCCCACAGGACTGTAGGGAGCTATAAGACATGTCACAACCTTGTTTGATTAGACAGCTCTAACATCGAACACCAAATTGGCTATTCATCTGAGCAGCATTCCTCCCATTGGCTTTTTCTCAGAACAGTTTTTGGTTTGTTCTGCAAGCTTCACATTGGCATTTGAAACGAGCATCATTGACTTTTTGTCTCAAAACAGAAAGCCTTCTTTAACAATCTTTAAGAGTAGAAAGCATCCACTGGCTAATCACCTTTCCCTTATACAGTATGCTCATCCTAACCATGCACTGTTTCAACCTTCCCCATCTTTGGTGACAGTTTTTAAACTAAAGAAACCCCATAGTGATATGGCAGTACCTGTCTGATGACAAATGTAAACAAGGGTCACATACTGTAAAAGACAGAAGAGGTGCCGACACAAGCAACATATTTACATATTTACAAGGATTCTCCAGCAAGCAACCTTTGCTGAATCTAAGCTAATGCTACCTTTCACATCATACACTTATTACGAGTCATACACAAGGTCAATATATACACATATAAACAGTCATAGTACCATGCTTATCGGTTCATTAGATTGAGACGTTTTGAGATTTAACCTACTGAATATAATTTCAGCCATTGGTCCTAGAAATGTCTCTCCTTCACATAATCACCAAAACTGAACTTGTGGAATAATACTAACATTATATTTTTTAAAGATGCAACAGAAAAAAAGGTCAACTGAAAACTTCATTACATGATGCCTACATCTGGAAAGATGTTACATTTCAAGTACTTTCACCTCCAACGATAATTGTATTTCAACCATTATAAATGCTACATTATTTCGTTTTAGAAAAAAATATATTTAAAACAAAACAACATAGTAATTCAGTTTAATACATTGACAACGGAAATGTGAAACAAACAAAAACATTGTATGAAACATATAAGATACAGTAACAGCAACATTGAGGAAAGTCCT
This sequence comes from Salvelinus namaycush, assembly GCF_016432855.1. NCBI lineage: Eukaryota > Metazoa > Chordata > Actinopteri > Salmoniformes > Salmonidae > Salvelinus > Salvelinus namaycush. The sequence continues at coordinate 28,247,589 of NC_052316.1, read as the reverse complement.
CTGAAAATAGCACTACTATGGAGCTATAAACTATACTGTCCATTTCAAACAGCACATCAAAATTGATATGCAGTAATGATCAAGGAACGGTACCCCCTATGGCGGCCAGGAGCAGAGGTTTCGAGAGGATCCTTCTTTAAACCTCGGTCTGAAGGGGGAGGCTAACTGCTAGGCATAAGGTTGGGAGGGGGTGGCTAATAGCTAGACACAGTATATGATTGGAATAGGGTGTGGTGGGTGTTCGGGATGGCACTGAACAGGCACTTTATGGGGCAGCCATCGTGGGTGGGGCCTTACACCTGGTGGACCCTGAGCCCGGTGGCCATCTCCCCCAGAAAGATGTCATCGCTGGCGCTGGCCAATAGGGGCTGAGTGGAGGCATTGCTGCTGCCCACAGAGTTGAGGCAAAGGATGTTGGCATTCTGCGTCCCCTGGTCCACACTGGTAACCTGTTGCCCCATTGTGACCGGAAACCTGGAGCTGAAGTTCAGATAGATCTAGACAGAGAGAGGGAGAAACGGAGAGAAACAGAGAGAGAGTTCATACAATATACTATGTAGTGCTGGAGGGGTGTTTTCATTGCAGTTCTGCTTACTGAGTGAGAAACATGCAGCATGGTTAAATAAAGAAGGTGACTGTGTAGCATTCTGGTCTGAAGGTGTGAAGGGGAAGGCGTGAGAAGAGAAGGCCTGCTCTGTGTTATCTAAATCGCTGGCATGTTTCAGAAGTGAGAGGTGAGCTGAGTTCATGAGGAGAGGTCATCATGATACAGTGAAAGAGGTGATTATGTCACAAGTGATCAATCCTATTCATCACTTCCTAACTGTCATGAGATGTTCAGTGGCTACTGTATGTGTGTGTGTGTGTGTGTGTGTGTGTGTGTGTGTGTGTGTGTGTGTGTGTGTGTGTGGGGTGCAAGCATGTGTGTGTGGCGCGTGATGTGTGTGACGCGTGTGTTAATTGAGGGTTGACACATTTCTGTGTGTTAACTGCTAGTCTCACTAGTCTGGTGGTAGCCTAAACATGTGGCCCTGGGTAGTTGGGGTGGAAAAACCCACAGGCATGTTCTTTGTACTCTGTTTGGACTGTGTAGACTGTAAACCCCAAGGCATGTTTTACTTAAATACTTGTAGTAAGTTGAACTCAAAGTCAACGAAAAGTAATTATTACTGAAAAAGTTTATGAGATACTGACTCAAAACTAAATGAGAAGTCACATCAATTACATTTTTGTCAGTTAAGATAACAAATACACTTTTTCCCAACATGTAGATTTAAAAAAAATAGTTTTTAACATCTGTGTTTTTTTCATGTACATTGAGTGATTGATTAATCTTATGCTACACAAAGATAAATAACATACATTTTCCTAAACTAATCCAATAATTTAGTTAATTTAGTTACATTTATTGCACCTGTTACGGAAATGGTTCTTACTGTTTAAATGGTTTAGGTAGTCTCCTCACCCTGTTCCTAACCCTGGCAGTCATTATGAATGCAGGTTTCAGGAAATTAAAAATGTAAATTGTTGGATATCCTAACTCTGGCTGGATTCCAATAAGAATTACACATCACTTTGCAAGCCAGCATAAAGGGATTTGCAGGTAGGGTTGAAAAATTCTGGTAAATTATATTCCAAAAATCCCAGTTAGGATATTCCTGGAAATACAGAATTTTTCTAACCTACTTGCAGACCTACTTGTAAACCATGAATGTCAAGCCACTGTATTTGTCACGTCCTGACCTTAGTATTCTATGTTTTCTGTATTATTTTGGTCAGGTCAGGGTGCGACGAGGGTGGATATTATTGTTTTGTATTGTCTAGGGTTTTTGTATGTCTAGGTGTGTGTGTGTAGTCTAGGCATATGTAGGTCTATGGTGGCCTAGATTGGTTCCCAATCAAAGGCAGCTGTTTATCATTGTCTCTGATTGGGGATCCTATTTAGGTTGCCATTTGCCAGTTTGGTTTGTGGGTTATTGTCTATGTGATGTTGCATGTCTGCACTCGTGTCATTTAGCGTGCATGTTCATTTTGTATAGTTTGTTCAGTCTTCTTCGTTATTAAAAAGAAGATGTATTATCATCACGCTGCGCCTTGGTCTCCTCACTACGACGATCGTGACAGTATGAGGGTAAAGCTAGGCCTCAAAATAAGGCCTTGTGAAATATGCAATGTATTATCATAAACAGTTTAATTATAATGATAATATTAGCCTAGAGACTTACTCGGTGAAGGCCACAGGACTGAAAATGAATGAATTCAACAACCATGGGTCTCTGTCACGAACAAATACAGTCATGGGAGGTAATTCTACAATTCACTCAAAAAGATAAGGCACACAAGGAAATTATATTGGAGGCGTGGCTTAGTGGGGCCATTCCTCCAAATTTAAAGCCGATACAACTCAACCCCTACAGGGTCGCAGTGACTCCATCAGTTTGAGTAATGACTACAAAAACACTAAGTACAGTTGAAGTCGGAAGTTTACCACGTACATCTGTACAAACAATAGTACGCAAGTATAAACACCATGGGACCACGCAGCCACAATCCCAGAACAACAGCAAAGGACCTTGTGAAGATGCTGGAGGAAACAGGTACAAAAGTATCTATATCCACAGTAAAATGAGTCCTATATCGACATAATCTGAAAAGCCGCTCAGTAAGGAAGAAGCAACTGCTCAAAAACCGCCATAAAAAAGCCAGCCTACAGTTTGCAATTGCACATACATCTCCAAGATGGCATAGCAGTCAGACGTCCTTTTGTCCTCGTCTTGTTGTGTCCCGTATATATATATATATTTACACCTTTCTTCGCATATCTTTTATATATTTTATTTTCCAAAAACTCAACTTCAAAACGCTTTCCTGCAACCCGCCTCACCAATTACAAAAAAAATATATTATTTACCTCAAATTTGAAAATCCACAATAGAAGCTGGCCAGAAGCTAACCAGAAGCTAACCTGAAGCTAGCCTGAAGCTAGCCTGAAGCTACCCAGAAGCTAGCCAGTTTACTGGCTAACGTTAGTATTACAGCTAACCACGGTTTGTGGTCATGAGCTATTCCTTTAGCTCGATAATCTATCACCACTTTTGTAGAACGCGACACAGACCAGAACATACCGGACCTATTTTTCTCCATATCCCCGGATTTCAACCGCAAGCTCTGCACATTTACACCTTGATTTCGCAGCTAGCTAGCTGCTACCCGTGTAACTATTGGCTTACGTCGATCCCAGAGCAAACATCAATTATTCCGGAGCTAGCCAGCTGAAGAGTTCCATCAGCCACTCCTGGGCTACAATCACCTATCCGGACCCGTTTTACTGCCAATGCGGAGCCCCACCGGGCCTTCACGACTGACTACCGACGTTATCTGCCCGAGGGAGTTATCCCACTGGCACCTCCGTCGCGACGTTACCTGAACGCTCATCTGGGGCCCGCTAATTGTTAGCTGTCTTATCGGCTGCTATCTGAATAAGTTTATCGGACAATTTTTCTTGGGTCACTATAACTATATCTATTTTAACAATTGGATTGATCCCCCTGACCACACGGAACCCCACTAATCTACCGACGGAAACGCACGAGGTGGCTAAAAACAGACCTCCATCCTATGCTAGCTTGCTACCGATAGCCCGGCTAGCTGTCTGAATTGCCGGGACCCCAACCAACCTCTACTCACTGGACCCTTATGATCACTCGTCTAAGCATGCCTCTCCTTAATGTCAATATGCCTTGTCCATTGCTGTTCTGGTTAGTGTTTATTGGCTTATTTCACTGTAGAACCTCTAGCCCTGCTCACTATACCTTATCCAACCTTTCAGTTCCACCAGCCACATATGCGATGACATCACCTGGTTTCAATGATGTTTCTAGAGACAATATCTCTCTCATCATCGCTCAATACCTAGGTTTACCTCCACTGTATTCACATCCTACCATACCTTTGTCTGTACATTATTCCTTGAAGCTATTTTATCGCCCCCAGAAACGTCCTTTTACTCTCTGTTCTAGACGTTCTAGACAACCAATTCTCATAGCTTTTAGCCGTACCCTTATCCTACTCCTCTGTTCCTCTGGTGATGTAGAGGTGAATCCAGGCCCTGCAGTGCCTAGCTCCACTCCTATTCCCCAGGCGCTCTCTTTTGATGACTTCTGTAACCGTAATAGCCTTGGTTTCATGCATGTTAACATTAGAAGCCTCCTCCCTAAGTTTGTTTTATTCACTGCTTTAGCACACTCTGCCAACCCGGATGTTTTAGCCGTGTCTGAATCCTGGCTTAGGAAGACCACCAAAAATTCTGACATTTTCATCCCTAACTACAACGTTTTCAGACAAGATAGAACGGCCAAAGGGGGCGGTGTTGCAATCTACTGCAAAGATAGCCTGCAGAGTTCTGTCCTACTATCCAGGTCTGTTCCCAAACAATTTGAACTTCTACTTTTAAAAATCCACCTCTCTAAAAACAAGTCTCTCACCGTTGCCGCCTGCTATAGACCACCCTCTGCCCCCAGCTGTGCTCTGGACACCATATGTAATCTGATTGCCCCCCATCTATCTTCAGAGCTCGTGCTGCTAGGTGACCTAAACTGGAACATGCTTAACACCCCAGCCATCCTACAATCTAAGCTTGATGCCCTCAATCTCACACAAATTATCAATGAACCTACCAGGTACCACCCCAAAGCCGTAAACACGGGCACCCTCATAGATATCATCCTAACCAACCTGCCCTCTAAATACACCTCTGCTGTTTTCAACCAAGATCTCAGCGATCACTGCCTCATTGCCTGCATCCGTAATGGGTCAGCGGTCAAACGACCTCCACTCATCACTGTCAAATGCTCCCTGAAACACTTCAGCGAGCAGGCCTTTCTAATCGACCTGGCCCGGGGTATCCTGGAAGGATATTGATCTCATCCCGTCAGTAGAGGATACCATCTTAAATAAGCATGCCCCATTCAAGAAAATTAGAACCAGGAACAGATATAGCCCTTGGTTCTCTCCAGACCTGACTGCCCTTAACCAACACAAAAACACCCTATGGCGTTCTGCATTAGCATCGAACAGCCCCCGTGATATGCAACTTTTCAGGGAAGCTAGAAACCAATATACACAGGCAGTTAGAAAAGCCAAGGCTAGCTTTTTCAAGCAGAAATTTGCTTCCTGCAACACAAACTCAAAAAAGTTCTGGGACACAGTAAAGTCCATGGAGAATAAGAACATCTCCTCCCAGCTGCCCACTGCACTGAAGATAGGAAACACTGTCACCGCCGACAAATCCACTATAATTGAGAATTTCAATAAGCATTTTTCTACGGCTGGCCATGCTTTCCACCTGGCTACCCCTACCCCGGTCAACAGCAACAGCTACTCGCCCAAACCATCCCCATTTATCCTTCTCCCAAATCCAGTCAGCTGATGTTCTGAAAGAGCTGCAAAATCTGGACCCCTACAAATCAGCCGGGCTAGATAATCTGGACCCTTTCTTTCTAAAATTATCTGCTGAAATTGTTGCCACTCCTATTACTAGCCTGTTCAACCTCTCTTTTGTGTCGTCTGAGATTCCCAAAGATTGGAAAGCAGCTGCGGTCATCCCCCTCTTCAAAGGGGGGGGGGGGGACACTCTTGACCCAAACTGCTACAGACCTATATCTATCCTACCCTGCCTTTCTAAGGTCTTCGAAAGCCAAGTCAACAAACAGATTACCGACCATTTTGAATCCCACCATACCTTCTCCGCTATGCAATCTGGTTTCAGAGCTGGTCATGGATGCACCTCAGCCACGCTCAAGGTCCTAAATGATATCTTAACCGCCATCGATAAGAAACAATACTGTGCAGCCGTATTCATTGACCTGGCCAAGGCTTTCGACTCTGTCAATCACCACATCCTCATCGGCAGACCCGACAGCCTTGGTTTCTCAAATGATTACCTCGCCTGGTTCACCAACTACTTCTCTGATAGAGTTCAGTGTGTCAAATCGGAGGGTCTGTTGTCCGGGCCTCTGGCAGTCTCTATGGGGGTGCCACAGGGTTCAATTCTTGGACCGACTCTCTTCTCTGTATACATCAATGATGTCGCTCTTGCTGCTGGTGAGTCTCTGATCCACCTTTACGCAGACGACACCATTCTGTATACTTCTGGCCCTTCTTTGGACACTGTGTTAACTACCCTCCAGGCGAGCTTCAATGCCATACAACTCTCCTTCCGTGGCCTCCAATTGCTCTTAAATACAAGTAAAACTAAATGCATGCTCTTCAACCGATCGCTGCCTGCACCTGCCCGCCTGTCCAACATCACTACTCTGGACGGCTCTGACTTAGAATATGTGGACAACTACAAATACCTAGGTGTCTGGTTAGACTGTAAACTCTCCTTCCAGTCTCACATCAAACATCTCCAATCCAAAGTTAAATCTAGAATTGGCTTCCTATTCCGCAACAAAGCATCCTTCACTCATGCTGCCAAACATACCCTTGTAAAACTGACCATCCTACCAATCCTCGACATCGGTGATGTCATTTACAAAATAGCCTCCAATACCCTACTCAATAAATTGGATGCAGTCTATCACAGTGCCATCCGTTTTGTCACCAAAGCCCCATATACTACCCACCACTGCGACCTGTACACTCTCGTTGGCTGGCCCTCGCTTCATACTCGTCGCCAAACCCACTGGCTCCAGGTCATCTACAAGACCCTGCTAGGTAAAGTCCCCCCTTATCTCAGCTCGCTGGTCACCATAGCAGCACCCACCTGTAGCACGCGCTCCAGCAGGTATATCTCTCTGGTCACCCCCAAAACCAACTCTTCCTTTGGCCGCCTCTCCTTCCAGTTCTCTGCTGCCAATGACTGGAACGAACTACAAAAATCTCTGAAACTGGAAACACTTATCTCCCTCACTAGCTTTAAGCACCAGCTGTCAGAGCAGCTCATAGATTATTGCACCTGTACATAGCCCATCTATAATTTAGCCCAAACAACTACCTCTTTCCCTACTGTATTTATTTATTTATTTATTTTGCTCCTTTGCACCCCATTTATTTCTATCTCTACTTTGCACATTCTTCCACTGCAAATCAACCATTCCAGTGTTTTACTTGCTATATTGTAATTACTTCGCCACCATGGCCTTTTTTTTGCCTTCACCTCCCTTATCTCACCTCACTTGCTCACATTGTATATAGACTTATTCTTCTACTGTATTATTGACTGTATGTTTGTTTTACTCCATGTGTAACTCTGTGTTGTTGTATGTGTCGAACTGCTTTGCTTTATCTTGGTCAGGTCGCAATTGTAAATGAGAACGTGTTCTCAACTTGCCTACCTGGTTAAATAAAGGTGAAATAAATAAAAATAAACATGGGGACAAAGATTGTACTTTTTGAAGAAATGTCCTCTGGTCTGATGAAACAAAAATAGAACTGTTTGGCCATAATGACCATCGTTATGTTTGGAGGAAAAAGGGTGAGGCTTGCAAGCCGAAGAACACCATCCCAACTATGAAGCACGGGGGTGGCAGCATCAAGTTGTGGGGGTGCTTTGCTGCAGGAGGGACTGGTGCACTTCACAAAATAGATGGCTTCATGAGGATGGAAAATTATGTGGATATATTGAAGCAACATCTGAAGACGTCAGTCAGGAAGTTAAAGCTTGGTCGCAAATGGGTCTTCCAAATGGACAATGACCCCAAGCATACTTCCAAAGTTGTGGAAAAATGGCTTAAGAACAACAAAGTCAAGGTATTGGAGTGGCCATCAAAGCCCTGACCTCAATCCCATAGAAAATCTGTGGTCAGAACTGAAAAAGCGTGTGCGAGCAAGGAGGCCTACAAACCTGACTCAGTTACATCAGCTCTGTCAGGAGGAATGGGCCAAAATTCATCCAACTCATTGTGGGAAGCTTGTGGAAGGCTACCCGAAACGTGTGACCCAAGTTAAACAATTTAAAGGCAATGCTACCAAATATTAATTGAGTGTATGTAAACTTATGACCCACTGGGAATGTGATGAAAGAAATAAAAGCTGTGATAAATCATTCTCTCTACTATTATTCTGACATTCCACATTCTTAAAATAAAGTGGTGATCCTAACTGACCTAAGACAGGGATTTTTTACTCTGATTAAATGTCAGGGATTGTGAAAAACAGAGTTTAAATGTATTTGGCTAAGGTGTATGTAAACTTCCGACTTCAAGTGTTAGTGTACTTAGATACATTAAGTGCAATAGGTTTCATCAAAAGTTTTGAGTAATGACAGCACATAGTGGTTTACAGTGTGGCCCTGTGGTAATTCATTAACTCAGTCAAAACAACTAGATCAGTCCTAACATTCTGTGACACATGCTGGAATGCCTGAACAGATGACTGGTCAGCAGTGTTCAGCAGTTGGGACTCTTTGATTGTTAGGTGGTATTTTAAAAGCACTTCTGTCAGGTTTCAAAGAGAGGTGGGGAGACTGTCAAAGGACTCACATTCTTCAACCACTGAGTGGCCTTACAAAAGGATAGAGCAGTAGGCTAACGCCACTGGGCACAGACATCAACTTGGTTCCACATAATATCATTGTATTGTATTTGTATTTATTAGGGATCCCCATTAGCTACTGCCTTGGCAGCAGCTACTCTTCCTGGGGTCCAAACACATTAACGCACTTACATTACATATCATACAAATATAAAGCAGTACATCATATAAAATGAATACACCACTACAATACATCATTGAAATTATGTGGAAACGATTCAACCAGTGTCTGCTCAGTGGGACGTTACTAAAACATGAAGGCAGGTAATATTTTATTGAATTTGTATAGTACAGTGGCTTGCGAAAGTATTCACCCCCTTGGCATTGTTCCTATGTTGTTGCCTTACAACCTAGAATTAAAATGGATTTTTGGAAGGTTTGTATCATTGGATTTACATAACATGCCTACCACTTTGAAGATGCTAAATATTTTTTATTGTGAAACAAACAAGAAATAAGACAATAAGACAACTGAAAACTTGAGCGTGTATAACTATTCACCCCCCAAAGTCAATACTTTGTAGAGCCACCTTTTGCAGCAATTACAGCTGCAATTCTCTTGGGGTATATATCTCTAAGCTTGGCACATCTAGCCATTGGGATTTTTGCCCATTCTTCAAGGCAAAACTTCTCCAGCTCCTTCAAGTTGGAATGGTTCCGCTGATGTACAGAAATCTTTAAGTCATACCACAAATTCTCAATTGGATTGAGGTCTGGGCTTTGACTAGGCCAATCCAAGACATTTAAATGTTTCCCCTTAAACCACTCAAGTGTTGCTTTAGCAGTATAATTAGGGTCATTGTCCTGCTGGAAGTTGAACCTCCGTCCCAGTCTCAAATCTCTGGAAGACAAACAGGTTTCCCTCAAGAATTTCCCTGTATTTAGCGCCATCCATCATTCCTTCAATTCTGACCAGTTTCCCAGTCCCTGCCGATGAAAAACATCCCAACAGCATGATGCTGCGACCACCATGCTTCACTGTGGGGATGGTGTTCTCGGGGTGATGAGATGTGTTAGGTTTGAAACAGACATAGCATTTTCCTTGATGGCCAAAAAGCAATATTTTAGTCTCATCTGACCAGAGTACCTTCTTCCATATGTTTGGGGAGTCTTTTGGCAAACACCAAACATGACTTTTGGCAAACACCAAACATGTTTGCTTATTTTTTCTGGCCACTCTTCCTTAAAGCCCAGCTCTGTGGATGGTACGTCTTAAAGTGGTCCTATGGACAGATACTCCAATCTCTGCTGTGGAGCTTTGCAGCTCCTTCAGGGTTATCTTTGTTCTCTTTGTTGCCTCTCTGATTAATGCCCTCCTTGCCCGGTCCATGCGTTTTGGTGGGTGGCGCTTTCTTGGCAGGTTTGTTATGGTGCCATATTCTTTCCATTTTTTAATAATGGATTTAATGGTGCTCCGTGGGATGTTCAAAGTTTTGGATATTTTTTTATAACCAACCCTGATCTGTACTTCTCCACAACTTTGTCCCTGACCTGTTTGGAGATCTCCTTCATAGTGCTGCTTGCTTGGTGGTACCCCTTGCTAGTGGTGTTGCAGACTCTGGGGCCTTTCAGAACAGGTGTATATTGAGATCATGTGAAAACTTAAAATAAGTCCACCTGTGTGCAATCTAACTAATTATGTAACTTCTGAAGGTAATTGGTTGTGCCAGATCTTATTTAGGTGCTTCATACCAAAGGGGGTGAATACATATGCACGCACCACTTTTCAGTTTTAATTTTTTTATTTTTTTTTAACAAGTTATTCTTTTCATTTCACTTCACCAATTTGGACTATTTTGTGTATGTCCATTGTATGAAATACAAATAAAAATCTATTTAAATTACAGGTTGTAATGCAACAAAATAGGAAAAACGCCAAGGGGGGTGAATACTTTTGCAAGGCACTGTTTGCTACTATTAAATACAGCACAATCTCAAGGTGGGACCTTTTGGCACTTAAAAAAAATCTCAAGAATATGGATTATGGAATTTACTGCTGGTAAACTCTTGTGAATACCTTAAATCCATAGTCTGTCAACATGTGTAAACAAGCAGGTTAGAGGAGATCTGTGACCTACGTGTTTGGTGGTGTCTGACAGCTGTTGTTCAATCCTCTCCACCACCTTGCTGAAGGAGTGTCTCTTAAAGGGGTTCGAGTCCCAGCACGACCTCATTATCTCATACCTGAAACCACAACACACATATTTAGCACAGGCGCAGGCATGGCACCAAGCACATACACCTGTTACCTCTCTTGTCTCTCCCCCCTCTTACAAAGTGACACGTTACATGCTTTTCTCTAAGTGTATTCTCCTGAAAATGGAATGTATGTAGCTAACATCTAATAACGAACTAAATAATAATTTAGCTTTCATGGTGAAGTTTATGGTGAAATTCAGCAAATATGCAATCTGCTTAAATCCCACATATTCACACCCCTGTATAGTACACCCACGCACACACTGTCTTTCTCAAGATACTTAGACACACACACACACACACACTCACATTTCACTCGGTGCAAACTCTGGTGCATCCATTCTATATCCTTCCTTAATCATTTTGTAGAACTTTGAGTCCACAAGCATCCCAGGATATGGACTGCTTCCTGTAGGCCATGAAGAAAATAAGATAATAAAAATCAATGAAAACACACACATGGACAGGTACTCACACACATGGACACACACACACACACACACACACACACACACACACACACACACACACACAGAGGGTAACGTGGACGTACGTACCGAGTGAGAAGATTTCCCAGAGCAAGATGCCATAGGACCATACGTCACTCTCAAATGTGTACACACATTCAAAGATGCTCTCTGGAGACATCCACTTGACTGGGAGGCGAGCCTGCATGGAACACAAACCATCACAGCCAGTCTAATATGTCAGATGCACTTCATGTATTCAGAAAATGCATCAAAGCAAATATCTTGACATCTTTGAAGTAATCCATCATCTCTATCACTTCAGCTGTCTACAGCTGTGAAGAGTGTAGAACTAGAGAGAGCAAATAATTAATGCAGATGCTGTTGATTCATCTTGAATTTTGGATCAGAAATGTTCAAAATTGCTTGTTCTTGTATGAGAGGAGAGGTACTGTATTTCCTTAGTTTCAAGAGTAGGTTAAAACTCCCCTAAGGTGCTGAATGTTTGAGACACATATCTGGTGACCCATACCAGTGACATTTGAAAGAATTCAATGACATTTAAAGGAATGCATAACCACACACCTGCCAGAGTGCACATTACAATGTGAGATCCATCAGATACACACTGAGTGTAAAAAAAACTTTAGGAAAACCTTCCTAATATCTAAAGCATTCCACAGGGATGCTGGCCCTGAATTTGCCTGGTCAGTCTATGTCAGGGAAAGAGCAGGTGTTCCTAATGTTTTGTACACTCAGTGTACATACATACATACTGTACTTCACATGCCATGGAATTGGAACATACAGTTCTAGCCCATGATGGCCCCCGGGCTCATAGCTGACACTGGTTTTGGGAGGCTTTATATCAATGCTGTGCCTGTGCTTGACTATTCCATTGATGGTTTTCACTGCAAAATATCCATGCTGTATCTATACATCACATTGAGATCTACAGTAGTAAGCGATGGGCCAGACTTACATTGCCTTTGACTACATAGTTGGAGTCTGTGGTGATGTCACGGGCCAGGCCGAAGTCACAGATCTTTGCCACTCGCCCCTGAGTCAGCAGAATGTTCCGGGCAGCCAGGTCTCTGTGGATGCACTGAACACACACACACAAATAATAAAACATCATGTAACGTAATAAGATAACATAAGGTAACATAAGATAACATAAAACTTTTAAACACTACTAATACATGGTGACAGTAAATGTTCTTCCCCGAATCTGTTCCACACACACTGATTGATACAGGGCCTGTCTGTAGTCTGGTGTCCGCTTGCCTCAATGGGTTATACATTTTTCAGCAGAATGCTCAACATGCATTCTGGACCTGTTGACCAGCTATGGAAATGTGATTCTAGCATTGTTTGGAAATAAAGAAGATGGAACTAATGTGTGTGTGTGTGTGTGTGTGTGTGGCTTAGCGTGTATCTAAATTTAATCTGATACATAGAACAAACAATATCAGTGGAAATAGTGCTTTTCTTGGTCTACGTGAATGTACAGTACTTACAGAATGAAAATATTTAGAGAATGGTTGGACATTATCTACCATCATGGATTTAACTTGCTGGATTTAATTGCAGAGTGAAAATAGAACTGTTGTTTTGAATAGCTAGTGGTGGGGGCTTTCAGGAGCTATATTAGGAGAGGAGAGCTTCTGTGAGGAAATTAAGGGCTTACATTTTTGGAAGCCAGGAAGTCCATGCCTTTGGCCACTTGATAGGAGAAGCTGAGCAGATCCTCAGTGTCCAGAGAGAGACTGTCCTCATGGAGCATCTCACTCACAACATCAGGCTCACTACTGGAACCACCTGAGAGAAACATAGTGATAGAGCAAGAATAGTTCGAGGGGTACGTAGAAGGAGTGACATTGTGTATTAAGGAAGCTTAACTATGTATAGAGGGAGATACTGCACATTGCAGGTTGTATAAATTAGCTTTCTCAAGTGACATATGTGAAAATGATCAATAAAAATAAAAGTGGATGTCTTGCCTGGTTTGCGTATCGAGATTCTCTTCTCTGAGGAGAAGCCATTGGGCAGGACACCAGCGACAGAAGGCCTCATATCCATGTATCCATTCCTGCTGTCTCTGCAAGGAGGAAATAAGCAGTCTGGTCTCAGTTCAGTCGCCATCAAATACTACACATAACTACGACACACTAGGTAAGAAATACTCCCTAACAAACATTTATGAATCTCCAGAGACATTTACATTTACTGTAAGCATTTTTCTCAATAACAACAAAGAGTAGTCGGTTTAGTGTAGGCGTGTCCTGCCTTATAGACCATGACAGTACTGTATGCTTAGTTAAATTGGGGAATTTTCCAGTGGGTGGGAGAACAACGGCAGTGGTATTTACTTTTGTGAGCAGTTGAGATGACACAAGCAACAGTACATATATACAGTATAAACTGTGCAGTGAAAATTACAGTATATACCACCCAACTACCACCCTCTCCTTGTAAACATAATGAGTCCACACTGACCCATCTGACCAAGCTGTAGCTGTCTCCCTCTGCAGCATGACATTCCTGTAGTAGCAGTCCTCCCCTAACGTGTCACAAAAGAACGTCTCCCTCTTCCTTCTCAGAAAGTTGAGGAGGTCACCGAAGCAGCAATACTCTGTGATCACCAGGGTTGGGCCTGAAGACAAGGAGACAAATAGCCATGGTCAGTCACATGAATGTCATCCACCAAGAAACAACACACTAAAGACAAACAAGACAAACAAAACACCTTGAAATATAGACACCCAAACAAGTACAGCAAGTTTCAGGAGCACCACTCCTACAAGTACGGCAAGTTTCAGGAGCACCACTCCTATATCATAAACATTAATACAACGAATAGTAAACAATACTTACGCCCAACAAGCAATGTTCCCTGAGCAAATTTCTGGTCTGCTGAACTTCCAAACTTGAAGGTTGTGGAAATTCTGTGCAACTTCCAGCACGCGTTTACATTGAACACTGAGGCTGTACCTGCTTTAAAACTTCTTGGGGATATAGGGGGTGCTGTTTCGACTTAGCGAAAATTGGTCTCCAATTAAACTGCCTAGTACTCAATTCTTGCTCGTACAATATGCATATTATTGTTATTATTGGATAGAAAACACTCTCTAGTTTCTATAGCCGTTTGAATTATGTCTCTGAGTGGAACAGAACTCATTCTACAGCACTTTTCATGACAGGGAGTGAGATTTCAGAAATCTTGGCCTCTGGTCCCAGGTCAGTTTTAATGTCCCTGTAAATGCTATGAGGATACAAACACTGCCCACGCCTTCCTCTAGATGTCAGTAAGAGGTGACAATTTGAATGGAGTCGATTGCGCAATCAGGGCCTGTATAAAAGAGCACAAGGCGGAAGTAGCTTTCTTTTCTTGCTGCGCCTGACGCACGATGGACGTCGGACTGGCTCTCTTTCCAAGCTTTGGTTTAGCCACTTATATATCGCCGGTCATGTTTTTACTCGTTATAGGTGTTAAAAACATCATAAGGTAGTTAATTTAAACCGTTTTATAGCAATTTATATCCGTTTAGTGCGATTTTGAGGCATTTCTTTGTGATGCACTTTGAAGCGCTGGGCACGTTTCCAGTACCGGTCGAACGTTAGTGGCCATTTCGACGGGACAAGAGGACATCTTTCGACCAAAAGACGATTAGACCCGAGAAAGGATACATTGCCCAAGATTCTGATGAAAGATCAGCTCATAGTAAGAACTATTTATGATGATAAATCGTTGTTCTGTAGAAAAATGTTAAACGCATATTCCGCCATTTTCTTTGGGGTAGCTTCGCTTGGCGAACCCTGTATTGCACAGTAAGGATAATTTTAGAAATGTAATTCAGCGATTGCATTAAGAACTAATTTGTCTTTCGATTGCTGTCCACCCTATATTTTTTAGTAAAGTTTATGATTAGTTATGCATTACACTAGATCACTGTTAAAGATGGCGGCCGACGTTTTCGTCCCAGGTTGGCTACTATTCTCATTGTATAACCACGTTTTTTTGTGGCTAAATATGCACATTTTCGAACAAACTCTATATGTATGTTGTAATATGATGTTACAGGAGTGTCATCGGAAGAATTCTGAGAAGGTTAGTGAAAAAATTAATATATTTTGGCGATGATAACGTTATCGCTCTCTTTGGCTTGAATCAATGCTCGGGTAACGTTTGCACATGTGGTATGCTAATATAACGATTTATTGTGTTTTCGCTGTAAAACACTTAGAGAATCTGAAATATTGTCTGAATTCGCAAGATCTGTGTCTTTCCATTACTATGCGCTGTGTATTTTTAAGAAATGTTTTATGATGAGTAAATTGGTAATACACGTTGCTCTCTGTAGTAATTCTAGTCGCTTTGGTGAGATTTGTGATGGTGGCTGCAATGGCAAACTATGATTTATACCTGAAATATGCACATTTTTCTAACAAAACCTATGCTATACAATAAATATGTTATCAGACTGGCATCTGATGAAGTTTTTTCTTGGTTAGTGGCTATTTATATCTTTATTTGGTCGAATTTGTGATAGCACCTGATGGAGTAAGAAACTGATGGAGTTAGAAAAGTGGTGTCTTTTGCTAACGTGGTTAGCTAATAGATTTACATATTTTGTCTTCCCTGTAAAACATTTTAAAATCAGAAATGATGGCTTTATTCACAAGATCTGTATCTTTCATTTGGTGTCTTGGACTTGTGATTTAATGATATTTAGATGCTACTATTTAATTGTGACGCTATGCTAGCGATGCTAATCAGTGGGGGGTGGGTGGGGGGTGCTCCCCAAGTGGGACGCAAGCGTCCCGCAGTCCCAGAGAGGCTAAGTTAGTTTTAACTGTGGCCAAGTAGGCTACTGTGGCTATTTGATCCTAATGTTGGCGTACCAGGCCTTCCAGTGGCCTACCATAAAAAACTATGGAGAAAATGCATCCCATAATATTTTAACATGGAAATAGCTGTTCTATCATTCAGCCTTTAGTAGCAGCCAACGTGTGGTGTTCAATGTAGGCCTACATTCCATGAGAAAAAAAAACATGCAAGGCTTGAAATCAACCTTTTAATCCACTTGTCCTTCAGACAAGGAGGTGACTGAAAATGTAGTTTTGTCTTTGATGCAAGAAACCACTTTACAAAATAAAATGTATTATTTTATTTTATAATTATTCCCATACCATTATTACAGAGAATCAGACAAATTATGCTACCATCTGCCAATTGGCTACTTAGATTATTCAAGCCTGTCTCAAAATACAACACTACCCCTTTAAGACAAAAAAAAGCTCTTTACCTCTTAATCTTTTCAAAGATGTCTAGAAATGTACACGTTTTGTAGGAAGCAATCACTCCCCTATTGTTGACTACAAATGATCTATAACTGGGCTAATAACTCACTAACTAGCAAAGGATATGAACAAAATGTGCACATGTGGCTACATCCAGCTCTTGCCATGATCTCAAAACAAGTGCATCTACTCACCAAGACAGCTGTAAACTCAGTCCATTTCAAAGTAAATGGCACAGATCCATATTTGGCAAGCTGCCTACTGCAGCTCTGATTGATAATGCTGAAACGGTCTGTGTAGAGTATTGGGCTGAGTATGGGCTGAGTCATGTGCAGAAGAATCATACTCCGATGCGTTGTGCCGACAACAACATCTTTTGCATAGTGCGTTTTGTTTCGGTATGTTGCATTGAAAGTGGCTAATATTGAGTGGATTCAACACAATTGCTACAGTAAAGAGAAACGTTGATAGTGTTAACTAACAGGGAAAACTGTAGAAAGGCTGATATTTCGCCAACAAGTCATACAATCCTTGGTGATAAAAGGGAGGATTGTTCAGATTATTACTGTATCTCAAAAACCTCTGCCAACTGTAGTT
Organism: Salvelinus namaycush; assembly: GCF_016432855.1. Classification (NCBI taxonomy): domain Eukaryota; kingdom Metazoa; phylum Chordata; class Actinopteri; order Salmoniformes; family Salmonidae; genus Salvelinus; species Salvelinus namaycush. Next base: position 28,230,487 of record NC_052316.1, on the reverse strand, counting down.
CCCAGATTGATAGTAGCATAGATTAGAATGAGAATAAGCGCTACAGTCCTCTAGACATACTGCTCCTTACCTCCAACAGTACAGGCTCCCAGCAGGTTGACAATGTTCATGTGGTTTCCCAGGTAACTGAGAACTTTCAGCTCTGACATCAGAGCCTCCTTCTCAGTGGCATGGGCACTGGCTGTGGAAACACCACCAGAACATGATCATTTAAAAGTGCTTCAAAGTCATCATCAAAGAAAACATCACAGGAAGTATGGCCTCTGGCTGGTTTAGTGTAACAAGCATACATGACCAAAAGAATGTGGACACCTGCTCGTCGAACATCTCATTCCAAAATCATGGACATTAATATGGAGTTGGTCCCCCCTTCGCTGTATAACAGCCTTGACTCTTCTGGGAAGGCATTCCACTAGATGTTGGAACATTGCTGCGGGGGCTTGCTTCCATTCAGCCACAAGAGCATTGAATGAGGTTGGGTACTGATGTTGGGCGATGAGACCTGGCTCTCAGTCAGTGTTCCAATTCATCCCAAAGGTGTTCGATGGGGTTGAGGTCAGGGCTCTTTGCAGGCCAGTCGAGTTCTTCCACACCGATCTCTGTATGGACCTCGCTTTGTGCACAGGGGCATTGTCATGCTGAAACAGGAAAGGGCCTTCCCCAAACTGTTGCCACAAAGTTGGAAGCACAGAATCGTCTAGAATGTCATTGTATGTTGTAGCGTTAAGATTTCCCTTTACCGGAACTAAGGAGCCCGAACCATGAAAAACAGCCCCGGACTATTAGTCACCTTCCACCAAACTTTACAGTTGGCACTATACATTCGGCAGGTAGCGTTCTACGGGCATCTGCCAAACACAGATTCATTTGTCGGACTGACAGATGGTGAAGCATGATTCATAACTCCAGAGAACGAGTTTCCACTGCTCCAGAGTCCAATGGCGGCGAGCTCTACACCACTCCATCCGACGCTTGGCATTGTGCATGGTGACCTTAGGCTTGTGTGCGTCTGCTCGGGCCATGGAAACCCATTTCATGAAGCTCCCAACGAACAGTTTTTGTGCTGACGTTGCTTCCAACTTACTTGTTGGAAAGGTGGCAACTTATGACAGTGCCACGTTGAAAGTCACTGAGCTCTTCAGTAAGGTCATTCTACTGCCAATGTTTGTCTATGGAGATTGCATGGCTGTGTGCTCAATTTTATACACTTGTCTGAACCGTGTGTGGCTGAAATAGCTGAATCTACTCATTTGAAGAGGTGTCCACATACTTTTGTATATACAGTGCATTCAGAAATTATTCAGACCCCTTTTCCACATTTTGCTATGTTACAGCCTTATTCTAAAAATTATTAAATAGTTTTTTTTCCATCATCAATTTACACTCAATAGCCAAAAATGACAATGAACATTTATGCTAATTGATTAAAAATAAAAAAACCTTACATATCACATTTACATAAGTATTCAGACCCTTTACTCAGTACTTTGTTGAAGCACCTTTGGCAGTGATTACAGCCTTGAGTCTTCTTAAGTATGATGCTACAAGCTTGGCACACCTGTATTTGGGGAGTTTATCCCATTCTTCTCTGCAGATCCTCTCAAGCTCTGTCAGGTTGGATGGGGAGCGTCGCTGCACAGCTATTTTCAGGTCTCTCCAGAGATGTTCGATCTGGTTCAAGTCTGGGCTCTGGCTGGGCCACTCAAGGACATTCAGAGACTTGTCCCAAAGCCACTCCTGTGTTGTCTTGGCTGTGTGCTTAGGGTCGTTGTCCTGTTGGAAGGTGAACCTTCGCCCCCAGTCTGAGATTCTGAGTGCTCTGGAGCAGGTTTTTATCAAGGATCTCTCTGTACTTTGCTCCATTCATCTTTCCCTTGATCCTGACTAGTTTCCCAGTCCCTGCCGCTGAAAAACATCCCGAAAGCATGATGCTGCCACCACCATGCTTCACCGTACAGATGGTGCAAGGTTTCCTCCAGACGTGATGCTTGGCATTCAGGCCAAAGAGTTCAAAATTGTTTTAATCAGACCAGAGAATCTTGTTCCTCATGGTCTGAAGTCAGTTGGTGCCTTTTGACAAACTCCAAGTGGGCTGTCATATACCTTTTACTGAGGAGTGGCTTCCGTCTGGCCACACTATCATAAAGACCTGATTGGGGGAGTGGTTGATGGTTGACCTTTGGAGGAACTCTGGAGGTCTGTCAGAGTGACCATCGGCTTCTTGGTCATCTCCCTGACCAAGGCCCTTCTCACCTGATTGCTCAGTTTGGCCAGGAGGCCAGCTCTCGGAAGAGTCTTGGTGGGTCATAACTTCTTCCATTTAAGAATGATGGAGGCCAATGTGTTCTTGGGTACCTTCAATGCTGCAGACCCTTCCCCAGGTCTGTGCCTTGGAGCTCTATGGACAATTCCTTCGACTTCATGGCTTGGTTTTTTCTCTGACATGCACTGTCAATTGTGGAACCTTATATAGACAGGTGTGTGCCTTTCCAAAACATGTCCAATCAATTGGATTTACCACAGATGGACTCCAATTAAGTTGTAGAAACATCTCAAGGATGATTAATGGAAACAGGATGCACCTGAGCAAAGGGTCTGAATACTTATGTAAATAAGGTATTTCAATTTTTATTTAAGAAATTTGCAAACATTTATAAAAAACAGTTTTTGCTTTGTCATTATGGGGTATTGTGTATAGATTGATGAGGGAAAAAACTAATGAATACATTTTAGAACAAGCCTGTAACGTAGCAAAATGTGGAAAAGTCACAGGGTCTGAATACTTTCCGAATGCACTGTATAGTGTACATCAATGCAAACACACACACAAACATACACACACGGTCAATAGCTAGTCAAATACATTTAGTCAAATATCCAGGTGTTTAGCACCCATAGTTAGGGGCAGGGGTTCTCTCTGACAGTGTGACCTGACCAGGTCTGATCAGTCAGACACCTTAAAATACACACATCTATCACCAAAATATGTCTCTTTTTATTGCTATATCAACATTTTTACTATAATTTGTGACATCTTACGTTTGAGCATTTTGACCGCCACTGTCATCACTGTATCAGCTTTGGACATTCCATAAGCAGTAGCCTCCACTACCTTCCCGAAGGCTCCGGAGCCCAGAGTTTTCCCTGCATGGAAACACAGAGAGACAGACCAATGTTACTCCATCCTGTTCCTCTCCCACATCCTGGCTCCGCCACCTGTTACCAGGACATGCAGGATCCTGTTTGGGGTGGTTCGGATGAGAAAAAAAACCCTCCAAAATGTCAACAGAACGTTTGTTTAGAGGGAGGGGTTGGTGTTCTTTATTAAAGAAAGCAGCTACATTAAATACATCATGCAGTTAGTGTATGCTCAGGGCTATTGTAAAAGTGTGACCGACTGGTGAGCAAATAGAGTGTAAATCCATCATTTTGAGACAGGCCCTGGGGATAAGGTATGATGTCACAACAAAGATACATTGGCTGGCTCCAAATAGCAAAACAAAAAACACTTATTTCAACACCTGCTGCTATCAATTGAAACACATAAAATAGACCTAGATAATATTAAAACAAACTGTATATCATACAGTTCTGGATTAGAGATTATACATACAGTATACTGTAAGAGATGTCTGGGGCATCCTCCCTGCTTGGGGATTACCAGTGCTTTTTCTGATGTGATGATAGCAAAGGAACTCACCGAAACGCAGTTTGTCCCGGGGGAACTCCCACTCGTGATCGTATGGGAGCTGGGTAGGGTCAATATACACGTAGTTGTTTCCGTGGATACCTTCAATGACTTTCCACTGGATCTGGTATTTGGGTTTCTGTGAGGCCAGCAGAGAGTTATATTAGGATAAGTACAGAGGACACCATTAAACTCACATCAATCGTGGTACTTCAGCATAGACCTCTGTGAGTTGACCTCTGTGAGTTAATGCGAATATGTTTTTAAAGGTGAGCTACTGTACCTTATCTTTGCCTATGACTTACTGAGTGTAATTTTCAAAGTTTATACAGGTGTGTAACCCTTTGTAGAAGTGGCTGTGATGTATGAGAAGAGGTGAGTTTGGATAGTTACCTGAGTAGAGGCAGTGAGTTTGGGTAGTTACCTGCAGGTACTTGTAGAAGAGCACTATGAGGATGAGGATGAGGAGGGCGGTTGCTGACACTATGCCAATCAGCAGAGGTGTGAAGAGCTCATGGGGAACTGTTCTTTCTGCAGGGACACACACCAGAGAGAGAGAGACATACATACAGTATCAGTGTAGCGTTAGAGATAGCTATATAACAGAGAGATAGATAACAGAGAGAGATATCAGTGTAACGTTGGAGATAGATATATAACAGACAGATAGATAAAAGAGAGAGATATCAGTGAGGAACACTGATAGACAAATCAGTTTTAATGTTAGGCAACATATTGGCCTTTAGCACTGTGCAGTATCATATGTCCTACATTGTTGTCTTTCAGTGATCACTCAAAGGTAATCAAATCATATTACTTGAATCAAACTGTGTTTTCTGTATTTTGTTAATTATTTTGTATACTATTTATTACCCAATTCCTTAATTCCCATTCTAGTTGTGCAGCATGCAGTAATGCTGTGCAGCATGATGTGGTGGTGCTGCTGCTGCTGTTGTTGTTATGTATAATATCTGTATAATGAGTCTTCTGTTCCTTTGTGTAGCGGTTTGTGATGTGTTATTGTTTTGCTAGCTCTGTACACTGGGGTGTAATAAGCTCTTTAGCCATAAGAGGCTTTCTCTCCATTTCAAATCATCTGAGAATGCAGAGTATGCAGGAACTAATCCTCTGTAAACCTGTTAGTGGCTTTTAAAGCTCTCCCTCCATCCCTATTTTATTCCCCTACAACTCCCTGGGTCCATGGAGGGCTGCGTCCAAAATTCCCACAGCGTCTAAACACTCAGTGCGGCCAGGACTCCCACTGTGCGCCAGACTTCCCTGCACGTCTCCACACGTCTGTCCTGCTCTGCAGAGCGGATCGCTAAAGCCTGGGCACATGGTCCCCGAGGTCTGTCCTGCTCTGCAGAGAGGAGCGCTAAAGCCTGGGCACATGGTCCCCGAGGTCTGGCCTGCCTGGCTTTTTATTTATTATTTTTATTTATTTAACCTTTATTTAACTAGGCAAGTTAGTTAAGAAAAAAATATTATTTATAATGACGGCCTACCCCGGCCAAATCCCATGTGGTAAACACAGACACAGGAACAATCACCCACAAACAAACAGTGAGAACCTCCTACCTTAATATGGTTCTCAATCAGAGGAAACGTCAAACACCTGCCTCTAATTGAGAACCATACCAGGCCACACATTAACCCAACATAGAAAACACATAACATAGACTACCCACCCCAACTCACGCCCTGACCAACTAAACACATACAAAACAACAGAAAACAGGTCAGGAACGTGACAGAACCCCCCCCTCAAGGTGCGAACTCCGGGCGCACCCCTAAAACTCAAGGGGAGGGTCTGGGTGGGCATCTGTCCGCGGTGGCGGCTCCGGCGGTGGACGAGGACACCACTCCACCAGTCTTTGTCCCCCTCCTTAGCGTCCCTTGAGTGGCGACCCTCGCCCCCGACCATGGTCCAGGAACCTTCACCAACGCCCCTCTAAAATAGAGGAGACAACTCAGGACAGAGAGGTAGCTCAGGACAAAGAGGTAGCGCAGGACAAAGAGGTAGCTCAGGACAGAGGGACAACTCTGGACTAGTGGCAGCTCCGGACTGAGTGGCAGCTCCGGACTGAGTGGCAGCTCCGGACTGAGTGGCAGCTCCGGACTGAGTGGCAGCTCCGGACTGAGTGGCAGCTCCGGACTGTAGGGCAGCTCCGGACTGTAGGGCAGCTCATGACTGTAGGGCAGCTCATGACTGTAGGGCAGCTCATGACTGTAGGGCAGCTCATGACTGGAAGGCAGCTCATGACTGGAAGGCGGCTCTGGCAGCTCCTGACTGGCTGGAGGCTCTGGCAGCTCCTGACTGGCTGGCGGCTCTGGCAGCTCCTGACTGGCTGGCGGCTCTGGCAGCTCCTGACTGGCTGGCGGCTCTGGCAGCTCCTGACTGGCTGGCGGCTCTGGCAGCTCCTGACTGGCTGGCGGCTCTGGCAGCTCCTGACTGACGGGCGGCTCCTGACTGACGGACGGCTCTAATGGCTCGGGACAGACGGGCGGCTCTAATGGCTCGTGGCAGACGGATGGCTCAGAAGGCGCTGGGCAGACGGATGGCTCAGACGGCGCTGGACAGACGGATGGCTCAGACGGCGCTGGACAGACGGATGGCTCAGACGGCGTTGGGCAGACGTCCGACTCTGACCTGCTGAGGCGCACAGTAGGCCTGGTGCGTGGTGCCGGAACTGGTGGTACCGGACTGGAGACACGCACCTCAAGGCTAGTGCGGGGAACAGGAACAGGGCACACTGGACTCTCGAGGCGCACTATAGGCCTGGTGCGTGGTACCGGAACTGGAGGTACCGGGCTGAGGGCACGCACCTCAGGGCGAGTGCGGGGAGAAGGAACAGTGCGTACAGGGCTCTGGAGACGGACAGGAGGCTTGGTGCGTGATGCCGGAACTGGAGGTACTGGGCTGGAGACACGCACCACAGGGAGAGTGCGTGGAGGAGGAACAGGGCTCTGGAGACGCACTGGAAGCCTGGTGCGTGGTGTCGGCACTGGTGGTACTGGGCTGGGGCGGGAAGGTGGCGCCGGATAAACCGGACCGTGCAGGCGTACTGGCTCCCTTGAGCACTGAGCCTGCCCAACCTTACCTGGTTGCATGCTCCCCGTAGCCCGTCCAGTGCGGGGAGGTGGAATAACCCGCACTGGGCTGTGTTGGCGAACCGGGGACACCATGCTTAAGGCTGGTGCCATGTACACCGGCCCGAGGAGACGTACTGGAGGCCAGATATGTTGAGCCGGCTTCATGGCACTTGGCTCAATGCTCACTCTAGCCCGGCTAGTGCGGGGAGGTGGAATAACCCGCACCGGGCTATGAACACGTACAGGAGACACCATGCGCTCTACTGCGTAACACGGTGTCTGCCCGTACTCTCGCTCTCCACGGTAAGCCCGGGAAGTTGGCGCAGGTCTCCTACCTGACTTCGCCACACTCCCCTTTATCCCCCCCCCCAAGAAATTTTTGGGTGAGCCTCTCGGGCTTCCAGCCGCTCTGCCTTGCTAGCGCCTCATAATGCCGCCTCTCCGCTTTAGATGCCTCCAGCTCCGCTTTGGGGCGGCGACACTCCTCTGGCTCTGCCCAGGGTCCTTCTCCGTCCAGAATCTCCTCCCATGTCCATTCCTCCTTGAACCACTGCTGCTGTCGCTGTTGCCCGTTAACCCGCTGCTTGATCCGGGTTTGGTGGGTGATTCTGTAACGTTCGTCTTGTGGTGCATGAACGGACCAAGGCGCAGCGGGTGATGAATACATAACGATTTTATTTAAATGACAGACGAAACACGAAAACACTATAACAAACTACAAAACAATAAACGAAGGCAACAGACCTGAAACAAACGAACTTACATATAGACGAAGAACGCACGAACAGGAACAGACTACCTAAAACGAACGAACAAACGAAACAGTCCCATGTGGTATACACAGACACAGGAACAATCACCCACCAACAAACAGTGAGAACCTCCTACCTTAATATGGTTCTCAATCAGAGGAAACGTCAAACACCTGCCTCTAATTGAAAACCATACCAGGCCACACATTAACCCAACATAGAAAACACATAACATAGACTACCCACCCCAACTCACGCCCTGACCAACTAAACACATACAAAACAACAGAAAACAGGTCAGGAACGTGACAGTATTGTCTATAAAATATATATAATGAGAGAGGCCTGAATGGGATAGCCAGTCTGTAGAGGAACAACAACCAAACACAGACACCTTCCTGTCACTGTGTCCTCTCTAGGTTTGTTGACACTGTATTTAATTCTAATCCCAAGGTAGGGATATCCTAGGGATTAACACCAAACACATCAATTTAAAAACACACGGACAGGCTAGCTGACACCAGGACCACCAAGCATCCCCCCCTCCGCCAACAACTCCAACTCCTTGTGTATACTGCTTGTGTATTTGTATTTATTATGGATCCTCATTAGCAGCTGCCAAAGCAGCAGCTACTCTTCCTGGGATCCAGAAAACTTAAGGCAGTTTATACAATTTTAAAAACATTACATTCACAGATTTCACAACACACTGTGTGTGTGTGTGTGTATGTGTGGGTGGGTGTGTGCGTGTGTGTGCATGTGTGTGCGAGAGAGAGAGAAAGAGAGAGGAGGGGGGTTACTTTAGTACTCTAGGAACCTTATGGCAGGTTTATGTACAGTAGATCACCTGAGTCCTCCTCAGGCCAACAGTTGTGAGGTACACAAATAGTCCATTGTTCACAAAACACAGCTATCGGCTGGTAAGGAAGACATCAGTTTATGAATGTATATCTGGGCCAATATGAAAAAGACTGAATGCTAAGTTTCAGGGAATGGGTCCATAGAGATAAGTTGTCTGAGCCGGTAGAGTCAGGAAAGTGAGGTGTCTGTGTTTTTCTCATGGAGTCTGCAAAGTGCTCTGCTCGAGGTGAGACAAGGCAAGGCTATGCAACATTCACCTCTTAAAACAACACATTTTTACCGGTTGTGCGTGCATGTGTTTTGAAAGTGTTTATCCAGGAATAATTGCTGACACACACAGTCACGCACACACATAGCAGGATGATGAGCTTCAATCCTATCACAGACGTACAGACAGCACCTTCCCAGTAACTGTATGTGTGTGTATGTGTGTGTGTCACCACAACTCACCACTGATAGAGAACAGTGTGAAGTCCTGCTCTCCCTCCACGGTGGCCACACACTCCAGCGTGTGGAATCTTCCTGTGGTGATGTTCAGCCTGCTCTCCACCTCCGTCTTCCCAAAGGAAGGACTCAACAACGTCACCGTGACAATGTCCTGCTCCTCCTGAGTGGCGTTCATCTGGTGGGAGCACCTGAGGGGGACAATGGGACAAACTGTCTACCAAACTAGTGTAACTGAATTTGGGTGTTGTTTTCAGTAGCTTTGAGTCCATTGTTTCATGTGGCACTAAACACAGCAGTTGTTATTGTAAAACGGATGAATGTACTGTTATGTACTGAGTATACAAACGGGAGACTAAGGGTTCACATTAGATCATGGACATTTAAAAGTGAGGAATTTTTGATTGAAATGCAAGTCATTTAGAGTCAACCATCCCCTCTTTCCCCAATTATGTTCACCATAAGTGCACTTCAAAATAACAGCCAGGTACAGAGAGTCTTCGGACAGCACTGGGGCATGACGCATACGAACATACATTGGTCTTAAATCAATGTTCCCAGATAAAACATCACTGTTCCAGGCTAAATCAATCCATCCCCATCCATGCCAGTCTTCCAGCGCAAACTAAAGGAACCCATACGATCCTCCACATCAGCTAAAACAACATTACCTTAGAGATACACAAAGTCCACAGAGTGAAAACATGCGTTATCCAATATCATCAAGTTACATTATGATGACAGCTATAATGTTGAAAGGGATTTGTCTGTTGTTTAAAGTAGAGCACAATGATTGGAAGAAGTAAAGAGTGCCCCATGCAAGGCTCCACATTTCACAGCACCGTACCAAAAACAGCAGCTGTTTTCCACATACTGACAGGCCAAGTCACACTTAAAGAACATCTCAGAGCTTCTTCAGTGTATGTGTGTGCAGTATGTGTGTACAGTATGTGTGTACAGTATGCGTGTACAGTATGTGTGTGCGGTGTGTGTGTTCTTTATGTGTGTGCAGTATGTGTGTGAGTATGTGTGTGTTAATAGTCTAATAAATAACATGAGCTGGAGCACACTCAGAGAACATTATTTAGTGTGGAGCTGCTGACTAACGGCAAATAAACTGCAAGCTATCAAAAAATAAATAAAGAGAGTCGCACACTCTATATATATAAACTCCCAGTAATTTACTGGGTATAAATTACTGGGAGTTTATATATAGAGTGTGAGACACTATTTATTTGTCTGTGCCAATAAAGTTGGATGTGTGGGCCAATAAAGGCTGATTTTAAACATTGAGGCATTCCAAAGACATTTCATACCATCACCTAGTACCTTAATTACAAAAAAATCAAATACACATGGCAAGGGTAACTGTAAGCATGTTTGTTTGAGTTGGACAGCTCTCTAAGTTGATTTGATCCTAATTGAAAGTGATTGGATAATGATTAGCCAATCGCCTCTGACTCATTATCAGTGTTTCCTGGGATTGGTGTTGCCATCATCATTATAAATAACTTCCGAGAACATACTGTCCAATCCCCAAATCATAACTTTCATCTCATTTCAAGCCAACAAACCAATCACAAATCACCTCTCTCCAAACCCTGATCACTTCAGTCCACCAACAAATAACACCTGTTCAATCCCACTTCTGCTTATTCTCTGGGAAGGTCAAGACAATTAGACAATTTTGAAACCCTCTCACTAAGGTCTGAAAAGGCGTCTTCTCAAATCAAATCAAATTGTAATGGTTGCATTCACATATTTAACAGATATTATTGTGTAACAAAATTGTTGTGTTCCTAGCTCCAACAGTGCAGTATTATCTAACAATACACCACAATACACACAAATCTAAAAAGTAAAATAAGGGAATTAAGATATATAGAAATATTAGGAAGAGCAACGTTGGAGGAAGTAGATAATGGGCTTCATTGCCAAAATCCTGAATTATCCCTTTAAGTCATTACAGTTAAATTTCTAAATTCCCTTGATCTATCAACACAGACCAATCATAGCATATCATTGGAAGTATGTGTGTGTGTTACCCCAGTGATCTCACCTCATATAAGGCTGTTCACAGTAGTACCAGGTGATCTGTGGGGCAGGGTATCCCTCAGCTACACATCGCACCTGTCCATCAACTGGGCCATCATGAGATACAATCTCTGGTTTACCTGAGCACAAACATGTTAGTGTTGATGCCAGGTGGGTATATATAGCATATAAATCAACTGTGATGCTCTGGATTACTGCAGTTTTGATGGTTGGGGGAGGGGGGCGAAAGAAGTGTTGGGCTTTAACACATATGCCAAATGGTCTGTGAAAATCTAGTCATAAATGCCATATCATGTTAATGATGAATTGCATCATATTGACAGTATGCAGAAGTGAAGTCTCGGACTGCCCATTTCCCAATATAATGTATGTGTGGCTCCAGGGCACCTTAAGATAATATAATGACTCATGATATCATGACTTACTGATAACGTAGACGGTAAATGACTGATTGATTGTTGCATCACCATTGGAGGCATAAAAGGTGTAGACTCCACTCTCTGACATTTTCAAACGCACCAGCCTGAGCTCACTGTTGTACCTGGTGATTAAATCAACCACAAAAATGTAAAAAGCAACTGGTGTTATTGCAGCTGATTTATTTAAGTAAACCACCTCATGATTAACACAGTACCAGGCTTGGTTCAGCAACTGCCCAATGATTCTTTACCACCAGAAAGCCGGTTATTTCCCCACAGTTTAACTGCACAGTATTACAGCACACACAAAAAGCCCAGAAGCACTAATTAATTTTTACTGAATTTCTCAGGCAGCTCTGGAGTGTGGTAAAGCAGGGCCAGGGAAAGGCTGGCTGTTGCATAAAAGTGTAATCATCTCTCAATGACCCAGGGCCAGTTAGGTACCAAAGGTGTTACATTTCAGTGAGAGGGTGTAATGAACATATTCATCATGTGATAGGCCCAGGGCAAGGAGAGTGTGTTTTTTTGTATTTGTGTGTGGACGTGTTTAACTATACTTGTTGGGACCAGAAGTCACCACGATAATAGTAAACTAATGAAAATTTGACCAACTGGGGACATTTTGTTGGTACCTACAATGTCAAATGCCATTTCTAGGGGTTTAGGGCTAAGGTTAGAATTAGTGTTAGAATTAGGTTTAGGAGCTAGGTTTAGGGTTAAGGTTAGGGTATATGTTAGGGAAAATAGGATTATGAATGGGACTGAATTGTATGTGCCCACAAGGTTAGCTGTGCAAGAGTGTGTGTGTGTGTGTGTGTGTGTGTGTGTGTGTGTGTGTGTGTGTGTGTGTGTCAGGGTTTCCATTAGCCAGTAATTGCCGGATTTTGGCAGATTTTGGCAGATTTCTTTATTCCGCCCAAATTCTCCGGGATTGCCCTGCGGCTGAGGGAGAGAAAGCGAGAGAGGAACCTTGGCCTAGCCTAATGTTGATTGCAAAGATGGAGGCCTTTTTCATTGAGTAAAACAAAAGTTAGAGAGTACACCTATAGTGAAAAGTCTACAAGGCAGGGCTCCAGACTGTGACCATTTAGTTGCATTTTGCAACCCTTTGACTTGGTTGTGCAAGTAAAAAAATGAATTGGTTGCATCGGTGCGGGCTGCACATTAATTCACCTCACTAAAAACATCATATTTTTTAGGAGGTTAAAAACATGATTAGGTCAAACAGTAAAGTTCATTATCCTCATGATTCCTGTCATGAAAGTGTGTGCCTGCCTGCCCCTGTACCTGTTTCGCTGGGGCCTGTTTCTGTGTCCAGCGAGCCACTCTATCTCTCTCTCCTTTCCTGAGGATAAAAAATGCTCTGGGAGAAAGAAAAGTGTTCTGATTGTATAACATTTGAATATCCATTTGCTGGGAAAACACAGCTATACTGTTGTCACAGATGGAGTGAAGATGTTCTCAGCTTTCTGTAGGTATACTTTCTATTTCTCAACTCTTCAATTATAAGCTCAATAGCAACTATTTTTACAGATAGGGAGCTAGCGAAATGTGCATTGGCCATTGGGAGTGCATAGGCCTCATTGGACATTTTTTTGGACATTAAATGTACTGTTAAATTAATACATGGTTACTATGAGTGGGTATTATCTTTAGAGTTAGTGATATTGCTAATGTGTTTTGATTTTCCACTTACTCAGGTGGTGAATTAGCCTCAAATAAATTAGCCTATGATATTAGAGCACATAAGGATGCAAGCAAAAAAAAGAAAATCTGAAAATTCTGGAGCTCTATTTGAAAAGTAAAATATAACAACAATTGCATCATTGTCTACCCACAATGCATGACAATCACTGGATTAGGTTGCACATTCAAATATTTTGAATCCCAACATCACAAGATAATGAAACAACATATTTCTTCAATACCATCTCAGTAGTCTATTACACTGTGAATGACTTTATAAGATGATAGGCCTACTATTTTTTTCTATTGTGTGATGGCACCATTTTTGGGGGGGGGGGGGTAAAACCAAATCATGGGCTGGTGCCACCAGGAGAAAATGTTCATCTGGAGCTCTGCTAGAAATGTAAAGTCCTCCGTATGGAAAAGTTTTAATGTTGTAGTGAACAAAGATGAGAAGAATGTTGGCGCGGCCAAATGTAGGCTACTGTGCAACACACTCTTCAGGTAGGAAGCAATTTTTCATTAATTTATAATAATTTGTTTTATCATTATTTAATTTAAAAAAAATCATTGTTATTATTGTAGGCCTATTTATTAACCCAAACCAGTTATTTAAAATATGCAAAACGTGTTTTGTTTCATTCTGTTGAGACATTTTCATTGGCTAAATTAAGTTCGATCTGTCTTTTTAATTGTGTGCTCTGTAGATGGTTATAAGTAGGCATGTTGTAAAATAAATATCATTAACCCATTGCTGTCATTTGTTGGGTATAGTATGCACAAGCCTTTCTTGGTAATTGCTCCAATATAGCCTGTTCAAAACTTTTGTGAAGGTTTAAACCAGTTTGTAAGTGCATTGTTTAATTTTGTTGAGCCAGTTTCTTTGGCCAAAATAAGTTCCAACTGTAATGTTGTGTTTACCGAAATATAATTTATCCTGTTTGTATTTTCCAAAAAAACAATGGCTTGACATACTTTTGACATTACCCTAATGAAATGTAGAAACGTTTGTGAAGATTTGGTGTGGTGTGGCTAATAGCCTATTATTTTTATAGAATTTTTTATGTTATTTAACCTTTATTTAACTAGGCAAGTCAGTTAATAACAAATTCTTATTTACAATGACGTCCTACCAAAAGGCAAAAAGGCCACTTGCGGGGACGGGTGCTGGGATTAAAAATAAAAAATAAATCAAATATAAATATAGGACAAAACACACATCACGACAAGAGAGACAACACAACACTACATAAAGAGAAACCTAAGACAACAACATAGCAAGGCAGCAACACATGACAACACAGCATGGTAACAACACAACATAACAACAACATGGTAGCAACACAACATGGTAGCAGCAAAAGCATGGTACAAACATTACTGGGCACAGACAACAGCACAAAGGGCAAGAAGGTAGAGACATCAATACATCACACAAAGCAGTCACAACTGTCAGTAAGAGTGTCCATGATTGAGTCTTTGAATGAAGAGATTGAGATAAAACTGTCCAGTTTGAGTGTTTTTAGCAGCTCGTTCCAGTCGCTAGCTGCAGCGAACTGAAAAAAGGAGCGACCCATGGATGTGTGTGCTTTGGGGAAATAAACAGAGTGTGACTGGCAGAACGGGTGTTGTATGTGGAGGATGAGGGCTGCAGTAGATATCTCAGATAGGGGGGAGTGAGGCCTAAGAGGGTTTTATAAATAAGCATCAACCAGTGGGTCTTGCGATGGGTATACAGAGATTACCAGTTTACAGAGGGGTATAGAATACAGTGATGTGTCCTATAAGGAGCATCAGTGGCAAATCTGATGGCCGAATGGTAAAGAACATCTAGCCACTCGAGAGCACCCTTACCTGCCGATCTATAAATTACGTCTCCGTAATCTAGCATGGGTAAGATGGTCATCTGAATCAGGGTTAGTTTGGCAGCTGTGGTGAAAGAGTAGAGATTACGATAGAGGAAACCATGTCTAGATTTAACCTTAGCCTGCAGCTTTGATATGTGCTGAGAAGGACAGTGTACCATCTAGCCATACTCCCAAGTACTTGTATGAGGTGACTATCTCAAGCTCTAAATCCTCAGAGGTAGTAATCACACCGGTGGGGAGAGGGGCATTCTTCTTACCAAACCACATGACCTTTGTTTTGGAGGTGTTCAGAAAAAGGTTAAGGGCAGAGAAAGCTTGTTGGACACTAAGAAAGCTTTGTTGTAGAGCATTTAGCACAAAATCCGGGGAGCCGCCACCTGAGTATAAGACTGTATCATCTACATATAAATGGATGAGAGAGCTTCCTACTGCCTGCCTGCTGTTGATGTAAATTGAGAAGAGCGTGGGGCCTAGGATCGAGCCTTGGGGTACTCCCTTGGTGACAAGCAGTGGCTGAGACCGCAGATGTTCTGACTTTATACACTGTACTCTTTGAGAGAGATAGTTAGCAAACCAGGCCACTTCTCTTCCTTTATATTATTACATCAATAGACCTACCCAGCAAACAGGGAACGTCCTGATGACATTCGGCAACATTCCCACTATGTTATCCCACTAACATTCTGGGAAGGTTCTAAGAACATAATTTGATGGTACCAAGGGAATTTTCTCTGGGGGATCTTCGTCTAGTTCCCTGTAAGTTCACAGGACGTCATTGAGGACCATGTCAGGACCGTTTTTAGGACATTCTCAGGACTTTCATCTTACTAGTCCTCAGGAAATCGTGTAATAGCCCCAATGGAACGTTCTTTGGGGGACCTTTGTTTAGTTTCCTTGAAGTTACCAGGATGTCACTGAAGACCATGTCAGGAACATGGCAGGAACTTTTTAGGACATTCATTTTACTAGTCCTTAGGATGTCACGTGATGGTCCCAATGAAACGTTCTCAGGTTTGTTCCGGGGATGTTTTTAGGACGTTGAGTCATGGTCCCCTAAAGGTTTTTTCTAGTTCCCGGTTGGTCCCAGGGACATTCCCGGGGATGTTTTTAGGACATTATTGGGATGTTGAGTCATGGTCCCCTGGAGGTTTTGTCTAGTTACCGGTTGGTCCCGCGGACATCCCCAGGACATTCTTGGGACGTTGTGTGAAGGTCCCCTGAACATTCTTGGGGGATTGTATCATGGTCCCCTGGAGGTTCTTGTCAGGTGATGGTCCCAGTTGTCTCAGTGTATTTTTATTATATATCATTTTGGGGGGGTATTTTACCTTATTTTTCTCCCCAATTTCAATCTTGTCTTATCACTGCAACTCCCCAACGGGCTCGGGAGGCGAAGGTCGAGTCATGCGTCCCCCGAAACATGACTAGCCAAACCACGCTTCTTAACACCCGCCACTTAACCCGGAAGCCAGCCGCACCAATGTGTCAGAGGAAACATTGTTCAACTGACGACCGAGGTCAGCCTGTTTGTTACCGGTTGGTCCCGGGGACATCCCCAGGATGTTCTTGGGACGTTGTGTCAAGGTCCCTTGAACATTCTTGGGGGATTGCGTCATTGTCCCCTGGAGATTCTTGTCAGGTGATGGTCCCAGTTGTCTTGGGAGGCCAATATCTGTAATTTATTGATGGCACGGGCTGCGTGGGTGGATGGCCTAATGGGTTACGCACCCAATGCATATGGATGACAGGTCAATTCTTTAATGTCTGATAAATTAAATCTTACCGGTCACTTGTCCAGCGCCAAATTATCCTAACGGAAACCTGGTGGATGAGTGTGTGTGTTTGTTTGCATGTGTGTGTACCTGTGTTGGTGGTTCTGTTTGGTGATGACATGATCAGAGGTGTTCCTCAGCTGCTGGCCTGAGAAGCTCCAGGAGAAGGTGTGTGGTTTGGGATAGGCCTCCATGTCCACATGCAGGGACAGACTCTCCCCAGCACGCACGCGCACAGAACTGTTATCTGACGGAGCCAGGTTGATGAAACCTCTATCTGGAAGACATACAATAACCCACAGGTCAGACACATTGACAGTCACCCACATGAAAATACCTTTGACTCTTCTTAACAAAACCACTCCATTTCCACTTAGATTTTCAAATGAGTGTTGCGATAGTTTCACGTTAAGGAAATACATAATACAACCCATTCAGATGGAGAATTTCAATATAGATCAGAAGTGCACTGCAATGCCATATACTCACCATAGACGTCCAGCCAGATTGACTCAGAGCTGATCCCCCTCTCATTCTGACCCTCACATCGATATCTCCCAGAATTCTGTGTCCCGACAGAGTTGACTTGGAGTGTAGCGCTGCGGACGTGTGTGATGGGCTCAGTCAGGATGCGTGAGCCATTCTCCACTGCCGGTTGCTGTGGATACGAAGCCCACACGGCATCCTGTCAATCAACACCCAGAGATCTATAGAGATTAACCCTGTCTGGTCTGGGCTGCATTCCTTCCCTCCCCGGGCAGGGGGACAGGAGGGCTTACCTCACACACACACACACATGCACACACCTCAGGACCCTGAGACTAAGTAAACATACACACAGCCAACTGAACATCACACTAATTTCTCAAGATACTGATGTTTCAGACTTGGAACATTTTGGACTCTCTAGAAAATATAAAAAGACATTTAACTTTTGCTCTATTTCAGTAAAAATCTATTTTCCAATCAGTCTATTGGAGAGCTGTCCTATAGGTATCCCTCCAGCCTCCCTGGCCAACCCCTCAGAGAGAGGGCAAAGGGTTCTCACCGTGCCCGGCGGAGCGGCCCACTTCAGCTTGATGTCTCCGTTGACGTTGGTGGTGCTGCAGGTCAGGGTGAGATTCTGGCCCCGCGTCAGGACCACCCTCTTGGGCCCACGCAACTCAATCACAGGGGGCACATCTGGGACTGAGTAAAACATGTGAGAATATCAAATAAACTATGTCACGGATACAGTACTTCACATCCCAGAACACAAACACAGGAGTGATTGTGTTAGTGCCTACATGCACAGATGCACGCACAGTTAATGTTATTTTACCTGGTCGCACAGTCAGATCATAGCTGTGTGATTTAACGAGGGCACCGCCCAGTCTGCCAGTGCAGATGTAACAGCCCTCAAAGGCCTTCTTAGTGTCATAGATAACCATGCCCCGCTCCAGGCTGGCAGCATAGTGGAGATCATTAGGGAGGGCACCGCCATGGCATGACTCCAAGCGCAGGTTGACCACTCTCGGGTCGGTTGCTAGGCAGGGGATGGAGGCACTGTCTCCCGCACGAGTCAGGATACTGAACACAATGGTCTTTCTAAAGACATTATCAGGATCTGCCAAAAAAAAATGACTTTAAATCAACAGTGTGGTATGAAAACAGTCTCAGATATATGGAACGATGTCCAGAGTACATGTGCTGTATGTATAGTACTGAGAGAAGAGATTAGGAGATAGTGCTAATTATGTTATTCAAACATGGAGACAGATCCAGTTTGATCTTTAGCCAACAATCAATCAATTAGTGACACACATATACACACACACACACTGTAGGCACTTTCCAAGAAATAAGCAGTTATTTTTTTTTATTTAACCTTTATTTAACTAGGCAAGTCAGTTAAGAACAAATTCTTATTTACAATGACGGTGTAACGGCTGTCGTAGTCGTTCTCCTCCTCAGACGAGGAGGAGCATGGATCGGACCAAGATGCGGAGTGGTAAGTATTCATGTTTTAATGGAAAAACAACAAACACTACAAATTACAAAACCCAACAAACGTGACTAACCTGAAACAGTCCTGTGTGGCCCGAACACTGACACAGGAACAAACACCCACAAAAACACAAGTGAAACCCTGGCTGCCTTAGTATGACTCTCAATCAGGGACAACGATTCACAGCTGTCTCTGATTGAGAATCATACCAGGCCGAACACAAAATCCCAACATAGAAAATCAAACCTAGACCAACCCACCCAACTCACGCCCTGACCAACTAAAACAAATACATGACAAAGGAAAACAGGTCAGGAACGTGACAGAACCCCCCCCTTAAGGTGCGAACTCCGGGCGCACCAGCACAAAGTCTAGGGGAGGGTCTGGGTGGGCGTCTGTCCACGGTGGCGGCTCTGGCGCTGGTCGTGGTCCCCACCCCACCATAGTCAACCCCCGCTTCCGTGGCCTCCTCCCAATCTTCACCCTCCATGTCAATCCCACTATTCCAAAGGGCAGTAACAGACTGAGGGGTAGCAGCTGACTGAGGGGTAGCACCTAACTGAGGGGCAGCACCAGGATAAGGGGCAGCACCAGGATAAGGGGCAGCTCCGGACTGAGGGACGGATCCTGGCTGGATGGCGGATCCTGGCTGGCTGGCTCTGGCGGATCCTGGCTGGCTGGCGGATCCTGGCTGGCTGGCTCTGGCGGATCCTGGCTGGATGACGGCTCTGGCGGATCCTGGCTGGATGACGGCTCTGGCGGATCCTGGCTGGATGACGGCTCTGGCGGATCCTGGCTGGATGACGGCTCTGGCGGATCCTGGCTGGACGGCTCTGGCGGATCCTGGCTGGACGGCTCATGGCTGGCTGACGGATCTGGCTGCTCATGGCTGGCTGACGGATCTGGCTGCTCATGGCTGGCTGACGGATCTGGCTGCTCATGGCTGGCTGACGGATCTGGCTGCTCATGGCTGGCTGACGGATCTGGCTGCTCATGGCTGGCTGACGGATCTGGCTGATCCTGTCTGGCGGAAGGCTCTGGCTGATCCTGTCTGGCGGAAGGCTCTGGCTGATCCTGTCTGGCGGAAGGCTCTGGCTGATCCTGGCTGGTGGAAGGCTCTGGCGGATCCTGGCTGGCGGAAGGCTCTGGCGGATCCTGGCTGGCGGAAGGCTCTGGCGGATCCTGGCTGGCGGAAGGCTCTGGCTGGTCCTGGCTGGACGGCTCTGGCTGGTCCTGGCTGGACGGCTCTGGCTGGTCCTGGCTGGACGGCTCTGGCTGGTCCTGGCTGGACGGCTCTGGCTGGTCCTGGCTGGACGGCTCTGAAGGCTCGGAACAGACGGGCAGCGCTGGGCAGGCAGACAGTTCAGACCACGCTGGGCAGGCAGACAGTTCAGGCAGCGCTGAGCAGGCAAGCAGCGCAGGCGGCGTTGGGCAGACGGCCGACTCTGACCTGCTGAGGCGCACAGTAGGCCTGGTGCGTGGTGCCGGAACTGGAGGCACTGCGCTGGAGACACGCACCACAGGGAGAGTGCGTGGAGGAGGAACAGGGCTCTGGAAACGCACTGGAAGCCTGGTGCGTGGTGTTAGCACTGATGGTACTGGGCTGGGGTGGGAAGGTGGCGCCGGATATACCGGACCGTGAAGGAGGACACGCGCTCTTGAGCACCGAGCCTCCCCAACCCTACCAGGTTGAATGGTCCCCGTAGCCCTGCCAGTGCGGCGAGGTGGAATAGCCCGCACTGGGCTATGCAGGCGAACCGGGGACACCACCTGTAAGGCTGGTGCCATGTACGCCGGCCCGAGGAGACGTACTGGAGGCCAGATATGTTGGGCCGGCTTCATGGCACCCGGCTCGATGCCCAACCTAGCCCTCCCAGTGCGGCAAGGTGGAATAGCCCGCACTGGGCTAAGCACGCGTACTGGGAACACCGTGCGCTCCACCGCATAACACAGTGTCTGACCAGTACGACGCCCTCTCACTCCACGGTAAGCCCGGGGAGTTGGCTCGGGTATCCAACCCGGCTTCGCCACACTCCCCTTTAGCCCCCCCCCAATAAATTTTTGGGGTGAGCCTCTCGGGCTTCCAGCCGCTCTGCCTTGCTTTCGCCTCATAAAACCTCCTCTCCGCTTTCGCTGCCTCCAGCTCTGCTTTGGGGCGGCGACACTCCACTGGCTCTGCCCAGGGTCCTTTACCGTCTAGGATCTCCTCCCAAGTCCATTCCTCTTTTCCCCATTGCTGTTGTTCCTGCCTTCCTTCTCCACTCCGCTTGATCCTGTTTTGGTGGGTGTTTCTGTAACGGCTGTCGTAGTCGTTCTCCTCCTCAGACGAGGAGGAGCATGGATCGGACCAAGATGCGGAGTGGTAAGTATTCATGTTTTAATGGAAAAACAACAAACACTACAAATTACAAAACCCAACAAACGTGACTAACCTGAAACAGTCCTGTGTGGCCCGAACACTGACACAGGAACAAACACCCACAAAAACACAAGTGAAACCCTGGCTGCCTTAGTATGACTCTCAATCAGGGACAACGATTCACAGCTGTCTCTGATTGAGAATCATACCAGGCCGAACACAAAATCCCAACATAGAAAATCAAACCTAGACCAACCCACCCAACTCACGCCCTGACCAACTAAAACAAATACATGACAAAGGAAAACAGGTCAGGAACGTGACAGACGGCCTACCACGGGCAAACCCGGAAGACACTGGGCCAATTGTGCGCCGCCCTATGGGACTCCCAATCATGGCTGGATGTGATACAGCCTGGATACAAGCCAGGGACTGTAGTGATGCCTCTTGCACTGAGACGCAGTGCCTTAGACCGCTGCGCCACTCAGGAGCCCAGATGCACTGCCATATGGACATGGCACGATCCAAAGACTGATCCAAAGACTGATCAATCCAGTAAACACCTTCATGCACAAACATACCCACACACAGTGCCCCTCCAAAAAAAGATTTCATTACTTGTTCTGCCTCAAATAAATGTTCACAAGCCTCTCAGAGGCTTACCTTTCTCGTATGCACACTTTCTCCCACCCACTCTTTCTCACTCACTCACGCACTCACTCATACCCTTATACCAGTGGATCTCAATCCTGGGGACACAAAGGGGTGCACTTTTTTGTTTTGCCCTAACACTACACACCCGATTCAAACCATCAATTCGTCATCAGGCTTTGATGATTTGAGACAGGTGTGTAGTGTTAGGGGGAAAAAACAAAATGTGCACCCCTTTGGGTCCCCAGGACCAGGATTGAGAGCCACTGCCTTATACACATAAAAACTCCCACATACATGCCCACACATGCAAACAGGGCTATGAATGTTGACTCAGAAAGAAACACACCTTTGACGTAGACGTAGATAGAGCTCTGCTCTCCGGTTCTCTCCTCCAGACAGATGTATCGGCCCATGTGGCCAGGCTGAGCTCTGGGAATTTTCAGGACGGACGACCCATTAGTCCGCTCCTCGCCCCTCAGTTTGGGGCGATCCTCCCGCTTCCACTGCACCACCTGGTCACCCTGGCAAAGCAGGCTGAAGGGGATGTTGAGTGGAATGACCAGGTGGAGGCCTCTGGGGGTGATGGTGGGTCTGGCGCTACCTGTAGTAACATGGTTGGGATGGTCATTAAAGTATAGATCAAATAGGCTCTGGATATCATGCACATAGTCACTGAAAACGTAATCACAAAACGCCACAGTCCTCACTCAGCGCCATATAACACACGTTTAACAGAATGGCGTAAATAAGTAAGTACAAGTGCCTATCATTAACAGCAAAGAGTGCACTGCAGGTACTTCAACAGTAATAGTCGGCTAGAAATCAGAGGAGGCTGGTGGGAGGAGACATAGGAGTATAGGCTCATTGTAATGGCTGGAAGGGAATAAATAGAACGGTATCAAACACATCAAACATACGGAAACAACATTCATTTAATGTATTCCATTCCAGCCATTACAATGAGCCCATCCTCCTATAGCTCCTCCTACCAGCCTCCTCTGCTAGAAATGTATGTCAACACTGAGGACGGGTAGACAAGACCCTCAGAGCTTGTTTTGCATGCACTTTGATATTAATACAAATCATTATCATAGCACTCCTAGCAACATATTGACAACACTTTATGACTGAAAAATGACAGGTGAGTTATCGCTTTGGCAAAGATGTAAAACAATGCACCATGTACAATTCTTGGCACAACTTGAAATCTACCTGCAGCAATATCAGCACGGGAGGAGTGTCATATTGATTTTGTCTTGAACGCCAAACAAGTTATCTCCCGTCCCATTCCCTATGTGCCCTTCGGCTCTCAACCAGACAGAAATGTTACGGTATGAAATAGTCAACTAGAACACTTTGAATAAAGCCTAAATAGAATTTGGCAGAGGATGGGTTAGAACAGTGGAAAAGAAAAATCACCCACAGGCAACACAAAATAAACTGCAGAGCAGACAACCCCTGCACAGGTGAGATGTAGGCAGAACTGGCCTACCTGGGCATTGCGTCCAGGACAAAGACTCGCCAGGTACAACGTACTGTGCGCTGCTCTCTTTAACAGACCACCAACCAGCCAAAGCCCACCATGCAGAACAACCTGGACTCAAAGCACTTTGTATTATTATGTTCGTAAATCTGAGACACCCCATATTGCATTGCTTGTTACGTTTTGTATGGTATGTATTAATTTGTGGATGTCCATCACCCATTTAGTATGATACAGTGGTTTGCGAAAGTATTCACCCCCTTGGCATTTTTCCTATTCTGTTGCCTTACAACCTGGAATTAGAATAGATTTTGGGGGGGTTTGTGTCATTTGATTTACACAACTTGCCTACCACTTTGAAGATGCTAAATATTTTTTCTTGTGAAACAAACAAGAAATATCACACAAAAAAATAAAAACGTATCTAAGCATATCTATTCACCCCCCAAAGTCAATACTTTGTAGAGCCACCTTTTGTAGCAATTACAGCTGCAAGTCTCTTGGGGTATGTCTCTATAAGCTTGGCACATCTAGCCACTGGGATTTCTGACCATTCTTCAAGGCATAACTGCTCCAGCTCCTTCAAGTTGGATGGGATCCGCTGGCGTACAATTGGATTGAGGTCTGGGCTTTTTGAGGTCTGGGCTTTGACTAGGCCATTCCAAGACATTTAAATGTTTCCTCTTAAACCACTCAAGTGTTGCTTTGGCAGTATGCTTAGTGCCATTGTCCTGCTGGAAGTTGAACCTCCATCCCAGTCTCAAATCACTGAAACAGGTTTCCCTCAAGAATTTCCCTGTATTTAGCGCCATCCATCATTCCTTCAATTCTGACCAGTTTCCCAGTCCCTTCCGATGAAAAACATCCCCACAGCATGATTCTGCCACCACCATGGGATGGTGTTCTCGGGGTGATGAGAGGTGTTGGGTTTGTGCCAGACATAGCATTTTCCATGATGGCCAAAAAGCTCAATTTTAGTCTCATCTGACCAGAGTACCTTCCATATGTTTGGGGAGTCTCCCACATGCCTTTTGGCGAACACCAAACGTGTTTGCTTATTTTTTTCCTTTAAGCAATGGCTTTTTTCTGGCTACTCTTCCGTAAAGCTCAGCTCTGTGGAGTGTACGGCTTAAAGTGGTCCTATGGACAGATACTCCAGTCTCCGCTGTGGAGCTTTGTAGCTCCTTCAGGGTTATCTTTGGTCTCTTTGTTTCCTCTCTGCTTAATGCCCTACTTGCCTGTTCCATGAGTTTTGGTGGGCGGCCCTCTCTTGGCAGGTTTGTTGTGGTGCCATATTCTTTCCTTTTTTTAACAATGGATTTAAATGGTGCTCCGTGGGATGTTCAATGTTTCTGATATTTTTTTATAACCCAACCCTGATCTGTACTTCTCCACAACTTTGTCCCTGACCTGTTTGGCAAGCTCCTTGGTCTTCATGGTGCTGCTTGCTTGGTGGTGTTGCAGACTCTGGGACCTTTCAGAACAGGTGTACATATACTCAGATCATGTGACAGATCACGTGACACTTAAATTGCACACAGGGGGACTTTATTTAATTAATTATGTGACTTCTGAAGGTAATTGGTTGCACCAGATGTTATTTATGGTCTTCATAGCAAAGGGGTGAATACATATGCATGCACTACCCCCCCCCCCCCAAAAAAATGGAATTTCTTAAAAAAAAAAAAAAAAAAAAATTCACTTAACCAATTTGGACTATTTTGAGAATGTCCATTACATGAAATCCAAATAAAAATACATTTAAATTACAGGTTGTAATGCAACAAAATATGAAAAGCGCCAAGAGGGATTAACACTTTTGCAAGGCACTGTATGTTACGAATTTGCAAAAAGTACAATATGTAATGAATTTGCAAAACGTGTTATATGTTATTATGTTGCAAAACGTACAATATGTTACAAATTTGCTAAATGAATGATATGTATTACATTCTAGCTAGGTGGCTAACGTTTGCTAGCCTGCTAACGTTAGCTAGGCTAGAGGTTAGGGTTAGGGGTCAGGGTTAAGGTTAGGGTTAAGTTTAAGTTTAGGAGTTAGGTTAAAGGATTAAGGTTTGGGTTAGGGGAAGGAGAAGGATTAGTTAAAATGGTTAAGGTTAGGTGAAGGGTTTAGCTAAAAGGTTTAAGTTTAGGGTTAGGAGAAGGGTTAGCGAACATGCTAAGTAGTTGCAAAGTAGTTAAACGCAGTAAAAATTGAAATGTTGCAAAATTGTCTAAAATGCTAAAGTTGTCCGTGATGAGATTCAAACTCGCATCCCTTGGGTTTATAGACGTTCAGGCAGCAGGTTAGGTGAAGGTTTGGTAAAACGTTAGGGTTAGCTAACATGCTAAGTAGTTGCAAAGTAGCTAAAAACTTTCTAATTAGCTCAAATGCTAAAGTTGACCGTGATGAAATTCGAACTCGCAACTTTTAGGTTGATAGACATTCGCAGCATATGCCCACCAATCCACCCTACATTAGTTTTTGGTCAAGAACACTAAGGCAACCTGCCTAAATTACTACCGACCCGTAGCACTCACGTCTGTAGCCATGAAGTGCTATGAAAACCTGGTAATGGCTCACATCAACACCATTATCCCAGAAACCCTAGACCCACTCCAATTTGCATACCGCCCCAACAGATCCACAAACAATGCAATCTATATTGCACTCAACACTGCCCTTTCCCACCTGGACAAAAAGAACACCTACGTGAGAATGCTGTTCATTGACTACAGCTCAGCGTTCAACACCATACTGCCCTCAAAGCTCATCACTAAGCTAAGGACCCTGGGACTGAACACCTCCCTCTGCAACTGGATCCTGGACTTCTTGGCGGGCCGAAACCAGGTGGTAAGGGTATGTACCAACATATCCGCCACGCTGATCCTCAACACGGGGGCCCCTCAGAGGTGTATGCTCAGGCTCCTCCTGTACTCCGTGTTCACTCATGACTGCATGGCCAGGCATGACTCCAACACCATCATCAAGTTTGCCGATGACACAGCAGTGGTAGGCCTGATCACCGACAATGAGACAGCCTATAGGGAGGAGGTCAGAGACCTGGCTGTGTAGTGCCAGGACAACAACCTCTCCCTCAACGTGATCAAGACAAAGGAGTTGATTGTGGACTAAAGGAAAAGGAGGGCCGAGCATGCCCCCATTCTCATCGACAGGGCTATAGTGGAGCAGGTTGAGAGCTTCAAGTTCCTTGGTGTCCACATCAAACAAACTATCATCGTCAAACACACTAAGTTAGTCGTGAAGAGGGCACTACAAAACCTATTTCCCCTCAGGAGACTGAAAAGATTTGGCATGTGTAACGGATGTGAAATGGCTAACTAGTTAGCGGGTACGCGCTAATAGCGTTTCAATCAGTTACGTCACTTGCTCTGAAACCTAGAAGTAGTGTTTCCCCTTGCTCTGCAAGGGCCGCGGCTTTTGTGGAGCGATGGGTAACGATGCTTCGTGGGCGACCGTTGTTGATGTGTGCAGAGGGTCCCTGGTTCGCGCCCGAGGTCGGGGCGAGGGGACGGTTTAAGGTTATACTGTTACATTGATGCTGTTGACCCGGATCACTGGTTGCTGCGGAAAAGGAGGAGGTTGAAAGGGGGGTGAGTGTAACGGATGTGAAATGGCTAGCTAGTTAGCGGGTACGCGCTAATAGCGTTTCAATCAGTTACGTCACTTGCTCTGAAACCTAGAAGTAGTGTTTCCCCTTGCTCTGCAAGGGCCGCGGCTTTTGTGGAGCGATGGGTAACGACGCTTCGTGGGTGTCAGTTGTTGATGTGTGCAGAGGGTCCCTGGTTCACGCCCGGGTCGGGGCGAGGGGACGCCATAAAGTTATACTGTTACACATGGGTCCTCAGATCCTCAAAAGGTTCTACAGCTGCACCATCGAGAGCATCCTGACTGGTTGCATCACTGCCTGCTGTGGCAACTGCTCGGCATCCAACTGCAAGGCACTACAGAGGGTAGTGCGTACGGCCCAGTACTTCACTGGGACTCCCAATCATGGGAGCAAAGCTTCCTGCTATCCAGGACCTCTACACCAGGCGGTGTCAGAGGAAGGACCTAAAAATTGTCAAAGACTCCAGCCACCCTCGTCATGGACTGTTCTCTCTGCTTCCGCATAGCAAGCAGTACCGGAGCACCAAGTCTAGGTCCAAAAGGCTTCTTAACAGCTTCTACCCCCAAGCCATAAGACTCCTGTATAGCTAATCAAAGGGCTATTCAGGCCCCTCTTTAACGCTGCTGCTACTCTCTGTTTATTATCTATGCATAGTCACTTTAACTCTAACTACATGTACATATTACCTCAATTACCTCGACTAACCGGTGGCCCCGCACATTGACTCTGTACCGGTACCCCCTGTATATAGCCTTGCTATTGTTATTTGACTGCTGCTGTTTAATTATTTGTTATTTATATTTTCTGTTTTTTACTTAAGACTTATTTTTCTTAAAACTTCTTAAAGCATTGTTGGTTAAGTGCTTGTAAGTAAGCATTTCATTGTAAGGTTGTATTCGGTGCATGTGACAAATACCATTTGATTTGATTAATGTAACCATACGTAAAGTAAAGTCCAATTAGGAATGATTTCCAATTTCCAATTAGGAATTTGTAAGTCGCTCTGGATAAGAGCATCTGCTAAATGACTTAAATGTTAATGTTAAAATGTTAAATGTTAAATGAATGGGCCGACGTGTTAATGTTCAATCCTAAGGAACCAAAGTGTAATAGAAGTGAAGATTGGTGTTCTGTTTTTATATTTTTATAAGTGGAGTGTCTCGGATTTACGTACAGAATAATACGAAATGCTTTGACCAAGTTGTGCAGGAAAATTCCCTCCACTCTACTCCACTCTATAGACGAAAGCATTCCTCTATTTCAGGAAGCATCACTTCACAGGATAACTGACATTATTTATCTGCCTTTGCCTGATTTCAAGTGGGTGTTGTTTGGATTGATTATTCAACCATGTAAGCAATTACAAGCAGAGTTAGGCCTACCATTGACAACTCAATATTGCTCAATAAACCTTAAATGAAATCTATAAGTGAGGCATGTAATTATAGGTGAGACATTAAATTCACTGGTGAGGCATGTTGTAAGTTCTATAAAAAATGTGTTATATGGTACATGAAGCCCTAACACAAACACAATTACAAGGCTTAAAAAACTGAAATTTAATGCAAATGTTGATATAAAATTGTTGATTTGAAAATGTATGACAAAAGTTTCTCTGTATAGGCTAGGCTAATGGTCACAAAAATTATATTAAACGCCACAGACCCACAGGTCTATGCAAAACTAACTCTTAGAAAATGCCCCTGCTTATTTACCTACTTCTAAGAAATGTCTCGACATTTCCATAATGACAGTTATTGCTGAGATGACAAGATATGACTAGCACAGCGCTTATCTGAGCCAATGACTCGAGGCTCTTGGAAAATAACAAGCCATTTAGCGAGCATATACAAACAGTCCTACTAGACTATTGAACTAACGTTCCCAAAGAATGTAGTTGATCAAAACAAGTGTCATTCTTTAATTGAAAAAATATTCCTAATTGTAATGTCTAACAAGTATTTTAGACTACAACGAGGTCACTTATCAATCTGTGCATAAATAAATCGGTGTTTATTTACTTTTTGCCAATGTCTCCGTGCTGTGCCCGGTCCACTAGATTCATTATTGAGAAGAACGCAACCTGATGCTGAGCGCACAAATATCCAATTTCCTCATTAGGTTTCAGTGATTAACTAAAAATGTAAAGGGACAGGGTAACCAACAGGTTATCTCTACATCCTGAACGATAAAGTTCTAATCTGCTGAAAAAAAGTGTATGCTGGGCTACAATACAATTCTTAACTGTAGAAATTGCATATTTATAGCGCACCAATATATATATATATATAATGAACAAAACAGTGGCAACTAATCTATTTAGTACAGTGACCAAGGTGATCATGTTCGTGAAGTGTGATCAATCACCAAGTGGTTAAAATAAACTTATGTAAAACAACAACTACCCCCACAACTGTTGGCAGAGAGACAATGTTGACCAATATTATGTCTTACCTGTTTGGAAGGATAACTGCAACAAGACAGAAAACAGTACCCAGTGGTATTCCATTATTACAATTCCATCTATATTGCAGTGCGGTGCCAATGTCTGCTCTGAAGAGCTCGCGCTTGTAAATGCCGCGGATTGCTCCGCAGTTGAGTGAAGGCTTAAAACATGCAGATGAACGTCTTAAACGCTCATTGCACAGCGGTATTGTGTTGAAGTACTAGGATCAACGGGTGGTGATGTTGTGTTGAACTGCGTCTATAGAGGTCGTTCGTGGGCAGGGTGCGGGTTGTGTGGCATCAACAATAATAAGCATTTCAATTACATTCCATGCATGCCAGAACTTCACAGCAATACTTTGCATTGGAAGCATAGCCGCGGGAAGCACTGAAAAAATAAATAATAATACTATATCATTTTTTATCAATATCTTTTCACAAAAGTAGTGGCTTTACTAGTATTAACATACCAATATAGACAATTACAATTGTTCAGCATCTCTGCTTTGGCAAAAAAGGTAGTTGTATAATTAAGAACAGTATCTTGCAGGATTCAATAGTTGGAATTGTAAGAGTTGTTGCCCTGTCCCTTTCTCTGCGATTGTCATTCTAATGGAATCCAGAATGAGCAAAACCCTGTCCTCAAACATTTACATCAAAATGTGCAAAGTTATGGGCAAAGACCCAAAACATACACATCAAATTAAATATTTGTATTGATTAAATAACGTGGTACATGAAGCCCCACCAAAACACCAAAAAACACCATTCCAAGGTTTAACAAACTGAGTTTGAATGCAAATGTTGAGATAAAAATTGTTGAGATAAAAATGTATGACAAAAGCCTCTCTGCATAGGCTAGGCAAATGGTCACAAAAATCTATACAACACTACAGGCCCACAGTAGGTCTATGCAAAACCAACTCTTAGAAAATGACACTGCTTATTTGCATACTTCTAAGGAATTTCTCGACATTTCCATAATGACAGTTGTTGAGATGACAAGATATGACTAGCACAGCCCTTATCTGAGCCAATGACTCGAGGCTCTTGGAAAATAACAAGCCATTTAGCGAGCATATACAAACAGTCGTACTAGGCTATTGAACTAACATTCCCAAATCATATAGTTGATCAAAACAAGTGTCATTCTTTAATTGAAAAAATATTCGTAATGTCTAACAATTTGTTTAGCCAACAACGAGGTCACTTATCAATCTGTGCATGAAGAAATCGCTGTTAATTTACTTTTTTCCAATGTCTCCGTGCTGTGCCCGGTCCAATAGATTAATTATTGAGATGAACGCAACCTGATGCTGAGCGCACAAATATCCAATTTCCTCATTAGGTTTCAGTGATTAACTAAAAATGTCCAGGTACAGGGTAACCAACAGGCTATCTCTACACCCTGAACGATGTATAAACTATACAAAGTTCTAATCTGCTGAAAAGAATGTGTAGGCTAGGCTACAATATCAATCAATCAATAAAATGTACTTATAAAGCCCTTTTTACATCATCCGATGTCACAAAGTGCAATACAGTGCCCTTCTAAAGTATTCATCCCCCTTAGCGTTTTTCCTATTTTGCTGCATTACAACCTGTAATATAAATAGATTTTTATTTGGATTTCATGTCATGGACATACACAAAATAGTCCAAATTGGTGAAGTGAAATGAAAAAAATTCCTTGTTTCAAAAAATTCTAAAAAATAAAAAACTGAAAAGTGGTGCCTGCGTATGTATTCACCCCTTTGCTATGAAGCCCCTAAATAAGATCTGGTGCAACCAATTACCGTCAGAAGTTAGTTAAATAGTTAAATAAAGTCCACCTGTGTGCAATCTAAGTGTCACATGATCTCAGTATATATACACCTGTTCCGAAAGACCCCCAGAGTCTGCAACACCACTAAGCAAGCTGCACCACCAAGCAAGCGGCACCATGAAGACCAAGGAGCTCGCCAAACAGGTCAGGGACAAAGTTGTGGAGAAGTACAGATCAGGGTTGGGTTATAAAAAAATATCAGAAACATTGAACATCCCACAGAGCACCATTAAATCCATTGTTAAAAAAAGGAAAGAATATGGCACCACAACAAACCTGCCAAGAGAGGGCTGCCCACAAAACTCATGGACCAGGCAAGGAGGGCATTAATCAGAGAGGCAACAAAGAGACTAAAGATACACCTAAAGGAGCTGCAAAGCTCCACAGCGGAGATTGGAGTATCTGTCCATAAGACCACGTTAAGCCGCACTCTCCACAGAGCTGGGCTTTACAGAAGAGTGGCCAGAAAAAAAGCTATTGCTTAAAGGAAAAAAATAAGCAAACACGTTTGGTGTTCACTAAAAGACATGTGGGAGACTCCCCAAACATATGGAAGAAGGTACTCTGGTCAGATGAGACTAAAAAGTTGTTTTTTGGCCATCAAGGAAAATGCTATGTCTGTCGCAAACCTAACACCTCCCATCACCCCGAGAACACCATCCCCACAGTGAAGCATGGTGGTGGCAGCATCATGCTGTGGGGATGTTTTTCCATCGGCAAGGACTGGGAAACTGGTCAGAATTGAAGGAATGATGGATGGCGCTAAATACAGGGAAATTCTTGAGGAAAACCTGTTTCAGTCTTCCAGAGATTTGAGACTGGGACGGAGATTCACCTTCAAGCAGGACCATGACCCTAATTATAAGGTTAAAGCAACACTTGAGTGGTTTAAGGGGAAACATTTAAATGTCTTGGAATGGCCTAGTCAAAGCCCAGACCTCAATCCAATTGAGAATCTGCTGTATGACTTAAAGATTGCTTGACACCACCACTGTGTAGCTGTACACTATATTGCAGTGCGGTGCCAATGTCTACTCTAAACAGCTCGCACATCTAAATGCCGCGGATTGCTCGGTAGTTGAGCGAAGGCTTAAGACATGCAGTTGAATGTCTTGAACGTCCAATGCAGCAGGGTATTGTGTGGAAGTACTAAGATCAACAGGTGGTGATGTTGTGTTGAACTGCATCTATAGAAGTTGTTCGTGGGCAGGGGAGGGTGCGGGTTGTGTGGTATCAACAATAACAAGCATTTCAATTACATTACTAGTATTAGTAGACCGATGTAGATACATTTTATCAGCATCTCTGTCACGTTCCTGACCTTATTTTCCCTTGTTTTGTATTTATTTAGTATGGTCAGGGCGTGAGTTGGGGTGGGTTGTCTATGTGTGTTTTTCTATGTTGGTTTGTGTTCGGCCTGGTATGATTCTCAATCAGAGGCAGCTGTTAATCGTTGTCCCTGATTGAGAATCATACTTAGGCAGCCGGGGTTTCACGTGTGGTTTGTGGGTGTTTGTTGCCGTGTTAGTGTTTTTTCACCACACGGTACTGTTTCGGTTTTCTGCACATCGTTTATTGTTTTTGTATTTCAGTGTTCAGTTCGGTTTTAATAAATCATCATGAGCACTTACCACTCTGCATATTGGTCCGATCCTTCTCGCCTCTCCTCGTCCGATGAGGAGGACAAAATAGACAATCGTTACAATCTCTGCGTTGGCAAAAAAGGTAGTTGTATTATTAAGAACAGTATCTCGCAGGATTCAATAGTTGGAATTTGTAAGAGATGTTTTTGCACTGTCCCTTTCCATGTGATTGTCATTCTAATTATCTGTACAAAACAGAAATCTGATAATACTTGTAGAATATAAAAATACTTGCTTGATATATGTTTTCCAGTTTCTTGAAATACTTTGCAAATGCAACTTATTTCTATGTAAAAACTGAAGTGGTCTAGACTCAAGTTAGAAATGTTGGTAAACACTTTAATACATTCAGTTTTAATTTTTTTCACAAAAGTAGTGCACTGGGCCTTTACTAGTCCTGTATTAGAGCAGCGCCAAAGTGCTTCCCGTGGCTATGGTTGGAAGCCCTAAGGTTAAGTCCATTAAAAAACTTTTTTTTGTGCATAAATCATACAGTATGAGAGTTTGGTATAGCCTACTAGGCATGTTATCTACTTTTTACATCTAGAAACACCTTATGCAACCATGGAGGACATCCCAAATGCTATTTAATTTAGGTCATGGTATACTCAAGACAGTCATATTAACCATGTACTTTCTTGATTATTTTGTAATAGGTTCAAGTGGCACATATGGTCCAGATTAACTCAACTTTTGCACCAGGTACCTGCTTTTTTTCAGTAAAGGATTTAACACCTGAAACAAAGCTAAAACATCAAATTATCTTTATTCTTATTATTTTTCATAATCTATCCTCAATGTTTAATTTCCTTATTTTTTATGCTTATATGTGCTATTCATATGACTGGTGCTACTATTGTTTTATTAAGCTCTGGTAACTAACTGCAGTTGAGATTGCCCAGGTAACTCCTTCGTTGCTAGAGCAGCCAAATCATGAAGCAGAACAGTGATAGCCATTAGTTTGCATGGGCATTCAAGTTGGGTATCATTATCTCAGTATTTACTTCACACTTCTTCTAATCTAGACCAATTTTGTGGCTTTGATGTTGTGGCCCCAGAGTTTTAGTTCCAGGTAATCACTTTTGTTATGGGAAGAGAGATGCAGTACTTCGAAGCCAACATGCTTAATTGCTAATACCTTAATTAATTCAAGCCTCAACATTTTTATCAAGTCAAAGATTATTGCTCGCTTACACAGATTTGCAGGTGTTTATAACAGGTGCAGTGAAGTGCTTATAGCTGCAACAGTACAGTAGAACTAGTTCTAGCTAACCATGACGCCGGAGGAGATGGCTGCCATTTTACGGGCTCCTAACCAATTGTGCTATTGTGTTTTTTTGTGTTATTTGTAACTTATTTTGTACATAATGTTTCTAACACCATCTCTTATGACCGAAAAGAGCTTCTGGATATCAGGACAGCGATTACTCACCTTCGTACTGGACAAAGATTTTTTCATTAACGAGTAGGACGCAAAGGATTTACTTCAGACACTGAACAAGGC
This sequence comes from Salvelinus namaycush, assembly GCF_016432855.1. NCBI lineage: Eukaryota > Metazoa > Chordata > Actinopteri > Salmoniformes > Salmonidae > Salvelinus > Salvelinus namaycush. The sequence goes on along the minus strand of NC_052316.1, from coordinate 28,196,317 downwards.
CCACATCCTTGTCATTCGCATGAAGAAGAGACAGAGATATTGGGGACATATGTCAGAGTGCCTTGTAAGGATCCGACAGCAAGTGGGTAATCCGCCTCTACCATCAGTCCTATTAGGCAATGTGCAATCATTGGATAATAAATTGGATGAGATCCGATTAAGACTATCCTACCAACGGGACATTAAAAACTGTCAAATCTTACATTTCACCGAGTCGTGGCTGAACGACGACATGGATAACATACAGCTGGCTGGGTGTTCAATAAATTGGCAAGATAGAACAGCTGCCTCTGGTTAGACAAGGGGTGGTGGCGGTCTGTGTCTATTTGTAAATAACAGCTGGTGCACAAAATCGAATATTAAGGAAGTCAGGGTTTTGCTCGCCTGAGGTAGAGTATCTCATTATAAGCTGAAGACCACACTATTTACCGATAGAGTTTTCATCTATATTTTCCGTAGCTGTCTATTTACCACCCCAAACCGATTCTGGCACATTCAATGAGCTGTATAAAGCCATAAGCAAACAAGAAAATGCTCATCCAGAGGCTGCGTTCCTAGTGGCTGGTGACTTTAATGCAGGAAAACTTAAATCCGTTTTACCTCATTTCTACCATGACGTTACATGTGCATCCAGAGGAAAAAAACTTGGGGAAAAAACGCCTTTACTCCACACACAGAGACGTGTGCAAAGCTCTCCCTTGCCCTCCATTTGGCAAATCTGACCATAACACTATCCTCCTGATTGCGGCTTGCAAGCAAAAACTAAAGCAGGAAGTACCAGTGACTCGATCAATACAGAAGTGGTCAGATGACGCAGATGCTAAGCTACAGGACTGTTTTGCTAGCACAGACTGGAATATGTTCCGGGATTCTTCCGATGGCATTGAAGAGTACACCACATCTGTCACTGGCTTTGTCAATAAGTGCATCGATGACGTTGTCCCCTTAGTGACCGTACGTACAAACCCCATCCAGAAGCCATGGATTACAGGCAACATCCGCACTGAGCTAAAGGGTAGAGCTGCTGCTTTCAAGGAGTGGAACTCTAACCCGGATGCTTATAGGAAATCCCGCTATGCCCTCCGACGAACCATCAAACAGGCAAAGCATCAATACAGGACTAAGATTGAATCGTACTACACCGGCTCCAACGCCCGTCAGATGTGGCAGGGCTTGCAAACTTTTACGGACTACAAAGGGAAGCACAGGCGCGAACTGCCCAGTGACACGAGCCTACCAGACAAGCTAAATTACTTCTATGCTTGCTTCAAGGCCAGCAACACTGAAGCATGCATGAGAGCAACAGTTGTTCCGGACAGCTGTGTGATCATGCTCTCAATAGCCGATGTAAGACCAATATTCACAAGGTCAATATTCACAAGGCCGCAGGGCCAGATGGATTACCAGGATGTGTACCCTGAGCATGCGCTGACCAACTGGCAAGTGCCTTCACTGACATTTTCAACCTGTCACTGACCGAGTATATAATACCAACATGTTTCAAGCAGACCACCATAGTCACTGTGCCCAAGAACACCAAGGTAACCTTCCTAAATGACTACCGACCCGTAGCACGCACGTCTGTAGCCATGAAGTGTTTTGAAAGACTGGTCACGCTCACATCAACACCATGACACCAGAAACCCTTGACCAATTACAATTTACATAACGCCCCAACAGATTCACAGATGAAGCAACCTTTATTGCACTCCACACTGCCCTTTCCCACCTGGACAAAAGGAACACTTTAGGTTGAAGTTGGAAGTTTACATACACTTAGGTTGGAGTCAATAAAACTCGTTTTTCAACAACTTCACAAATTACTTGTTAACAAACTATAGCTTTGGCAAGTCGGTTAGGACATCTACTTTGTGCATGACACAAGTCATTTTTCCAAAAATTGTTTACAGACAGATTATTTCACTGTATCACAATTCCAGTGGGTCAGAAGTGTACATACACTAAGATGACTGTGACCTTTAAACAGCTTGGAGAATTCCAGAAAATGATGTCATGGCTTTAGAAGCTTCTGATAGGCTAATTGACATAATTTGAGTCAATTGGAGGTGTACCTGTGTATGTATTTCAAGGCCTACCTTCAAACTCAGTGCCTCCTTACTTGACATCATGGTAAAATCAAAAGAAATCAGCCAAGACCTCAGAAAAATTGTAGACCTCCACAAGTCTGGTCCATCCTTGGGAGCAATTTCCAAACGTCTGAAGGTACCACGTTCATCTGTACAAACAATAGTACGCAAGTATAAACACCATGGGACCACGCAGCCGTCATACCGCTCAGGAAGGAGACGCGTTCTGTCTCCTAGAGATGAATGTACTTTGGTGCGAGAAGTGCAAATCAATCCCAGAACAGCAAAGGACCTTGTGAAGATGCTGGAGGAAACAGGTACAAAAATATCTAAATCAACAGTAAAATGAGTCCTATATCGACATAACCTGAAAGGCCGCTCAGCAAGGAATAAGCCACTGCTCCTAAACCGCCATAAAAGCCAGACTACAGTTTGCAACTGCACATGGGGACAAAGATCATACTTTTTGGAGAAATGTCCTCTGTTCTGATGAAACAAAAATAGAACTGTTTGGCCATAATGACCATCGTTATGTTTGGAGGAAAAGGGGGGAAGCTTGCAAGCCGAAGAACACCATCCCAACTGTGAAGCACGGGGGTGGCAGCATCATGTTGTGGGGTGCTTTGCTGCAAGAGGGACTGGTGCACTTCACAAAATAGATGACATCATGAGGAGGACAATTATTATGGATATATTGAAGCAACATCTCAAGACATCAGTCAGGAAGTTAAAGCTTGGTCGCAAATGGGTCTTCCAAATGGACAATGACCCCAAGCATACTTCCAACGTTGTGGCAAAATGGCTTAAGGACAACAAAGTCAAGGTATTGGAGTGGCCATCACAAAGCCCTGACCTCAATCCTATAGAAAATTTGTGGGCAGAACTGAAAAAGCGTGTGCGAGCAAGGAGGCCTACAAACCTGACTCAGTTACACCAGCTTTGTCAGGAGGAATGGGCCAAAATTCAACTTATTGTGGGAAGCTTGTGGAAGGCTACCCAAAACGTTTGACCCAAGTTAAATAATATAAAGGCATTGCTACCAAATACTAATTGAGTGTATGTAAACTTCTGACCCACTGGGAATGTGATGAAAGAAATAAACGCTGAAAGAAATCATTCTCTATACTATTATTCTGACATTTACATTTTTTTAAATGAAGTGGTGATCCTAACAGGGAATTTGACAGGGAATAAGACAGGGAATTTGTACTAGGAGTAAATGTCAGAAATTGTGAAAAACTGAGTTTAAATGTATTTGGCTAAGGTGTATGTAAACTTCCGACTTGAACTTGATGTAATAATACTATTCATTGACTGCAGCTCAGCATTCAACACCATAGTGCCCTCAAATCTCATCACTAAGCTACACTGGGACTAAACACCTCCCTTTGCAACTGGATCCTGGACTTACAGCCGCCCCCAGGTGTTAAGGGTAGGTAACAACACATCTGCCACGCTGATCCTTAACACGGGAGCCCCTCAGGGGTGCTTGCCATTCCCCTCCTGTACTCCCTGATCACCCATGACATCATGGCTGAGCACGCCCCCATTCTCATCGACGGGGCTGTAGTGGAGCAGGTTGAGAGCTTCAAGTTCATTTGTGTCCACTTCACCAACAAACTAACATGGTCCAAACACACCAAGACAGTTGTGAAGAGGGCACTATAATGCCTATTCCCCCTCAGGAGACTGACATTTTTTGGCATGGGTCCTCAGATCCTCAAAAGGTTCTACAGCTGCACCATTGAGAGCATCCTGACTGGTTGCATCAACACCTGGTGTGGCAACTGCTCTGCCTCCAACCACAAAGCACTACAGAGGGTAGTGCGTACGGCCCAGTACGTCACTGGGGACAATCTTCCTGCCATCCAGGACTTCAAATATCAGGCGGTGTCAGAGGAAGGCCCTAAAAATTGCCAAGACTCTAGCCACTCTAGTCATAGACTGTTCTTCCTGCTACTACGCATGGCACCTCACAGCAAGCGGTACCGGAGCGCCAAGTCTCGGTCCAAAAGGCTTCTTAACAGCTTCTACCCCCAAGCCATAAGACTCTTGAACAGCTAATCAAATGGCTACCAGAACAATTTGCATTGACCCCCCCCCCCCCCCCCCCCCCAGTGTGCAAAGCTGTCATTAAGGCAAAATGTGGCTATGTGAAGAATCTAAAAAATAATATATATTTAGATGTGTTTAACACTATTTCGGTTACGACATGATTCCTTATGTGTTATGTCATAGTTTTGATGTCTTCGCTATTATTTTACAATGTTGAAAATAGTAAAAATATAGAAAAACCCTTGAATGAGTAGGTGTTATAAAACTTTTGACAGGTAGTGTATTTATATATTCTTAATTCCATTCCTTTACTAGATTTGTGGGTAATGTTGTGTAATTGTTAGATATTACTTGTTAGATATTACTGCACTGTCGGAGCTAGAATCACAAGGATTTCGCTACACCCGCAATAACATCTGCTAAACACGTGTTCTGTGTGACCAATAACATTTGATTTGATGCTGACATTGTGATGTTTTTGAAGATTGGAAATCTTGATTACATGAACGCTCTTGAAACTGCATTTGTAATCTGCATCTGAAAGTGCATCTGATCTTATGGCAAGGTTCAGAAATACGTTCCAGAATGAGGGAAAGAAACTTTCTGCATATTTGTTTAGACTGAACAAACTGCTGCACAGTGTGTTTTGCAAAGTTGGAATTGAACTGTCTGAGATGAATAGCAAATGCATTGAACAGGTTGTGAGAGGTGCACTGTCACATGACATGGTTGAGCTTTGCATACGGATGACCTAAAAGCTGCGTGATCCACCAACCTTCTCTGAGCTGCTTCACGAGGTAAGGGAGAAGGAAGATATGATTCAAGACAGGACTGTTCCCACATGTGTTGTGATGTCATCAGCTGTCACTCCAGTTGTTGCTGCACCGACAGAAGTCATGAAGCTGCTGAAGGAAGAACTGAATGGTTTGAAAACTGATATGACTCGTCTTAGTTCTGCTGCTGTCACCACAGGTAAGCCTGACACGCTCTCTCAGAAGACAGATTCCGCATTCAAAGGCAGAAGGAAGAACGCTGATCCATCTCAAGGTTCCACTAAGGATGAAAGCCGACCTGGTATCTTATGCTATACATGTGGAGAGGATGGACACTTGAAATGAGACTGCGAGGGCAAAGAAAATCGGAGGAAAGTCAACAAGTGTCTCATTAGCCAGAAACAGTCAATGGGAAACTATAGCCGGACCCAGTAAAGGAGCAGCCTGCTGTCCCCGTGAAGCCTTAGCTCAGAGCAATACCCCTATGATGGCTTTTTGTTGTTTAAGTTGGAGTTTTCAGGATCAGTAGTGGGGGTAACAGAGACCATAGAAGCACTTGTGTTGGTTTGTCCAGGCCCGGCCATGAAAGGTAAAGTCTCTATACTGTTTGGTACAAACACTTCTGTGGTGAGAAGGCTGATGATGGCCTGCAAAGTGAAAGAAAGTGGTTTCTTGAGCACACTATGAGTTCATTCTGTTATCAAATAGGCTGAGAGAGATCCCAACTGATATTGATGACAAGAAAAAAGGAACACTATGGTTTTCACAAACAAAACCTGTAACATTGCTCCCTGGTGGACTAGCAAGAGTCCCCCGGAATTCTGAAGTTTCCTGGATCACCTTGTACTCAGACCATTTTGGTAGATAGGCCTGAAGAATCCCAGTGTCCAGAAAATTCCCAGTTTTCAGAAGAACTTCTTGTGAGACCTGAAATTCAGATGTCTACGGTTGTGTCATCTAGAAGAATAACAGTTATAGTCCGGAATGTATCGTCAAGGGAGATAACCTTAAAATGTGGCATGGCCATTGCTTACCTGTTTCCCGTAGATGTAGCCCCTGTTCCTGCTGCCCCGAAGGGGATTAAGTGCAATTTACCTGAGAAGCTGACTCCTTCATCCAACTTCGGTGACTCACCTTTATCTGAAGAATGGAAGAGGAGGTTAACTGACAAGATGATGGAATGAAAATAAGTTCTCAACTCATGAGTTTGACGTTGATTGTGCCAAGAGTACTCGCCACACAATTAGAGTCACTGATGACACAGCGTTTAGGGAGAGGTCTCGACGGCTGTCCCCAGCTGATGTGGAAGATATAAGGAAACATCTGAAGAACCTGAAAGATGCTGAAATCATCTCTCCGTCGAGAAGCCCCTATGCGTTGTCAATTGTAGTGGTGAGGAAGAAGAACGGAAACATACGGATGTGTGTGGATTACAGAACGCTCAACAGATGTACAGTTTATGACCACTACACCGTTCCACGAATTGAAGATGCCCTGCCCAGTTTGAATGGAAACAAATGGTTCAGCGTGTTGGATCTCAGAAGTGGATTTTTACAAAGAGAAGACTGCTTTCATATGTCCTGCTGGATTCTATCAGTTTGAGAGGATGCCACAGGGTGTGTCAGGAGAACCAGCAACTTTCAACGTGTTAAAGAACAGACCATTGGAGACATGAACCTACTTGAAGTTCTAGTGTACTTAGATGACCTGATAGTGTTCGGAAAGACAATGGAAGAACACGAAAAGAGAGGCTTCCCAAGATGTTGGATTGCTTGAAATAAAAAGGACTGAAGTTGTCTTTGGACATGTGTCAATTCTGCCGAACGTCAGTTGACTATGTGGGACACATAGTATCCCAGGAGGGAGTGGCTACAGACCCATCGAAGATCGAAGCAGTAACCACATGGCCGAGACCAGACACTTTGTCTACTCTACATTCTTTTCTCGGATTCTGTGGGTATTATAGAATATTTGTGAAAGACTACTCAAAAGTAAGTTACCCTTTGAATCAACTCCTGCATGGTTACCTTCCCTCAGCCAAGAAAGGAAGAAAGCCCAAGGAAAAAACAGATGAAGTGTACTTCAAGCCCTCTGAACCCCTGAAATGGCTGAGAAACTGAAGGAAAGCCTCACTAAAGCTCCGGTGCTGGCTTTTGCAAACCCTCAACAGTCATATGTTGATGGAAGCAGTGAAGGGTTAGTTGGAGTATTGTGCCAAGAAGACAAGGATCAACATCTGCATCCAGTTGCATTTGTCAGTCAAAGTTTATCCCCTTCTGAGTGCAATTACCCTGTTCATAAATTAGGATATCTAGCATTAAAGTGGGCCGTAGTTGACAAACTGCACAATTACCTGTACAAAACAAGGTTTGAAGGGGAGAACCGACTACAATCTGTTGACACGTGACTAGTTTCATGAAACTAGATGCATGTCACGCATCACTACTTCACAGGAGAGCCATTTGAACATAAACTTATTTTTTAATCAAAATGCGTTTTTTTGGCAGAAATGCCTTCTGGAACATGTGAACTTTCATGTGCCTTAATAAAAAACTGGTATGCCATCTGTAAATATGAATACAATTGTTAAATTACGAGCCTAGTTGGTTAAGCCACAGATAAAGACAGCAAAATTCCCACTAGCCATGATTGGCTGAGATAATGAGTGGGCTGACAAGCCGAGAGATGAGTTCAGATTGGTCTGCCATGTAGCGAGCTTCTGTCTATTTGAGCTGGTCAGTATGTGTAGGTAATCCTGTCTAACGCTGCTTTAAAAAATATATATATCCGTAGTAAAACTGCATACTTGTTATTCTCCACTTTCTGGAGGACCGAGTTTAGAAATCAGTGGAATTAGAGCATGATAGCTAAGGGGATGGAGAAAACACCTGTCTCCGGATTACATCTTCAAACTAATGGCAACCATGGCATCCGTGACAGAGAGGGAGAAGCTTCCATCCATGTATACGGGTAAGATAGTCTAGCTAGCTACATTTTCAGCTATTTCACGATTCTAATTTTGTCAGAAAGTTGTTTTCATTTCAAGTTAAAGTGTAATGTTAACTAGCTAGCTAAGGTTAGCTGGCTGGCTCGCTAGCTAACGTTACAGTGGTTCCTCAATTAAAAGTTTTGAGATTATGCCATGGGATTTAGAGGTCATTTGTGGTTTAGTACGTTGCCCTGCGTGACTGCTTTAATGCTCCAGACCACTGCAAGGGGGAGTTAGAGCACTGATTATGCTCGTGGGTCCCAAGGCGCTAATATATCTCTAACTGACAATGAATGGGCGATATAAACCAAATAGAAACTGATAATTGTGCACGACTTCCAAATTTAATTCCAATGAACTGAATGAGGAGGATGAAGGTGATTGAATTTAGAACAATAGTGTAAGAATTGCTATTCCGCTGTCCTGCACGCACACCCGAAAAGAGACACTTATTTTTTTGTTTCTACTTGGCCAGAAGAAGTTGTAACTGGATTGTAGTGTATTACTCACTAAAACTGTTGTTACACTAAGGTTTTTATTCTAAGAGAAACTAAAATAACCGGGATGCCATGTATTATAGTCTCTAAAAGGAAAAATATTACCTCCGTCTCTTTCGCATTTTGCTTTCATAATGCATCCTTATTTACAAAGTGATTATTATTTTTATTAGATATTCTCACAGAGCAGATTTGCTCCAACGAAAAATGCCCCTTAGATACTGTATGAATTCGAAGGGCAGAAATGATTAAATATTAAAGCATTAGACCTCTCACTAAAGATGTCAGTCATGCAAAAGTTATACTTAAATCCGAACTGGATTTAACAAAAAATGACATGAAAAACGCACATTTTTAAATCACAAACTCTAAAAGTAATTTGAAAGGTAGATACAAATTATTTGTGACATTGTGGTTACAATAAAGAATGTAAACAAGATGCTGTGTGTTTATTTACAGTAGTGATGGACAGCTGGAGGCATTTTGAAAACAGGGTTTCAAACACTTGTTTTTCACAAGTGTACTGTAGCAGGTGTAGCCCAAACAGTTCTTCATCAATATCTTTATGCTTTCATTAATAAAATAACAAGAAAAAATACATTCAAAATGCAGATGTTTATTTAAACTACATTTTAGTTCCAGCTCCACGACCACGGGTAAAACCTTGCTGAGATGATCAACGTATTGGTTGCATTGTTGTATCGTCAACTTCAAGCCAAAAGGTCTTGGCAGATTTACGGATTAATGTTTTCAGTTGATGCCAAACAAGATCGGGTTAGATCGGGTTTAAATCAGGAGACCTACATGTAGAGATGAAAAAATATTTTCAGATATACAGTGGGCCTACCGTAGGTGTTGTAGGTCTTTTATTTATTTATATTTATTTTACTACATAAAGGTCTACTTAGTCTGCTGGCATCTTGACCCAGTTTATGCCCTCATTTGCAATGCAAACCCGGGCAGCAGTGTGTTTTGGGTCATTGTCTGCATTTGGAGAAAAAAAAAGACATTTAGCCTAACAACCAACATTAGGTACAATACTAGAAATATACATGCAAATAGGCCTAAACATAACAAAATATCGCTATAATCCTACCTTGAAAGAAACTATGTGGTCCCAGAAACACCTCTCTGACATAGGGTCCAGCATATCTCTTGATAATTTCTTCCTCAAAGAAATCTCGAGCCAGGATACCTGAAAAAGGAGGCAACAGTGAATTATTGTGCAACACATAGCAGTCCGTGAGGTGTAGACTACAATATTTTATGTACCTTTAGCTTTTTAAATAGCTAAACTTACCATCAAAAATCAAATATGAGCCTGGTCCCTGGTGAGAAATTGATTCTATATTGCTTGACACAGTGATGAAAATAATCATGGCCTCTAAACCTTCAAGCTGCATACTGGACCCTATTCCAACTAAAGCCTCTCTTGAAAAAGCCAAACCTTGACCCAGAAAATAGAAAAAACTATCGGCCTATATCAAATCTCCCATTAATCTCAAAAAGTTTAGAAAAAGCTATTGTGCAGCAACTCACTGCCTTCCTGAAGACAAACAATGTATACGAGAAGCTTCAGTCTGGTTTTAGTCCGCATCATAGCGTGGTTTTAGACCGCACTGAGACTGAACTTGTGAAGGTGGTAAATTACCTTTTAATGGCGTCAGACCGAGGCTCTGCATCTGTCCTCGTACTCCTAGACCTTAGTGCTGCATTTGATACCATCGATCACCACATTCTTTTGGAGAGATTGGAAACCCAAATTGGTCTACACGGACAAGTTCTGGCCTGGTTTAGATCTTATCTGTCGGAAAGATATCAGTTTGTCTCTGTTGATCGTTTGTCATCTGACAAATCAACTGTACATTTGTGTTCCTCAAGGCTCCGTTTTAGGACCACTATTGTTTTCACTATATATTTTACCACTTGGTGATGTCGTTTCGGAAACATAATGTTAACTTCACTGCTATGAGCATGACACACAGCTGTACATTTTGATGTACAAAATTGCCCTCCCTGGAAGCCTATGTTTCAGCCATAAGGAAGTGGATGGCGGCAAATGTTCTACTTTTAAACTCGGACAAAACAGAGATGCTAGATCTAGGTCCCAAGAAACAAAGAGATCTTCTGTTAAATCTGACAATTAATCTTGATGGTTGTACAGTCGTCTCAAATAAAACTGCGAAGGACCTCGGCGTTACTCGGGACCCTGATCTCTCTTTTGACGAACATAAAAAGACTGCGTCAAGCTTTTTTCTACGTAACATTGCAAAAATCAGAAACTTTCTGTCCGAAAATGATGCATAAAAATTTTGCCATACTTTTGTCACTTCTAGGTTAGACTACTGCAATGCTCTACTTTCCGGCTAAACTTCAGTTAGTGCTAAACACGGCTGCTAGAATCTTGACAAGAACCAAAAAATGTGATCATATTACTCCAGTGCTAGCCTCTCTAAACTGGCTTCCTGTTAAGGCTAGGGCTCATTTCAAGGTTTTACTGGTAACCTACAAAGCATTACATGGGCTTGCTCCTACCTATCTTTCCGATTTGGAAAGATAGGTAGGTTTAGTCTGTCCCAGGAGTGTGAAGGTGAATGGAAAGGCACTGTGGCAACGAACCGCCCTTGCTGTCTCTGCCTGGCCGGTTCCCCTCTTTCCACTGGGATTCTCTGCCTCAAACCCTATCAAATCAAATGTATTTATAAAGCCCTTCTTACATCAACTGATATCTCAAAGTGCTGTACAGAAACCCAGCCTAAAACCCCAAACAGCAAGCAATGCAGGTGCAGAAGCACAGTGGCTAGGAAAAACTCCCTAGAAAGGCCAGAACCTAGGAAGAAACCGACAGAGGAACCAGGCTATGAAGGGTGGCTGTGCCGGGTGGAGATTATAACAGAACATGGCCAAGATGTTCAAATGTTCATAGATGACCAGCAGGGTCAAATCATAAGAATCACATTGGATGTCGAGTGTGCAACAGGTCAGCACCTCAGGAGTAAATGTCAGTTGTCTTTTCATAGCCAATCAGTCAGAGTATCTCTACTGCTCCTGCTGTCTCTAGAGAGTTGAAAACAGCAGGTCTGGGACAGGTAGCACGTCCGGTGAACAGGTCGGGGTTCCATAGCCGCAGGCAGAACAGTTGAAACTGGAGCAGCAGCATGGCCAGGTGGACTGGGGGCAGGAAGGAGTCATCGGAAGGAGTCATCTGTGAAACCTATTCTTAAAACATTTTAATAATGGATTTAACGGTGCTCCGTGGGATGTTCAAAGTTTGATATTTTTTTATAGCCCAACCCTGAACTGTACTTCTCCACAATTTTGTCCCTGACCTGTTTGGAGAGCTCCTTGGTTTTCATTGTGCTGCTTCCTTGGTGGTGCCCCTTGCTTAGTGGTGTTGCAGACTCTGGGGCCTTTCAGAACAGGTGTATATATACTGAGATCATGTGACAGATCATGTGACACAGATTGCACACAGGTGGACTTTATTTAACTAATTATGTGACTTCTGAAGGTAATTGGTTGTACCAGATCTTATTTAGGGGCTTCATAGCAAAGGGGGTGATTACATATGCACGCACCACTTTTAAATTTTTTATTTTTGAGAATCTTTTGAAACAAGTTATTTTTTCATTTCACTTCACCAATTTGGACTATTTTGTGTATGTCCATTACATGAAATCGAAATAAAAATCAATTTAAATTACAGGTTGTAATGCAACAAAATAGGAAAAACGCCAAGGGGGGTGAATACTTTTGCAAGCACTTTATTTTTTGCATTATTAGGCCTACTTTACAGTATTGTAGCCTACTGTACCTGTTCATTTTCCAGGGCTTTCGCTTTTGGTGTAACACAGGCATCTGATAATAGTTTTTGCGAATAGCACTGTCTGTGACCAAAATCCCCAAGTCTTCCAGTATTTTTGAAATGTCTTCAATAGATTTTCCGTTCCTCCTGAAAGCACTAATCGGCTCACTTAAGTGAATAGATATCCTAGTCATGGTGCTACAATATGTTGTTACAGCATAATCAAAGTGATGATAATCGTCGATCTACTGTATACTAGTGGCCTAATGTAACCTGAAAGTCATACCTTTCCACTACTCCTCACCTGACCCAAACTCCACCCTTAATACAGTTACCATTCAAAAACGAGCTGTTTATCTAAAAAAAAAAATGTGACCAAAGAGAACAGGCGAAATAGACATCGTTAGGACTATAACCACCAGCTTCTTTCTATGTTGCTACCCATTCCAGGGTTAGTGCTGTAACCACCAGCTTCTTTCTCTGGTGCTACCCATTCCAGGGTTAGTGCTGTAACCACCAGCTTCTTTCTCTGGTGCTACCCATTCCAGGGTTAGGACTGTAACCACCAGCTTCTTTTTATGGTGCTACCCGTTCCAGGGTTAGGACTGTAACCACCAGCTTCTTTCTCTGGTGCTACCCGTTCCAGGGATAGGACTGTAACCACCAGCTTCTTTCTCTGGTGCTACCCATTCCAGGGTTAGGACTGTAACCACCAGCTTCTTTCTTTGGTGCTACCCGTTCCAGGGTTAGGACTGTAACCACCAGCTTCTTTCTATGGTGCTACCCGTTCCAGGGTTAGGACTGTAACTACCAGCTTCTTTCTATGGTGCTACCCGTTCCAGGGTTAGGACTGTAACCACCAGCTTCTTTCTCTGGTGCTACCCATTCCAGGGTTAGGACTGTAACCACCAGCTTCTTTCTATGGTGCTACCCGTTCCAGGGTTAGGACTGTAACCACCAGCTTCTTTCTCTGGTGCTACCCATTCCAGGGTTAGGACTATAACCACCAGCTTCTTTCTATGTTGCTACCCGTTCCAGGGTTAGTGCTGTAACCACCAGCTTCTTTCTATGGTGCTACCCATTCCAGGGTTAGGACTGTAACCACCAGCTTCTTTCTATGGTGCTACCCGTTCCAGGGTTAGGACTGTAACCACCAGCTTCTTTCTCTGGTGCTACCAATTCCAGGGTTAGGACTGTAACCACCAGCTTCTTTCTATGGTGCTACCTGTTCCAGGGTTAGGACTGTAACCAACAGCTTCTTTCTATGGTGCTACCCGTTCCAGGGTTAGGACTGTAACCACCAGCTTCTTTCTATGGTGCTACCCGTTCCAAGGTTAGGACTGTAACCACCAGCTTCTTTCTCTGGTGCTACCCGTTCCAGGGTTAGGACTGTAACCACCAGCTTCTTTCTATGGTTCTACCCGTTCCAGGGTTAGGACTGTAACCACCAGCTTCTTTCTATGTTGCTACCCGTTCCAGGGTTAGGACTGTAACCACCAGCTTCTTTCTATGTTGCTACCCGTTCCAGGGTTAGGGCTGTAACCACCAGCTTCTTTCTATGGTGCTGGACAACAACACGCACTGAAAAACGCATGGTTTTCAAGAAAGCGGTTAGTTTTGCTAGATTCTTAACATGTGTACGCAGCATTTGTGTGTTGGCGTCCCTTTTAACTCTTAATTGATCTACCGTTTTCATAGGCCACTGTAATTGATGGGGGCTCAGGGCGGTACCATTCTGCTCATCTGATGACAGTGCACATGGATCAGATTCAAACTCTGATAACCGAGATTGAATCATTGAAGGCAGACCAGCAGAAATAGAAACATTATCTGAGGGTAGAGATACAGAGGACAGCTGATGCATTGTTCCAGAGCCAGGAAGTATCGGCGGAGAGTCACTCGTCATTGGCGGAGAGTCAGGCAGAGAATGATGCATTGAAGAGGGCGAGGAATGAGATGGAGTCACAATCCATGCCAGGCACACCTGTAAGCTCTGGAACTCCACCTCCGACAGGCAGAGTCAACATACGTGGCGGGTTCGTCAGGTTGTCGGTTCACCCTGACATTTCCATTCCTCTTCTGACACCAGAACTTGATGAACTGCTCACCAGACACAGCAAGGGCCGTCCGGACCGTTATGCTGTTTTGCTGTTCCAAGGATGTGTAACTGAAGAGGAATACCACGAGTGGACACAGAATACCAACTGGGATGGATCCTGAGGCAAATGTGGCTTACCAGTAAACCTCCCGGTGTTTATCATTAATACTGTGTGTCAGAAGTTTCTGTCCATGACTGATGTAGCCGGAAAAAGCATTAAAGACCGAATTAATGAGTACTTGAAGTCACAGAGAAAGTCTAGACATGGCCGCTCTCCCTTATGTAAGGAATTAGGCACTTTACTATGTTTACTACTGTATGTACTGTAGACTATGTTTACTTGTTTACTTGCACAGTAGCCTAATAAACATATGCAGGCGGGTTCTCTCTTCAATATGCTTTAAATGCTTTATTATCAATGTTTAAAGTGCGTGTGGGCAACCTCATGCAACCGCAAAATGTTGGATCAAGCATATACTGTACAGTACTGTTTTTCTTCATCAACATCTTTATGCTTTTGTTAATAAAATAATGATAAAAATACTCTTTCAAAATGCAGATGTTTATTTCGTTATGGATCCATAACGAATTACTATGGGAATTAACATCACTGAATGACAGAAATATTGGAACAAATATTGAAGGTAAACAAATTGTTGCTTATAATTGTATTAAAGCCCCTTAGATATTAATTTAGAATCCTTTAAATGTAATTAGATCTAATACTGTAGAAGGAAATGTTATGGATCTGCCAGTGTTTTCATTTAGAGATTCCGGTAAAGAAATGTGTTTGTAGAGTGGTAACTTTCTTCACCAGTTCTCTTACAATTGTGTGATTAACCTGCCAGTTGGTGTAACTGTAATGTTAATTCTCTTGAGGAGTTTTGCTCTTTATCACAATATTAAAAACTTTCAAATGCATTCATGAATTAAATCGCTTTAGCCGACATGCGATTCATCTGATGAACAATTGACTCGATCTATAAGCTCAGGATGATAGTAAAACGGGCAATAAGATACACTACAAGAAAGGGAACACATATATAACTGTACAAAACGGTTGCAGGTCAGAGGGCCATCTAACAAGTGCAGAACCGAGGACCATCGAGCGACAGGTCACGTTGTACAACGCCATATTTTCCTAACGGAAACCCTGAGGGCTTCGTTTTTCATTTTTCTTGGAATAGAAACACCATAATATTAATCAAATTAATTAAACTAAATTTCTGCAAATCAATCCCATATACTATGTTCTTACAAAAAAGGTTTTAATAGACAAAGAAAAGCTCTTCAGTAGGTGTACCGAAACATTCAAAGGTTACAAGTTTATCAACTTTCAAAGCAGAATTACTTTCCCATTATTCCTCAAATGCCGTGTATGATATACCATTTTGTAGGTCTGTGTCTCTGCTTTCATCCAATGTAAAAAACACAATTTCAAATTTTGCTACATAAGACCGAATCAAGGCGGTCGGTCACATATACCTAGTGTCCTTTTCACCATACTTACTGTTTTCATTTATCTGAGCCTGTGGTGAGAGGGTTAAGCTAGCTTTTACAGTTTTGACTCTACAGGTGCCAGTGGAAGGTAAATAAGAAGTATGTTGGATTTATAAAGTTTTCCTTGCTTTCAAGAAGCACACCTAATTCAAGTAAAGACATTTCTTTACTGGATGTTAAACAATTGAGGGGACATTGATCCCGTCCACTATCCCCCCTAAAACAGAGCCTCTACTGTGCTTCATGCTACATATGCTTGTCCGCAGGGTCCAAATAAAATAACAACTATGTCCCATCTTCTCTCCCATGACTCTTACAGTCCCCACAGCCTGTGTGTGTGCGGTGTGTGTGTGTGTTTGTATGTGTTTTGGTTTGACAGAGGGAAAATTAAGAAGAAAAAAGACAGAAACTGAGTGAGAGACATAACAAGATGATGTTGTAACTGAATACCATGGTAGTCAATATTTTAGTGATGAATATCAGTGATAATGAATGGCCAGTTCATTCCTCTAGTCTAGTGTATGAAGAATTCCATGGCACCCTGACATGAGGGATGGAACTCTTGTCACATTCTCTGTTGACCCCACATTGATCCTTAGCAACAACGTCATAGGTCCAATAACATCAAAGCTGTAGCCACATACTGTATGTTCTGCATTGTGATGTTGATGCTATGGGTAACATAATAGCAGCACTCTGCAAGCTGCAGAGGAGATGACTGCCGTTTTACAGTCCCCTAACCAATTGTGCTATTGTGTGTTTTTTCGTGTTATTTGTAACCTATTTTGTACATAATGTTTCTGCCTCCGTCTCTTATGACAGAACAGAGCTTGTAGATATCAGGACAGCGATTACTCACCCCGTACTGGAATAAGATTTTTTCTTTAATGAGTCGGACGCGAAGGAGTTACTCCAGACACACGACAAGGCCCTCTACCCGTCATTCGCAGGAGAAAGAGACGGAGATATCGGGGACGTAGGTCTGGGTGCCTTGTAAGGATCCGACGGCGAGTGGGTAATTTGCCTTTACCATCGGTCCTATTAGCCAACGTACAATCATTGGATAATAAATAGATGAACTACGAGCACGTATATCCTACCAACGGGACATTAAAAACTGTACTATCCTATGTTTCACCGAGTCATGGCTGAACGACGACATGAATAACATACAGCTGGCTGGTTTTATGCTTTTTCGGCTGGATAGTACAGCAGCCTCTGGTAAGACAAGGGGTGGTGGTCTATCTATATTTGTAAACAACAACTGGTGCATGAAATCTAATGAAGTCTCGAGGTTTTGCCAACCTGAGGTAGAGTATCTCATGATAAGCTCTTTACCACACTATTTACCAAGAGAGATTTAATCTATATTCTTTGTAACTGTCTATTTACCACCACAAACCGATGCTGGCACTAATACCGCACTCAATGAGCTGTATACAGCCATACAGGGGCGGCAGGTTGCCTAGTGGTTAGAGTGTTGGACTAGTAAGTGAAAGGTTGTAAGATCGAATCCCCGAGGTGACGAGGTAAAAATCTGTCGTTCTGCCCCAGTACAAGGCAGTTAATTGACTGTTCCTAAGCCATCATTGAAAATAAGAATTTGTTCTTAACTGACTTGCCTAGTAAAATAAAAAAGCAAACAGGAAAACGCTCATCCAGAGGCAGCGCTCCTAGTGGCCGGGTACTATAATGCAGGGCAACTTAAATCCTTTTTACCTAATTTCAACCAGCATGTTAAATGTGCAACCTGAGGAAAAAAACTCTAGCCCACCTTTACTCCACACAGAGACGTGTACAAAGCTCCCTCGCACTCCCTTTGGCAAATCTGACCATAATTCTATCCTCCTGATTCCTGCTTACAAGCAAAAGCTAAAGCAGGAAGCACCAGTGACTCGATCAATAAGAAAGTGGTCAGATGAAGCAGATGCTAAGCTACAGGACTGTTTTACTAGCACAGACTGGAATATGTTCCGGGATTCTTCCGATGGCATTGAGGAGTACACCACATCCGTCACTGGCTTCATCAATAAGTGCATCGATGACATCCCCCCACAGTGACTGTTTGTACATACCCCAACCAGAAGTCATGGATTACAGGCAACATCCGCACTGAGCTAAAGGGTAGAGCTGCTGCTTTCAAGGAGTGGGACTCTAACACGGAACCTTAAAAAAAATCCCGCTATGCCCTCCGACGAACCATCAAACAGGAAAAGCTTCAATACAGGACTAAGATTGAATTGTACTACACTGGCTCCGACGCTCGTCTGATGTGGCAGGGCTTGCAAACTATTACATTCTACAAAGGGAAGCACAGCCACGAGCTGCCCAGTGACCCGATCCTACCAGACGAGCTAAATTACTTCTATAATCGTTTCATGGCAAGTAACACTGAAACATGCATGAGAGCATCAGCTGTTCCCGGATGACTGTGTGATCACGCTCTCCGTAACCGATGTGAGTAAGACCTTTAAACAGGTCAACATTCACAAGGCCACGGGGCCAGACGAATTACCAGGACGTGTACGCCGAGCATGCGCTGACCAACTGGCAAGTGTCTTCACAGACATTTTCATCCTGTCCCTGACTGATTCTGTAACACCAACATGTTTCAAGCAGGCCACCATAGTCCCTGTGCCCAAGAACACTAAGGTAATCTGCCTAAATGACTACCGACCCGTAGCACTCACGTCTGTAGACATGATGTACTTTGAAAGGCTAGTCATGGCTGACATCAACACCATTATCCCAGAAACACTAAACCCACTCCAATTTGCAAACCGCCCCAAGAGATCCACAGATGATGCAATCTTGCACTCCACACTGCCCTTTCCCACCTGGACAAAAGGAACACCTATGTGAGAATGCTATTCATTGACTACAGTATAATGCTATTCGTTGACTGGAGTTCAACACCATAGTGCCCTAAAAACTCATCACTAAGCTAAGGACCCTGGGACTAAACACCTCCCTCTGCAACTGGATCCTGGACTTCCTAACGGGCCGCACCCAGGTGGTAAGGGTTGGTACCAACACATCCTCCACGTTGGTCCTCAACACGGGGCCCCTCAGGGAGGCGTGCTCAGTCCCCTCTTGTACTCCCTGTTCACTCATGACTGCATGGCCAGGCACGACTCCAACGCAATCATTTAGTTTGCCATTGACACAACATTGGTAGGCCTGATCACCAACAATGATGTGACAGCCTACAGGGAGGAGGTCAGAGACCTGGCAGTGTGGTGTCACTTTAACTCTACCTACAGTACATGTACACTACCGTTCAAAAGTTTGGGTCCCTTAGAAATGACCTTGTTTTTGAAAGAAAAGCACCATTAAAATAGCATCAAATTGATCTGAAATACAGTGTAGACATTGTTAATGTTGTAAATGACTATTGTAGCTGGAAACAGCTGATTTTTAATGGAATATCTACATAGGCGTACAAGAGGCCCATTATCAGCAACCATCACTCCTTTGTTCCAATGGCACATTGTGTTAGCTAATCCAAGTTTATCACTTTAAAAAGGCTAATTGATCATTAGAAAACACTTTTGCAATTATGTTAGCACAGCTGAAAACTGTTGTTCTGATTAAAGAAGCAATAAATCTGGCCTTCTTTAGACTAGTTGAGTATCTAGAGCATCAGCATTTGTGGGTTCGATTACAGCCTCAAAATTACCAGAAACAAAGACCTTTCTTCTGAAACTCATCAGTCTATTCTTGTTCTGAGAAATTAAGGCTGTTCCATGTGAGAAATTGCCAAGAAACTGAAGATCTCATACAACGCTGTATACTACTCCCTTCACAGAACAGTGCAAATTGGCTCTAACCAGAATAGAAAGAGGAGTGGGAGGCCCCGGTGCACAACTAACCAAGAGGACAAGTACATTAGAGTGTCTAGTTTGAGAGACAGACTCCTCACAAGTCCTCAACTGGCAGCTTCATTAAATAGTACCCGCAAAACACCAGTCTCAACGTCAACTGTGAAGAGGCGACTCCGGGATGCTGGCCTTCTAGGCAGAGTTCCTCTGTCCAGTGTCTGTGTTCTTTTGCCCATCTTCATCTTTTCTTTTTATTGGCCAGTCTGAAAGTGGCTTTTCTTTGCAACTCTGCCTAGAAGGCCAGCCTCCCGAGTTGGGAGGTGGGGGTTGTTATAGGTTGTGAATGTGATTTAATGGACATCCCCCAAGGAGCCTCCTTTCCCATTTGTCCCGTATCAGTGGCTGTGAGTCTGACACAGCCACAATGCCTCTTTGTTCCTCTCGCCTGTCCAAACATTTTTAGAGGACTTTGTGTTACGCACACCCTCCCATAACTCAACAGACAAAGAAAGAGGAGAAATAGAGAAGGAGAAGGAGAGGAGGTTGGTGTTAACAGAACTTCTCATCTGCAGTAACAGACAGACACCTATAGTAGGAACTACTACTCAAACACTGGGAGCAAGCTTCTTCCAAAAATGCTGTAAACATGTGTGTCACTCTCTTGGTTGGAGACAGAGTATACATCTCAACTGAAAAACCCATTGTGCAGATAGGCTTGTGTCAATGCAATACGGAAAAATAATTGTGGGAAACAAAATACCTGAGAACAACATATAACCTTCAAATTCCATGAACAGTCCAAATCAAGTTTTTCATGAAATTGGATGATATCTGGATGAAACAGATCAATATACAGTATGATGACCAAAGTCTGATCATAAAATGACTGGTCCCCCCCCCCCCCCATGTCAAATACTTGTCATTTTAATACACCAATGGCAACATGATATTCTCTAACTTCATTTAAATAGGTACTGCCTTGTAATCAATATCGGAGAAGGAGTGTTTGCGGAGGGGTGGTTTATATAGCTCGATATCTGCTCTACTGGTGCCAATGTGTCAGCAAATACAGGGTGTCAGCAAATATAATTAAAAGTTTACACTATTCATCTATGGCAAAGAAACTTACAGTTGAAGTCGGAAGTTTACATACACCTTAGTCAAATACATATAAACTCAGTTTTCACAATTCCTGACACTTAAACCTAGCAAAAATTCCCTGTCGTAGGTCAGTTAGGATCACCACTTTATTTTAAGAACGTGAAATGTCAGAATAATAGTAGATTGAATTATTTATTTCAGCTTTTATTACTTTCATCACATTCCCAGTGGGTCAGAAGTTTACATACACTCAAATAGTATTGGGTAGCATTGCCTTTAAATTGTTTAACTTGGGTCAAACGTTTTGGGTAGCCTTCCACAAGCTTCCCACAATAAGTTGGGTGAAATTTGGCCCATTCCTCCTGACAGAGCTGGTGTAACTGAGTCAGGTTTGTAGGCCTCCTTGCTCGCACACACTTTTTCAGTTCTGCCCACAAATTTTCTATGGGATTGAGGTCAGGGGTTTGTGATGGCCACTCCAATACCTTGACTTTGTTGTCCTTAAGCCATTTTGCCACAACTTTGGAAGTATGCTTGGGGTCATTGTCCATTTGGAAGACCCATTTGCGACCAAGCTTTAACTTCCTGACTCATGCCTTGAGATGTTGCTTTAATATATCCACATAATTGTCCCTCCTCATGATGCCATCTATTTTGTGAAGTGCACCAGTCCCTCCTGCAGCAAAGCACCCCCACAACATGATGCTACCACCCCCGTGCTTCACGGTTGGGATGGTGTTCTTCAGCTTGCAAGCCTCCCCCTTTTTCCTCCAAACATAATGATGGTCATTATGGCCAAACAGTTCTATTTTTGTTTCATCAGACCAGAGGACATTTCTCCAAAAAGTACGATCTTTGTCCCCATGTGCAGTTGCAAACCGTAGTCTGGCTTTTCTATGGTGGTTTTGGAGCAGTGGCTTCTTCCTTGATGCGGCTTTTCAGGTTATGTCAATATAGGACTCGTTTTACTGTGGATATAGATACTTTTGTACCCGTTTCCTCCAGCATCTTCACAAGGTCCTTTGCTGTTGTTTTGGGATTGATTTGCACTTTTCGCACCAAAGTACATTCATCTCTAGGAGACAGAATGCGTCTCCTTCCTGAGCGTTATGACGGCTGCGTGGTCCCATGGTGTTTATACTTGCGTCCTATTGTTTGTACAGATGTACGTGGTACCTTCAGGCGTTTGAAAATTGCTTCCAAGGATGAACCAGACTTGTGGAGGTCTAAAATTCTTCTTCTGAGGTCTTGGCTGATTTCTTTTGATTTTCCCATGATGTCAAGTAAAGAGGCACTGAGTTTGAAGGTAGGCCTTGAAATACATCCACAGGTACACCTCCAATTGACTCAAATTATGTCAATTAGCCTATCAGAAGCTTCTACAGCCATGACATAATTTTCTGGAATTTTCTAAGCTGTTTAAAGGCACAGTCAACTAAGTCTATGTAAACTTCTGACCCACTGGAATTGTAATACAATGAATTATAAGTTAAATAATCTGTCTGTAAACAGTTGTTGGAAAAATGACTTGTGTCATGCACAAATTAGATGCCCTAACCGACTTTACAAAACTATAGTTTGTTAACAAGAAATTTGTGGAGTGGTTGAAAAATGAGTTTTATTGACTCCAACTTCAACTGTATATGTCTACCATTTCATCTGTGTCTGGTGTTAGCTAGTTACTGGCTAGCTAGGTCTTCAGCCAGCTTGGAACAAAAGGGGTGGAAGGGTCATTCATAATTCTGATGCAGTTGTCATGTCAAAACATCCGTCAGTGCTACTGTGAAACGCATCATAAGAGACATGCCAAACGGGAGTTGAATATAAAAAAAATTGTTGCTAAAGTTGCTTAGCGTATCACCAAATTTGCTTGAGATGATTTTACTGCAACACTGCTCACTGTATCCAAGTTTCTTGACATAGGCGTTTCAGAGAGCTGTCAATCAAGGCAAGCTTAATAATATAAGCTCCCCACCATTCAGCCTGTCTTTTCCAACTTCCTAGTACCCTTTCCCCCAAAAAATGAGTTTCTATTCCCAAACAATGTTATGGGTGATATTTTAGTCACTCAAAAGGTTATTTTACATGGGAATCAAAATGACTGTTCGGGACCTTTTAAGGGGTGGTTAATACAGTATGTCAGGTAAATGCAGAGGGGAAGGGAGGGATGTTTTACCAGTATCATTGGCTGGAGGTCTATCTGGTTAGTTGGTCTGGAACCCTCTTCTCGAATTCAGATGACAAAAAAAGAGAACTGTACAAAGGGAGGGGACCATGTGTATCAGGTGGAGAGGTAGTAGATGGATTTATCCAGCCCAAGGTGATGGAGGTTCAGAGAATCACCACTGACAGACAGAGAGAAAGTGGATATCGCTGTGGCAAAAAAAGAGGACTGAACCATGGGCACCACTATCCCAGTATGAACCATTCAGAGGGTAGAGCAAAGCCCAGTCTCATTAGTTCTATGTTCCATTTCCAGCCACAAGCTAACTATGGCAACAGCATCCCTTGAGACCTTATAACTGCAAAATGAGGGACTATTACGATTTCTGTTTACGAGGTGCCACTGCAACAGGGAGGATTGTGTGCCCGGCATTTCCTCTGGTTTTATAGACCCCACATGACCCCATCCACATCTTTACACAACAGAATGAAGTGTTTGTGATCTGTCGTAAACCTATCAACATGGGCCTGATGAGCAGTAATTAACACGTCTGACTGCCATGAGAGAGGGGAAGTAAGTAGGAGTGAGGTCTGCCTCTATAGAACTGTACTCTGGACCACGGTGAATGTGACTTCTGATGGATTATATCATACAGGGGTCATAGCTTGAGTTTCCCAAGGTTAACATTGAAAGGGGAAGAAGTTTTATGTTGTTGGTGCTTTTTCACCGCCCAGCACTAACCAGAAGTTAGTGGTGATATCATGAGGGATGAGCTGGTTAAAAGTTTAAATCCTAGTCATTGTTGTAAGTAAGAACCTATATCCTAGTCATTGTTGTAAGTAAGAACCTATATCCTAGTCATTGTTGTAAGTAAGAACCTATATCATAGTCATTGTTGTAAAAAAGAATGTGTAAGCAAAAATAAACGAAGACAGCATGAAATCTGCCCTGAAGGAACCCTCACAGACACCCTCCCTCTGGCCATACCTTTGTTGATACACAAAGGTATGTTTTTGTTACCTAAATCCTAGTCATTGTGGAGATGGTCAAAAGCTTCAAGTTGCATGGTATGCACAGAGGACCTGACATTGACAAATCACACAGACACCGTGGTGAAGAAGGTGCAACAGGTGCCTCTTCAACATCAGGCAACTGAAAACATTTGTCATGTGCCCTCAGATCCTCAAGAAGTTCTACAGCTGAACCATCGAGAGCATCGTAACCGGCTACATCACTGCCTGGTACGGCAACTGCACTGCCCTCAACCACAAGGCTCTACTGAGGGTGGTGCGTGCGGCCCAATACATCACTGAGGGTGAGCTCCCAGGTGGTGTTTGAGGAAGGCCCGGAAGATCGTGAAGGACTCCAGTCACTCGAGCAATGGACTGTTCACTCGGTTACTATCTGGCATGCGGCATTGGAGCATCAGGTCTCGGACCAACAGGCTCCGAGACAGCTTCTACCACCAGGCCATCAGTGCTGAACCGCTAATCCTAGCTGTCTCTCTCCACAGACCTGCACCTTAGTGACTATTTGCACATTTGAGACTATCTGGACCTTAGAGACTATTTGCACTGACCCTACACATCCAACCCTTACACACAAGCACACACACACACACAACCACCCATAAACAAACACACACAAGCACACAGTCTGCCATGCTATTCTATTATATACTATTTATCCAACTGCTCGACCAAGACACTACTCACTTTATATTTGTAAATACAGTTATACTTGACATAGCACATTAATTATCTATACTGTATATCCTACACTCTTAGAAAAAAGGTGCTATCTAGAACTTAAAAGGGTTCTTCGGCTGTCCCCACAGAAGAACCCTTTGAAGAAACATTTTTGGTTCAAGGTAGAACCCTTTTGGTACTAGGTAGAACCCTTTTGAGATCCATGTAGAACTCCTTTCCACAGAGGGTTCTACATGGAACCCAAAAGAGTTCTACCTGGAATGAAAAAGGGTTCTACCTCAAACCAGAAAGGGTTCAACTATGTGGACAGCCGAAGAACTCTTTTGGAACCCATTTTTCCAAGAGTGTACTGTGTACATATCAGACCATTACTAGGCATACTGCCTCTATTTTTTATTTGACTATTATTGATATTGATTATTGAACTGCAATGTTGAGGGAGCTAGCACACAAGCATTTCACTGTACATTTTATACCTGCTGTAAACTGTGTATATGACAAATATGATTAGATTTGATGTAAATGAGAATGTGTAAGCAAAAATAAATCTGACCTGGAGGGTTAATTTTGCTTCAGCAATCTCTCGGGTCATACCTATGTTGACACCAGACCTTGGTTCAAATGCTATTTCAAATATCTCAATTACTTTCACATACCTTTTGATGTAAGAATTCTGATATGTTTTATTTGGAAATACACTTGGAAAGTATTGTCATGTATTTGAAAATACTCCAATACACTGACTCAAATACACACCCATGCATTTAATCCAGGTTGTTACGGCTGTCCTCGCTGACAGAAGGTGTGGACCAAAACGCAGAGTGGTTAGTGTTCATTCTTTTAATGAAAGTCAACAAAACACTTCAAAATACAAAACAACCAACGTGACAAAACCGAAACCGTCCTGTGTGGCAACAAAACCTCCACAGGAACAAACACCCACAAAACACAAGTGAAACCCTGGCTGCCTAAGTATGATTCTCAATCAGGGACAATGATTGACAGCTGTCTCTGATTGAGAATCATACCAGGCCGAACACAAAATCCCAACATAGAAAATCAACCATAGACAACCCACCCAACTCACGCCCTGACCAACTAAAATAAATACAAAACAAAGGAAAATAGGTCAGGAACGTGACACAGGTATTTGAAAATAGTATTTGAAATAAGTATTTGAAAATACTTTCAAATCATAGGCTATTTATAGGAAATTATTTTAAAATACTTTTCAAGTACTTCCAATAGAAGTAGTCTATTCGGTGCACACATTTTTTGAAAATACTCAAATACACAGAAAATAAGTATTTAAATAATAAATAATCAAATACACATGTATTTGCACCCAGGTCTGGTTGATACATTGTAGTTTAAACTAGGATCAAATTACAGTACGAAAATAAAAACACACTAAAGCGTGTGGCTTGACTGAAATAGATCTGAAACAGCGATAAACCAAGAGATTTGTTCACAGAATCAATTGATGAACACAAAATCTGTGGACATAGTGAATCTTCCATGGCAACAGTTTAACTGTAACTGATACCAACATCAGCGAAACATCTGAAACAGAAGGGGAATCTAGTAGTCTCTGCTCAGTAGGATCCTCTGCTTTATCACGGTATCAAATCATTATCCACACAGATACACTTCTATAAAATTCTACATTATACAACTCAACGTCCTACATTTATACAGACTATAAATTACTGAACCATCTAACATTACTGTATAATAACAGTCAGATCATGTCACAGAATACAATTAAAACTACATAAGCTTTAGGTAACTCCCTTGGGATATATCATTGTGGTTTATTGGTTGTGCATAGAAGGTGTTTGGCAAGATCAGTACAGTATAGTGACTTGGTGCTTGGAGAACAGCAAGCGGAGCAGGGCCGAACTACAGCATTTGGACTATGTGTTCGCCTATGGTAATCAACACTTGGAGCACACAGAGATCAAGACCTGCTTGGTTGGTTGCAGGGATCCATGCTGAAAAGCTGCCTACTCACGGATCCAATAGTCAGCCAAACCGGATGAACGCCAGAAAAACACAAACACACAGGCTCATACACAATCCCAACACACCCCCCTCTCTCTCTCTCCCTCTATCAATGTCTCTCTCTCACTGCAATTATCTCTAACTCTTTCTCTTTCTCTCTCACTACACTTCTCTCCCTATCTTTCAAATTAAAACTCTCTCAAACCTTGACTTTGGAGATAGAATAGGTATAATCTTACCCTAGAACCATATGTTAGCCTGTTTGTGAGTCTGTGTTAGTGTTCACTTATTGCCTCAGTGATGAAAATGGATTTCCCTCAAAGTGATGCATTTCATCCATTTATTCACAATGGTTTTTCACTCATATGTCTGTGATTGTGACTAACCTCACTTGACAGAAAATTATATTTTCACATTATTTCACCAGCCTTTCAAATGTCAATACAATATGTGATTGTACTTTAGAGCAGCATTAAAATGGAAGATAGAGTGAAAGTATGCATGAAGTTTAAATAGCAAGTGCCATTTCCCTGCATTGTATACACCCCTGCACAATAACATGTCTCATTTCACAGTAATACCTCTCTGTATAGTGATACCACAGTTCTCACAGTAAAACAAACACACACAGCAGGTTTGTAGTAGTAAAACTGTCATTGTGCTCTGTAAAGAGAACGGACACAATCCATTACAGCTTACAATGGCTCATATTCTATCCTTCATTTAATTGTACATTGTGAATATTTAAGCTCTGGTATATTGGTTAAAAGTTTAAAAGCAGCACCAACTATTTCCTCCTTAATGTATGAGAATAATTAATCACTGAATAATTCCCATTCATCACATACAATGACTTGCCTAGTTTTGGTATTTCTTAGCAAACAAGTCTAGACTAGGTTAAGTAACATGTTCTTTTGTTAAGGATGACAGGAGGGAAGAACAGGTTGATGTGTTTGTCTGAATGTTTTCTGTACTATGACTACACAGTCACAGTGTTTGATACACACACACTACTGTTCTGCTCCACAGTGTCAGAGAGAAGAGAAAGTGTCAGGCCTGATAGGACTACCAGGACCAATGGGTTTTACTGTCAGGTAATGGTAGCCATGTTGTTTCTCTGAGGGTTGAGAAGAAGACAGTGGACCTGGAAGGAACTGAAAAGAGAGATAGTTTGACATTTGTATCCTCGGGGGATGAGAAGAAAGGATGTGGATGAGAGGAGCACCTGGCCCAAGCACAGCTTATTCTCAGCCTGTGGCTGGCCCAGAGCTAGATTACTAAAGCTGCTGCATGGCTGGCACTGCTGCCCAGATCAAGGTGCCAGATCAGGGCAAATGATTAAACCTCATCTTCAGCAGCAAGTTTGGTTTGTGTGAATAATCCCTTTTCCCTTTTAACCAAACCCTGTGCTAGAAGGACACCGAATGCAGGGGATTTGGGTTTCAATGGCTTCCCGTACACGTCAATACATTTCCTAGAAATAAAAATAGATTCCCTAGAAATAAATATTTAGAATATGTTTGAGCAGGCATCTAAGTTTGCATGGTGTAGAAAGCTTCTTTTAGCGCTTCTGAGTTGTAAGAGGAGCAAGCATCCACCCTCAACCTTGAACCCTCAGGCTTTCCTCACCCTCGCTAATCACATGAGCAAAGGAGTGGCATCTCCGGGCTACAGCTCAACTCAGAGAGAGCACATGACTATGGCGTGCGAGCACACCCTGGGAAAAAAATCTGTCACGCTCCCAGCAAACATGGGGGAATCCGGGTCAAGGTTTTTCTAGTATGCAACGATGAGATATACTACTGTTCCTTAACAAACAGCAACATGGGCAGCAGTGACACAGATGAAAGGAACAGGCCAGACTCTGTCGAGAAGCTCCCAGGATGCCTACACCCCTTCTGGGGTGAGCAGTTTGCCAGTTATGCCCTCTGGGGTCCCATCCCCCCAGTTAAACTAGAGAATGGTTTCAGTGCAAATCTTTTAAAATAGAGCTCTGCATGGCCAAGCATGTGTGTCAGTGACTGATGAGTGACCATCTGCCTGTATTTGTCCTTTTATGTCAGTAAGATAAACTCACTGACTGTTATCTGAGCAGTTTAGCATCAGCAGTGAACTAGACTGGAAGACCTGGGGGAAAGAGGGGAACATGGAGGCAATTCCACGCCAAAAAGACCAGAAATATTTTTGGTATGTCAGATTGTTTTGGCAATTCTCAGATACAAACTTCATTGGGATGAATGGTGTTTGACATGCTTTTTCCATTTGTTTTATTTTTACATCATGATGAAAGTGGCAATTTTAGACCCTTTTTAGACCCATACAAGACACTATGATACTTGAACCATACATGATACAGATAACATATTGGTGTCATTATACTCCTTATAGTGTGCTCTAAAATATGGAGTATGTCTAGATTCAGAAATTTTAAAAATTCACATTAATTTCTTCAACATAAAAAATATGAATATCTCAAAAGCATATTTTTTCTTTCGCTTATTTTTTGACATATTGTTTGGAACAATATACTCTTCAAACATGTCAAATTTCCAGAGTGGGCTCTGTAGTACTTTTGAAGATATGACCCAATTTATACATAGAAATGTACATTATAGGATTGTTATTAACCGATCATAGCCCTCCTTTAGAATTGCATATTCAACAAATCACCAGCAAAGGGAGTTACTGTGTTGGTGGTGCTCATCAAATGTATTATAACTTAAAAATTAGCAGAGAGCCCACTCTGGAAATTGGATGTACTTGTAGAGTACATTGTTCCAAACAATATGTCCTTGTTCCAAACAACATATCTTGGTTCCAACAGTTTATTGTTCTAAACAATATGTATTTTAGGGCTATCCTGGCATGGAATCGCCCATGGATAGCAGTATGCCATCTGCATAGAGGCTTAGTTTGACCGTCTCTTTATCAATCTTAATTCCTTGTATCCTTTTCTCATCTCTAAGTAAGCAGGCTAAGGGTTCTAAAGACAGAATGAAGCGCAAAGGTGAGAGAACACACCCTCGGTGTGTTCCTCTGTGGAGGGTGAAGGCATCTGACATCAGACCATTAGCGCAGATTTTGGCTGTTGGTGACTTGAATAAAAGTTATATATTCTTAATAAAGTTTGCTCCGAAACCAAACTCTTTTTATTTAACTAGGAAAGTCAGTTAAGAACAAATTCTTATTTACAATGACGGCCTACCCTGGCCAAACCCGGACAAGGCTGGGCCAATTGTGCGCCGCCCTGTGGGACTCCCAATCACAGCCGGATGTGATATAGCCTGGATTCGAATCAGGGACTGTAGTGACACCTCTTGCACTGAGTTGCAGTTCCTTAGACCGCTGCGACACTCGGGAGCCCAAACTCTGAGAGTGTTCGAAACAAATATGACCATTCTATGCAGTTGAATGCCTTCTCCACATCCAAGGAAACTGCCTCTGGCGTAAAAAAGACTGTGCATGAGTTTCCTCATGTTGTCTGCTACTTGTCTATTTTTTACAATGCCAGTTTGGTGTTTGTGGATTGGTTTGTGTAACATGTTATCTAATCTTCCAGCTAATATCTTCCCAAATATTTTATTATTCACATTTAAAAGATGAATTGGTCTTGGTTTTGGTCTACCTCTCTCTATCGCCTCAAGGTATACCTTGAGTAGTTGATCTGGAAGTATCTCAATAAGAACTTTATAAAAGTCTTTATAAAACATAGAAGACTTCACCACACGGGGCTTTATTACTAGTAAGTGATTGAGGAGATTACCAAAGCAATTCAATGCGTATATCTCCCTATAATGTGTCTGTCATCTAATGGCAGTTTGGAGATGTTGATTTTTTGGACAAAATAATACACATTTATTGGTGGTGGACTGTATTCAGCTTTATACATACTCAGTGTACAAACATTAAGAACACCCTCCTAAAATTTAGTTGCACTTGCTTTTGCCCTCAGAACAGCCTCAATTCTTCAGGGCATGGACTTCAAGGTGTTGAAAGCGTTCCACAGGGATGCTGGCCCAAGATGATTCCAATGCTTCTCACAGTTGTGTCAAGTTGGCTGGATGTCCTTTGGGTGGTGGACCATTCTTGATACAAACGGGAAACTGTTGAGCATGAAAAACCCAGCAGTGTTGGAATTCTTGATACACTCAAACCGTTGTCTTGTCCGTTCACCTTCTGAATGGCACACATACTTAATCCATGTCTCAATTGTCACAAGGCTTAAATATCATTCTTAAATATCAACAAGTGACATCAATAAGGGATCATAACTTTCACCTGGATTTACCTAGCCAGTCTATGTCATGGAAAGAGCAGGTGTTCCTAATGTTTTGTATACTGTGTAGGTGTGCATAGTAGTCCTTAAATTTGCTATTGATCCCACTTGGATCTGTGAGTATATTCTTATTAGTTGATGAAATAGCAGGGATGAGACGTGAGGTTGCCTGTTTTTTATATCTATGAGCTAGTATTTTAACAGCTTTGTCTCCTAAATCAGAGTTCCAGGAGTATAAGTGTTTTGTTCAGTAAGTCCCCCAGTTCCGTTTGAGCTTTAATGAGATAAGAATAGATTTCTCTATTATTAGGATTAGCTTGATGTTGCCTTTCAATAACAGTCAAAAGCTCTGTTAATTATTCAATTATTTTTAACCATAGTTATTTCTGTTGAGTGGCATGACTGATTATCCAGCCCCGACAGGTTTCTTTATAGGCCTCCCAGACAGTAGAACATGAGTTAATAGTTCCTGCATTTGTTTTGAAAAATGATTCAGTCTCATCATTGAGTTCAATGAATTTAGATTTAATCTCAATCAATTTAGCTTCAATCTACTACTTCTGGGAAGGTTGTTAGAGTAGGTAAAAGAGAGCGATGGGAGCATGATCAGAGAGTAAGACGTATCTTAGCCTCGGAGGTGTTACTTAAAATATCTTGAGGACCAAAAGGAATCAATTGGAGAGTAGCTCTGATGGGGGTTGGAATAAAATGTATAATCCCTCTCCCCAGTGTCAGTCTCCACACATCAGATAGATCCCACCGACCCTTTGCACATATCTGTTAAAACTTTTGATATTCATACCTGTGGGAGAGGATCCATTTGACATGTAACAGTGGTTGGGGACAGCATTAAAGTCTTCTCCTAATAATATAGGAAGACCCAAAAATGTGTCAATGCATAGATCTGGGGAATGGTACCAACAAATTTATGCAGCATTGAAGGTCCCCAAGAACACAGTGGACTCCATCATTCTTAAATGGAAGACGTTTGGAATCACCAAGACTCCTTCTAGAGCTAGTCACCCAGCAAAACTGAACAATCAGGGGAGAAGGGCCTTGGTCAGTGAGGTCACCAAGAACCCGATGGTCACTCTGACAGAGCTCCAGAGTGCCTTTGTGGAGATGGGAGATCTTTGCAGAGGGACAACCATCTCTGCAGCACTCCACCAATCAGGCCTTTATGGTAGAGTTGCCAGACGGAAGCCACTCCTCAGTATAAGGCACATGACAGCCTGCTTGGAGTTTGCCAAAAAGCACCTAAAGGACTCTCAGACCATGAGAAACAAGATTCTCTGGTCTGATGAAACCAAGATTGAACTCTTTGGCCTGAAGGCCAAGCGTCACGTCTAGAGGAAACCTGGCACCATCCCTATGAGGAAGCATGGTGGTGGCATCATGCAGTGGGGAAGTTTTTCAACGCCAGGGACTGGGAGACTAGTCAGGATCAAGGGAAAGATGAACGAAGCAAAATACAGAGAGATACTCGATGAAAACCTGCTCCAGAGTGATCAGGACATTAGACTGGGGCAAAGGTTCACCTTCCAACAGGACAACGACCCTATGCACACAGCCAAAATAGAGCAGGAGTGGCTTCGGGACAAGCATCCGAATTTCCTTGAGTGGCCCAGCCAGAGCACGGACTTGAACCCGATCTAACATCTCTGGAGAGACCTGAAAATCATCTCCCACAATGCATTTGCATGGCCTAAAGTTTGAAACTAAATACAAGACCCTCATCTTTACCATAACAGATAGCCTAATATCTTTTGCATCGCTCTGGCCAAACTGACGTTTCTTCTTCATGATGAGTCTGGATTTGCCTCTAGAAATCCCTTACGATTTCTAGAATTCTAACACATTTTGACCGTTCTGATTTGGCCCCAGAAACTGATGGGTTGGGTGGGTTGGGCCAGAGCTGGGCTATTTGATGAAGTTTTCAACTTTGATACCCTGATTGTTTAGATTTGCTAGAGATGATCCAATCGCTGATGAATTTGTTTTGTACAACTAGGGCTTTTACGGTGACCGTATTACCGCCACACCAGCGGTAGCGAGTCATGAAGGCAGTCAAATTCCATTTGACCGCTTAGTCACCGTATTTAGGCCTCTCCAAGCTCTGATGCTGCTGATTGTCATTAGTAGCCTACCAAACTTGCTAACAGCCTGGTACTTCACACACTATTGTCCCTCTAATCACTTTGACATCAAAGCAAATTAAATCGAAAATCTAATCAAACATTTCATGAGAACCCATAAGCTCATGTTGCGCAACATTTCTAGACAATATACAATTGCCTGAGAAACAGAGTGATGGCCTCTATTAAAAAGAGAAGGATCCCATCACCTTTCTATAGGTTAGGCCTACTATATTCATTTCTCAACTTCACTAATATTAAGCACATTGCTTCTCTTTACAACAGGAGTATAGTCTACCAGGCTCGTGTAACAGTGTTGCTTCTGTCCCTCTCGAACCAGGGACCCTCTGCACACATCAACTGCCTCCCACGAAGCAACGTTACCTATCGCTCCCCAAAAGCCACGGCCCTTGCAGAGCAAGGGAAACAACTACTTCAAGGTCTCAGAGCGAGTGACGTCACCGATTGAAATGCTATTAGCTCGTACCCCGCTAACTAGCTAACCATTTCACACCGGTTACACTCACCCCCCTTAAACCTTCTCCTTTTCCGCAGCAACCAGTGATCCGGGTCAACAGCAGCAATGTAACAGTGTTGCTTCCGTCCCTCTGTTCGCCCCAAACTGGGCTCGAACCAGGGACCCTCTGCACACATCAACAACTGTCTCCCACGAGGCATTGTTACCTATCACTCCACAAAAGCTGCGGCCCTCGCAGAGCAAGGGAAACAACTACTTCAAGGTCTCAGAGAAAGTGATGTCAACGATTGAAACGCTATTAGCGCGCACCCTGCCAACTAGCTAGCCATTTCACACCAGTTACACTGCCATGAAAATTAACCACGGGAAAAGTGTCCTCCATTTGCTATTTAAGTGCATAGATGACATGTAATGGTGCATGATAATGGTCCATTCTAAATCAAAACAAATTTCACACATACATGTACAGTGGGGAGAACAAGTATTTGATACACTGCTGATTTTGCAGGTTTTCCTACTTACAAAGCATGTAGAGGTCTGTAATTTTTTATCATCGGTACACTTCAACTGTGAGAGACGGAATCTAAAACTAAAATCCAGAAAATCACATTGTATGATTTTTAAGTAATTAATACATCAGAAAAGCAGAACTTAATATTTGGTACAGAAACCTTTGTTTGCAATTACAGAGATCATACGTTTCCTGTAGTTCTTGACCAGGTTTGCACACACTGCAGCAGGGATTTTGGCCCACTCCTCCATACAGACCTTCTCCAGATCCTTCAGGTTCCGGGGCTGTCGCTGGACAATACGGACTTTCAGCTCCCTCCAAAGATTTTCTATTGGGTTCAGGTCTGGAGAATGGCTAGGACACTCCAGGACCTTGAGATGCTTCTTACGGAGCCACTCCTTAGTTGCCCTGGCTGTGTGTTTCGGGTCGTTGTCATGCTGGAAGACCCAGCCACGACCCATCTTCAATGCTCTTACTGAGGGAAGGAGGTTGTTGGCCAAGATCTCGCGATACATGGCCCCATCCATCCTCCCCTCAATACGGTGCAGTCGTCCTGTCCCCTTTGCAGAAAAGCATCCCCAAAGAATGATTTTTCCACATCCATGCTTCACGGTTGGGGTGGTGTTCTTGGGGTTGTACTCATCCTTCTTCTTCCTCCAAACACGGCGAGTGGAGTTTAGACCAAAAAGCTCTATTTTTGTCTCATCAGACCACATGATCTTCTCCCATTTCTCCTCTGGATCATCCAGATGGTCAATGGCAAACTTCAGACGGGCCTGGACATGCGCTGGCTTGAGCAGGGGGACCTTGCGTGCGCTGCAGGATTTGAACGCTGTGTCTGTGTCTCTAACCAGAATAGAAAGAGTGGGAGGCCCCAGTGCACAACTGAGCAAGAGGAAAAGTACATTATAGTGTCTATTTTGAGAAATGGGTCCTCAGATCCTCAAAAGGTTCTACAGCTGCAACTGTCAAGAGCATTCTGACTGGTTGCATCACTGTCTGGTATGGCAACTGCTCTGCCTCCGACCGCAAGGCACTACAGAGGGTAATGCGTACGGCCCAGTACATCACTAGGGCAAAGCTTCCTGCCATCCAGGACCTCTATACCAGGCGGTGTCAGAGGAAGGCCCTAAAAATTGTCAAAGACTCCAGCCACCCTCGTCATAGACTGTTCTCTCTGCTACCGCATGGCAAGCAGTACCGGAGTGCCAAGTCTAGGTCCAAGATGCTTCTAAACAGCTTCTACCCCCAAGCCATAAGACTCCCGAACATCTAATCAAATGGCTACCCAGACTATTTGCATCGCCCCCCTTAACACTGCTGCTACTATCTGTTGTTATCATCTATGCATAGTCACTTTAATAACTCTACCTACATGTACATATTACCTCAACTAACCGGTGCCCCGCACATTGACTCTGTACCCACGAAGATGCAGCGTGGGGTAGGTTAATCATTTTTATTTATGATAACCGGCAAAAAAAAACAAGCAAGAGTAACAACCGAACCGTTCAGCTTTGTAGGGCTAAAAGGCAACTATACAAAAACAAGATCCCACACACAACAGGTGGAAAAAGGCTGCCTAAATATGATCCTCAATCAGAGACAACGATAGACAGCTGCCTCTGATTGGGAACCATACTCTATGGCCGGGTGTGGTTCTCAATCAGAGGCAGCTGTCTATCGTTGTCTCTGATTGAGAACCATACTTAGGTTGCCATTTCCCACCTGTATTTGTGGGTAGTTGTCTATGTGTAGTTGCATGTCAGCACTAGTTGTTTATAGCGTCACGTTCGTTTTGTTAGTTTGTTTAAGTGTTCTTCTTTATTATACTTTTTAAAATGTAGATGTTCCAAAGGTCTGCATCAGTGGCTTGTAGGCTATGTATGGAAGCCAGGAGATGCTAAATGTGTTTTATAATTAAAAGTCAATTACCATGAGACCGGCAGTTATTTGCTTGACAATCACCAGCTGACAAAATGGCATGACTGCCACAGGCCTATGTACAACGCCCCTTATTTTAAAGTCACACAAAAAACATAGGATGGCAGATTCAGACTGAATGTATGTAGCGATCGAAAGAGCAGCGTAATTAAATTCAAGGTGAGTCGTCAGGTAATCAGCCGTTGGCAAGTTCAGACAGAGCCATGGATGGAGGAGTAGAGATGGTAGTGGCCTGATCCTGCCCACCCTCCTCACTGACAGGATAGTCAGAGTGGGAATCAGAGAGGAGGGCCTGGTGTGTTACTGAATTTTAGGGTGTGTTATTGATAACAGTTACTGGGTATGTACTGTCTGTACCTCTGTGATAGGGTGGAATTGCCTCATCCTGGTATGTGTGGGCATGACTGTGTATGTCAGCAATTATTCCTGGATAAACACACCCCGTAGAAATGAGTTGGTTCTTAAGAGGTAAGTTTTGCATTGCCTTGGCTTACCTCAAGCAGAGCACTTTGCAGGCTCCATGAGAAAAAAACAGACACCTCATTCTCCTGCTGAAAAGTTAATCAAAATGGCTACCAGACTATTGCATTGACTCTCTTACACTGACTATGCACACTCACTGGACTCTACCCACACACATACAGTACTTACACTGACTTACACCACAAACACAATACATACGCTCACACAAAAAACACACACACACACACACACACACACACACACACACACACACACACACACACACACACACACACACACACACACACACACACACACACACACACACACACACACACACACACACACACACACATACATATACTTTCACACTCTCCACATACATGGTGCTACTCTGTTTATTATCTATCCTGATGTTACATTCCCCAGCAAGAAAACTGAAAATGTCGCTCAAACAAAAGGGGAACTAACAAAGAGTCATGACAACAACCAAAACCGAACAGGTGGGGTTTTAGGAGGGGTTCTACAAGACACTCAAGGGGATGTCCACTGAAAGTTAAATAGTAACAACAACTGGGACCTAAAAGACACTCACCATGAGTGGCTACTACATTTGCCGACTACGACGCAAACAAAAGAAAACCCACACCAAACTTAATTAGGGATAGGCGTCCCATCAACGGGACAATTGTAAATCATGCAGCGCCTTGTGTCACGATCGCAGATTTTAGAAAAACAACAAATGTCGGTACATATAGAGTTGAAGTCGGAAGTTCACATACACCTTAGCCAAATACATTTAAACTCAGTTTTTCACAATTCCTGACATTTGATCCTAGTAAAAATTCCCTGTCTTATGTCAGTTAAGATCACCACATTATTTTAAGAATGTGAAATGTCAGAATAATAGTAGAGAGAATTATTTATTTCATCTTTTATTTCTTTCCAGTGGGTTAGAAGTTTACATACACTCAATTAGTATTTGATATCATTGCCTTTAAATTGTTTAACTTGCGTCAAATGTTTTGGGTAGCTTTCCACAAGCTTCCCACAATAAGTTGGGTGAATTTTGGCCCATTCCTCATGACAGAGCTGGTGTAACTGAGTCAGGTTTGTAGGCCTCCTTGCTCGCACACGCTATTTCAGTTCTGCCCCACAAATATTATATGGGATTGAGGTCAGGACTTTGTGATGGCCATTCCAATACCATGATTTTGTTGTCCTTAAGCCATTTTGCCACAACTTTGGAAGTATGCCTGGGGTCATTGTCCATTTGGAAAACCCATTTGCGACGAAGCTTTAACTTCTTGACTGATGTCTTGAGATTTTGCTTCAATATATCCACATAATTTTCCTCCCTCATGATGTCATCTATTTTGTGAAGTGCACCAGTCCCTCCTGCAGCAAAGCACCCCCACAACATGATGATGCTACCCCTGTGCTTCACGGTTGGGATGGTGTTCTTCGGGCTTGCAAGCCTCCCCCTTTTTCCTCCAAACATAACATAACAATGGTCATTATGGCCAAACAGTTCTATTTTTATTTCATCAGACGAGAGGACATTTCTCCAAAAAGTTTGATCTTTGTCCACATGTGCAGTTCCAAACTGTAGTCTAGTTTTGGAGCAGTGGCTTCTTCCTTGCTGAGTGGCCTTATGTTGATATAGGACTCGTTTTACTGTGGATATAGATACTTTTGTACCTGTTTTGTCCTGCATCTTCACAAGGTCCTTTGCTGTTGTTCTGGGATTGATTTGTACTTCTCGCACCAAAGTACGTTCATCTCTAGGAGACAGAACGCGTCTCCTTCATTAGCGGTATGATGGCTGCGTGGTCCCATGGTGTTTATACTTATGTACTATTGTTTGTACAGATGAACGTGGTACCTTCAGTCATTTGGAATGGGATGAAAGGATGAACCAGACTTGTGGAGGTCTACAATTTTTGAGAGAGATCTTGGCTGATTTCTTTAGATTTTCCCATGATGTCAAGTAAAGAGGCACTGAGTTTGAAGGTAGGCCTTGAAATACATCCACAGGTACACCTCCAATTGACTCAAATGATGTTAATTAGCCTATCAGAAGCTTCTAAAGCCATTACTTAATTTTCGGGAATTTTCCAAGCTGTTTAAAGGCACAGTCAACTTAGTGTATGTAAACTTCTGACCCACTGGAATTGTGATACAGTGAGTTATAAGTGGAAATAATCTGTCTGTAAACAATTGTTGGAAAAATTGCTTGTGTCATGCACAAAGTAGATGTCCTAACCGACTTGCCAAAACTATAGTTTGTTCACGAACAATTTGTGAAGTGCTTGAAAAATGAGTTTTGTATGTAAACTTCCGACTTCAACTGTAAGTGTCTTATATCGGCTGAAAGCTTAAATTCTTATTAATATATCTGCACTGTCCAATTTACAGTAGCTATTACTGCGAAAAAATGCCATGCTATTGTTTGAGGAGAGCTCCTAACAACAAAAAACTTTTTTCACTGCGATAGGTTTGATAAATTCACCGCTGAAGGTGTAATGTGTACCTACATTCTGAAATCTTGCTCTGATTTATAATCCAAAGGGTCCCAGAGATAACACAAAGTGTTGTTTTGTTATATAAAATCCTTTAATATATCCTAAAAAGGTCCATATAGCATGCACGATCAATTTTGTATTTCCACTCATTCAATTTGCAAAGAAAGGAATCTGTGAAAATGTAACCCTAAACGTTGTTTCAACCAGTCAAATTACATTCGTATGTATTCCTCAGAGATCCTAGAACGTAACCAGACGTCACTATATCTTTAGGGGTGTAGTATATCCTATAGGACACCAAATTTGGTCAGAGAGTGTTGCCTTCATGGCACGCCGATGACGCGGGCGGTCTTCACTTGAACGACTCTAACTTTGTCGAATAAGCACCAATCGGGGTCAAACAAAGCTAGCTAGATAGCCAATGACCTGGGCTTTACGGGAGTAAACCCTGTATCTGTCACAAAATGTAGCTACTAACCCTGTGAGACAGCATGCCTTTTCCTTTTGGACAAAAAATATAAGAATATTCAGAGTTATGAAGTTATGAAAACTGGTTGTTTTGCAAATGTTGAACTTATAATATGGCTACTAATACTGGAAAAGCTCAATCAAAGTCCAAGTATACAGATTTGATGATATTCTTGCAGAAAAATTGAACATGAATGCAAATG
The DNA here is from genome assembly GCF_016432855.1 of Salvelinus namaycush. Lineage (NCBI taxonomy): Eukaryota > Metazoa > Chordata > Actinopteri > Salmoniformes > Salmonidae > Salvelinus > Salvelinus namaycush. The sequence goes on along the minus strand of NC_052316.1, from coordinate 28,156,712 downwards.
TCTCCTTTACAATTTTCCCAAATGTACCTGGGTGACTTCACAATAAATATCATGTAGTTCGCTCATACTTCAAGTTATTCATCTGAAACTTTTCACATACACTGCTGCCATCGGTGGACACCATCGGAATTACAACCAGAGTGATGGCTAGAACTGGGACCTTTCTGTTGCATTTCAAAGATTGTGTCTTTGTATTTTCTTCTACCAGATCTATTGTGTTATATTCTCCTACATTCAATTCACATTTCCACAAATGTCAAAGTGTTTCCTTTCAAATGGTACCAAGACCTTGTAGTCATAGCAGATAATATTCAAGTTTTTGGTGACTTTAATATTCACATGGAAAAGTCAACAGACCCACTCCAAAAGGCTTTCGGAGCCATCATCGACTCAGTGGGTTTTGTCCAACATGTCTCTGGACCTACTCACTGCCACAGTCATACTCTGGACCTAGTTTTGTCCCATGGAATAAATGTTGTGGGTCTTAATGTTTTTCCTCATAATCCTGGACTATCGGACCACCATTTTATTACGTTTGCAATCGCAACAAATAATCTGCTCAGACCCCAACCAAGGAGCATCAAAAGTCGTGCTATAAATTCTCAGACAACCCAAAGATTCCTTGATGCCCTTCCAGACTCCCTCTGCCTACCCAAGGACGTCAGAGGGAAAAAATCAGTTAACCACCTAACTGAGGAACTCAATTAAACTTGCGCAATACCCTAGATGCAGTTGCACCCCTAAAAACTAAAAACATTTATCATAAGAAACTAGCTCCCTGGTATACAGAAAATACCCGAGCTCTGAAGCAAGCTTCCAGAAAATTGGAACGAAATGGCGCCACACCAAACTGGAAGTCTTCCGACTAGCTTGGAAAGACAGTACCGTGCAGTATCGAACAGCCCTCACTGCTGCTCAATCATCCTATTTTTCCGACTTAATTGAGGAAAATAAGAACAATCCAAAATGTATTTTTGATACTGTCGCAAAGCTAACTAAAAAACAGCATTCCCCAAGAGAGGATGGCTTTCACTTCAGCAGTAATAAATTCATGAACTTCTTTGAGGAAAAGATCATGATCACTAGAAAGCAAATTACGGACTCCTTTAAATCGGCGTATTCCTCCAAATCTCAGTTGTCCTGAGTCTGCACAACTTTGCCAGGACCTAGGATCAAGGGAGACACTCAAGTGTTTTAGTACTATATCTCTGGACACAATGATGAAAATAATCATGGCCTCTAAACCTTCAAGCTGCATACTGGACCCTATTCCAACTAAACTACTGAAAGAGCTGCTTCCTGTGCTTGGCCCTCCTATGTTGAACATAATAAACGGCTCTCTATCCACCGGATGTGTACCAAACTCACTAAAAGTGGCAGTAATGAAGCCTCTCTTGAAAAAGCCAAACCTTGACCCAGAAAATATAAAAAACTATCGGCCTAAAATCGAATCTTCCATTCCTCTCAAAAAAAATTGAAAAAGCTGTTGCGCAACTCACTGCCTTCCTGAAGACAAACAATGTATACGAAATGCTTCAGTCTGGTTTTAGACCCCATCATAGCACTGAGCCTGCACTTGTGAAGGTGGTAAATTACCTTTTAATGGCGTCAGACCGAGGCTCTACATCTGTCCTCGTGCTCCTAGACCTTAGTGCTGCATTTGATACCATCGATCACCACATTCTTTTGGAGAGATTGGAAACCCAAATTGGTCTACACAAACAAGTTCTGGCCTGGTTTAGATCTTATCTGTCTGAAAGATATCAGTTTGTCTCTGTGAATGGTTTGTCCTCTGACAAATCAACTGTAAATTTCGGTGTTCCTCAAGGTTCCGTTTTAGGACCACTATTGTTTTCACTATATATTTTACCTCTTGGGGATGTCATTCGAAAACATAATGTAAACTTTCACTGCTATGCGGATGACACACAGCTGTACATTTCAATGAAACATGGTGAAGCCCCAAAATTGCCCTCGCTAGAAGCCTGTGTTTCAGACATAAGGAAGTGGATGGCTGCAAACTTTCTACTTTTAAACTCGGACAAAACAGAGATGCTTGTTCTAGGTCCCAAGAAACAAAGAGATCTTCTGTTGAATCTGACAATTAATCTTGATGGTTGTACAGTCGTCTCAAATAAAACTGTGAAGAACCTCAGCGTTACTCTGGACCCTGATCTCTCTTTTGACGAACATATCAAGACTGTTTCAAGGACAGCTTTTTCCATCTCCGTAACATTGCAAAAATCAGAAACTTTCTGTCCAAAAATGATGCAGAAAAATGTATCCATGCTTTTGTTACTTCTAGGTTAGACTACTGCAATGCTCTACTTTCCGGCTACCCGGATAAAGCACTAAATAAACTTCAGTTAGTGCTAAATACGGCTGCTAGAATCCTGACTAGAACCAAAATATTTTATCATATTACTCCAGTGCTAGCCTCCCTACACTGGCTTCCTGTTAAGGCAAGGGCTGATTTCAAGGTTTTACTGCTAACCTACAAAGCATTACATGGGCTTGCTCCTACCTATCTTTCCGATTTGGTCCTGCCATACATACCTACACGTACACTACGGTCACAAGACGCAGGCCTCCTAATTGTCCCTAGAATTTATAAGCAAAAAGCTGGAGGCAGGGCTTTCTCCTATAGAGCTCAATTTTTATGGAATGGTCTGCCTACCCATGTGAGAGACGCAGACTCGGTCTCAACCTTTAAGTCTTTACTGAAGACTCATCTCTTCAGTAGGTCATATGATTGAGTGTAGTCTGGCCCAGGAGTGTGAAGGTGAACGGAAAGACTCTGGAGCAACAAACCGCCCTTGCTGTCTCTGCCTGGCCGGTTCCCCTCTCTCCACTGGGATTCTCTGCCTCTAACCCTATTACAGGGGCTGAGTCACTGGCTTACTGGTGCTCTTCCATGCCGTCCCTAGGAGGGGTGCGTCACTTGAGTGGGTTGAGTCACTGATGTGGTCTTCCTGTCTGGGTTGGCGCCCCCCCCCCCCCCCTTGGGTTGTGCCGTGGCAGGCTATACTCAGCCTTGTCTCAGGATGGTAAGTTGGTGGTTGAAGATATCCCTCTAGTGGTGTGGGGGCTGTGCTTTGGGAAAGTGGGTGGGGTTATATCCTGCCTGTTTGGCCCTGTCCGGGGGTATCATCGGATGGGGCCACAGTGTCTCCTGACCCCTGCTGTCTCAGCCTCCAGTATTTATGCTGCAGTAGTTTATGTGTCGGGGGGCTAGGTTCAGTCTGTTATATCTGGAGTATTTATCCTGTCTTATCTCTGGATCCTGTGTGAATTTAAGTATGCTCTCTCTTATTCTCTCTTTCTTTCTTTCTTTCTTTCTTTCTTTCTTTCTTTCTTTCTTTTTTTCTTTCTTTCTTTCTTTCTTTCTTTCTCTCTCTTTCTCTCTCGGAGGACCTGAGCCCTAGGACCATGCCTCAGGACTACCTGGCATGATGACTCCTTGCTGTCCCTAGTCCACCTGGCTGTGCTGCTGCTCCAGTTTCAACTGTTCTGCCTGCGGCTACGGAACCCTGACCTGTTCACCGGACGTGCTACCTGTCCCAGACCTGCTGTTTTCAACTCTCTAGAGACAGCAGGAGCGGTAGAGATACTCTCAATGATCGGCTATGAAAAGCCAACTGACATTTACTCCTGAGGTGCTGACTTGTTGCACCCTCGACAACTACTGTGATTATTATTATTTGACCATGCTGGTCATTTAGGAACATTTGAACATCTTGGCCATGTTCTGTTATAATTTCCACCCGGCACAGCCAGAAGAGGTCTGGCCACCCCTCATAGCCTGGTTCCTCTCTAGGTTTCTTCCAAGGTTTAGGCCTTTCTAGGGAGTTTTTCCTAGCCACCGTGCTTCTACAACTGTATTGCTTGCTGTTTGGGGTTTTAGGCTGGGGGGGCTATCCCTTTGAAGACAGGAAGAAAACCAAGGTGGTGGAGCAAAACGAAAACAGAGAAGATCAGATAAAGGATTGTTTGTCTAGAAATCAATTAGAGAGAGTCAACTAAAGGTGTTAACCCTCCACATCTCTCCAGTCAACTGGAGCACTGGGCTAGCACAGATGACTAACGAGATGACAAACCAGCAAAGGTGTAGCATACTGACTGACGAGGTGACACCAATCGATATGCCCCACATGCTAATGTCCAACCTCGAAATACAAATGGAAAAACCTGTAACACTGATTGTCTAGTCACTTTTACCTCTACCTACATGCACATATTAACTTAACTACCCTTGCATATTGACTCGGGAACCGGTACTTCTTATATATAGCCACATTATATATATGCATTGTTGTGAAAGGACTCACAAGTAAGAATGTCATGGTCAAGTCTACACATGTTCTATTCGGTGCATGTGACAAATACAATTTTGAGAAAATCAAGATATCATTTTTAGGCCATATCGCTGAGCCCTAGAGGTGAGTTTTGCGTTGCCTGGCCTTGTCTCACCTCGAGCAGAGCACTTTGCAGACTCCATGAGAAAAACACAGACACCTCACTCTCCGGACTTTACCGGCTCAGACAACTTATCTCTCTGGACCCATTCCCTGAAACTTAGCATTCAGTCTTTTTCACATTGGCCCAGATATACACTCATAAATGGATGCCTCACAAACTGATAGCTGTGCATGTGAACAATGGACTATTAGTGAACCTCACAACCAGGGCCAGCACCAGAACTAATCAGGTGGATGGGCCTCCGACGGGATTTTCTACAAGGAATATGCCTCCCGAAAAGCTTCTCCCAAGTGGGTGTGACAACTACTCCCGTTGCCTGCTGCACTGCTGCTTGGATTCCACCTTGCGACCTGTTCACCGTCTGCCCTTTCTCCCCCTGTCTGGTATTGGTACCCCCGCCACACTCCCCCTCCCTCCTGAGCTTCCGCTCGCCGCCAGTACACATGCACTGTTGAGGCGAGTGACTGAACTTACAATGGCTAGCCCCAGGTTGTTATATTTTTCGCTTGTGCTTTATGCAATTTGCCTCATGACTCCTAAGTGCTTTGTTGACTATGAACTTGCTTGTTTACCCAATCTTGGGACAGTCTATGTTTGTTCCCACAATTGGGACCCTGGTTACAATGACTCTTGGCCCCCCATCCTATTCTAACCATCTCTTTACCGGCTTTGTATTCATGTTACCTGATAAAATTGCTGTACAATATGATCTTGTTGCCATCTAATGCACATTCAAATGTTGTAAATCAACTCTGCAGAGCTCTCCCTGTCCTCTGACGTGCCCTGATTGTATTACTGCTGATTATATCTGGAAATGTGTGTGTACACCCTGGCCCATCTACTGTTGCTAGCCCTAATTCTGATTTGTGCTCTGATATCTGCATCACTGATTTCTACTCTTGTAAAAGCCTGGGTTTTCTGCACGTTAACATCAGAAGCTTATTACCTAAAATGTATCAATTGAAAGTGTGTGTTCACAGCTCCAATCCATATGTGTTGGTCATTACTGAGGCATGGAGAGTGTTTTGAACACTGATGTTAACCTTTCTGGTTATAACCTTTTTCGGCAAGACAAATCTTCCAAAGGTGGTGGAGTGGCAATCTTTAGCAAGGAACACCTTCAGTGCTCGGTTGTCTCCACCAAGTCTGTCCCCAAACAATTTGATTTGCTGGTTTTACGCATAACATTTTCAAATAACTTTGTTGACTGTTGCTGGGTGTTACCGGCCACCATCAGCACCAGCCTGTGCCCTAAATGCCCTAAGCTCTCTCCTGGTCCCTAACACTAAGTCTGAATTTGTCCTGCTAGGTGACCTAAACTGGGACATGCTTAAACCACCTGACCAAATCCTAAAGCAATGGGACTCCCTAAATATTTTGCAGATTATTACCAATCCCACAAGGTATGACTCCAAACACCCAGAAAACACTCCTTGGTGTTATCTTTACAAATAATCCTGATAGGTATCAGTCTGGTGTTTTCTGTAATGACCTGTTTTACAGCCTATGTTCGTAATGGCTACTCAGTGAAACGACCTGTCCTGACTTGTCATTGCTAAAAAACTTTAATGAGCAAGCCTTCCTTCATGATCTGGCCTCTGTAAATTGGTATAGAATCAGCTTGATCCCCTCTGTCGAAGACTCTTGGACCTTCTTTTTTGATATTTTCAGTGGTATCGTTAACAAATACTCGCCCATAAATTAAACGAATATTAAAAACAGGTTCAGCCCCTGGTTCGACCGTGATCTGGCAGAGGTACTCCACCTCAATAATTCCATTTGGCAAATCGCTCGGCAGACACATACTCAAGCTGACTGGCTCTCGTTCAGGCAAATTAAAAATAAGTGCACCGACAAGGAGCACATGACTGAGTACTTTAATCACCACTTCATTAAGTCAGGATTCCTATTTGACTCTGCCATGCCTACTTGCCCGTCCAATATTTCCTCATCTTCCACCCCTTCTAATGTGACTATCCCTGATGCTCCTCCCTCTTTTTCCCATGGCCCGCCACAAAGTTTCTCCCTGCACGTGGTCACTGAGTCCGAGGTGCTAAAGGAGCTTCTTAAACTTGACCCCCCAAAAAACATCTGGTTCCGATAGTTTAGACCCTTTCTTATTTAAGGTTGCTGCCCCTATCATCACCAAGCTTATCTCTGACCTTTTAACCTGTCTCTCCTCTCTGTGGAGGTTTTCATTGCTTGGAAGGCAGCCATGGTGAGTCCTTTATTTCAAGGGGGAGATCAAGCTGATCCTAGCTGTTGTAGGCCAATTGCTATTTTGCCCTGTTTATCAAAAGTGTTGGAAAAACGTGTCAATAATCAACTGGTTTCCGCTCAGGTTATGGATGTGTCACCTCAACCTTAATGCTCCTAAATGATGTCATCATTGCCATTGATTCAAAGCAATGTTGTGATGCTATTTTTATTGACTTGGCCAAAGCTTTTGATACGGTAGACCATTCCATTCTTGTAGGCCGGCTGAGGAGTATTGGCTACCTCACTCAAAGAGCGCAGTGTATAAAGTCAGAACATCTGCTGTCTCAGGCACTGCCTTTCACCAAGGGAGTACCCCAAGGCTTGATCCTAGGCCCCACGCTCTTCTCGATTTACATCAATAACATAGCTCAAGCAGTAGGAAGCTCTCTCATCCATTTATATGCAGATGATACAGTCTTATACTCAGCTGGCCCTCCCTGGATTTTGTGTTAAAGCTCTACAACAAAGCTTTCTTAGTGTCCAACAAGCTTTCTCTGTCCTTAACCTTGTTCTGAACACCTCCAAAACAAAGGTTGTGGTTTGGTAAGAAGAATGCCCCTCTCCCCACCGGTGTGATTACTACCTCAGAGGGTTAAGAGCTTGAAGTAGTCACCTCATATAAGTACTTGGGAGTATGGCTAGATGGTACACTGTCCTTCTCAGCACATATCAAAGCTGCAGGCTAAGGTTAAATCTAGACATGGTTTCCTCTATCGTAATCGCTCCTCTGTCACCACAGCTGCCAAACTAACCCTGATTCAGATGACCATGCTAAATTACGGAGAAGTAATCTATAGATCGGCAGGTAAGGGTGCTCTCGAGCGGCTAGATGGTCTTTACCATTCGGCCATCAGATTTGGCACTGATGCTCCTTATAGGACACATCACTGCACTCTATACTCCTCTGTAAAGTGGTAATCTCTCTATACCCGTCTCAAGAGCCACTGGTTGTTGCTTATTTATAAAACCCTCTTAGGCCTCACTCCCCCCTATCTGAGATACCGACTGCAGCCCTCATCCTCCACAAACAACACCCGTTCTGCCAGTCACATTCTGTTAAAGGTTCCCAAAGCACACACATCCCTGGTTCGCTCCTCTTTTCAGTTTGCTGCATATAGAGACTGGAACGAGCTGCAACAAACACTCAAACTGGACCGTTTTATCTCCATCACTTCATTCAAAGACTCAATCAGGGACACTCTTACTGACAGTTGTGGCTGCTTCACGGAATGTATTGTTGTCTCTACCTTCTTGCTCTTTGTGCTGTTGTCTGTGCCCAATAATGTATGTACCATGTTTTGTGCTGCTGCCATGTTGTGCTGCTGCCATGTTGTGTTGCTACCATGTTGTTGTCATGTTGTGTTGCTACCATGCTGTGTTTTCATGTGTTGCTGCCATGCTATGTTGTTGTCTTAGGTCTCTCTTTATGTAGTGTTGTGGTGTCTCTCTTGTTGTGATGTGTGTTTTGTTCTATATTTTTATTTTATTTTTATTTTTAATCCCAGCCCATGTCCCCGCAGGAGGCCTTTTGCCTTCTGTTAGACCGTCAATGTAAGTAAGAATTTGTTCTTAACTGACTTGCCTAGTTAAATAAAGGTTAAATTAACAATTGTATTTTCAGGACAGAGAAACCAGACATGCTCATTGCACGCATTGAGCACTCCAAACAAAAGACATTTAAAACATGTACAAAACTTATAAATGATAGTTATGAAATAAATCAAAACTGATTTCTAACAAGTGTAGCAGGTTGTTAACTCTGCAAACAATGTTTCCACTCCGCGAATGAGAATGGTAAATTACTGTAATTAATACATGCATTAAAATAAATTAATGTAACTAAAAAAGGGGAATAATGGTACATTTACTAGGCCTACTGGTGACATACTATGTAATGGGGAACTAATCAAAATAAACAATCAAAGGGCAAACAATTCACACAATGAAATAACAAATTGGTAAGAATTCTGAGCGCATTCTGGAGTTATACTCAAGACACATTATCTTTATGCATATTTTTGATGCTTTTCAGTGACAGCCACAACTCAATAATCAGCTAGGCCTATTGCCACGCGCGCTGCCCAAATTGTGGGCTTCCCAATGAAATAGGCATAGGCCTACACACTTGTAATTTTAAACAATCCACAACTATTTTCCTCTGTGGCTAAGTCATGTTCTGTGGTGAAGTATTTAGATTTATTTGATTTAGACAGGGGTAATTCTTTAATTTTGGCAAAACATCAATTTACTTTAGGGGAAGCCAGCATCAGAACAGCGCACTGTGCACAAGCCAAGATTTCTTTACAAATCGCATGTGCACTGAAACCAGAGATCTGTTTATATGACGAGATGTTCATGTATCCGCCCTAACAATGGGAGTTGTTGTCCCAAATGCGGGAAGGCAAGTGACAAGTTTAGGTCTGCATATTTTGGTGAGAGTGATCCCTCTCAATTCGCCTCTTCCTCTCTTCTGAAACTATTCAATTCAATTAAAGGGCTTTATTGGCATGGGAAAAATATGTTAAGATTGCCAAAGCAAATAAAGTAGATAATAAACAAAAGTGAAATAAACAATAAAAATGAACAGTAAACATTACACTCACAGAAGTTCCAAAAGAATAAAGACATTTAAAATGTCATATTATGTCTATATACAGGGTTGTAACGATGTGAAAGTAGTTAAAATACAAAAGAGAAAATAAATAAACATAAATATGGGTTGAATTTACAATGGTGTTTGTTCTTCCCTGGTTGCCCTTTTCTTGTGGCAACAGATCACAAATCGTGCTGCTGTTATGGCACACTGTGGTATTTCACCCAGTAGATATGGGAGTTTATCAAAATTGGGTTTGTTTTCGAATTCTTTGTGGATCTGTGTAATCTGATGGAAATATGTGTCTCTAATATGGTCATACATTTAGCAGGAGGTTAGGAAGTGCAGCTCAGTTTCCACCTCATTTTTGGTCACTATTGGTTCGAGCCTGTAAGTAAGCATTTCACTGTAATCTGTTGTATTCATGACCCAACAGTGCCCTATAGTTTACAAATTCAGTGGACTATACAAACAAAAACAAAAACAAACTACAGACCAGCTTACACAACATGATGACCAACACCTACCAAACCATGCTACATGAACCTTGCCGCAAAACATCAAAATAAAAAATCTGTTGGTCATATAATAACTGAATCTGTTGTATTCAGCGCACGTGACAAATAAACTTTGATTTGATTTGAGAAAGCATCAGAGCGAGCAAAATAGTGCCCCTCTGTAGTACTATATGTAACCCATGTATCTGATGCTGTCTGGACAGAAATAGTATGACATGCCATACTATTTTTGTCCAGACAGATCAGATACATCGTCTGTCTACACATACGGAGACAGAGGGGCACTGTTTTCCTCGCAGATAATGCCAGCCATGCTCACAACTATTGATCCAAAGCTTTAGCACCTGAGACTTCACAACATGTAAACATTATGGAGTAAAGTACATTTGGGCAAAGTATATTTCAGATGTTCAAAAGTTAACCAAAAATACTTTTTCAACATTACTTTTTTGGGGTAAACAATGTATACCACACACACATTAAACACACAACAAACATATGTGTGACTTAAAGTCATTTTCTGAATTGTTAGTTTAAAATCTAAGCAAATATATAAATGATCCCCGTTTCTCAAGCATAAAACTGGAAGTGCTTTTTGTATCTAAGAATGACTTATGTAATACCTCCCTCTGGTGGAGTTACTTGTTACTCACACATTCTAAAAAAACAATTCATGCCCGTTGTTGAAAATATCATTTTGACAGCTAAACAATAATGAAAATGAAAAATGTGCATTTATAATGACAAATACATAATCTGAATGAACATACCTACTGGATGCTATCCTTGTATGGGGAAACTATCATGCTCCCTAGAGGCCTTATCTGAGACTGTATTCAGTGTATTCTGTTTATGAAATTGTGTCATGGCGGTTATATGGAGTGGAGTGACAACACTACATCAATAACCAATGTCAGATACACCAGCATTATGTTCTAATATTTGAGACTTGGTTGTACAAAGTGAATAGGGGTATTTTTTATTTTGATGTTTTGCGGCAAGGTTCATGTAGCATGGTTTGGTAGGTGTTGGTCATCATGTTGTGTAAGCTGGTCTGTAGTTTGTTTTTGTATAGTCCACTGAATTTGTAAACTATAGGGCACTGTTGGGTCATGAGTCACTGGTCACTTGTACAAGGCAGACAGGTGAGGTGGAAGCGAACCACTCTATTTCGTCCCTTTGTTATATCGGCATCGAGGGGGTGACCTTGACAATGTATTGTTAAAATGAGAGGCTGCCTGGATCTTTAATTTAAAGACCCTTGCTGCCTTCGGTCTAAACATAGACTTTGATCTGAAGCCATTCTGGTGATTATTGTGATTTTGCTATTCATTGTAAATGTTTGTAGGCCTATGAATGCTATCCATTCAGTTTTTTTATATGTTCTATTTATATCTGTAAATTAACCAATGGTATCAAACCACAGCTGGCCATGATCACAGTGTGTCCTTTGAAACTATATAAATTAGTGACCTGCAGTGTTTGTCATTATACCCTGATGAAGACAGCTTGTCTGTCGAAACGTTGGTTATTAGGTTATTCAATTATTACATCTGATCTCCTAGAATGTGCGGCTCTCCTTCTTCTTTTTCAAGTGTTCTACTCTGCTAGCCAGCCCCTTGCCTAAACAGGTGTGCGTTTCTTTCGCCTCCAGACAGGTGAGGTGACCAGGAAGTAGGATGCACAGGTATGGAGAGCATCATAGAGATAGATAGAGGACTCATCTTTATATCTGTGCCATTATAGCATCTGTGACAGCATGGGCAGCGCCATTGAGGCTTCAACCCATAGGAATCCCCACCCAGGCGACTACTTTTACTACTTTAAAATGGTGTTGCCCATGCTAAAACAGACTTTAGGCCACTAGAGACCTCTATCATTCTCTATTGGAAAGCATACAGTTCTTACTTTTGTAGTCGCTAACCATATACCTCAACGTGGCTAACCTAGTCAAAAGTTTCTGATAGCCATCCTAGCACAGGTGGGATTGCAAATGTTCATAAATGCGTGTAAACGCTTATTAGCAGCAAAGATTAAAACATAGCAAGAATTCCATACAGGCAGCTGTAGGCCTAATTACCGCTGCAGGAAAATGGTTCCATCCAATGTCCATGATCTAATGATCCAATCTCCTCGAGTGGTAAGATCTTACACTACATGTAAGAGTATGTGGACACCTGCTCATCGAACATCTCATTACGAAATCATGGGCATTAATATGGAGTTGGTCCCCCCTTTGCTGTTACAACAGCCTCCACTCTTCTGGGAAGGCTTTGCTGCAGGGACTAGAATTAGTGAGGTTGGGCTTTGATGTTGGGCGAGTAGGCCTGGCTCGCAGTCGGCGTTCCAATTCATCCTGAAGGTGTTCGATGGCGTTGAGGTCAGGGCTCTGTGCAGGCCAGTTAAGTTCTTCCACACCGATCTTGACAAACCATTTCTTTATGAACCTCACTTTGTGCACGGGGGCATTGTCATGCTGAAACAAGAAAGGGCCTTCCCCAAACTAATGCCATAGAGTTGGAAGTACAGAATCGTCTAGAACGTCATTGTATGCTTTAGCATTAAGATTTCCCTTCAGTGGAACTAAAGGGCCTAGCGCGAAACATGATAAACAGCCCCAGACCATTAATCCTCTTCCACCAAACTTTACAGTTGGCACTATGCAAATGTCTGATTATGGAACCACCAAGACTCTTCCTAGAGCTGGGCGCCCAGCCAAACTGAGCAATCAGGGGGGAAGAGCCTTGGTCAGGGAGGTGACCAAGAGCCTGATGGTCACTCTGACAGAGCTCCTGAGTTTATCTGTGGAGATGGGAGAACCTTCCAGAAGGACAACCATCTATGCAGCACTCCACCAATCAGGCCTTTATGGTAGAGTGGTCAAACGGAAGCCGCTCCTCAGTAAAAGGCACATGACAATTCCCACTTGGAGTTTGCCAAAAGGCACCTAAAGGACTCTCGGACCATGAGAAACAATATTCTCTGGTCTGATGAAACCAAGATTGAACAATTTGGCCTGAATGCCAAGTGTCACATCTGGTGGACACCTGGCACCGTCTATACGGTGAAGCATGGTGGTTGCAGCATCATGCTGTGGGAATGTTTTTCAGCGGCAGAGAGACAAGTCAGGATCTAGGGAAAGACAAATGGAGCAAAGTACAGAGAGTTCCTTGATGAAAACCTGCTCCAAAGTGGCTTCGGGACAAGTCTCTAAATGTCCTTGCCAGAACCCGGACTTGAACCAGATCGAACATCTCTGGACAGACCTGAAAATAGCTGTGCAGAGACGCTCCCTTTCCAACCTGACAAAGCTTGAGAGGATCTACAGAGAATAATGGGAGAAACTCCCCAAATATAGGTGTGCCAAGTTTGTAGCATCATACCCAAGAAGACTTGAGGCTGTAATCGCTACCAAAAGTGCTTCAACAGCCTTGGGCCTCCAGTTGGTCCAATAGTTATCTTAGAGCGTACCTGCAGACAAGAGACAGATGGAGAGAGAGATAGCATGATTAAGCCTTGTGTTTTTTTAATTCTTAATTTTGAATTCTAACGCTGTCAGTCATCAATCGTCAGGAGGTGAAATGCATAACTGACATTGGATCATTTACTCTGGGACAACTATCTCTATTTCAATGTAAAGCATATCTTTAATAAAACTTCCTGTTGACCCAACCCAAGTGACCTCACTGTTGATAATGCTGGGCCCTGTGTCATGCAGTATACAGGAAGTGGGAGGTGTTCACCAACAGCTGATATAACCTAGAGGATTTAGGGAGAAGGGGGTAGAGGGAGGTGAAGGAGAGAGTGAAGGAGAGAGAAAATAAGGTAGTCGAAGGGACAGTGTTTGACAGGAATCTGTGTGTTTGTGTCCTCACCTGGTGTCCACACTGAGTGGCTGAAAAACATTATACTGAAAAACATGCACAGACACACAGGAACAAACAATATAGCGTAGTTAAATAAGTAGAAATAATGGAGTGTCTTACTATTCTCCATGGTTGGTCCTCTTGTCTATTCTTTGAAGGTGGATGCCTGAATTTCCCCAGATGGCCCTGGTCATGCAACCGTGCAGTGCCCTACACGTAACTATAGGCAATCATTTTGAAGGAATCTCGAGTTGCAAGGTATCTGTAGGAATATGGAAGACAATGTTATTATTAGACGTTTACATTACCAGACCATTGTGGATTACTAAAGCATAATATCTCTTTTAACAAATAATGATAACATTGTATAGATAGATGCATATGTGAATATGTAGGTTGTGACATTAGCAAGGATAGCATCACAAACGAATACATGAATACCACCTGAAGCTTGATGATGTGTATCTGATCACTTGAATCAGCTGTGTAGTGCTAAGGCAAAAAATAAAATGTACACCCTTTTGAGTCAGCATGACCAGGACTTAAAGCCACTGCTCTTCCTTGGGACCTCTTCATCTGTCACATCTCTCTGTATTTGAGGACAGAAAATATCACAAGATACAGGCTTAATTATAATTAAACAGCACTGAATATTATGTTGCTATTATCTCTGTCCTCAGTTTTTCTTTCTAGGGACCGGAACACTATATACACTATATATGGCGCCAGAGGAAATGGCTGCCGTTTTACGGGCTCCTAACCAATTGTGCTATTGTGAGTGTTTTTTCTCGTTATTTGTAACTTATTTTGTACATAATGTTTCTGCCACCGTCTATTATGACCGAAAAGAGCTTCTAGATATCAGGACAGCGATTACTCACCTCACACTGGACAAAGATTTTTTTTCTTTAACGAGTGAGACGCAAAATATTTACTTCAGACACCCGACAATGCCCAAATCGCATGAAAAAGAGACAGAGATATCGGGGATGTAGGTCGTGGTGCTTTGTAAGGATCCGACGGCGAGTAATCCCCCTCTACCATCAGTCCTATTAGCCAACTTGCAATCAATGGATAACAAAATGGATGAGCTCTAATCAAGACTATCCTACCAGCGGGACATTAAAAACTGTAATGTTTCACCGAGTCGTGGCTGAATGACGACATGGCTAACATACAGCTGGCAGGGTTTTCAGTCCATCGGCAAGATAGAACAGCTGCCTCCGGTAAGACAAGTAGTGGCAGTCTGTGTCTATTTGTAAATAACAGCTGGTGAATGAAATCATATATTAACCTGTTTGGGCTGCAGGGGCAGTATTGAGTAGCCGGATAAAAGGTGCCCATTTCAAACGGCCTCGTACTCAATTCTTGCTCGTACAATATGCATATTATTATTACTATTGGATAGAAAACACTCTCTAGTTTCTAAAACCGTTTGAATTATATCTGTGAGTAAAACAGAACTCATTTTGCAGCAAACTTCCTGACAGGAAGTGGAAAATCTGAAATCGATGCTCTCTTCTAGGGGCTGCCTATAAAGGTCCTTGATATTTATTAGATTACATGCACTTCATACGTCTTCCACTAGATGTCGACAGGCAGTGAGAGAAGAAATTGAGTGTGTAACTTGATCTGGGCTCGAATAAATGCTCTTTGTATGACGTGTCACCAGTTTCCTGTTTTCTGGAGAGCACGCGAAGGGACCTGGTTTTGCCTTCTGTACAGCTGTCGTTATAGACGACTAATATCTCCGGCTTTGATTTTATTTGATACATGTGACAATATCATCGTAAAGTATGTTTTTTCAATATAGTTTCATTAGATTATTGAAATTTTTTCGGGACGTTAGGCGTGTTGCGTTGTCTGCGTTTGTTCACGAAGGAGAGCTTAGCGCCACTTTGCTAGCTTTCCGTGCTAATTGACTGGAGAAGAGGACATTCTAAATCCAAACAACGATTGTTCCCGACAAAGGACCCCTTGTACAACATTCTGATGAAAGATCATCAAAAGTAGGACCCATTTTATGATGTTATTTCATATATCTGTCGAACATGTTGTACTAGTAGGTTGCGGCCAGAGTTTGGGCACGCTCTCGCCATAACGTAAACTGCATATCGTAATGAAGTTATTTTTAGAATTCTAACACGGCGATTGCATTAAGAACTAGTGTATCTATCATTTCCTATACAACATGTATTTTTTAGTTATGTTTATGTATAGTTATTTGGTCAGAATATGTGAGTGCCAGAAAAATATCCGGACGTTGTGGGAAAAAGATGCTACATTAGCACAATGTATAACCACTGATTTCAGCTCTAAATATGCACATTTTCGAACAAAACAGTGTATGTATAACCTGATGTTATAGGACTGTCATCTGATGAAGCTTATCAAGGTTAGTCAAAAATTATATATCTTTTGCTGGTTTGTTACGATCGCTAACCTTTGCTGCTGGGGAATGGCTTGTGTTTCTGGCTATTGTGGTAAGCTAATATAATGCTATATTGTGTTTTCGCTGTAAAACACTTAAGAAATCGGAAATATTGGCTGGAATCACAAGATGCCTGTCTTTCATTTGCTCTACACCATGTATTTTTCAGAAATGTTTTATGATGAGTATTTAGGTATTTGACGTTGGTGTCTGTAATTACTCTGGCTGCTTCGGTGCCATTTCTGACGGTAGCTGTGATGGTAGCTGCAATGTAAAACTGATTTATAGCTCAAATATGCACATTTTTCGAACAAAACATAGATTTATTGAATAACATGTTATAAGACTGTCATCTGATGAAGTTGTTTCTTGGTTAGTTTGGTTGGTTCTTGGTTAGTTAGGTTGGCTTTGTGCATGCTACCTGTGCTGTGAAAAATGTCTGTCCTTATTTGTATTTGGTGGTGAGCTAACATAAATATACGTGGTGTTTTCGCTGTAAAACATTTTAAAAATCGGACATGTTGGCTGGATTCACAAGATGTTTATCTTTCAAATGCTGTATTGGACTTGTTAATGTGTGAAAGTTAAATATTTCTAAAAAATATATTTCGAATTTCGCGCCCTGCACTTGAAGTGGCTGTTGTCATATTGTGCCCGGCTTCGGGCTTGCAGCCATAATTAAGGAAGTCTCAAGGTTTTGCTCGCCTGAGGTAGAGTATCTCATGATAAGCTGAAGACCACACTATTTACCAAGAGAGTTTTCATCTATATTTTTCGTAGCTTTCTATTCACCACAACAAATCAATGCTGGCACTAAGACAGCACTCAACGAGCTATATAAGGCCATAAGCAAACAAGAAAATGCTCATCCAGAGGCGGCGCTCCTGGTGGCCGCGGACTTTATTGCAGGTAAACTTAAATCTGTTTTACCTCATTTCTACCAGCATGTTAAATGTGCAACCAGAAGAAAACAACTCTAGCCCACCTTTACTCCACACACAGAGACGCGTACAAAGCTCTCGCTCGACCCTCCCTTTGGCAAATCTGACCATAACTCTATTCTCCTGATTTCTGCTTACAAGCAAAAACTAAAGCAGAAACTACCAGTGATTCGCTCAATAAGAAAGTGGTCTGATGATGCAGATGTTAAGCTACAGGACTGTTTTGCTAGCACAGACTGAAATATGTTCCGGGATTCTTCCGATGGCATTGAGGTGTACACCACATCAGTCACTGGCTTCATCAATAAGTGCATCAATGACGTCGTCCCCACAGTGACCGTACATATATGCACCAACCAGAAGCCATGGATTACAGGCAACATCCGCACTGAGCTAAAGCTTTCAAAGAGCGGGACTCTAACCCGGACGTTTATAAGAAAACCCACTATGTCCTCCAATGAACCATCAAACAGGCAAAGCATCAATACAGGACTAAGATTGAGTCGTAATACACCGGCTCCGACGCTGGTCGGATGTGGCAGGGCTTGCAAACTATTAAGGACTACAAAGGGAAACACAGCCGCGAGCTGCCCAGTGACAAAAGCCTATCAGACGAGCTAAATAACTTCTATGCTTGCTTATGTCGTGTCTTTGGCTATGCCAGATTAATTGCTATGACATGCTATTCTGTAAAATAATTTCTCCGTAATTAATATTACCTGATTGAACTAATCATGTAAATATAATTAACTAGAGAGGGACACCACGAAAGAATATTTATAGAGCTGTTATCTTCCGAATAAACTCTTAAAGATTTAGTAATTATTACATCCATAGCAGTCACATTAATCGTCATTTTATTCAGTCTCATCTGAAAGTGGTAAATCCTTGGTTATCTGCAAGAATCCTGGCTAACAAGTTGAATCAGCAATACAAAATTGGGTTTAATTATTTATTTACTAAATACCTAACTAATCACACAGAATCACACATACACAATTAAATCATAACTTGATTACAAAGTGCCGTCATAAAGGAAAACGTCCCTAGCGGGCAGAATAGATATGACAGCTTGTTACACAAAGAAAAGGGGCGGGATTTTAGTGAAAGAGCGGGAGACTGGGACAGAGGCGAAGCTGTACTATCGTAAATACAGTATCTTATGCATTCTAAATTACCGCCCATTTAGAAAAGGAAAATGCAATAAATATTTACTCTGAGCTGCGCTTCAGTAGGTTGGTGGTAGATGGAAGACCGTCTTGCCAAACCGAGTCCTCTGTCCTTTGAAGAATGTCTCTGGTGGTCACTGGATACGTTGGAGTAACGTCGATGTGTAGTAGACGGGATACTCTGACTGTCCTTCCTAACCTGCGTTTGTAGCAGCTGTTGCTAACTCAACGGCTAGGAGGTATCACTTCTGTAGTGAATACGAGTTCAAAGTTCATACCATTTGAAACCAAAGTCCATGCTGATGTTGGCTTAGTTCTGTAGTTATTAGCTGAACCATTCTGACATCGGATCGTCATCCTAAATGTACCCGGAACAGGAAGTTATATTTTTGTCAATGGCTTTTATAGTGGAGGGAGAGGGGTGTGTCTGAAAAGTTTGTAACCCATGTCTCTTCACAGGGGCGGGCCACTGGTTGAGCAGAGGCCAAACTTATGAAAACCCAAATCTCTCATTTGGAAGCTAAAATTACATTTCATCTCTTCACAAATAATTTCATATTCAAACATTTGAATTAAACAACAATTCCATGTGAATCCGATACCTCTGACGTTTAGACTTTCCACAGTAGAGTTTATGTCATTCTATCATTGATGAGAATGTGTCAGAGGGCAACCGAACTGACATAATATACCTTAAGTACCACCGCATGGTCGGATTACCAGAATATAGTTAATTTCCCCCCCAACTTCTGATGTTCCCAGAAGCTCTATGTTAACCAATGGGTTTTCTTATGTCACATCAGTTATAGTAGGGAGGGGGAAAAAGGGGGAAAGAGGTATTTATGACTGTCATAAACCTACCCCCAGGCCAACGTCATGACACTTAGAGGCAAGCAACACTATAGCATGCTTGAGAGCATCAGCTGTACCGGACGACTGTGTGATCACGCTCTACGTAGCCCGATGAGAGTAAGACCTTTAAACAGGTCAACATTCACAAGGCCACAGGGCCAGACGGATTACCAGGACGTGTACTCCGAGCATGCGCTGACCAACTGGCAAATGTCTACACTGACATTTCAAGCAAACCACCATAGTCCCTGTGCCCAAGAACACTAAGTTAACCTGCCTAAATGACTACCGACCCCTAGCACTCACATCTGTAGCCTTGAAGTGCTTGAAAGGCTGGTCATGGCTCACATTAACACCAATATCCCAGAAACCCTAGACCCACTCCAACTTGCATACCGCCTCAACAGATCCACAGATGATGCAATCTCTATTGCACTCCACACTGCCCTTTCCCACCTGGACAAAAGGAACACCTTTGTGAGAATGCTATTCATTGACTCCATCTTAGCGTTCAACACCATAGCGCCCTCAAAGCTCATCCCTAAGCTAAGGACCCTGGGACTAGACACCTCCCTCTGCAACTGGATCCTGGACTTCCTGACGGGCTGCCGCCAGGTGGTAAGGATTGGTAACAACACATCTGCCACGCTGATCCTCAACACATGGGCCCCTCAGGGGTGCATGCTCAGTCCCCTCCTGTACTCCCTGTTGACCCATTACTACATGGCCAAGCACGATTCCAACACCATCATTAATTTTGCCGACGACACACCAGTGGTAGGCCTGATCACAGACAACGATGAGACATCCTACAAGGAGGAGGTCAGAGACCTGGCAGTGGGGTGCCAGGACATCAACCTCTCCCTCAACGTGATCAAAACAAAGGAGATGATTGTGGACTACAGAAAAAGGAGGACTGTGCATGCCTCCGTTCTCATCAACGAGGCTATTGTGGAGCAGGTTGAGAGCTTCAAGTTCCTTGGTGTCCACATCACCACCAAACTATCATGTCCAAACACACCAAGACAGTCATGAAGAGGGCATGACAATGCCTAGTCACCCTCACCAGACTGAAAAGATTTGGCATGGGTCCTCAGATCCTCAAAAAATTATACAGCTGCACCATCGAGAGCATCCTGACTGGTTGCATCACTGCCTGGTATGGCAACTGCTCGGCCTCCGACCGCAAGGCACTACAGAGCGTAGTGCATAAGGCCCAGTACATCACTGGGGCCAATTTTACTGCCATCCAGGACCTCTACACCAGGCGGTGTCAGAGGAAGGCCCCAAAAATTGTCATTGAGTTTTCTCCCTGCTACAGCACGGCAAGTGGTACCGGAGCGCCAAGTCTAGATCCAAAATGCTTCTTAACAGCTTCTACCCCCAAGCCATAAGACTCCTGAACAGCTAATCAAATGGTTTCCCAGACTATTTGCATTATCCCCACCCCACCCCCCATTTTTACTCTCCTGCTACTCTCTCATTATTATCTATGCATAGTCACTTTACCTCGACCTACATGTACATATTACCTCAATTACCTCGACTAACCGGTGCCCCCGCACATTGACTCTGTACCGTTACCCCCTGTATATAGCCTAGCTATTGTTATTTTATTGTTGCTCCTGAATTATTTGTTATTTTTCTATTTTTCTTATTTTTTATTTTATTTATTTTTTACTTCAGTTATTTAGTAAATACTTTAACACTTTTTTTCTTAAACTGCATTGTTAATTAAGGGCTTGTAAGTAAGCATTTCACTGTAAAGGTCTACACCTGTAGTATCCGGTCATGCGACATATAACATTTATTTTGATTTAATTTGATTTTGAACTACACAAAAGTACCTGCCATATCAGAATAGCCTTCTCTCTCCCTTCTTTAACAGCTGGAGCTGCTATCCTTTCACCCTTTTCCATGATTGTTAGCTAACTACCTACACATGCATTTGGAGTTTGTGTTTAGCTAGTTAATATTTAGTTAGGTAGCTGGTCATATTTAATTCACTTAGCTAGCTAGCTATACAGTATGTAAACTTGGCTAGCTAGCAAGCTACAGTTGAAGTCGGAAGTTTACATACACTTAGGTTGGAGTCATTAAAACTCGTTTTTCAACCACTCCACAAATTTCTTGTTAACAAACTATAGTTTTGGCAAGTCGGTTAGGACAGCTACTTTGTGAATGACACAACTCATTTTTCCAACAATTGTTTACAGACAGATTATTTAACTTATAATTCACTCCATCACAATTCCAGTCGGTCAGAAGTTTACATACACTTTATATACACAGTTGACAGTGCCTTTAAACAGCTTGGAAAATTCCAGAAAATGATGTGATGGCTTTAGAAGCTTCTAATAGTGTAATTGACATCATTTGAGTCAATTGGAGGTGTACCTGTGGATGTGTTTCAAGGCCTACCTTCAAACTCAGTGCCTCTTTGCTTGACATCATGGGAAAATCAAAAGAAATCAGTCAAGACCTCAGAAAAACAATTGTAGACCTTCACAAGTCTGGTTCATTCTTGGGAGCAATTTCCAAACGCCTGAAGGTACCACGTTCATATGTACAAACAATAGTACGCAAGTATAAACACCGTGGGACCACGCAGCCGTCATACCGCTCAGGAAGGAGACGCGTTCTGTCTCCTAGAGATGAACATACTTTGGTGCGAAAAGTGTAAATCAATCCCAGAACAACAGCAAAGGACCTTGTGAAGATGCTGGAGGAAACAGGTACAAAGGTATCTATATCCACAATAAAACTGGTCCCATATCGACATAACCTGAAAGGCCGTTCAGCAAGGAAGAAGACACTGCTCCAAAACCATCATAAAAAAAGCCGACTACGGTTTGCAACTGCACATGGGAACAAAGATCAACCTTTTTGGAGAAATGTCCTCTGGTCTGATGAAACAAAAATAGAACTGTTTTGCCATAATGACCATTGTTATGTTTGGAGGAAAAAGGGTGAGGCTTGCAAGCCGAAGAACACCATCCCAACCGTGAAGCATGGGGGTGGCAGCATCATGTTGTGGGGGTGCTTTGCTGCAGGAGGGTCTGGTGCACTTCACAAAATAGATGGCATCATGAGGTAGGAAAATTATGTGGATATATTGAAGCAACATCTCAAGGCATCAGTCAGGAAGTTAAAGCTTGGTCGCAAACGGGTATTCCAAACTGACAATGACCCCAAGCATACTTCCAAAGTTGTGGCAAAATGGCTTAAGGACAACAAAGTCAAGGTATTGGAGTAGCCATCGCAAAGCCCTGACCTCAGTCCCATAGAACATTTGTGGGCAGAACTGAAAAAGCATGTGCGAGCAAGGAGGCCTACAAACCTGACTCAGTTACACCTGCTCTGTCATGAGGAATTAGCCATAATTCACCCAACTTATTGTGGGAAGCTTGTGGAAGGCTAACTGTAACGTTTGACCCAAGTTAAACAATTTAAAGGCAATGCTACCAAATACTAATTGAGTGTACGTAAACTTCTGATCCACTGGGAATGTGATGCAAGAAATAAAAGCTGAAATAAATCATTTTCTTTACTATTTTTCTGACATTTCACATTCTTAAAATAAAGTGGTGATCCTAACTGACCTAAAACAGGGAATTTTAATTGGATTAAATGTCAGGAATTGTGAAAAACTGAGTTTAAATGTATTTGGCTAAGGTGTATGTAAACTTCCGACTTCAACAGTAGCTACCTTAGCAGCTCATTTGAGTTAGCCTGCACAAGCTAGCTAGTTAATAATACATATTTTTTTTTACATTTTCAAAAATGTTTTTACTTAGTTGAACAGGTTTTCCCAGGCATCTGGACGATTGTAGACAGGGCAACAATATTTGTTTGTCACCAGAGTGGTTTAGAGCATTTACCTATTTGCCTGTGAATAAATTCATGAAATGGAGAATGGGTTAAACTATTTACCCATGTAATAACCAGACCTACATACACACTTGCTATGCTGAATTCTTGATGCACAACTGAACTTGCTGCTATATGCTGCGAGCACACCAACAAGCGAGCCACTTGCTTGTGGTCGTGGGCGTACACATACTGTAAAGGGTAGGGACGTCCCAACGATCCCGGATAGCACTAACCCTGGTCAAAGCCTTTGAAAATCAGAAGTGATGTCTTCCAGGGAAAATAACCCCTGACCCCTTCTCTCACCTACCAAACCATAATACCAATCTCTTTATTAAAATGTTTAGTTTAACCACCGTTTTTACCATGGAGAATGAACTGTGTGTGTGTGACAAACAGATACTAAAGGAAAGAAAGAAAGGAAAACAGATTTCCAGACAAGAGACACTATTAAATCATTTATTGAAATATAAATCATCTGACTGTACATAATGCATATTGAAACATGAGGATAACTTCCGAGTATTAGGGCTAACTAACTATATTTACTGTACCATGGATTATACTTCAAGAGCCAAACCAAGCCCTTCCTCTCACATCAAATACAAGGACAATAGAAAAAAGTGCAACAGTTTTAAGGTGATGGCAGAGAACGTCTAAGTTGAGCCTGGTCTCAGAGTAGACATAACATAGTAGATGTAAATCCGGGATACCCAAATTAGTATGATATGTTAATAAGTTTGGTATGGTTACATATGACAGAAGGTTGCGTATGAAAGTAGGACGGTTGGTCAGGGTGGATGGTCGGGCGTTGCAAATAATTAGCATGTTAGCTAACCTTAACCCTTTAACCTAACTCCTAACCCCTTGCCTAGCTAATGTTAGCCACCTAGTTAATGTTAGCCACCTAGCTAACATTAGCTACAACAAATTGGAATTCGTAATACGTACAAACTGCATATTCGTAACATATCGTACGAATACGAATTGTAATTCTTAACATGTCATATGAATTGGATAATGGACATCCACAAATTACCACATACCATACGAAACGTAACATATCATACTAATCAAGTGTTTTGTAATAGCATTTACTATGTTACATCTACCCTTGAGTCCAGGTTGCACAGTCAACCATAAAGACAGACAGAGAGGCAGTGAGGACAGCTAGTAGAAGATACTGCAAGATTAAACATTAAACATAAACATAATGATGTATGACATCACGTTATATATCTCAACTAGTGTATTTTACATGGATAGAACACCCTACTGTTGTCTCTTTACAGGACGGCAACATGGCTGTAGATATAACATTAGCTAAATCACAACAACACATACATAATGTCCTCTCTGATTTGGAAGAAGATGTACTTCCAGCTCCTTGGCTTTGAGAAGCACAGGAGCTGTCAAACAACCAAATCAGATGGCTATGTTGTTTTTCTCTCTGGTTCTCTTCCATTATCTGCAGCGAATAATGCTCTGTGTTTATTATTAACATAAATTCATTATTATTATTACAATGGCATAATCTCAAAGCTTGAAAAAATAAAATTCTTGCATGCTGTACTAATGCACATACATGTATTTTGGCCCAGGTTCAATGTCACTCATACTTAGCTTGAGTTCATTTTACAATTTGAATAAAACAAATTACCATTTCAAAATGTACATAAATGACAGATTCCATTATGTAACAGATAATGTTCTATGGTTATTTTTGTAAAAGCCTAATGGTTACAGAAAAGAGTCGAGAGTGTTGAAAGATGGGTTTCACATGTTCAAATGGAGCTGCACATAAGTTGCATATAATACTGGCATGTTACCTCCAGTTCTTCTCTCAAATATAAAAACACTCTACCACTATTTACATTACAATCCAACTGGGGCCTTTCCTA
Organism: Salvelinus namaycush; assembly: GCF_016432855.1. Lineage (NCBI taxonomy): Eukaryota > Metazoa > Chordata > Actinopteri > Salmoniformes > Salmonidae > Salvelinus > Salvelinus namaycush. The sequence continues at coordinate 28,131,833 of NC_052316.1, read as the reverse complement.
AACATACCTCTGCATGTGAAAGAGAGACATTGGTTTACATAATGGTGTACAAATGTTGTCTTTTGGAAAGTGGTAAAGTTACAAGCCAGGTTAAGATAGCTGTATTCTTCAATTAAAACCTATATCATCACCTTCCTCAATCCATTATTCACAAATACACACACACACACACACACACACACACACACACACACACACACACACACACACACACACACACACACACACACACACACACACACACACACACACACACACAGACACGACTCCAACACCATCAATAAGTTTGCCGATGACACAACAGTGGTAGGCCTGATCACCGATATTGATGAGACAGCCTATAGCGAGGAGGTCAGAGACCTAGCCGTGTGGTGCCAGGACAACAACCTCTTCCTCAATGTGAGCAAGACAAAGGAGATGATTGTGGACTAAAGGAAAACGAGGACCGAGCACTCCCCCATACTCATCGACGGGGCTGTAGTGGAGCAGGTTGAGAGCTTCAAGTTCCTTGGTGTCCACATCACCAACAAACTAACATGGTCCAAGCACACCAAGACAGTTGTGAAGAGGGCACGACAAAACCTATTCGCCCTCAGGAGACTAAAACAATTTGGCATGAGTCCTCAGATCCTCAAAAGGTTCTACAGCTGCACCATTAAGAGCATCCTGACTGGTTGCATCACTGCCTGGTATGGCAACTGCTCGGCCTCCGACCACAAGGCACTACAGAGGGTAGTGCGTACGGCCCAGTACATCACTGTGGCTAAGCTTCCTGCCATCCAGGACCTCTACACCAGGCGGTGTCAGAGGAAGGCCCTAAAAATTGTCAAAGTCTTCCGCGTTCCCTAGTCATAGACTGTCCTCTGCTACCACACGGCAAGAGGTACCGGAGCGCCAAGTCTAGGTCCAAGACGCTTCTAAACAGCTTCTACCCCGAAGCCATAAGACTCCTGAACATCTACTCAAATGGCTACCCAGACTATTTGCATTGCCACTCCTCTTTTACGCTGCTGCTACTCTGTTATTATCTATGCATAGTCACTTTAATAATTCTACCTACATGTAAACTAAAGCAAAAAAAGAAACTTCCCTTTTTCAGGACCCTGTCTTTCAAAGATAATTCGTAAAATCCAAATAACTTCACAGATCTTCATTATAAAGGGTTTAAACACTGTTTCCCATGCTTGTTCAATGAACCATAAACAATTAATGAACATGCACCTGTGGAACGGTCGTTAAGACACTAACAGCTTACAGACGGTAGGCAATTAAGGTCACAGTTATGAAAACTTAGGACACTAAAGAGGCCTTTCTACTGACTCTGAAAAACACCAAAAAAAGATGCCCAGGGTTCCTGCTCATCTGCGTGAACGTACCTTAGGCATGCTGCAAGGAGGCATGAGGACTGTAGATGTGGCCAGTGCAATAAATTGCAATGTCCGTACTGTGAGTCGCCTAAGACAGCGCTACAGGGAGACAGGACGGACCGCTGATCGTCCTCGCAGTTGTAGACCACGTGTAACAACACCTGCACAGGATCGGTACATCCGAACATCACACCTGCGGGACAGCTCCATGATGGCAACAACAACTGCCCGAGTTACACCAGGAACGCACAATCCCTCCATCAGTGCTCAGTCTGTCCGCAATAGGGTGATAGAGGCTGGACTGGTAGAGGTAGGCCTGTTGTAAGGCAGGTCCTCACCAGACATCACTGGCAACAACGTTGCCTATGGGCACAAACCCACCGTCGCTGGACCAGACAGGACTGGCAAAAAGTGCTCTTCACTGACGAGTTATCGTCAAAGGAATGAGCGTTACACCAAGGCATGTACTATGGAGCGGGATCAATTTGGAGGTGGAGGGTCCGTCATGGTCTGGGGCGGTGTGTCACAGCATCATCGGACTGAGCTTGTTGTCATTGCAGGCAATCTCAACGCTGTGCATTACAGGGAAGAAATCCTCCTCCCTCATGTGGTACCCTTCCTGCAGGCTCATCCTGACATGACCCTCCGGCATGACAATGCCACCAGCCATACTGCTCGTTCTGTGCGTAATTTCCTGCAAGACAGGAATGTCAGTGTTCTGCCATGGCCAGCAAATAGCCCGGATCTCAATCCAATTGAGCACGTCTGGGACCTGTTGGATCGGAGGTTGAGGGCTAGGGCCATTCCCCACAGAAATGTCTGGGAACTTGCAGGTGCCTTGGTGGAAAAGTTGGGTAACATCTCACAGCAAGAACTGGCAAATCTGGTGCAGTCCATGAGGAGATGCACTGCAGTACTTAATGCAGCAGGTGGCCACACCAGATACTGACTGTTACTTTTGATTTTGATCCCCCCTTTGTTCAGGGACACATTATTCAATTTCTGTTAGGCACATGTCTGTGGAACTTGTTCAGTTTATGTCTCAGTTGTTGAATCTTATGTTCATACAAATATTTTATACATGTTAAGTTTGCTGAAAATATACGCAGTTGACAGTGAGAGGACCTTTCTTTTTTTGCTGAGTTTACATATTACCTCAATTACATCGACTAACCGGTGCCCCCGCACATTGACTCTGTACCGGTACCCCTATATATAGCCTCGCTATTGTTATTTTACTGCTGCTCTTTAATTATTTGTTACTTTTATTTATTTTTCTAATTTTTCTTATTATTTTTATTTGTTTAACTGCATTGTTGGTTAAGGGCTTGTAAGTAAGCTTTTCACTGTAAGGTCTGTAAGGTCTACCTGTTGTATTCGGCACATGTGACAAATAAAATTTGATTTGATATATAAATACACACACTACAGGATCAAAAGTATGTGAAAATCTCATTCCAAAATAATGGGCATTAATATGGAGTTGGTCCCCCCTTTCCTGCTATAACAGCCTCCACTCTTCTGGGAAGGCTTTCCACTAGATGTTGGAACATTGCTGCAGGGACTTGCTTCCATCCAACCACAAGAGTATTAGTGAGGTCGGGCACTGATTTTGGGCGATTAGGCCTGGCTCGCAGTCTGTGTTCCAATTCATCCGAAAGCTGTTCGATTGGATTGAGGTCAGGGCTCTGTGCAGGCCACTCAAGTTTTTCCACACCGATCTCAACAAACCATTTCTGTATGGACCTCGCTTTGTGCACGGGGTATTGTCATGCTGAAACAGGAAAGGGCCTTCCCCAAACCTTTGCCACAAAGTTGGAAGCACAGAATCGTCTACAATGTCATTGTATACTGTAGCGTTAAGAGTTCCCTTCACTGGAACTAAGAGCCTGAACCATGAAAAACAGCCCCAGACCATTATTTCTCATCCAACTTTACAGTTGGCACTCCACATTGTGGCAGGTAGCATTCTCCAGGCATCCACCAAACCCAGATTCGCCCGTTGGACTGCCAGATGGTGAAGCGTGATTCATCATTCCAGAGAACGCGTTTCCACTGCTCCAGAGTCCAATGGCAGCGAGCTTTACACCACTCCAGCCGATACTTGGCATTGCGCATGGTGATCTAAGGCTTTTGTGCGGCTGTTCGGCCATGGAAACCCATTTCATGAATCTCCCGACGAACAGTTCTTGTGCTGACGTTGCTTCCAGAGGCATTTTGTAACTCAGTAGTGAATGTGGCAACCGAGGACAGACAATTTTTACGCGCTGTGCGCTTCAGAACTCTGCGGTCCCATTTCGGAAAGCTTGTGTGGCTTACCACTTCGCGGCTGAGCCGTTGTTGCTCCTACACGTTTCCACTTCACAATAGCAGCACTTACAGTTACTGGGACAGCTATAACGGTGCCACGTTGAAAGTCACTGAGCTCTTCAGTAAGGCCACTCTACTGCTAATGTTTGTCTATGGAGATTACATGGCTGTGTGCTAGATTTGATACCTGTCAGCAACTGGTGTGGCCGAAATAGCCGAATCCACTAATTTGAAGGGCTGTCCACATACTTTTGTATATATAGTGTGAACAAAAATATAAATGCAACATGTAAAATGTTGGTCCAATGTTTCATGAGCGGAAATAAAAAATCCCAGAAATGTTCCATACGCACAAAAAGGTTATTTTTTTCAAATTTTGTGTACAAATTTGTTTACGTCACTGTTAGTGAGCATTTCTCCTTTGCCAAGATAATCCATCCATCTGAAAGGTGTGGCATATCAAGAAGCTGATTAAACAGCATGAACATTACACAGGTGCACCTTGTACTGGGGCCAATCAAAGGCCACTTTAAAATGTGCAGTTTTGTCACAACACAATGCCACAGATGTCTCAAGTTTTAAGGGAGCGTGCAATTGGCATGCTGACTGCAGGAATGTCCACCAGAGCTGTTGCCAGAGAATTGAATGTTCATTTTTCTACCATAAACTGCCTCCAAAGTTTTTCTGAGAATTTGGCAGTACGTTCAACCAGCCTCACAACCGCAGAACATGTGTAGCCACGCCAGCTCAGGACCTCCACATCTGGCTTCTCCACCTGCAGGATAGTCTGAGAAGGGGGGGGGGGGGCTGATGAGTATTTATGTCTGTAATAAAGCCCTTTTGTGGGGAAAATGTTCTGATTGATTGGGCCTGGCTCCGCAGTGGGTGGGCCTGGCTGCCAAGTAGGTGGGCCTATGCCCTCCAAGGCCCACCCATGGCTGCACCCCTGCCCAGTCAGGTGGAATCCATAGATTAGGGCCTAATAAACTAATTTAAATTGACAGATGTTCTTATATGAACTGTAATTCAGTAAAATCCTTGAAATGTTTTTTTCCCCCCAGTGTATGTATGTGTGTGTGTGTATATATATATATATACACACACACACTTAGGCTCCCGAGTGGCGCAGCGGTCTAAGGCACTGCATCTCAGTGCAAGAGGCGTCCCTACAGTCCCTGGTTTGAATCCAGGCTGAATCACATTCCCATAGGGCGGCACACAATTGGCCCAGCATCGTCTGGGTTAGGCCGGGGTAGGCCGTCATTGTAAATAAGAATTTGTTCTTTTAACTGACTTGCCTGGTTGAATAACCAGGCAAGTCACCAGGCAAGTTTGCTATATAATATATATATATATATATAATATATATATGATAAAATGTTTTAAAAAACACAAATGTTTGTACTGCTATTGACAACATATGCCATATGGGCAAATACAAAAACATGTTTTTTAATCAATGTATTGCTACTGATTGTGCCAGCATCAGATATACTGTAGTACATATACTGCAGGTAGGTGGGTTGTGAAGTAAAGCCGTCTGTTGTGTAGCTGGCCTCATACTGGTCTGTTTGCTGGCACTGGTGTGATGTGGTTTAAATAGTGGGTCTGTCTGTAGTGGTTCTGCATGGCTGAAATAAACTGCCCGTCATTCTGGGTCTTTGACTTTCACGCCTGATGCATTCTGATCCCTCCATCCATCCTTGCTTATGATGCTGTTCGGAATGCCCATTACAATAAGGTTTTATACGTTTATATAAAAATCTTCCTCCATGTTCTCCTCATGTGCTCTTATTCCCATCCAACACTAACGTTCCATAGAGACTCTGTAACCACATGGTAGTGGTGAGTCGTTAGTGTAGCATCCATCCATGCTGCTCGTCCCTCCAGCCCCACAAGGGGTGCTGTCAGTCTGACGAGGAAAACGGCAGGCGTACCATGATCTGGCCACAGACTCGTCCAAGCAGTGAAGTGGTTTTGCTCTGTCCTCCTGAGAGGAATGGAGGTGTATGGGCAGAGGATGAGGAGGGTTCGAGATAGGGGGTTGCGAGGAGGGGTCTTTGGGTGGTCTGAGAGTCTGTGTTCAGGTGTGTTTCCCCCCCTCTCCCTCTCTTTAGCAGGCTTTTAGCTTCTCCAGGCCTTTCACAGGAAACTGTCTTCCACCAGCTCTGAGTCCAGACACATCTCATCCAACAGGCTGATGTCCTCCAGGGTCTCTCCTTCCCTCTTGGCCAGCGTGAAACTGGAGCCTGTCTCTATGGCACTCTCTTCAGATGTCTGAGAGCTTCACAGGACAGAGAGGAGCAGGTCAGTGTTACTAAACAGTTAAGTGAGTGATAGGGTATAGTAAACAGGAGGAGACCATTAATTAAATATAAAGGATATCTATCTTGTTTTCTGGATGTTTGCATTTGGTAAACAGAACTAGCACATGTTAGGTTGTAAAATGGTGTTATCAACCTATACCGCATATAAGAATCTGAGATTTAAGATACACATGTCTGAGATTAAGGTGGTAGCCTACCTGTGGCGGATCCTCTTGATGTACTCATCATCAGACAGAGGGTCCAGGTCAGGGAGGGGGATAATGTAACCGCTGTCAGAGCTGAGGCGCTGCTCGTCGAAGCCACTCTCCCTGTCCTTCAACTTGTCCTGACTCTTATAGGTGATCCCAATGTAGGTGTCTTCACTCTCCACCTGGACCCTGGTCACTGCTGGATGGTCGCTCTTCAGAAACTCATGGCTTGCCCTCTCGAAGCACTGCACAACAGAGAGAATGCCCAATGAACATCAACCTACAGTATCGAGGAGCATTGGATCATAATGTCTACAGTACCATGCAGAAAACTTAGCTATATGTCTAACCGTTTTTTTTAAAACAAGAGTGATGTGCATGTAAATAAAACATTTTTGGCCTGGAGTATTCAATAGTTATTTACTGCTCTGGTACCTCCCATACAGTACCTCCAAAACAGTAGCATCCCCTTCATAATCACAAAACATAAATCACTTCAACTCATAAATCAATCATAAAACAGATTTATCAGTTGAACCAGTTGAACCAGCTGTCAGTGGTGTGTGTTCTCACTCAGTCAGCCTGGTGGTGATCTCCCGTCCCACCCCACCCTAGCCCAGCCAACCCAACCCCAGCCTGAGGTGCTAAAACAGGAGCTAACTCCTCCACTCTCCTGGACCAGCAAAGCAGAATAGTGGGGGGAGGAGGAGGTTTGATGTGCCATGTGTGGCGTGCTGTTTAATAGGCTCATTATAGTTAGCCTAGCTGGTGGAGGGGAGGTGGAGGAGAGACCTGGGGCTGCTGCTGCTGACCGCGTCATTACTGCGGTTGGGGCTGGTCACTGACCGCCAGCTGGAGCATTAGCACTCTAATCATCGCCAGAGCTGGGCTTTAATACAACGGAAATGCACAGTACTCAGCGCCCACATAAACAGACTCAACTGGCAGAGCCCACAGAAACACACGACACTGGCAGCGTTTGGGGAAGTGGTTGGAGTTTGTGAGCCTGGTTTTAGATGAACTTCACTTTGTTAGTACTGTAGAACTATAACAAGCCCCAAGGCTAGGGGGAGCGCACTGGCTAGGAAAAGTGTGAGAAAGGGATGGAGAAAGAGGATGGTTGAAGCACTTACTCCCTTCCTGTGTAAAAATAGGATAGGTCAGGTAAGGTAAAAAGGGGATGAAACTGATTAGAAAGGACAAGAAACATTAAGAGGGAGGAGTAGGTCCAAACGTTGGAGGTCAGGGTCAGGAATTAAAGAGAGAGGGACATTAGAAAGCAGAGGTGAGGAACCCTGGGAGAGATGGTAAGGTCAGAGGTCATACTGAAGAGACGCTCACCCTCTTGTAGCCGGAAGGCAGCAGTGAAGCCACACTCTCACTCAGGCTGAGGAAGGATGGCCTCTTCTCAGGCTCACTGTTCCAACACTTTATCATCATCTCATACCTGGAGGAAGGAAAACACCCTAGTTAAACAGAGAGAACGGGACAGACAGTACAGGGAGTGAAACGCCATGGTATAACAGTCATATAATTGTATTGTATATCACAGTTTAGTACTGTGCGTTAGACATTCACAGCAGTAGTAGCGTTCCATAGTATTTGCATGACATATGGGACAATGTTATCTGATCCAGTGTTTTAAAAATTGTTTTGGCATAAAAAGTGTTTCAACATAATGTACACAACACAATGTAGAATTATATAAAAAAATATGTACATACACATCAGCGGGGGCGTGCTCAGGTTTGGCCATCCTGTAGCCACTCTTGATCTTGTTGTAGAAGCTGGAGTCCACTACCATCCCTGGGTATGGGGTGCCACCTTTAACACAAACACACTGCCATCAGTACACCAGCAAACAGTAGTATCACTGTCAACACTGTATCTACACACTGATCTGGAGTCAGATGTCTCCAGATGTCTAACATGCTTCTCAAGATGTGTCTTTGTCACAGATGTGGGGTCAGCTAAGCCTCACCTAGAGAGAAAATCTCCCAGAGGAGGATGCCGTAGGACCAGACATCACTGAGGGTGGTGTACATGTTGTCAAAGATACTCTCAGGAGCCATCCACTTCACTGGCAGGAAGGTCTATGGTCAACACACACAGCAGATGGATCAAACACACCGCACTCATATAACGGGCACTACAATAGTGGAACATAATGGAGTGCTAACATGAACAAGCAGGATACATGTCTATGCTTCGGGGACACAAACAGCCAGTATGGTCATAGAGAAATACTCACACTGCCTTTGGAGACATAGTTGTTGTCATGCATGATGTCTCTGGCTAGGCCAAAGTCACAGATCTTCACTATCTTCCCCTGAGAGAGCAGGACGTTCCTAGCAGCCAGGTCCCGATGCACACACTGTACCGCAAAACAGACACACAGAGAATTAATTTAATCTCAATTCAAAGAAACCATTTGTATGTTCTCCCTTTCCATTTATTCATTCTTTCCTCATGTTTTACAGGGTGGCTTTATATCAACAGGCCAGCCTAAGAGACAGCCTTGACTGAACACTCCTGGCCAGGGGATATTCAGGGATAATAACTGGGAGGCTGTATGAGGAGCTTATAGCTTCTTTGTACCCAGTGTAATTCCAGCCTACTGGGTGTTCTATATAAAGATCTGGCCTGTCTCCTGAGCAGTGAGCTCAGCCTTCACAGGGCCGCTTATCACACAACCCCTGATTTAGCCAACCTCTTGGCTTTCACAGCTGTCATCAAGCACAACAGCAGCCCACAACCTGCCTGCCATCATTACCGTGGTTACCACTGGAACATACAGACGGCAGGGTTGACGTGGCAACCAACCCACTCCCTGTTGTGTACCAACAGAGAGGTCAGAACAAGCTTGCCAGAGACACTAGCTTCTGCTAAGCCAATGGAATCATGTGACCATCACTTCCTTCCTTCGTTGCAAAGTCAGGCCAATAAAAGATGTCTATGGCATCCTAGGCTTACTTCTGTATCTCTTGTTGATATATTCTGGAAATTCCCTAGGTCTCTCCTGAGTTAGGTAAATCAGATTTTAGTTTTCTTGCACCTTATTTGTGTAAAAATCTAATAAATGTTGTTAAAGTGGATATTTGTTTTGTTTCTTTTTACCTACGTATATTTTAATAGGGAAGACATATTGAGACCTAGCTCTCTTTTACAAATGCGCCCTTTATATACACAACATAAATATTCACATTATACCCAACCTACATATATACATTAAAATACAAAAACACAGTCATGGGAAGCACAAATAAAACATCACAAATGACAGAAAAAAAATTACACTCCACCAATAATAAGTCCCCAATCAATACTTTAAATTGCCCGATCTGCACCAGAACATCAAGATGAAATGCACAGCCTGTTTTGGTGCCTCTAGGGCAATTCACAACGCTGATTAAGGACCGTATTGCTGATGAATGCATTTCTTTTTTTTGACTGTGTTTTTCTTTCAGCTTACATTTTGTATTTATATTTTGATGTGTGTAATTTCTGTAATTCAGGGCTCATCTGTAAAAGAGACCTTGATCTCAATATAGCTATTGTATTGTATGACATTGGCCTGTTATCCCCAGCCCACTGCACTGACCTAACATCATGTCCCACTGATCTCCAGTCATTCCCAGCCCTTGGTCCCACTCACGTTCTTAGAGGACAGGAACTCCATGCCTCTGGCCACCTGGTAGGTAAAGCTGAGCAGGTCTGTGGTGCTGAGGCCCTCGTTGCCGTCTTCTGACAGCAGGCTGTCCATCTCATTATCTGGATCAGAAAAACACACAAATACAGACATTTAGCTTCAGTCTGTCTATGAGTGAGTGAATAAAGTGTATTTGTATGTTTATGTGCATGTAAATATAGAACTGGCTGCTGTAACCTGGCTTTTCCTAATGGGAGGGAGAAATAGGCATTATTATGTGTCTGCTACAATTACCCTCTCTATATAACTACAGGCTGGACCCCGCAACCAACCCAACCAGCGCTGACTAAAACCCTGCGCCGAGAGAGAGAGAGAGAGAGAGAAAGAGAGAGAGAGAGAGAGAGAGAGACTGTTCGACTGTGTACTCACCACCCTTCTGTGATGGTGGGTGGTCATATTCAGACCTCTGGATGTCGGAGTACTTGGAGGCATCACTCATCTCCAGCATGGGCACGTACTGCATGGTGTCTGCCTGCTTCATCTCCATGTAGTCCCCTTTACCACTTTCAAAGGACAGGATCACATAGCTGCAGGGAAGGAGGGAGGGAGGAGGTTGGTAGAAAGACAACAACCATGGTATAATCACCATTCTCAAAGGACACCCAATGTATATACTGAGGTTCCCCCTACAAAGGGTGCAGTTGATGGTGTGGTCACTTTGAGATGTGGTCATTGTGTCAACACAGATCAGCAGAGCAGACAGGAGCAGGCAGGCCTCTCCCAGTGTTTCCCCCATGCTCGTCTGGACAGAGACCATTAACAGGTACCAAACAATAGTCATGATTAGGCTGAAAGCCGAGCACCACTTCAGACACAGATTTGATTAGTGGAAGACGCCAGATGACCTCCTCAGCCATGACCTCCTCAGCCACGTTATGTCACTGAGAGCCTGCAGTAGTGCTGTCAATGAGACAGAATGACTGAGTGGGGAGAGTTGGAGCAGGAACTGAGGAGGGGGACACATGACATAGGGGGTGTGTGTGCGTGCTAGTGCATGTGAGTGTGTGCGCCTGTGCCTGTGTGCGTCTGTGCCTGTGTGCGTCCGTGCCTGTGTGCGTCCGTGTGTGTTTCTGCAGCTGATGTCTCTTTACCTCCTGCTGCTCTCGTCTGCAGGGTTTATGCCAAAGATGTCCAGGTCTTTCTTGGTCTTCTCTGAGTGCAAGCTGAGGAAGTTCTCTCTGTTCTTGTGCAGGTAGTTGACCAGGTCTCCATAGAAGCAGTACTCAGTGATGATGTAGGTGGGGCCTGCATGGGAAGAGAGGAAAGAGAAAGAGACACACGTGTCAGTCTGCTGGCTTAACTTATCAGAGGCTCATGAAAGCTAAAAGCTACGCCAAGAGGGCAAGCCTTTACACTCATAAAAACACTATTAAAATACCACACCCACCAACGGCCCAGAGAGTAATGGCCACCGCCTTTCTTGACTGTCAAAACCATATGTGTGTGTGTGAGCATATCTGCAGCGGCGGAAAAAGTACCCAATGGTTACACTTGAGTAAAAGTAAAGATAACTTAATTTAATAGAAAATGACTAAAGTAAAAGTGAAAATCACCCAGTAAAATAAAACTAATTTCTAAAATATACTTAAGTATCAAAAGTAAAAGTAAAAGTATAAATAATTTCAAATCCCTTATATTAAGCAAACCAGATGGCACCATTTAAATAAATAAAATTACAGATAGCACACTCCAACACTCAGACATAATTTACAAACTAAGCATTTGTGTTTAGTGAGTCTGCCAGAGGCAGTATGGATGACCAGGAATGTTCTCTTGACAAGTGTAGGCATTGGACCATTTTCCAGTCCAGCTAAGCATTCAAAATGTAATGAGTACTTTGGTTGTCAGGGAAAATGTATGGAGTAAAAAGTACAATATTTTATTTAGGAATGTAGTGAAGTAAAAGTAATAGTAATAGTAGTCACAAATATAAATAGTAAAGTACCCAAAATAGTAAAGTAAAGTACCTCAAAAAATGACTTAAGCAGTAAGTATTTTTACTTAGGTACTTTCCACCACTACATATCTGTAAGTGTGTGTGTGTGTGTGTGTGTGCATGTGTGTGTAGTCACCTGACTTGGTGCAGGCCCCCAGCAGGTTGACGATGTTGAGGTGAGGGCCCAGGTGAGTCATGATCTTCAGCTCTGACATCAGGGCCTGTTTCTCACTGGAGCGGGCTGTGGCTGCAACGCCAAACAGACAAACAATAAATCAACCTTCAACCAATCACACCGCACCTATCGGTCAATCACACACAATCACACAAGATCCATCAATGACTGCCATTGTTTCATCAATCACAAAGTAAGCTGTCTGTAGTCAACTCTATAGCTGTCTGTATAGCTGTCTGTGGTCAACTCTATAGCTGTCTGTATAGCTGTCTGTGGTCAACTCTATAGCTGTCTATGGTCAACTCTATAGCTGTCTGTGGTCAACTATAGCTGTCTGTATTGCTGTCTGTGGTCAACTCTATAGCTGTCTGTATAGCTGTCTGTGGTCAACTCTATAGCTGTCTGTATAGCTGTCTGTGGTCAACTCTATAGCTGTCTATGGTCAACTCTATAGCTGTCTGTGGTAAACTCCATAGCTGTCTGTATAGCTGTCTATGGTCAACTCTATAGCTGTCTGTGGTCAACTCCATAGCTGTCTGTATAGCTGTCTGTGGTCAACTCTATAGCTGTCTGTGGTCAACTCTATAGCTGTCTGTATAGCTGTCTGTGGTCAACTCTATATCTGTCTGTGGTCAACTCTATAGCTGTCTGTATAGCTGTCTGTGGTCAACTCTATAGCTGTCTGTATAGCTGTCTGTGGTCAACTCTATATCTGTCTGTGGTCAACTCTATAGCTGTCTGTATAGCTGTCTGTGGTCAACTCTATAGATGTCTGTGGTCAACTCTATAGCTGTCTGTGGTCAACTCTATAGCTGTCTGTGGTCAACTCTATAGCTGTCTGTGGTCAACTCTATAGCTGTCTGTATAGCTGTCTGTGGTCAACTCTATAGCTGTCTGTATAGCTGTCTGTGGTCAACTCTATAGCTGTCTGTATAGCTGTCTGTGGTCAACTCTATAGCTGTCTGTATAGCTGTCTGTGGTCAACTCTATAGCTGTCTGTATAGCTGTCTGTGGTCAACTCTATATCTGTCTGTGGTCAACTCTATAGCTGTCTGTGGTCAACTCTATAGCTGCCTGTATAGCTGTCTATGGTCAACTCTATAGATGTCTGTGGTCAACTATAGCTGTCTGTGGTCAACTATAGCTGTCTGTGGTCAACTATAGCTGTCTGTGGTCAACTTTATAGCTGTCTGTGGTTAACTATAGCTGTATGTGGTCAACTATAGATGTCTGTGGTCAACTCACGTTTCAGCATCTTCACAGCCACCTTCATGACAGGCTGGGAGCGGCTGAGTCCATATGCAGTTCCCTCCACCACCTTCCCAAACGCCCCAGAGCCCAGGACACGACCTGCAGACACACCAGACATGGCACACGATCAGTTAACATGGAGGGTAAACAAATACACAAACATAGACAGACAGGCAAACACACACACACACACACTCTCAAGCACTGACTCTATACACATACACTGGACTCTACCCACACACTCACACTCCAACATACAGATACCTACACACAGTACATATGCCCACACAGACGCATAACATGCGCACACATGCATACTGGCGCCACACACACACACTTTCACACTCACCACATACTCTGCTGCTACTGTCTATCTATCCTGTTGCCTAATCACCTTACTCCTATCTATATCTACAGTGCACAGTTACCTCAATAGCCTCGTAACCCTGCACATTATCTCAGTACTGGTACTCCCTGTATATAGCCATGTTTACTTGTTATTGTTATTCACTGTGTATTTATTCCTTGCATCACTATTTCTATTTTATATTTTTTACTCTGTATTGTTGGAAAAGGACCCATAAGTAAGCATTTCACTGTTAGTCTACGTCTGTTGTTTACGAAGCATGTGAAAAATAAAATGTTACTTGACACACACGTCTGCCTCTGCCCTCTCATCTGTGACTTCCCCAGTGAGTGAGATTCCCTTTGGTCAGTGAGTCACAACCCAAACCCAGGCAGCACGCCCCAACCTCCCCTTTCTGCCAGGCCAGATGGCCTTATCACATCCTCACTTCAAAGACCAGAGGGAGACATCCAGACCAAAGCCTGACTAGAACACGACCACCCAACCATGATGATGTGACACTCTGACCAGAACATGACCACAGTAAGACCACAGACAAAGGAAACAGTGCAGTCGGCTCTCACCCAGTACGAGCCCATCGTGAGAAAACTCCCATCTGGAGTCATAGGGCAGTTGCATGGGGTCAACGTAGATGTACTCATGGCCATCAGGGCTCACTGACTCTATCACCCTCCAGCGGATCTCATAGCGAGGCTTCTGTAAGATAGAGGACATAGATAAACAGATCCATACATAGGCTCTAGAGCAGCGTTTCCCAACTCCGGTCCACTAGTCCCCCAACAGTACACATTTTGGTTGTAACCCAGGGCAAACATACCTGACTGAACTCATCGAGGGCTTGATGATTAGTTGACAAGTTGAATCAGGTGTGCTTGTCCGGGGCTACAATTAAAATGTGTACTGTTGGGGGTACTGGAGGACCGGAGTTGGGAAACCATGCTCTAAGACAAACTGTAGGTGAGTGATTTAATGAGTCAATGAGAGAATGAGTCGGTGAGTGAGTGAGCGAGTTTGTGCGTGTGTGAGGGGCAGTGGTGATCTGTTGTACCTGTTTCCAGATAATGACCAGGACAATGAGTGAGATGATGACAATGACCAGCAGCACCAAAACAGCAGCAGTTACAGGCAGCTCAGAGTGGGGGCCTGTTCAGGAGGAGAACCACCACACACACATGAGATGGAATCACAACATGGAGAATGCCACAGAGAGAAAACAACATGGATAAGTCAATGTAAATCAATTTGGGAATGTTAGTTTGATGAATTATTTGAAGAACCCAACATGAGGTAAAATATAAAGAACCCAGTATCCCAGACTAACACACATCTACACAATGAAAGTCTGTGATCAACTGCCCTACCACAGACAATTTACCAGACAGCTACCTCAACACTGACAGCCCAGCCCAGTCTCTTCAATGCCTATCACACATCAAGTGTCACAAAGGGGCGCAACTACAGGAAGAACCTAGCTATTAAAAGAGGAGACTATAGCAGGAAGAAAATATACGGTAGCAGGCAAACTAAGATACTGTGAATCTAGTCACCACACTATACCAACCATGTCTGTTGTACAGAGCCTATAGAAAGTCTACACCTCCTTGAATTTCTCCACATTTTATTATGTTACAAAGCGGGATTAAAATGGATTTAATTGTCATTTTTTGTCAACGATCTACAGAAAATACTCTGTAATGTCAAATTGGAAAAAAAGTCTAACATTTTTTAAAGATGAATGAAACAGAAAACAATAATATACCTTGATTATATAAGTATTCACCCCCCTGAGTAAATACATGTTAGAAACACCTTTGGCAGCGATTACAGCTGCGAGTCTTCTTGGGTAAGTCTCATGAGCGCTTTGCACACCTGGATTGTCCATTATTCTTTTCAAAATTCTTCAAGCTCTGTCAAGGTGTTGGGGATCATGACTAGGCAGCAATTTTCAAGTCTTGCCATAGATTTTCAAGCAGATTTAAGTCAAAACTAGTAACTTGGCCACTCAGGAAGGTTCACTGTCTTCTTGGTAAGCAACTCCAGTGTAGATTTGGCTTTGTGTTGTAGGTTATTGTTCTGCTGAAAAGTGAATTCCTCTCTGTGTCTGGTGGAAAGCAGACTGAACCAGGTTTCCTCTAGGATTTCACCTGTGCTTAGCTCCATCCGGTCTCTTTTTATCCTGAAAACTCCCCAGTCTTTGCCGATGTCAAGCATACCCATGTATGTGATGTATTGTGTTGGATTTGCCCCAAACATAAAGCTTTGCATTTAGGCCAAAAAGTGTATTTCTTTGCAGTGTTTTTTTTGCAGTATTACTTCAGTTCCCTGTTGCATACATATGCATGTTTTGGAATCTTTTTATTCTGTATATTTGTATTCTTCTTTTCACTGCCATTTAGGTCATTATTGTCACCACAATGTTGTTGATCCTCCATCCATTACAGCCATTGAAATCTGTAGCTGTTTTAAAATGACCAATGTCCTCATGGTGAAATCCCTAAACAGTTTTCTTCCTGTCCTACAGCTCAGTTCAGAAGGACGACTGCATCTTTGACGTGTCTGGTGGTTTAATACATCATCCACAACAGAATTATTAACCAGACCATGCTTAAAGATATATTCAATGTCTGATGTGTTATTTTTACCCCTCTACCGATCACTGCCCTTCTTTATGACACTTTCGAAAATCTCCCTGGTCTTTATAGTTGAATCTGTGCTTGAAATTCAATACTTGACTGAGGGACCTTACAGGTGTTATATGTATGGGAGACAGAGGACGGTGTAGTCATTACAAAATCAAGTCAACCCCTATTATTTCACACAGAGTGAGTCCATATAACTTATTATGTGATTTGTCATGCCAGATTTGACTTCTGAACTAATTTAGGCTTGCCTAAACAAAGGGGGTGATGACTACTTAAGCAACAACTATTTAGTTGTTTAATTTTTATTCATTTGTAAGAATGTGTAGAATTTTCTTTTCATTTTGACATTATGGAGTATTTTGTGTAGATAACATATATATATTTTTTACAATGAAATCCATTTCAATCCCAGTTTGTAACGCACAACAATGTTTTAAAAAGTGAATGATGTGTAGACTTTCTATAGGCCCTGTAACTGAGAGAGGAGGTGTGTAAGTGTGACTTCGTGAGTGTATGTCTCACCTTGTGACACCAGCTTCACCTCCCTGCTGACGACGGCCATCTCGTTCCTGGCCAGGCAGCGGACGGCCAGAGTGTTCTCAAGACGCACGAAGATCACCTGGCTCTCCAGCTGGTTGTCCTGATTAAAATGCGCTTCCACAGCGATATCTGTGTCGTTGGTTGGCAGGGGCACCCACTGAGACGAGTCGTTGGCACAGCTGGACAGGGGAGGAAGGAAGAGTAAAGACACGAGACCTGATAGCATGACATTATCACATTGGGCATAGTAGCATATGAAGTGGCCAGGTAGAGGTGAACAATGTACAGTAGGTGTATTTTAATTTTAAGGAAGAAAACTGGCTATTGTTGGAGTGAAAGTGAGAGAACGGAGAGATGAAGAGGGAGAACGTGGGGTTGTGAGAGGGTATCCTTACTGTTTTATGTTCTTGCAGATGAACCACTCCACTTCAGGAGTGGGCATGCCTCCAGCGATACACACTACAGACTGGCCTGAGGCTGAGCCATGGTGGAGGTCCATCAGGCCCACAATGACTGCAGGTACTGGACACAGACAGAGAAAGAACAGGGGGTCAGACCACAATACAGACAGGGACAGAAGAAGCGAGGAAGAGAGAGAAAAAAAGAGAAATAGAGAAAGGGGGTCAAAGAGAGATGGTTAGAAAGTTATGTGAGTATGGGACCACAGGTGTCAGTGAGATAAAGGTAAATGAAAATTGAGGAGTTGGAGCATTCCTCTGCCTCACCTTTGACCTGCAGGCTGAAGCTGTGGCTGTGGGTCTGGTTCCCGTTCTGCACTCTGATGGTGTAGTTCCCACTGTCCTCCTCCTTGGCCCGGATCAGGGTCAGAACACTCTGGTACCTACAGAGACAAAACACCATGTATGGTTACACTCTAATCTCATGCGATCACTCTGCGATCACTCTGTTAAGTCTGTCATGAGAGACTAGTTCCAATCTAACATCTCACCACACCACACCTTAATAATAGACATCTGAACATCCTAGGTGAACTGGGGAACCTGTTATTAGCCACAGAGTTTAGTGTGCAGAACAGTGGTTTATCATATCTCTTCAGTCAGTGTTGAGTCATGTTAGAGGAAGTTTCACCTGGTCTCGCTGAGCTGCTGGAGGCTGGTGGTTATCTCAGCCGCCACATAGTTGAGGGGGAGGCCATCTTTGAGCCATGTGACCTGGGCGCTGGGGAAGGAGTCGATGTCGGCCCGGAACTCTCTGCTCTCATCCAGGTCTGCTGACTCCTGAGAACTGAACACAGGGCGCAGCGACACAAATGGGCTCTCTGTCAGGACAGAAAATGGAGAGAGAACCATTAATTAAATATGTACAGGTCACAGCTAGTTAAAACAATCTACCAGTTCAAGCAAGATGATAAACCAAGATTATTGCCTTGTTACTAGGTTAATAAACAGTGACAAAAACGTACCATAGACAGTGATGACCAGCTCCTTGGTCTGGCTCTCATTGCTGATGATGTCAGTAATGGAGCAGGCGTAGATGCCGCTGTCTTTGGCTGAGGCCTGGGGGACAGTCATGATGTACTGGATCTCCTGGTCCCTCTTATTCTCACGCACCGACTTCAAGCCACGGTTCACCTGACACACACACAGGACACACACACAAGTTAGGCCCATTTATAATCAAACAAACAAATGCATTTTCAAATGAATCAATTAATATGCTCTCCAAGAAGAGAGTAATAACTATGTACAGTATCTGATGTTGTTTACCAGTTTTCCAGGGTACTTCCAGTGGTCTTCCAGTATCTCAGACCCCCGGGCCACACAGGTGACAGTGATGGTGTCTCCCACCAAGAGAGCAGTCTTCTGGGCCTTCAGCTCCACACGCAGCTCTAACCCCCCTGCCCAGCCATGGACGATGTACTCCTCACTGAGGTGCTCCTCTCCATTGATGAGGGCCTTGCAGACATAGGTTCCTGCACTGAAGAAGCCCACGGCGCCCCTCTTGCTGTCGTAGACAGTCATGGGCACGGCCTGCTGGGTATCAGTGTTGACCAGGGTCACATTGGCACTGGGGTCCGACACGCGACACTGGATTTCCATCTCATCGTGACCATTCAGGACGTGGTTGCCAAAGGGCACCAGAGAGGGGACAAAGGGCACCTCTGGATCTGATGGGGTGAGAAGAGGGCATGGTAAGTCTCTAATCATTCAAACTTCTTACATAGATTTAACTCCAACACCACAGTGATGTCTTCCCTATACCTGGCACATATATGTAGATGCTGCTGTCCTCTCCCTCCTCAGTGGAGTTCCCTCCGTTGTAGAAGCAGGTGTAGAAACCAGTGTTTGCCGCAGTGGCGTTCTCTACGGTAATCGTGGTGACGAACAGGCCGCTGTTGTCCTCCTCTGTCTGCTCTGATAGGTAGACAGGCGTTTCCCAGGCCAGCTCGGCCTCGCCCCTGCAAGTCAGAGTGAAGGGGGTGTGGAGGGGAACAACCATCTCCTCTCTCTGGGGGATCAGCACCGGAGCTGAGGCTGGCTGGAACAGCACTGAGGCTGAGGCTGGAAGGCACACACACAGGCAGACATATGGTCAGATTTAGGATTATTCTCAGACAATACACGCACACTGACACATTCACAATTCCTAACACATTTGAACACATAAATGCATGTTCACACACATGTAAAAATGCATTTTCACTTGGCTTAAAGTTATTCTCACCTTTCACTTTGAGGGTGAAGGAGAACTGGGCAGTGTGAGGGATACTGAGGACCATGATGGTGTAGTTACCACTGTCCTCCTCTAGTGGCTGCCGAAGAGTCAGAGTGCTCTGATGCCTGAGAGATGGGCAGAGAACCACTTAGCTCAGTCCAGCACACACCACACAGAGGTCCACAGACATACAAAAAACATCTTTGCTATAAACAGCTGTTATGATCTTACTGGTTCCCCTCCAGATGGCTGGTCTTGGTGAGGAAGTAGCTGTTCTCAGTGATAGCGATACCGTCTTTCAGCCAGGTGACTTTAGGAGCAGGGAAGGCTTCAATACTGATGGTGAACTCTGTCTCCTCCATCATACTGACAAACTCCACCACTCCAATCCCACTGTGGCCCAACATCACAAAGGTGTTCTCTTCTACAGAGAGAAGGGGTGGAAAATAGAGGGGAGCAGAGGGAGAGGGAGTGATGGAGAGTGGGGTAAAGTGAGAGTGAGAGAAAAAAGAAAGAAAGAGTGATAGAGAGGGGACACAGAAGGAAGGATGAGAAACAGAAAAAGTTAAATGAAATTCTGGCACACATCTGTTGAAGCCATCCCATAAAGCATTGGGGCTGTTGAAGCCATCCCATAAAGCATCCCTTCCCTCTAGCACGTCAAACTGACACTGATAGGCAGGATGAATTAACTCTACGCTTTTATGTGAATTCAAGGGGACTACTTTTAAAGACTTATTCCAAGAAGTATCAGATGGACCCCAAGTCGTTTCTGTATAATACATCTACAGCTAAGTGGTATTGGTAGTAAAGAGTAATGCTGTTGAAGGATAAGCAATGTCTTGAGTGAAATTGACTAGTGATAGACATTGTGCATATGTTTTCAAAATGAGTTTTTGATTGGCCATAAGGAGGTGAGAGTGTACCAAAGACAGTGACAGCCACCCTGTTGGCTCTGATCTCTCCACTGACGTTGTTGGTGATGGAGCACTCATACACCCCACTGTCCTGAGAGGTGGCTGCTGGGATACTGAGGGTGTAGACCACTCTATCAGGCAGAGTCTGTTTCATCTGGACTGCATCCGCAGCCTAGATAGAGGAACAAAAGGAAGGAAGATGAAATACACTATATACACACACACACCGTCTATACCCATCTCTCAGAAATAAAATATATTGTCTCTATGCTCTTCTCCACCTTTTTACAGGTTTAGAGATTAATTCTGTATGTCAGAGCAGTATGTCTCACTATCGGTCTGTGAGCTGATTTTGAAAACATGTGCTGGTCCACAGGAGATAAATCAGGACCCCAGGGCCTTTAAATGCCTGTAATTGCAGCTGAGACCAAAGCCAGGAATCAGGAGTCCGGTGCTCTTCTTACCCTAACTGTCTCTGGAAAAGGGCTTAGGGATCCCACCACTAAAACAGACGCTCTGTCACAATGTGCTGCAGGGATTACTGAACAGTGCACAAAAAGACAGAGGTGCACACACACACACACCAAGACTATCACTTCAGACAATCCTCTATCTACACTACCATCTACACTGACACACAAACTTAAATTAACTACATTTATATTATATTGGTTATATCTGCGGGCAGGTTTAGGGTCATTAAATATTGTGTGGATGAAGGGCAGGTTTAGGGTCATTAAATATTGTGTGGATGAAGGGCAGGTTTAGGGTCATTAAATATTGTGTGGATGAAGGGCAGGTTTAGGGTCATTAAATATTGTGTGGATGAAGGGCAGGTTTAGGGTCATTAAATATTGTGTGGATGAAGGGCAGGTTTAGGGTCATTAAATATTGTGTGGATGAAGGGCAGGTTTAGGGTCATTAAATATTGTGTGGATGAAGGGTGTGTTGAATATAGAGAAAACAATACCTTAAAAAAATCCATAAATGTATCATTCTTGTGCACTTTATATCTATAGGCAACATTGAGGTTTTTCTTTCATTATTTTAGGCTATCTGACATTAGTGCATAAGTCTAAACTTTAGGACCTAACTGTATTCGTGCCAAATAGCCTACATGCCAATCGCCAAATTCTTCTGGGAATGGGCAGAAAAGGTTAATGTCGATCTAAGGAGGCAAATAGGATCATGTCTGAGGTTTATTCAAGAAGAGAAAAGCTGTGAAATGGAGAGTTGAAAATAAAGAGAAGGGAGGGCCAGAAAAGTCATGTTTGGGAAAGATTTTGTGAAGTGTTAAAAGAGGATGATAGCAGTGCTGGCAATGTTGTGTGTGATGATTGTGAGGCGCTATACAAATTCCACAGTCACAAGATGGACTTCAAATAGGCCTATGGCACGTCAAGGGAACTGTAGCCTACTGTTCAGATGAGTTAAATGGAAACTGAAATCTGAACACTGACTGTAAGTCTATAACCTCTCACATAGACTTAATATTAACTCCTGCAGAATTAAGCATTTATTGCAGTAAAATGATACAACAAATGTAAGCAACATTTTTACTTGGGAACAGGAGTGGAGAAATTAGATTTCTTTATTTCAGCATCTTGAGAGAATGTGAATATGCAGTTAGATACCGTCTGTAGAGGTGCTTTCTTTATCAGCATCATAGCATGACAAGCACATACAATATGCATCCAAGCCGAATTGAAAACTTATCAGAAACATGTTGGGTCATTTTCACAGCTTCTTTTATTTAATTTGGATATTTTGCACAAAAAATCTTTAAAAAATGTTTTTGTTATTGCATTTTCTCGTTTTGAGTTATTGCATTTTTAGTTATTGCATTTTCTCTAATTGAGGCTGTTCTGATGGAAAATGGAGGGGTTGGACAAATGTTTTTGCCTGCACTAGATGTTTTTATTCTGATTTTACAGAGGGTGCTGCAGCACCACTACTTCGCGCGGATATGGGGGTGAGGCCTTGCCTGTTTCCTGGGGTGGAGCCACTGCTGCTGGTAGGGCAGTCCTGGAGGTGCCACACAGGTGATGTTGAAGGGTTCCCCCAGTCTCACTGCCTCTTCGCTGGCCTTCACCTCCACATGGACGTTCTCCATCTCTGTACAGACCACCAGGGGAGGGAGGAGCAATACGGTCAACAGGGACAATATGGTCATCTACAGGCCTCTGCATGGTATCCCCCTCTCTGAGTTCACTGCAGGCTGATGCCATCACATTCTCTCTGTCTGACTACAACTCTGTGAAGTCACGTCCCCGGTACTAATGACATGATGTCATCTCATCTCTCTCATGCAGTGAGACCACCTCATCTCTCTATCACACACACACACACACACACACACACACACACACACACACGCGCGCGCGCGCACACACACACACACACACACACACACACACACACACACGCGCGCGCACACACACACACACACACACATTTTTTACCAATGTGATAATAAAACTAAGCAGCACAACCATTTGTCATCAAACAAATCATGCACATCTGGACTCCTTACGTTTGTTGGCCTCCACGGTGTAAGTGTCACTCGTCATTGTCATGCCGTTCACGGTGGTCTCACAGATGTACAAGCCAGCGTCCAGGTTGCCAATGAAGCCGATCTTGTTCTTATAAACTGCGTCCACCTCTACTCCACTGGGAGCGCTCTTTAGGACCACCTGGGATTGAGGGTCTGACACCCTGCATGGGATGATGGTTCTATTGGGATAGATTGGGACTAGCATGCGATCTGGCTCCTCAGGCACAAATGGAATCTCAGGATCTGAGGAACAAGGCAAGAACATGGTTGTTTGGTCAAAAAGCTATCAATATGGGAATTAATAGAATAGAATAGAATCACAGAGCATGGATATGACAAACAATTCCACCATATTTACCTGGGACGAAAACGTATATGAACGCATCATTGGCTACGCCATCCACCTCTTCATCGCCCTCTTTGTATTGGTATTTGCAGGAGTAATATCCGGTGTGTGTCACAGAAGCGTTGTAGATGAAGAGCGTGGAGGTGTAATATCCAGGCAAAACGAATGTGTCGTCCGGTAGGGGCTCGACCCAAGCAACGTTCCTTTTACCGGTGCAGCTGATGTTGAACACGGAGAGCGGCTCGAGAACAAACTCATCTTCAGTTGATACAATGGTCGGTGTGGCCAGCCCGCGGGTAACTAATGGAAAACACAAGTTCACTGAATGTCGATAGTGTTTTCAAAAAAAACAGGTTTGTATATTTAACAGTGATAAAAACACATGTCGAAAGGAAAAGGCAAGTTAGGTGCGCTGGCAGAATATTTTCAGGTTATAAGAACCAAGAAACATTTTTACTTACTTAAATTAGTTTCTTACCTGATAACAACCAAAACAAGAAAACCCCAATGATGAGACATGTCTTCATTTCATCCATGGTCACGGATGGTTAATTCTCCTGGAAGAGTTTAAATACTTGCACGTCAGACATGGTTCCACCAGATGTTGCAAAAACAACACTTGTATCTGTCTAAGCTTAGAGAAAATGCGTTGATTTATGGGAGAAGATACCGCTGTCTCCACTACCTAAGCCTTTTGGAAAACATTGCAATTTAATCAATTAAAATCAATAGAGGGACTTTTACTGCTCCAGCACAGCAGTAAAACTGACTGGCTCTATCCTGTCTCCAACTATAGCCTACTGTGGCACACCAGGTCTTGTAAAGCGCACATTGAGTAATCTTGTTGAGCCGGGGTGATGATTGCACTGGTTTGGTCTCAGGAGATGTTTATAAAAACGTTGGACAGGGTTGAATCAGCAAAGTGGCGCCAACGTCTATTTTTTTGCCAAGAAGAGCTGGAATTCAATTCAGGCTCTGAAGTCGCTAGGGGGCGACATAGTTCACGTTTCGCCTGCATCAAGCAGTCATCTGTGGGCTGTAACTTCTTTCTCCAGCAGGAAAGTTACATTATTGTTTGTCATTTCGTCGGAAATGGAATAGCCTATTTCTGTGGCAATGGCCAGGTATAGGCCTAGACTACAAACATGCCAACTGTATTAGGCTATTGTATAAGCCTATAGAGCTATAGGAATTGTGCGGTCTAGCAGCATCAATCAACACAAATTGTAAGTACTACAAAAGTTAAGTAGAATCGAAACAGAATTTCTGGATTGATTCTGATGTTTCAGTTAATAAATATGTTTGCATCTTGACTTATTCACTGCAACATAAAATCTAGACATGGCTACCATAGGCTTGTAAACCAAGCAACTCGACCCAACTAACTTTTTAGGCTGTTAAAGAACTCATCCATCCAGGTTTAATCGTGCTTGCTGTCATGGGTCTGTGGTCAACAGACATTCCCCTGGTACGAGCGTTATCTCTCTGTTTGGTGCGCGGGACCCTGGATTCCATCAACGCACGAGCTGAGAGAGACGCAACTCCAAACACTGGCGCGCTCACCTCTGAAACGTTTATATACCTACCAGTTTTACTCTAATTATTCAATAGAAAAACTTAGTTTAAACCTAATTTGTGACTATAGGATAATAATTGTTCATTTTCTTCTAATTGTTATCTCCCATTGGCTCGATTAAAATACATTATTTTAATCCATAATCAAAATCCCTTTTGTCTCAAAACGTTTGCTGCTACTTTTAACAGTGTAGGCCTAAGTGAGGTAGTCAGCTCTATCTCACCCGGGACTGGCTAATTATCCCTGGCAAACCAAACCCTGGGTTAGAGAGGGACTATAATTAAGAGAAGTCTGTATGACAAATATTCGCGTGGGAATCCTGATTTATACACTTTGACACGTTTGCGCATATTTTCTATTCCAGCCGAGTGGGCAAATGTAGGGCTTGTCAGTCTTCTCCTTTTCTCGCCCCAACAAAACACTACAGTCCCAGCAAATGTGCAGCCTGCCAAAAGCCCCCTTCTGCTGGGCTTGACACTTTGGAGCAACAGCTGAGAGATGGTTGATCAGCTCTCTGTCCTCCACAGACACTTAAACTGTTAAATTCAACCCCCCATGTGCAGAATTGATTTCCATGGGAATATAGCAGAGAGATGTCTAAATATAGCATTTTGAAATGAAGAGGATGGTAGGGGCATTGGGGCAAGCAATAGCCTACACTCAAAAATGTCCAAGGCAGTGAGTTTCACTGATGGAAAACTTAAAAATATGTATCTAACTTGACTGTTAAATTCGTGCAGCGCGCAACTCTATTCTATTGCAATCTTAACAAATATGCATACATATTTTGTGCATGTTATATTGGCCATCATTAAATTGAAGGGTAATTATGAAGAATTATCTTGGGGGCAAATGTAGGATATTTGCATTTTGTTGTCTGGTGCATTGAAATTACATCCAACCAGGAATAGGTTCCACTCTATAGGCTACTATACTTTTTTTAGTGGGTCAAAAAAAGATACCCTTCTATCTACTTTTGAATTCTGTTCGGCTACAGCTTGAGTCCAATCTCAAAAAGCAAATGGCAAGGCACAATATTCCATTTAATTCCACACATTCCAAGCGCAATAACGAAAACAACTTGAAATCCAATTTCCAATGTGTTTTCCATTAGATGTCAAGGCAGGCAGCAGCATCCCACAATGGACCCTCAGTCCTAGAGGTGACACCTCCAGCTGTGAGGCCGAAATTGAGCGCTTTTATCCAGCCGAGTCAGCGACATCTCTCCGCTTGGCATCCGGAGGTGAGACCATATGTTTCATGGAAAACTGAATCCCGTTCAAAGCATAATTCATTATGCATAACGCATAGCCTGCAAACTAATGCATCTCCAAAGTTTCAAAAAGTTTACTGGAACGTTTCCTCGTAGCGAAATTAGGCTAATGAAAGCCCCCAACGTGTGATGGATGGATCAGGTCAGATTAATCATTTCTTCTCGGTAAAAGTTTTCACAATATGGTGCTATCCTAATAAGAAGCTAGGCTATTTCGTGAATATTCACTAAGGAGGACAAATTGAACTAGCCTAAAAGTGTCCAGTTGGATAACCTTTTTATTTTTGAAGATTTGAAATTCTCTCAATTGATAGCATTATTGAGAAAATAACCGTTAGCAAAAACAAAAAATATTTGCTAATTTGTTTTAAATACAAACCTCTTAAATTCCCTTGGATTATGTGTCTTGATTTTAAATCCCAATAGAATGAAATCAGGAGCATAAAAGCGCTCCGGTCGCCTCAGTGAAGGCTCCTCTACTCAATTGTGTTGCAGTGGTAGTAATCCTATGGCCACGATCCTTCACTGTGAGAGCTAGCATATGTGCGCCCCTCCGTCTGCGTCCACTGCCGTGCTCACAATGCGCTTGAGCTACAGCGACCAGTAATTGATTCAATGTTACAGCCCATCCTTCCCAAAAAAAACTAATCATCTGGCTCAAAGTAAATAACTCTCAGGAAATGACCCCCCTCTCCTCCCCTACAGGAGGCTCCAGCTCTGGGGTTTCTTTCAAAATAAGAGTCCTGTTTTCTCAGTGAGACTGGAGCTGGACTCTGCTGGGCAATGATGTAGGAAAGAGGGACGAGAAATATATATGCTCAAAGATCCGGTGTCGAGCGTATTTTTGAAGAAAAGCAAACGATATAACTTATCAAGCGACATTGACAGATGTTTTCAAATAGATAAATACATTTCACCATTCCGCAAATACGCAAAGGTAACGTTAAAATGTACAAACAAACATGTTGTTTCATGAGTTATTAAGATATAATGTATTTACCTTCTTATAAACAGGCTATTGTTCGTATACACATATAATTATATGGTAACAATACTTGAATGTAGTTTTGTTCGAACATTAGTGCTCAATTCATTAGCACTTTTCAAAACCTGAAACTTGCTAACATGAGCGTCCAAGCCTCCATTGCCCACAGGGGGCGCTCCAACACCAGGCACTACACACACAACTCAACTCTCTCTTCCTCTCTCAAGTCAACCACATATTGACTTCATTATATTCTCCAAGAGGGAGGAATTTCCAGTAAATCTTATTTTTGGGGCAATTTCTTATGAAGAAAAACTGAGAAATGTTCGTTATGTTTTTTGTTTGTTGCCCGTTTGGCACTCTGTTGTTTGCCGACTCTGTGAAGGTGTTTTGTGACCCCAGCCCCCTCGCCCCCGGCCCTGAGGCTGGCCTAATAGCTGGGATAAAGGGTCATTATGAATTACCTATCTCACTGCACTCAGGGATGTGGAGCCAAGTCAGCCGACCAGGCCGGTTTTCATGGAGTGGAGCCCCGGGGCTGACCACCCCCAACCCCTCTCTCAGCAGCACTTCCAGCGGAGCACGGCCCGTCCCGCAGCGCTCCCCTTGCAGAGAAACACATCTCTCCAGCCGCTCAGCGCGATTACTTCCACATGTTACCTCAGCCGAAGCGCGCAAAAGAACAGTATACCTTGTTCTCCAAACAAAAAAAATCGAATGTTTGTGCCTCAAACTGGTAGAGTTCCTTACTGAAGGCTCTCCTCTTATTTTACCCTCTACAACAATACATTCATAACGCCAGTCCATTAAAATAGTACGCTTATTTACTTTAAGTTAATAGATTTTTTTGGAATTGTGATTTGTAGTAAGCCTCGACATACAGTGGGCTATAAAAAACTGTTCCAATGCATTGGTGCAAAATCAGTTGTATACCTATTAGGGTTAGTGTGTAGCCAATTTCTTTCAGACATTTTCCAACTCTGTAAAAGGTCATGCAAGCTGGCTTTTGAGGACGTTGTTTGTGATAACTGGCTCATCTAAGGCACTTTCCAAGTTTCTCGTGATAACTCATTTCTATCGCATTGCGCGCTTGTAAACAGGTACAATGGCGTTTTGTGGATGTGATATGATTAAATTTGGAAGTTAATTCAGCATTCCACATCTTTAAACAGAGTGGAATGTAATCTATGGCACAACTGCGCAACCAAGAGTGACTGTTGAGTATAAATCAAATCAAAGCAAATTGTATTTGTCATATGCACCGAATACAATAGGTGTAGACCTTACCGTGATTTGCTTACGTACAAGCCCTTAACCAACAATGCAGTTCAACAAATAGAGTTAAAAAAATATTTACTAAATAAACTAAAGTAAAAAAATAAAATAAAAAAGTAACACAAGAAAATTACATAACAATAACGAGGCTATATACAGGGTCAATTTGCGGGGCTACAGGTTAGTCGACGTAATTTGTACATGTAGGTAGGGGTAAAGTGACTATGCATAGAAAGTGACTATAGACTATGTATATAGCACACATGTACGCGTGCACAAACACACACACACATTCCTAGCATTACTTAATACATAATTGGGCCTATTACAGTATACAGTAACAATCCAGAAATATAATTCATGAATTGTGTAGCCCAGTTACGAACTGTTGATCAGGATGGACCACATTTATTGACTGCCAATAAGAAAAGATGACCTGTGGAAATTACATACTTCTACTTAGAAGCAAACATCCACAAGGGGGCATTCAAATGTTTATGGTTTCAACTGGAGGATTTTTGATATATGAGCCTAAACAGTGTTTTTTCCCAGACCGGTTTGTTGTTTGAACCCAGCATCAGTCAAAATGAAGTAGTTTCAGTAGCCTATAATTAGCCCATAGAAATGAATAAGAATAGACTATCTATGGTTACGCCACTGTTCCTGCTTTTCTACTGTAACATTGTTACACTAGTGCGCCCATATGTTATACTAGGGAAATTGTGTTTCCATAGCTATAAGGCTGACAATGAGGACTTGTGAAGAGAAAAATCAACAAACTCTGCATAATCAACAAAGTTGCTTTGTGAGAAGGTGTTAAAGTTCACAGACAGCCATTGTTATGTAAATGATTGCTGAAAAGTACCAGTGACCTGGCTTTGGCCCCGTGAGAGCAGATCCACCGGAGCCATGGCCCGACAACACCTCGATCACACCTACAAAGTCATTGCGTAATGGTACACCAGAAGTACATTCATTTCCAATGGAACTATGCATTTGCCTTGCAGAATGTGCATACATTGAATAAATCAAATCAAACTGTATTTGTCACATGCGCCGAATACTACAGGTGTAGACCTTACAGTGAAATCCTTACTTACAACTGCATTGTTGGGTAAGGGCTTGTAAGGGCTTGTAAGAAAAATAAGAGTTAAGAAAATGTTTACTAAATAAACGTTTTTTTTTTTTAAGTAACACAATAAAATAACAATAATGAGGCTATATATAAAGTGGATACCGGTACCGAGTCAATGTGTGGGGGTACAGGTTAGTCGAGGTAATTGAGGTAATATGCACATGTAGGTAGGGGTAAAGTGATTATGCATAGATAAAAAAAACAGTGAGTATGAGCAGCGTAAATAAAAGAGGGGTCAATGCAAATATGGCTTTTATGGCTTGTGGGTAGAAGCTGTTAAGGAGCCTTTTGGACCTAAACCTGGCGCTCTGGTACTGCTTCCTGCGCAGTAGCAGAGAGAACAGTCTATGACTAAGGTGGCTGGAGTCTTTGGCAATTTTTAGGGCCTTCATCTGACTCCACCAGGTATAGAGATTCGGGATGGCAAGAAGCTTTGCCCCAGTGATGTACTGTGCCATACGCACTACCCTCTGTAGTGCCTTGCGGTTGGATGCCGAGCAGTAGCCATACCAAGCGGTGATGCAAACAGTCAGGATGCAGTTGCCATACCAAGCGGTGATGCAACCAGTCAGGATGCTCTCGATGGTGCAGCCATATAACTGTAGTCCATGATCATCTTCTTTGTCTTGATTACATTGAGGGAGAGGTTGTTGTCCTGGCACCACACTGCCAGGTCTCTGACCTCCTCCCTATAGGCTATCTCATCGTTGTCGGTGATCAGGCCTACCACCGTTGTGTCATCGGCAAACTTAATGATGGTGTTGGAGTCGTGCTTGGCCACGCAGTCGTGGGTGAACAGGGAGAACAGGAGGGGACCAAGCACGCATCATTGAGGGGCCCCGGTGTTAAGGATCAGCGTGGCAGATGTGTTGTTGCCTGCCCTTACTACCTGGGGGTGGCCCGTCAGGAAGTCCAAGATCCAGTTGCAGAGGGAGGTGTTTAGTCCCAGGGTCCTTAGCTTAGTGTTGAGCTTCGAGGGCACTATGGTGTTGAACACTGAGCTGTAATTAATGAACAGCATTCTCACGTAGGTTTTCCTTTTGTTCAGGTGGGAAAGGGCAGTGTGGAGTGGAATAGAGATTGTGTGATATGTTGGGGCGGGCGGTATGCAAGCTTGAGTGGGTCTAGGGTTTCTGGGATAATGGTGTTGATGTGAGCCATGACCAGCCATTCAAATACCTTCCTGGCTACAGACGTGAGGGCTACGGGTCAGTAGTCATTTAGGCAGGTTACCTTGGTATTATTGGGCACAGGGACTATGGTGGTCTGCTTGAAACATGTTGGTATTACAGACTCGGTCAGGGACAGGTTAAAAATGTCAGGGAAGACACTTGCCAGTTGGTCAGCGCATGCTCTGAGTACACATCCTGGTAATCTATCTGGCCCTGCGGCCTTGTCAATGTTTACCTGCTTAAAGGTCTTACTCACATCGACTATCTAGAGAGTGATCACATATTCGTCCGGAACAGCTGGTGCTCTCATTCATGCTTCAGTGTTGCTTGCCTCGAAGCGCGCATAGAAGTAATTGAGCTCGTCTGAAAGGCTTGTCACTGGGCAGCTCGCGGCTGGGGATTCCTTTGTAGTCTGGAATAGTTTGCAAGCCCTGCCACATCCGACGAGTGTCATAGCCGGTGTAGTAAGATTAAATCTTAGTCCTGTATTGATGCTTTGCCTCTTTGATGGTTCGTCGAAGAGCATAGCGGGATTTCTTATAAACGCTCATTGAAAGCGGCAGCTCTACCCTTAAGTTCAGTGCTGATGTTGCCTGTAATCCATGGCTTCTGTTTGAGGTTTGTACGTACAGTCACTGTGGGGACGACGTCATCAATGCACTTATTGATGAAGCCAGTGACTGATCAGATGAATCCTGGAACAGTCTGTGCTAGCAAAAAAAGTCTGGTAGCTTCTGTATTAAACTGGTCACAGGTACTTCCTGCTTTAGTATTTGCTTGTCAGCAGGAGTCAGGAGGATAGAATTATGGTCAGATTTGCCAATTGGAGGGTATCAAATTGTATGCGGAGAATGCTTGACAGAAATGGTAACATAAATGGTAGCGTAAATCCTCGATCACACCTACAGCGTCATTGCACAAAATGGTAAGCAGCATCATCTGGATATGTGTGCAACAAAAGTTCAATATTCACCTTCTGCTACCATTTCTGTCAAGCCTTCTATGCATACAATTTGATGCATACATTCAATAGCAGCGTTCTAGCTAGCTAAATTGCCATAAATGTTAAATGCTTTTCGACCTGTCACCAAATTAATATAATTGGTTCAGAGTGTGTTTTGATATTTCAACCTGCGTGTCCTGATTGTGTCTGGTGTGGGGGTTCAAAATCAACATGCGCGTGATGGAGCACGCAGGGGCACGGTTTGGTCAGCATGATAGGCTATACGAAGAAAAAAACATTGTTTTATACACAAAAGTATGTGGACACCCCTTCAAATTAGTGGATTCAGCTATTTCATCCACCCCCTTTGCTGACAGGTGTATAAATTCGAGCACACAACCATGCAATCTAGACAAACATTGGCAGCAGAATGGCCTGTACTGAAGAGCTCAGTGACTTTCAATGTGGAACCATCATAGGATGCCACATTTCCAACAAGTCAGTTCGTCAAATTTCTGCCCTGCTAGAGCTGCCCCTGTCAACTGTAAGTGCTGTTATTGTGAAGTGGAAACATCTAGGAGCAACAAGTGGTAGGCCACACATTATTAACGCTACAGCATACAATGAAATTCTAGACAATACTGTGCTTCCAACTTTGTGGCACCAGTTTGGGGAAGGCTCTTTATTGTTTCAGCATGACAATGCCCCAGTGCACAAAGCGAGGTCCATACAGAAATGATTTGTTGAGATCTGTGTGGAAGAACTTGACTGCCATGCACAATGCCCTGACCTCAACCTCTTGAACACATTTGGGATGAATTGGAATGCCGACTGCGAGCCAGGCCTAATCGCCCAACATCAGTGCCTGACCTCACTAATGCTCCTGTGGCTGTAAGTCCCCGTAGCAGTGTTCCAACATCTAGTGGAAAGCCTTCCCAGAAGAGTGAAGGCTGTTATAGCAGCAAATGACCAACTCCATATTAATGCCCATGATTTTGTAATGAGATGTTCGATGAGTAGGTGTCCACATACTTTTGGCTTTTACGTAAGGTTTTACAGGGATGGGCAGCTCTGATCGAGGTGGGGGCCACAAAAAATCTGAACTCATCATGAGGTGCCGCAGTTGCTTGCGAATCTGTCTACCCACATGTGCACTTGCAATTTTATAACAAATTTCATACAATTCTACAATTTTTTCCATGGGACTGAGAGGAAAATTTGCAGTTTTAAAGCAAATTTCCTGCAACTCTATAATTGTATTTTTTGCCATAGGGTGGAGAGAAATGTTTACAGTTTTACAAAGGATATCTGAGGGCCTTCAAAGGGAGGGCCAGGGTCCGCATGCAGCTGCAGGCTGCCATTTGCCTATCCCTGCTCTAGACTAGAGCATACCCAGTGGTCAATGCATGGTATAGGGCTATCTGTCCCCTCTAGCCTGTCCAGCGTGCTGAAACGTGGTCTCCCAACTTGGCAAAAACTGATTGAATCAAAGTTGTTGTTGCCACGTCATTTCAACAACAGAAATCAATGTTACAACGTTGATTCAACGTGGAAAACTAATTGGATTTGCAAAACATCATCAACATAAGGGAATTTTGAATTTTTTAACTTTTAAAATACCTCTAATGACGTGGGGACATTTTTTTATTGATTTCATGTTGAATTGACGTTAGTTGGCAACTCAACCAAATGTAAATCAAAACTAGACGTTGAAATTAAGTATATATTTGTTTCGCAGTGTGCATAAGCTGCAGCTCATGCAAACACAAATGTCCTTATCTTAGTATTCTAACAACATGAAAATATATCGTGTATACATCTTTCTTTGGCTTAAAAGGTTCGTCCAGATGACAGAGAACACAACCTGTAGAGATCTGAATAACTGATATTAATGTACAAGGAAACTTGGGCTTATAGTTACAACCCCCAGTCTATTCTAAAAAAATATACTTTAATGCACCTCAATACATCAACAAATAACTTGTTCATATCAGCCAACATTGATGTTTCACAAACAGCACAGACTTTGCAAAAAGTACCCTGTAGGCTATTTATCCGACGCCTATAGGTCTAACTTCACCTCGCTCAGGTGTGTTGATGTCTGTTGATGAGTGTTGCTGGGCGGGCGACCTGCATTTGCACGACCAGCGGAAATGACACAGTGACTTAATTGTTTGCTCAAACCTGGGGGGCAAAAGTCATTCTATTTGTATTTGCCATCATCCCTTTTTCTTATTTTTACTTTCTCTGAGTTAGGTAACCAACAGTGCCCTGAAAGAGAACATGTTGCCATATGCATTGTTCCTCATTTTCAAAAGGTATTTTGTTATCTTTAAGTTTTGTAAACGTTGGCCTGCAATTGTAAAGCGAAATCATATCTTAACCACTCATAAATCATTTGTCCACAAATTACGGGTCGTGACGCCCATAAGATAAACCCTTTGCAGGTGCCTTTTAGACTTATGAGACCAACCATTCTGCTGGCAAAATGCCTCTTGTGTTAGTTATAGCCTATCACACAGGCTATATGTGGAACAAGGAGGAAAATTATAAGCATTGTTAATTAATCTGCATATTAAGTAGGCTAAAGGTAAGACATTTCTTAATCATATTATTGGCTACTTCTAGCTTATTGGTATCTTTTCAGTTATTCGACACTGTCATTCATTGATACATAGTCTGCATGTAGGCCTCTAATTAATTCATGTATGCTCTGTTATCATAACATGCGTTTAAAACGCAGAGAACAGGTCAATCATTTCCAGTGGGCTGGAAATTTCCAATGGCAACTATTGTGTATCTAAAATAAATTAGACAATACATTCTGAAGTAAATGGATGCTCTTATCCATTTTAATTAAAATTCCAGATATTTTCGGTCATTTAAAATTGAGCCATTTTTAACAAAATGTTAGATATGCACATGACAAATAATTGAATTAGTCGCAAATTTATCAACATTCTATATACGCACAAGACAAAGAATTGAATAGCTCGCAAATTCAAATTGTAAACTGTCCCTCCAGCCACAGCATAGGCCTAACGTAGGCTATAAAGTTTTAGCACATATAGGCCTATCATTTTATAGACACGTGCAACAAATTATCTGGATTTCAAACCCAGGGTCATATGCTGCTATCCTAACGTTTTATCAATCCTTATTGGAAGACTCCGGTTCATGGTGGTCAGAGGGTCTTCGTTTTTTCGTTTCTTCTTTTTTCCACTTCATCCGCCGGTTCTGGAACCAGATTTTGATGTGTCTCTCTGTCAGTTTAAGTGTGGTGGCTAGTTCATATCTGCGGGGCCTGGATATATACTTGTTAAAGAGGAACTCCTTCTCCAGCTCCAATAACTGAGCCCGGCTATACGCGGTTCGGCTCCGCTTGTATTCGTCCCCGTTCTGGGAATAACCACCTTAAAAGATACATACATATAAAAGGTGTGTCGTTAGTTGTTCAGTTAATCTATCTAGACTTTGTTTGCATTTTCACGCTAATGCTATAACCTTGTTTATTTCAGGTTAGGCCAAGTTTTGAGGCCTTGTGAAACCTTTTCTCCCATCTCCTCATTTTACCTGTCAGACAAAATCGCGTCACAACTATGTATGTTATAAAGTTGCACCTATAAAGTATCCTGCTCACCTGGGAGTGATTGGTATGAGTGAACTCTGGAGCTCCTCATCCAGGGGAATGGCACTTGTGCCGGGGACTCTCCTTCCACCACTGGGCTGTCTCCTGGATGGTAGTCGTTCGGTACACGACCCTGACCTGTCAGGTATTCCTGTTCCTGGGTCTGTGTCTGAACAGGCCTCGAGTACTGACAGGGAGGTAGATCGTAGGGCAGTAAAGTTCCCTTGCTCCGGTGCTCGACAGAGGCACAAGGGGGCATGGGGATCCGTACCTGCTCCGTGTCACCGCTGTAGCGGCAGGAGGGCGGGTTGTAGTCATATTCTTCCGGTGACTGCAGTTGGAAGCGCCCACCGTCATAGTAAATATCCGAGGTATCCATTATTGAGCAGATTTTCCCAGCGATAATTTTTACAGGATATCCATGTACGTCCCTGCAATATATCCTTCAAGTGAGGCCACAACTTGGAGTGCACCTATGAGTGAATACCTATCCCTAGTCACGTGACTGACACAACTCATAACTGGCTATGGGCCAGATTGACCAAAGTTTGCACTGGTGCAAAGTTGAACCTGTTATTTCCAGAGGGGAATGAATCACAAACAAAAGAGAACATGAAACTTACTTTATCCTCATCTTTAACCGGAAACCTTTCGATCTTTTAACCTATTTCTTAGGTAACGGGTGCAAACGTTGGAGCACTACAATCGCTTATGGTTACATAAACCCACCATGTTCCATATTTACTGAATGAAATAATATTTATATTTACATAAATATTATTTCGACAAGGACATATTCTTGGAGGCACACAACGTTTCTATTGTGTCGGGTGGAATTACACAGAAGCATATTCAAATGCTTGAGTTCAATATGACTTGTGGCATGGCATGTACTTCGGCCACCTTTCGTAATCAAATGGGTGTATAATTTATTTCCTTTGTAAATATGTAAAGCTGTCATTCTGGCTTAGCTGATAAAATAACACTGGCTGCTTTTATGGAACTACTTGAAACATATGTAAGTAGCGCAGTGATTAGTAATGCTGTTACACACACACACACACACACACACACACACACACAGAGACACTCAAACACACACACACAGACACTCAAACACACACACACACACACACACACACATTCACATACGTGCCATTATGATAGTGATACAACTGAATCGAATAATTGATCTATAACATCTCTATAATGAGGTGGTATAGTTATTCATAAGTCACTTGGGCTAAGCCTATATTACTCTCCATTAAAAAAATGTGTTTAAGATATAATTATTATTTTGTATGGGTCTCCAATTTGGGCTTTGTGAAATGTATGTATATTTCAAGGATATATATCGTCATATTCAGTTCGTTGTCCTCTGTTTCGGAGAGCCATATTCATTAATTCAGCGACTAAATGCAGTTGATGATTTAAGAGGCACGCTCTAACCCAACAAAATAATGGATTTTAAAGTGGTTGACATTTTAGAAAAGGCCTATTCTGAAGAGCATGACAAAAGCTCATGGCACATATTGTGTGGTGACCGGGCTCCCACTAGATTAAGTCACCAAAGACGGCATTGATGGGGCACGTGTCCAGAATTCACAGTTTCATCATCATTTGAAACAAGCAACTCACTGGACACTCCTGGACCCCTGCCTTTACCAGGGCGGGATGATTCATCGCCACTCGAAGCACTTGGACTCAGAAGAGAGGGTTGTCACATTTATCGAGGGCCAAAATTGTACTTGCAGATTCATGACCAAAGCAGAGTTCTCCGCATGCAAAGACAAAACTTTTTCTCTCCTTTTCTCATTGACACTTGAGTTTGCTCTTATATCTCCACACGAGACAGCAGCTGCACACTGGTGAAAAGCAGTCGTATTAATTGTCTTTTGTAATGCGTAATTGCCACATTTTCAATAGTAATTATGTCGTCTTTGGAGTGCTGGTTTTGGTGGCTATTGTATTTGAACAGGCCTCATACCTCATCCAAAGTAACAATGTCTCAATTTTACATTCCACAATATTTTGGGCTGAGTGACGGTTTAGGCTTTAGACCTATAATTGCATGACTTTTCTATTAAGACATTTTGTAAATCGACCATGCAAATGAAAAGTATGAAAGTCATGCCACACGAATTGGGGCAACTGCTTCATGCTATTGCTTTTCTTTTGATTATAGCCAAAAACCCGACTGTCCTACACGCCTACTATGATAGTGTTTTTGAGAGTTTACTTTGTCTCCCCAGCTAGTCTTGCCATGGCGTGAAGGTATAATACACATGAGCTTCAGGCTATTATAGCGGACTGACAGTTCGAGGTCAGGGCCCATCGGTCTGAAAAGGGGGAGACTTTCCAAAATCTGCAGTTAGCTCCATTGTCAATCGGTTTTAATGGGCCGGTGGTCTTTCACTTTCACACCTGCGAGGGGTAAAATCTAATTCGATTAATAGGAACTTCAATATATATTCATTAGGTGGCTTTCGCTCAATAATATATGATCACCAGCGGGATGTGAAAAGAGACCATTTATTCCCAGTCTGAATGGACCTGCGTGGGACCAAAACTTCACCTGCTTCCCCTCTCAATTAGGAATGTATCCCAAACTCCGACTGAAACGAGTTAAATTAACCGTTAGCTAATTTCCTATCGCCCTTCTTACGCAGTCCTTCTATTTCAGCATGCCCCCTCAATTTACCATAAGTTGAAAGGTTCAACTAGTGCTTAATGAAACAGTGACTAAATCGTTCTCTCGCGCTCAGAGGAACCCTGTAGCTGTCTCTTCAAAGGCCGCAGAGTCTGCATCCGTCGGGGGTCCACTGCTAAATGCGAGTCCCAAGACAGGACAATCTAACCTGTCAAAGCCTTTGCCCAGTTCTATATATCCTTGTTCTGTGGTTTCGAAGGAATTGCAGCATAATCAGCCAACGTGGGACTGAAACTGCAATTAAACTCATTTTGGACAAGAAAAATCTCTTCAAAAGCGAACATAACATGGATGATCGAGGCTATTACCCCGGTTTAGCCATGGGCTTATTCGGGTAGGGCTTTGTGGGCAGGATACATTATGGGCCTAGTACTTCATATAGCCTCTAAATAAAGTCCAGGTATCAATAATAACGTCATAATAATGCTGATGTTAATAATAATAACAATACTACTACTAATAATAATAATAGCATCATCCTTATAAGAACTAATGTAGGCTACTTAAAACAAATGGAAATATAATTTTTTTATTAGGTTCTATTTCATTTCAGAATACCATTTTTTTTATTAGAGTGTTTTATTAGAGTGTGAGTTTAAATATGGTCAGTATAGGTTAGGCTACATGTTCGTTTTTCTCTAATGCTATCATGTGTTATACCTTTTTATAATTACCCATTTTGGCTATTGTCAGGCTATACGAATATACTAACATGTAAATACTGTTTTTTTAAATGCACCAGAGAATAAATTGGCAATAATTCAACTGAAACTCAGATCTAATGTAATAATCTAAAACTGACCCCCTAAAGTTATGCTTTTAGCCATTAGGGATACCATAGGAACCATAAGCCACAGCTTTTATATTCGGACTATTTTTCTTTTCTGCTTATGTTTGGGGGGATGGGAGTGTGTTTGTGTGTGTGAGAGAGAGAGGGTCAGAGAGTTGTTAAGTATAGACAACATCAACTTAACTCTTTAATTAAGTGCCAGTATAGTTCACAGGTAATGCACTCCTTGTTGACATCTTTTATCAACCTGTTACCTAATCAGAGAGGGACTCAATATAACATGTAACATGGTTAACCCGAGCAGGGCACTGTCAAAGCCAGCTCTAGGAACAGACAGAAAATGTCAAGATTTATTAAACTATTAATCTATTCTTGATCATCTTAAAAAGAGTACAGTATATGCATTTGGCTGTAAATGACGGTAAACCTGGATGTAAATCTAATACTGTTTATATTAGTGTCTCTGATCACCTGCATATGATGACATTAATGTGTCCCTTGAAATGGTCTCATGAAAAAATTCGTGTAATTATTATATTAAATTGACTATTTACTCAAAATACAGACTCAACGTTGATTTCTTGACAATTATATCATTCAAACACAAAAGCTCAAACAATAGCCTTTAAGGGCCGAATCAAAGATACACCTGCCAACCGGTCAGAAAACATCAATTTTTGTCTGAGATACAACTCACCAAAGTTTTATTAAAATAAATACAAATATACATATTATTTACATAATAGTCTACTAAGCACATACAAATTCAGGTGGATAAATCAGATGTGAAACAGAGTAGATCAACAGCGGCATTGCCACATCGGATAAATATGATATTTATCTAATCACATGGAAGAGGAAAGATACCAAGCATTGTATGACAACTACTGAGGATGTACAACTTTGACGTTGGTTGAACCCTGAATGATTTAACATTACATTTATGTTTCTAAATGTTTTAACAAATAAAACATGTATTCACAATTTGTTCATATTGGACAGTTAACATAAAACGAAGGACAAATAGGCCTACACGATTTAACCAGAGGGAACCAAAGATATTCCCAATAGTTCTTCTCAGACTGGAAGTAGCATATCATGGCCTTGAGGTCGTCTGGTATTGCTGAATCCGTGTTGAACAAGGGTAGACTATGCCAGTAGTGTAATGGAAGTATGTATAGTGTGAGATGGCCTCAGATTGGGGAGATCTCTTTCTCTGACGCTGATGCAGGGGATAAAGATTCCTCGTCCTCAGACCTCGGGTAGTCTGTGTGACCACTTGCGCACTTGCAACCGCTGTGCGCGCTCCTCTGTGTGCCCTTGCCCTCCTTCTTGTGTTTCACCCTCCGGTTCTGGAACCAGATTTTCACCTGCTTCTCCGAGAGGTTCAGATACGTCGCAATTTCGATTCTTCTGAGCCGGGAAAGATACATGTTGGAGGAGAACTCTCTCTCCAGTTCCAATAGTTGCGTGCTGGTGAAAGCCGTGCGCATCCTTTTGCCATTCTGGATGTGATTGCTCTCAGAGGCGCCTGATGGAGACAGCACAACGATTTAGCCACATCATTGTTCTATTCACATTTCTAACAGTGCACTACATACTTTATGCAAGAAATGGCATTGGTTGTACTGTGTGTAATTGCGCGTAATTGGATAGACGAATACAAAATAACAAACATTATAATGTTCGTTATTTCGTATTTGTTATTTCGTACTAGTCTATTCAATTACGCATAATATATGTGGTGCAATTAAGATATGTTGCTCTAATTTCAAAGGTTGAATTGACAGGTTGTTACATTGCGTTGAATTGCAGATACAGGTGGTCAGAGAGCACAACATATTCTTACCTATGGAGAGACAGTGGTACCTCCTGGGGTCAGTGACGCTGTACGTAGGCGTGCAGACAGGTGCGTGTCCCAGCGCCGGAGACTGTTGGTGGTGTGATATCCTCTGACAATATTGGGGCTCCGCTCCCGGGAACTGACTCTTCAGCATCGAAATGCCGCCGCGGGATGAGTGGAGATGGGACGTGACGCAAACCGGGCAGACGCAGAATGTGCCGGTCTTCCTGGATGGGCACACCGGCGCGTTGACCGTCATCATGGTGGGCGAATGCATGCTGATGGGGATGAAGAAGTCTTGTCCGAGATGCTCATTTAGAGGCGCGGGTCGCACGGTGTCCTTGATAATCAAAGAGTCGACATAAAAGGATCTAGACATGGCTGCAGAACGATAAGCGGTCAGTCAGTATTGGTCCTTGCACAAGATGTTGACCGTTTCTCATCTGAAGCCCTCAGGATCTCGGAAGGTCCTTATGTTTGATGGTTAAACAAAAGGGACCCCGGAGAGGGCTGGCCCTAGCGTCACCCACGTGCGCAGCCGGCTCCAAGGGCTTCAGTATACTGCAAGTTGCTCAAACCACGTGATTTCTCAGAGAACTTCCAATCAAAATCTCCACATTCGCTCATTTTACCCCCAATATAGTGAAAAGTCATGTTAATAACAAGTCACTCAAAAAACATAATATGAGTAGATAAACAAAGTTTATCTATAGCATCATCAGCTGCCTGAGACAATAGTGCCCACATCTCATGCAATATATTGTTTCTGTGCGGTAATGTAATTTGATGAAGAAAATTATATTTAAAATATAAAATCCATATTTTATCTAAACAACAATCCGATTTTAAATTAATTTAAACGGTTGCATTGATTAAGGAATAGCAACAGAACAAACAGCCTAAATTCGTCGGGCGATGGAGTCTCCAAGGTATCGAAGGGTTCGATAGGGATGCTGGTTCATGTTGACTCCAATGCTTCCCAAAGTTGTGTCAAGTTGGCTGGATGTCCTTTGGGTGGTGGACCATTGTTGATACACATGGAAAACTGTTAAGCGTGAAAAACTCAGCAGCATTGCAGTTCTTGACACAAACCAGTGCGCCTGGCACCTACTACCATACTTCCTTCAAAGACACTTAAATCTTTTGTCTTGCCCATTCATCTTCTGAATGGCACACATACACAATCCATGTCTCAATTGTCTCGAGGCTTAAAAATCCTTCTTTAACCTGTCTATTCTCCTTCATCTACACTGATTGAAGTGGATTTAACAAGTGCAATCAATAAGGGATCATATAGCTTTCACCTGGATTCACCTGATCAGTCTGTGTCATGGAAAGAGCAGGTGTCCTTAATGTTTTGTACAGTCAGTGTATATGGTCAATTCAGACGTAACACTGATGTGTCCCAGAAATTGTCTGTACACCTGTTCATGATCGATTCAAATGTGAACTTTGACGGATAGGCTACATATATTCATATAACAGTAGGCCTCTATAGCTAAAATTGATCACAGACATCTGCAATAGCCTATTGGAGCTACCTCTAATAGGCTACCTCTAGTATCATATCAATTCATCTCCAGCCTCTGAATATACTGTAGCTCTCAGCAAACTCACATACAAACCACATGCATTATCTACAATGTGAGCAGCTGCCTTGGGTAGCCTATGGGTGATGGTTCTTGTACTGTTTGTTACCAGACTTGATCGTCCATAATACTGTTGGTCTAAACAATGAGCTCTCTATTAGCAGGGATTCAAACCAGCGTAATGCCTCCAGTTGGTTATTCGTTTTGTTTTAAATCCCAATTAATTAGCAAACTATGCTTAGATAATGACTTTATAATTGACAGAATTGTATGGCCCAAGCCTTGTATATTGTGACAATGAGAGTCAATCTACTTTTCTGTGTGAGAGTTTATTTGTGGAAATGCGATTTGAAGTTGTAAATCTCGTGACTACCTGGACTAAATATAATTGCAGTATAATCATTCCCTGGATGCGTCCCTTTGGTAAAGATTTCAGGTCCAGCAATTAAAGAATTATGAATGCCTCTGTCTGGGTTGTGACTATTTGATAGCGATTAGAATTAAATTAGAAAGTGTTTATTACGCTGGGTTTCTGCCGAGTAAACAGGCAGCTATTTCAGAAATGCGTTAATCCCTTATCTTGTGACAATAATTAGCGAGTTTGATCTCCAGGCGGGTCACCAGTGGGTTTACCTTCTACTTTCATCTGCGGACTAACGCCTCGAACCTCCAGACAGAGCGCATGGAAGCGAGCGGCGTGCGCGGTTTCCGAAGTTTAATTGTGCAAACATTACAAGCGTAAACATCCATTCAGTCTCTTGAGCAAAGGACAAGTATGCATACAAGAGTTCAGTTTAAGGATTGCAATATTGAGGTAAAACTGGACTATAAACCGCACTACGTTGGCTATACATTTTCCAATTAAACTAGGCCTATATATCCAAGATCATACAATTATATTTTTGTGGGGTTTACAACTGTTTGCTCTACGTGTAAATTAGCCTTATAAGGGAAGGGAACATGGTCAATTCGTTGTATGTTTTTTCTCTGCTTAATTTGGGGAAGCAACCAGTGGGTAACCAGTGCTCATACGATTTTAATTGGCATCTTTAAACGAATTAGAATATGACTTAATACAGGTATAAATGACAGAAACAAACACGTCTGTCACGCAGACTGTAATTGCTATAATAAAGTGAACACCGTGTATGACATGAGAAGCGCAATGGGTTGTTATGGTACGGAGAACAGTTTCCAGAGAGAGAGAGAGAGAGAGGACAAACCAGGCGGAATGATGTGTGGCGCGCGCCCTCATCACACCATCCTAGCTCCAATATTATTTTTCCATAATTCTGCACGATAAAATTTCATTGTCTATTAAGTAATCCCACAAATGAGATCCTTTATGAGGCTATAATGAGCTCTAATTGCCCCGACCAGTCGAGCCACGTGGAAGGGTTTAGCAGGCATTAAGCCGTCGGGTACAGAGCACAGGCTGTTACCTAGCCATTACTTTCATAATTCAAGAAGAAAATTAGTCCATTTAAGGTAAAAATCCTTTGATTCTTTTTATTCTGCTTGGGGTGACAGGACTACAGCTTTGTATGCTTCAGTTAAAAAGCGGCTGCCGCCAATGGGACCGTTACCAAATTACCCCCTTAAAAACGAAACGTCTGAGTTTGAAAAGAATGTCAGAAATCCATAAAGCTCAGAGGGCCCCACTGCAATGAGTTCCTCTCCCATGTTGTGTGCAAACGATATAACCATTCAGCAGTTAGTCCATTCAGCCCTATTCAAGTCATGTTGATGTGGCAATTAATCATGTGCCCATTAATTATAATGAAGATCAAATTAGTAATAAATCACACTTTAGAAATTAATGCACACTGCTTAGTCCTCCACATATTAGCTGTTGATATTTTCCTTGTTAGTGGGAAGATACACCAGGCCTTTGCTTGTTTGTGACCAACAAACTGTTAGGCTGTTAGTTATTAGGGATACCATAAGAACCATATGCCACATGTTTCTATTCTGACAATAATTTTCTTATCTTATGGTGGGGTGGGGGGGGGGGGGGGGGGGGGAGTGGACACAGTGCTTTGAGTTTCTCAGAAACAAAAACACACAAACGTGTTAATGTG
Source organism: Salvelinus namaycush (assembly GCF_016432855.1). Taxonomy (NCBI): domain Eukaryota; kingdom Metazoa; phylum Chordata; class Actinopteri; order Salmoniformes; family Salmonidae; genus Salvelinus; species Salvelinus namaycush. The sequence goes on along the minus strand of NC_052316.1, from coordinate 28,087,528 downwards.
CTTTGCTGAGGCAGCCCCCTCTCATTCTCAGTCCATATTATACCGTGAAGAAGTCCATTAATGTTTTGTTGAACAAGCGTCATTAACTTGTTGTATCAACGCCTTTTTACAAAAGTTGCATTGTTGCACAGGGCCGGCTTGCGGCCCATCTTGGCCAATACAGTGGGTGATTTCCTCCTTTATTAGTAACCAGGCAACAGATCCTGAATACCAAAACTGAATAGAAACACTCGGGTTCTCAATATAGTTTTCAATGGCGATGGAAAAATGAACAATGATCCTGCAGACAACATAATGACACGCAGTGACTTTTCATTTACAATTATCTCGTTCATGTGAATAGCAGCTGCAGTGGCTACTCTCCATCTCATGGGTTTCAGTGAAAAGAGAGAGTGAGAGAAAGAGCCAGTAGGAGAAGTTGAATAGGATTCTGCAGGAGTCATGGTCCCACTCAGTGTGGAATCTAATTTATATCTCAATTAATAATTTGATCTCTATACAAAAATGAGTTAGAAATAAAACCTTTTTCTTTAAGTGCATCTAACCATCCATCAGTTCATGCTATGAAAGATAATTTGGGATATTTCTGTGCACAGAACATCAGATAAACGTTAAATGTGGAGCTAAACCCTGAATAACAATTTTACACCTGCATTGCTTGCTGTTTGGCGTTTTAGGCTGGGTTTCTGTACAGCACTTAGTGACATAGGCTGATGTAAAAAGTGCTTTATAAATACATTTGATTGAATAACAAAATAAGGGTTTTGCTCCTCATTCAGAATTGTCAAACCTGTAAGTTAGTAGGCCTACTCTGGCAAACCATTTCTAATAGGCCATATAAGGCTTTATTCACTGTTTTACCCTACATTTAAATCGAAAACACCATTCCAGGCAATCCTCCTCAGGACAGTGACACCCACAACACTGGGTGAGCCTTGTGAACCAAGCCACTTACAGGCCCTCATTGTCGGCCGAAGAGATGCGCTTGGCTCCCACTAATTAGAGCAACGTTTCTAGCTCTCACCGAGCTGCTTAGCCGAGACACTCGAGACTGAAGTGTGTCCGTCAGGCAAGAAGTGTCTGGATGTCCACACAAACAAACACAGAAATATGTCTGCGTTTCAATACCATGCGCAATTAAGGAGAGTCTAGAAAACGAGATAAATACCAACCCGATGGTTGCCTCCTCTCTTCCCCGTATTAGGGCCCTGGTCCCCCTCTCTGCCTCCTCTCTTCCCCTTATTAGGGCCCTGGTTCCCCTCTCTGCCTCTTCTCTTCCCCTTATTAGGGCTCGGTCCCCCTCTCTTCCTTCTAAAAGACTAAGCAAATAGTCATTACTGAGCCAAAATGAACTACAGAAAATAAAATAGCCCTTATAGCAATCTCCTCTTGCTTGAGTTGCCAAAGAAAAGTCCTGAATATTCATCCTCATTTTGATCAGAAGATATTTCAGACGTTGCCCTGTGATGCTTCTCTGTTCTTTCATCACTGTTGCTGCTAATGGTTATTGTTGTCTGCCTTTTGGAACTTATTATTGGGGACATGCACTCTCTTACTGGTCACTCTGGACATCAACACCCTGTTATTGTGGACATGCACTCTCTTACTGGTCACTCTGGACATCAACACCCTGTTATTGGGGACATGCACTCTCTTACTGGTCACTCTGGACATCAACACCCTGTTATTGGGGACATGCACTCTCTTACTGGTCACTCTGGACATCAACACCCTGTTATTGGGGACATGCACTCTCTTACTGGTCACTCTGGACATCAACACCCTGTTATTGGGGACATGCACTCTCTTACTGGTCACTCTGGACATCAACACCCTGTTATTGGGGACATGCACTCTCTTACTGGTCACTCTGGACATCAACACCCTGTTATTGGGGACATGCACTCTCTTACTGGTCACTCTGGACATCAACACCCTGTTATTGGGGACATGCACTCTCTTACTGGTCACTCTGGACATCAACACCCTGTTTTTTAATGGGTGGTCTTTTACCATAACAGCTACATTGTTGAAGCCTGCCTCTGTACACTATACACCAAACATTTCCTTTTAAATTATGGTCTCCCCTGTTTCCTGCCACCAAAACACACAATCACAGAATATGCACAATTAGTGTAATAGAGACAACCTTTGTCTTTGCATCCATGGAGAGCAAAAATAATAGTGGAACAATCAATGTATTAATTTATAGCAGTGATGATCAGTTTTCATTTTCTCTATTATTTATAGTCATGACAACTTCTTGGCCTAGACAGTGGGAACGGTATTATTGAACCGCCATGCTCTGAGTATTCTACAGTGGGTTGTTCACAAGTTCAACATAGATGCATGTCTGAATTTCATCCTTACAGGTTCTCAGCCATTCCCCCTCTTGTCAAGCACCTGCCCCACAACAAGAGGATGATTCTGACTTCCTGTTTGGCTGTGAACCAGGAAATGTATCCCAGAGTGAGTGATGGCTCTCCTATCCATCTAGTTACCCCAGCCATCTCTCCCAGAACATAAAAGAGGTGATATTGTAACCGTTTTCTGCTTCTGAAAGGGGAAATCCCTAGGATTGAGCTTGTGTGCTGGAGCGGAAGCAGTCTGGAATGTGTGGCCAGGCCATGTCTTTTGTCACCAGGCCTTGGCTGAATAGGCATGGGGTACAATCTGCTCCTGTGGGCTCAGGAAAAGCCTATAGCCAGCTGATGGAAGCCTTCACTCTTACACCTTTTATAGCATCCTACACCTGTCAATCATTTAGTCCTGTCATATACAAAGATTTCCTTAATTATCAGTCAGTTGTTATGCTGGGGGATTGTACAAATAAAAAGACAAAGGATTAGCACAAAATTATTGATGATAATATGTCAAATCTTCTAGATATTTCAATGTGTGACTCGTGCACTGTCAGCTAAATACAGATTTTCATCCCATATCGTAGTGAATAGAATGCCCATTACTGGGATTTGGAGGATGTTTTCAAGGGCATGCGAATGCTCTGGTGATTCAGGCTCTTGTGATGTTTAGCAAATTGACACAATAGGCTTTGATGAGGAGGAAGTTTTATTTATTTCTAAATAAATAATTTATCTTTCTGATTTATTTTTCTTTCACTGCAGTTTCCCATCCCCAGACAAACTATTGATTGGATAACATGTCAGCCTCATCCAGAGAAGTGTTTGTCGTTATGCTGATGTTCATCATTGCCAGTTAGTGTCCGCTACCATGTCCCTTCAACCACATCCCATGCCTTCACACAGGCAGGCAACACAACTATATCTGAGGCAAATGAGAGGAGAGGCCATACATCCCTAGTCTCCTAACGAACCTTCACCCATCTGGATGGGCAAAGTCACACATCTCTTAATTGAGATTGTGTCTGCATTTTTCCACCTATTATCCACTGTGTTATTCTAATGCGACACTTAGCGAAATGTGCTGAGCAGAATAGGAGGAAGAGAGGGGGGTTAGCGGTCAAGATCCAGCCCCACACTGGGCCTATGCCATACTGTACTCATTTAAACAATTGAGTGCATCAATTTGTTTTTTGTCTGTATCTTTCTTAAAGCTGTTGCCACTTCACTGCTCGTTTGTATTCATTTCACAGAGCTGCTAGCACAATCAGACATAATTGAAATTGTCTTTGTTTTATAAAACAGTTCTTCTGTTACATCTAGAAAGTGCTTTTTCGCCATGTAGAACTTAGAGGGAAATTATTCTCTCTCTATCTGTAAGAGATGACTATCAGCCAAGCTCAGCTCCAATGATTCATTTACATCTGTTTTCATATTTTAAAATAGTCATGTTATGGCCCAATGTGAGGTCTTAAAGATACAGTACTCTCTGCTTTTAAGATAAAGTGAGATTTAACAGCTGATAGTTGCCAAAAAAACAGCTTGATAGAATCCTTCCTATGTCATAATACTTTGCTTATACGAAATAAGCAAACAGTTATTAGAATCAAATTTCTACAGATGTAGGATCTTAATTTGAACCAGTTTGCTACAGCAGCAAGAAATGTAAATTATTGTGTGGATTATAATTAATAGGCATTTTTGTGTAGGGGTTGATACATTTTTCGTTAGGGCAAATCAAGTCTGACGTTTTAAAGTGGGAATTGCAAACTTTAGAAGCCTTTTTAAACCTTGAATACACTACAAGTTTGCATTTCCTGCCGTGTAGGATCAAATTCAAATTCCACCTCCCGGGTGGCGCAGTGGTCTAGGGCACCAGAGTCTCTGGGTTCGCGCCCAGGCTGGGCTGGGTTCGCACCCAGGCTCTGTCGCAGCCGGCCGCAACCGGGTGGTCTGTGGGGCGACGCACAATTGGCATAGCGTCGTCCGGGTTAGGGAGGGTTTGGCCGGTAGGGATATCCTTGTCTCAGTATGTAAAATGTAATAAAAATGTATGCACTCTACTGTAAGTCGCTCTGGATAAGAGCGTCTGCTAAATGACTAAAATGTAAATGTAAAAATTCAGATCCTACATCTGTATTAACTTTTTATTAGAGGATTGGACTGTATTTTGTTTTCAGACCTAAAAATACTGTACATTTATTTTGTCTATCATCAGTTAATGTGAATAATATAGTTAATTTACTTGCAGTAAAGCTAATTCCTTAGTTGGTGGATTAAAGAAGCTTGTGTGTGTGTGTGGGGGGGGGGGGGGTCCCAGGCTTAAAGGTGCTTAGTATGTACGTCATCAGGTCTTATTGTTCCTCAAGTCATCTGAGGTTTTATATGTTTACATGAATTTCAGCTAATACATGCTCTTCGTGTGTTCCCATGCTCCCATTTGAATCATATTTGAGTTCTGTTAAGTAGTCTTTGAGTAAACAGAGTTGTATAGGATAATGTGTGAACACATTGGAAAGTTAGTGGATTAGAGTGTTTCAACAGGATATGCTTAATACATAAAGATTATGCCCAATGATAAGAAGCATACTGCGGTCCAGATTATAATTTAAACTAACAAGTCGTAAGGCCCTGATGTTTCCCCCCACCTCCATTCCCTGAGAATAATATTACAGTAGGGGAGGGTATTGTAGTAGCTAGTTGGATTGAGTACATCAAGGTTGATGGCATACAAAGTCATAAAGTGTTTTAAACCCAGCAGAGCCTATTATACAACAGGCGCTTAATTGTGCGGTAGGTAGATTGGTACATCACATGAACTGGCTGTTTTTTTTTGCACAGCTGCATCACACTTGCAGCTCTGTGTGCTCTGGAGCATTTCACTTGGGAGGTGTAATTCTCCGGCGGGAAGAGCTACTCTCCTTGAGTGGGCTAGCTGGTTCCGACTGGAGGGCCCGTCTCAGCCACTTTCCTGGCTGTGAGTGAGGACAGTAGGTCTACACTCATCTGAGGGCAAGGACAGTTATTCTTTAGTGTTTTAACCCATCATCTATCGTAGTAATAGGGTGAATGTAGGGCAGACACCCTGAAATTATCTCACACTCTATGATACAATTTTAGTAGCCTAATACAATAAAGGCATGTGGAAATATTGTAGCATACGTTGCCTGAATTGAATTGCTTTTAATTATTTATTTAATAAGGTTTCCCCCAGTTTACCAGTAACAATCCACTTATATAGTGTACACCACTAGCTGTATCCAGTCGGTGACAGTACTGAGTGCTCCTATTGTGGGGTTAGTTTCAGTAGACAGGGGCACAGAGCTGAGGTCAGGGACAGGAGGCTGCATCATCTCCCTGCTCTGTGCCAGGCTGATAAATGGAGAGGGGTTTCTAAGCCGTCTGAGCTTTGTGTTTGCACAGAGTGTCAAAACTCCAAGTGTTTGTGTCCATGAAGGGGGTTTGGGGGGGATGACATTTGTATGCAGACTGCATACAGTGCCTACACCCCCCACACCCCTACACCCGCTCTATGTCCTCTCACCTGCCTGTTGCTGTGAATCATAGAGCTGTCAAGTGAAGCGTGTTAATGTGTCTGCACGTGCAAGGGCTTTTCTGCACCTGTCAGTGTGTATGTATATGTGTGTGAGAGATAAATGTATGTATTTTTTTGAGCTGTTGCAATGGATATTTATGTTTCTTTTATTCTTGTCTTGTGTGTGTGTGTGTGTGTGTGCGTTTGTGTGCGTGAGTGAATGCTTGCGAATGTGTGAGAGAGATTGAGGCTGTAAGTTTGAGTGAGATGGAGATATGTTGCATGTGTATGTTTCAGGTAGACCTGTATATTCGTATACAGGTAGACTTGTGTGTATTTGTGAAGTGTACAGAGTTAGACCTGTGTGTGAGGTAGCTGGGTGTCAGGCAGATGCCGTCCCGTCGGTCCGGTTGAGAGCTGCGAGGTTCTTCCCTTTGACAGAGTATCCATTCAGAGTCGATGAGCTGGGTCAAAGCCTGCGCGTCAGGCTGCAGCTCGGCCTAGCGCTGGGGCGGTCCGAGAGGTCAGGCCCATTCAGACATCGCTGTCATGCAAATGAACCCACCCACGCTTAAACAACTCTTGGAATTTTTATCTCTGCTCCCTGGCCCTTTTCCCCTTTTTTCCCCTCCCTCCCTCGTTATTTCTCTCTCTCTCTCCCTCTCCCTCTCCAAATCTCTCTCCTATGTATTCACAAAGTCATTGACGAGACATTCAAAGCTTTTTAAATTGGCCAGCTTCATTGTGTTTGAAATAAGAGGGGGGAGGGGGGGATAGGAGTGGGCCTAAATTTACTCCGGCCTGAAAGCAGTTAGATCATGTTCTTTTCATGGTCCGATTATAATCAAATCGATCCCCCCGCCCCTCCTGACACTCCAGGTCTTTTAGAGGAGCAGGCCAAACAAAGACTTTTGGGGCGAGACGAGGGAAGGAGTGACCGAACCAGAATGTTAAACAGACTCTTAAAGTCTTCTCTTTTAAGCCCAACAATACACAGGAGAGGAAATGTTTTCAGAATATGATAAATGTATCTAGGCCTACTGTACATCTAGAATAGATACATCTACAATTATGATATAGGGATCTTTGGCTTAGACCTTATCTGCATAGTAATCAGAAAAACAATAAACCCTAGTGGTGGAGCGCCTTTAAAAGGGCTTTAACTCTTACATTTACAAAGGGAGGGATTTAAGGACTTCTTCAGAGTCAGTGAGGGTATGTTAAAGAGTACTTTATCAAAGACTAGTATCTAGTGAAGAAAGGTCAATTAGAAAGTATTTTGTGTAATGGCTGACGCCTTTTGTTCAGTAGGACATTTGGGTATACAAGTGGCTTTGGCTGTCTATGCTGGAGTTTCATAGAGGTACACTGTTAAATTAGTGTAGTCTGTGGAGTTTAGATGAAGTGGTATGGGGATGATGGTATGGAGCGCTTAGTATTATTGTGGTGAATGTGGGTTATCATGCACTTGGGGTGGGTGACACACTGCTAGCCCACTCTAGAGGGGGTATTAACGGGGGGGGGGGGGGGGGGGGGGGTCTGGGAGGAGAGTATAAGAGGGGGTTGAGGGGGCTAAACTTGGTGACAACATCTCTGCACCTGCAGTGCATGGATCCTACCATCACCTACCTCAGCCTTTGATCGGACTGTCATCACTCTCTCTTTTGCAGACACTTTTTTGTTGTAAACATAGTTATTAGCATTTCTACTTAGATATTTTGGTTGATATATATTTTCCTGGAATATAAGTAATGGAGTGGCTTCGGATCAGACTTTTTTGGCCCCCTCCTCCCGACAGCTGAAGGTCCTGAATCTTCTGCGCATGTGCAGCTTAATAAAGTTAGATCAAAGCTGAATCAATGTCTGCAAGATCACATTATGATAGTATTCTACATAACAGAACTGTATATAATAGCATAGTATAAGATTACTGTAAGACAAAAACACCACCTAATTTCTTGAGATTTTAGGATGATTCTGCTCATGTGGCCAAAATTCCACAGCTCGCGCCACTAGGCAAAATATGTGCTTTGATTTAAACTAAACACAGGTAGGCTAACAGCATCTGCTCTAAAATTCTCTTACTGCACATTCTCTTACTCCACAATACTGTAGGCTACTTTGAAATAACACTGTACATCTAAGAAGATCTAAATGCATATCCCCATGAAACTGATTGAGATCAAATGGTTGGAATGCAGATGCTGCTGCATGGACGTTTCACCTGTAAAGATTGAAGAATTGTCATTCACAATTGTGAGAAATGTGAAGGGGGGGGGGGGGGGGGGGGGTGATCACATAAATGTGTGTGTAAAGTAGAGGTAAAGAAACACATGCACAGAACGTGATACAGATCTTCAGCCCCGGGGAAAAGGGATCTGGGGGGCGGGATGGGGACGGGACAGGGTAGGTCACCTACGGATCCGCAGCCTATAAATAAATATGATAATTGCCTAATACATTTTTACTTTCTGTGAGACTATTATATAAGTACCAGTACATTCCATTTGGTGCTAATTAGTTACCAATTGACATTAATTCTTAAGTACTTATTGTTTTCACATATTTTCTTTGTAAATTCCAGGCAAATACCAGCTTTTTAATTCATAGTATATCTTAACAGTTAAACTGCTTGAAAACAAAAGATAAAATATTTAAGGAACTATTTGCAGCCAATCAAATTGGTTGATTAGGACAGCACTGTGTTGGGCTGCTGTTTCTCCAGAACAGCGCGTTAATCCCAGTGAAGTCATATTCATACCCATAACTACAACTATAACCAACTGAGATTTCAGAGATTTCATAACCACTTTGATCCATCTCCTACTCCTAGTTTTTCTCTTTGAGTTTTTCCTTTGAAAATGTTCAGTCGATTATTATTAGGTTGTTTGTTCGTCTGTGGCTTACAATAAATCTAATGGTTGAGTCTGGGGACAAGCAGGCTAGAATACTATTTAAGCCTCAGTGAGATCTGGCTTTGGCACAGATAAGAGTTAAGACAACTCAGTAATTAACATCTCGTAATTTACTTTATGTGCTCAACTTATTATAGCGGAACCTTGTTTGTTTGTGTACATACAGTATGTGTGAGACCGCTCTTCTCATTCTCTCTCTATTTACACATAGTCTTATTCCCTTCATCTCCTCTCTCTATCTTTCACTATTCCATACATCCGCAACTCCACCCCCTCTCTATAGCTCCCCCTCCATCTCTCCTCTGTCTCCTTATGTGTCATAAGGTGGTGTCTGTTCTGTGCCCAGAGTGGGTCAGTCAGCTTGGAAGAGGAATCCACAACTCCACCCCCTCTCTATAGCTCCCCCTCCATCTCTCATCTGTCTCCTTATGTGTCATAAGGAGGTGTCTGTTCTGTGCCCAGAGTGGGTCAGTCAGCTTGGAAGAGGAATCCACAACTCCACCCCCTCTCTATAGCTCCCCCTCCATCTCTCCTCTGTCTCCTTATGTGTCATAAGGTGGTGTCTGTTCTGTGCCCAGAGTGGGTCAGTCAGCTTGGAAGAGGAATCCACAACTCCACCCCCTCTCTATAGCTCCCCCTCCATCTCTCCTCTGTCTCCTTATGTGTCATAAGGTGGTGTCTGTTCTGTGCCCAGAGTGGGTCAGTCAGCTTGGAAGAGGAATCCACAACTCCACCCCCTCTCTATAGCTCCCCCTCCATCTCTCCTCTGTCTCCTTATGTGTCATAAGGTGGTGTCTGTTCTGTGCCCAGAGTGGGTCAGTCAGCTTGGAAGAGGAATCCACAACTCCACCCCCTCTCTATAGCTCCCCCTCCATCTCTCATCTGTCTCCTTATGTGTCATAAGGAGGTGTCTGTTCTGTGCCCAGAGTGGGTCAGTCAGCTTGGAAGAGGAGAGAGGAGGAGAGGCCTGGCTGTTTGTGTCCTGGTTAGTGGGCTGGGACTCTGGAGGTGGGGGAGCAGAGGGCAGGACCACCCTGCAGCTGCCCCCCTTCTCTTCTCCCATCTCTCAATCCCACCTCTCTCATCCCCTCATCATCCCCTCTTCTATTCATTCGGCAGCTGCAGTTCTGTGCCCCTCTCTCTCTCTCTCTCTCTCTCTCTCTCTCTCTCTCTCTCTCTCTCTCTCTCTCTCTCTAACTCTTTCTCTCACACACTTTCTCTCTCATTTGTCCCCCAGACACGAAGATGGATGGAGAAGCTCCTGGAAATGGTAGAACAATGGCCTGTGCCACAAGGTGAGCAGCCGCAGCTGCATAAGGCCCAATGCTGCCTTTTTCCCCGTCCGCTAGCTCTCCGTCCGACCCGGGTGTGTGTGTGTACGGGGGGGTCTGAGCGGGGCAGTATGGCAACAGATGCTTTTGTTCAGCCAAAAGTCTGAAAGGGGCCATGGGTGGGGGGCTTAGCAGTGTCAGAGCGCAGAGTCATTTTTCTCTCCTTTTTCTCTCTCTCTCCCTCTTTTTCTCTCCCTCTCCTTCCACCCAGCTGTGTCTGCCGCGGCGGCTGAGCAAGAGGAAATGTGAGGGCAACAGCATGATGGAATACGTAAGTGGGGCGCGCGGTTTTGGCCTGTTTTGTGGCCGCCTTCATTAAAGGGTCGTTTATCTGGCCTGTGATCCCATTGTCCTGGGCCTTCTTTATCGGCCCCGGTGTGTCAGGGGGGTGTAATTGGCCGATTGGCCACGGTCCGTGCATGCTGAGGTGATTTATAAAGCTGTGAATGGAGCTGACTCCTCTCCAGGCAGCACCCTCTCTCACACAGGAGAGACACTGCCTGTGCTCCAGAATAACGCTGAATAAACGCAGAAGAAACGTGAAAAGGATGAAACGTCCCCAAAGCTCTTTGTGCAAGTGTGAAATCAGAGACTTGAACAAAGAGGGCCCTGGACTCTCTCTTTCTCTCGCTCCCTCCTTCGCCTTGTCATCAATTTTTTCCCCACCTTTATACTTTATTTGACATTGTTGTTTCACCTCTCTCTACCCTCTATCCTGCTCTCTGTTCCTCTCCTCCTCCCTCTCTCCCTACCCTTTTCACCCTTCTGCACTCTTTTTGCTACTCTTCCCCCCACACTGGCGGTTCCTGGGAGTATTGGCAGTCTACGGCTTCTTACAGCTGACTTATGTCCAACAGTTCTTTTGTTATTCTCTCTCTGAGAAGACAGTCACTTTGGTTTGACCTTCTCGGGATAAAAGTCATAGAAATAATGATAATTTACCTTCACTACTTGCTATTCACAAGCAATCAGGCCTTTTATTGCAGACAGTCTGTGTAGTGAGGTCACATTTTGGACCTGTGTCCAGGTGAGGGGTTTTGTCTCTACTGGTAGAATGTATGAGTGCAAATGTGTGTAAATAAATAGCTCCAAAAGTGGCTCTGAGTGTGAGTGTATGTATATGTGTCATTCAGTCTGTGTGCTGAGATGGCTTTATATGCTCCCATGTGGGGCTGGGGCGTCTCTTTAATGACCTCCTAATTAAAGCAGCCCTGCCCCTCCTCTTAATGGCCTGATCATGTCTGGAGGTCAAGGGTCATTTACAGGGCTTCTGGTGGCCAGTGTTCCAGCTCCATGCTAATTACCCTGTTAGATGCACAGCAGCCTAGTAGATCCACCTCTACTATGTCAGATAGACGAGAGAGCAGAAGCACATAGAAACACAAACACCAATGCATAAACCACAACTCTGAAACACACCAAGATTCAAACGCATATTATAACACCAACACATTCACACACCCACGCGATTATGAGATAGGTCTGTTCTAACCCACAATTAATTTAGTCTACAATATTCCCTCCCCTTCTATCTCACGCTCCATCACTCTCTCTTCCTCTCTTCAGCCTAAACTAGCCCAACTTGGTGTGTCAGAACCAGTTCGAGGGATGTTCCATTCTGCCATCTCTGATCCCAGGTGCATCTCTCCTCCATTCCCCTACTCTCCCCTCTCTATCTTTCCCAGACAGACTAGGTCCTCAGAGATGCTTCAGACCAGTGCATTGTGCTGTAGGAGACAGACCATGAGCTCATAAAGTAAGGCAGTGTGTTTGGATAAAGGCTAGACAAGAGCCAGAGACAATGAGCACTTCAACTTGAGGAAAGCGTTTGTATAAATACTGAATATGTTCCAGGATCTCACTAATGTAGTTGAAGTATTTACAGGTGTATGTTCCATTTGTGTGTGGTTATTAAGATAATTGGGGATTTTATTGCATGATTTCATGTCTAGGGAACCACTGCATGAAGCTCCCATGCTTTATGTCTAAGTTCCAGCTGGGCTATTGTATGATGGTATAGATAAACATTTAAATTAATTAACTCTTTGGTCAAGACCAAATTTATACATTCAATAAATCACTTCTAATTTACCAAAACATTATTGATAAATAATTGCTACATTTATAAAAAATAAAATATTTGTCAATCAATCATTTTGAAGCCTGAATGAATGTACTTGTTTTTAGTTTGAAATATTTACTTTGCATGCGTAACACATAACTAAATGTGTTTATTCCAGGGATCAGTTACTTTACATTCCCTGTAGAGCTCTGTATAGAGTCCAGCACCCCTCTCCTCCCCTCCTGTCCCCTTCTCCGTCTAATGGCTGTTTAAGGGGGGCTGGGATTTAATAGCGTTGATTGTGCTCCTCTGAAAAAGGAACAGTTTCTTCTGTGTTAATTTTCTATTTTGTTGCTGTCTGTGTCCCCAGCTTTGTGTCCAATTCTTCTTCCCTTCCTAAACGCCACTGCCTCCCCCTCTCTTATTCCTGTCTTTTCATTTCTCTTCTTGTCAGACCATCTAGATTATGTTGCTAAGGAGATTTTTTGCTTTTTTCACTGTTTCCCATTGATTTGGTGTTAATGCGTTTTGAATGCCCCTTGGTGTGTGCCGAGCGCGGGGGGACGAGGGGAGCACAGGGTCTTGCTGAGTGGAGGAATTTCAATCTGAAGCGGTTAGGTGGGGGGGGGGGGGGGGGGGGTTTGGTTAATGCCCAAAGAGAGGCACTCAAGTGAGAAATGAAGTGGTTTGCAGAGCCCAGGAACCCCTTAGACATCCGCCTCCTTCACTGCACCCCTTTTCTCCTCCCTCCCTCCCTCCCTCCCTCCCTCCCTCCCTCCCTCCCTCCCTCCCTCCCTCCCTCCCCCTTTCCTCCTTCTCTCTTCCCTCCCTGCTTCTCTCCCCCCTCCCTCTCTCCTCCCTCCCCCATTTCTCTTCCCTCAGTCGTCTTTACTCCATCCCCCCTTCTCTCCTCACTTATCCTTAGAGTCTGGTCCACTGACAGCTCACAGGTGCACTGTCCATCTCCCCCTCTCTCTCACTGAAAACCAGCTCTAGATGAGTCAAAACAAACGCTGATTTGCTGCCCCATTAGATAGATGTGTGTGGTTATACTATAAGTGGCTCTACTATATACAGTAATACACTACATGACCAAAAGTATGTGGACACCTGCTCGTCAAACTTCTCATTCCAAAATCATGGGCATTAATATGGAGTTGGTCCCCGTTTTGCTTCTATAACAGCCTCCAGTCTTCTGGGAAGGCTTTTCACTAGATGTTGGAACATTTCTGCGGGGACTTGCCTCCACTTAGCCACAAGAGCATTAGTGAGGTTGTGCAGTGATGTTGGCTCACTGTTAGCGTTCCAATTCCTCCCAAAGGTGTTCAATGGGGTTGAGGTCAGGGCTCTGTTCAGGCCAGTCAAGTTCTTCCCCACCGATCTGGACAAACCATTTCTCTATGAACCTCGCTTTGTCAACGGGGGCATTGTCATGCTGAAAAAGGAAAGGGCCTTCCCCGAACTGTTGCCACACAGTTGGAAGCACAGAATTGTCTAGAATGTCATTGTATGCTGTAGTGTTAAGATTTCCCTTCACTGGAACTAAGGGGCCTAACCCGAACCATGAAAAACAGCCCCAGACCATTATTCCTCCTCCACCAAACTTTACAGTTGCCACTATTCATTCAGGCAGGTAGATTTCACCTGGCATCCGCCAAACCCAGATTTGTCCGTCGAACTGACAGATGGTGAAGCGTGAGTCATCACTCCAGAGAACGCATTTCCACTGCTCCAGAGTCCAATTGTGGCAAGCTTTACACCACTCCAGCCAACACTTGGCGTTGTGCATGTTATTAATCTTAGGCTTGTGTGCGGCTGCTTGACCATGGAAACCCATTTCATGAAGCTCCCGATGAACAGCTCGTGCTGACATTGATTTTTACGTGTTATATTTTTCAGCACTCAGCGGTCCTGTTCTTTGAGCATGCTGAGCCGCTGAGCCGTCTGTTATATCTGGAGTATTTCTCCTGTCTTTTCTGGTGTCCTGTGTGAATTTTAGTATGCTCTCTCTAATTCTCTCTCTCTCTCTTTCTCTCTTCTTTCTCTCTCTCTCTCTCGTTCTTTCTTTCTTTCTTTCTTTCTTTCTTTCTTTCTTTCTTTCTTTCTTTCTTTCTTTCTTTCTTTCTTTCTTTCTTTCTTTCTTTCTTTCTTTCTTTCTTTCTTTCTTTCTTTCTTTCTTTCTTTCTTTCTCTCTGAGGATCTGAGCCCTAGGACCATGCCTCAGGACTACCTGGCCTGATGACTCCTTGCTGTCCCCAGTCCACCTGGCCGTGCTGCTGCTCCAGTTTCAACTGTTCTGCCTGCGGCTATGGAACCCTGACCTGTTCACCGGACGTGCTACCTGTCCCAGACCTGCTGTTTTCAATTCTTTGAAGACAGCAGGAGTGGTAGAGATACTCTGAATGATCGGCTATGAAAAGACAACTGACATTTACTCCTGAGGTGCTGACCTTTTGCACCCTCGACAACCATTGTGATTATTATTATTTGACCCTGCTGGTAATCTATGAACATTTGAACATCTTGGCCATGTTCTGTTAAAATCTCCACCCGGCACAGCCAGAAGAGGACTGGCCACCCCTCGTAGCCTGGTTCCTCTCTAGGTTTCTTCCCAGGTTCTGGCCTTTCTAGGGAGTTTTTCCTAGCCATCATGCTTCTACACTTGCATTGCTTACTGTTTGGGGTTTTAGGCTGGGTTTCTGTACAGCACTTTGAGATATCAGCTGATGTAAGAAGAGTTTTATAAATAAATTTGATTTGATTTGTTGCTCCTAGACATTTCCACTTCTCAATAACAGTACTTACAGTTGACCGGGGCAGCTCTAGCAGAGCAAAAATTTAACACACTAACTTGTTGGAAAGGTGACATCCTATGACAGTGCCATGTTGAAAGTCACTGAGCTCTTCACTAAGGCCATTCTACTGCTGATGTTTGTGTATGGAGATTGCATGGCTGTGTGCTCGATTTTATGCACCTGTCAGCAACGGGTGTGGCTGAAATAGCAGAATCCACTAATTTGAAGGGGTGTCCACATACTTTTCTATATATACTGTATAATATACATTTGAAGTGAATGGAAGGGAAGTTTTGAAGTGAATGAGATCAGGTATGGATGTTGGACTAGCCTTTTTATAGGATCTAATGTCTGTGTATACTCTGAACCCTGTGTGAACTGGAACCTGCTGACTCTGAGTTACATACCAATACTTATTACATTTTAGTAGTTATGGTGTGGTGTCAGTATAATTGCAGAAAGGGTGTCCTCTCTTCAGTCCTTGAATGCCGCCTCATCCCCCTCACACACACACACACACACACACACACACACACACACACACACACACACACACACACACACACACACACACACACACACACACACACACACACACACACATATGCAGGGTTGGGTACCCAACCCTGCAGCTGTGAGCAGATTGCAAATGACCCCCGCACCCATTATGACCTCTTGGGCCAATTTATCCATGCTTGCTCTTAATCAAGGGTTACCTAATTCTAGAGAGGTTGTTTCTATAGCTCCTGTTCCTTTCAAACAGCTGTGGTTTTCCTGTGAGGCACCTTGGTTTGGCTTGTTTTGACCCCATATATTTTGAGTACATGTTCCATGCACCCGAAGCCATGTTTTCACCCCTTTCCTGTAGGTTTTTCCTGTACTTTAGAATGGGTGTGTCTTTGTTTTTCTGCTCTCTAGTTAGTCAGGAGGTCTGTTTCGCTGCCTGACTTTGGGGTTACAGGTGATTGCCTGGGGGTGTTTTCCAAATCTCCTCCAGACCCGGCCTGATTTAACCTCTAACATTTGACCCTGATCTATCAGTACGCCAGTGGTCAACCATTTCCAGATGCCAATGCTGTAACTGGCTATTAACTGAAAAATACGAACACCTCACCTCAACATGCAATGGCTTTTGGTTTCTCAAACTCTTTTCTCAAAAGGTTTGATTGAGTTAGTCGGAGTTACTAGTTTAAGACACAAGTATATTAAGATACTCCAGACACATATGTTAATTGGGAGTGTCACCAAACAATGTTATTCAAAGGACAGAAATGGCCAAACAGCTGCAGCTTTTGAAATGTGTGACTTAATTAAATTAAGTCTATGCTCTGCTTTGAACATTGTGAGCTAAAGCTCTAATAATTTTACAAGAAATCGTGTGAAATACTATTTATATTCAACTGTAAATATAAACTAAATTGATATTTTTACATTTACTAAGTCATCATTTTTTTTAAACTATACAACATATCTTCCTGTCAGCTTAATATTTACTGAGATTAACAATCGGGACATTTTATTCAAATATTCCAGCTTGCTGATGTTTGCGTTGCTGGGAAACTATCAGAGTAAACATTTTTCTTTATGCCTTCCGTCTCATCCTTGCTGAGCGGAGCTTGTGTGTTTGTGTATACAATGCTGAGAGTGGACGATCCATCTGACACATTTGTGATTTAGTCTTTTATTTTGGTAATGAGAGTGTGTTTGGTCGGAGGACAAACGGTAGGAAAAACGTATTAGTGTCGTTCAGAAAACCAACAATGCCACCATTAATTAAGGTTTACATTAGTTTGTATGTTTATTTGTTTGTTTCCGACTATGGATGATGACAGGTTGAGCTTTGAGATACAGTATGGATGAACATAGAGCACCCTGGTGCTTTAACCATGGCAACATACATACCAGTGGATGTAGCCTATACTACCACCTATACTTTAGATATTGAACAATATGAACTATGGGCTGTTGATCCCATTCTACTCCCTCCAGTGTATAGACTTCTGTTTATGTCATGGACTGTGCCTACTTGCCATTACTAGACAGCAGAGGTATGGTTTCAAGTTGTCTGACGACTCCGTGGGAAGTAATGCCAAGCTTTCCCTCAATGTGACACCACATGGTCGACAGACTGTCATGTAAACATATAACAGCATATCACACATATACTTACACCATATACTTACACACAGACATCCTTCACCAGACAAAATACTCACAGGCATACTTGGAGACCGACACACTTGTTGCAGCCACCTGTTTTGCACTTCTGCAACAGTAGCTGTAGAACTAACAGCTGATCTCCAGTCAGGACAGGGAGGCGTGGGGGTGCCATCATTCGTCATATCTTCATACGTTTGATCCTTTAGACCGGGAGCTTTACTGCCGGAGGAGAGAAAATCAGCAAAACTGAGTTAATGTGTCTTTGTCCTCCATAGGAGGGGAGAGCCTTTCTTCTTACCCAAGTACAAATCGCACGACGTTGGAAGCTTTCTCCGAGGACAGAGGGAGGCAATGGGAGAGAGAAAGATCTCAATCAGGCATTGATCTGAACAAAACTAATCCCCCATTGGTGCCAATGTGACCCTAAAAAATCGGCTTAGAGCAGCTCGGTTAAACTGGACACGGTTTTCTTTTTAAATGGCCCCTCTCTACCCCCCTGCCTAATTCTGCCACCCACAGACATGAGTAGAACAGAATTAAGACACATACATTCATAACGCTTTTTATTACAGGTGGGTCGGGATAGGGTGGGGTGGAGGGGTGTATGTGGGGTATATTGGACGCCCCCACACAGAGTGACAGCGCTGCAGGCAAAGACACACGCTGGTACTGATGTGGCGGAACAGGATCTCTGTTCTGTCTGTTCTGTGTGAACGCTGCCAACACTTTATGTTTCAGGGTGTTTTTAAACTGAAACTTAATCAGGTAAAAGGTCTTTACTTCCAACAGCTATATTTTTTCTGCCTTTTTCTGCAACTCCCATTTTTAGAGAGATACAGTAGCTTTAGAAAAGTGCATGCACTGCAGCCACAGTCACAGGAACCTAGCAAAATCAGAGTTAAAGGAGGGTTTGTGTGTAAAATGTAATTGTCCCTAAAGAGAAAGTTTATTACCCATGATGAGTAATAAAATACAGATAAATGAATCCTTGGGTAGCACCAAAAACGAAGTAATGTAGCTCAATTCTCCATGTGCTAAAACATGTTCTCCACACATGCCACTATTATTTTTACACCCTGGCTGTCATTAGACAAAGCACAGAGTTTCACTGCTTTTCTGTGTGTCTGTGGCTAAATCTCTTATATATGGCAAATAGAGGTTTGAGCTAGTCCTCTTGTACATAAAAATAGTTATGTCCGGAAGTGTGGGACTTTTCAGCATGTAAGAGTGGACCATGATAAAGGAGTGATGATTCGATTGTTACTGTGGTGTGGTCTGTTGATAGAGGCTGTAAACACAGAGGATTTTCAGAAGAGGCCTTTTTTAGCGTGGGGAAATACAGAAATGCATTCATAGAGCAGCAGACAATAGTAGGCTGAACCACTCTAGACCCACTCCAGAGACAGAGGAAAAATGCAACCACAATAAAAATGACCATATCCCATGATTTATGTACCTCCAAATGCATCGCTGATCCTCCCGCACCACTTCCAGGGATCAACGGCTAAATCAACAGCAAAGATTTTGGATTACTGGCAGAGTGCCAGGACACAGAGCAGTTCCCATGACAGTGAGACTCCTTTAGTACATCACACACCAGACAGCCACAGAGAGTTACACAGACAGACCACGCAGATAGACCATGCAGACAGACCACGCAGATAGACCACACAGATAGACCACACAGACAGACCACGCAGATAGACCACATAGACAGACCACGCAGATAGACCACGCAGATAGACCACACAGACAAACCACGCAGACAGACCATGCAGACAGACCACACAGATAGACCACGCAGACAGACCACACAGATAGACCACGCAGATAGACCACGCAGACAGACCACGCAAATAGACCACACAGACAGACCACGCAGATAGACCACATAGACAGTCCACGCAGATAGACCACACAGACAGACCACGCAGATAGACCACATAGACAGACCACATAGACAGACCACGCAGATAAACCACGCAGACAGACCACGCAGATAGACCACGCAGATAGACCACACAGACAGACCACACAGACAGACCACGCAGATAGACCACGCAGACAGACCACGCAGACAGACCACGCAGACAGACCACGCAGATAGACCACATAGACAGACCACGCAGATAGACCAACTAGGCAACAAAGACATGCTCACTCAGATGAATTCACATACTCTCACAAAGACTGAAACACATAGTTACAGATGCAAATTCTTCAAATGGTGAAGCAATTACGCTGATTATGCAAAGGAAACATTGCTCTACCTACATGTATGTGTTTGTGTGTAGGCATACAAATATGAATGCATGTAGGTTTGTTTATCTATTAGTGTGACGTGTTGGTGTTTATGTGCAAGGCATATACACGTGTATATTTTTCTTGTACTGTATATGTCTGTGTCTTGGGCAGTTGTGTAAACACTGTCCCTGTCTGGTGAGGAGTCTGTTTGCTGTTTAGTCTGGACTGGGGCTATCCTGAGAGCACTGCCCCTCCCTGGGTCCTGTCATCCATCCTGTCCTATCTGTCTGTCCTGTCTGCTCCTCTGGATGTTGAAGGGAGGCAGAGTAAGAAAACAGCACACGCACGCACGCACGCACGCACGCACGCACGCACGCACGCACGCACGCACGCACGCACGCACGCACGCACGCACGCATGGGGACACTGATACTAAACACACCAGAGAACCAACCCTGTTAAGGTACAAGCTGTCACAGTCACACATTTGTCTTGTCAGAGTCAGAGGGAGAGGCAACTTACCAAGAGGAGAGGGATTTGCCTCCTAATCTCTTGGAGTGATGCTGTAAGTGTTTCTCCTGGTTGCCTGTAAAGGTCGTGGCTAGGTGAAACCCATTCCTTGTTGGCTGACCTTATCCTGAACTGACCTTTACCCTGTGACCTCACCCTCATACTGGATACCGGACTATAATGATGATGTGGGCCTCCACGGGTCCAGCGGATGGAAACTTTTCAAAGCAAGCTTAGTGTTGTGCAGTGATGTCATCGTCATGTTAGTTTTAAGTTTCAACGTTTATTCACCACTTGCACAGGATACAACAAGTGTAAAACATTACAGTGAAATTCTTACCTTGAGAGCTCTTTCCCAACAATGCAGTGATAATACTAATATAGATAATATACATAGTAATAAAATATAGAATAAAAAATAAAAAACACAAACTACGATGTGAGTTCAAGAAACACGAGAATTAGGCTAGCGGCCAATCCTCCATTTTTTTTAGATACCCCTACCCCAGGTAGAACAAAACACAACCATGTTTTTCAAATCTCTAATGTCTCCTATTTATTAAATGGATGGTTGTGAAAAAATATTTTACTGCAAAAGTGGTTAAATGTATAGATTTTGTGACACCCCGTAAACTCAAAAGGTGCAGAATAATGCCTAACTGAAGGGGGGGGGGGGGGGGGGGGGGTGAGCCACATAGGCTCATGTAACACAATATTGTTCTGATATTGCAAAAATGTGTAATACAAGTAGTTGTCTATCATGCATACACAAACAAACAGCATTAGGATATCTTAACGCTCTTGGAAATACAGTGCATTCGGAAAGTATTCAGACCCTTTGACTTTTTCCTCATTTTGTTACGTTACAGCCTTATTCTAAAATGGATTAAATATAATATGTTCTTCATCAATCTACACACAATACCCCATATGACAATGCGAAAACAGTTTTATTTTTAAATTTTAGCAAATTTCAACAACAAAAAACTGAAATACCTTATTTACGTAAGTATTCAGACCTTTTGCTATGAGACTCGAAATTGAGCTCAGGTGCATCCTGTTTCCATTGATCATCCTTAAGATGTTTCTACAACTTGATTGGAGTCCACCTGTGGTAAATTCAATTGATTTGACATGATTTGGAAAGGTACACACCTGTCTATATAAAGTTGACAGTGCATGTCAGAGCAAAAACCAAGACACGAGGTAGAAGAAATTGTCCTTAGAGCTCTGAGACAGGATTGTGTCGAGGCACAGATCTGGGGAAGGGTACCAAAAATGTCTGCAGCATTGAAAGTCCCCAAGATCTCAGTGGCCTTCATCATTCTGAAATGGAAGAAGTTTGTAACCACCAAGACTCTTCCTAGAGCTGGCTGCCTAGCCAAACTGAGCAATTGGGGGAGAAGGGCCTTGGTCAGAGTGGTGACCATCCAACCTGACAGACCTTGAGAGGATCTGCAGAGAAGAATGGGAGAAAATCCCTAAATACAGGTGTGCCAAGCTTGTAGCGTCATACCCAAGAAGACTCGAGACTGTAATCACTGCCAAAGGTACTTCAACAAAGTACTGAGTAAAGGGTCTGAATAATTCTGTAAATGTCAAATTTCAGTTTTGGTTTTTGCTTTGTCATTATGGGGTATTGTGTGTAGATTGATGAGGGGAAAAAACAATTGAATCCATTTTAGAATAAGTCAACGGGTCGGAAATACTTTGCACGGTATAAACCTGTAAACACAGAGATACAATAGGTGGAAATATAAACTGTTAACTATTGATGAATGTAAGCTTTACCTTTAGGTAGCTTATTAATTAACAACTTTTCAAGTCAAATTTGCTCTCACTCAGTGCTGTATGGTCCTGCCTGACAAAAAATACATGCAGTTACACATGTTTTTTGATGTTGTGGCTTTTGTAATCTAATCATCTCTAAGGAAACAAGTGGGCTGAGACAGTGAAAACTGCCATTTCTTTTCAGTCAAAGGTTCCTGTTGATTTTATATTTTCAACCTCTTGCAATTGCTTTACCCCCCCCCCCCCCCCCCCCCCCAATCCATTATGGTGTCCAAAATCAAATATGGCTGCCAGAATACAATTAAATGGTGGTTCAATTACCTATACATGTTTTAAATGTGAGATATCTTTCATATTTGTGTACTGTACTTATGACCTCTACTCAATAAAATGTTTGTGTAATTCAACTAGACTCTTAGAAAAAAGGGTTCCAAAATGGTTCTTCGGCTCTCCCCATAGGAGAACCCCTTTTGGTTACAGGTAGAACTATTTTGTGTTCCATGTGTGGAGGGTTTTTTCTAAGAGTGTATGTTGGGAATCCAATAGGCCTGCCATAATGACACTCAAACACCATTGTCTAGATATAGAAAAGGCAGCAGACTGCGTTGCATGGCAACACCAAGTATTCCAAGTTACGAACCTCTTTGAGGACCAATGAGGCAACTTGGAGGCTCCAACAAAAGGAAAGAGAACCCTGGGCACCCTCGCCCTAGCTCTACAACTTGCGATATACCGCAATATGTAACTGTGGTATAACTTGCACCTCCAGGATTGGGATCTTAAGTCACCTCATCATTTAGAAGTAGTCTTTGATTCATTACTCCCGAGTGGTGCGGTGGTCTAAGGCACTACATCTCAATGCAATAGGCGTCACTACAGTCCCTGGTTCGATTCCAGTGTGTATCACTTCCGGCTATGATTGGGAGTCCCATAGGCGGTGCACAATTGTCCCATTGTTGTCCGGGTTTGTCCCGGGTAGGCCGTCATTGTAAATAAGAATTTGTTCTTAACTAACTTGCCTAGTTAAATAAATACAAATATTTTTTAAATTGCTAATCCAATACGGCTGCCTGAATCCAACATGCCCTTCCACTGTCTCACTGCATTGTGATACGCATTGGGATGTTCTGGTGCACTCTTCTGCTGTTTGGGTTGAGCTAACACATTGCTTTAAAAAAATAAGTTATGTTCACCATCCTGGCTGTCTGCCCTGGAGTTGCCGTATATGTTGACATCATGGTGTATGGGGTGGATGCAACCACACATGATGACAAGCGCATAAGGCAGGTAGGTGTTCACTACGATAAACCAACACAACCTGACACTCATTGACAAGTAATGCCATCAACTTAGTGGGCCTTCACATATCATAGGAATTGTGCCTATCCAATGTCAATGCAATTTGAATCTTCCAGTCTGTGCTGGAGTTACCCGAACATGTTGACTTGGTGACCACATAGATGACAAGCTTATAAGGCAGGTGTTCACCACATTGAACCAATATGCCTCTCCATTGTCAATGCCATTCTGAATAGCCCAGAACTCTCCTTGATAGGTCCACTCCACCATCAGTCCCCCCTCTGGCAGTTAATAGAGACACCATGGAACTGGACTGCCACATGTCAGGAGGCCATTCAACAGACAAAGTTACATCTGGAAAGTGCTGGCATGCATTGCCCTCATATGTATCTATTTTGCTTCCACCCAAGTCTGGCCAGCCCATGTGACACCTGAACTGGACTCGCATGTGAAGAATGAGCTCTTATGCTGTGGTGGGTCATGTATTAGTCTGGGAAACTGTTCAGTAATCCCAACATCCCTATAAGGACATAATGCCATCTACGGCAAACAAGAGGCCCCTAAAGATTTGGCATGGGCCCTCTACAGCTGCACCATTGACAGCATCTTGACTGGTGGCATCACTGCTTCGTATGGCAACAGCACCACCCTTGATCGTATGGTCCTACAGTGGGTGGTGCGGACAGCCCAGTACATCACTAGGGCTGAGCTCCCTGCCATCCAGGACCTCTATATCAAGCGGTGTGAAAGGAAGGCCTGGAAAATCGTTAAAGTCTCCAACCACCCAAGCCATTGACTGTTCTCTCTGCTTCCGCACGGCAAGCTGTACCGGTGCATCAAGTCCGACACCAACAGGCTCCGTAACAGCTTCTATCCCCAAGCCATAAGGCTGCTAAATAGGTAACAGAATCACTACACGGACTATCTGAGTTGACCTTTGTATTTTATTTTGTATTTTTGCCCCAGATCTACAACCACTACTGGCTACATTGTCTCCTCACGCTGTTAGGACACACTCATGTCCTGGTCATCTCAAAGACTTAGTTTCAGTGGAGAAAAGAGGGGAACTAGAGCTGTACAAATACTCTACTAGAATAGCTGACTGTTGTACTACAGATTGCTTTCCTGGAGCTTGGTTACACTACTGTGTGCTTGTGTCGTGAAAAATATGAACACACATTGAATAGCTAGTTGGCTTCAGCTATTCAAACACAACAGAGGCATGGTAGTGCCACTCTAGTCCTAGGGCTCTATTCAATCTGTAACAGATTCTGCGATATGAATGTTAAGGTAATTTCTGATTGAGCTGACGTATGAAGCATTTACCATGAATGCAGTCTCCGCTAAAGCGGGAACTTTGCCTTTAAATTTCAAACATGTTGTAAAGCTGAACTTCTGCGATGCGGATCGAACTGAGCCCCTAGTTATACCAAGAGCCTTATGAAACCCTTTTAAAGACAGAATAGCACTATATAAAAGAAACTAGGGCAATTTATATGCAGGAGAAGGTGTTTGAGTGTGATTATGTTGGCCATATTCGATTCAGAGTAACATTTATTTACACCAAAACAGTCTTTACAGGCATTAGTGTTGTACACAATTCTTTAAAAAATGTCTCTCATCTACAAAATGCATATTTACATGTGATTTGACCTACATCAAATGGTATTATGGCAGACCTATTGGATTTTGAACGCCATATTGGATTTGAGGCACCAAAGATAATCTGTGGTGCACCCCTGACTAAATTGCATGAGTATGAGCTAAAGCTACAAACATTTTTATTTCGACGTCTGAGCCCACTTGTTATCCTTAGAGCCGATTACAATAACCAAAACATCAAAATACATGTGTAGCTGTATGTATTTTTGTCAGGCAGACATGGAAAGTTGTCTATTAATCAACTACCAAAAGGTAAAGCTTACATTCATCAATAGTTATTAGTTGATATTTATATTATTAGTTGATATTTATATTTCTGTGTTTACAGGTCTATATTTCCAAGATGATTAAAGATATCCTAGTGATGTTTGTTTGTGTACTGTATGTAGGGAAGACAACTGACTACTTGTTTAACAAATTTGAGCAATATCAGAACTTGCAATATTGTATTACATGAGTTTATATGGCCTATCCCACCTTCAGCCAGGCATTATTCTGCACTATTTGAGTTTAGAGGGTGTCACAATATCTATCAATTTAACCACTTTTGCAGTAAAATATTTTTACACAACCATCCATTTCATAAATGGGAGACATTAGAGATGTGAAAAACATGGTTGAGAAGAGATGATAACTGATTTACCTTCAATGCGATAGGACCAAGTTCTCCATCCAATGTGCTGACTGTGTCCCCTTTTGGAGGGCTAGTATAGTACACATTTGTCTGATAATGCAATTTTTACATAATCAAAGCCGTATCACGGCCTGTCAAAGATCTTCTGAAAGAGAATGTCAACAGTGTGAGACACGTTTGAGCCAGTGCAGTCATGATTCTTGATCAGATTTCTGGTATATTCTTTTTTGTTTTCATAACAATTCTAGTTCCATAACTGTATCACTCCCAGGCTGCACTGTGTCTTTCATGGCTGTGAGGGCCAGGAGGGGACAGAGGCACTCTTGGTAAATGAGGCAGCTTACAAAGACTGCAGCACTCTTAGCAAGTTCCTTAAGAGAGACAGACACACTCAAGACAAAAACACACCCTGAAGAGCGAGCGAGAGGCTGAAACATCAAATAAAAAATAGATCATATGAAGGACCTGCAGCTGGAATAAGGTTCTAAAGAACAATTGTTGTCATCCTCAGTTCAGGAGAAAGGTTTAAACCCATTAGGGTACTAAATCAGTAAGAGTAGTTCATTAACTCCACCAGCTGTGGTAGGAGCAGCACACACACACTTGTATGAGAAGGAACATGTTTTGTCCTTGACCATGAAGATAAAAGTCTTAACATTTTTCACTTTCAAGTGGTACTGTTGACAGCTATGTTTCTGGGCAGTGTTTAACACACCAAGCAGTAGTTCTGACTGAGGTAATAGTGAGTCAATCATGTTGTTTCAGAGAGGCAGTGCACAGATGGAAGCAGTGAGTCATAACGAGCAGAATAGTGGAAAAGAGTGGGGGATATCAAGAATCCATCTTCAAAATGAGATGGACAGTCGTGTCAACCTCCTGATGTCAACCTCCTGATTATAACTGTCAACCAGACTGTCCGGGGTCGCTATAAAGAAAAGCCATGATCGATACATCCACATTCAATGAGGGACAACCTTGTCTGAGCAAGGTTAAGACTCATTAGAGTTACGGTGTTATGATGTACTCAAACTCAAACTGATTTGATTCATTCACTATCGGAAAATATCTGCTTCCACTGAGCATTATTAGTGGATTGTTTTATTGTCAAGCATGTTGCTAACTGTGCTATATGGTATCTGCATCTACATGTCATGCGCTATTTTTCATGTTGGCTGAGCACATATAATCAAATGACTGGGTAACCACACACAGAGGAGCACATATAATCAAATGACTGGGTAACCTCACACAGAGGAGCACATATAATCAAATGACTGGGTAACCTCACACAGAGGAGCACATATAATCAAATGACTGGGTAACCACACACAGAGGAGCACATATAATCAAATGACTGGGTAACCACACACAGAGGAGCACATATAATCAAATGACTGGGTAACCACACACAGAGGAGCACATATAATCAAATGACTGGGTAACCACACACAGAGGAGCACATGGATGTGGACAGCTCTGTTTGTGTGACCTTGTGAACCTGTCAAGCCAGTAAACATTGCATTGGAAATAATACAAACAATGGCGTCAGTAATAAATATGTTACATGTAAGTAGCATGGTGTGTTACAATCTATCTATTGCATCATCCTTTGGACCTGATTATAATGGCTCGCACAAATTAAATATAAAGACCTATTAGTTAGAACAAAATAATAAACACTTTCACAGATATTATATTATGACACTCAAGTTAT
Source organism: Salvelinus namaycush (assembly GCF_016432855.1). Lineage (NCBI taxonomy): Eukaryota > Metazoa > Chordata > Actinopteri > Salmoniformes > Salmonidae > Salvelinus > Salvelinus namaycush. The sequence continues at coordinate 28,060,516 of NC_052316.1, read as the reverse complement.
AAAGTTAAAAATATAATATGCAAAAACAGTTGGTTAAAAAATACCTGACTTTAGACCACCACAGTCAAAGCTGGATTGGAAAAGGAAACACTGCCCTCTACCGTTATTCTGTGGGACAGGATCTGAGCATGAAGGTAAACGGCTCTGTAGCCTTCACTAGCTAAGCTTTTGTTCATTGACAATATTTTAACCTTTAACCACAGGCAGTGATAAATCATTACTAAAAGTTGACCTACAAACGACACACCTAGCTGTTAACGACTGATTATGACGGGTTTGTGGGATATTTTCCTGGGTTGTGCACTGTTTTGATTTCATTTCATTTATTTGGCTTATGCTGCTGTGCTTCAATGGAATGTTAAATTGTTTCCTAGAGAGAGCCAGTGAAAAGTAATTACCAGTGGCGTGACAATGATGTCTCTTTAACCCAACAAAAACCCGACAATGAGGCAGGCCTCTTTAACCCGTGAGAGAGGATACCTGGGGGCTTGTTCCTGTGATGCAACCAGATTTAATCCAATGGTCAGCAAAACACTCTTTAATACAATTTCAATATATAGCATACTTCCTCTTCAAAAGTTTAGTGCAGCAACAGTTTTTGGTTTGTTTGATTTTATAATCTTGCTGATTCACTCGATTACTGAGAAGTTTAAATACATTTTAGGCACAGATTAATATAGCATTTAAACAACCAAGCAGTCTTCAAAGATAAAATTATCTTTGAATAATTGATTATTCAGCATTTGTCCCCTTGTAACCCCAATGGATTTAAGGAGCGCAGTGGAGCGGAAATATGGAAATTTACCACTGATTATAAATGCAGAGACAATACTGCTTTGTTAACTTAAACAATGTACGACAGTCCGATATGTTGGGGGATGATATTAGGGAGCCAGGGAGTATTGTTTTAGGACCAAAATACTGGTGCTTCGCTATATCACATTTGACATTGTCCGAAAGCTTGACTTCATTTGCACACAAAAAAATCATACAACGATGGAACGACCTGTCTGTTGTCCTTGTTAATGCAAACAGAGAAGAGCTCCAACTTCTTAATCATGGCCTCAATTTTGTCCCACAAATTGAATATAGTTGCGGAGAGTCCCTGTAATCCTAGATTCAGATCATTCAGGCGAGAAAAAACAATACCCAGATAGGCCAGTTGTTTGAGAATGATGGTCAGTAAAGAAAACTTTAAGCTCGTCTCTCAATTTAAAAAAACGTGTCAATACTTTGCCCCTGGATAACCAGCGCACTTCTGTATGTTGTAAAAGCATTACATGCCCATATCATTGCATAGGGTTGTGCTTTGCTGAAAAAAAAGTATGTCCATTGTGGTATGGGTCAGATTGACCCGTGCAGTTTAAACACACTCTAGACAGTCAAAGAACCAAGTAAAAACAGCCTAAACTTGATGTTGTCTTGTCAGACATTTCAGAAAGAAAAAAATACAAGAAGATATGATTCCAAAAACTCTATATTCAAGAACTATTTGCTAAACATATTTAATTTCTCACAAACAAGCATTTTCTGTTTGGAACTCATTTTGAATGTCTATGTCAGAGATCTGCTGCTCTCGCACTGAGAAAGAGAAGCTTGGGAAAGCTCCTTTTCACCCAAACATAATTATAAAAATGCATCCAGAACCAGTCAAAACAAAATACATCAAAGTTTATTTTGGACCTGTGCAAAGATCTATATATATGAAAGCCTCGGGGTCAAAATGACCCATAACATCATGTTTGTATACAAAATTTACACAGACATTCCACAACACATCAGTGTGTCCACATTTTGACGTTAGGTTCATGACCCTAAATGAGGAAAAGTTATTTAATTTCATGGAGAAAAAGAGAGTCCACTCAAAAGTGGAAATGGGTCAAATTGACCTGTAACATAATAGGAGGATTAAATGTGAATCAGATTTTTATTGTGCGTACCCCTGACGGCAGTGTACCCCAGTTTGGAAATACCTGCTCTACACCAAACCCCTCCCTTCCGCTAATTTCACCTGTGTTTATCATGGCCAAAAAGGACATTTTTCCAATATAACCAATTTTTACTTTGTGCCTGTGGATTTTAGTAGAAACTGTTTATCATCCACACACGGGCTTGAAAATTACTGCACCATAATTCTACGTGAGCCTTGACAGATTCTCGCCGTTTCATCTGTCCTCGAGACTCTGTCCACGAGAGATTTATCATTATCAAAAGTCTTAACTTCATTCATGCCAAAAGTCACATCCCATGTGACAAGCTGACAGTAGGAACCAACGTCAGACCAATAATATCATGGTGATGGTGGGAGATGGGCCGGGATCTGGGATCCAGGCTGCAGACAGGGGTTGTCTGTGGTGACTCCTGAGGAGGTGACCCATCCCAGAACCGAGGAGTGTGATGGGGACCCGCTTGAAATGTGGATGACCTCTCTGTCAGTCAGTGGCGAGGTCAGTACAGCTGCATCCCAGCTGGAACCGAGAGACTGAAAAATAGCTTCCATCTCAAGGCCATCAAACTGTTAAACAGCCGTCACTAACACAGAGAGGCTGCTGCCCACATACAGACTTGAAATCATTGGCCACTCTAACAAATGGATCACTAGTCACTTTATTAATGCCACTTTAATAATGATGTTTACATATCTTGCATTACTCATCCCATATGTATATACTGTATTTTATACCATCTATTGCGTCTTGCCTATGCCGCTCGGTCATTGCACATCAATATATTTATATGTACATATTCTTATTCCATCCCTTCTCTTAGATTTGTGTGTGTATTAGGTAGTTGTTGTGGAATTGTTAGATTACTTGTTGATATTGCTGCACTGTCGGAACTAGAAGCACAAGCATTTCGCTACACTCACAATAACATCTTCTAACCATGTGTATGTGACCAATAAAATGTGATGCCAACTTGCTCTTCAAGAGTCAGGTGCTACTGAGATGAACATCATCCCTACTGTACAGGATCTCATCAAAAGGCAGTATTAAAGGTATGGCCAGGATAATTACCAAGGTCTATCTGCTCGTCAACCTTCTGAGTGAAGATTTGGAGGGTGCTGTCTGGATACCACAACTAAGGATGATGATGATAGCCATGATTGTGGCTCTGCTGCTTGTCTAAATAGAGACAGAAATAATTATGTGTTATTTGCCAGGTGTTACTGGGCCTCAAGGCCCCCTGCTACAGGATCATGATAATGAGCTATGGGCTGAAATGACACTGGTGGCTCTGAAAACAGTGCCCTCCTGAGCCAAATCCCACACCTCTTCTTGGACCAAGTGGGAGGTCTAAGAAACCCGACCCCTCCCATCTATTTAACGAATTGGAGCTGTACATCCATGTACCAATGCTGGGGCATCTTTCTGGACGTATTGGCAGTGGTGTAAAGTACTTAAGCAAAAATACTTAAAAGTATTACTTAAGTCATTTTTGGGGGTATCTGTACTTTACTATTTATATTTTTGACTACTTTTACTTTTACTTCAATACATGGTTAAAGAAAAATTATGTACTTTTTACTCCATACATTTTCTCCACCACCCAAAAGTACTTGTTACATTTTGAATGCTTAACAGGACAGGAAAATGGTCCAATTCACACACTTATCAAGAGAACATCCCTGGTCATCTCTACTGCCTCTGATCTGGTAGACTCACTAAACACAATGCCAAGTTTGTAAATGATGTCTGAGTGTTGGAGCGTGCCCCTGACTGTTCTTAAATGTAAAAAACATGAAAAGTGTGACATCTGGTTTGCTTAATATAAGGAATTTGAAATGATTTATACTTTTATTTTTGGTACTTAAGTATATTTCAGCAATTACATTAACTTCTGATACTTAAGTATATTTAAAACCAAATACTTTTAGACTTTTACTCAAGTAGTATTTTACTGGGTGACTTTCACTTTTACTTGAGTCTATTAAGGTATCTTTACTTTTACTCAAGTACACATTTGGGTACTTTTTCTACCATTGCTTATCAGGAGGTTAACTAATTTAGGCATACCACTCCTCCTACCTTATTTTACTGTCTTCACCCTTTCCCTCACCTTTCTGTCTTTTTTCAGTTACTGTTCCTGGATTACATCTTGATTATAACTTTAATCTATTATGTTACCGTTTTAATCTAATCTCATGAAAAATCTCTTACTTTTTTAGTTTACTGTTCCTTGATTACTGTATATTATTTGACTCTACTCTTCTATTATATCCTGAAAACATTCTCTCTCTTTTATTGTTTTCAGTCTCTCAACAAACTTTCTTCAGTTTTCAAGTAGGCTAACTCTTCTGACTTTGTCTCTCACTAACTCAGTCCCTCAGTCACTCTCGCTCTCTCTTTCCCTCCTTCTCAGACTTGTTTCAGGCCTGTGGGACATCACTGATTGGCTGTTTGGGCTTTGGGTTCTCCTCTTTTTCTGAGCCTGGTAAACCGACCCTAACTTCACCCTGGGGGTCATGGATTATAGGTCAGGGGGACTGGTTTGGTGTGCTGACATGGTGTAAACACCCTGACAGTAACCGTCCCATGTATCATCTAGCCTCCTGTCCAGGCCCCACCGGGCCTGGGACACCCACCAATCACTAGGCATCCTGTCAAACAGAAAGACAGGGCCCTAATTCATCACCCCTTCACTGTCTTTGTCTCTGAGTCTACATGGGGCTCAGGCTCCAGCCAAGCCAGAACCACAGTACTGTAACCTACTCTGGGTCTGGTTCTGAGATAGAGTCTAACCCAATCGTCGTATAACTGCTTTAGTGAGTGTTCAAGGCTTCTCTGTGATCTGTCTGTTGCTGTTCTTTTCCACAGAATCATGTTCTGCATTCCAAACATGCAGCGTTTTATGGGTGTTGGTGTCAGCAGTGAGGAAAAGCCAAAATCCAGGCTCAGTCTGCTGAAGTCATTAGGTTTATGATGGAGAGCCTCTGATATGTTTTACTGTTAAAGGCTTGGTGCCGAGGAACTCCCGCCCTCCCCTGTGACCCCCCACAGGCATATCTCAGAGTCCAATACACACATGCATGCACGTACGCGATACACATACACGCGCACACACACACACACAGACACTTTCATGGCACATACACACATAGACAAAGTTAAAGCACACACACATTACAATTCTAGCCATTACAAAGCATAGTACAAAACACATCCCCACCCAAAGCATAACGTATCAGGCACTCCCTGCACACACTTACAGTATGGCCCCACATCAACACAAGCCTCAATTTCACAGTGATCAGCACCTACAACCCCCGAACCCATCATTCATCTCCCCAGTCCCCCGTGGCTGATGCACTACTTTGTCTGATCATCTCAAAGTATTGGATCCTGTAACCTGTAGCCGGTTAGCAGCCTGCCTGGTGGGGGTTCACTGCCATGTGGGGTCGTTAGGGAACAGTCTCTGGGTGGACACTGGGGTCATCTCCCTGACAACACAAGATTAATGCCATGTTTATCTCCGCCGGTGAATGACCAGTGCGTAAATCTGTCATCAGCGCCTCCTGAGGTTAACCACTTTCACAGAGGTGTCTGCAAACCCTTAATCCCCCGGGACACTGATGACACACAGACACACACATGAACACACACACACAGAAACAAACAATTTATGTAAAGCCACATGCACATTATAAACATATACTGCACATATAAGTGCATACTGTATAGGCAGCCTAATACATTTCCCTCCTGTCATATACATTCATTTTTTCCTGGAATTTCAGATGGTTATTTGGATGGTTATGCAACCAGCTTTGGATAAATATTCAGTTGAACATCTCAGCTTGTCCAATTCGAAGTGGTTGCCCTGTGGTGATGTGACCATGGTTACCTAGTCAGAGATGTGTGTACTGTAGCACAAACTCTAAAGCAGAGAAAACAGGCAATTCTAAACCCTATCTACTTTATCTACCAATCTCATTCACTACACAAAATGCAAAAATAAAGAAATACATGTGCCTATATGCAAGCCTTGCACAGACTAACACACACAGACACACACTCTCCTTTCTCCTTCCGGAGATATAAAGATGCTGTCAGAGATGGACATTCGATGCTGACTGTTTATCCTTTTTTCTCTAAAAGCTCTGATCCTGTGCATTTTTGGGGGGAGGTGTCATGGCGTGGGCTCTGGCGACGTTTAACAGACTCCAGATGTGGAGGAGAGGGAGAAGAGGGGAGGTGAGTGGAGCGGTGCGCCCGGCAGGCCCAGAGAGTGAGAGAGAGGGGCCGTGGCCCCCGGACCCCACAGGGGACATGACTAATCGCTGTGTCACATCCGTCTCCCAAGACTAACACAGAGCCCTCCCTCTTTTTCCCCTCTCACGCTGGCTTTATCTCTCCCTTCGTCCTCTCTTTAAACCCACCTTCTTCTCTCTATATCAGTATCTGTTTTCTTCTCTCGCTCTTCCCTTCTCCTTTTATCCTTGCTGTCCCTCTTTCTTGTGTCCATCAATATCCCTCTTAGTATTTCTACCCCTTTCCATAGATACTTCATGCTATTTGCATTCATCTTCCTTCCTGTATCTCCCTCTATTCCCAGCTCACTCAGGAACATGCAGCTCCTCACAGTGATGTCTCTGTTTGAGGAACACAGCAGAAGACATTTAGAAACGTACAGGACTTTAGTTTATTCTGGCTGACAGAGCTGGCTTGTCCTCCAAAACAGCACACGGAGCGGATGAGTAAGAATCTGCAGTTTCCATCACCCCTCATCAGAGACTCACACGCACGCACACACACACACACACACACACACACACACACACACACACACACACACACACACACACACACACACACACACACACACACACACACACACACACACACACACACACACACACACAATACATGAACACACTCGCAAACCAACTCACACACACACATGCACGCACAAACACACACACATGATCATAAATCATTTAATCGTTTAATCGCTTTAAGCTGGTTATTTAGTTTGATTTACATGAGGGGATATATAAACCTAATCAGATGATGAACGAGTGTGTGTGTGTATTTGTATGTTTATGTTGACGTCAAGAGGGACTAAATTGTAAGCTAAAACACAGTTATTTTAGGAATGCATGGCATGCCTCCCCTAAACTGATTTATCTTGCTTATCAGCAGTTATTATTTACAAAGATACATATACACACATACACATACAGTCAGGTCCAAAATGATTGGCACCCTTGATAAAAATGAGCAAAACATTGTATACAAAAAAGGGGAAACATGTAACAAGTATTAAAAAACATCTCAGAAAGATGTTTTCAATACTCCAGCACCCTCCCCTTGCAAGGATAATGGCACCCAGCCTTTTTCAAAAATGTTTTATGAAATTGGAGAACACATTGGGAGGGATCTTAGACCATTCCTCTATGTCTATACAGACTCTTTCCAGATCCTTGATATCCATCGGTCTGCTCTTATGGACTGCCCTCTTTCATTCAAACCACAGCTTTTCAATGGGGTTCACGTCTTTAGAATGAGACGGCCCTCTTTCATTCAAACCACAGCTTTTCAATGGGGTTCAAGTCTTTAGAATGAGACAGCCATTGCAAAAAGTTGATTTTGTGGTCAGTTAACCATTTCTTTGTGGATTTTGATGTGTGTTTGTGGTTATTGTCTTGCTGAAAGTTTCAGCTTCCTGGCAGAGGCAACCAGGTTTTTGGCTAAAATATCCTGGCACTTACATGATACAGTTCATGATGCAGTTGACCTTAAAAAGGGCCCTAGAACCAGTGGAAGCAAAACTGCCTCATAACATCAAAGATCTACCACTATATTTGACAATGGGTATGAGGTTCTTTTCTGCATCCATCTTTCGATGCCAATCTCAACACTGGTGTGCATGGCCAAAGAGCTCTATTTTCATGTCATCTGACCATTGCATTAGTTCCAATCCATGTGTCAATGTCGTTTAGCAAACTCCAGGCGTTTACAACCTTTTTTGAGTAAAATGAAGACGAAAGAAATGGCAGCAGTTTTACGGGCACCCAACCAATTGTGCTATTATGTGGGGTTTTTCCGCGTTATTTGTAACTTATTTTGTACATAATGTTTCTGCAATCGTATCTTACGGTAAAAAAGAGCTTCTGGATATCAGGACAGCGATCACTCACCTCGGATTAGATGAAGATTTTTTCTTCAACAAGCAGGACGCACAGGACATTCTCCGAACACCCGACAAGACCAACATCCCAGTTATTTGCAAGAGGAAGAGACGCAGGTACAGAGGACACAGAGCGGGGTGCCTCATAAGGATCCGCAGAAGGCGAGTGGGAAAGCAGCTGTTACCGTCAATATTACTCGCCAACGTGCAATCATTGGACAATAAATTAGACGAAGTACGATCACGAATATCCTACCAACGGGACATCAAAAACTGTAATATCTTATGTTTCACGGAATCGTGGCTGAATGATGACATGGATATTCAGCTAGCGGGAAGATAGAACAGCACCGGCAATATAGAACAGCACACTCTGGTAAGACGAGAGGGGGCGGTCTGTGCATATTTGTAAACAACAGCTGGTGCACGAAATCTAAGGAAGTCTCTAGATTTTGCTCACCTGAAGTAGAGTATCTTCTGATAAAATGCAGACCACACTATTTGCCTAGAGAGTTTTCAGCTATACTTTCGTGGCTGTTTATTTACCACCACAGATGGATGCTGGCACTAAGACCGCACTCAGTCAGATGTATAAGGAAATAAGCAAATAGGAAACCGCTCACCCAGAGGCGGCGCTCCTAGTGGCCGGAGACTTTAATGCAAGGAAACTTAAATCAGTTCTAACTAATTTCTATCAACATGTTGAATGTGCAACCAGAGGGAAAGAAATTCTAGATCACCTGTACTACACACAGAGAAGCGTACAAGCTCTCCCTCGCCCTCCATTTGGTAAATCTGACCATAATTCTATCCTCCTGATTCCTGCTTACAAGCAAAAAATTAAAGCAGGAAGCACCAGTGACTCAGTCTATAAAAAAGTGGTCAGATGAAGCAGATGCTAAACTACAGGACTGTTTTGCTATAACAGACTGGAATATGTTCCGGGATTCTTCCGATGGCATTGAGGAGTACACCACATCAGTCACTGGCTTTATCAATAAGTGCATCAAGGACGTCGTCCCCACAGTGACTGTATGTACATACCCCAACCAGAAGCCATGGATTACAGGCAACATTCGCACTGAGCTAAAGGGTAGTGCTGCCGCTTTCAAGATGCAGGACTCTAACCCGGAAGCTTATAAGAAATCCTGCTATGCCCTCCGAAGAACCATCAAACAGTCAAGCGTCAATACAGGGCTAAGATTGAATCGTACTACACCGGCTCAGACGCTCATCTTATGTGGCAGGGCTTGCAAACTATTACAGACTACAAAGGGAAGCACAGCCGCGAGCTGCCCAGTGACACAAGCCTACCAGACGAGCTAAATCACTTCTATGCTCGCTTCGAGGCAAGCAACACTGAGGCATGCATGAGAGCATCATCTGTCCGGACGACTGTGTGATCATGCTCTCCGTAGCCGACGTGAGTAAGACCTTTAAACAGGTCAACATTCACAAGGCTGTGGGGCCAGATGGATTACCAGGACTTGTGCTCCGGGCATGTGCTGACCAACTGGCAGGTTTCACTGACATTTTCAACATGTCCCTGATTGAGTGTAATACCAACATGTTTCACGCAGACCACCATAGTCCCTGTGCCAAAGAACACGAAGGCAACCTGCCTAAATGACTACAGACCTGTAGCACTCATGTCCATAGCCATGCAGTGCTTTGAAAGGCTGGAAATGGCTTACATCAACACCATTATCCCAGAAACCCTAGACCCACTCCAATTTGCATACCCCCCCAACAGATCCACAGATGATGCAATCTCTATTGCACTCCACACTGCCCTTTTTCACCTGGACTAAAGGAACACCTACGTGAGAATGCTATTCATTGACTACAGCTCAGCGTTCAACACCATAGTACCGTCAAAGCTCATCACTGAGCTAAGGATCCTGGGACTAAACATCTCCCTCTGCAACTCGATCCTGGACTACCTGACGGGCCGCCCCCAGGTGGTGAGGGTAGGTAGCACCACATCTGCCACGCTGATTCTCAACACTGGAGTCCCTCAGGGGTGCATGCTCAGTCCCCTCCTGTACTCCCTGTTCACCCACGACTGCATGGCCAGGCACGACTCCAACACCATCATTAAGTTTGCAGGCGACACAACAGTGGTTTGATCACCGACAACGACGAGACAGCCCTAAAGGGTGGAGGTCAGAGACCTGGCCGGGTGGAGCCAGAATAACAACCTATCCCTCATCGTAACCAAGACTAAGGAGATGATTGTGGACTACAGGAAAAGGAGGATCAAGCACGCCCCCATTCTCATCGATGGAGCTGTAGTGGAGCATCAAGAGCATCCTGACTGGTTGCATCACTGCCTGGTATGGCAACTGCTCGGCCTCCAACCGCAAGGCACTACAGAGGGTAGTGCATACGGCCCAGTACATCACTGAGGCTAAGCTGCCTGCCAGAGGAAGGCGCTAAAAATTGTCAAAGACCCCAGCCACCCCAGTCATAGACTGTTCTCTCTACTACCGCATGGCAAGCAGTACCGGAGTGCCAAGTCTAGGACAAAAAGGCTTCTCAACAGTTTTTACCCCCAAGCCATAAGACTCCTGAACAGGTAATCAAATGGCTACCCGGACTATTTGCATTGTGTTCCCCCCCCCAACCCCTCTTTTATGCTGCTGCTACTCTCTGTTTATCATATATGCATAGTCACTTTAACCATACATTCATGTACATACTACCTCAATTGGCCCAACCAACCAGTGCCCCCGCACATTGGCTAACCAGGCTATCTGCATTGTGTCCCGCCAGCCATCACCCGCCAACCCCTCTTTTCCGCTACTGCTACTCTCTGTTTATCATACATGTATAGTCACTTTAACCATATCTACATGTGCATACTACCTCAATCAGCCCGACTAACCGGTGCCTGTATATAGCCTCGCTACTGTTATAGCCTCGCTACTGTATATAGCCTCGCTACTGTTGTTTTTCATTTCTTTACTTACCTATTGTTCACCTAATAAATTTTTTGCACTGTTGGTTAGAGCCTGTAAGTAAGCATTTCACTGTAAGGTTCTTGTATTCTGCGCACGTGACAAATAAATTCTGATTTGATTTGATTTGTTGGTTGCTCTCAATAAGGCTTTTTTTTATGGCAACCCTTCCAAGTAGCCTGTTTGCTTGGAGGTGGCATCTAATTGTAAATTTGGAGACTTCGTGACCAGAAGATGCGATCAAATTCTGTAATTCTCCAACTTTGTCCGTTAGATATTTTTTTCCCTCCTTAACCTTCTTCCTCACTGTGCGTGGGGACAAGAGAAACCAGGCTAATATTGCCCTAATAATGGTAAGTAGTACATTACGTTTTTTAGCAATTGTTTTTACCCATTGCCTGATTAATGGTCAACAACCATTTATCTCTTTATGTTTGTGAGTTCCTTGAATTTTCCAATGGTTATGGATGATAACGGGACTTTACATGTGTTACCTCATTTGTATACCCCATTGAATCAGGAAGCCATAGAAGGCCACAATACAGTTCCTTATGCTGAGATTCACTTAAAAAAGTAGAATGTTAAGGCAGATTTTATTTTGTTTGATTTTATTCATAAGAATCTTTAGGGGTACCAATAATTTTGACACTTATCTTTTTCTTTAAGCAATTGTATTAGGATAAAATAATATATTGATATAGCTCGGTATTTGAATGATTTATTTTATACAGTCTTTTTTGCTCGTCTTTATCAAGGGTGCCTGACTGTATACTGTGGCAGATTTTTGTGCTACACTGCCATTTACAGAGGTCTAGTGCAATTTCCTCCAGTGTCACATCATAGTCATTTTCTCTGAGTATGTGAGTGTGATGGATGGAGGGGGAGAGAGAGAAAGTGAGAGAAAGAGGAAGATAAAGGGAGAGAGAGAGAGAGAAAGAGATAAAGATAGAGAAAGAGAGATAGAGGAAGATAAATAGAGAGAGAGAGAAATAGGGAGATAAAGGGAGAGAGAGCGAGAGAGAGAACGAGAGCGAGAGAGAGAACGAGAGCGAGAGAGAGAGAGAGAGAGAGAGAGAGAGTTTTTGAGTTTTAAATAATCTTTATTGGGTCTGGAAGCCCACCACACAATAAATACTCATACAAAACCACAGTTACACATCAATTAAAAACACAACTCCAACTCCTCCTCCACAGTAACTAAACACAACAGCCTCTGAATACCCCATATACTCAAAAACAGATCAATATTGTTGACAAGTTTATAATAGGCAAACTCAACCCTTAGTCTCGCTGCCACCATTCCCTCCAGCATTCCCACCACATCCACAGACCCTTGTCCCCGAATACTGTTCTTTCGGGTCTTCCATGTCGCTAATTTTGCTGCCCCTAACACAAAATTAAGCAACACAACGACACCTTTTTGACTGAACCTGTACTTTGGCCCAAATATATACAGTTGGGAAGAGAAAACCACTCCCAACGTTGAGAACCAGTCAGTGATTAGGTCAATCATCCCGACCAACCTGGGACACAGTAAAAACAGGTGTGCCAGAGTTTCAGACTCTGCACAGAATGGACACCCCTCCCCAACAGTAGGGTCCAGGTGTACCAGATGCATGTTGGTGGCTATAGCTCCATGTATTATCCTCCATTGGAGGTCAGCTGTCCTCTTATCAATCGGCAGTTTGTATAAGGATCGCCAACAGCCTTTTGGGGAAGCACCTGGACCAAGCACACCCGCCCACCTCGTCGATTTTACCCCTTCCAGGGAAGAGGCATGGGACACCTTTACACATATTCTGTACATGTCCTTCTTTCCCACCTCCTTGAACTCCCCCAGCTCCGGGGTATCGAAGGAAAGCAGCATCCCCACATCCTCCTCAAATGCCCCCACCGCAGCACTAACAATCAGTGCAGGGAACATATAATCCAGACCCTCCTTCCACCGATCAGAATTGGAAATTTCAGTCACATACTGACGATGAAGAACTGGCAAGGAGTCACAGACCTCAGCGACGACCTTCCTCAGTAGGCGAGATGATCGGATCCCCGCTCTTTCTCCCAGCTCCTCCAACGATCTGCTCCTGCTCTGCATCAGATGACCCAGCTTGGTGCACCCCACACCTAACAGGCATGAACGCAGGCTGGCTGAACCCAGAGCACTGGACTGGATGGCAGTGTTATAAAAAAGAGGCTCTTCAAAAAGCCACATCCCTGGTAGCGTGCCGGCCTTACGGGACTTGTCAAGAACCCTCCAAGCCTGCATAACAGACTCATAAAATGGAGTCAGGCCATTCAACTCACCCCCCTCCAGCTTTAAGAGGAAAAGGTGCTTGTCTAAGCCCAAACAGCCCGCTCTCCTCATCAATGCGTAGGCTGTGTCGACCCAGCTAGAACCGTCACTGTATAACAGTCTCTGGGCTGCTTGAAGCCGGAAAGCCATGATCCTAGAGGAAATGTCCACCAGGCCTTGTCCCCCCTCGTGCAGTGGCAGGTACAGGGCTGCAGCTTTGATCCAGTGTTGTCCAGACCAGAAGAAGTTGACAAGGGTCCTCTGAAGCTCTTGTATCAGACCCTTTGGTGGCTGCAAAATCATTAGTCTGTGCCACAGGGTAGAGGCAGCAAGATTATTAATTACCAGTACCCTTCCCCTATAAGACAACTGGGGTAGCACCCATTTCCATCTTGACAGTCTGGCACACACTTTCTCCACTACACCCTCCCAGTTCTTTTTCTGAAAGACATCAGAGCCTAGAAAAACACCCAATGTCTTCATCCCATCTCTGCCCCACTGAAGCCCCCCTGGTAACCGTGGAGCGGACCCTATCTGAAGCTGACCTGCCCACAGCGCTTCACTCTTTCCCCAATTGACTCTAGCTGAGGAGGCACCCTCATACACCATTAAAGCGTCTGAGAGAACCTTAACATCCTCAGCCCCTGTAATAAAAACTGTCACATCATCTGCATACGCAGACAGTGCTATCGTGGGTCCCTTCATTACACCTGGCACAGAGAAACCAGTAAGCTTCGCTCTTAAAAAACAAAGCATTGGTTCAATCGCCAGACTATATAACTGCCCTGAAATTGGGCATCCCTGCCTGATGCCCCTTTGGACAGGGATGGGGCAACTCAAACCACCCCCCACCTTCACCATACACGAGGCCCCAGCATACAGTAAATTCATCCAAGACAAAAAAACATCCCCAAACCCAAAGGCTTTCATCGTTTTAAACAAATACTGGTGGTCCACTCGGTCAAAAGCCTTCTCCTGATCCAAAGAAAGTAAACCCACATTTACATCAGACAGTTTACAAATGTCTAAAACATCTCTTATCAGAAACAAATTGTCAACAATTGAGCGATCAGGTACACAGTAGGACTGGTCCTTGTGGACCAACAATCCCAGATACTCTTTCAACCTGTTTGAGAGACATTTAGAAACTATTTTGTATTCTGCACACAGCAAAGCAACAGGTCTCCAATTTTTTATGAGAGCCAAATCCCCCTTTTTTGGCAACAGTGAAAGCACAGCACGTTGACAGGATACAGGAAGAGAACCCTCATGAAAAGATTCACACACCACTTTATAAAAATCCTCCCCAATAGACCCCCAAAAATGCTTATAGAACTCAGATGGTAAACCATCAATGCCAGGGGCTCGGCCTGTTGAGAGCTGCATAACTGCTGTGGACAGCTCTTGCAGTGTAATGTCAGAGTCCAATGCGACTCTCTGTTCAGTTCCCAATTGAGGAAGACCGTGTAACAACTGGTCAGTACACAGAGAGTCACAATCCTCCGCCTTATACAGGGCAGAGTAGAAATCCACGGCATGTTGACGCATTTCACTGTCATCCGTGGTCACCTTCCCATCAGGGAGACGAAGGCAGACCATCTGTTTACGTTGTAATTTCGACTGTCCAAGGTTAAAGAAAAAAGCACTAGGAGCATCCATGTCCTTGAGGGAAGCGAAACGAGACCTAATCAAGGCACCTTTCACTCTTTCATGCAGAAACGACCTCAGTTCATGTCTCTTGTCCTGTAAGTTCATGACTAGTCCAGGGTCATTCTGAGTGAGCAGCTTCAATTCAATTGATTTGATGTCCTGTTCAAGGGCCTTGATAGTGTCTTTAACTTCAATTTGAGACAAAGCAGTATACTGTTGACAAAATACTCGTATTTGGGCCTTCCCAACATCCCACCATTGTCTCAAGGACTCAAAATTCCCTTTTGTAACCCTCCATTTTTCCCAAAACAACAAAAACCTTTCACAAAACTTGACATCATGTAACAATTTAACATTAAAATACCAGTAAGGTGATGACCTTCGTGGACAGGACAAGTGAATATCAGCAGTAATAATATGATGATCAGAGAAACCCACAGGAGTAATGGCACACCTTCCAACCCTACTACAGTATTGATCAGATACGTACAACCTATCTAACCTTGCTGCACTGACACGACCTTCATTCACTTTCAACCATGTGTACTGCCTAACTTTTGCATTCCTTACTCTCCACACATCAGAAAGCTCTAACTCAGTTAATAGGCCAGACAGGAAAGTGGCTGACCGCAGGTGAGGTTCTTCAGCGTTGCGATCAACAGTAAAATCCACAGTACAGTTCCAGTCCCCCCCTACAACCATACACCCCTCTTGGTCACACTGTCTTAAGGTTTCTTTTATTTTATCAAACACAACAAGACGCTCGGTACCCTCATTAGGAGCATAAACATTCAAAAAAACAAACAAAAACCCCATAACATCCACCTTGACCAATAAAACCCGACCCTTGACAATCTCTGTTGTAGATACCACAGTCACCCCTAAGCCTGAGGAAAACAAGATGGCCACCCCAGCACTGAAATTAGTACCATGACTGAGTATATGCTGCCCCTCCCACCACATTCCCCAGTCAACCTCATTATCCTCATCACTATGTGTCTCCTGTAGGAAAACTACATTAAGCCTTTTCTGTTTTATTTCTTCTAATACCCAAGCCCTCTTATTTCTGTCCCTTCCCCCATTAATATTGAGAGAGCCTACCCTTAGTACCTCCATGTAGAAAAGAGAAAGGAAAAGCAGAAGATACCACAGAGAAACCAAAGAGAAAAAAGACACCCTATGGAGCATGATCATCATCATTATTTAAATATTTTCTTATTAACCTGACCACGTTTCCCACCACCTTTTGCTGCTGTAACAGCAGTAACAAATTTCCTCAAGCGAAACCGCTTCTTCTCACTCAACTCGTCCAACCCCACCGTCTTCTGTAACATCACAGCTGACCTCACAAACTTATCAACATCAAAATATTCTGCCAATTTGACAGATTTCCCAAAAGTCTGATCCAGAAAACCATTTACCTCCTCTAGATCATAAATTGAGTCCTCACCAGCTGCTGTCATATCAGAAGAGATATCCATATCCTTCTCCTGATCCTCCTCAGCTGAGGCCACAGACCACTGACTCCCTTCTACCACATCCCTTTCAACACTCCCCACTTGCACCTCATCACTCGTACCAGGCATCTCCTCCACTACCTGGGAGACTAGCCCCACCTGAACCCCATTACTCGTGGTGGGCATCTCCTCCACTACCTGAGAGCCTAGCTCCACATGAACCCCCTCCTGTACTCCATTACTCGTAGTGGGCATCTCCTCCACTACCTGGGAGATTAGCTCCACATGAACCCCCTCCTGTACTCCATTACTCGTAGTGGGCATCTCCTCCACTACCTGGGAGATTAGCACCACATGAACCCCCTCCTGTACTCCATTACTCGTAGTGGGCATCTCCTCCACTACCTGTGAGATTAACTCCATATGAACCCCCTCCTGTGCCCCAGTACTCGTACTGGGCACCTCCTCACCAGTCTGAGGAACTGGCTCTTCAGATCCATCCTTACCTTCTACAACAATATTTTTCTGCTGCATAACATCTCCCTCTAATACAAGTTGCAAACTCGTGGCCTCAACACGGATAACTTGTTCCTCGGCAACAGGTGCTTGTGGCTGCTCAACCACTGTCAGCCCACCTCTCCCTACATCAGTGGGCCCAGGCGTTACGGTGACCACCTGCGCCCCTCCCTCTGCCTTCTCCCTTTTCGGGCAAGCATGTCGCTTATGGCCAACATCCCCACACTCAAAACACCGTTGACTACCCGTACTAGCATACGCCATATACATTCTATTGTCATACTTGACTTTAAACGATATCTCTAAAGTCTGCTCCGGTGAGTCCAAAAACATAAACACCTGTCGCCGAAACGACATAACCTGTTTCAACGCCGGGTGTTTGCAACCCAACGGAACAACCTTAATTGAGCTTGCAAACTTCCCAAAGCGCAATAACTCGCGCTCCAATAGCTCATTTGGAATAAACGGTGGTACATTTGAAATCGTTACCCTTGTTGACGGAGAAAAAAGCGGGGTAACTTGAATAAACATTCCCTTAAGAAGTACGCCCTGCTCAACCATACGATCAACAAGGCGCTCTTCTCTAAGAAATACCACCACCGCTTTGTTCATCCGTGACGCATAAGCAACATTATCGTATCCTACCTTCTCTCCTACGGCGACCAGAAACTCCTCCACCGTGACAGTAGCTTCAGTAACACACCTAAAGCCGTGCCGAAGTGACAGGGACGGCATTCCAATTCTGGAAGCCATCCCCGCCAAAATCAAGGTAATTTCGATACGAAAAAACCCAAATACTTAATTCTACCACACAAAAAAAATATATAATAATCTTAATCATGCACAGAAGAAACCAAAGAATGCCACCAAGAAAGAAAAAACCGAAAGAAAGTTCTGAATATCCAACTCTACACAACACACGCACTCCCTCGATCACACACTTCCCAGCATGCACCAAACACTCCCAGCATGCAGAGAGAGAGAGAGAGAGAGAGAGAACGAGAGCGAGAGAGAGAACGAGAGCGAGAGCGAGAGAGAGAGAGAGAGAGAGAGAGAGAGAGAGCGAGAGAGAGAGAGAGAGAGAGAGAGAGAGAGAGAGAGAGAGAGAGAGAGAGAGAGATAAAGGGAGAGAGAAATAGGGAGATAAAGGGAGAGAGAGAGAGAGAGAGAGAGCGAGAGAGAGAGAGAGAGAGCGAGAGAGAGAGAGAGAGCGAGAGAGAGAGAGAGAGAGAGAGAGAGAGAGAGAGAGAGAGAGCGAGAGAGAGAGAGAGAGAGAGAGAGAGAGAGAGAGAGAGAGAGAGAGAGAGAGAGAGAGAGAGAGATAAAGGGAGAGAGAAATAGGGAGATAAAGGGAGAGAGAGAGAGAGAAGGAGAGAGAACAAAACATAAGCCACAAGCTTTCAAAAGGTATAGGTACCTATCCGTGGTGTGAGCTGCTCATTAAATGCATCGTGCTGCGACCTGCTGATTGAACACACCCTGCACGGATCCTCTAGTCTCAATCCCACCTGATTACCCATCCGGTTAGCTCAGACCTGACTCATTCACACACCGCTGGGCCTTACAGGAGCCCATTGTTACAAACAGACTTCAATCAGACAGGCTCTCCACAACTATAATGACTTCCATCATACCAGCAAAATTGGACTCAACTTCAGCCCCTGAGACACACAGTGACACACTCATTACCCGTAGTTACAAAGGAATACACACATCCACATTCAGTCCCTCTCTCTCTCTCTCTCTCTCTCTCTCTCTCTCTCTCTCTCTCTCTCTCTCTCTCTCTCACACACTTACTCACTCACTCACACACTCACTCACTCACTCACTCACTCACTCACTCACTCACTCACTCACTCACTCACTCACTCACTCACTCACTCACTCACTCACTCACTCACTCACTCACTCACTCACTCACTCACTCACTCACTCACTCACTCACTCACTCACTCACTCACTCACTCACGTACACACACTACCATAAATAGACATAAAAGAAGGATTTGACAAAGTGAAGCCTCTTTCACCATCTAATTTCATTTTGACCATCTCCAGATCCCTCTACCAACCAGATTACTGCCTGGGGACCATGGTAACAGCCAATAACCTGGAGAACAGCCTATTAGAGCCCAGGAACAACACAGGGCCTAATGACCAATAGGTCCTTCACTGAACAAATCAGAATTCACTGCTAGGCCTTAATTCCTTACCTTTGTCTTTCTTCTTGTTGTCTTTTTCTGCATCGTACAATCTCTTTAGATCTGAAATCGAGAAACAAAATATAAATGTCTTAAAACAAGGCCAACGATTAATTGAAAACAAAATTATCCAGTAGTCTGATGAAAGAAACTAAATCTAGGTGGTGATGTTGTGTGTCCATTAGTGCAAGCGATATGACTGGTCTTGTGCTTTCCAACATAACAAATATGAAGGATGGCAATAATAACTACTCCATTAAGCAACGTTGATGATGGTGCTCATAGATAAATATTTACTGTCAAGTAAACTATTTGGGGTTGTGTTTAGGATCTTTAACTATTCATACTCCATCGACCCACAGCATCATGGGTAGTTTGTGTTTCTAAAAAGCTCCAATCCAGATGTTCACGGGCGAGAAGGAGGAGGGGGAAAGCCAAATATTAGTCTACTGGAAGAGACAGAGTGAGCTTTGGGGTTAAAAAAGATCAACAATACAGGGCGGGAAGCGATATCAAAGCCTTAGACAAGGAGAAAGAGGGAAGAATGCAGGAATCAGGAGGAGAGGGAGAGAGCAGGGGTGACATGAATCTTGGGTTTCATACAGAATGCTGGTATAGTTTTCCAAGGAACAAAACAGTTGGCTGAATGAGACTCATTCAGGCTGTTGAAAGACTCACACACACACACACACACACACACACACACACACACACACACACACACACACACACACACACACACACACACACACACACACACACACACACACACACACACATACACACACTATAGCGCCGCTGCATGAAAAACATAGAAGTTGATCTTGCAGATAGAATTCTTCTGAAATACTGTGTGCTGATAACTTATTTATGCAGAGTGGGTGAAAACTAGTGGTCTGGTTTCCGGTGCTGTAGTTATAGTCGGCAGTGAGGGAAACAGGGTCACAATATCCCTGGTGATGATGTCATTAGCTGCCTCAGACTGGCCAATGAAGGAGTAAAAAAGGAATGTTACTCTAGGCCACTGCACCCAAAGACTGCTCCACTGCAACAGTAGAGCAGATACAGATAATCACTTTTCTCTGCATTATTATTGTCTCTGATTAGGTCTGTTATAAAGTAATAATGCATGTACTGTAAGTTTTATCTTTTACAGAGAGAGCTATCAAAGGACAAAATAGATTGTTTCATGTTTGTGTGTTTATGCAGCAAGACTGTGTGTTTGTGTGTGTGTGTGTGTGTGTGTGTGTGTGTGTGTGTGTGTGTGTGTGTGTGTGTGTGTGTGTGTGTGTGTGTGTGTGTGTGTGTGTGTGTGTGTGTGTGTGTGTGTGTGTGTGTGTGAGTGCATGCTCCCTCCCTTGCAACCAAACATGAAGTCAGCAGCTGCTGGAGTGACGGATTTTCCTTTTCAAGGCCCTCAGACACAAGATCACGGTGGTCAGTGTGTGGAGATCACAGGCAGGCCAAACCAACCCCACCCTGCCCATCACCAGACCCACTCCATCCACCCAGCCCATCACCAGACCACCTCCATCCACCCTGCCCATCACCAGACCACCTCCATCCACCCTGCCCATCACCAGACCACCTCCATCCACCCTGCCCATCACCAGACCACCTCCATCCACCCTGCCCATCACCAGACCACCTCCATCCACCCTGCCCATCACCAGACCACCTCCATCCACCCTGCCCATCACCAGACCACCTCCATCCACCCTGCCCATCACCAGACCCACTCCATCCACCCTGCCCATCACCAGACCACCTCCACCCACCCTGCCCATCACCAGACCACCTCCATCCACCCTGCCTATCACCAGACCACCTCCATCCACCCTGCCCATCACCAGACCACCTCCATCCACCCTGCCCATCACCAGACCACCTCCATCCACCCTGCCTATTACCAGACCACCTCCATCCACCCTGCCCATCACCAGACCACCTCCATCCACCCTGCCTATTACCAGACCACCTCCATCCACCCTGCCCATCACCAGACCACCTCCATCCACCCTGCCCATCACCAGACCACCTCCATCCACCCTGCCCATCACCAGACCACCTCCATCCACCCTGCCTATCACCAGACCACCTCCATCCACCCTGCCCATCACCAGACCACCTCCATCCACCCTGCCCATCACCAGACCACCTCCATCCACCCTGCCTATCACCAGACCACCTCCATCCACCCTGCCCATCACCAGACCACCTCCATCCACCCTGCCCATCACCAGACCACCTCCATCCACCCTGCCCATCACCAGACCACCTCCATCCACCCTGCCCATCACCAGACCACCTCCATCCACCCTGCCCATCACCAGACCACCCCCATCCACCCTGCCCATATCACTATACACCAGCAGGGGCGCAGACACGGCATGGGCAACACCAAACCCCAGTCAGCCAGCCAACCAACACACAACACAGCCTGACCTTAACGCCGGTATCCCTGATCCAAATCATTCCTCAGTGTGCTTCTGAGCCGATCGAAGGAAGGGTTGTAAGTGTTAAGTGACAATAAATTACCTGATGAATAAATAATATGAAAGGTCCACAGAGGGGTAATTTACCATGTAAATCTAATTATTACAGAGGTGCAGCAGATGATAGTGCAGCCATTAGATCACTTTACCATTTTATTATCTGTCTAAAAGTAAGGGCCTATTCTGCAGAATGGTCATTCACACTGCTTACAGTTGGATAGTATGGAAACTTTAATGGGATTAAAAGAGGGGAAACAGGAGATGATCAGCACATAGCAGCTGTGTGATCGAGGAAACGACAGCATTCTTGGAAACCTTTGCTTCCTTAGGGCCTACTGCTGCTGATGATAGTTTTCCTATTGATCTGTTTTATCTTTTTACCATTTCTCCACTTGTGAAGATATGGATGGACCAATAGACCAATTCTGATATTTTTTTTCGGAATTGGTTCAAATTAGGTTAAGGTTAGGGTTAGGGTTAGGGTTAGAGTTAAAGGAAAACTCTACTCAAATTGTGGATTGTCCCTTTAAGGGTTTGGTTAAGAGTCAGCAGTGTCCTGATAGTCTCTCCCATCTAGGATAGGCCTACCGTCATTCCCTGCCTGCCTCTGGTTGTAGGCCTACAGAGAAAGAGGATGACAGAGATGCAGGGAGAGCGACAGTGAACCATTGTGAAAAATAGTTTCATGACCTGTTTTTCCTTTTTCTTGTATTTATTTAGTTTATTTTCTGTGTTCGGCCGGGTATGATTCTCAATCAGAGACAGCTGTCAATCGTTGTCCCTGATTGAGAATCATACTTAGGCAGCCTGGGATTCACGTGTGTTTTTGTGGGTGTTTGTATCTCGTGTCTGTATTCGTGCCACACGGGACTGTTTGTCGGTTCGTTTGTCTTTTGTCATTTTGTTTCATTAGTGTTCCGGTTATTTTTGTTAATAAATAATCATGGACACAAACCACTCCGCATATTGGTCTGATCCTTCTCGCCTCTCCTCCTCGTCCGAGGAGGAGGATTACGACGACCGTTACAGAACGCGTTTCTTTTTTGGGTTTGGGTCGGGGCTACATCTCTCCCCATACAGGAGACTTAGCCTACTCTCGCCCTTCCCTCGCATAAATATTTGGCTTCCTCTGATATATCTAATAAAAGTGTTTATAATGTTTCCCAAGTGTTTTCCAATAGAGGAAGGATGTAGACTATTTTACAGGGGGAAAGAAAAAGCGTGAGAGAGAAAGCGAAGAGAGATTGAACGTCAGAACGCACCTTTTGTAAATATTTGAGACATCTGTGAATCCCGTATAACCTTTTCTGTCTTGAGAGAGATTTACTGTTTCCTGTGATAAGTTCTCCATCTCACCGCTCCAGTAAATACTGTCTCGGGTGCTACCATTAGCACACAAAGTCGTGGATTTAGCCTAGGCTACTTCTCTTCCTAAACCTAGAGAACAGGAGTTTGCAACGCGCCTTACCGCCAAAACCAACATAGGACACTGCACATGCAACCATGATATCCACACCTGTCGGCTTCCTTTGAACAGAACCATGTGATCAACTTCTTTACAGATCACATTATGCTTTGTTATGTATTCCCTTTGTAATTGGTCCCTGGACATTTAGACTAATCTAAATCAAATCCCATTTTTCTATGGGGTGGGCCAAAACTCGTTGGTACGTCTATTAGTTTAACAACAAAGAAGCACTCTTATCAACTTCCACTGTTCTCCAAGAGTTGACCAATCTTCCTCTTCACTTCACAGTTTTCTCCTCAGTTAATGCACCTTGGAGAGCGAGTATAGGAAAACTTCACTTTCTCTTCACTTAACACAAAAATGTCAAACGCATCAAATCATTATTGTTTAAAAGGCGACCACAGCCACATGTCATGACTCATGATGAATAGTAGGTCGTACACCATAGAAAGAGAAAGTTGTGAGATGTCGTGCTCTTAGTCTAGCAACGTTTATGAGTCAAACAGTAACAACAACAAAAAAACTCCTAACACCAAACGTCTGGCGTCATCAACAACACGCCTGTGTTTCTCTCTCTCTCTCCTTGGTGTGTTCATTTACATAAACCGGATTATTGCATTGTTGGGTTTTGAGTCTACAAGAAAAACATGTCACTGTACTTGTGCATGTGACATTAAAACGTCAAACTTGAAACTTCAACAAATTAATATTTATACTTTGTTTTGGTGTCAAGCCTTGTTATTCATTTATTTTCCACCTGTGATGTGTAGGCTACATTTGAGATGTTACTTCATAAGGACAATGGCCACATCAGAGAGAAATCCCCCATGAGTAGAACCAGCAGTGAAGTGAACGTTCTGCAGCACGGTGATGATGATCCATGTGATGTTTGTAAGATTTTCAGTAATCAGTTTACAGTATTGAGAAATAAATAAACCGTGCCTCTTCATTAGCATTAATCTCCCTTTGATTAGAAAAAAGCCACAATGACAAAATACTATTTGATCCAATATTTCACCAAGGTTATTTTCATCCCTTTGTGATTGTTAACCGGCATGGCTACCACAGCATTCTGCAGCGATACGCCATCCCATCTGGTTTGCGCTTAGTGGTACTATCATTTGTTTTTCAACAGGACAATGACTCAAAACACACCTCCAGGCTGTGTAAGGACTATTTGTCCAAGAAGGAGAGTGATGGAGTGCTGCATCAGATGGCCTGGTCTCCACAATCACCCAACCTCAACCCATTGAGATGGTTTGGGATGAGTTGGACCGCAGAGTGTAGGTAAAGCAGCCATCAAGTGCTCAGCAAAATGTGGGAACTTCTTCAAGACTGTTGGAAAAGCATTCCTCATGAAGCTGGTTGAGAGAATGCCAAGAGTGTGCAAAGCTGTCATTAAGGCAAAGCGTGGCAACTTTAAAGAATCTCAAATATAATTTAAATATATAAAATATATTTTGATGTGTTTAACACTTTGTTGGTTACTACATGATCCCATATGTGTTATTTCATAGTTTTGATGTCTTCACTATTATTCTATGATGTAGAAAATAGTAAAACTAAAGAAAAACCCTTGAATGAGTAGGTGCGTCCAAACTTTGGACTGGTACTGTATGTGTTTATCTTATCACGGATGCATTTATGTGCCAATGCATAAATATATGCAGTACAAGTGTTTCCGTTCATGAAAGCCTATATCACATAGTTGTGGTGCTAGACATCTCAAATGTAAAAGTAGTTTCATGTTTAAATATACTGCATTTATCGATAATCTATTGATGATCAAGCAGTGTAAGCGAAATCCCCCGAATGGAGGGGGGACATTCCTGGTGTTCTCATAGGACCATGATGCGCATTCCCAGAACCTCGAAGCATAACAGTAACCATTGAAAGTTAATGGTTTTTCTCTGAGCTATCTAGATAGTACACAGTGTTAAGAATCATGTAAGGTCTACTGACAGTAGGCGTCTATGTAAATAATGTAAGACATTCTATATGCAGATCAATTTCTGTATGCCTTTGAGGGAGTACGTTTCAAAAGGATCAGAGAGGTGATCATGAGAAAGATGTACAGCTCCTTTCAATGATCATAGGCCACATTGACTTCTATTCTTTTATTATCTGTCTTTCAAAAGAGGCATCTACGTTAACTGTATGATAACTCTCTCTCTCTTTCTGTCCATCTTTTCATCTCTCTCCTTCCCTCTGTCTCTCTAACACTCCCTCTCTCTCACTTTCTATCTGACAGGTAGCTAGCTACGTATATATTTAGCTATAGGCCTATAGACTGGGATCTTCTGATAAGGCTTTCATGTTTCGGAGAGCTGTGAGGGGAGTGACTTTGAGTGAGAATGTAATCCACCATCCTATCTACCTGGGATAGAGAGAGCCCCCAGGGCTCAAAGCATAGAGACAGACACAAGCAGCAGCCATCTTACTCAGGATCCAGGCCAAACCCTGCTACATAACACATCTAAACTAGCACACTGTGACTCTGTGATATACATTGCACAGAAAAGGGCACAGTTGTCAGGATAAATCATCAACAACGTAGAGAGTTTTGAACATAATAGAAGGTATTAGATATAGCATCGCCAGTGACGTCATCGTACTGCAACATTAGCATTATAACAAAGAGGGAAGAGAGGTTCTGTTGTGTTGGATGTCAGTATGTATAGTTTATCATTCAGAGCAGGAACACATCATCCACACAGTGAATCACAAACATACACACTATATTCATATTCATTCTAGTACACACACAACAAAACATCACTTCCAAATACCAGACACATACAAGGGAATACACATTTTGCATCAATTTGGACATATGTAGTTTTCACACTCCTCTAAGATTGACTATGTTTCTATTAAAACATTAGGTCCAGTGCATCTGTTCTTCCTCTAATGGTAGAGCTCTGTTATATGGTTATGAGTGTTGTCAGTTAGAAGGTGTGTGCATAGTGAGAGGTTCCCCAGGCCTGAAGGTCTGGAGCCTGCAAGAGCAGGTCTTGTGTAACACAATTCCCCTGACGGTCTCTCTGATGACACAGAATGGGGCATTCACTGAACCATGGCCTGATGGCAAGTGACACATTGTACTACTGTTGCAGTGTTTGGACTCTATGTTGCGTGACTGTGTGTGTGTGTGGTGTGTGTCAGATACTCTTAGGACCTGTCATCATCACAGCAATGTACAGATATAGGATCTTAATTTGATCACCCTGTTGCAGGAGAATGCCGATTTCAGAAAATGTAAAACGTATTTGAGATGTAAAAAGTGTATTTGAGGTTTAAAATAGCTTCTGAAGTTTGTAATTTCCACTTTTCAATTTCAGACTTGATTTTCCCTTATGAAAAATGTATCAACCCATACAAAAATATCCATGAATTATAATTCACATTTCTTGTTGCTGCATGATTATTTACCTGGTGTAGCAAACTGGCTCAAATTAATATCCTACATTAGGAGTCCCCATCTGTATCCACACACAACCACACGACACGAACTGGCTGACCCCACATCAATGTCACATAGTCTATTCTGGAAGGGCTGTGGAAAGGAAAGGAGTACTGGGAGAGGGTGAAAGGGGAAAGAGGGTGAAATGAAGGCCTATATACAATTATTTCAATTAATTTAAAAAACTGTCAGAAATTAAATGAACGTGTTGGAAATGAGGAAATATCGAAAGATAAACTGAATGTATTTATTATAGAACTGTATTAAGTGTGCCTTGAATTCTAAATATATCACTGAGAGTGTCACCAGAAAAGCACCCCCACACAATCACACCTCCTCCTCCATGCTTCATGGTGGGAACCACACATGCGGAGATCATCCGTTCACCTACTCTGCGTCTCATTAAGATACGGCGGTTGGAACCAAAAATCTCAAATTTGGACTCATCAGAGCAAAGAACAGATTTCCACCAGTCTAATGTCCATTGCTTGTGTTTCTTGGCCCAAGCAAGTCTCTTCTTCTTATTGGTGTCCTTTAGTAGGGGTTTCTTTGCAGCGATTCGACCATGAAGGCCTGATTCACACAGTCTCCTCTGAACAGTTGATGTTGAGATGTCTGTTACTTGAACTCTGTGAAGCATTTATTTGGGCTGCAATTTCTGAGACTGGTGACTATAATGAACTTATCCTCTACAGCAGAGGTAACTCTGGGTCTTCCTTTCCTGTGGGGGTTCTCCTGAGAGCCAGTTTCATCATAGTGCCTGATGGTTTTTGCGACTGCACTTGAAGAAGTTCCTGCAATTTTCCGGATTGACTG
This sequence comes from Salvelinus namaycush, assembly GCF_016432855.1. Classification (NCBI taxonomy): domain Eukaryota; kingdom Metazoa; phylum Chordata; class Actinopteri; order Salmoniformes; family Salmonidae; genus Salvelinus; species Salvelinus namaycush. The sequence continues at coordinate 28,033,067 of NC_052316.1, read as the reverse complement.
ACCTGTATGTCTTAAAGTAATGTTGGACTGTCGTTTCTCTTTGCTTATTTGAGCGGTTCTTGCCATAATATGGACTTGGTTTGTACCAAATAGAGCTGTCTTCTGTATACCACCCCTACCTTGTCTGAACACAACTGATTGGCTCAAATGCATTAAGAAGGAAAGAAATTCCACAAATTAACTTTTAACAAGGCGCACCTGTTAATTAAAATGCATTCCTGGTGACTACTACATGAATGCCAAGAGTGTGGAGAGCTTTCATCAAGGCAAAGGGTGGCTACTTTGAAGAATCTCAAATATAAAATATATTCTGATTTGTTTAAAACTTTTTATGTTACTACATGATTCCATAAGTGTTATTTCATAGTTTTGATGTCTTCACTATTATTCTACAATGTAGAACATAGTAAAAATAAAGAAAAACCCTTGAATGAGTAGGTGTGTCAAAACTTATATATATATATATGATTACATATGTATGTTGTGTAACATTTACTCCTAAATTATTAAATATGACTTAACACATGGGCCTACAGTATTTTTTTTAACCAGGCAAGTCAGTTAAGAACAAATTCTTATTTACAATGACGGCCTACCCCGGCCAAACCCGGACAACGCTGGGCCAATTGTGCGCCACCCTATGGGACTCCCAATCACGGCCAGATGTGATGCAGCCTGAATTCGAACCAGGTACTGTAGTGACACCTCTTGCACTGAGATGCAGTGCCTTAGACCGCTGTGCCATTAGTTACTTAATAAGTGAAGCTATATTCAGACATGAAGGGATACAATTCATATTCCATGAAGGTGAAAGAATGTTTAAGATGAAGACCTTTATTGTCCTGACTGTGCTGCTCCTTTCTCAGCTTGCTTTACAGCTCAGAGTACTGCTTTATAGATGAAAAGCTTGTGAAACCCAGTGTATTAATTATAGAGTGCTTCCTGTGTAGTGGTGAGTCATGTGAAAGGTATGAATGGGAAAGAGGAAATTACACAACTCTTTTCCGAACACATTATAATCAAAACTGACAGATTGTCAATTTCGTTCAATAGTGCAACTTAAAGGTTAACAATTGCAATTAGGTTTGACGTGCGTTAGGAGAATACAATCACTGGGGTTAGACAGTGGATCTATAGCTGTGCATGTGTAATTAATGCATTCAGCTGTGTGCTGTGCTCCACACTAAAAGGACAAGTCAAATACAAAGGGTGGTCTTAAGTCAAGGTAGTGCATACATGTATATTTTTGTTTCAAAGTCAGATGATGAGTGTGTGTGTGCGTGCGCGCCCATGCGTGCGCCCATGTGTTTATGCATTTGTGCATGCGTGAGTGGATGAATGTGTGCATGATGTGTGTGTGCGTCCGCATGTGTGTAGAGAGCGTGAGCGTGGCAGATGGTACCAACGGCTCATCAGATCTTAGCAGGACAATAAGTACCCCATCACACTGTCTATTAGATGATCACATCCTGAGATATATTTTGCACAGGAGCATGGAGCTTGGTTTTTGTGGGAAACTCAGGTGTTTTGAGCTGCGGTGTTGTCTCAGATGAATTTGTAAATGTGTGTGCTGTGTGCAGGGTTGGGTAGATTACTTTCTGAATGTAACTAGTTACTAGTTACCTGTCCAAAATTGTCATCAGAAACATAACTTTTGGATTACACAAACTCCTCAGGGAGTCATGACCGCAGTAAAATTCTACTTGACTGTTGAGTCACGGTTATCTCCTTTTATGCACTCTGAACATGCATTAATAGTACCCAACTCCCTAACAATCATCAGGTCCTAATGGCCTGGTACTCTGGGCTCTATTGTTCCTCTAACCACTCTGACATCAATGCAATCAAAAATCACATCAGGCACTTATCATCTAAACAGTATGTGCTTTTAAATCTCACCTCACTGTGATTGATCAATTTGAAGAAAGAGGTTGAAACTGAGTGGAAAACATGTTCGTTATGGATGTTGTTTTGAAGCCTAACACAATGAAATGGACAGCGCTTTCTAAGGTGATGATTAAGAGATTATGCACAAGCATAGGCCTACACATTATATGAGCCCAAGCCAAAAAGATAACCTGAATTAAAATAATGAATGTGCCGTTATACAATGCATAGCCTACGCATACTACGCATGGCAGAAAAACATTTAAAAAACAAATTTAATATCTTTGGTACATAATTGGTAGTCTAAATTAAACAAATTCATAGTTAGCCTATAATTATAGTGAATTTGTATTTGATTGTGAATAGCCTAGTAATAGGGATTTTTTTATATTTTCATAATTAACAGTCTGACATTACTTTAGCTACAGAATATTGTGATAGAAAAAGTACATTTACCTGGTTTTAATGATATTAATGGTTAACAATTAGTATTTAACTAATACATTTCTGTCCTGCTAGTGTCTGTGTTTTAATGGGCTCCACTCTAGTTCCCTGCAGCTAATCTGGGCATATGGTCACCAGAGATGGCTTGAGCTGACAAATGAGTTAAATACTGCATTACATAGACAATAATATTTTACTGTGGATAGCTTAGGAGTAGAACAATCCCTCATTGTCTCAAAATCATGCTTGCATCTGGGAAACTAAGCCTGGGTGGGGTTAAGACAACAACCCATGTGCCAATAATGACAGGATGAACCCAGAGTGGCTTATGATGCCCCAATCTGCATGGGATGGATGGAACCAATCATGACTAAGCATTTTTTGTGTCAGCTATATATAATACTCTGCATTTGGGTAAAGGTTAGGTTACTCGGTCCAACACTCAAGGGTGTGGGGTCGACCAGCCTCATTATTGCAATAATTAATCAATATTAAATATAGATGATTGTTTGAAGATGTGACCAAATCTCTCTCAGTACTGAATTCCACTACATTTTTGGCGACGAGGAGGTGATCTGCAACTTTACCTGTTGACCACTCCTGAAGATCTGGGTAAACTGTGCACAGTGGATCAGAAATTGGGATCTAAGGGTAAACCAGGCTTATTATTGAGCAGCTGGACCCGCCTATGATCTGAGAGGTGGAAGGTACAGGTGGATACCAGATCTCGGACATAGTACTGAGAGAGGTAGGCTTGGACAATCTATCAATATGTGTTTTTTAAAAGATAAGAAAAAAAATTATAATAAAAACATAATAGCCCCTGTTGAGGGTACGCTCAGAGCGAGGTCTTCCTTAAGAGGGCCACAGCTGAGGTAACTAGCAGGACTGAGTTGAGTTGATAAGAGTGTTCTTAAGTGAGGTATCCTTGGGCATAATTGTTAATTAGCCAGTTGTGGGCAACCAAAAGTCCAATCCGTCGTACTGACTTGATCCAGTAGGAATTGGTGAGGTTAAGGACTAGGGCGCAGGTAATCTTGTGAGAAAACTCGGCTTGCTGAAACTCATTGAATGAGGGACTATAGTGCAGGTGACGCCTTGCGAGGGCATCTGACTTGAAGTTCACATTTTAACGTGTATGCAATTGATCAAATGTTTTGTTAAATGAGGTAAACAGGTATGCCTTGGGTTACTATTGTTAGGTGTTATTTGAAGTGTTTTTTTATTCCTGATACTTAGAAAATACGGGGTAAGGTTGGATTTTTGGGACCTTCTTACGCAATTAGATAGCAGACATGGGTACTGCCAAAGCAGCAGCTACTCTCCCTGGGGTCCAGCTGTCACGCTCGTCATTATGAATGGACCAAGGTGCAGCATGGTAGACGTACATTTTCCTTTATTAATTAAATGAACATCGAACAAAAACAACAAAATACCAAAACGAAACGTGAAGCTAATAATAGTGCTGACATGCAACTATCCATAGACAAGATCCCACAAAGCACAAAGGGGAAATGGCTGTGTCACGGCCATTGAAAGATGAGGACCAAGGTGCAGCGTGGTGAGCGTACATTTTCTTTATTTAATAGAAAAGACGCCGAACAAAACAATAAACACTACAAAAACTAACCGTGAAGCTACAGGCTATGTGCCCTAAACAAAAGTCAACTTCCCACAAACACAGGTGGAAAAAGGAGCTACCTAAGTATGGTTCCCAATCAGAGACAACGATAGACAGCTGTCCCTGATTGAGAACCATACCCGGACAAAACATAGAAATACAAAACCATAGAAACACAAAACATAGAATGCCCACCCCAACTCACGCCCTGACCAAACCAAAATAGAGACATAAAAAGGATCTCTAAGGTCAGTACCCCGCCCCCCCCAAAGGTGCGGTTTCCGGCCGCAAAACCTAAACCTATAGGGGAGGGTCTGGGTGGGCATCTATACGCGGCGGCGGCTCAGGTGCGGGACGCAGACCCCGCTCCACCGCTGGCTCACCCCACTTTGGTGGCACCTCTGGTGCGGGGACCCTCGCCGCCGACCCTGGACTGGGGACCCTCGTAGCGGGCCCCGGACTGGGCACCCTCGTTGCGGGCCCCGGACTGGGCCCCCTCGCTGCGGGCCCCGGACTGGGCCCCCTCGCTGCGGGCCCCGGACTGGGCACCCTCGCTGAAGACTCCGGACTGGAGGCCGTCGCTGGAGGCTCCGGACTGGAGGCCGTCGTCGGAGGCCGTCGCTGGAGGCCGTTGCTGGAGGCTCCGGACTGGAGGCCGTCTCTGGAGTGGAGAGACACACAGGAGGCCTGGCTCTGGGAGCAGGCACAGGACTCACCAGGCTGGGGAGACATACAGGAGGCTTCTTCCTTGGCCGAGGCACCGGATACACTGGGCCGTGGAGGCGCACAATAAACAATTATGGCACAGCACTGGGCTCGAACTCATCACTGCTTAGACCACTGGACCACGGCAGTTCACAATTCTCTAGCAAGCAGGGAGAGTAATTGATGCTTAATGAAAAGAGCGCATTATTTTGTATTATTTTGTTTTAAGCCTTCCCCAAACCATAGCCCTAACCTTAACCACACTGGATTAATACCTACACTTAACCCTTTTAGTTGTTTCTGTTTAAAGCCTATAACCACTCTGAATTAACCCCATACCAATGCTGAATTAATGGGTCAAGAATAGATATTAATCCAATTTCAGCAAATTCCGAAGTGAAACTATGAGATCAGGTTGCCTTGATGATGCTGAGGGACTTCCTCAGGCACCGTTTCGAGTAGATGTCCTGAATTGGTGGGAGCACGGTCCCAGTGATGTACAGGGTTGTCTTCACCATCCACTGGAGGGCCTTGTGGTCGCGGACGGAGCAATTCCTGTACAAAGCTGTGACGCAACCAAGGAACTTAAAACTGGAATTAATAAGAATATGGACATATAAATATATGGATGAGCGATGGCCGAACGGCATAGGCAAGAGGCAGTAGATGGTATAGAGTACAGTATATACATGTAACGGCTGTTGGAAGGAGAGGACCAAGGTGCAGCGTGGTACGTGTACATATTTATTAAATGAACACTGAAATAACAAAAATAACAAAAATAACGACCGAAACAGTTCTGGCTGGTGCAGACACACAACAGAAAACAACTACCTAAGTATGGTTCTCAATCAGAGACAACGATAGACAGCTGCCTCTGATTGAGAACCACACTCGGCCAAACACATAGAAATATAAAACATAGAGCAAAAACATAGAATGCCCACCCTAACTCACGCCCTGACCAAACCAAAATAGAGACTTAACAAAGGAACTAAGGTCAGGGCGTGACAATACATATGAGATGAGTAATGTAGGGTATGTAAACATTATATAAAGTTGCATTGTTTAAAGTGACTAGTGATACATTTATTACATCCAATTTTTAATTATTAACGTGACTAGAGATTTGAGTCAGTATGTTGGCAGCAGCCACTCAATGTTAGTGATTGTTGTTTAACAGTCTGATGGCCTTGAGATAGAAGCTGTTTTTCAGTCTCTCGGTCCCAGCTTTGATGCACCTGTACTGACCTCGCCTTCTGGGTGATAGTGAGGTGAACAGGCAGTGGCTCGGGTGGTTGTTGTCCTTGATGATCATTTTGGCCTTCCTGTGACATCTTGTGTAGGTGTCCTGGAGGGCAGGTAGTTTGCCCCCGGTGATGCGTTGTGCAGACCTCACTACCCTCTGGAGAGCCTTACGGTTGTGGGCGGAGCAGTTGCCGTACCAGGCGGTGATACAGCCCGACAGGATGCTCTCGATTGTGCATCTGTAAAAGTTTGTGAGTGTTTTTGGTGACAAGCCACATTTCTTCAGCCTCCTGAGGTTGAAGAGGCGCTGTTCTTCACCACGCTGTCTGTGTGGGTGGACCATTTCAGTTTGTCCGTGATGTGTACGCAGAAGAACTTAAAACTTTCCACCTTCTCCACTACTGTCCCGTCGATGTGGATAGGGGGGTGCTCCCTCTGCTGTTTCCTGAAGTCCACGATCATCTCCTTTGTTTTGTTGACATTGAGTGTGAGGTTATTTTCCTGACACCACACTCCGAGGGCCCTCACCTCCTCCCTGTAGGCCGTCTCGTCATTGTTGGTAATCAAGCCTACCACTGTAGTGTCGTCTGCAAACTTGATGATTGAGTTGGAGGCGTGCATGGCCACGCAGTCATGGGTGAACAGGGAGTGCAGAGAGGGCTGAGAACGCACCCTTGTGGGGCCCCAGTGTTGAGGATCAGCAGGGTGGAGATGTTGTTTCCTACCCTCACCACCTGGGGGCGGCCCATCAGAAAGTGCAGGACCCAGTTGCACAGGGCGGGGTAGAGACCCAGGGTACTGTGGTGTTAAATGCTGAGCTGTAGTCGATGAACAGCATTCTTACATAGGTATTCCTCTTGTCCAGATGGGTTAGAGCAGAGAGAGAGAAGTGTGATTGCGATTGCGTCGTCTATGGACCTATTTGGGCGGTAAGCAAATTGGAGTGGGTCTAGGGTGTCAGGTAGGGTGGAGGTGATATGATCCTTGACTAGTCTCTCAAAGCACTTCATGATGACGGAAGTGAGTGCTACGGGGCAATAGTCGTTTAGCTTAGTTACCTTAGCTTTCTTGGGAACAGGAACAATGGGTGCCCTCTTGAAGCATGTGGGAACAGCAGACTGGGATTGATTGAATATGTCCGTAAACACACCAGCCAGCTGTTCTGCGCATGCTCTAAGAACGCGGCTAGGGATGCCGTCTGGGCCGGCAGCCTTGCAAGGGTTAACACGTTTAAATGCTTTACTCACGTTGGCTGCGGTGAAGGAGAGTCAGTTGTTTAGTTTGTCTGGGAGCAAGACACCCGCGACGGGGCTTTTTTTCTTTTTGTAGTCAGTGATTGACTGTAGACCCTGCCACATACCTCTCGTGTCTGAGCCGTTGAATTGCAACTCTACTTTGTCTCTATAGTGACACTTAGCTTGTTTGATTGCCTTGCGGAGGGAATAGCTACACTGTTTGTATTCGGTCATGTTTCCGCTCGCCTTGCCCTGATTAAAAGCAGTGGTTCGAACTTTCAGTTTTGATCAAATGTTGCCATCAATCCACGGTTTCTGGTTGGGGAAGGTTTTAATTGTCGCCGTGGGTACAACATCACCGATGCACTTGCTAATAAACTCGCTCATCGAATCAGCATATACATCAATGGTGTTGTTCGACACTATCCGGAACATATCGCAGTCCACGTGATTGAAGCAATCTTGAAGTGTGGAATCAGATTGGTCGGACCAGCATTGAACAGACCTGAGCATGGACGTTTCCTGTTTTAGTTTCTGCCTATAGGCTGGGAGCAACAAAATGGAGTCGTGGTCAGATTTGCCGAAAGGAGGGTGAGGGAGGGCTTTGTATGCGTCGCGGAAGTTTGTATGCGTCGCGGAGTAACAATGATCCAGAATTTTTCCAGCCCGGGTCGCACATTCGATATGCTGATAATATTTAGGGAGCTTTGTTTTCAGATTAGCCTTGTTAAAATCCCCAGCTACACTAAATGCAGCCTCAGGATATGTGGTTTCCAGTTTACATAAAGTCCAATAGAGTCAGGGCCTTCGATGTGTCTGCTTGGAGGGGGGGGGGGGGGGGGGGGGGGGGTGTACACGACTGTGATTATAATCGAAGAGAATTCTCTTGGTAGATCATGCGGTCCGCATTTGATTGTAAGGAATTCTAGGTCAGGTGAACAAAAGGACTTAAGTTCCTGTATGTTGTTATGATCACACCACGACTCGTTAATCATAAGGCATAAGGCCCTTCTTCTTACCAGAGAGATGTTTGTTTCTGTCAGCGCGATGCGTGAAGAAACTCTTTCTACTGCAGTCCCGTTGATGTGGATTGGGACGTGTTCCCTCATCTGCTTGCTGAAGTCAATAATCAACTCCTTTGTTTCGCAGACAGTAAGGGAGAGGTTGTTGTCCTGCCATAATGCCAGTTCACTTAGCTCCTCCCTATAAGCTGACTCTTTGTTGGTTATCAGGCCTACAACCATGGTGTCGTCAGCAAACTTGATGATGGAGTTAGTGTCTTGCAAAGCCACGCTGTCGTGGATGAAGAGGGAGTACAGCAGAGGGCTGAGGACACACCCCTGGGGGGCCACTGTGTTAAGAGTCAGTGTGGAAGAGGTGTTGTTGCCACTCTTTACAGCCTGTGGTCTGCCTGTCAGGATGTCCAGGATCCATTTGCAGAGGGTGGTGTCCAGACCCAGGGCTCTGAGCTTGGTGTCGAGCTTCGAGGGAACAATAGTGTTGAATCCTGAACTGTAGTCAATGAACAGCATTGTCACATACAGTACTGTAGGTGTTCCTCTTGTCCAGATGTATGATTACAGTAAAAAAACAATTGCAATCAGAATTTATGTAATTGATCACATGTAATCAGTTATTCCCCAACCCTGTGTATGTGTTTGTGTATGCGTACTGGTTTATGCACTGGGCTGTATGTGTTTTCATGTGTTTTAATGCCTGTAAACATAATACTTTACTGAGAAACGTTAGAACACTAGAAAAACAATAAACACTAAGTCTCGAAAACTCACTCAGGTAACGAACACACACGGTAAACAATTCAAGCTTCTCCAAAGGACAACAGAAAACACACCTCTTTTAACAGGGAAACCATGATGAGTAAATTGGACACACCTGAGTGTCGTTAATGTCTGTAGGACGGTCTCTGCCACCCTCTGGTGACAGGTGGAACCATGACAATCAGAGCTGCTGTGTCTGTGTGGGAGAAATGACAGGCCGTCAGAGCTGCTGTGTCTGTGTGGGAGAGATGACAGGCCGTCAGAACTGCTGTGTCTGTGTGGGAGAGATGACAGGCCGTCAGAGCTGCTGTGTCTGTGTGGGAGAGATGACAGGCCGTCAGAGCTGCTGTGTCTGTGTGGGAGAGATGGCAGGCCGTCAGAGCTGCTGTGTCTGTGTGGGAGAGATGGCAGGCCGTCAGAGCTGCTGTGTCTGTGTGGGAGAGATGACAGGCCGTCAGAACTGCTGTGTCTGTGTGGGAGAGATGACAGGCCGTCAGAGCTGCTGTGTCTGTGTAGGAGAGATGACAGGCCATCAGAGCTGCTGTGTCTGTGTGGGAGAGATGACAGGCCGTCAGAACTGCTGTGTTTGTGTGGGAGAGATGACAGGCCGTCAGAGCTGCTGTGTCTGTGTGGGAGAGATGACAGGCCGTCAGAGCTGCTGTGTCTGTGTGGGAGAGATGACAGGCCGTCAGAGCTGCTGTGGAGAATGAAAGTGATGCTGAAGAGGAGGAAGGCCTGGAGGAAGGCTGGGAATAAACAGCCTGATCTGTGACGCACACAGACATGCATCTGAAAGAGAGAGAAGGAGAGAAAGAGAGAGAGAGCAGGCTATAAAAGATTGTGGGGGAGTTGTTTTTCTCTACTGCCACCCGAAGAAGCACTCACAGAGGAATGTATTATTGACCAGACAGCAGGCAGGCTTTTAGATGTTGGAGACCAACTCAACCCAGAGCGCTTAACTTCCCTCAGGGATATAAGCACACACCCACCCACCCACACACACACATAAACACACACACTAACCCTAACCCAACCCTAACCCTAACCTTAACCCTAACTGTAACCCCAACCCCTAACCTAACCCTAACCCTAACCCTAAACCCTAAATCCTAACCCTAATTCTAACCCTTATCCTAATTGGAATCCTAACTCTAAACCTAATCCCTAAGCCTTTACTATCCTTCTGGTCCCCACAATGAGAGTAAAACCAAAATCACACACACACAATCACACACACACCCACACACACACACACACACACACACACACACACACACACACACACACACACACACACACACACACACACACACACACACACACACACACACACACACACACACACACACACACACACACACACACACACACACACAGCAGTTTTATTAATACACAAGTAGCATGTAGTAGACTATGATTCTCTCTAACATCTCAATCGTAGTCTCTCATCATTGTTGGACAGAATTGTTGAGATAATAGAGGGTGCTTGTGGACAGATTTGATGTTGTATAAATATGGGTTTTGAAGATATTTTGAACCCAGTGTAGGATTAGGGCCATGCTATTCTCCTGCTGGGATAGGAGATTACTGCCGTTCTTATCTAAAGCCCTCTGCCACCGAGGGCAGGAATAGTGGGCCCAACACAATTTGTTTGCACCACCAGTGCACTGTGTGTTTGTTTGTTCTGCGCGTGTGCATGGACGTGTGTGCGTGCAAGATTTCTCAGGTCTCTTGAGAAACGTTCTAAGCCCTGTTATCCAACAAGATCTCATAGTTTCGAAATTTGACGTGTTATGGATGAACGTCTGTTTTTGACACATTCATTCCGAGTGGTTAGAGGGTTAATTCCATGCGGTTACAAGGTTAAAACAAAACAACTCAAACGGTTAAGATTAAGTATTCATTCCGAGTGGTTAAGGTTGGGGCTATGGTTTGGTATTTTGGTATTTGGTATTTATTAGGATCCCCATTAGCCGCTGCAAAAGCAGCAGCTACTCTTCATGGGGTCCACATGAAACATGACATAATACATAGGAAAGAACATTATTAGTCAAGGACTGAACTACATACATTTAAAACATCCCACATTGCCTACATATCAGTGCATGCACACAATAGCTTGGTCTAATACATAATACAGTGCAAATTATAATGCAATATATATCAAGTGGATGTGTCTCTTCACCGTCCCCTTTTTAATCTGGTTTTATTGCTAGTTTGAGTTAACTGGGGTGGCAGAGAGTTCCATGTAGTCATGGCTCTATTTAAAACTGTGTGTTTCCCAGCCGCTGTTCTGGACCTGGGGGCTGTGAAGTGACCTCTGTATTTTTTGGTACCTTCAACACATCAACACCTTGCACAAAGACCAATAGTGATGGAGTCAATCTCTCCTCAACCTTTGAGCAAGAATATATTGACATGCATGTTTCTGACACTTGCCCTCCGTGTACATCTAAGTGCGATACGTGCTGCTTTGTTCTGGACCCACTGCAATTTACCTTTGTCCTCCCTTGCCGCACATGACCACACAGCTGGGCAGTAGTCCAGGTGCAACAAAACTAGGGCCAGTAGGACCTGTCTGGTCGACAGAGATGTCAAGAAGGCAAAGCAATGCCCTATCATGGGCAGACCTCTTCCCATTTTAACAACCATTGAGTTTTCACCATGACAGCTTGCTATCTAGGGCTACACCTAGCAGTTTAGTCTCCTCAACTTGCTCAATCTAAATGAGGTTTAGCGTTGAGCAAGTGATTTCTCCCAAAACTTATGCTTTTTGTTTTTTAGACATTTTGCACCAGCATATTGCTAGTTGCCCATTTTAAAACTGACTGGAGCTCTATGTTAAGGGTGTCAGTTATTTATTTTACTGTTGCAGCCGACGTGTATACTGTTGTGTCATCAGCATACACCCAGGCTTTATTCAATGTCAGTGGAAAGTCATCAATAAAAACAGAAAACAGTAATAGCCCTAGCCCGGCTGCCCTGCGGTACACCACACTTAACTGAATTTGCATGAGAGAGCCTTCCATTAATAAAAATCCTCTGTGTTCTATTTGATAGGTAACTCTCAATCCATAATAAGGCAGAGGATGCAAATCCATAACACCAACATTTTTTTCAGCATAAGGTTATTATGATCAATGACATCAAAAGCCGCACTTAAGTCTACCAGAACAGCTCCCCCAATCTTTCTTTCAGCCAATCATCAGTAATTTGTGTCAGGGCCGAGCATGTTGAGTGCCCATCCCTATAAGCATGCCGAAAGTCTGTTATTAATTTGTTTTCTGTAAAATAACTTTGTATTTGATAAAACACTATTTTTTCCAAAAGTTTGCTAAACACTTGTAACAGGCTGATTGGTCAGCTGTTTGAATCATTAAAGGGTGCTTTGCTATTCTTGGGTAGTGGAATGACCTTTGCCTCTCTCCATGTCTGAGGGCACACACACCGTCTTCTAGGCTTAAATTGAAGATGTGGCAAAAAGGTGTCACAATGTATTCCGCTACCAACCTCAGCAATTTAGCATCCAGGTTGTCAGTACCAGGTGGTTTGTCCTCATCTACAGATAGCAACAACAAAAAATCACCTCTTCCACACTCACTTTGGTCCATTATGCATGAATATGAAGGCTCAGCATTTGTTGTTTGCACATCATGCCTAAATTTGCTAATCTAGTCAACAAAAAGGTTTGAGGCTTAAAACAAAATAAATAAAACGATGCGCTATTACCATCAAGTATCATCAAGTAATCTCGCGACTTGCTAGACCATTGAGAACTGTCCTAGAGCAGTAGTCTGAGCAGCATGCTCTGAGCGTCATGAGTTTGCTCCTAGTGCTGGGCAACTTTTCATTTTGTATTTTTTTGAGGATTGAGGAAGGCATATATCGATGTTCTGGAGATCTTTTCAAACGTCTGAAATCGCTGTCTATTTCTAGTGATCAGTCTGTATTATCAGCAAGGGGCAGTGCAGCCTCCTTAGATAGATTTACCTTCACACAAACATAATTATATTTCAATGAATAGATACAGTTCCATTGTCACGACTTCCGCCGAAGTCGGCTCCTCTCCTTGTTCGGAGAGGAGATCGTTCGGCGATCGACGTCACCGGCTTTCTAGCCATCGCCGCTCCATTTTTCATATATCCATTTGTTTTGTCTGGTTTTCATTCCCTAATCATTCTACATGTTTTTAGCCTTCTGTTTCCCATCATGTCTTTGTGTGTAATTGTTTGTTTTGGTATTGTGGATTATTGTCAGGCGCTTTACTTTTGTCATGTTCCCTGTTTTTGGCACGTTATTGTTTTTATGTGCTGTATATTGTGGAACGGAATTAAAGTGCGTCTGTTCACTACACTCTGCTCTTCTGCACCTGACTTCGCCTCCCGTACACACCTTTGACATCCATAATTCGACCTCTGATATTATCAGGGTTGTATTCTGCTTGAAGCCCTCCTATTAAGCCCACTGTTATTTCTGTCATTACAACTGACCTCAGTTACATAAATGACACTTGATATAATGCTGATATAGAGGGAATAATAGCTGCTGGGTTCCTAGCCATGGTCAGGACTGAGCGTGACAACAAAAGGTTGACTAACTTACTGGTTTTATCTAAAACTGCACGTCTGTCAGCCTTATCTAACACTGTACGTTTATCAGTCAATTGTAGTTTCTCAAGTTTGTATTTTGTGTGTTTTTTAGTTTGCCAGTGAGCTTGTATCAGAGCCCGTATATGAGCCAGTGTCAGTGTGGCAGTTACCTGAAGCAGTATTTGCTAGTAATTTACTTCAACCAACATTATAATTCCTTTATGATTCCTATCACCCACTCTCCCTCGCCCTCAGCTACATACTAAAATTGCTGAGCCATGCCCACCTAGTGTGGCGGCTTCTGTCTGTCTGTCACACACACACCCACACAGACACACACACACACACACACACACACACACACACACACACACACACACACACACACACACACACACACACACACACACACACACACACACACACACACACACGCACACACACACACACACACACTCAGAAAGAGAGAGAGTCACTCATGGTGGGGGTAACAGGGTCTGAGAGCTGTGGTAATTACCTGCATCTAAGTGGCGTCTCTCTCTGACGGCAGGCTGCTGGAGTACACTGTTGAATTACAGCTCTCATTATCCCCCTTAAGCCAACCAACGCTCCCAACGCTGTGAATGTGTCCCCAATGTGTATGAGAGGAGGAGAGCCGCCGCCCCTTCCTGGTGGTCGTGGTGTAATGAGCAAATGAGTGCGTGGGGATCAGGGAGGCTGAGTCATCTGAGAGGAGAGACAGCGGAGGAGACATTCTCTCCAGGTGAGAGGCACACAGAATGCAGGTCTAACATTAGTAGAGCTCTGAGCCATGCAGAGTACCGACCCCATATTAGAGTATATCACAGAAATGTTTTCAGGTGCTAATTCACACATCAGCAATGCTTTCATGGATATGCATCACAACCTCACCTCATTAGAATCTAAAACAACTCATAGCAACACCCTGTTTTGAACAGGAAGTATAATGTATTTTGTGTATCGTTCCATCTAACAGCAACAAGTGTAAATATTATACACATTATTATAGCTTTACTTAGACCACAGTATGGGGTGATTTTAGGAAAGCATGTGCGGAACAAGACCACAGATTGGATGTTGGAAATAAACTGTGCAGTTATTTTAGGAGTTGTCCAGGGTTTGTGATGTCCAGGGCTAGACGAATGAAAGCCACCCTATCAGAGATAAAGGGCCAGGGTGAGTGACGGGCGGGGAGCCAGTGAAAGCTTGTCAGTGTCAGTGTATCCTGTCAGCGCCCAGACCAGGCCCATACAGGGTAAACATTGGGTAATCTGACAGGGAATTAAAGTGCCATAGAGGGAAAGCAATCCCTCAGAGGGTGCAGGCGTGGGCAGCCGAATGAGGGCATGGCAAGGTGGCAGACTGGCAGACCCACAGAGTAATCAGTTCTGCCTCTTTAATCTGGTGCCCCCTTGAACTCTATGCTATCAGTCCTGTTTCCATGGTAGCTGGACAGGGATGGGCAGTGAGCAGGGCGGTGGCAGGGGCAATATTGGATATGGCAGGCTATAGCAGTTGCCATACCCTAGCTCTAGACCAACAAGTATGTTCCTCTGCCTTATCCAAGGTTTAGCTGAAATGACGTCACTTGGCACAGTATGTCATCTGGGAGGTGGCCTGTTCCAGTCTATTTTTGCCCTGCTTTGAGTGTATGACTCTCTCTGACTCCCGACCTGCTCCTCAACCCAACACGCAGGATTGGGCAAAATAGTAACGACTAGCAATAACCCACAGGCTACATTCACAAAGACACGCTCACATGTGCATGTGTGTATTATTGCTTGCTCAGTGTGCCAGTCTGTGTTTTAATCCGGTCTTGATCATCTCCGCCGAGGAGATCAGACAGGACATAATCAGCTGGAACACTCTCTATTGGACTGACCTTTTCTCCTCCTCCCTGACCCCTCTCCCCTGCAATGAGGGCTCACTCCTGTGGAATGTTCTTTGCCCTGCACCTTTAAATTTAAATTTTTGTCATTATGCTGACTCTCTTATCCAGAGCAATTTACAGTTAGAGCATTCATCTTAAGATAGCTAGGTGGGACAACCATATTTCACAGTTACAGTAAATACATTTTTCTTCAATACAGTAGCTATCAGCAGTCAGAGCTAGTAAAGAGGAAAAGAGTCAAGTACGAGTGTCTGTTGGGGGGGGGGGGGGGGGGGGGGGGGTGCTGTGGGATTATTTAAGATACTCTTTGAAGAAGTAGGGTTTTCGATGTTATGGGAAGATGGGCAGGGACTCTGCTGTCCTAGCTTCAGGGGGAAGCTGGTACCACCATTGGGGGGAGAGGGCCAAGAGACCAGAGGTGGCAGAACGGAGTGCTCGGGTTGGGGTGTAGGGTTTGAGCAGAGCCTGAAGGTAGGGAGGTGCAGTTCCTCTTGCTGCTCTGTAGGTAAGTACCATGGTCTTGTAGTGGATGTGAGCTTCTACTGGAAGCCAGTGGTGTGTGAGGAAGGAGCAGGGTGACATGGGAGAATTTGGAAAGGTTGAACACCAGGCGGGCTGCAGTGTTCTGAATAAGTTGCAGGGGTTTAATGGCACAGGAATGGGAGAAGGTCTCCAGAGATGGTCTGGAGAAGGAAATGCAGTTGAGCGGGTAGGTTGTCGGGTGGCCGTCCCTCACTAGTCGCAGGATTTCATCTGGAGAAAGAAGGGAGAAAGATGGGACCTGTGGACTCAATAGGCTTAGTGAATGAGGAGCGGATGTCATCAACCTTCTTTTCAAAGTGGATGACAAAGTCATCCGCAGAGAGTTAGGAGGGAGGGGGTGGGAGTGGATGATTAAGGAGGGAGGAGAAGGTGGAAAAGAGTTTCCTATGGTTAGAGGCAGAAGCTTGAAATTTTCACGCAGCTGCCCGAAGCCCTGTTCTGTAAGCTCGCAATGCGTCACAGCCACAGAGCAAGAAGGGAGGGCTGAGCCGGCTGGGAGGAAAGGGGACAGTGCGAGTCATAGAATGCGGAAAGCGGGGATAGTAGGGTCGAAGAGGCAGAATCAGGAGAGAGGAGGGAGAAGTATTTATCATAAGGGAGAGATGATAGGATACTAGTCACAAATTTCCCTGCCCCTTAATCCTGGTTTATGTGTCAACAATCACCTGCAAGTTATGAGCAGTCAGCAGTTCACACACTCAGTAGGCTGCTGGGAAGACAGGCAGCAATTAAAATAATTTAAAGTCTATTGATGCACCCGTCAATCTAAGTAACGTAATAAAAATATTGGCATCCAAATCTGTCTATTTGAGCTAGAGATATCTGCATGGGCTGTGTCTCAATCCACTGCGACCATTTATGTCGGCCTTACGCATCTGTAGCGTCCAAACGGTTTTGCTCCAGGACCCCCACAAGCCCCACAGGACTTGTCTAAAGTGAACCGGTTTTAAAAAGTATGGAGGTAGCTTTGTCACCTCATAAAAAGCAGCTCATTATGTGTCCAAAGAAAACCTATATTTCTTAAGCTTTCTTACACAATGGCCAGAAGTATGTGGACACCTACTTGTCGAACATCTCTTTCCAAAATCATGGACATTAATATGGAGTTGGTCCCCCCTTTGCTGCTATAACAGCCTCCACTCTTCTGGGAAGGCTTTTCACTAGATGTTGTAACATTGCTGCAGGGACTTGCTTCCATTCAGCCACAAGAGCATTAGTGAGGTCGGGCAGTGATGTTGGGCGATTAGGCCTGTCTCACAGTCAGCGTTCCAATTCATCCCAAAGGTGTTCAATGGGGTTGAGGTCAGGGCTCTGTGCAGGCCAGTCAAGTTCTTTCACACCAATCTTGACAAAACATTTCTGTATGGACCTCGCTTTGTGCACAGGGGCATTGTCATGTTGAAACCGTAAAGGGCCTTCTCCACACTGTTGCCACAAAGATGGAAGCACAGAATCATCTAGAATGTCATTGTATGCTGTAGTGTTAAGATTTCCGTTCAGTGGAACTAAAGGGCCTAGCCCGAACCATGAAAAACAGCCCCAGACCATTATTCCTCCTCCACCAAAATTGACAGTTGGCACTATGCATTGGGGCAGGTAGCGTTCACCTGGCATCCGCCAAACCCAGATATGTCTGTCGGACTGCCGGATGGTGAAGCGGGATTCATCACTCCAGAGAATGTGTTTACCGTGCTCCAGAGTCCAATGGCGGCGAGCTTTACACCATTCCAGCTGATGCTTGGCATTGCGCATGGTGATTTAGGCTTGTGTGAGGCTGCTGGCCATGGAAACCCAGTTCTTGCTGATATTGCTCCCAGAGGCAGTTTGGACCTCGGTAGTGAGTGTCGCTACGTGCTACAACACTCAGCTGTACAGTTCTGTGCGCTTGTGTGGCCTATCACTTCGCGGCGGAGCTGTTGTTGCTCCTAGACAGTTCCACTTCACAATAACAGCACTTACAGTTGATCGGGGCAGCTCTAGCAGGGCAGAAATTTGACAAACAGACTTGTTGGAAAGGTGGCATTCTATGACGGTGCCACATTGAAAGTCGCTTCAGTAAGGCTGAGATTGCATGGCTGTGTGCTCGATTTTATACACGTGTCAGCAACGGGTGTGGCTGAAATAGCCGAATCCACTCATTTTAAGGGGTGTCTGCATAATTATGTGTAGTGTATGTGTAACGGATGTGAAATGGCTAGCTAGTTAGCGGGTACGCGCTACTAGCATTTCAATCGGTTACGTCACTTGCTCTGAGACCTGAAGTAGGGTTTCCCCTTGCTCTGCAAGGGCCGTGGCCTTTGTGGAGCGATGGGTAACGATGCTTCGTGGGCGACTGTTGTTGATGTGTGCAGAGGGTCCCTGGTTCGCGCCCGTGTCGGGGCGAGGGGACGGTCTAAAGTTATACTGTTACATTGATGCTGTTGACCCGGATCACTGGTTGCTGCGGAAAAGGAGGAGGTTGAAAGGGGGGTGAGTGTAACGGATGTGAAATGGCTAGCTAGTTAGCGGGTACGCGCTAGTAGCGTTTCAATCAGTTACGTCACTTGCTCTGAAACCTAGAAGTAGTGTTGCCCCTTGCTCTGCAAGAGTCGTGGCCTTTGTGGAGCGATGGGTAACGATGCTTCGTGGGCGACCGTTGTTGATGTGTGCAGAGGGTCCCTGGTTCGCGCCCGTGTCGGGGCGAGGGGACGGTTTAAAGTTATACTGTTACATATGTTGACATTTCTTTGCATCCTTGACAATCGCTAATCAGTATCCAACAACAGCACATCCTCATTTTGCCAGGGGAAACGATGTTGCAGTAGTCTAGTGTGTAGTTCGGGAATAATTACAAGTGAACCTTGGGAGCTTTGTGTTCACGTTGCCCGAAGAAAGGGAACTGGACCGCGGAGTTCAAGCGAACCGAACTCTGACCACCTCTCGAGATCTCAGTTCGGTTCACTTCGGGGGCTCTTTTGAGGGGCCTGAGTTCCTTTGGAGTGTTCACACTGCACAAAAAAATTAAGCGAACCGCACTGACAAAACAAAAAAACAGATGAAGACAAAAAGTATACTTATCTATAGCTAGGAGTCCTCTAGCTATAGAAGTAAGCACCTGCCCCCTGTCCTCACCCCTGCTCTCTCCCATGCTCTCACTGTGACCCCTACCCTGGAAGCCGTGCCCTGTGGATGCTCTCTTCCCTTCCCTGCTTCCTTCCATCATCTCCCTTCTCCCCAGTCCCCTGCCCAAGGGGTGCTCTCTGCAGACTGCCCTCTCCCCTGTCCCCTGCCCAAGGGCTGCTCTCTGCAGACTGCCCTCTCCCCAGTCCCCTGCCCAAGGGCTGCTCTCTGCAGGCTGCCCTCTCCCCTCTCCCCAGTCCCCTGCCCAAGGGGTGCTCTCTGCAGACTGCCCTCTCCCCTCTCCCCTGTCCCCTGCCCAAGGGCTGCTCTCTGCAGGCTGCACTCTCCCCAGTCCCCTGCCCAAAGGCTGCTTTCTGCAGACTGCCCTCTCCCCAGTCCCCTGCCCAAGGGGTGCTCTCTGCAGACTGCCCTCTCCCCAGTCCCCTGCCCAAAGGCTGCTCTCTGCAGACTGGCCTCTCCCCAGTCCCCTGCCCAAGGGCTGCTCTCTGCAGACTGCCCTCTCCCCAGTCCCCTGCCCAAGGGCTGCTCTCTGCAGACTGCCCTCTCCCCAGTCCCCTGCCCAAAGGCTGCTCTCTGCAGACTGCCCTCTCCCCAGTCCCCTGCCCAAAGGCTGCTCTCTGCAGACTGCCTTCTCCCCAGTCCCCTGCCCAAGGCCTGCTCTCTGCACTGCCCTCTCCCCAGTCCCCTGCCCAAGGGCTGCTCTCTGCAGACTGCCCTCTCCCCAGTCCCCTGCCCAAGGGCTGCTCTCTGCAGACTGCCCTCTCCCCAGTCCCCTGCCCAAGGGCTGCTCTCTGCAGACTGCCCTCTCCCCAGTCCCCTGCCCAAGGGCTGCTCTCTGCACTGCCCTCTCCCCAGTAACCCTGCCCAAGGACTGCTCTCTGCAGACTGCTCTCTCCCCAGTCCCCTGCCCAAGGGGTGCTCTCTGCAGACTGCCCTCTCCCCAGTCCCCTGCCCAAGGGGTGCTCTCTGCAGACTGTACTCTTCCCAGTCCCCTGCCCAAGGGCTGCTCTCTGCAGGCTGCCCTCTCTCCTCTCCCCAGTCCCCTGCCCAAGGGGTGCTCTCTGCAGACTATACTCTCCCCAGTCCCCTGCCCAAGGGCTGCTCGAGGCAGACTGCCCTCTCCCCTGTGTGGGTTCCAATGTAGTGCAGTGTGACTCAGGCTCAGGTAGCTAGCTGAGGTACATGTTCATGCTAATCACCAGAACGGTCCTTCCACAGGCCCCTGTCACCTACAGTAGCAACACAGAGCCAAACTCAAAGCCCTGGAATCTCTCCCCCTTTCATTTCTCCTGTCTGTGTTCCTTCTTATCTTTATCTTCTCCCAGACCTTCTCCTCACTTCCTTCATTCCACAGCCAATGACAGATTATACGGCTAGCCAAATCCAGCTGGCCAGCATAGTGGGGTTTTTACTGTGCGTGTGTATGTGTGCGAGCCTGCATACACACACGTAATTCCCAATAGACACATATTGTAAATTATGATTTGTCTTCCTTCGCTATTCCTTTCAGATTGTGAATTTATGACCTTGACCTATGACTATCCCAGAAAGATATGGTATTTTCCCCTCATTTTCCATCCAAGCTGATCTGAATCGCATTCGGTGAACCTTGTTTCTATTGACCTCTGACTGTTGATAGGAATGTGTCAGTTCCAGTTCATACTGTATGTTAATGACAGAGGTCATGAAGTTGCTCTGGACTCTGCTCCACAGTGCCCCTTAACCTCCCTTGGTCTGTAGACAGTAGACACAGGGAGAGCTGCTGGTAGTGTGGGTGATGACAGGAGCTCCCCTGGGCCCTGTCAGAGCTGTCAGCAGCAACCCCACAGGAAATGCCCAGGCTTCAGGCCTATCAATGGGCCCTTTTAGCAGGAACACACTGTGCCTGTTCTGGACGAGGTAAACAGAAAGTGATTCACGCCTACAGTGCAAACACAAACACACACCACTGCTGCACACACACACATAACACATACACACAATCAAATACATATTCCTAGGCACACTGTCACACACATACACACTCTCAGGCATGTTGGAAAGCCACTGCTGTATTTGACCGTTTAATGTGAGAATCAATGTATTACTATAATCTGTCAGGGTTTAATATGGTCTAATCAGGTGTAGTCAGTCTCTCTGGAGAAGGCTGTATTGTACTGGTATTTGGGTTTCAGGGCTGAAGTTGGAGGTGGCTGAGGTGTGAGACAGCAGATAGCTCTTACTGCTCCTAGTAATGAGTTATTTAGTGAATCCTAGCCACTTGTGGCTAGAATTCACTGCCGTATTATAATGAAGTGACTACTAAAAGTTGGCAATAGAGAGGGACAGCAAAGGTGTAGAGAGAGAGAGTAGAACAGTGAGAGGGAGAGGTGGATGGATGGAGATTGAGAGAAGAGGGAC
Organism: Salvelinus namaycush; assembly: GCF_016432855.1. Taxonomy (NCBI): domain Eukaryota; kingdom Metazoa; phylum Chordata; class Actinopteri; order Salmoniformes; family Salmonidae; genus Salvelinus; species Salvelinus namaycush. The sequence goes on along the minus strand of NC_052316.1, from coordinate 28,011,585 downwards.
AAGGGAAAGGGAGAGGGAGAGAGGGAAAGAGCAAGTTGGAATATGAAGATTCATTCAACGTAGCTGTGGAGCAGACGTTTGTTTACTTGATCTATGAGGAGAATATATGACAAATTCTGACAAGAGGGCTTTGAACTGATTAAGGATGAAAGAGAGAGGAGAGAGAGGGAGAGAGAGGAGAAAGAGCGAGGGAGGGAGGGAGAGAGAGAGAGAACGCAGCATGCTACGTCTCCGATAGACAGCTGTTTCTTATCGTTCTGCTTCACGCCCCGTGAGTCTGACACGTCCCATTAGCCAGACTCGTGCAGCATTTTCATCAGGATTCGTCACACATTTCAAAGATTGGAAAAGCTATTTTTGCCGCCACGCATCCGCGCCTCTCATTAAAGATCTCTGTGCCCATCACCTTCCAACGAGCTCAGATGATAGATATTCCTAGCCTGGGCTGACACAGAGAATGGATCATTATACAACCCAACAAACCAATCAACCAATCATGTGGGCCAGTGACAGGGTAGTGCAGGCACAGTCCAATCACTGATCTCCTTTGATCAGAGTCCTTTCGTTGATCAGGGATTCTGTCCAATCACATGGCGGCATGCACAATGAATGATAGCTCATAGACAGGGCTTATAGAGGAGTTCTGGGTTGTCACTGTCTCTGGAACAGCCTGTCCATGTAACACTCTGGGCGTAGTGGGTGCGAAGTCAGGCGCAGGAAGCAGAGAGTACAGGGTAGTGCTATTTATTGCACACAAGCGAACATAAGCCACCCCACGAAACACAGGGCGCACACAAAACAAATGCCCCAAACAGGGGGACTCAAACAGTCCGGAGAAAAACCCACGCACGAAACACGTCAACATAGAACGTGCTCAGAGCAACACAAAACAATCCCGCACAAAGAGCAGGCGGGCCTACTGACTAATATAGCCCGACTAATCAGCCTACACACAAAACAGGTGAAACCAATAAACAGAAAGGGGAAAAGGGATCAGTGGCAGCTAGTAGGCCGGTGACGACGACTGCCGAGCACCACCTGAACAGGAAGGGGAGCCACCTTCGGTAGGAGTCGTGACAGTCCATCTCTCCCTCCCTCTCTCTTCCTCTCTTTCCCTCTCTCTCTCTTTCCCACTCTCTCCCTCCCTCTGACCTCTGCCTTTCTGATAAGAAGACAAAAGACAAACAGCCCCTCCTGCCATCGATCGCCTCAGGGAAAAATCTTAATGGCCTGCCTCAAAGTAATAACACTTCTGGAGTTCTCTCAACTGATGGGGATGATATACAGTGGGGAGAACAAGTATTTGAAACACTGCCGATTTTGCAGGTTTTCCTACTTACAAAGCATGTAGAGGTCTGTCATTTTTATCATAGGTACACTTCAACTGTGAGAGACGGAAAAATCCAGAAAATCACATTGTATGATTTTTAAGTAATTAATTTGCATTTTATTGCATGACATAAGTATTTGATACATCAGAAAAGCAGAACTTAATATTTGGTACAGAAACCTTTGTTTGCAATTACAGAGATCATACGTTTCCTGTAGTTCTTGACCAGGTTTGCACACACTGCAGCAGGGATTTTGGCCCACTCCTCCATACAGACCTTCTCCAGATCCTTCAGGTTTCAGGGCTGTCGCTGGGCAATACGGACTTTCAGCTCCCTCCAAAGATTTTCTATTGGGTTCAGATCTGGAGACTGGCTAGGCCACTCCAGGACCTTGAGATGCTTCTTACGGAGCCACTCCTTAGTTGCCCTGGCTGTGTGTTTCGGGTCGTTGTCATGCTGGAAGACCCAGCCACGACCCATCTTCAATGCTCTTACTGAGGGAAGGAGGTTGTTGGCCAAGATCTCACGATACATGGCCCCATCCATCCTCCCCTCAATACGGTGCAGTCGTCCTGTCCCCTTTGCAGAAAAGCATCCCCAAAGAATGATGTTTCCACATCCAGTAGTGTGTTACTAATGGTTTTCTTTGAGACTGTGGTCCCAGCTCTCTTCAGGTCATTGACCAGGTCCTGCCGTGTAGTTCTGGGCTGATCCCTCACCTTCCTCATGATCATTGATGCCCCACGATGTGAGATCTTGCATGGAGCCCCAGACCGAGGGTGATTGACCGTCATCTTGAACTCCTTCCATTTTCTAATTATTGCGCCAACAGTTGTTACCTTCTCACCAAGCTGCTTGCCTATTGTCCTGTAGCCCATCCCAGCCTTGTGCAGGTCTACAATTGTATCCCTGATGTCCTTACACAGCTCTCTGGTCTTGGCCATTGTGGAGAGGTTGGAGTCTGTTTGATTGAGTGTGTGGACAGGTGTCTTTTATACAGGTAACGAGTTCAAACATCCCTTTAGCGGGATCATTTTCGTAGACAACCGCTGAATTGCAGAGCGCCAAATAATACTAAAAATATTTATAATCATGAAATCACCTCTCGTGTCAGATTTTGAAAATATGCTTTACAGCGAAAGCAATCCTAGTGTTTGTGAGTTTATCAATCACTAGACAAAACAGTGAGAACAGCTAGCCCCAAATTAGCTTGGTCACGAAAGTCAGAAAAGCAATACAATTAATTAATCGCTTACCTTTGATAATCTTCGGATGTTTGCACTCACGAGACTCCCAGTTACACAATACATTTTCTTTTTGTTCAATAAAGATTTGGTTTATAACCAAAAACCGCCATTTGGTTTGCGCGTTATGTTCAGAAAACCACAGGCTCGTTCCGGTCCTGAAAGGCAGACGAAAATTCCAAAAAGTATCCGTAATGTTCGTAGAAACATGTCAAACGTTTTTATAATCAATCCTCAGGTTGTTTTTAAAACATACATCGATAATATTTCAACAGGACGGTAACCTATTCAATACTACAGAGAAAGAAAATGTCGAGCTACATCTCTCGCGCGCAGGAACTAATCAAAGGACACCTGACGCGTTTTGAAAAATCTCGCTCATTTTTCAAAATAAAAGCTTGAAACTATGTCTAAAGCCTGGTCACAGCCTGAGGAAGCCATTGGAAAAGGAATCTGGTTGATACCCCTTTAAATGGTGGAGGGGCAGGCAGATCATGGTGACTATATTATGTTTTTAAAAATTATTTATTTTTTATTTTTTTAAGTCTACACATGTTGGTGCTGTCTTAAATGTTATTCTGGTTGTTTTTACATGCATTTTAAAACATATTAAAAAATATGAACCAAATTATAACATTAATGATCCTAAAGAAGGGAATGGCCACTGTCAGCAAGTTAGCTCTCTCGGTCTCCTGTCCCATCAGGGTCTTTGGTCCATGTTCACAATGTCATGAAGGAATGTCAAAAAACAAACGTTGACAGGGATTTTTCCAAATAAAAGGCACTTCCGGGTTGGATTTCCTCAGGTTTTCGCCTGCAAAATCAGTTCTGTTATACTCACAGACAATATTTTGACAGTTTTGGAAACTGTAGAGTGTTTTCTATCCTAGTCTGTCAATTATATGCATATTCTAGCATCTGGACTTGAGAAATAGTCTGTTTACCTTGGGAACGTTATTTTTCCAAACATAAAAATTCTGGCGCCTAGCTGAAAGAAGTTAATACAAGTAATGAGTGGAGAACAGGAGGGCTTCTTAAAGAAAAACTAACAGGTCTGTGAGAGCCGGAATTCTTACTGGTTGGTAGGTGATCAAAAACTTATGTCATGCAATAAAATGCAAATTAATTACTTAAAAATCATACAATGTGATTTTCTGGATTTTTGTTTTAGATTCCGTCTCTCACAGTTGAAGTGTACCTATGATAAAAATGACAGACCTCTACATGCTTTGTAAGTAGGAACACCTGCAAAATCGGCAGTGTATCAAATACTTGTTCTCCCCACTGTATGCTCTGCCCCTGATGGCACCCATTTTGAGCCAAGAGAGACAGAGAAGGGGAGAATGGGAAAAGAGAGGAGAAAAGTGAGCTAGAGACAAATGGGTCAAAACATACATGTTGTGTAGAGTATTCTAGTAATGATGATGATGAAGAAGATGATGATGATGTTGTAGGCTAGTCATTACAGTAAAGTAGTCAATGCTCATTGGTCTGAGTCCAGACCACACTGTGTATTGGTGTGGAGTCGTTTCTACAGCATTAGACCTGACACATTCAATCCCACGGTGCTCTAACTTCCCCATGGGACTGTAACTGCTTAACTGCTGTGTAGCAGCATGCTCTGTAGCAGCTCCCCGTGCACTGGACTGCACTACACTGCAGTGTATACAACATTTACAGGGGTTCAGGCTGCCTACAAATATGTGTCAAGCCCCATCACCTTTACACAGCCTCCCTGATGCACCTTCCCATCCTAAAATACTGCAGATAGAGAGTTCAAACAGGATCAGTCCTCTAGAGTTGTCTTTGTCATTGATTCTTACTCACGGTGGGTGTCACTATGTGCTTCTGTAAGTCTCATTAAGTAGCCAATTAGCCATGTGCCGAACACATTAATGTATTATCAACCGCTAATTATGTTGGCGAATAATAGTAGATGTCCTCGCACTGCTGCAAATGTCAGAAACGTAATGGAACATGACGGGGTTGAGTCATCACAGATACAGTTCTATCTGTCTGCATCCACCAGATAATGGCCAGCTTTGAGGCCAATTATAATATACATGTATCTATAAGAATATACCTAGAATTGTAACATTCTAAATGTTACTCTTTTGTGGCTTAATTTTGACATATAGAACATCTCACCTTCATGATTGAGTCTAGATAATCTAGTAGAGTTTGCTGGGATGTTTAAAGCAGACCTGGGGTTAGAGGTCATGAGTATGACAATGAGGTGACAGTGAACAGAGACAACTCCCCCTCCAGCTACTGTGGGAACAGGCCTGACCGCTGACCCTGGCAGTAAGGTCCTCTGTGGTTGGCTGTCTCTGTATCTCTGTGTGTCGCCTGATCACAAACACTCACCTTGGGCCTGATAGGCTGTGATGGATGGGACTCTGTGAGGACGAGGTCAGACAACTCAACCACTGACAGGAGGAAGTCACAGGACAGACCCCAGATAACTGTGTGGGTGTTGGATCACAGGAGGGTAGAGAGAGGAGGAGAGAATCATGAATGAATATGAATATGTATGGCTCTTAATTCACACAAAGCTCGACAGACCTCCCCAAAATGATGCTCTCAGAAATAGTAAACAGGAAGACAGCTCCCAGCTCTCTCGCCGCTTACATTGGGAGAATCTCAACTCTCAGCAGTGTGTGTGTGTGTGTGTGTGTGTGTGTGTGTGTGTGTGTGTGTGTGTGTGTGTGTGTGTGTGTGTGTGTGTGTGTGTGTGTGTGTGTGTGTGTGTGTGTGTGTGTGTGTGTGTGACCCTGTTTATCTGTGTGTAATGTGAATAAAGGCAAATGTGTGTGTGCGTGTTGCGTTTGTCTATGTATGCGCTTGTGTGACTGGACTTGTATGCGCTCGGTCAGACTGGACTTGCAGGATTTAGAGCACAAGTCCCCTGGCTTAAGGAAAGGCATTGCTTAGCAACAAGCAGAGGTAGAACACAACAACAATGAACAGGTTTCTGCTTTTATTCCACCTAGATGAGAATGAAAGGATGATAGGAAGTCTGTTATAACCATACTTAATGACACATATACTTCTGTTGTTCAGTACTGTCCATCATGATATGTACAGTAACTCATGTGCATGCATGTGTGTGAGTGTTGAGTGAGTGCATGCACATGCATGCCTGTGTATTGCGTGAGTGTTCAGTGGGCTTGTGTTTTCTTCAGCCTGCAGAGTCGCACTGCAGTAGCTCCTCTCTCCTCTGTCCTCTGTCCTCTGTCCTCTGTCCTCTGTCCTCTGTCCTCTGTCCTCTGTCCTCTGTCCTCTGTCCTCTGTCCTCTCTCCTCTGTCCTCTCTCCTCTCGCTCCTCTCTCCTCTCCGCATTCCTAGATGATATCGCTCCTCTTAATCTTCAAAGTGAGTCCTGACACTCAGGAAACGCCCCCCCGCCGCACGGCGGCGTGCGTGGCACGGTATGTTACATAAGCGAAGTGTGATGGAGGAGAGCGCTACGCTAGCTAGTACATCTTATCTCTTTGATCAGCGGGGGGTAAAGATGCTTAAAGATGCTCCCATGATGCAGAGCCGATAAGCATGAGGAGTAGTTCAAAGAGGCAGAGCCACACTTGGATGGTTATCACTGAGGATTACATTATAAAGAGGGACACCTTGTAAATGATGTCTCCCGGAATCTGCCTTGTCTCCCAATGACCTAGCCTGTGATTTTATAGTTAGTTTGTGTGACAGGGATTTCTCAGTTAGTTTGAGGGACAGGGATTTCACAGTTAGTCTGAGGGACAGGGATTTCACAGTTAGTCGGAGGGATAAGGATTTCACAGTTAGTCTGAGGGACAGGGATTTCACAGTTAGTCTGAGGGACAAGGATTTCACAGTTAGTTTGAGGGACTGGGATTTCACAGTTAGTCTGAGGGACAGGGATTTCACAGTTAGTCGGAGGGATAAGGATTTCACAGTTAGTCTGAGGGACAGGGATTTCACAGTTAGTCTGAGGGACTGGGATTTCACAGTTAGTCGGAGGGATAAGGATTTCACAGTTAGTCTGAGGGACAGGGATTTCACAGTTAGTCTGAGGGACAAGGATTTCACAGTTAGTTTGAGGGACTGGGATTTCACAGTTAGTCTGAGGGACAGGGATTTCACAGTTAGTCGGAGGGATAAGGATTTCACAGTTAGTCTGAGGGACAGGGATTTCACAGTTAGTCTGAGGGACAAGGATTTCACAGTTAGTTTGAGGGACTGGGATTTCACAGTTAGTCTGAGGGATAGGGATAAGCCAGCAGCTCATACTGCGCAGCTGTAGATTGCAGGGTGCCACACGTGACAGAGGTGTGAGACTCTCACATATGGGCCTTTAATTACCAGGTCACAGTGAGGGGGACAGGTGTGGACGGTGGAGAGTGGAGATGTGTGTATGTGTGGCACTCCTATGATGTGCCTTGTCAAAATGGTCTCCAACGACCCTCCAGGCCCTGCGCTGGGTGACCTTTTTAAGATGGCTGCTCTTCAAGAGCTGTAAACAGCTTGTTGGATGGTGTCACTTTAGCCTGTTGGCTGCTGCTAGGAATGCTGGGTAATGGAGATAGGAAATGGGAGGATGGGAGAAATGAGAGAAAAGGAGAGGAAATGAGTGAAGCAGCAGCCAGCTGAACAAGAGCCATCCCACCCTTTCAGTCGAGAGAGAAACAGAGAGAGAGAGAGAGAGAGAGAGAGAGAGAGAGAGAGAGAGAGAGAGAGAGAGAGAGAAACAGACAGACAGGCCCAGTGAGGGTGTTTTTACTGCCTGTGTGGAGAGTTTTTTAAAGGCTCTTTAACAAACTCACACTGATGGATTCCAGTGATGCGGTCTGCCTTTAAATAGAATCCCATTCACATGATATTTACTCCCAGTCATCTGAGCAGATTATTCTGTTTTTATTTTATCTTACAAATGCATTCCGGAGTACTATACTGGCTTTGTAAAATAACAACAACAGAGAGTCAAAGTAACCGCTGGTCTCTTTGTGTAGCTAGTGTACATGTCTGAGTGTCTAGGTTACATAGGCTGAGATTTATGATTCTGGGAAAGGAAGGCGAAAGTCACTGGAGTTAATTAGGAGGGAGATCTGTTTCACATTTGGTAGTGGAGACGGCATGGAAGGCCTCGTAAAGCAGATGAAAGACTGGAGGCGTGGTCAGAACGAGACTTTATTTTGCCAAAGAGAGACGTAGGGAGAGTGAGAGAGACTGACTTTTGTCTTACTTTAATGAGACATTCTCATTATGCTAAAAACACAACA